>NW_026294618.1:92945712-94307379 GCF_026119805.1 Tympanuchus pallidicinctus
CATCCCAGCTGAATGCAGGATGCCTAACTGCAGATCTCGCTGTTTCCACTCACCACAGTGGTATTTCATTGATTTCTCTTGCTAGCTGTTTCAAAACATGTCTTCTAGGATAAACAAGACTTGCAGATTATCTTATCTCTTCATTAAATTATAATTAATCTTTCTTGTTGATCTCAGAGGTTAAAAGTGTACTGGCTTTCAGTTTGTGAACGTCTGGCCTCTGTTTCTTCCTATGAAAGTAGGTGTTAAGGAAAAGCAGTAAGGAATAAAAATCCTACTTCAGCAGTGCCACTTTGTCTCTTGAGTCACCTTCGTTCTCTGTTATAGATGAAAGGAACCGATATTTTTGCTATTTTTAGTATCTGTAGCATCTTTGTTGCTGCCACAAAGCGATGATCGGAGACACTGCTGCCATCAGAGGAGCACACAAATAATGGCTTACTGGGAAAGGACTGCCAGGCAGATTTTGTTTTTAACTCTTCTTTCTGTAACCTGTCACATTTGGACTGCTGTCTGACTTCCGTGGGTTTCTCACTGATCTCAGGATCTATTCATAATCATCTGCCTTCAAAATATTTGTAAATGCCCATGCTTCCAGCATCACGGAAGAGCACAGCCACCGCAAGGAGCAACAAGAGGTCTAAGGTCAGCTGTGCAAGGAACTAGCTGAGTAGACCCCTAAACACAGGAATGCACACTGCATTTATTTCCAGACTGGCTATTTTTTGTAGCATTTTGATTCGTCCTGCTTCTTTTCCATCAGTTATGGCAATGGAAAAGCCATCAGCCAGCTTTCAAGCTGCTGTTGGGTCAGTGCCTTACAGCACTTGATCAGTTGTGGCTTTGTAGAGCAGTGCCGTGGATCAGTGTTTGCTTTCTTTTTTTATAAAGTTAGCTTTAAAATATATTTGAGAAGGGGAATCTCGCTAATAACCACAAGCCTCTGATCTGCTAAGTGACTTAAAACCAAGACGATTAACAAGTTAAAGGTAGTGGCCTCTCTTTGTCCTTAAATTAATTCTATAATTAGATATATAATTCTTCCACAGATCTGGCACTTTTTTGCTTTGAAAGTGGATGGGGAAAAAGGAAAAAGCACGACAGGCCTCGTGTTCTGGGCTCTGCATAGAACACAGAGTGACATTTGGTGCAGCCAGTGACTGTCCTGTGCGATGCAGCACTGGGCACTGAGACTGCCCTGTGGAGAGGGGAGGCAGGAGCTGAGCATCCTTCGGAGCAACCAGGATTATTGTTAATTATGTTTCTTTCAATGGCTTTTTAAGAATTTAGTGACATTATTCACTCGGTTGTGGAGCTACTGTGTATGGAAGGGAAAGGCTATTTTAATTCTTTCTAAATCATTCATTTGCACACTTGTCTTCTTTGCAGCCTTACAGAGAGAAAGTTGTCATGACTGAGTGCAGGGATCAAGGGGCAGGCGGTACTTACAGGAGCAGAACGTGTTGTGTCTCCCTCTTGGGAGTCTCAGAAGTAGTTGCACACTGCAGGGTAGAAGCACGAGATCCTCCCTGGGCCCTGCTTGTCTGCTTTGAGATCTGTCCATATTGTGATTACTTTTCAAGCAACAGTTCAGTGGCCAACTTGTTGGAATTTAACAGGGAAGTACAGCACAGTCAAGGACTTGCATAACATGGGGCTGTTGTGTGCCAGCACAGAGCTTCTTAAGCATGCTTGCAGTTTCAGAGCTCAGTACAGAGCTCTGCTGAGAAGAACTGGGGTTGTGGTTGATGAAAACCTTAATGTGAGTCGGTGTGTGCCTGCAGCCTGGAAGGCCGGTGCTGTCCTGGGTTCCATGAGAAGAGGGGTGGCCAGCAGAATAAGAGAGGGGATTGTTCCCCTCTACTTCACCCTCATGAGGCTACATTGGTAGTGCTGCAACCAGGTCTGGGGCCCCCAGCACGGGGAAGAACGTGGAGCTGTCATAGAGGGTCCAGAGGATGGCCCTAGGGTGGAGCACCTCCCCTAGACAGGCTGGGCTTGTTCAGTCTAGAAAATAGAAGGCTGTGGGCAGGTGTCATTGCAGCCTTCCAGTATTTAGAGAGAGTTTATAAACGTGAGGGAAATCAGCTTTTTAGACAGTGATAGGACAAGGGGGAATGGTTTTAAACTAAGGGAAGGGAGGTTTAGATTAGATATCAGGGGGTTCTTCACTGTTCTTCACTGACAGAGTGGTGAGGTGCTGGCACAGGCTGCCCAGAGAGGCTGTGGATGCCCCTTGCCTAAAGGTGTTTAAGACCAGGTTGGATGGGGCCCTGGACAACCTGATCCTGGGCAACCAAAAGGTTGACAACACTGCATGTGACAGGGGGTTGGAGCTTGATCTTAGGATCTCTTCCAACCATTCTGTGATACAGGTTAGCTGCTTATTGTGTTTGTGACAGTTTGCTTTTGAAGAAAAAAAATCCAGTATGAGAGGATCTGCTGGAAGAACATTTCCTACAAGTTTGTATTGGAGAAGAGCATGCAAGCTCTAGAGTTCTCTTTGGTTCAGTCATCAAGCACAGTCATGGATTATTCTATCTAACTGAAGTATATGCTGTAAGCTCAATGAAAAATAAATGCATGCTGTACTTGCAAGTCTAACCTCACATTCAACATAAATATGCAAGACATTTTAATTTATTGGCTCCTTCTGTGGCTGTTCTGCTTTAAAATAACCCCAACAAATGATTTCATTGTTTTGGGTCCTTGTGTTTCTCAGTTGCACTTTGATTCTGCATTGTTAGAGAATCTCAAGCGGAGGGCACAGAATAAATTGCTGTGTTGTGCTCTCTAAATACTGATTTTATTGTTTGTTTTTTTGTAGGCTAGAAATGTCAACACGGGTGAGCTAGCAGCAATCAAAGTAATAAAGTTAGAACCAGGTAAGTGGTCACTGAAAAATATTTACGTTTGAAATATGTTTTTGTAAAATCAATTGAGTTTAGTATTGAAAAAGGGATATTCACTGGAGAGGAGAAAATACTTTATTTCAAAAACTGACATACATGACAAACAAGGTATGAGAGGAAAAAACATTGGTTAAGGGAAAGCTGATTAAAATTTCAGCATGAGTTGCGTTTTTTGGCTTTAAGTATTGTATTTTCAACTCATGTGGTATGAAAATCTGCAGAGAACAAAACAAGAGAGGAAGGCAGAAAATTCCCCTGGAGAAAATGAGAGGGAGAAATAAAAAGGAAAGGTGATAAAATAGGTGAGCGTTAGTTGAGTATTGAGAATTGAGTAAATTTCCTGCAGTTCTCTGGCAAACTCTGATTAAAACTTTATTATATGATGGATTTTTGCTTGAACCATGCTTATGTTGTTATCTTGTAAGTGCATATGCCAGCATTTCTGTTGCAGGCCTGTAAGTGCTGTTCTGTTGATATGATAGACATGTTGAACATGAGTGCAGTAATTAGGGGAGTAAAATGGCCAGCCTTTTTGTTTGGCTCTTTAACTGTTGGTGTTCCATCTCAAGGTTTATGTTGAGGTAAGTGATGGAATGCTTCAAATATTAGCTGGTTTTATCTTTACAGAGTTTGCAGCTGAGAACTAAAAGGAATTATTACTTTCTCCTTTTTTTGTGTGTGTCTTAGATTCTGGAGGCGTAGGTATGTTTGAAAATATAAATTCAAGACACGACAGTAGGTTACAACGTAGTTCCAAAAGTGTCCGTTCATCTGCAGCTTTGATTGAATCTGATGGTTGTGTCAAGTTCTGCTGCTGTGGCTCATTAGAGCAGCTCCCATCATTGGAGGACGTGGCTGTGCGCAGCGCGGGTTTTCTGCAGCCGGCTGCGTATCCCCGTGGAACTACAAAGCTAAAGCAGGGAAGGAGAGTTGCATAGTGAAGAAAGGAGAAAAGACAACGTCAGCCTTTCATGTAATGCAGTTTTTCACTTAGCTGACTCCTTGCCCTCTTTCGGAAATATGGAGTGGCTTATTACATGGAGTGGGACTCGCTGAATGACACTGCGCGCATTATCTGAACAGCAGGCAGCATGAGGATGCGCTGCTGCTGAGGGAGCTTGCTCTTGTGCTGTGTTGGCAGGGATAGCGTCTGGCATCTTGCAGCTGAATCAAGTATTTTTGGCAGCCTTTGGGCACTAAGAGGAGTACAAAAAGATGAGCTTTAGTTACCCTGAGTTTGCTTGGTGAGCTCAGCTTTTCTCTTCGTAATTGTCGCTTCTAGTTGGAGTAGAGGGTTGACTCACAGCTTCATAAGTGTCCACGTTCCAGAAGGGCAGTACTGGCTTACATGTCAAGTTTTGCAGACTTGGGGACAGTGTGAAAATGAAGAGCTAATTGTGGTTGGTGTTCGCAGTGCTTTAATATTTTGGGTGCAAATGAAAGCACCCTTCAAGTGCTGTAGGAATCGCCGAATCATAGAGGTTGGAAGGGACCTCTGAAGATCATCTTGTCCCAACCTCCTGCTAAAGCAGGTGTTTCCTTGACATAGGTTACACAGGAGCTGTATTCCTTCACAAAGATACCTGCTTTCACGTTAAAATATTTTCTTCTTTGCTCTTCAGCATTTGCTTGGAGTATTTGGCTAACAGGAGAGTCAGGATACAGCATGCCATCAATAATAAGCAATTGGCTATGAAGCTACCTTGCAGTTTCAAATTTGCTTTCAGTAAATATAACAGCATGTGGATATCAGCTTTGAGGTGCCAAACTGTTAGATGACTGGTATTTTAATGGTTGGGAGAAACCCAACCATATTTACTTAGATAATAGGTTGGCCAGTTCTGCTGGAATTCATTGTGTTACATTTGAAACTTAGCAACAACTGTATCTGATAAGTGATTTTTTGAGTTATGGCAGCAGATAAATAGAAGTGTATTGTCTATATTGAGCTTTTTAGACAGCAGCTTTAGCTTCAGTTAAAAAAAGTCTAATTTTAGAGTTTTGCTGAAGTGTCCTATAGCAATAGAGAAGAAGAGTTTTGACACGCTTTGCATTTCACATTTCTTGAATTTGCTTTAAGTGTCTCTTAACCATTTAGCTTCATGAACAACTTTTAATTTAGAGCTCCAGGCTTATTTTAGATACAAGTCCTTGAAGCCAGTAAGAATGAGTTGTTTTTTGTACTGTATGTATTTAGTAGCTAAGCAAACTTCAGAAGAAATCCTTCAGAAATAGCATACTAGAATAGCTGTAGTTTGCTCCAGCTTGAGAGATGTCAGGAGAGTGCTACTGAAATGCAAAGGAACATTTGATGTGTTTCTCAAAAATAAAAAAAGGCTGTCAGATGTGTTATTGGCATTGTCTTACATCTTGAGTTCTCTCGCCTTCTCTAACTTACTTACTAAATCCCTGCATAACACCACTGAAACAAAAACATCTCTGGAGAAAGCATTCAAGGTGTTCCATTTTGTGTACATCTATCTCAATGTATGCATCTGGTAGGAATCTTTCATAGACAAGTGCAGCCAAAGTACCAAGTCATAAGATGTCTGTCAGTGTTTTATCTGTATGTCAGTTATGTGCAATCCACAAACGTGTGTGCTTGTGAGTCTACTGAGAAGTTGCTGCAGTATCATAGAGTTTTGTTCAGGAAGGTGATAGGATGCATGTTGGACATACGGCCAAAAATAGCATAGTTTTGTCATGTTTGAGGAACCTGGAGTGTTGGCAGGGCATATGTAGATGGACAGAGCGGGGCCTGAGGGAAAACAGAGCTGAGGAAGATGTGACACCTCCCGAAGAAGTATCCACAGATGTGAAGTCTGTCTGGCCACAATGAGACTTATTATTTGTAAGAATATTGTTACTTATTGCTAACAAGCATTCATTTACAGTTGTTTTCTATGCATGTGAAACTAGCAGATAATTTTAATTCCTCAACATGCTTTTTCTGTAAACATGTACTGAATGTCTAGTTGAAGTGCAGATGTGGGCCAGGCCAATGATAATATTCATTCTTCTTTTCAGGAGAAGATTTTGCTGTTGTGCAGCAGGAAATCATTATGATGAAAGACTGTAAACATCCAAACATTGTTGCTTATTTTGGCAGCTATCTCAGGTACGGTTTGGTTCTTTTGCTTGCTTAAAAATGCCTCGATATTGACTTGAAAAGGATAGGTCCATAGGGTGACAAAGGCAAAACACAATTTACCTAATAAATACTATATCCTACTATATTTACTTTTTTCCCTTTTACTGTGAAATGTGTTCACCTTGCTGCAGTCTCTTTCTAGAAATAATGTTTCTCAAAGTCTTTCAATGACTGCAGCTAAAGACAAGAGACATTTCATTTCAGTGAAATGTCTCTTAAATTTGCAGAACTTTATGTTGCATAATACAGAGTTTTTGGCAATACTATGACTTAATTGTTCTTGCCATGTGAAATTGTGACAACATGAAATTGAGTGTTATGGGGAAATAACAAACCACAGTTCTTCATCTCCTTTTGTTTTCATTTTCACCTCGTTTAAGAGTACTGGTGCTATAATGCTTTGTAAAGGAGAGGCTTCTGCTTGCATTCAGGTTTTCGCACATCTTTTATCTGGAGCAGTATAGATAGAACACTACAGCTCTGCAATCTTGACAGTATGCTAGACCTTCTTTGTAGTAGAAGGATGCTAGATTGAGGTATTCGTGTGCTTAGTAGCCTTCAGCAGCTCCAGCTGAAGTTTTCCATGATAGCCATCTGCTGCAGATGAAAATTTTCAGCAGTATTGGCCAGGTGCTTCAGAGAAGATACAGGTGTTTGTACATGAAAATGTTTGAAATTACCATCTCTGAAGAAGGAATTTGGCTGCTTTATTTGGTGCGCACCTTTTCTATTTAGATCTAAAATACTATTTCTATTATTTCTATTCTGTTATTAATCTATTTCTTTTACCTTAATTCCAGATCTGTTAGGGCTTGTGAAAGCCCAATTACTGTTTTCCTTACAGCTGGCAGGCTTGGTGCACATTTGCAGTACTGGGGAAGAGCTGAATGTGCATTCCCTGGCTCACTCAGCCCTTGTGAGGCGTTCCCTGTCTTACTCTAGGTGATCCAAGATGGAATGTTGAAGTGGAGAGCATGGAGTGCTCTCTTGTGCTGGTGGTTACCTTGGCGCTGAGTGCCTGTGTTGCTGCGGCTGGTCAACCTGAGCCTGCCAGCATCAGGGAGGCAGCACTGGGAAGGAGGCAAGGCCCTAGCAGCAAATGCTGGAGGGTGGTTGTGTGCCTGGTAAGGAGTGTGGAGGTGCTCTAAGGAGTTTGTTCTGCCTCCATCCTGAACACTCACTGAAACCGTGTGTTATCAGTGGCGGGGATTCATTGCGTTGTTCTCTGTGTAAGGATGTCCTTAGCTGTTTGATGAGTAAAGAAGTATGGCACGCTCGGATGTGGTTCAAGTCAACAAGACTTGGGTTTTAATTAAACTTATGCTATAGCCATTTCAAAGGGCTGTAGTGGAAAACCTGCTTCACTGCCATAGGTTAGTGTGCATTGAGGATGTGTCCAAGAGGAAAATGAATTTTCAGAGTAAGATGAAATATGCTGAAAGAACAAAGAGGAAAGCAGACCATCCGTGGTCAACAGATCACTGAAATGAACATCATGCGTGCTGTGTGCTGGTTGAGGCAGGGAGTTGTGTTACCAAGAGCACGTGGTTATGTACTGCTTGTATTCTGAGGCACACAAAGGGAGCAAAGTCTGATTATAAAATCAACAAGGCGTGCTGTTCTGGCATCCCTTACCTCAGAGGGTGCTTGTCTTGGCAGCTTTAATGCTGAGCTGAGCTGTGAGCTGTGTAATGCATGGGTTTGTGTGAGTGTGTGTACAGATAGACTGCATTCATGTAGGGACTTGGTTCTCCAGGCTTCCACTGCAAGTGTCTGTGCTTCAGTTTGGACTGCTTAAGTTTAACTTGAAGATCACTTGCATTCGGTGCAGTGCTGGCAGGCTTTTTCCTGTGCACAAATAATCAAGTCTTAATACTGATACGTGCCCTGAAGTCACATAAAAGATTTTTTGTATTGAGAATTTGTGGAGTTGTAAGCTGATGCCAAGCAGACTAACAGCTTGTCAGGTGGCCAAGCTGGCTCTTTAGGAGAGCGTTTGGAAGCTTGGTGTTATGGCGATGGAGGTTTTTGAATTAAAATTGCATGGTAAAATTGTGTAGTTGGGGTCAGATACTGTCCCACTCTCCTGTTGTACCTCCTTAATCCTATTCCCAGTCTCAAAGCCTACTGTTCTTTGGCAAGAGAGCATTTCATTAAGATGTCCTCTTTCACATGGGATGCCTTTCTGCAGTACTGGAAAGGAAGCAGTGTTGCCATTTTTCTTGATGTGAGACATTAGTCTTGCATGCTCCTGTGACAAGCAAGTCATTCTTATAAAACTGTAAGGAAGACTGATTTCACAAGAAAGAAGTAATTGAATGGAGGAGGGGAGGGCTTACAATCTGTAGTGCTGTTGGATTTACTTTGAGTTGTTTTTCTAATGCTTAAGCTTGTGATAAGAATGTGCCTGCTCCACTAGTGGCTGTTTCTGGAGGTGAGGTTGCTAGCTTTGTAGAGACACTGACACATGCATCCAGCTGCCTTATCAGCTGTGTTTAACCAATCACAGTGGGAATGGATTGCTTAGAATCACAGAATTGTAGGGGTTGGAAGGGACCTCCAGAGATCATCAAGACCAACCCCCTGCCAAAGCAGGTTCCCTACAGCAGGTCGCACAGGTCGGCGTCCAGGCAGGTCTTGAACATCTCCAGAGAAGGAGACTCCACCACCTCCCTGGGCAGCCTGTTCCAGTGCTCCGTCACCTCACTGTAAAGAAGTTCTTGCGCACATTTGTGTGGAACTTCCTATGCTGCAGCTGATGTCCGTTTCCCCTTGTCCTGTCTCCATTCACCACTGAAAAGAGACTGGCCTCACCACTATGGCCCCCACACCTCAGATATTTATAGACCTTGGATCAGGTCCCCTCTCAGTCTTCTTTTCTCAAGACTGAACAGACCCAGTTCACTCAGCCTTTCTTCATAGGGGAGATGCTCCAGGCCCTTCACCATCTTTGTGGCCCTCCGCTGGACTCTTTCCAAGAGATCCCTGTCTTTTTTGTACTGGGGAGCCCAGAACTGGACACAGTACTCCAGATGAGGCCTTACCAAGGCAGAGTAGAGGGGGAGGATCACCTCCCTCGACCTGCTGGCCACACTCTTTTTAATGCACCCCAGGATGCCATTGGCTTTTTTGGCCATGAGGGCACACTGCTGGCTCATGGCCAACCTGTCATCCACCAGGACACCCAGGTCCCTCTCTGCAGAGCTCCCCTCCAGCAGGTCATCCCCCAACCTGTACTGGTGCATGCAATTATTTCTCCCTAGCTGCAAGACTCTACACTTGCTTTTATTGAACCTCATCTGGTTTCTTACTGCCCAGCTCTCCAGCCTGTCCAGGTCTCACTGAATGGCAGCACAGCCTTCAGGCTTGTCAGCCAATCCTCCCAACTTCGTATCATCAGCAAACTTGCTGAGGGTAGCTACTATCCCCTCATCAAGGTCATTGATGAAGATGTTAACAAGACCGGACCCAGCACAGACCCCAGACCACAGGTCTCCAGCCAGACTCTGCACCACCAATGATGACACTCTCTGCTCTGCCAGTCAGCCAGTATCCAGCTTAGGATAAATAGAAGAATGCAATTTGATGACTTTTTGAGATTTCATGTGAAAACAGACCATGAACAAACATTTTACAAACTTACAAAATTGTTAGATTTCACTTCAGTGTGAGTTTTGAGATTTAATTGAAACCTCTCGTGATACTTGAGCTGGAAATGCTTTTTCTGTATTAAGGGGGTGAGGAGGAAAGTAGTTTTCTTCCAATCGGAGATAAGAGGCATATCTTGGCATACCTGGAATTCAGTTTTGGTATGTACAGTTTTATTTTGATGCTCCTGTGCTTCTGCTTGGTCCCTTTCACACATGGTGTACTGCTTCTCTTTTGTCTGGGGAGTTGAATGGCTGCCTTTGAACCCTCTCATTATCTGACCTTTTGTTTTTGTAAATATCTTTCAATACTAAGAAAAATACCATCATCCTATGCTTGGCATTTCACTGTGTGTTGTTCCTGTGCTTTTCTTCTGTTTACATACGGATTTCCCAGGCAGTTGAATTTCTGCCATGCTGTTAGCCTAGGTGTTAGGTTGCAGGCTCTAAATGGTACTGTTGATCCTGCCTCTGTGTTTTGTTTGCTTTGCTTGCCATTTGCTCTGAGGACTCAGACAACTGTATATGTATGCTGTAACTGTTGATTACATGGCTCTTCACCGTTTCTCAGAGCACTTAAGCACAGTAAGAAAAGGTTAGTGAGTCAGAAATAGTCTCCTCTTTTCATGCTCTTACATTTTTTAACTTTTCTATAGGACTTTTCCACACTGGGAATTTGTGCCCAATGAGTGAAGTTGTGAATTTACAGCATGTAACTTTTTCATATTTCCTACTGTGCGGGCACTCTGCTGGGCTCAGGGCTGCTGGGATTTTCTGTGCCAGGGCTGCTGGGATTTTCCTAGCTTTTCCCCATTTCCATGCTGGCATCAAAACAGGGTGCAGCGTGGGCAAGAGTGACTTTCATGTGTCCCTGAGTCCTGTATTGCTGTAGGGAACAGGCACAGGTCTTGCAAGTGTCTTTCTGGTGACTTTTTCACTCTTGTTCCACTTGCTGATATGGATAATTCTGATGTCTTTCGCAAGTACTGGCATCATTTCTGTCTGATATTGATCAGTTATTTCAATGAAATGTCTTTGTATTATTTCAGAATAGCAGTGCTTTAATTAACCCTTAAAACTGCATGCTGTAACTGTGACTTCTGTTGAATGAAACCTTTATAATACGTAAACAATGCCCTTCCTATGGCACTGTTTTTGAGGGGTACATTGAGGATGGACATGTAGGAGGAGATTCATGAAAGGCTTGGAACAGGGCCTGTTTTGGCTGTTACCTGTGAGAAGTACATTGTGAGAAATACAAGCAACTTAGAAGGGCAAGGAATAAGGTCATGGCCATGCAGAATGCTTCCAGGAGTGCTGGTGTTGCTCACAGGAGCGTCTGAGCTATTCTCACAAAGCCTTGTGAATGCAACAAACCCCAGACCAGGGGCCGTAAGCAAACTGCAGAGCATCACCAGTCTTCCCTTTGGTTGTCCTGTGTCTCAATCTGCCCTGAGGTGGCTGAGTGTGATTTTTCTCTCCTGTGTGTTTTGAAGGCCAGGAATGGCCAGGTGTGTCCCACATTTTCTGCTCTACAAAGTGCCTCTCTGCCTCTGCACTTGTGACATCTGTCTCACCAGTGAAAATTACTAAGTGAAAATGGAAGATGAAAACCATAACTATACCTTTTGTACTCTACTGTTCCTTTGATTCCTTCAGTCTGTTGCCTGTTCCTGGAAGGAACTTTTTACTGCGGTACAATGAATCAAGCTGAATTCATTCTTTCTGTCAGAGAAATGAAAGAGCTGCCATGTACCCCCTGCCACCCAATATACCCACAAGTATTTTCCAGGGAAAAGACATCACCTGAGTGGTCACTTAGTCACAACAGGGGCTCCATTCTGCCCAGCTTTGGCTGTAGCAGTAGTTTTACTCCATTTGTTGTGAAAGAAATTGAGTTGAAAGATGTCCCTCGGGCTTTCTGTATTATGAGTTTGTTTCTTCGTCTTGTTTGTTTTCTTTTAATTGTTCTGTTCTGAAAGATGTGGAGGGGAAAGGAAAATAAAAAAGAAATAAGAACCCACTGTATTTTCTGTACCCTCAGTAAAAGTAGATTTAATTTTTATAGTACATCTTCAACAGTGTTTTCTGCACACATTTCTGTTGCTCTAATAAATGCTGGAATTTTTGGTTATTTTGTTATTTATTTTGACAGTGAATTATCACATAATGATTCAGTCGTTTTAGCTCATACTTCTCACAGCACAGAGCTCGTAGCGTTCTGCTTTATAGTGCTTGAGTTTTCTGACATGTTCTACAGATACAGTTCAAATCTGACAGGCAATGAATGGTTTTGTTCACTTTTTAGACGTGACAAGCTCTGGATCTGCATGGAGTTTTGTGGAGGTGGCTCTCTACAGGATATTTATCATGGTATGTCAAGACCATAATTCCTTAAAAGCTAAGTAAAGCTTGTTTTAAGAAACTGGAGATGATTACAGTGTTTTGGAATCAAAGAGGATGAATCTTAAATTTAGTATCCATAACAATCCACTGAAGGTCAATTTTAACTGAAGTATCTATGCAAAAGGTTGGTTTTTTTCTTTTTTGAAACACAATGAACTGCAGCAGGGTGGAGTAATAGAAGTTGTTTCCTTCCTTCATCAGTTCGTGTACCAATCGCTGCTTTCCTAAAACTGTAAAATTAGACAGTATTATATAGTTTAAAAAGAAAAAAAAAAAGCAGGACAAAAACTTGTATCGTGGTGTGCTGTGTTCACAGTCATCTCATTTTTGAGCTTTTGAACTTTGTTTTAATGCAGCCGATACCACAGCCTACAGGTGCCTGGATAAACAGGCAGATTAGCACTAATGCTCTTGTCTTTTCTGAGAAGCGACCTTCTGTATGTTAGTGATTCAGTAGTGCCCAAAGGGCCTTGTCAGTGCATGACATGTAAAAAGTAAATGTGGCCTACGTGTTTGCTTTAGATCTATGTGCCTTGGGTGATTGAATAAACAAGGAGTGTCTGCAGTTCCATCACATGCAGTCAAGATTAGTCAGTTGGTTGCTAATTTTTGACAGACCAAGTCACTTCTAAGAGTTTTTTTATTGCCCTAGCAATAAGATTTGCTTAGGAAATGACTATGCTACAAACATGTAATGGCTCTGTGATTGGGAGAGAATGTTTTTCAGACAGGAAATCCATCCAGATTTTAAATAGTGAAGATTTTCCATGTTAGGTTCCTCACATCCTTCTCGTGTACATAAACAGCTTGCACATGTTTTTTACATTTAACTCGGGTGCAATTAAGACAAGGCAGCGATTCACAGATTCACACTGTGTTCACATTGCAGTCATTTGAGTGTGTTCTTGTTGATCCCTCACATCTTCACCAGTGTTGATGAGAGCATGGTGCCTGATAGGCTTTGTTTTGTGGAACACCTGTAGAGTAGGAAATGAGCTCATGTGGCTTAAATGCCTGAACAGATGTCGTACAGGAGCTGTTTCCTGTCGCAGCTGATTTTTTGGCTTCTCTGCCAGCAGCGGCTAGAGTGGAAGGTTCTTTTCTGATCTTAATTACATTACTAAGTTCTTAACTCCAGTTAAACAATAGGCCTCAGCAATTAAATCTAAAGTAAAATAATCATTCAAATTAATTCAGAATGGGTTTCTCAAAATAAACATGGGTTTTGAAGAAACTGTAGTTTAGTGCTTGATTCTTACTTAATTTTTGAATTCCCTACTCATTCGTGAAACCACATCCAACATTTCTGTTTGCAAGCTTCTCAGATTTTGTCCAGAAAACAATGAAGACTGCATGTCTGGTCATAAAAGCTTTTAGTCTCAGGATCAAAGACAAGTAATCGAGGACAAGTTGTAAGCTGTTCCTTGCTTGTGGTTCAGTGTTTGTTTTGCATTTTTGTTCCAAATGTAATTATTTTAAGAAACTTGGGTGAGTTGTGACCCTAGAGCAAAAGGGAAGACTCTTGGGTAGCTGCTGAGTCTGCTCAGAGGGTGAGAATGTGGAAGGGTGCCTGGTGTGGCAGGCCCAGGAACCACATTTTCGGCACAGCATGCGGAGAAAGGACAGAGGAGCTTCAGACAGCAGGTCGTGTGGCTGCAGGGGAGTAAAGGGGAGAGAGAAGGTTATAAGGGGTGGAGCTTGGAGGGGCTTTGAAGTCCAGGACGTAGGAGATTTGTGCAAGAGAAAGAGCTGTGCTTAAATCGCTGCTCCTGTTATTATAGAATATTTCTTGTGGGTTTTTGGTTTTTTCCTTCCTTCTGATTGCTTTGAGATTAATGTATCTGGATGCAAGCAATTTCCATTCCAAGAGGAGTAGATAATTTTTGAATTTGAAGACATTTTGGTAGTTCTTGTGATGTTCCTTCTGTGGGAAAGTTTAAATGTGTTCACGGGGTGATTCTGCTGAATCCACTCAGTGTGAGTGGAAATTGAAGTATAGATTTGGGAAGGACAATGTCTTACTGATATTGAGTGGGGTTTTTTTTCTTCCATTTCAGTGACTGGACCACTTTCAGAACAGCAGATTGCCTACGTTAGCAGAGAAACACTACAGGTAGTGTACACTAAGGTTGTGGTCATATACATGTAACTGTAATGTAAAAACATTAAAAGCTAACACTAAAGCCATAACTACATGTCCTGTCATGAAAGTGCGTGTTTGGAGGGCTTAGCATTTTTCTCTGCTGCGGAAGTCCTCTGTTGTAGCCTAGAACTGGTTTGTTTAATTGTCTGACCCTAAATGATCCAGGATCATTTGAGGAAAACTGTCACCTACTTTCTGCCATTTTTTTGTTTATTTTAAAAGAGAGATAAAAAGCAGTTTATTTATTTGTCAGTATTTGTGATGCAAGTTAGTTACTGCAAGTTTGAAGAAAAATTTTAAGGCTCAGTTTTGTGTATCTGATTGATATGTGCCAACAAGGAGGAAAAAAGTGTGTATACTCAAGGTGTTCTAATTATGGTCTTTAGTCTCTCCTCATGGTTGTGTTAACTTTCATATTTCTTTCTTAAACAGAATATTTAGCTCACCAGTAAAACGTCACAAGAACCATCATGTTATGTCTTGGTTCCATGTGAGAGAGCAGCTCTTGGCTTCCACTGAATGCTGAGCTCTCAAATACTTTTTGTTGAGAGCCTCTCGCTTTCAAGATAGCTCTGTCCCTGAGCCAGCTCTATTGCATGCCACTGACCATTTTTCTATGCTGTGCCAGAGATTGCTGTCTTCTGACTTCCAGGACATGTCATTTTCTTACAGTAAAGTCTTGACTTAAATAATATGCAGGAGTGGTTTTTGGTTTTTTGTTTTGTTTTTTGGAATCTCGAATACCTGAAGTTAGATTTTGAGGTCTGTATTTAAAAACCCATTAAGTGGTCTGATGTCAAAAACAAAAACAAACAAACAAAACACCAGTCACTGTCAGTTCTGATTGGAATCAGTGATACTGATTCTGAAACTATAGGTACTGTAGTATGGAGATTCCATGATTATTTTTTTTTGTGCCGTTGACACGTGGAGATGTACATGTGAAAAGTGCATGTGTGACACTTCTAGTTAATGCCTGTTGTTGCAGTGGAGGAATTGATGCTTCAATGGTACTCTCTACTAAAAGCAAATTGAGTCCAGTTTTGGGTATGCATGCATCCCGCAGTGAGGGCAACAAGGTCTGTTGATCTGTCTAGGTATCTTCAGCCATTTGCCCCAGAGAACCTGTGCCAAAACGTTTCTGAGACTTTCAAGGAGTTTGATTGCACCATTAGTTAGTACTTTTATATTGCATTTGGATTTTATTGAATAACAAAAAATAGCCCCAAACTGCATTTTCAGTGGTACTGTTGCCAATCCATACAAAGAAAACTTTGACCATTTCACTTGAAAATCTCAAGTACTAAGTCCTGTAAGCTAGCATTTCCCATTTTTCCTGCTGATAGCATTAGAACTATCCACGAAAATGCTCATAATTGAAAAGGATCCTAATATTGTTTTTGAAATCAACTATGTGATGTCTTGCTGAGGTAATTGGGAGTTTAAAACAAAATTGTCTTAATATGGATATCTTCAGTGAAATGTAGTCATTGCAGAGGCTGATGATTGCAGAGTGCTGCGGATGTTTACCCGCTGCTTGCCCATGAAAGAGGATTTCAGAGATAAGCCCAGTGTTAGAAGCGGTGTGCTGTGTGATTCCTCATATGAGGATTTGACTGTATAGTATTATTTCAGACCTCGTGTTGAGGCACTGAGTCCTGAGATGTCTCACTGCCATTACCATCTGCAGAAATGCATGACCTGAAGTTGAAGCAGAGCGTTAGCCCTGAGGAGCTGCCTGCTGGTGTCCTTCTGGAGTTAATTGAGGCCTGTAATGGCACAGGTGATCTCTGTGCCCGATATCTGGTGATAAGACTGCTGAATAGAATGCTGTTAGGCAGTTTAAGAGTAGCTTGCTCTAAAAAGGTGACAGTTAACATATCCAGACAAAAACTTAACCAGAAAAGTCTTTCCTCTCAGTGGGCTGATGGTGATTGATAGTCTTCCATTCCACCCCTGCGTTTAGATGTTACACTGCTATGTACGTGGAATTTCCAAGTGCATTCAAGAGTCACTGAAATAAAGGAATGTTCTTCAACCAGAAAGTTATTTAGGTGACTGAATTGCATACTAAATACGTCTATTAATTGAGTAGGAAAGGCATATTAAGTAAAATACTGGATTTAATTATTGTTTTAACTATTTTTTGCAGGGGCTCTATTACCTTCACAGTAAAGGAAAAATGCACAGAGACATAAAAGTGAGTAAAAACTGAATGGAATTTTGGTGTTTTTAGGATAATTTACATCATCACCTCTTAAGGGTTTTTACTGTTACATGGAAGTTTTGGGGATGCTTTCTAAATACATAAGGTTTTTCTGTTTATTGGAATAATATTTTCTACCCACCAGAAGAAAAATATCTTTCCTTAAAGCGCATGGGAATCATTTGTTCTTTTAATTGGAGCCACACACTTATTTTGAGCAGTGAAGCAGAATTTTGGCATCAGCTGCTGTCCAGTACAGCTTGTATTCAGATGTCCAAAAGGATGCTTTCTGTGCAGAAGGAAAGGCTTGGTCTTTTCCACACCCCTCTGAGAAGCTTGGTTACCCTTCTGACTGAACCAGCGAGTAAATGGAACTGTTGCTTGGCTTCTTGCTTCTTTTCTTGGTGAGCAGATTGCAGGGCAGTGGCTGCTGTTCCTTGTGCTCCTTACAGACTAACTTGTCTTCTCCTTCACATCTAAAATTAGAGAGCACCACAAATCAGGCTCTTAGCAGCGACTTCCTTAAACCTTCATCTCAACAAAGCTGTATCAAAGGTGGCTTGCTCATACTATTATACTCCCTGTTAATAGTTTCCTTCTGATACTTCCTGTTGACTTTTTGTCCCTGGGGTTTTATTACTTACTGTTTGCATTTCCAAACTGTTCCCTGCTCAGATTCCAACTTTAGTTTGGCAAACTACCCTCGTGGAAATATGTCAGCAAATTACTGTATTCCTGTTCTTTGTACTGTTGTACATGCATTTTTGTTTATCTGTGTTGTGTTTCTTTCAAACTGGGGATGCAGTAATGCATAGTAGCTTCAACCGTAGGTGCTTTAGTACAGGTAAACTCCAAGTCATCCTTGTTGTCTGCAGGAGGATACTTGGGGATACTTGGGTTTTGTGCCACCAGGCAAATAATTTCTGAATGAGAGATTAATTTGGATGCTAAACTTGAACATTTTTCGTCATACTTAATGGGATGAGAAATGATGCTTGTTAGGCTGCAATGCATAGATACTCATTTCTAAACAGAAGTGTGCTGATGAAAACATGGAATCGTGTGTTTTTAAAACAAGAACAAAAATAAACGTGAGCATGGAAAAATACCATCTTCACCTGCAGCTCTCCTGACTATGAAGTTACATTTGCTTCCCTCGGTAGCTAAGTTATGTACTTATGTACATATATATGTACATAACTTATATATGTACTTTTGTACTTACCTGTTCTGTTAGTCTTGAAAGGTGAACAAGGTCAAGAGCATGTTAACTGGGCCGTCACATTTATTTACCCAGCTCCATTTATGAGGCTCATTAACTGCAGTGTGCAGCATTTGCCAAAGTAAGCCTTGCAGCTGGAGCATGACTGCAGGCCTGACTTCTTCCCCATGCAACCCCCTACCTGTATGAAGGCAGCTGTTTGGGAAGCCCTGCGTGCTGCCTTTCTGTGCAGTCTGTGGGCAGGGCTGGTGGCTGTAGCACTGTCTGGCTGTGTGTTTGGCCTGCTCCAGCCTTTGCTCGGTACTGCTTAGAGCTGATTGCCCCCTTTGGAGCGGGTTTGCTCCCAGTTCTTTCTTGTGGCATTTTCATGGCACCAGCTGTCATTTGGGGTTAGCTTTGGTTATTGAGCTGCTTCTGGAAGTGGTGCATGTAGCCACGCAGCATTGTGCTCTTCAGAGGGAGAGCTAGCGGAATCTCTGCTGCACAGGGACAGAAATAGTTTTGTTAAAATACTGGAGTTACAAGGGAGACCCTTAAGGCTGTAATTATCGTGGCCCTGAAAGGAGACAAAACCAGCTTGGCATTTGAGAAGAAAATCAAATTACTTCCGTTGTGACCTTTAGAGTTCCTGTTTCCTTTCAGTCAGTGTAAATAGAAAAAAGAAAGTAAGAATTCATCTTCATAAGCAAATCATCAGAATTCTGCTCTTTGAGAGGGCTTTGTGTACAACAGGGAACTTTGTAGTACTGTGGGCTAAAGAATACTAAACTTAACATTCATGAAAAATACTGAATATCTGAATTCCTTTATATAATAAAATGTCAAGTTACAATTTCACAGGCATTTCCTTTTACTGCTACACATTTCTCAAATGTACAGTTTTTGGCTTATCTTTTCACTGCTAATTTGCTGTCATAGATCACATAAAGATTGGTTTTATATAGCATACAAAAATCTGCCTGTTTTAATTCAAATACACTTTTTTTTTTTAAGGGAGCAAACATTCTTTTAACGGATAATGGACATGTAAAATTAGGTAAGTTAATAAACAATCTGTTAATAACTGTAAGTTGTGTGTAGTCTGAAAACAAAACCTTACTATTTTTGTCTGATTATGTAAGAGTTTGTTATGTAAGGAATTAGCACATGTCTTTTTCTATTGCTGGTAAGATCTGACTCAGCAGCACCAAATTATTGTCTTAGGAGTAATTGGAGTCTGGTTTTGCAGCACTCAGGTAAAACTTCCTGAGGTTGCAAAGATGGGGTGGAAGTCAAATCAAAGGTTTTAAAAAACTTTCATTGAAATATACCATCCAGAGTTCTTAAACGTGAAATATAGCTTTAAAAACTGCCTGAAATAACCCCTTGGATTTTATTAAATGATGTATTTTAACTTAGTAAAAGAATGCTTGTTGTTGTTACAACTTCTGTGTTTCTTGCCCTAATGAGAGGGGCCTCCACGTTTGGTAGGCAGCTGAGAGGAATTAATCAAAAGTATTTGAGATTCACCAAGTTTCCGTTCTTTGCTTTTTTTGTAAATTATTTTCCAGTATATTTAGGAAACTCATACAGAGAAGAAATCAAACTGTCATGTTCTTAGAAAAAAAACGAGCTGCGTCAGAACAATTATTAATGATCTTTATTTTTTATAGCTGATTTTGGAGTATCTGCACAGATAACAGCTACAATTGCCAAAAGGAAATCGTTCATTGGCACCCCATATTGGTAACTGTGTTTTGCTTCATCATCAATATATACATAGCAAGCATCATTCTGTTGAAAAATTGTGTATGTTAAAGCATGCCACAAACTTTCTGGGTAGACTCATCACAAAAAGCTGATGTTTGTGGGATTGTGTCTTTTTTTTAATGCTGACCATTAGTTAAATCATTCAAATGCTCTGAAATGTTGAAAACCTTTTGGATGTGGTGCTCAGGGACATGATTTAGAGGAGGGCTGTTAGAGTTAGGGCAGGATGGTTAGCTTGTGGTTGAACTTGAAGATCTTGAAGGTCTTTTCCAACTTGAGCGATTCTGTGATTCTATGATCCCATCTGTGTGCTGCTATTGCTATTGACTAATGATTGCAGTTTAGTCTGTTTATAAGTATGTCTGCAGTTCTGCGTTTCAACTGTGATCTTGAATTTTTTTTCTTCTCAATTTCCTTTTTGGTGTCTTACATTTCTTCCTCTTTACCCCAGATAAGTCTTCTCTGTAACTCTTCAGTTGATAACAAGTTTCATTTGTTCATCTTTGTGGATTCCTTTGCTGCTTGTAAAATGTTGTTTCTAAACTATGTTGGTTTTTTTTTTTGTTTTCAAGCAAGAACTAAAGCGAGAAAGCCCACCTGAATACAGAATTGAGTTTTTATTGTCTGTACTGTATCTTTATTCTTCTCTCTGTCAACTTTTTTTTAATTTATCTTTTCTGAAGTTCAACTTCTTGTTTTCTCCTCTCTTTGAACTGAAAGCGATTGTTCCCTTTTTTCTTTTAAAGTACGTGATACTCATCCTTCACTGTAACAGTAGCAGTTTTGTATGTTTCCTAGAAAGATGCTCAAAGTTCTGTTATGTGGCAGCATAGTAAATACAAGGAAAATGTGTGGATGGTAAAAAGCCAAGTTCAAATATTCGGTCTTTGAAACAGATTGCAGCACAGCATTTTTAGCATTTTTCTGTAGTATAAGTCACGCCAAGGCACAGATTCACTTCCCATTCTGAGTAGCACAAATACCCATCAGTCATGATTGCGTAACTGATTTGTTGCTCTGTTTCCTGAGTAAGATGTCTGGGTGGCTTGAGTCCTGACCTGTCTCAAATGGCACGCCATAACCTTAAACAACAATTATGAAAGCTTATATCAGTTAAATACTTACAAAATGCATCAGTTTTCTATAGCAAGTTTTCTCAGATTTGGGAGTGGAAGCAAGTAAGGAGAACTGTTGAGACTGTACAGAAGTTGTAATGTGAAGGTTTGAGTGATCCTTATAGGTATCTGAGCAGGGAAGAGCATGGTAGTGGGATGGGGGAGAAGTGAAAGGCCAAACTGCTGTGCAGTGCTGTCAGTTCTAGTAACCCCACTATTTACCCTTGCATTCCTTCTCTTCTGTGTCCTTCTAAAGTTAGTGCATGTTTCTCCTCTGCGTTGGTATGCTTCTCTTCTGCCTTTAGTGTCTTTTTTTAGTGTTGTTTTTTCTAATGAGTTCTATGTGAAAGTTTGTGTAAATATTTCACATTTGTACCACCAAATTGGATGTTGTCTTCAGATGCACAGTTAAGGATATCTGTGTTTAAATAGTGCATCATTTCAGATGTCCTCTGAGTGATGCTGTTTACTGCTTTACTGTAGAACTCATTACGTTACATCCTTCTGTCCTACCTGTTCTGAGTTGTATGTCCTATTTCATTGATCCTTTTCAGGTGTTCTGAAAAAAAAAAAAAAAAAAAGGAATGTGGAATTGCATTTGATATGTCTGTATAGGACAATCCAGTCCAAAACATCAGCAATTCCTAGTGAATCATTTCATTTAGGTATTCTTCTTTGTGTAAATTGTTAGGTTTTTTTCACCTGTGGATCTGAAGTTACTTTATAAACCTAAATAAGGTGTACTGATAGTACAGTGAGCCAGGTACTGTAGACAAGGAGTTCTCTGTGCTGAGTTGACAGGCTTTATGCTTCCAGAAGGGAAAAAAACCTGTCATTTTGATGCATTTAGTCACTTATCTAGGGCAATGTGTGTATCTGGATAGTGTTTGCATTTTATTGTTGTTGAATAATTATACCCTAAACTGTTTGGTAGTCTGGAGATTCCTTGTGTTCCTTTAAAAGTACAAGACAGATTGGTTTGATCTGCTTCCTTCCTGTTTACTTACAGGAAGATTATGGAGGAAAATTGCATGCTTGCTACAGAGAAGAGGATTTCTAACTTGGGAATTATTTACCTATCACTGCTTTCAGCTGAATACACGAGTACCACAAAGTACCACACTGAAAAGAGAACTAGGGAAAAACCTGGTGTTTTCTAAATATTGTAGTCCATAGGGTGAATTTCTCAAGTTTAAATCGATAAATGTATGTGCTACATACCTTTTTACATGCACATGCAAACAAATGTGTGTGTGTGTATATATATATATGTACGTTTGTTTGCATGTGTATATATACACACAGGCACATATAAATGTATATGCAGCAAATTGAGAGCTGCTGAGAAATTATGGCTGCATGCAGAAGGATATTTGATTTGTGATGAGAAGTGTATCTTACATCAAACATCTTCTACTGTGTAGGATGGCACCAGAAGTTGCTGCAGTAGAAAGAAAAGGTGGCTATAACCAACTCTGTGATCTGTGGGCAGTTGGAATAACTGCTATAGAGCTTGCTGAACTTCAACCTCCAATGTTTGACCTACATCCAATGAGGTTAGTGAGGGGTTAAAGTTTGGTGTGTAAATACAGCTTTATAAATAATCCATTTGGAATAGCTGGCTCTGTATACTTGTGGTGTCTGGGAGTACAGCATGGATGTTCAGAGAATTATAGAGTGGCCTGAGTTGACAGTGACCTCAGAGATCCCTTAATTCTATCTCCCTTACCATGAGCAGGGTTGCCAACCACTAAATCAGGAGCCAGCTCAAGTTTCCCCAAGACCCTGTCTAACCTGGCCTTGAGCACATCCAGGTATGAGGCATCCACAGTTTATCTTGGGGACCTGTTCCAGCACCTCACCAGTCTCAGTTAAAAATTTCCAGTGACATGTAATATAAATCTCCCCTCTTTTAGGGTAAAAAGATTCATCCTTGTCTTATCACCATCAGACTGTGTAAAAAAAAACAAAACAAAACAAAAAACCACAAACAAAGTCAGTCTCCATCCCATAAGCTCTCATTAAGTATTTGGAAGGCTGCAAAGTCTCCCTGGAGCATTCTTTTTTCCAGGATGAACAAGCCCAGCTCCCTCCGCCTTCCTTTGTACAAGAGGTGCTCCAGCCCTCTGAGCAACTTCATGGCACTCCTCTGCACCCTCTCCTACAGCTCTGCATCTTTCTTTTTCTGGAGGTGCTCTACCTGGTTGCAGTACTCCAGGTGGGGCCTGACAAGGGCAGAGTAAAAAGGGACGCTCTCCTCCCTTACCCTGCTGCCACCCCTCTTTTGATGCAGCTAAGAATGATGATGTTGGCTTTTCAGACTGCAAGTACATGGTGCTGGCTCGTATTAAGTGTTTCATCTGCCAGGACCATGATGTCCTTCTTGGCAGGGCAGTTCTCAGTGAGCTCTTTTCCCAGAGTGTGAATGTATCTGGGATTTCCCCAACCCAGGTGCATAGCTGTGCTCTTGACCTTGTTGAACCTCATTACGTTTCTGCCGGTGCACCTTTAGAGCTTGTTCAGGTTGTTGTGGATGGCATCTCTTCTGTTTTGTCAGCTGCACCATTCAGCTTGCTGTCATCTGCAAATTTACTGGAAGTGCACTCAATCCCATCACCTTTGTCATTGAGAAACATGTTGAGGAGCGCTGGTCCCAAGATGGACCCTGGGGGACACCAGGTGTGACCAGCCTCCACCTGGGCGCAGAGCCATTGACCACAATCCTCTGGCTGCAACTTTCCAATCGATTCTTTATCCACTGAGTGCCCACCTTTCAAACCTACGTCTGTCCATTACAGAGATAAGGATATGGTATGAGGCCATGTCAGGCCTTGCACAAGTCCAGGTAGGCAACATTAGTTGCCCTTCCTTGCACCACCAATGTTGTCACTTGATCGCAGAAGGGCACCAGAGCGGTGAGGCACAATCTGCCCTTGGTTAAGATGGACTGGCTGCCTCGGATCACTTGCTTGTCCCTCGTGTACCTTAAAATCTGTTCCAGGAAAAGTCATTCCACGATATTCGCAGGCATTAGAGGCCTTTAGTTCCCTGGATCTTCCTTTCTTCCTTCCTTTAAAATTGGAGTGATGTTTCCCTTTTTCCAATCACCAGTGACTTCACCGGAGTTTTCACATATATTTTCATGTATAGTTGCCAAGTCATTCTCCATCTTATCAGCCAGTTCCTTCAGGGTTCTGGGATGCATGTCATCAGGCCCCATAAACCTGTACACATGCGGTCTTGAACTTGCTTTTGTCTTACAGTGGGAGGGATTTAGCTCCCTCAGCCCCCACCTAGAGGTTCAGTGATGTGAGAGACACGAGAAACCTGGCTTGCGGTGAAAACTGAGGCAAAGAACTTATTAAGTATCTCAGCCTTCTCCATGTCTGTTGCAGCTAATTTTCCCTTTTCGTTTATCAGAGAGTGGGCATATACTCTCTTTAGCCTGTCTCTTGTTTTCTTCTCACATCCCTTGCCAAGTGCATTTTGATTTGTGCCTTGTCTTTCCTGATTCCATATCTACATGTTACATTATGTCATAATCATCCTCTAATAAATGCCATTCCTAATCTACATCATCAAACAGTGAAGGACCCAGATTAGTGACATTGCTATTACTATGGAGTCAACTCAGAGCCATCTGAAGCATTTAAAACTGCAACTCAGGCACCAGCTCTGCATCTACACTACATTGTTTTTTCAGTGTCATTTACCTCAAAATTTAGTTAAAAGATCCTTAATTTTTTTATTTCAGACTTTGAGTGTGGAGTTTATAAGCAGTTCTGGTGTGGGAAGGCCTCCTGCCACAGCAATTAACAGCTCTTTTTTGTGCATAAATAAGCAGTGTTGTCCCGATAGCATCTTTTGAACTGATGGGCTCATTGCCAGCAAAATAATGCCTATACTAATGTTGTGTATGCATGCGTTTGTGTGTGTGTGTATATATATGTATATATATCTTTTTTCTTTCAGAGCACTTTTTCTAATGACAAAAAGCAACTTCCAGCCTCCTAAACTAAAGGACAAAATGAAATGGTAAGTGCTTCTCTGTTTCAGTAGATAATGATCATGTATTTCATGGGCTGATTTTACCATTTTGTTTTACAGGTCCAATAGTTTCCATCATTTTGTGAAAATGGCACTTACAAAAAATCCTAAAAAAAGACCTACAGCTGAAAAATTACTGCAGGTATAAATTTGTTTGGTTTCCTTTAGTTTTTCTTTTTTTTTTTAAGTTATAAAACGGAAATGCACTTAGTATGGCTGCTTGGAATTTTAATCTGTTTGTTTCTTTGTTCTGTCCTTCAGCATCCTTTTGTTACCCAACCATTAAATCGAAGTCTTGCTATTGAACTTTTGGATAAAATGAATAATCCTGATCATTCCACTTACCATGACTTTGATGATGATGATCCTGAGGTAGGAATATGCTATATCTACAGAATCAGGTTGAGTTTGTTTTCCAATAAAACTAAATGATTGGCTAATTAATTAGTATTTGTTGAACCACAGAGTGTTTTATGATCGCAGAAGTCTCAAGAGTTCAGGTTTTCCTGCTGAATGTTATATGTGACACTTAGCAAAATTTGTTGTGTTTCAGGAAGAAGAGCTCAAATAGAGTTGTAAATGTTATAGGTTTATTTACTGTTGTCCTTGTCCAATTTGTGGTGTGAAAGTAGATGTGGAATGTGTCAGTCCTGAGTTCTGTCATATGTCCTGCTATGTTTCTTCATGGAATTGTTGCCATCTTCACAGGGTACATTCACAACACCATCTTGTTCACATATTGAACGTGTTTTTTAGCTCTTAATCTACTTTCTGAACAACTTTCTTATGAGAATGTTTCAGTGGTTGTTTTTGTCAAGTGTTTTGCTATACATGTCTTGCAAATTTTCTTTTCTGCCTTAGAACATGAGACTTGATTCCATTTACTGTTTTGTCAAAGTCTCTGATTTTTGTGCTTTAACAGCATGGAAAAGATACCATGCTTATGTAAGTACAGGGCTGAAATGTTATCTAAATTAGAAAAAGCAGATTTTGTATATTGCATCCTATCTTTGTATTTAATTCTGTTATTGAAGACTTTCCTAACGTTTACAGTATCCTAATTGATTATCTCTTTCAGGAAAAAGAAATTCTTTTGGCATAAATGCCACTGACTCATTAATTACATGCTTGTGTGTTGTGTGTTTTTTAGATTTGTGGGGTTTTTTTCCCTATTGTGGTCAAACTAATCTAAATGATTCAAGTGAAAATAGGCTTAGAAGAAGCATCTACTTTAGTATACTCATTTTCAGATTTAAATGAGCTTTAGTATTTTCTAGAACATCAAAGACAAGACGTCACACGCTGAGCCTGTTTTATTCTTCCTTAGAAGTTAAAATGAATGATTGTGGAAAGAAGTGAAGGTGAAATCTATTGTGGAGAGCAATGTTTAAGTACTTTTTAAATGGGTGAGGAAGGAGAGGAAGGCGTAAGGACTGAATAATCAGTACTCTTAAAAGTGGTTCCTAGTAGTCAAGCTGTTAAAAATAATAATTAATAAAAAAAAAAAGGAAGTCAAACATGCAAGAAAATCCTTAATATGTTTGATTCTTGCAAGAGAAAGGTTTCTGTCTCCATCAAGAATCAGCACTGAAGAACTCTGATCTGCTGCTCGCTCTGAGATCTGAAGGTCAGGTGTCCTTTAGTTCAGCATCTATTTAATGATGGAAAAAGCTCTGGGATCTCCTTAAAGCTGAATTTCTGTGGAAACTAGAAAACTGGAGCTTTCATACGGTGTCATAAGAGGAAAGATAGCTGTTCTCAGCATGCTTTCATATTAGTGAAGTGTTCAGATCAAAAAAGCTTGCACTGAGTAGCTTTCCTGGAAATTGTCCTGAATCACTGATGTGCCATTTCCCCGTGTCTCTTCTACATATTTTCTAGCAAAAATCTCACCCTTCATTTTGGGCCAGTCACATGGGGACTCTGCTCTTTGTGTACTGAAGTGACTCTGTAGATATCTTACTGACAGTTATCAGCAGCTTTCAAACTAGTATTCGCTCATATGTCCCTTCTGACTTTGCTTTAAGAAAACTCTTACTTTGTGCAATATATTTATCAGTTATTACATAATGAAGCCTGATATCAGAGGAAAAACTGTGCCTTGTCTGGGAGCAAATAATAAATAATCTCGCATCAGTGACAAGAGTGCCTATTTTCATGATTTTAAAGAAACTAGGTGAGTTGATAGTGCTTAGGATATGCAAGCTGCCTTGCATGTATTTTTGATTTTTATTCTTTCAAATGATAATTCATTCGCTGTCTACTTTATGCCTCTGAGGGATTTTTTGTTGCATTTGTGGACTTCAGGGATAGGTATAATCTTCTCAGTCTTCATTCATCACATGGCCTTGAGCTGTGCAGTGAGCTTCAAGCACCATTACTTGTAGCATTGGATCACCTTCATCAGGCAACTCAGATATGGTGCTACCAAATCATTTTCCATTGAGGCTTTTCATTTGCCTGCAAAATGAGTTGGGTGTTTGGGCAATGTTTCCTTACAAAATAAATGAGTCCAGAATCTGCTTCTTTAATAAATTATTCAAGGCATCTTGAGCAAGGTCTGTGTTTTAGATTAAGAATTCTGTCATAATTAAAGCCATTGTTGTCACTGTGGTCATTGCTATAATTTATCAAGGTGGGTAAGAAGTGTACCCTTTCAAACATGCTCCCTGACCTGCCTGCTCATAGACTGAAGGTGTACATCAGAACTTGGGGAATCCCCCCTCCTACTCCAGTAGGATACACTGAATGCGCCCATCAAAAATTGAGAGCAGCAACATAACATGAGCTATGTTAGCTGTTCACCTGGCTCATGCTGTTTGGGTAGGATAGTCTGGAAGCTTGTCTTACAAATGAAAAGTTTAGTGTAGAGGAAAAAAAACAAAACAAAACAAAAACAAAATAACCATGGTCCACAGAATCAAGTTGTTTGGATATAATCAGGAAGGTGTCCCCTTGCTACAATAAGTATTTGGCAGCAATATCTGTGATTGTGGCATTTTCAGTGTTTTCTTACTAAAACTAATGGAGGACCTAATTGGGTTTCCAGTTCAGTCAAAGACAGGATTTCCAATTGGCACTCTGTGTTCACTCCCTTATAAGTAAACCATTGTATCTGCTGGCAGCTGTCTGTTCTTCACTTTCCTGTGACAGTGACTTTTGTGGTGGTTACTGATATGATAGTATCAGTATCATAGATATGATAGTCTCTGCAACTGAAAAGGTTGCAGAGAGGAAAGTGCTTATATTTGAGCCTTAACGCTGTATGTTTTGGCTTTAAGACTGCTCTTGAGATCTGTCCCATGCCTGAAGTTGCACCAAAATGGCAATTGTGTTGGAAGCTAACGCACATTCCTTTGTCCTCAAGCACAGTTCGAGTGTCTGCTGCTTCTATTGGTTTGTTGTCAGCATAGGTCTTCCAAGGTGAGTTGAGGACTCTGTCCTTGTGACAGAGCAGTAAGGATTTGGCTACTTCCAGTAATTCTGTTGACAAGGAAAAGGAAGCGTGAGGGCAGGTTCTGCATGTAGCACAGTGTGAATATCAGTGAACATCTGTGGCAGGATGCAAGGAACTTGCAAAATAATACTGCAAAGGCAGAAATGCCTGTCCTCCCTCCTAAAACCTGGCTCATGATACTGGTGTTATAAGTGCTCACGCACAGTGAGCAAGTGAGCAACGCCTTTCAGCAAAGGATTATGAGTAAGAAACCTTTCGGCACTTTGTGGTTGAAATACTCACGTGGAAAATCAGATCAGATCTTGAACTGCATCTTGAGCTATCTGTCAAGCTGTTTTTGAACTGCAATCCCAGTTTGTTTTGCATGAGTTGAGGCTGGCACAAGTTCGAAAACCAAACACGTGCCTCTGAGGTATATGGGAGAAAAATACCCTTAGTCCATCCAGATTCAGAAAAGACAAAAGTGAATGTAGAAGTGAGGTGAAATGCTATGTACGTGTGTAAGATCCTAATATAAAGCAGGGAAGTTGTATGTGATGAAAACAGAAGGGGATTAACGCTTTCAGATAATATTTCATGATCAAATAGTTGCAGAGCTATTCGTGACTCCTTGTGAACCAGTTAAAGCTCTTTTCCATTGTTTTGTAGATAAAAGCTGCCAAGTGAAGATTAGAATTAGTATTTATAAAAGGAATGTTTACATCAAATTTCTGACCCCGTTATGTCAGATTACTTTCATTACAAATTGTTTTGTGCCATATATTCAAAACAGAAATGTAGCAGATGTGCAGTTCTCATAGATGACTTGTGGTGACGCTATGGAGAATGAGGAAAAGCAAGTGGGATCTTCAAGTCCATGATACTTTATTCTGTAAATAGAAGTAAATAGAAATCCATGGAAAAGGTATCTAAACAAAGGAAAATGCTGTCAGTGAGTCTCAGTGTTACGACTTATTTTGGATGCTGATAATACCTGTAAACTGAAGGGCACAAAAAGGTAGTGTTAATGTGAGAAAAAGCAATTGTTGGTCAGCACTGTCTTTACTTGCTCAAACTTGGAGTTTAAAAATACTTACACTGAAATTGAAGCTGTTTTCAGTGGAAATGTCTCCAAATAACTTTAAATTTAACATGCAAAAAACATTATTTTTGGCTTCCACTTGTTTTCTTTGTTGATACTATGCTAAAGTAATGTGCTTTAAAAAAACTGCATGGTATTGTTTCAAGTGAAATATATTTTGAAGTATTTTATTTTTGTTTTCTAGCCTCTTGTTGTGCCTCATAGAATTCATTCGACAAGTAGAAATGTGAGAGAAGAAAAGACGCGCTCTGAAATAAACTGTAAGCACATGCTTATGACGTTGTGAAGTTAATTGTTGATATTCACTGAAAGGGAGGCTATCAGAAAGAAGGGGACACAATATCAACTTTTTGTGATAGGATAATGGAAAATAATTACAAACTAGAAGAGAGGGGAGATGTAGGCTGGATGTAAGTAAAATGTGCTTTATAAGGGCGATGAGACACTGGCACAAGTTGCCCAGAGATGTGGTAGAAACCCCATCCCTGGTGACTCTCAAGGTCAGGCTGGACAGGGCTCTGTGCACCTGATGGAGCTGTAGGTGTCCCTGTTCATTGCAGAGGGGTTGGATTAGATGGTCTTGGAAGGGACCTTCCAACTCAAATGTTTTTACAATATTATGAAATTTTGACCACTATTCTGGGTATTTTAAATACTTAGAAACATCTTAATTGATATGCAGTAAAATAAAAAAAAAAAAAAAAAGTGATGTTTTACCTACAGATTCAGGTTCCAGATGTTTACGCAAAATAAATACTTATGTAAAATATTTGAATACACCCTTGTCAGCATTTTAACAAGTCTTACTATTGCCTCATCTTAATTGAACAGGATTCAACCTGAGCTCTTCTGAGAGCTGGTTGGTATAGCCCTGGGTCCCAGACCAGCAAAGATACTCAGTGTGGTGCCAGATTGTGCTGGGTAACAAAATGTTGAGGAAAGCTTTTTCTTCCTTAGTATATTTGTTGTTTTGGGTTTTGAGATGAAGCAGACATGTTGGAATCAATAAGGGAGAAAGTTGATCACTGGCTGTAAGAAAGAGGCTCCATCCCCAGATTGTAGTCATTTCTTTGCTTGAATTAAATTAAAGCATTACTGGCAGCTTCGGTTGTCTTTTCTTAAGCTAAAATAGATGGAAGGGTACCTGCCAAGGACAAAGTGTTAGTAGCTTTCCCCGAACTTGAATCAATTCTCTTTAGTGCTAATGAGACTCCAGAAGAACAGATCCAAGATTGAATTCAGAAAATCGGGTATTTTCTTTACAGCTGTGTTTCTTCTTTAAAAAAGACATTTTCCTGCCCTATTCGCTGAGTTCTTCTCCCAATCCTTCTAATGATGATTGTGCTCCCTTTTCTGAGAGTAATTTCTGTGCCTGTTCTAGCAGGCACAAGTTTGTGTCTGTGTGTCAAATGTTTCTATCAGTGGACATATGATATACTCTTTAAACTGAATTACTTTTGTTAACCTTTGGAGTTAAGTGTTTCCTAATCACTGTGTAATTTGTTTTCCTTTTCTTCTCTTTAGTTGGTCAAGTAAAATTTGATCCACCTTTGAGGAAAGAAACAGAGCCACATCATGAATTTGTGAGTAACAAGAAAGATGTGCAATGCACTGTACATTATTCTCTGCAAATATCCATGGAGTAAGGGAAATCTAAGATGTATAGTGTACTTTCTTAGCACTACTAAAATTTGTAGCAGTTTTGCCAACAGGTGGTAACATACTAGTCCAAAATTGTTTGATGCTGTTACACTATACAGACAGACCCCTTGTTTGTGGACTTTGCCAGGTATGATGTATGAGCTATGTGATGTGTGGGTTTCCTCTGTCCTTTATACTTTGTTGCTAAGTGTATCGTTCCCTTATTGTTTTAGGTATAAAATTGCTCTGTATCTGTACTCAGGTGCTTATGTCCCTGGTGCTCCCATTGGCAATGGTAACTAATAGAAATAATTATAAAATTAAGAGCCTGGGAAGGGATATAACGCATTTGAAAATAGATTTTTGTTGTTTTTTTATTTTCCCATGCAAACAAACTTTCTGTGGCCCTGGATCACACCTGAAACACTGAGTTTGGTGGCTGCTGTTTTGTGTAACAGTACAGTGCTGATGTTTTCCTCCTATGGATGTCTGCCAGTACTAGATGTATGAGAACTCAGGCAGTGTGAGTAAAGGTGTTTGTGCTGTCACACCACTGCAGTAAATTCCTCTTCTATGGAGGCTGTTGCTTTCCTTGTTTGTACACTTTGGAAGTTTCTTCACATTCCTAGTTAAAAAGAATACGTCCTAGTTAAAATGATGCTTCCTTACTGCTGACTACTGTGTTCTCTAAAGCAGGTGTTAATGTAAATAAATTGATTTAGTACTTTAGGTGAGAGGGACATCAGCTCCGCTCCTGGAGTTGCAGTTGTTCCTAAGAGTTGGTTGGTGCTGGGTGCTTCCTTTTTCGTAGTCTTCAGACCACAAGTAGGATTTCTGATGCTCTTTGCCTTAATATGGCTCTGTAGCTGTGCTTAAATCTCTTTCACAGTGCTCTGTCCTTTGTCAGTGGGCCAGGTGGCTCTGGGTGTATAAGGTTGTGCACAATATTGCTCTTCTGCAACTGGCTGGGCAGGCAGTCTGATATTTCTGGAGTCTAATCGAGAAGGGAGAGAACAATTTTTCCAGTCACATTCAGGATGTTGATTTTAGATACAGTATTTAGACATCGATGTAACTGCATTAGAGGTCCTAGCTGTAGCTGTGTGTGTTAAACAAGACAGAGATTTTCTGCAGAGGTTAAAGAGAGCACTTCTGAGAGCACTTCTTTGGCAGGTATTCTTGGAAAGGAGGAATTGGACCTTCTTCCATAGTGGCTGTTAGCAATCAGGACCTTTGGACATTGGACCCTTTGGACTTTGGAAGCCCTTGCTGCTGCAAGAAGAAGCTTGAAATGTCCAGATTAACTCTGGAAATTTTACTGTTTTCTATTCCTGTCAGAGTTTGTGTATTTCCATTCTTGCCTTATCTGCTTGTGGAGATTAACAGCCTTGCTGCCCGTATTGAAATGAAGCAAGCAGACGTAATCTGTCTTTTTGAGATAAAAATGTGTTTATTTTAAGGTATTTTATATCAAAGTAATAATATATTATGTCTGATGACCTGGTAGGAGTATTTCTTTAGTACTAGTGTACCAGTTTGTTTTTAGTGTAGGTGTGAATGGCAAAGAATGCCTACTTATGAAATAATCATCAGCTCATCTGCCGCAGAATTACTGTGACATATCTGAAAAAGCCACTGCAAGCAAGATACAGTTCCTGTTAAAAAACAAAACTGTAACAACTGCTTACATCAAATATTTGTATCTGCAGTAGCTGTTCTTATCACTGTGGATTGAGAGTTAAGAGAGTTGTGTTGATTATTACAACTGCTGTTAGCCAAGAGAGAGATTGGGATTTTGAGAGTGATGATGTTCAGTCTAGAAACCAAAGACAAAACATATTTTGTTGTTGGACGTGGAAATAGTGGAAAATTCAAATTGGTGTGTCAGAAGCCAATGAGATCTTTCCAAGGAACAGATTGAGTGGGAAAAGAATGATTTTTAAATGGAAGCAGGAGCAAGAGGTACTACTTCTTCCTTCAACAATAATGATGTTGATCTCTTTAATTAAAGCAGTTCTTCTGACCCTTTTGCTTTTATCTCACTAAAACATGCATGATCTTCATGCTGCTTGACTGAAGAGCATGACTACTCAAGCAAAGGACTGGACAACTGCTGCATAAGTTACTGTTGGTAATGCACTTTAATTTTAAGCTGGTGCTTACCTGCACCTTACTGAGGCAGTTTTTCACCCAATACCACAGCTCAGGTGTTGAACAGCGTCCTTATTTTGGTGTGATTCAGTTGCCTGTGGTGATGGCACAGTGCCCTTTGCTGTGCTTTATCCTCCCTGAACTGCTCTAACATGGTTTGAGCTCCAACTAACAGATTGTTTTTCTTTTTTGCAAAAACGCTTCCCTTTATCTGTGCCTGGCTTTCAGCGACAATGTGAATAACTTGAATTTCTTGATCTCTTATCTAATGAACAGCCTGACAGTAGCGATTTTTTGGACAATACAGAAGACATATACTACACTGCAAGATCTAACCTGGTATATTTCATCTTATGCCTTTCTATGTCAGTGTTGGTTTTGTCCTTGTTTCACTTTTTCGGAGCTCGTGCTTTGTCCTGTTGTTGTGCTGGTGTTTTCATCTGTGTAAAAACCATTGTAATTTAGAAGGGAATTCTTAAAATGTGCAGTACTGCAAGTGTTTAATGCATGTTCATGTTTAGTTGAACCGCAGTAATGGAGGGGGCTCAGTGTTAGGCAGTCATTCCAATTTATTTAACTACTTTACAGTGCGTAACAGTAACTTTTTAGAGAGTGATTTAAAAGTAGGAAAGAATGATGTTGGTAGTTTTGTTTGGTAGTTCCTTTAAATAGTCCCCTGAAAGACTATAAAATGACATAAACTTAAATATCCAAATTCTCCAGATAGTAGTTAGGTTACAGAATGAATATAAACTCAATACAAGTAACAGATGGCAGGGTCCTAAGTGTTTTCAATGGCATTTGGCACCATTTCTGCTCTGAAACATTTTCCAAATTTTCCGCTACCACACTGCTAAAAATCTCAGCTGTTGGCACTGCAGTACAAAAGTTACTGTAGAAAGTGAGGTTACTCATTTATTTGTTCTTTAGGCACTGCATAGTTTGAAAAGTAATACTTTTGACTCTGACATCTTCCTGCAGGGTGGAAAAAAAAAATAAGCTTTCTGTGTTAGATGAAGAGCATTGTTTTAGTGGCTTTCTTTGATTTGTGAGCTGCTTAATGCAAGTGTACTGTGGGGAAAAATGGAAAACTAAGCTGTTTGGGAATGTCTTGGTTTGTTGGTGTTTTTTTTTTTTTTAGTGTGATGGGTTTTTTATTTTGGATTTCTGGTTTTGGCTTCACTTGGCTCGATGTGCCTTGTATCTTCCAATGCTGTAATTACTGAGAGCTTTCACTCTGTCTTTTCCATTCTCTGAAGGAATGGAACTTCGCTTGATAGAAAAATATTTCAAAACAATTTGTGAAACAGAAGCTTAGGTTTCTCTGTATGAGAAACATCTCATCTGTGCAATTGCTTTAGCTCTGGGAGTTTTGGGCTTCAATTTTTTTCATCTTGGTTTTTATTTTTTCATTTGATGCTTTTAGACGTTGCTTTTGGTGTTGTTTCCTATGATGTTAACCTACAATCTGTGGGCCTAAGAGGCCAGTAACAACACGTCTCCCAACTAGACTGTCCTTTCTTCCCTTTGAGAAATGATTACTTTACTAAAGCTGGTAAAGTACTAATGCTACAATCATGGGAGGACATAGCAGGACCAAAATTATTGCCCTTAAAATGTTTTTGCTGTATTTAAAAATGCATCCGGAGATGGTCTCAAGTATATAATGTCTTGAGGAAAAAATGTGCAACTTCTTCCAGGTTATTTTTTTCTATCACAGGGGTTGGAAGGGACCTCTGGAGATCAGGTGGTCCAACCCTTTGCTCCAACAGGTTCCTACAGCAGACTGTACAGGAAAGTGTCCCCAGGTGGGTTTTGACTATCTCTGGAGAAGGAGACCCCGCAGCTCCTCTGGGCAGCCTGTTCAGCTGCTCTGTCACCCTCACAGTAAAAAAAGTTTTCCCTCGTTTGCATAGAACTTCCTGAGTTCCAGTTTTTGCCCATTGCCCCTCGTCCTGTTGCTGGGTACTGCTGACAAGAGCCTGGCTTCTGGGTGCAGGCTATTTATTTATTCATTTATTTTGCTCCACTGATGGTGAGGTTATAAAGCAGTGTATGGAAAATGTGACAGATATAATTTGTCCTGATGTTAAAAAAAAAAAAAAAAAAAAACAAAAAAAAAAAACCTGAATTTTTCTAATATCAGTTTGTCTCACCAGACTGTAAGAAGGTGAATTGAGGAAATAGAAAAATCTTTTAAAATAAATTTGGAGAATGAAGCTGCTAATTTGAAATTTTATGTTTCGGTGTCAGATGGAAGTGCTGATGCTACGGATATGGCTCAACTTGCTGTGTTTGTTAGAGACATTGGTAACAAATGTAATGGCACTGAAGAAATGGCTGCTTTGGTGCCATTAAAAGACACAACTACATCTCTTGATTTGTACAAAGCACTAAAACTGCATGAAAACAATTTTCTTTGACCTTTGTCAACATATCTGTATGTATATACAGGCATCCTGGTAATGGGTTAATTAAAACAAAAAAGTAAAATTATAAAATGAATAGAAAATGGTGCAGTTGCTACCAGCAACTCTCTTTTGATGAAATAGCACTACACTGTATGTCAAGAAGTGCTTGAATCACAGTCAATCCCAATTCCTTAACAGTATGGATGCTGATAATGAGGACATCTTTTACACATCTGAAGGAAGGTAGTAAGTCAGGGTAAAACGTGAAAAAAACTTTATGAATTGCAAAAGAATACAAGTAAGTTATGGAATCAAAAGGAAAATTTATGCTAGAACTTGGAAATGAAAAATGGCTCAGATTTAGCATTTTTGGTGGATTTGGCTCCTCATTTAAATGAGCTAAACATGCATCTTCAAAGTGAAAATCAACTTCTCTGTGCTGTGTTTGAAACTATAACAATGTTCAGAATGAAACAAATTATGACAAGCAGATGTTACAGCAAATAATTGGATGCATTGTGATACACTAATTGCAGTCCTGTGAACAGTGAAAAATATGCAGTTGTACTTCCCATTGTGATTAAAAGAATTTGAGAGTAGGTTTCAAGATTGATGATATTTTTGGCAATTAGTTGTTATTTTTGACTGGTTTTAGTCAGTGTAAATACATTACCTCCAGATTTGCAAATGGAACATACAGAGTTGCAGTCAAATTGAACTCGAGGGAAAATTGGATTTGATGTGTCACGTTCTGGCTGAACTAGGCTGGTTTGACCTCGTGAGGTTTTGTTGCCCACTTCTGCTAACAGCCTGCGCTTTTAAGGCTGATGTGAAATGTACCTGTTACTAATTAGCAGAGCTCTCCCTCAGTTCCCACAAAGATGGAGAGGGATCTCACAACGACGCAGCAGCTCCTCAGCACCCTGAATGCAGTGCATCTGCTCCAAGTAACCGATTGATAACACTCTAGCCACTTTTGTTTCTTTGTGTTGGAGAATAAATGATTCTGAGTTGGTCTTTATTTAATCTTAGAGTGTTCAACATGCAGTGAAGCACATTGAGTCCTACCTCCTTAGGAAGTGGGGGCAGAGGAGTTGGAAGGAACTTGGATTGAAGTTGTTTTCAGTTGCTATGAACTTGGCATTCATTTTAGACTTGTTTGGCAAAGTATTTAGTAAGGGTTTTGTTGTTACCATACAGTCCTTGCTGTTGTGGTTGCCAGATGCATTTATGCATTTGGTCTCATTTAATCATAGAATCACAGAATTGTAGGGGTTGGAAGGGACCTCCAGAGATTTATATTTATTTGTTTGCTTATGAACATATTCTGAATGTAATCATTTTTAATAGTCTTTGGCAACAGTTAATTTTGAGAATGAGATGTTTCAGCATAGCTTTTCTGTGTTAATGTTTTGTGGCATAGAAATTGAAATCTTGGTAGGAAAATGTTAAATTAGAGAGGAGTGACTGACATAGATGATGAACTTTGCCCAGCAGGGCTGTTCTTTGGTTTGATTAGTTCATTTTTCTCCTCTCTATACATGCATACATATGATTTTCCTTTGTTAAAAACCACAAAGACTTATATTCATAATTGTTTGCAATACTTATTTTAGAGTTATAGTAGCTACCAATTAGTTGGATTGCAGAAAATCTTTATGCTTTGTTCTGTTTTGAATAATAAAGTGATGTGTGGTCCTTATCAGAAGAAAATAAATAGGAGTCAGGGTGAAAGTGCATAAGGATCAAGAATTTGGATTGGTTATTTCTTACTCTTCATCTTCCCTGTGTATTTTGGATACTTTCTACTTTGGCATAAGAGATGAGATGTTGAATTTCATTGCTAGGAAGCAGTTCAAAAATGTTATGTACATTTGCCCTTTTCACTGAGGTCGCACCATAGTTATATAGCAGTGTTCCATTACTTGGATTTGATATAGTGCTATTTGTGTGGATACTCGTAGGGAAAATGTGTAGGGAAGTGAAACACAGGGAAAAGGAGAACTACAGCTACGTAGCAGTAGTGTGCAGGAAAACCTCAGTCAGTCGCCAGAGAGACATACTTTCATTTGTGTTTTTTAAAAAAAGAAGTATGTATAAAATCAGCTATTTTGTGGTGTATTATGCCATCCAATTAAATTCAAGAATGCATTTTTAACAAAATGAAGGCATTAAAAGTTTATCTTATTCATTAATATCAGAGTCCTCTAAAAATAAGCATTCTCTTTTATGAAGCAGCATGATAGGAACTGCATCATCTTAGCTTTATTGAGAAACAGACATGTGTGTGTTCCTTCTTGTTAATAGTCCAAAGGTGTTTCGTAGTCTTCAAAATTCAAATTTCTTTCCCCAGCACTTTTTGGGATTAAAATCCTTAATTTTTGTTACTTTAGATGGTGACAAGACAAGGACGAATGGTTTTAAACTGAAGGAAGACAGGTTTAGATTAGGTTTCAGGGGCAAGTTCTTCACTGAGAGAGGTGCTGACATAGGCTGCCTGGAGAGGCTGTGGGTGCCCCATCCCTGGAGGTGTTTAGGCTGGGTTAGATGGGGCCCTGAGCAGTCTGATCTAGTACTGATCCAACAGTTGGCAACCCTGCCTGTGGCAGGGTGGTTGGAACTTGATGATCTTTGAGGGCTCTTCCAACCCAAGCCATTTTGTGATTCTATGAAATTATCTTGTTTTTTAATAGGCTAAAGTTCCAGGTAGCAGATGGGGAAGTAGCTGAATTGATAGTTCACTGTATACATTCAGTTTTGCTTTTTGAAAGACTGAACATCTAAAAAAATATATATTTTTATTGCAGCTCGTCCCTGGGGAGTAAGTATCTTAATTAGGAACACTGTGTCAAAGGTCAAGTAATGATTCATCATGAAATTCTACTGAAAATTAAATAGCATTTTTTTTAAGCTTCAATTGCAGAAGGTGTTGTAGTTCTGGTAGTTCCTGGGGTGTTTTACAGCATAGCCATACCCTCCTTCAAATTTGTCTTCTCTTTGAGGAAATCTTTATACTTTTGTAGTCATCGATGACTTTGCACAATAGATTACACTGAAAGGTGTGATTTGCCTTTTATGTGACCATTAACTGGAAAATTGTGTGAAGAAATAGCGATTACTCCTTGTATTATCTTTTCTTCCCAAAGCAGTTGTCATCCGCAGATAGTGTTTTGTCTTCTATGTGGTTGCCTTGGTTCAAGAGTTGGTCCTTAATAACTTGAGCTTGCATGCACAGTGATCTGGGACTGCATCTTTGACAGCAAGGTTATTCACTGTATTCTCATGTGTACTTGGCTGTAGGCCTTGAGCTTCTTTTGGAAAACACCTGCCTAGTTGTTCAGATTTTTCTACTGTCAATGTCTTTAGTTAACTAATCAATGTTGTGTGTATCTGAAATGAGGATATTCATGGAGATAGTAATGTCGCTAGGCTACCTTAAGATGTGGAGAGTGTGCCTTTAAGGCATCACTTAGCAATTAATGATATTCTCTTCTTCAAATGGGAATCCATACCTAATAATACTTCTGTTTTGTTGAAGTGTGTGTTAGGCTTTAAAATGGGCTTCTATTGGTTGTTCTGATAAAGTGCAACAGTACTCTGGAGACTTTGTGTGGTAGGTGCAGTACATAGCAATGTTTATGAAATAAATATGTTGCTAAAGAGTTTAAGAAATTACGACTTCAAGGTATATGTGAAATAGAGGGTACAGAACAGCTTAGATCTTTTTAAAAAGCTTTCTAGCTCTGAGCATTTATCTGTCAGGAATACAAAAGAGTAAATTCCCCTAGCAGTAGTCACTTCACCCCACATTTTGGTTGAAAATGAACGATATTTTAAGTTTACAAGAAAACTAACAGTCTGGTTAAGGTTAGGAAGTTAAAAATATACATATCCTATTTTAATCACAGTCAAATGCTGACAGTATTTAATATAACAGTAAGCTGAACAAAAAACAGCTTTTGTCCTCTTAGAGTATTTAAACATAAGTAATTCTGGCAGATGTCATTTTTCATAAAGAGAATTCCAGCAAGATTAGGTGACAGATAAAGGCTCTTTACGTATTATGGGGGTTATTTTCCCTTTGTAATTTTCCTGATGTTGCCGTGTTTCTTTCTTTATACATATATATATAAAATGTGTATATAGTCAAGCATTGTGTGGTGCATAAATTAAATTGGACAGACGTTTTGGCTCTGTGCAGCGTAAGATTTTTGTTTCCTGCGTTTGATTAACGTGATTTTGCAACATGTAGACAAAACGCTCGTCACTTCAGCTGGAAATCTCAGGTTTCATTATACTGATCTGGGGTTGCTTTTCTCCAGCAGCCCTTATTCTGGCATCCCCTCATGTGGCTTTGCACTGCCTGCTTAACCTCCTTGTTGGGGAGCCTGCTGACATCTTACGTTTCCATTCTTGTTATTTTCTTCTCAGTGCCTGAATCCCCAAATACCTGTGTGCTTACATTTGGCATCTGTGGAATTTTTGGAGATGGCATAGAAATAATTAAATCCTCTCAGTAGAGTTAACTCAGTGTATCTGTGTGGTGAATCGGAGTACGTTAACTGGTTAACAGAATTGACTGGGGAAGGTGACAGATTTAGAGATTAATGAAGAGATTGAATTTGCAGAGGGCATAGGATGGCCTTTCATGGGGAGAAGAGACTCGCTGTGCAAGCTGTTGAGGTATAGAAGGAGAATGAAACTGTGAAGAAGGAAGAAAAAGAGCAGTGTGTTCATAGCGTCCGTGCCTTGTGGAGCTGGGGATGTGGCCCTGGAGGGAAGGGAGCCTTCCTCCCCACCTGCAGCACTGATTGCAAGCTCTTCTTTCCTGTCCCTTCATTTTTTGGCTCAGTTGACTGAGGTTTCAGTTGAAAGCTGGGTGGCCCATTTGAGTCACGTGGTTGGAAGCACATAGGGTTTGTTGGTGGTTTTGGATTTCTTTGTTTAGTTCTAGAAATATATGTGTGATAAATTTGGTACTAAGGTTAAAAAGTCAGTGTGTTGAAGATTGAGGAAATGCCAGCAGTGGGCTTTCCTCTGCAATTTTTATTCAAACCTCTGATCTGTGCTTTCTTTTACATCACATAATTATATACTGCTTGTTTCCACAAATCGCACTTGCTTTGGGAAAATATGGAAGCTCATGAAAGCAATCACATGCTGCTGACAGCTGTGGTAGGAACAACCATGTGAAAACCACTGCTTAGCTTTAGAGAACAGAGTTGAGGGTGCAGTTTGCAAGTCCTGGGACTCTTAGCCAAGTGAAAAAGCAATCTTTCATAGCATCCTGTTAAGTAATGGCTCTTCGGTCTGCAATTGGAAGTAGTGGTGATTTGTGTTTTGCCAGTCCTCCAAGAAAACAAATCTCATAGGAGACTTTTCCCCTGACTTTTAAAATATTGTTTGAAAGATCAGCCCAAGTTGTTGTCTAGCTCATTTTTATTGTTCTTACAGCTTGGATACCTGAGCACAGTTCTGAGTGCTTTTGATAGAGACTGCAGCTGAAAGAGGACTGTTGTGTAGAAGATATCAGGGAACTTTTAAAATGTTCCCTGTTAAGGAGCTGTATAGCATCATTTGTCACTAACTTAAATGGTGAATAACTAATTTCTCATGGTGAATGCACAGAGCATTTTTGGGGGGAGCAGGTCTACGTAGGTTGTGATCCACTGGAAGAAATAAATACCCTAATTATATCAGTGTTCTCCTGACAGATGCAAAGTTGAGGGTGCTTCAGTATGCTCTCTGTATTCTGCCTAATGAATTTAATTTGTATGCCATACAACATCTGTTGAATGGTAGTGTCTGCAGCCTGTTGGCACTTCTTTTTCTGAGTAGCCTGCCCTCCACGATTGCTTGAGTGCTTTGCTTTGTTGCCCATCCTGATATTATTGTTTTTCTTTTTGATACAAAAGATAATGTTAAAATATACATGAGGGCCTAGAGTTATCCTTAAAATATGTATCAGAGCTATAAAAGCACTTTCACTGTCCTTTCTGCTTATTTTTTTTTCACATCCTCATGTGCTGAAGGCATTTCAGGCTCTCTGCCAGAAGAGCTCCTTGTCTGAAAGAAGTACTGTTAATGCACCAGAGAGGGATGGATGGCAGGGGTCTGTAAAAAGCAGTGCGATTGCTTTGATATGGTTTGGTCTATCACGAAGTCTTGATGGTGTTACCTTTTTGCAGCTCATTTATTTGAGTAAAGCATCTGCGTGTCCAAGAAGGAGGCAAATGACAGCTTTAGAAGGAATTATACAGGGTAGTAATAGAGTTTTAGAAGGAAAGCAAATTCTGCTAACTGGCATAGAGGAGATTTTTGGGTGACAGGAACGTAAGGAGTCAGGTGGGTTTGAACTAGTTTGTTCCATACGCAGATTTTGTGGAGAAGATGACAGCAGCACGATGCAGGGTACGTGTCTGATGTTCACATTTTCATTTTAGAGATTCATTCTCTTGTATTTGTAGGATCTGCAGCTAGAATATGGTCATGGTCCTCAAGGTGGCTACTTCTTGGGTGCAAATAAGTGAGTAAGCAATGGCATTTTATTGTCTCATACTCCCTTGAGGCTGTTAGAATGCTGTACATGTATGTTTAAATGCATCAGCTGTAACTGATGTAGTAAAAAGTCATGCCTGTTCGTATCAATTACAATTCCAAAATAACTCTTTATTTCTATAGTGATAGTAGTTACAGTGATAAAGAATTACAGCACTTTTCAGTGTTTGAGGCTGTGTGCCTCTGTGGTGCTATGAGCTGTGATCCCGGTCTGTTTGTTAACACAAAAGTAGTTGCTGTGGAGCACAATTATACCCCATCTTGTAGCTCCTCCTGACAGTTGCTCTGTGAACCCCTTGTTCATGTTACAGAGTGCTAGGAATGTTCAATAAAATTTAGCTTGTTCAAAGTCCTCTAACTTCGTAGGTTTAATAATTCTCTCATGCTCGTCAAATGAAATAGTTTTCAATATAATCATTGTTTTCCACCTAATTTCTTAATTTCCATCTATGTGTGCCAGAATTAGGATGCCTACCTTTGCACTGCTAAGTGAAATCATATTTGAAAAATGAATAAAATGTAAGCTTAGAGCATGTTGTTTTACAAAATCTTTTAGATTGAAAAACCTGAATACTGTGATCTTCTGTCATTTTGTTGCTTCCTATCCCTGTATTTTGCCTGTTGTTCCTCTGTGTTTCCAAAGTCACAAAAATAAAGTTCAGAACTTTAGAAAAATTAATTAGGGTAATATAGATTTGTTCTAGTTATAGTTTAATGCTCATATCACTCTAGCTTTTCTTTATTGTTACTGATTTTCTTAGATAGCATGGTTTTCTTTTAAATTGAATCAAGCTAAAACTGTCCTTGCTTTCCATTACACAGATAACAGTGAAGACTGCATTTAATAGCAGTGCATTAATAAATGCGGGTGGAAATGTGTTGTGTAACTTTTTAGCACTGTTTGATTGATGTTCTGGAAGCCAGCTAAAATAACATGTTTGGGGTTAATTACTGTCAAAATCATAGGAGCATTTACCACAGCTTTTGATAATTAAGTTTGTGTGCCATAATTAAACTGTCTTTTTATTCTTATTTATGCTGAAGGAGTCTCTTAAAATCAGTTGAAGAAGAACTGCATCAGCGGTAATTCTATTTTTCTTTCCTCTTGTGTGTTTCGCTCATTTGCTCTTTGATTTCTTATGACTGTCACAGCTAGTTCTTGTTTGACTCTGTACATGCTGAGGAGATATGGGGGAGGCTTAGTTGTCTGGATCACAGCTGTGCTTTAGATAATAATGTAATAACTAATAACAGTAACAAAAGGTAAAAGGGAGTAGAGATCTGTAAAAGGGGTTGTAGTCCTTAGGCTCAGAATTTGACACAGCAGCCAAAGTCATTTTATTAAAATTGACTCAGCCATAGTTCATTTGTTCATTTTCGTAGGGGACATGTGGCACATTTAGAAGATGATGATGATGATGCAGATGATGATGCTAAACAGTAAGTAACTTTTTCTTCTTGTAAAAAAGTGTGTGTGTGTGTGTGTGCACTTGTGTTCAAAGCCTGATTTTTGAATTGATGGAAATGAAGTTGAATTCAATTCAAGATGCACATTTAATGTACTTTCTAGATTACATTTCCAGAATTTTGCTTTTTGTGCTGATGAACTTGTGTTAAATGAGGGGGGGAAAATGTTGTTCCTCATTTGATACAGTTGTCCTTTTGTTTTCTGTTTTTGAACAAAATCTCAGTATGCTTCTGTTGAACCATGAAGTTGTCTGACCTCTGTCCTGATGTCGTTAGAAATGATAACTGTGTTAAAAGCTTATGGAAATACATAAGCAGTATGTATAACCAGGACTGGGTTTATTCTTTGCACATTCTCATCCGAGTTTTCTGGGACAGGGAGAACAAGCTTATGTGACTGCAAAGGCAGTGTCAGTAGGTATGTGCTAAAATAATAATGCTTATATTAAATTCCACTGGTAGAAGTATTTTGGAGCCTTTTCTGTTGACAGATAAAAGCCAAAACAATTTTAAATACACAGACAGTATGTGGAAATTTACATTCCTAAGTAAATCCAGTGTAAAGACAAAAAAGAAAGTTGCCCTTGAGGCGGATTTCTTGCTTAACTTTTTTGTTAATGGATAATTTTGAAAGCTGTTGTTTCATGCCAGAAACCTATAAAACATTCATTATCTATCAATGGAATGTTTACTCTTTTATGGAGAAATAAATAACTATTTCTTTTCTTGAGTTGTTGCACTTGTTTCCTTGTAACAAAGGTGGGGCTTTTATCACTTCAGCAAGCTTTAGGGACAGCCCTCTTCAGGAGAGGTAAGGCTGCTGAGCTTTGTCGTGTCTGGTGTCAGCTAGGCGACAGGGCATGCAACTTGCTTTGATTAATGATCAACTTCTCAAAACACAAGTACATTTGCTATTTGATGCAAGTGACATTTACAGAAGAAAAATGATTCTTAGTTTTTAGCAGGCTTTACTCCTTGAGAAATTCTTGCTATTTCATTAAGTTGTTGTCTGTAGACACGATCATTTACAACGTGAGCTACCAATTGTTATCGTGAAGAGGAAGAGTGGTAACACTACTCACTGATCTGTTCACATAGTTTGGACTGAGCTGAGAATCTGCTTTGCTCATAGCTGCCTAGGCCTTGATTATGCTAAGCCAGGCTTCCTTCACTGAAGAAATAAACAGCCCTCTAGATGTCCATACTGCTAGCTCTGTTCTCATCTTCACTGAAGACTGTCTGGATATCTGCACTGCTGCAAGCCAGTTTGTCTTGGTTCTTCCATCTCTATTGATATCTAGATGTTTTGTATACAACTCTCTCTTCATTTTAATTTTTTCTTTTCTAGCTCTGTTTGCAGTTAGTATCATCTACTTCAGTAATGGTTCAGGACTTGGAACCTCTTGATTCCTACTGTTTTGACATTCTTGCACTGATTGCTTTGTCCTTTCACAAGCTCTGTCAGAACTTTGACCTAAAGCATTGGCTTTAGGTGCTTTTGTCGCTGTTGTGTTTCTGTGAATTTTCTTGTTCAAATTAAACAAGAAAGCACCTCAGAGCTTGCAGAGAGATTCCAATTTGTCTGACCATAAGCACAGTCACAACTGGTGTTCTGAAAACATCCTGGGGATTTTGCTTCTTTCTCATACTTCATCCCCAGTACTCTTGCCCTACAGCAAAGGTCTTAGGAGTTTCTGCTCTTTTTTACCTGCTTGAGCCTGAAGCTCTGCTGTGGTGAGCTGGGGTGTTAGCTCAGTCTCTGGATAGATTTTTCTGGAGCCCGCTGAGATTCAAGGCTCTTGTTTGATTTATATTCTGTGAGACGGAGCTGCAATTGAAGAGCATATGTGACATCAATCGCTTCTTCCCTCAGATGCAGAACACACACAATGAAGCAGCTGTCCCCCTGCCACTCCAAACTGATGGCACTGCATGACTCAAAACCGGGTGATTCATAGCAGCAGAGAATCCAGACACCTCAGAGAATAATATAAAATCATCTTTCTTCATTTAAACGTCTCTCTCACTCTATATAATATATATATTTTTGCACATGCAGCAAACTTGATGATGTTGGAACTTCTGCTAATGGAAGTTGGGAAGGCAGAAATTACTGGGGCACTGCCCTGCGTGGCCGGCAGTGACAAAGTGCACATAAGCCTTGCTGTTGAAACCAGGGCACGCCATCCTTTGTACAAACATCTGTCATAGTTCTGCTTAAGCACTGAATTTTTTTTTATTAACACTTCACTGCCCAGTGATACTGATGGCTGTCTGAAATACAGGGAGCAATATGAAGGAAACTGAAAGGAGCTTGGACTTGCATAACTCTGAGAACTTAAGCGTGGTGCCCTGTTCAGAGAAAAGATAACTGCCACCATCATTGTGGCTCAAGTACTCAACACTGGGTAACCCATTCTCAGAAATTCCTTCCAGCTTCTCTGAAATGCTAGCAACTGATAAGGTGCTCGAAAATAAACTCTTAAGAATGATGTGAAGCAGGCAAGTTGTGGAGTTGTAAACAAGCGAACAGGTATCTTGCTATTGCAGTTTTCTCCCAAAACTGTGGAACGTAGTTTTATTTAAAAAAAAAAAAAAAAAAAAACAAACAGCGGAGCAGCTGTGCAGGAATGTCAAGCTTTCACAGCTATGTTTCTGATTTATTTAATAGAAATAATCCTCTGTTCCAAAAGCAACAGTACAGTGCAAGAATTTATGAAAACATCAAAATTTTAGGAAATCAAGAAAAATGCAGCATATTTTTGAAACCACAAAGCCGGCAGTAATAATGCGTCTCATGCTTCAGCTTTCTTGTTTCTTGCTGATAGTTTGTTTGTAGCCAAGTTGTTACGTGAAAAAATTGTATTTTTCAGAAGATTTCTATAGTGAAAAAGAAACTCGTGAAAGGAGGAGGAAAAAAGTGAGAGTAGGTTAGCTGTACACTGCAGACTTTGCTTTCATGTGTGAAGCTGTTCTGAAGAAGTTAGCAGTGAATTTTCCAAGGAATGTTATCAATCATATTTAAATTTGTTTTGCATTACATACTTGCAAGTGGCCATGTGGGAGACCTTACTTATTCCCTAAACCTTTCTCCTCAGCAGCGTAAATACCAGGCTTGCTATGCATTTCCTTGCTTTTTTTTTTTTTTTTTTTTTTTTTTTTTTTTTTTTTTTTTGCATTTATGTCCATCTTTAACAAATCAGTTTGTTGTTTTGAGGGAGAATCTGTGATGCCTGAGTTTTCTGATAGTGTCTGTGGTACACAGAGCATAAGGGAAGCGTTTGGAGGTATTCAAGTGTGATGTGGTTGTTTTGATAGAACAGTGCTGTTGACAAGTTAATGGTGTTTGTATAAAAGTTATTTGTGTAGAACTCACGAAATTCTGTACTTTCTTGAACAATGCAATATGAGATTCCAAAAACTATACTGGACAGCAGTCTATCCTGTTTCTTTACAGTGCCACTATGAAACCTAAAGTGCCACCTCCTTTACCACCAAAGGTAAGTGAGGGCGGCTTTGTCGCGCAGAAAAAAGGAACGCCTTTAAAATAAGTAAGTGCAGAAATGTCGAAGTGAATATGGTGACTTTGCTCTCACTTGAACCACGACTTTGGGACTTTAATCAAGTTTTAAGTCGTCGTTGTTTCCAGAGGTATTGACCCCTGTGTTTGCAGCCTGGCAAGTTTGCAGCAAGTCTTACACTGCTCAGTGAATGAGTGGTGATACTTAGAAGTATGCTTGGAGTAAGTTTTATGCGTGGCCTCTTGAAGAGTAACTGAATCTTCTCACACTGGCATTATCCAAATATGAGCAAAATGAAGAAGCAAAGCAATTTATATATTTATTTGTCAGATAGCTGCTTGTTTGCAAAGCAAAAACTGAAGGTGTGATTCTTTATGGCCCTGTACCATCTGTCTGTGTAACTGAGAAGGATTTTACAAGCAGTTTCAGTGCAGCCAGTGGCTAAACAATGACCTCTTTCGTGATTCCCTTTCCTATTTGTGATTCCTTAAGCAAAGCCGTATCATTAAAATATTTTTTATTTTCTACTTGGTAGTTTGGTTATCTGTAGTCATGGACATGGTGCTTCCGTATATTGAATAATCTTTTAATGCGTTAAAAATTTAACACATTAAAAGACAAAACAGATTTGATTTGTCTGTTGTCAGTTGTAAGATTTTTCTTTATTACTATCAAGGTTTTTCTAGCATGGATTTTTTTTTAATAAACTTTCATGGCAGAATCCTGCTTTCACAATTTATTTGTGAAAACTGCTTTGTGAAAATTTCTCATTGAGATGCAGCATACATGCTTTGAGTCTTTTTTCATTAAGCGTTGATTATTACTATGTCTTTTCAGCCTAAATCCATCTTTATCCCTCAAGAAACTAATTCTTCTGAAAATGATAATCAAGGGACAATCAAGAGATGCCCAGCATCAGACAGTCCAGCAAAGTCTGCATCTCACGTTCCACCGAGACCACCGCCACCACGGCTACCTCCACAGAAGTCTCATGTTTTAGGTGAGAGTGTTGCCAGGAAGCGTTCAGGTATTTCTTAAATAATCTGGTGTAATTGTTTCTACATCTGTGTGGACATTAGATGCTGTTTTAATTTTTTTGTAGTGGAAGCACAGTAAAACACATTTAAGAGCAAATATGCCTTGCAGAGAAGCTGTTGACAAAGGCTGCTAGCTTTTCCTCTTTACATCTTTACTATTGCAGTTGATGTGCTGGGAAATGCCTCATGGCTTATTAAGAATTGATAATTGAATAGCTATCCGTAACCAGGCTGCTCTTTAGATTTATTAAATACTTTTTTCCCATTAACTGTGGCTGCATCTCTTTCTCTGCCCATGCTGGATTTGTTGCACTAATAGCAAAAATGTGGGCTTTGATTATAGCTGGCATTAAGGATGGTTTGTGTGTGCGTATTTTGGAAGAAATATGCTTTAGAAATACGATTTTCTGGCATCATTTGAAACAAGGCAGCTAAAAATTGTACTTTTTGAATCAAAAGTAGAACATATTCTTAAATGTGAATCTTTTTAGGTAATGGAGTCACTTCTGTACAATTAAATGGTGAAAGAGAGGGGTCACCACATCAACAGAATGAAGCTAGAGACACTAGTTTTTCAAGGAAGGAAAAGAAAGAAATACTGGTAGGTGTTAAAGCTTCTAGATGTTCAATAGTGTCTTAACTATCTTTTGCACATTTATAGCACGCTTTTTAAAATAGGAATAGTACTGAATAGCATCTTGTTTACATGATTCAAAGCACGTTACTGCTGGATCATCTACTTGTGATACAGTTTGAGTCCATATTTAGCAGTCATTAAAATCTAAAATAATCACAGATATACAAGATTTACTTATTTGTATCCAGGTATTTGGGAGACATACAATAAGGGAGCTGCAAGAGATACATGGTATGTCATACTGAGCCATAACTGTGTAAGCAAATAGGGAAATTAAGGAATGTGCTGCCACCTTGTGGATTGCTGGGGAATTCAAGTGATCCTAAAAAGGAGCTGCCTCAGTACTGTTCCCAAATGAGTTGTGCTTCTATCACAGTGCAGGCATACAGTGTTCTTGATGGTCAGGGTGAAGAAAAGATGGGGAACTTGGATTTGAAGAGCCCAGATATTTGAACTGCTTGTCTGTTGAATGCAGAGCATTAGGTTTCAGGGCTTAATAGTTTGAGTGCAGTGTCAGACTTGAGTCAGGCATGCTAATATTAAGTTGTACTCGTGGAGAAAATGCAGTTTTATACCATCTGATGCAGCTGTGCCCTGATTAAAAGGAATAATCCTGCATTACTTTCTCCTCTTCCAAGTGAGCTTCTCCCTTGAAACAGCAAATGCCTTCCAGAGCAGATGTCTTGAGGAGTGGCAGTGGTGTGGGAAGCCTGATCAAATTTTCAGTGTTTGAGGGGCCATTCGTGGCCTCTTCCAAGGATGAGCTTGGAGATGCAATGCTATTGCAAGAAATAAACAGGAAATATAGGGTGGGAGCATAGCGAGCATTTTTGGTTTGTTTTAAAGAAGTGCCAGTCGTGGTGGTGATACTTTGGAAAGTATGGCTTCCTGAACCGTTTGAGCTTGGCCTTGGAAATTGTATGTTTGAGGCTTCCTGTGTACCTGTAAGAATACTTATCTCCAGTGGTGTGCTGTTCCTGGATTAAATTGGTATTAACAGTGGAAAGATTAGTTTAGTACTAATTGATAGTTTTACATCAGTAGTTGAACTACTGCTGCGATGTTGCTTAAACTTTGTGTTAGTGGGTATGGCATTCTTTCAAACACCATGATGAGGGAACAGTGTGTAACAAGATGCAGGGCTCAAGGAGGAGAATACTACGGAACCACAGAGATTTTAACAAAGGAAAATGATGCTAGTAGTTCATGGTCTGTAGTCATTAGGGAGTAGAAATAGGGAGGTTCAGGTTGGAAAGGAGGATCTCTGCTCAAAATGGGACGGTAGCCCATCTGATACATGACAGCAAACACAGCAGTGTCTCAGTAGGTACCTCATGCCTTCCGTTTAGTTGGTGTAGAAACAAGCAGCGCAACTCCGTTGTCCAAAAAATCTGCAGGGAGGGTTTCTGTCTGTCTTATTTAGGTACAAGTACTGGCTTTTCATTTTCTCCTAATAAAATTATGACTGATGATTTATCAGCCTGCTTTTAACAGCAGTGTAATTTTTTTTCTTTTTGATTTTGCTGTAGTGTCAGAGAGAATAAGCATGTCCATGTGTATGTGCTTTTGTGAGTATAAACGAAATCTTTTGACTTTTATTTTCTAGAAACCAATTAGTAATGGCCTTCCTCCCACACCTAAAGTACATGTGAGTATTACTGAGTCACGTAAATGCATGTTTAAGGCAGAACATGTTTTCTTAGTAAGGCTGAGGAAGCATACTTTGTGAATTGCATGTTGTATTTAAAATAACAACGGTAATAAAGTATAAAAATATCTCTTGGAAATGTTAATCTGTAAGTGTACGGAGAACAAAAGTCACACTTGATCTTGTGCTAAGTGAATTTTGAAGGTCTTTTAGTTTGTTTCCATCTAATTTCCATTAGAATGTAAATGAGAGTTCTGTGATCATAAATTAATTTCAAGTTCACTGAAGATGCTTGCTGATCAGTCTTTCCCTGTAGGATCTGAGGAGCTGATGTGTCTCAGAAGTTGCAAGTGACACTAAGTTTATACTGTGCAGCTGTAGATTTCGGAACTTCTGAACACTGTATTCACAGATGTCTTAGGGCTGGAAATAACTTGTTATGGTCCTCTGTGTGCACCTTCATAATCTAAAGCAAACTGGATTTTCATTGCATGTAGGTTGCTTTGAAAGTAATGCCTCCTACTTATCCTCATGAAAATTTCAACAGCTACAGAGAGTGCAGTAAACTATTTAATACAGTAAAGTCACCATTATTAGTTGTGCAATTTCACAATGAACAAGAGCCTGCATGCTGCACTTGTGAGAAATAAAGTCTGTGCCAGCAGTGGTGACCTGTTGTTGCCACTGCTGTAATGGCACCACTCGCCTCTCACTGTGCTCACATCCTCTATTTGATCTCCATCAATGCTGAACAAGTGTAGATACTGTCAGTGAGCACCATTTTTTCTGCACAGAGGAATTCAGTTCCTCACTTTGCTCCATACACACTTCCATGTCAGATGTCACTGTGTCAGACTGCCCCCATGATTCCATTCTGTCACACAGCAACAAAATGTAATGGGATGTAGGTGGGAAGGTTCAGCCTCTACTGCCATACCACCAGCATACACCTCTGATGTTGTGATCCAGCATCATTGTCACGGAATTGACTAGATCAATCTATGTCTGTGGACATAGATTGAACCGTGACAATCATAACATAGAAGGCATTACTTTGGAGCAGCCCTTGTAATGTCTTTGTGAACTTGTCACTGTGCTTCTAGTCAGAACTGCCATCAGAAGAGCTCATATCTCCCTCTTGGCCATTTGCATCTGCCACAGCCCCTCTCATCCTTACGTTGTAGAGTATGCATTCATGTAGTTGTCCTGGGAAACAAGTGGAGTATTGATGTGTTTAAAAGCTAACTTTTTTTTGCTGTAAGTCAGATCAATTTTTCATCTTTAGGTAAGAAAACAGAATTACTGCTAGGGATGCATAAATGCAAATGATTCTTTTTTTTCTTTTCTGCTTATTAAATTTTAGGGAAATGGGAAGGGCTAAGGCAGAAGTCCTGCTTATGTTTCTTAGAATTATCATTTCTTGTGTAAATGCATAGGATTGATCCAGAGCTTCATATTCTTCATTTATTAAATACATTGTTTTTTGAGGTCAGTTCTGTTTTAATAAACTAAATTCCTAAGTAAGTGTGTGACATAGGTGTGCATACATGTAATTAGTGGATGATAGCAGTTTGAAAGTACTCCTAGCATTAAGAGGAACCCTGTCATCATGGCAAAGGACAAATAAGTTCAAATAGTAAATGGAATAAGAAAAAAGGTAGAAAATAATACTTCTCATTTTGAGCTGTTGTTTGTGTTGAGTTCCTACTACAAGCTGTATGGACGTGCCATCAGAGAATGACTGCCAGCTGCCCTTATAATAGAGCTAGAAAAGAGACTGAATGAATAGAAAAAGTTCTGAAGTTGGTCAAATAATTCCTTGTAGCTGGACTGCTTTCTGAATATTCGTGTATCTTCGTAGTATGCTAATGCTGCGGTGCTGCAGGTCCTGTTAAGTAGTGGAGAGTGATTTGGCATTTGCACGTCCATCTACCGCCTGTCTCCATCAGTAGCCAAATAATCAGTTGCAAATAAGTATGTTGCAGTATGTTGCTGCCCTCAAAAATAGCTGAATGTTCTGGGACTCTGTTTACAGTGGTATCTATGCATGGCTGTCTGTGTCTCTGGAGACTTGGTTCAAATTTCTTAATAACCTGCTCTGGCCGTGTGTTTTTTCCCTGCTATTTTAGGTGGCTTGCAGCTCAGGGGATACATCATATATCCTACCAATGTGAGGATGCCTTGCCTCCTCAAATTCCTTCCAGATTTAAATGCCTCTGTGGCAGCAGGCAGTTCAAGTTGCCTTGCTTCAACCTCTTATCTAGTGTTTTTGTTTCTTGCTCCCCCCCTAGCAACTCAGTTTAGTATTTTGTTCTGTATGATTCTCAGCTGTATCCTTGGGATTTGTTTGATATTTGGAGAAATGATACCCTTAGGCTGTGTTTACCCTTCCAAAGCATTTGCAGCAGCATGTTGGCTCTGCAGGCGTCCCAGAGATGAGGGCTGAGAGAGGCCAGAGGAAAATTGTTGATTTCTTCTGATTTCAACCCCATTTTCTTCATCCATCTTTATACTGCAGAGCTAAGCGAGGTCTTAGCAGCAAGCATAGCCCTGCCTGCACTGTGCAGCGCTTCTTTCCAGTGCTCAAAAAAGAGTCAAGGAGAATTGCATAGCTGCTTACAGCAACGGCAGAAATACTTCTTTCTTTTTTTCCAGGAGATCACTGCCTCAGTTGCCATCTGAATTTTCAAAGTGTGCCTTCAGAGTCCTGCATGCTTGGGAGAAGGCTTCCATAGGATCCTTGTATTGCTTTCATTGATATCCCTCCAAATTCCTTGCTGCCAAGGGTTTAGGCAGCATGGAAGCTGTCAGTACATTGAGATCGCTCTGTGTCATTATCTTCTCATATTCCTGCCTCATTGTCTGTATCTTGTCTCTTAGTTATTATGTTCTTATGCCTGTGGAAGGTTCATCTTAATGTCTAGCAAGCAGCCAGCTCCCTTCTTTCTGCTGAGACTTATTTAGTCATTCAGCAGCACTGAAGTCTTTCCCCTTCTCTTTGTGCAGTGGAGTCTTCAACATTTTGCTGATGCCATTCATGAATTTTGTTTTTCTCTTTTGGAAATACATACAGACCAACTCATGGTGTTCCTGATAGAGATGTGAGAGAGAGATGTGTAAAACACAAAGAAAGATCTCAGTTCTGCTTCTTTTAATGTTAAAAGGTTAATTCTGAAATCTTTTTCTTTTTACACTAAACTATGTTCAGAAGGGACTGAAATTTCTGTTGACTTCCTGTTTCAGCAGAAGGTTCGCACAAAAAATAACCCAAAATATTGACGTGGGAGCTATTTGCTTGTGCAATTATAGGTCAATAATAATTCATAATGTTAATATAAAGTGAAGATATTGCTATTTCGTAGCCCTTTACAGAGTATAGGAGCCATTGCATAAAGTTAATATCTGCTCATATTTGGAACAGGAACACTTATGAGTGGCTCTTGTGTTTGCCTATATGAATGGTAGCATTTCCCTTTGCTAATTGTTTCTACTTTATCAGTTCTTTTCATCTACAGTACTACTGATCCACTCTGTTCCATAACAAAATAGTATGGGCAATTGGGAAGGGAAAGAGGAAATTCTGGCTTCTTTTCAGTCATCTTGATGCAAATTTACCAACTGTTCTTGCAATTGATTATATATATTTTGATTTTTTTATATATATAAAATATATAAAAAATATAAATAATATATAATTAAATAAATATATAAATAAATTAAATTAAATTTATTAAATTAAATTATATTAAATTTAAATTAAATTAAATTATAAATAAAATAAATAACATATAATTAAATAAATATATAATAAATAATATATAATGCTAGTGCGTCCTTTGGGGGAAAATTCAGAGATCGAGAATGGTATTGTGTGTGACTCTAATAGGTAAACCAAGTTTATTAAGATTATTCTGAAAAAGGACTGAAATTCTGCTAGAGATTTCCCTTCAGAAAGCAATCAGTACTGTAAACGTATCAGAATGTGTATCATTAGATCATCAGAAATGTATCATCAGAAAAACGAAACTAAGTTTTTAATTGTTGCATGACTAAAAGATTTATTTTGTGTTTGTGAAGTATGGTAAAGAGTGAAGTTTCAGTATTGAGAGTGTTTTTGAAAATCATGAATTTCAGGGACCTTTTTCAGGTTTCTCCCATTTATAGCGAGCATGTGCTGGAGTAGTAAATTTAAGAGCTACTTCACAAATGCTATTTGTGGCGTGTTTATTCAGAAGGATCTTTAGTTCATAACATAGCTCTTTAAAAAGCAAAATGAACAGCAAAATAAGCCCAACCAAGTTGACTTGCAACCATGTTGTCTCATTGAGATTATTCTCCACCAGACAAACGAGTCTATTCTTAACTTGTTACTACTTTAAGTCAAAATAATTTCATTGAAAATGCCATGTTTTATTTATATTTTACATATACATGTATATAATTATTTTTTCACAGATGGGCGCTTGCTTTTCAAAGGTTTTCAATGGCTGTCCGTTAAAAATTCATTGTGCAACATCATGGATAAATCCAGATACAAGAGGTAGTATATTACGTATCTTTTACCCAATTTTGTCCTCTCCTAGGATTTTAGTACTGTTCAGATGAGCAGGACTGCTCTCCTTAAAGTATCTTTTAATATTTATGTAGGCATAAGAAGAAATTCTTCTTTAATTATACCACTGCTGCCTCAAGTACAGTGTTTTCTTAAATTACATTAAAGTATATGAGGCACAGTTTTCAGCTTTGATTAAAAAAGAATAACTTGCATGCTAAATAAAGGTAAGTAAACATATTTTGATTATGATTCACGACTCTTTTCAACTGTGTAGTTCAAAAGATGCCACTCCTAATTTATTTCTAAAAATCCAAATTCCAAAAGTCCTGCTTCAAATTAATTGCTTCTCTATCATTGATGTATATATATATTTTTTCCGTATATCTTCCTGTTAGTACAAGTTTGAGATCTCTTCATTTTCACGTTTTATTAGTTTATTAAATAGCTTGACAGAAGTGAAAACTGGTAGCACTGTACTCATATTACCTTCAGTTTCATCTTTAGATTATAGGCTGCTTAGACAGATACTGCTGAACCAATTAGCAAGAAAATATTTAGTTTTACAGAAATTGAAGTTATGAGAGTCAGTCTTTGCAGCTGACATCTTCTCAATATGAGATCTTTGACTGTCCAAATGCAAACAAGGCCGTTAATTAACTTCAGCTGCAATCACAGTAAACAGGTGAATCATACTCGAGAAGCGAGGCATACATGAAGTGCTGAAAAAGCCTTCCAGTCAATACTGCTGTTGATGTACTCCAAAAAAAATAGCCGTGGATGTGTCATGAAATGTATGGAAATGTTTAAGTCAGAAATCTGTATATGTGAATTCTTGCTTGTAGTTGTGTCACTGTTTTTTCTTCCTAGTTAGACACAAAACCTGAGCTATCTTCATGAAGTCTTAGAACAGCTTCATCCATAAATGTGTAAGCTTCCTTGGAAAGATTAATTTTCTGTGCTTTCAACATTATAACTATTATAGGTTGTCCTGTTTTCCTGTATGTAATTGTTTTAGGTCTGTTTTTAATAAAGGATTTGCAAAGAATGCTCTTAAGAGAAGAACAACAAAATAACACCCTCCTTCCTTAAGTCAGTATTGCTGGAGTTTTTTTGTTCGTGTTTACAGATCAGTACTTGATATTTGGTGCAGAAGAAGGTATATACACTCTGAACCTCAACGAACTTCATGAAACATCGATGGAGCAGGTATATTTGTTTTGGCATCTTTGAAAAAACACTAGTAGCCAAATCCATCATTTCTGACACTTCTTAGCCACTGGTTAACCTGGTGTGATGTTTCTAAGAATCCTCTTGACTGTAGTTACATAGGCACTAGTACTGAGTTTTACCTTCCATGTTTACTATTGAGGATATGTTGCAATCATATAAAGTTTTTTTCTAGGATCAACCGTACTTTCATAGGAGGTCTGCACATATGAATATGTTGAATTTCATTGTAGTGCATTATCTTGGAGTAAATGATTTGTTCAATAGCAGTGAATTTCCCTGATACAGTTGGTGTGAAAGTTTTTGTTTTCCTTGAAGTTGTGTTACAAAGTAGACTGTTTAAGCAGAGGTGCCCTTTTGGCTACAGAGAAGTGAGATCTGTACACTAAATTCCATCCTTTGAGTGTTAAAAGCAGCTTTGCTGATGAGACTCAAATTAATTGAACCCCAGTTTTAAAATTCTGTCTTTGTGGATCTCATAAATAGTAATTTTTTTTTGCGGGGATACTGGGGAGGGGGAAATGCCAGTGGCAGGCTGTTCTGTGTGGTGACTTCTCCGGCTCTTTTGTTAATTTCTAAGAGACTTGTTTTCTTTCCTGCCTTCTCCCTAACTTAGGGAGCTATGCATCTGCCATCGAGATGGAGGAATTTGCAAGGACAGCCTTCACACTGTAAGCTGGAGGCACTGGTGTTTGTTCATCTTCCAGGGTCCAGACTTTGTAGAGGTGTCTTTTGTGTGGGGAAGAAGGCCTAAATAGTTTGCGCTGAGCTCCACGTAACCCATAATCATTCTGGTAGTTAACTTAGTTCAGGTACCTTGCTGTTGCTGAAGTTGTTAAATATACCCTGAGAAATATCACTAATACAGTAATCCCTGCAGGCTGAACAGACCTACAGAAGTTCTTGAAAAATGGCAAGGAAAATAGATAAACTGAAGTTTATGCACTCGTGTTTACCTTTGTTTTCTATAAGTGTTGCATTCTATATTTCATTGTAAAGTGAGCCTTTAAGGAAGCGTTTTAATAAGTACTTAAACACAAAGAGGTGCTAGTCAAAACAGCCAGCTGTATGTAAGTGGAGGAATGTGTGACAACTCAATCGACCTGAATATTCAAGTATTGCTGTTCTTTTTCTCTAATTTTAAGATTCAAGCATTCTCAGTCACAATATGGAACATCAATCAAATCTGCAAATTAAATTTGTATGTATCCAGACTGTTAGATTTTTAGCATAGGTTTAGGTGTTTTATAGTGTGTTTAGGTTATGAAAAGACTTCCGGAATAAAAGTGCATCCTCTGTGCTACCCATTTCCTACATGAAATCACAGAATGGCTTAGGTTGGAGGGGACCTTAAAAATAACCTAGTTTCAACTTGCCTGCCGTGGGCTGGTTGCCACCATCCAGCTCATGCTGACCAGGAGCACCTCCAGGGATGGGGCACCACAGCTTCTCTGGGCAGCTGTGCCAGCGCCTCACCGCCCTCTGAGTAAAGAATTTCTTCTTAGTATCTAACCTAAATCTCATTACTTACTATAACAGTCAAAAAGATTTCAACTCAAATAGAGTTTTGGAATCCTCTTTCACTTCATTATTTACTCTCTAGGTTTAGCCAAAGTATTATTCTCTTGGTTATTTTCCACTTTGTTTCATTCCACTGACAGGCAAAGCAGAAATTGTATGCGTTTTCAGAAGTTAGCACAGCTTCAAGATGGTATTTTCCTTTCCTGTAGATAAAACTTTCAGTCAATTTACAGATCTGCTCAAATTTGTTGTGTTGTTGTTATGATAAAGAATGGAGGACATGACCTGTTAGGTGATCTCTCTAACGCAGTGGTCAGTGGCAGGAGGAAATGCTTATGAGCTCTGCCACTGCCTGATGGCCGCTCCCCTCAAGCTCCTCTGTGGTCGTTGAATTAGGCTTGTTGGAGGGTACATCCCTGCCTGTTTGCCTTTGTATCCATTTATGGACCTGTTGGACATGTTGATCCTGTCTGTTTCCATGATCAGTTGTGGCAGGAAGCTCCAGAAGTTATATGAGAGGTGGGGGGAAAAAGTGTGTTTGATTTTTCTTCTTTCTTAAAAGGATGTTTTGATAGTTGCAGTCCCTTCTTTCCAGTAATTGTCCAGTAATATGACTAATAGCAGTTCTGCCTTGACCATTTTTTGCATCCTTTGATTACTTATGAGAAATATGTAATCACATGAAGATTTTAAAAGTCATTTGAAGTGCCAGATTTAATTATTTTAAGACTTTGGAATACTACAGGCTTTAGAATGAAGTTAGTTTTTATACCACACTTATGTTGTTAAGTGTTTCTCCTCTGAAGGAGAAAGGCTGGTGGTTATTAAAATTTCTGGGGAAAAAAATGGATTGATCTTTATAATGACACTTTGCAGGCTAATGGTACTATACTTGAAGACGTGGATATAAAATGTTCCAATTGTCTACCTGTTAATGTGTATGTTAAATATAATGTGTGTGCCTAAGGACTTAACTCTGGAATCCAGGTAAATATTAATTGTCTTGCTCTTTGTAACAGAATTAGCTCAGGTCAATATTAGTTTTGTCCTGTTGTCTATGAAGACATTAATTAATCAGTGTAATGTGTTTACATTTTGTGTAAATGAACTGAATGTTTGCTTTTCTTCCCTTTATTAGCTATTCCCTCGAAGGTGTACGTGGTTATATGTCATGAACAATTGCTTATTATCAATATCTGGTAAGTTACTCTGCCATCTTTGGGTGGTAGTGCAGGTATACATTTGTTTTCGTATTTGAAGTGTTTTTTTTTCTAATTTCCAGGTAAAGCTTCTCAGCTATATTCTCATAATCTGCCAGGACTCTTTGATTATGCAAGGCAAATGCAAAAGTTACCTGTTGCTATTCCAGCACATAAACTTCCTGACCGGATACTTCCCAGGTAAGTTCACCTCATCAGATAATATCAGAACATCTTGATTGTAAGAATTCAGGGTATGGTTGTGAAAGTCAGGGAATTGCAAACAATTTGGAATGCTATTCACACATTTCCATAACAAGTAACTCATGCGGACATTAATCAGAATGTAGACCTCCCCATATTTACATGAATTGAGATGTGAATATATTCTTAACAAAGAAATAGGATTTGGTGCATTTCACCTTGTGGTTGTGAAGCCTCTAGTTTCTGGGCTTAGCTCTTGGAAGCTACAGTCTAATATAGCAAGCTGTGATCGTACCTGTGAAACTAAATCTTGGGTCAATATTGTGCCTGTGATATTTCAGGCGACTAGAAATAATGATATTAAATTAGTTACCTTGCATGAGTTCTTGGCGCTTGTTTTCTGTTCTATCAAAAAAAAAAAAAAAAAGTTGTACTTAAATGGATTTCCCCGACTTCTCATCGGGGAGATTGTCAAGATGACCCTTACTGCAGAAGGAATGGGCTGACAGGCTATTCAGAAAGCTGGGCAAAATGGAACTGGAACATGGATTTGTCTCACATCATTGGCAAGTCATTTCTTGCAGGCCAGAGTGGAAGGTATTACAGGAGAATTGTTGTCCCCAGATGCTTACAGTGCATCATGCATGCAGTCCCTGCAACATTATTTACTAGCAAGAGTGTACAAAATCCCATAGGCTGGATGCAGTCAGTGCTGGCTGCCAAACAAACCTTCAGAGCTCATTTAAATCAAAGAGGAGGAGATGGTAACACTAACCTAGTTTGCAAAGCAACTTGATACTTAAAGGGCATAGTGAATCATTGGATTTTCTTATTTGATAGGCTTTTTTGTTAGGAAATTGTTTTATAGCAGACCTGATTCTCAGTTACCTTTGGTACTACTGCCAACTTGTTAACGTTTCAGATCTGGAGAAGACTTTTTGTTCAGTCATCTGCAAGCATAGTGGTGCAACACTTACCTAAAAATTGTGTTCTTCCTAGAGGTTGAATTCTTAGAAATTTGTATTGAAATGTTTTTGTCTTTGTGTCTGCACAACAGTTCAGCTCCTTTGTCTTCCAAGCTAACTTCATCTGGATGGCTTTGGGTTGAGGATTGTAACGGCAGTAGACTGATAACCTTAATAATTACATGGGTCATGTAAGGAACAAATTCACACCGTTTTCAATCTGAAATGATACCTAAGTTCCAGAAGGCTTGGAAAAAATTTCCTGTTCGGTCTTGCTGCGTTCCAAGAAAAATGCAGCATAACCTGAATGTACAAGTGCCAAGCTAGTCATTCAAAAGCAGGGCAGATTTATTTAGATAATCTGTTTTGTTGACTTATCCTTCAGCTGTAAGGCATCACAGTAGTAACATTAGCTAGACAGACTACCAGAGTTACATTTGGCTTATGCAGAAGAGCATAGTTTTTGTTCCTTACCAAACCACAAAGTATATTCTGCAGCAAGATCTTAGTTACTATAGTGATGAGTACAATATGAAATAATGAATATGAATTACAAACAGTTTCCTGTAGAGAAAATACAAAGCAAAATAAAATTTGAAGTTATTATGTAAGTTTCAGTATGGTCATTGCCAAATGGTTGAAGCTCAGACTGATGCTTGGTAGGCAAGCATTCAGAAACAGAAAGTAAGTCTGTGGTAAATCTCCTGTCCAGCTTCCTTATTTTGAGTGTCCCTGAGTAGGTCCTTTCAAGCCTTTCTTGACTTCTCCCAGCCTAAACTTGTGACTGATACTATTTTTGTGCATCTCAGTCCTAGTATGTTATTAGTCATTTCTGGACAGCTTTGAAATACTGTGCGAGTGTTTTCCTAGTTTGTAGCTTTGGCTGCAGCATCAGTCTGTTGCTCCACTTATTCCCATCTTATCTGCACCGTCTATCAAATGAGCAATTTTCAGTGTTGAGGCTACTGTGGTCAACCTTCATACAGTTTGTTGTCATCTAGTCTGTTCAGAAGCATTGACTCCCATTTCCAGCAAAGAGCACTATCTCCCCTTGCTTATTTAATCATTTCTCAAGCAGTTATTCTCATGATTTCTCAGGGAATGTTCCCTACACAGGAAATAAGATCTTGCAAAACTGCCTTCCTGTCCTCCTTCAGATCTCTTGAAACTCATGCTGCTCTGCCTACAAAAAGCTTTGAAAAACTTAAGGTGTTTGTTTGCAAGTGGCTCATAGCTATTACTAGTATGCCCTAATTTCCCTTGTCTTTGTTGTAGCAGGTTACAGATTGTTTTCTAACTGCATTCATAATGCTGCATAACTCAGCAACATCTCAGTGCTTGAAAACAGATCATCTTGTGTGTTCTAAGCATGTTGTTTTGAGAAGAGAGAGACGAATACATGTTTTGTTTTTCTGATGGACAAATAGAATTTTCACAGCAGCAACTTTCTGAAAGGAAATTCAGTTACTTTAGTTGATTGATTGATAGTTGTGTGTTTATCTTGCAGGAAATTTGCTGTGTCTACAAAAATTCCTGAGACTAAATGGTGTCAAAAATGTTGTGTTGGTAAGTAAAGATCTGCAGAATAAGCAGTACAAATGGTAACAATACTAAGACTTGTTACTTTTAGAAGAAGAGGCTTTTCTGTAATTATTGTGGAACTATGCATCTGCAGATGGTGAACTCATTCACATTAGTCCTTTGCATTTATGCAGTGAAAACTTCCCCATTTCTCTCTTAGTTTTTAAAGATCAGGACAGTTCTCAAGAAAATGCAGGGAAGCAGAACGCAACAAATTTAAGCCAGTGCTTGGGATGAAACTAATCTCCATGGATGCAATGTGACCTTTTTAAAATAAGTTATCAGGTTAAGTAGCCTGACTTCCTAGCAGAAGTTCCAATTATTAATACTGGTTGCTGAAAACAGAGTATTTTTGAATCTTTGAGGATGATCCCTGAAACATTTATAACATCTTCAGAGTGCCAACTGCCTAAAACTTAACTGCGTAACCTGTTAAGAAGTGTTTTAAAAGGGAGAAATGACACTGGGAGATCATTCAGAGTTATAAGTTCCATAATCAGTTCTTTGGTATGAGGAATTATACAGAAGGTTTTGAGTCATGAGTGTTTGTCACCCTGATGAAAAATGAAAATCTCCCTGATTTTTCTAAGAAATTTCTTACTTATGTTGTCACTTCTGTGCCCAGTTTGCCTGTTAAAACTTGACTTCTTCTGGGATACAAATCCTCTAGGGTGTGGTAGGGTGTTAACATTGTGTGCTATGTACATCCAGGCCTTGCCTTAGTTGAGGAGTCTGGTCTGTCTGTGGATGTTAATGGATGCTGAAAGAGAATTCCCAGCCTCTCACTGCTCAGTGTTCTGGATGTAATGTAGGGGTGTGGAGTGACAAAAGGCAGATCTAAGGGGAGAGGTGACAGATCCCCCGCCCTTGGGCCCTGCTTGCTACATGCAGCCTGGGTCTCTATTGCTGCGGGCGGTGTATGAGATGATCTCTTTGGCCTAGGGAAATCAGCAGGGCTGTAGGAGGCAGAAAAGGACCAGAAGTTCTGGTCTTCTTTCTCTTGTTTACAGGTGTTGGTAATTGCTTGTTCTGTGGTTTCTGCTGCTGAGTTCAGCCTTGCTGAGGGTCATGGCAAGTGCAAGTTGTATTTTGCAGTTGCCTTGGCTGGTAGCAAATGAGAACTTGGATTAATGAGATTGAGCTTTGGTGTTTCAGATGCCAATGGACTGCTAGTGGATTTCCGTGACAGTGGAATAGCAAAAGTATGATTTGTCATGTATGTAGATCATTCTGGGTTAGGGGCTTGTTACTTGATCCTTGTTGTTAATTACCTGATGGCTGATGGTTAGTTTGCTGCAGTTTAAGATCTGATCTTCAGATAGGTTGCTCTGAAAATAATGGTTCCTATTTATTTCCTTGGAAATGACAGCAGATACAAAGAATGTGACACTGCTATTTGATAGAGCAAATTCTCAGCTACAAAATACCACTAGCTATGCTTTTTTGTCAGCAGTGAACAAGAACCTGTGTGCCGTGCTTGTACAAATCTGCACCAGCAGATGTGATCTGCTGTTGCCACTGCTGAAACACAGCACGCATTGCCTCACTGTGCTCACATCCGTTGTGTGGTCTCCATCAGTGCTTAACAAGCATTGAATGTCAGTGGATGCCATTTCCTCTCCGTGGAGGAATTCACTTCCACGCCTTTACTTCACGTGCATTTCCGTGTCAGATGCAGTTTTGTCAGACTGCCTCTCTGCTGTCATCTGTCATGCAGCAACAAAATGTAATGGGATATTTGTGGGAAGGTTCAACCTCAGCTGTCGTACCACCAACTTCTGCCTCTAATGCTGTGGGCCAGTGTAATGAAATAGGAGGCATTATTTTTGGAGCAGCCCTCGTACTTCTTAAGCAATGCCTGCGTATCCATTAAGGAGCGAGATTTTGTCATTAATGTAGAATCAAGTTTGTTTCACAGTGCTGAGTTTTTCAGCTTTATCAACCTCTTTCCTCTTTTTAACTGAGCTCTGATAAAAATAGGAAGTGCAGTTGAGTGGGAACGGTGTGTCACTTGAAAGCTGGATTTCGTGCTGACCTGCAAATGCTTATACAGTGCTTGGATTTCAGACTTGCCATTATGGTATTTAAAAAACATCTGAGCAGTTCTCAAACAAAAGTGACTATTCAATTCCTAGTGTCTGTGTCTCATAGAAAAAAACAGTTCCTTAACAGCTTCTCATGGTAATTTGGAGATAATTTAGGCAAATAAACATGCTGGAGCAAGATGCTTAAAGTGTACATGTGTGCACCTTTATTATTAATAACATTGTTATTATTTAGCCTGTCTAAAATAGTAAATCCTGTCTACAAGTTCAAGAATCAGCACTCAGCTTTGAGTTGAAGATGTCAAACGTGCCACAGTTCTCTTGGTGAGAGTTTTTGTGGCTTATTTGGCACAAGCTGCTAGTTTGTTATCCCCAGAAGAAAGGCAAGCATGCTTGCTGCTGCCATTCTCCAAGTGTGAATGTTGACTTTACAGCAGCTTTCTTTTAGGAAAGGTTAGAGTGGGATAGGAGGGCTTATTTTCCAGAAATATGCGAAGTGTTATTTAGTTGAAAATCGTTTATAATTTGCATTTGCTTATTGTACTAATGTATATTACCTCTTCTTCTCTGACAGTGAGAAATCCCTACACAGGCCACAAGTACCTTTGTGGAGCACTACAATCTAGTATTGTTTTGTTAGAATGGGTTGAACCAATGCAAAAATTCATGTTAATCAAGGTAACGTAATACAATGAAATTCGCTGATGTTTGATTCTGTTTATCTTGTAATGAATTGTTAACTATTAGTTGTTTCTTGTGTTATTAAAAAACAGTAAATAAGTGAACAATTTCATTGTTACCAGGCATACACATCTGTTTCTGTTAAATTACGTTGAAGTTAATTACTCAAATGTCTGCAATTGATATTTACAGGCTTTAAAAATATGTGAATGTTTTGGGGTTTTTTGTAGTGTGTTTCCGTAGAAGGTCAAAGTTCTTCTCTGTATGAGTGTTGTCTTTTAAATAAATGTTAAAAAAAAAAAAAAACTGGCCTTCAGACTGAACCATTTGTTCAGTGCTCTGTGACTCTGCAGGTGCCCAGAAATGCTTGTTTTCTCCCTATCTGACACTATCAGAAAAGGTGGAAGCAAGGTGGACATGTGTTTGCAGAGACACAGCTGCTATGAATTGATTGGCCTGGGAAGCTAGAGCTTAGAAACTCCATGGCCAGGGAGAGCAATCCAGGGTATAGCACTCCTGTTCTCTGTGAGCAGCTGCACAGAGCTCGCATGATGAAAGACATTCCATCTATTTTAACCAAATCAGCATGAGGACTTTCTAATCTTCTCAACTCAGGCTTTGTGTATCTATCAGTTACTGTTTTGTGAAGAAGTAAGTCTATGGGCTAACATTTACGATACAGTTTAAATAGCTAGTAGTAAACTTGTTTCCTTTCTAATATATGTTTTTGTTTCTTAATCTAGCACATAGATTTTCCTGTACCTTGTCCACTGAGATTGTTTGAAATGTTGGTAGTCCCTGAGCAGGAATTCCCTTTAGTTTGTGTTGGTGTCAGTAGAGGAAGGGACTTCAACCAGGTGGTGAAGTTTGAGACTGTCAACCCAAATTCTACCTCTTCGTGGTTTACAGAAACAGGTTTGTGCATGCTCTTGTGATTACTTTCAGAAATGCTACTTGCTCTTCTATTTTAGTTGAAGTGCTAGAAAGGTAGTTGCCTTTGACAAAACTAATGCTTAAATTGTTAAAGTTTTTTGTTTAAAGGGGTGTTTGTACCTGCTTGCTTATGCATCCTTTTTCTTCTTTTTTAATGCTTCTATAATTGAACTGATTGAATTCCTGTTACGATCTCGAGGATGGAGTTGTAGTTTTTGCATTTTCATACATAAGGCTGTGCCTGTTACCCGCCGTGCCATTATGTGCTCTCCTCTGGCACTGTGATTTCTGTTTACTTTGTGGATTTTAACAGAACAACAATCTGAGCGATTTCTTTCAAAATCTTTGTCGGTGTGGTTTGGTTTTGTCCGTTTTGGCCAATATGGTCAGAAATTGTGTTGTTGGCCTCCTGCCGAGGAGCAGCACGTTTCTGTTCTGTGTGATGTTTATGGAATAAGAAAGAGTTAGGACTGCTGATAAGAGAAATCCAAGCACCTGTGCGTCACTAGTCTGAGTGCTGTATGGGTGAGAAGGCCACACCATCTGAATTACAGTAGAAACTCTTGAAAAGAAAGTGTGCTAAGAATTATATTTCTGGAGTTAGCAAAAATCTGTCTAAACCTAGGGACAGTAGTGAGCTGAGTCCAGTCATGGCTTGCAGGTATAAAAGCAGTAAATAACATAGCTATTGCTAGGCAAAGAGTCTTTGTTGATCCATGGAGAATTTGTATATGCCAGCACAGGACAGTATAGGTGTGTATGGCTAATTGTATCCTCTGGAATTCACTAAGGAGTGGTTTCCACTGGAAGGATGCCTGCTGATTTTCTTGCTGCTGAAAAGCTTTAAAAATTTTTTACAGAAAGCAAAGTGATCAGCGGTTGGACAATTAATGCACTTATCACTTGAGAGTTAGTGCCTTTTATTTTCAAACTTGTACATCCATTCTGTCTCTTGAGTAGGTCCATAAAAGTAGCATGCCAAATAGAATTTCTTTGAACCATAACATCTTGTTGTCATTCTCTCACTGTATTGTCTGTCTGAATGTAAATATAAGAACGGTAATTCCTTCCCCGTTCCTTTCATTTTATTCACATGCATAATCTAACATTGCATTATTCTTTCCAAAAATACTTCTTTAGCCTCCTTGAATCATTTATGTGTTCTCTCCTTATGTCTGTTACTTTCTCCTATTTGTTGAACATTAATTTTAACTCTTGGTTTCTTCTTGTCCTCTGCTGACTGGAAGGCAATAATGCGATCAGATTTTTGTGTTTTTAAGTGAGGAGAGCATTTCACATGGTCAGACTTTGTTTGACATTTGACATTTTGTTCGTAAATGTCTGATGAAGACATGAAGGGGGGAAAAAAAAGTAGCTGTCATAAAGTTTATTGCAGGGGCTTGCTTTTTTCTTCCCTTTCCCTCCCTTTCCTGTTGGGTTCAGCCAGTGCAGCACATGTTTCTACATCACATGATGTGGGTGCACAGATATCTGTCCTCCAGTCTTTCTGTTACATGCTTTCATCATGGCTATCTCTAGCTTTGGTTAAAGTGACACACTAGAAATGTGTTCAGGTTGTTAATGTATACCTTCCAAAACACCAAACAACAGAATAAAAGATGGAGAGGCCATCTCGAGGAGCATACTCCTGACATCATCTGTGAGAGGGTTGTAGCTTCTCAACAGGACCATAGGCTTTATTAGATACTTCAGATAACATGCTGCAATTGCTCATCTCTAACAGATTTAATGAGTTTCCCTTTTTGCAAAAAAGAATGTGTATGGAATCTCTGGCAGCAGTGCTGAGTTGTGAAAGCTGTCTTCTGTTTAATTCTAAACAGTACTTCTTTTTGAGTTGATATGTCGACTGATCACTTGTGGATCAGGTTTCCCTGTTTGCTGTGATGGAGACTGCTGCAGCTTAACTTAGAAGGCAGGTTTGGAGAAGAAAATCATACACCAATAATACTCCCTTCTTTTTTTCTTTTTTTTTTTTTCTTTTTTTTTAATATTTGTGGATAGAAAATATAAAAATAGCATCAAGAATGAAGTTCTGATATAAATGTTCCTAGCTAGATCGAGAAATAAAGGCAGAAGCAAAATGGACTGGAACATTGTTCAGGTTTAGTGTGGACAGTCCCACATTATACATTTTTTGCAATAGCAATATTAAATGAGTCCCATAGAATAAAATAGGTGTACAAAATACAGTGTATGCATGAGCTTGCTTTTGCAATATGGCTCAGGAAAGACTGGATTAAGTCTGTGCTTTAGTACTACAGCTTTAGTTTTCCTGTCACAATCAACAAGTTGGGTGAATGGACATGGCTCTCAAAGGGAAGAGAAATGTCACTAGTAGATGATGGTTTTAAACAGATAAAAACACACTAACCCATTAAATTGTCTCAGTCTTTAGAAGTTCCATTTCAGATTTCATGGTAATTTATTTTATGAACTAACACTATCTTTTTTTTTTTTTTATAGACACTACAGAAACAAGTGTTGTGCATGTAACACAGCTGGAGAGAGACACCATTTTGGTGTGTTTGGATTGTAAGTGTGAGGATCAGCTAAATGTATACATACACATGCATGTTCATGCATACTGTATGTCTTCAAATTAGGTCATATTGAAGATTAACTGTTGGTGTGTCCTGTTTATTGTCTAGGCTGCATAAAAATAGTGAATCTGCAAGGCAGGTTAAAATCCAGCCGCAAACTGTCGTCAGAACTCACATTTGACTTTCAGATTGAATCAATAGGTAAGTCGGTATTAATATTGAATATTTGATTAGCTTGTTTTCTCTTAGAGCACAAAATTAGAAATGCTAACTCTCAAGTCTTTTGGCATGTGAAACATTATCTTGAGCCTTTCACTTTGTGTTGGGCGGTTTAGCACGTTACATAGCGTGCTTCCCCTGGAGCAATCCAAACAGAGTAATAACTCTGGAGTCTTCCCTTGTTAGGCTAAATGGTCTGCAAATGACGGAGACCTTCAGCCTCTAAAAGAAAACTTTAATACAACCTACTTAACCCTGTGACTCACTCACGGCTAACTCATTCTGCATGTGTGTTCATGCAGTCTGTCTTTATAAAGCAGCTCAAAGACTAAATCGATACACGTCACATTTCACATCAGTAACACCAGTTATTTTCTTGTACAGCATCTCAGTGAGGTAGGTTTGTGAGATATATAATACATCCATTTTGATAATTTTCCAGCGGTGACGGGGAGAACATTGCTTCTGTGGTTCCTGTTAGTTAGGAACGAGGGGAGGGAAAGAGAAATGTACCTGAATCTGCTCGCTGTTGGTACCTCTGCTTGTGCTATAGTCCTGTCTCTGCTCATCACAAGTGAGCTACCACTCTCCTTCTCAGCCCTTAAAAGTGTTTCTAAAGAGCTCTGCTCTATTTCCTGTATCCCTCCCCTGATTCACAGGCATGGGATGCTGGATGCAGGTGGGACAGATTATTCCACGCTTACCCTCTCTGTGAGGAAGGACCTTGGTGGGCGTTTTATTTCAGAAGATTTGAGTGCAGGGATTTGTAACATCGTTCTGTTTGTATGACAAGGGGAAGGGCTGGGAAGTAAAGGTTTCTGTAAAGCTTTGCATAGCTGATGGGTAAAGACCATGTTAGCCAATAGTTGTGTGATGGATTAAAAATATCACTGTAGTGATATCTTTACAAGTTCTGCTGCAACTTTTTGGCTAAAATTCACTTTGTATTTTCTGCAAGTATCAGACTTGGAAAAGACTGTATTTTGAGTGAGGACTTTTTTTAGGACAAAATCCTATGCAGAAAGGTGTTTTCCTAGTTGAGTGACAATATTTTTAAACTGTGCTCTTTAAAGAAATAAATGCAGCTACTTCAGAGGCACGTTCAGTGATTCCTGTGAGATGTTTTGCAGTCTGTGTGGGTGAACTTGAAACCATGATATGTATGTATAAAAATATAAAAACTGCAGCAATATGCTTTTGGCCTTAAAAGAATGATTTGGTATTATGTATGTAAAACTGATTCTGGTATTTATTTGTTACCAGTCTGTCTACAGGACAGTGTGTTAGCCTTCTGGAAACATGGGATGCAAGGAAGGAGTTTCAGATCAAATGAGGTGAGTAGTGCATTTTGCTTCAAATTCTAGTTCTTAATATAAGTGAAGTTCTGGATAAATGCCTGGTGTTGTGGGCTGAGAAAGATTGAAGCTTTTCAGTGACTGTCTAGGTTAGACCTGGAAACTGGAATCTTTTCCTAAGTGTGTCTCATGCCATGAAAAGTATCCAACTAATTCTTGCTTATGTTAATTTGAAGACCATGACTATTGGCCCCTTAGCCTGCCACAGGTGGATGCCTGAATGTGGGCTTTGCCAGGAATGGTGTAAAATTGTACCAAATTGTTGTAAATACCTTCCCCACTCCTTTTTTTCCTGCTTTAAATTTTGTGCAACCAGGTGTTAGTGAAAACACTGCATTGTATAGGATTTTAATGAGTTTTTTAATTGGATTTCTAAAGAATGCTTACAGACTTCACCAGCTGCTTCATCAGTGTCACATTTGCTGAGAGAGTTCATTATGACCAGTTGTACTTTAAGGCACATGTGTAGTCATACCATGCCAAAGCTAGATATCCCACATTGTTACACCACTCCGTTTATTTGCACAGAGCTACAGCTGACCTAATCGATACTGACAGTAATCCTGCTCTTTGTGGGAAGTTGGACCAGACACTAGAGTCAGCCTGTTTTCTGTTTCCAAGTTTACAAATGCACTTCGTGGTATTTCTGCATGGTGGATCACCAGGCATGACTGTCCTTTTCCCAAGAACTCATAATGCTAAGTGAGCTGTAGCTCCTGTGCTGTTAGCACAGAGCATGAGGAGATGGTGATGCCGCTAGGCACTTCTCCAACTCCAGACTGCTGCTAGCAGCATTGTGCAAAGCTCAGCATGTTACTCCACCCACTGGCACTCAGAAGCTCTGATCCAGTTGTGAGAGGACGTGCCCCAGAGTGCTGCAGCGCAAATGGATGCTTTACATTGTTTATGTAAAGCATAAGGAACACTGTCTTCCTGCTTTGTTATTATCAAGCCAAAGCCAGCATCCAGATGAAGAACAGACAGCTGAGCAATTGCCGGAAAGTCACCCCCAACTTTTTTATGTAGAGCGTACTTAGGGTAAGCTCTCAGGCCTTTTAAAATTCCTTATCACTCCTGGCTGTTTTAGGAGCCACAGCTATTAAGAAAAAAAAATAAACCAGTTTCCAGTGGTAATGTGAAAAGCCTGCATTCTTGGACATGGATCGTGACCACCTTTGTTACTCTGTGGGAATTGTGTAGTGTGTAAGAAGCTGTTACAACTGAAAACACCCTTACCATCCTAACACTGCAGCACATTTCTCTTTGAAGACTTTAGTAGAATCCGAATTATTACTAATTCTTTAGCCTAATATTTTCTAGTCTATTTGGGAATGATTTTAGCCACTCGTAAGACTATTTCACCTTTTCCCTCCACAACTGTGACCTTCCACAGCGACTTGATTGATTGATTGGGAAAGGTGAAACACCATGTGAATGCTGAGACAAGACTAGAACGTGGGCCAAGACGTGGACTTGAAGCAACTATTTTAGAATGGGAAACCTCACTGTTTCAAATTTTTTTTTTTTTTTTTTTTTTTTTAAGTTCTCTGTGCCATAAGTGTATTCACTAAGACAGCTAATGCTACCAGGGTCTAGGAAGGAGAGAAACATCTCTTCAGGCTTTGGAAATGAAATGTGGCTATATAGAAAGGGAGCTTTGAAACACTGCTTCCACTCACAGTGTGACTCGACACCCTTTGGAGTATTCAATGGACTTGGGTTGGCATTGTTGGTTAAGAGACTATTTTCTTGCTACTTTTGGTATTCATATAATCATAAAGACATATCTCACAAGTACAATTCACCTGCAGTACACAATGAGACATCAGAGTACTGTACAGATTACTTTACACAATGGGCGTAAGTGCCACAAATGCAATTGTTTCCCTTTCAAGGTCTTGAAAGGATGAACTTACTGCATCATCATGATTGAGAATTTCAGTGAAATGTGTAGGCATTGTGTGTGGCTTACCTGAACCATTTCAGACACCTACTGTAGAGTGAGACCAATTAGAGCCATACAGGTACTTATTTCAGTCATAGTATGAAAAGAATTGTGCCAGTAGCTCAGGTGCTGTGCTGTGCAGTGCTGAGCCTTGCTGATATGATTGCAGTTGCTACCAGAGGAGCTCACATTACTTGGCAAGAACTGGGAAGAAACCAAAACCAAACATTTTGGATCTCATTTATGAGTGACATTTGCAATGAACTCGCTAGCCACCGTAATTGAGCAGTAGATTTGTAATATTAGCCATTGTTTCTTTTTAATCAACCTAAAGGAAATAACTGAAAATCACCTGTGCACTTAACATGTAAATTCTTGTTCTATTTTTATTATCTAGATCACACAAGAAATTTCTGATAATACAAGGATATTCAGGCTTCTGGGATCTGACAGGTATGAGAAGTGAATGCAGCATGCTAAAATTGAGGCATGATGTTTCCCTCCTAACTTCTAAAGATATTCTATATGTTTCTTGTGATTTCTTTTCTAGCTCTCTTACTCATTACTTCATGTACATGTGTACCTTTCATCTTTAAGTTTACTGTAAGTTTACTTCTCTTTCCTAAAAAAAAAAAAAAAATAAAGAAGAATTCTTCTAGAAGAGTTTGTGAGCTTTGAGAAGTACTCAGCCACGACAGGAAGCTCATAATTGGCTGTAGTTAAAATCTCCAAGGAGCTTTTTCCTTGCACTGAAATTCTTTTAACTTACTAAAATCTTTGCTTTGAGATGCTCAGCTGCATGAGCCAAATGCCAAAAAAACCCCCCTCACCTTAAAAATTCAGATATCTCAATTTCATCCACAGAAAGGACTTGTATCAACATGGCAGCTCATGTCTTTTAAGAGCTCTTCATAATTCTCAGCATAGTTGTTCCTTGGTGTTTCTTTTGCAGGATGCAAATACTGTGTCTGTCTGACCCATCGATCACATATTAGCTTGCAAAGTCACTCACTACTATTTTAGGAGTGTCATTGACTTCTTCAGGTTTCTCTGCCCTGCTGTCAAACTTTGTACTTACCAGTCATGAAAGCAGCATATGTTTTGTCTCTGGAGAGTGAGTGCTGACATGACAGTTTCACCAGCAGCACATTTGTATGTAGTAGAAAAAGATAGACTTCAGTTTTTAAGAATTGTCTCTGTCTTAGGCTACTTGCAGGCACCTCACTCTGTAGTAGCATTTTGGAACTACCACTAAGCTCCACAGCAACCAGAGGCTTTCCCCATGTGCTACTTGTCCAAGCTTGATGCACAGCCCTATAATTACCTGTAACATCAACAGCACTGAATGGTGCTGTGGCTTTGTCAGCTAGCAACCTCATAGCAATTTTTGCTGTCTGGGGGTTGAGGGTTCTGCCTTATGTGCAATACCTGATAGCTCTCTGGTAATGAGTAATTGTAAGCAACACTCATCTCTGACCTGAGGGTTTTAATCTCCTGGTGCCAGTGAGATGTGCACGGAGCTCAGCTTTACTATGTCATTTCTCTTTGTTGTTAGGAGACAGCATAGCTTAAATTAAAAACAAGTCTGACTTCAGAATGGAGCATGACATTGCAAATCATTGCCTTGGAGAAAAATGCCTTCATAAATACTGTTCCATTTGTTTCCATCTTAGACTAATAGTCTCCCAAGTCTGAGACAACATTTCAAGACTGTGCTGCAGTGAGCTCTACTTCCAAATTTTTCAGACATCATTTTTATTACAAGTCTCATATCTTCTGCTTGAGCTGTGAAACCTTTTCCAGCAATGCATCTCTCTCTTTAGCAGTTCATAAGAAGTGGGGTTCTGAGAAGTGAAAAAATCTAGTATCAGTATGTTAAAAGCTTGCATGTTTCCTGCTGGTGAGCAGGGAATGCCTCGTGGGGCGTGCTGAGCAGAGCATTCATCTGAAGTAAGCTATCTATTCTTGGATGAATTCTTGATAGATGGACTTCAGTTTCTCAGAATGGGGTGGTTGTAGAGAAGAATTGAGTCATAAGCACCCTGATTTGTTCAGCAGTTTCAGCAGTTCTTGCATGATTAAACATCTCACAGTTTGTGAAACCAAGCTGTGATTGCAGATTCCTCTCCTTTAAAGAGAATGGTCCAATGTAGGACATGCCTTATGGGCTTTGCAGTGCTACTATAGATCTGCATGTAATTATGCTTCTTTTTAGAATTCTGTTGGCTTACATTTTTTTGTGTCTCTGGGACTTTCAGAGCTGGAAGAAGTTTCTGTGAATTTAGTGATGTGACCTTCGATCACTTGCGTGAGCTCAGGGAAGGGCTAGAAATGCTTGCAGAAGAGTGGGCTTTGGTCATCTGGCATGTCCATAGGCAAAGAACAGACTGACAACATCCTGTTTAAGGGATGAACTCCGCAAAGCTCCAGGGGAGCACAAGCACAGGCAGTGGGGAGTGATGCTTTGGTGTGAGTTTCGGACGACAAGCCTCCAGGGAAAGAGAAATGACTGCTGCTCAAATGGGCACCCTGAGAAAGAATGCTTACAGTTTGACTTTGTGGTTGTTTTATTTTCGTTTTAGGGTCGTGGTGCTGGAAAGCAGGCCGACAGATAACCCAACAGCCAACAGCAATCTATATATCCTCGCTGGGCATGAGAACAGTTACTGAGAATGGTGTGCAGCAGCTCACCTTGGCAAGATAGCACTCCTGCGGCGGCATTCACGGCTGGCTGAAATTGCACAAAGGCTGCAGTAACCTGACTTCAGTTACTTTATAATTTATTACGGCATGAGAGGAAGACGAGGATTATTTGTGGTATGGACACACAAGCATTACGATGCCACAAAAGTGCTTAATTTACTGTTATGTAATCTTTGTACATATGCAGTATTTTTCAGTGAAACTTCTTGGTGAAGACCTACACTGACTTTCTGTAGATAGTGGTCCTCCTGTTAAGTACAAGTGTCCTACCTGTACAGATGTAAAAGTCACTGAGGATGCAAAAATGAAATCGGGGTACTATTTTAAGGATTTGTCATGTGTTTATTATAAAGTGGGATGCTAGGAACAAATATAGTACATTTAACGACACTATTGTATTTTATTATATGTAATTTACTAATACAAATAAATTTAACTTTTAGAAATTGTAGCCAAGGCTGTAATCAGATTACAATCTTGTTTTAATTCTGATGCAACACACTGGTGTTCATGTTTGCACAACATATTGAGATGTGATGTATTCAGTCACAAAGGTAAGCTGTGACTTTGTGGATATGACTTGGGCTTCAGAGTTCCCTTTTTTTGTTTACGCGGGTAGTTTTCTTTGTGGAACAAACCAGTTAGACACCTGTGTTTTATATTTAATTAAAACTCTCTTTACGATTACTTCTCCGTGCTTGAAAACAAGACTTTCTGGATGGGTGTCAGTCCCAGAATAGTGGTACCTTGCTGTAACACTGCAGTAGGTGTTTGAATTACTAGCATATACAGTGGGAAAAAAAAAATTAGTATTACTGTTTGTCTTACTAAGTAGTTTCATATCACAGTGAAAAAGCAGCAGCATTCCACGTTGTGGAAATGGCTCGAAGATGATGTCATTTTGACTTTTTTTGGCCTTATAACCATTTTCACACTTTCTTTGATTTAGGATGTTAACACATGGCCAAAATAATTTAGTTACTACCTCATTCAAACAATACAATGGTTACTACGCATCACAGGAACTTGGTTTTGATCAGAAGTATTTTTGATTGCTATTTTCCAATGGAGTATGTAAATGCCAAGTTTTAGCAAAATGCACACATTTGACTCCTTTTTTGTATATGTTCTTTTATATTTTATTGTGATAATATACACTAAAGCCAAACTAAATTTAAAGTGATTTATGGCCTGCATTATTGTTGTGATTGGTAATGCTTTGAAATATGTTCTCTAATGTATATAATGTAAAATAAACTTTTTTTAACATGTTGTTGTACAAGTAGATTACCACATGCACTAATTTCCACATGAGACTAAAATCTGCTGATGGAACATACTGAGTCTTGAATTCTGCTATTAAATGTTTGTGCCGAACACAGAAGCTGGGCGTTTCTGAATGTATGAAAGGTCAGACCACTGGAGCTCCACTGAATTTAGAGTAGCACTTAGGTGTAGGCGGTATTACCCTGGTGTGCCCCTGGGCAATGAATATACGTATTTTGGACATGTCCTTCCAAACTCTGGCTTGTTTAATTTCTTCCTCAGAGTAACTTGACCTCTCCCTCTATCAGGTGCACCTCTGTTGCTCGCAAAACTGGATTTTTATTGTAATCTTTTCAGCTGAGCTATTTCTTGATGGTCTGTTTGTTTGTATAATGCCTATAGCTTGTTGGATCTGCTGGCCCCATCTCTTCCCTTGCACTGAACCTCAAATCCGCCCTGTGGGAGAGGTGGTAACGAGCCCTGGTGCCGGGAAGCTGAATTCTCAGAAAAGGCAAGAAGTTCTGGGTGTTTCACTTGTGTATTGCTGCTGCCCAAGGGGGATTTCCATCCTGCCTCTGTGGACTATTCCTCACTTCAACGTGCAAAAAGTAACAGACTTCTAACCAAGTACAACATAGCTGATGTGCAAGCATGCTTCTTCCTCTTAGGTTTCTGCAGCAGCTGGGGCCCCATAGCTTGCTGTTTGGGGCTTCTGGGGCACTGCTGAACAGCGAGCACCAGGAGCTTGGGGAAATTGCTTTTTGCTCAGGTTGAGCACTTCTGGTAGAAAGATGTACAGCTGCAATTGCTTGCCAAAATCAAGGAAGACAGGGAAAGAGAAAGGAGAGAGCGCATGTGCTAAGATGTGATTGTCTCAAGCTTGCCTTCTCTGTGCTACTTTCTAGTTTGGAACATGAGCTAAGGCTGGATCCCTCCTCAGATGGAGCTTCTTCAAGAGAACAAAGAAGTGGGGTTGTCCAGGTCCTTCGCAGAAAGGAAAGCTGTGCCAGAACCCCCAGCCTGACACTGACAGCTCAGGTCATGCCAGCTTGGTGCAGTATTTTGGACCGCAGCCCTCACATGTTAATCTCCAGCTAGAAGAGTTTATGGACAAAGCACGAGTGTAATTTTACACCCGGTGTTGCACATATTTGATAGCAGGATTGAAACGCTGACAGACTGATGTTTCACCATATGGCAGACTGTGAGATGCTGAGATGGCAATGCTGAACTTGCAGGCAGTCTGCTAGGCCAAGCAACCAGCTCTGAGAGGCAAAAATTCCCTCTTTTCATCCCCATCCCAGCGTGTTCAAAGCAGAAGTCTGCTTCCTTCAGACAGCAGAGTCTGGCTGGAGAAAATCACCTGAGGCAGAGCTGTGGGGGTAAAGAAGTTCGGAGAAGCTCTATCCATTGTCTGCTGCAATGCTGCTCAGTGTCTGGGGACCATCTCCTGTCCTCAGAGCGCTTCACATGCTAATTAAGCGAGCTTCCCCATGTGCATGCCATTCCTGACAGGTGTCTGTGCTATCTGCTCTGGAAAAAGATGAGACTGCAGTCTGCCTAAGCGCTCTGTCTGGGTACCTCACTCTCCTCCCATCCAGGAAGCTGATCCCAAACCATCCTTCCGGCAATCTGCAGAGGTTTCATTCTTCTCACCCTCCCTGTGAGCTTAGCTGGCTGACTTCTCTGGTCCTGAGACTCATTTTACAGAACAGGGCACGGTGAATCTGCATCTGATTTCCAGCATCCTTTCCCTGCCAGGCCCTACAAAGAGGGAACATCATTCGTGTTACAGCTGTGCTTTTCTTGGCCTTTTTTTTCTCCCCCCACCCTTCAAGCTGCTCTTGGGCTGCTTGAACAGGGTGTTTATTTATCCTTGATCTCAGCACATGGGAGGTGCCTGTGTCTTTCTAAGGACAAGCAACAGAGCTTCCCCAGGAGCAGTAACACTGCCCGTGGTCTCAAGCTGCCAGCAGATAGCCAGAGGCAGGCACCATCACCTGCCTGCATCTCCAACAGCCACACAAGAAGCAAGGCCTGGGGCCAGAGCGAGCAGTCAGCATGTGGGCACTTGGCTGAGAGAGGGGCTGGGGGCTGCTTCCCCCCAGACTTGCTCCCTCTGGAGCAATTAAACTTGAAGGTACAATAAGTAAATCTGCAGACAGCATTACAGTAGGAGGAGCCGTTTCTTCCCTCGAGGGCAGAGAGACCTTGCAGAAAAATCGTAACAAATTAGAGGGCCAGGCAATCACCAGCTGCATGAATTCAGTGAGTGCAAGTGCTGGATTCTGCAGCTGGGTTGGACAACCCTAAGTCTAGCTAGGTACAGACTGGAGGATGAGAGGCTGGAGAGCAGCTGTGCTGACATATAGTGGGGTTCTGGTTGGTGAACAAAACTATTAGTGTCCACGGGAGGGCTGCGAGGATGGAGAAGGGTCTGCAGGACAACGTGTGTGAGGAGTGCAAAGGTGCCTGGGTTTGCTCAGTGCGGAGCAGAGGAGCTGAGGGGAGGCCTCGTGGCACCTGCAGCTCCTCACAGGGAGCGCAGGGCAGCGCTGAGCTCTGCTCTGCGGAGACGGCGCGGAGCTGCGTGAGGGGAGGGGCAGCTGGGGATTAGGGTCTGCACCAGGAATAGGCTGCCCAGGACAGTCGTAGGCCTAATGCCGGAGCTCAGGGACTGCCGTACACCGCTCTGAGACATCAGGTTTGGGCGGTGGGATCCTCGCATATGACAACGATGACCCGATGACGGCTCGGGTTGGAAAGGATCTTAAAGACCGGCGTGCCCTTCCAGCTCGGGTCAGTCTTGATCCTGTGGTTCTATAAGGGCGTTCTCTCTCCTGCACGCCCGCGCAGCGCTACTCGAGCTGTACAGCGGCTCACGGCCGAGCTCCCCTCGCGGACCGGGGGCAGCCCCGCGGGGGCGGAGCGGCGGCGTGAGGTCACCTCCACCGTGCAGGAGGGCCGCGGCGACGGCGGCGCCCCTGTAGGCGCGCAGGCGCGGGGCGGGCCGGCGCCGCGCATGCTCCGCGGGCGCCAACCGTGCGGGCGAGGACGGGGAGCTCGGAGAGCGGGGAGGCGGCGGCGCTCGCGCTCCGGGCGCCCGACCCCGCCCCTCGCGGCCCGCGCGCCGCGCCGCGTGACCCCGCTCCCGCCGCCCCCGCACCTCCGCGGCGCCGCGGGGCGACCACCGAGAGCCGGGCGAGGAATGCGGCAGCCGCCGCCTCCCCCCGCCGCTGCGGGCCTGCCGGCGGCGGCGGCGGCGGGGGGCCGCCGGGCCTCCTGGTGAGGGGGCGCCCAGCCCTCCCGCCGCGGCCTTTCCTCCACGCCGAGCCCGGCCCGCCCTGCCCTGCCCGCCGCCCCGAGCGGGCCGGGCCCGGCGGCACCATGCAGGCGCAGCCGCTGCTCTACGAGTTCTTCAGCGAGGAGAACGCGCCCAAGTGGCGGGGGCTGCTCGTGCCCGCCCTGAAGAAGGTGAGGGGGAAGTGGGAGCGGCGCTCGGCCCCGCCGGCCGCACCGGGCCTTCTCCGTGCCGCCCGGAGCGGCGGGGGGGAAGCGGCCGGGCCTCTCCGCTTCTCCCGCTCCGGAAGCGTCCAGGGGAGAGCGCCCGGCCCGGCCCGGCAGCGCGGTGACAGCCGGGCGCTGCGTGCGCGGAGCGGGCCGGGCGCCGCGGGGAGGATCGCGGGGAGCTCCGGCTGGGCCGCGGCTGGGGTTGCCGGCCCCGGGTTGGGCCGGTCCGAGGGGATCCGGTAGGGCCGTCATCCCTCGGGATGGTGGAGCTGACGAGCGCGGACGGACGCTGTGAGGTAGAGGGGAGGAACGGTGAGCGCTCCTCCGTCCTCCTGCAGCCGGGCCCGGGAAGTGCAGGACGTGAGGAGCGGCGGTGTCTGACGCTGCTGCTCGGACTGGCCTCGTATTGCTAGCGGAGCGCTTCTTGGTTGTACGGCAGTGTTTTCGTGTGGCTGCGTGTATCTACGCATGCCACGACGAACGGCAGCTGCTGGGTGAAGGATGTGCTCCCAGGGCTGGCTAACCTCTCGTTCCCCATCGCAGACTGGAGGTCTCAAGCACTGCAGTCGTACCGGTGCAGCATTTCTTCCCTGTTTCCTCTTGTGACACGTAGCCCCGTTTTTCTGGCCTGCTCTGAGCTCTCAAATGCTTTGGCCCCATCCAGTTCTTGGAGATCTTCTTGCTTGTCTTCTGTATAGTGTGCTGTGCTCGGGGTTCAAACCTTCTTGGTAGTCGTTTCTTTGGAAGCAGATGGCTGGGCAGACTGCATGGCTCAGGTTCTCTCTGCACCTGAGTGTGGATGGCCACCGGGTGGGGGCTGGAGTCACCTGCTGCCTCCAAGCACCTTCCAGAGGAGTGGAAGGAGAACTTGCCCTGGACCTTCCATGGCGTAACAGTTTGCCTGACTTGGAGCAAGGCTTGATGCTGAGTGCTGGAGGACACACGCAGAGGGTCTCAAGGCAAAATTTAGTCTGGAATTATTTGAGTCAAGAACACAAGGTTTCATCCCAAAGGACAAGCCGTTCACAGGGTTACCTTGGAGTAAGGATGCTTGCTGGAGGAGTTGGATGAGTTGCTTGGGTGAAAGGAGGAAGAAGAGTCAGAAGTCACAAACAGGCCGATGGAGATAAGCTGCCAAGGGTGCCAGCTCGGCCCTGCAAGGTACAGTCGTCTTGGTTTCGTGGTGTGGTGCTCTCTGTGGGTAGTGGGACAGCTGGGGTGAGGTGGAGTTAGTTCTGAAGCTCTGATGCCCAGATGTGTGACTGTCGAGCAGATGTTAGTGCTTTGAACCTCTGCTTTCATGAGGTTTACACCTGTTTCTTATCTTCTCTCATGCTGTTGCCCAGCATACTCCAGAAGTGTCATCGTGTGCCGCTTCCTGCTGCTGTCCTTGTAAATGTAGAAATAAAGAACCCATCCGTATTGTTATCTTCTGTGCTGAACAGCCAAATACTTGAGTTACAGGAAAACTAAATGACAGATGAGAACATATGGCTTCTTAATAGCTTCTTCATTAATTAAGAAGCCAAATGGAGTATTTTACTAACTTAAATGGGTACAAGTTATCTTGGCTAGCGTGCTTAGTCCCGATAAAAGCCTCATAAAGTAACAGACCTGTCTGAAGTATCAGGTGCAAGCAGGAGAGCTGCAGTGTGCTTGCTCTGACAGCTGTCTGTTGTTGCTTGGGAGACAGGTGCAGCGTGCAGCCCTGCAGTGGGTAGCTCAGGGCCAGTGTCCCCGTGCTGTGCCGCCCAGAGCAACTTGCACCTGGAGCCTACATATGGGACCAGTAAAACAGAGAATGTGGCAGCGAATGCCAGCAAGACCAAAGGGCAGAACTTTCCCAGAAGGAGAGCACTGTGTGCCTTTGCTAAATTGCTAGAGCACGTGCTCTCTGCAGTCAAGTTATCAGGTGCTGATGTGCACCCTGTCATGAACCGAGGGGAGGATTTTCCCTTCTTGCCTCCAGTGAGCTGACTGCTCTGGTGCCTGCTCGTGGGTAGTGGTAGCGCTCTGGTTTCTGAGTTCCTCCTTGAAACCTGTTCGGTACCCAAACCGGATCGTTCCATTCTCCTGCGTAGCTGCAAGTGAGACTTGGGAAGACCTATGTTGAGTTACTATTGCTGATTAGGAGAATGGTGTTTAACGCTGTTGAAGCACCTATACCAGCATAAGGCGTTCCCAGCTACTGGGGATGGCTACCATTAGTCTTTTGTAACTACAAGCTGGCTTGTAACTTGGAGCTCAAACAGCACCTCCTGGAATCACTTCCTAAAAAATAGGTATTGTTGAGTAATTGCAAAGGGTTTTCTCTTTCCTGATGAGTTATTTTGATTTTGTGTTTTTGTTAACAAAAGCAAGCATGTAGTAAGTATAAATTGCTTCTTGCATCAGTGCAGTTTTGCAAGCATGTGTCGTGTGTTTCATTAGATATGGGCCTTAACAATGGAGTCTGTAATGCACTGTCTTTGCATTCAACAGCTGCATTTGAGAAAAGCAGCTTTTGTACCATTCAGATGATAATGTAATCCCTTTTCTTCCTATTCTCCTTCAGATCCTGTCAAGATAGACTTCAGTGCACTCAATTAGGAGGGAAATGATGTGCAGTGAGATGCTTCTCTGCCTGGTCACTATTATTTTGTAGCATCAGAAGACAGAGTGTTACAGAGGCCCTCAGTTGCTGACAAAAGACAGCAATCCTGATGATAAGCTTCAAGAAAAGGAAATAAGAATAGCAGCTGGTGTTGAAATAGAAGTTGTAGAGGTGGGCAGGTGAAGTGCTGGGGATGAAGACGGAAGATTCAAGACATATGAAACACCAGAGCTCTTGGCTGGCTGGAGAGAGAGACTTGTGCGTTTTGATGCACCGTGGAAGACAGAGTCAGAAGGAATGCCTGCAGAGCGATGCCTCTTCAGCTGGTGTTCCTTTGTAGTGAACATGCAAGCTTTCTGCTGATCGTCATCTTTTTTTGGATCATTTTTCTTGAACATCTTTCCTTGTGGCTTCATCTTGCTTGTGCAGCAGGAATTGCTCTGCATACCCATGATGTGCTTCTTCCCTGATATGTTGATTTTTATCTTGGAAAGTGTTGTCCCTACTGATGGATCAAACAGTTTGATTATTTAGAGAAATAAAGAACGTCCGTACCGTACAGATACTCCCCTGCTTGAGTACCTGGAGTTGATCTGAATCTGTGTAGCAATTAATAAGGGGTGCCATTGGAATTCATTGTGGTCAAAATGATTGGATTGAAGTGGTTTAACAGCTGAAGAGGATTTGCTGCTTCAGCTAAGGGGAGTGTTGTAGGTAGCGAGCTTGTGCGTATTCAATGTATCGCATAGTCACTCTTCTATACCTTCCATAGAGAAAAGAGATGAGCAGAGTTCCCGAAGTGACTAAAGAGTGCTCAGGAAGCTGTGGCTGACAAAAAACATTTTTGCCTGCCTCTTAATTACCTTATTCTTTGAACCCATGGCAGTCCAATTGCTGCTCTTCGCTCAGAGTGGTGGTAGTTCTTGTTGGCAGCGCCTTGCTGCAGGTGTAGGGCCTGATTAATTCTCAGTAGCTTTGGATTCTCTGTGCTCTGGATGGCTGTGCAGAATAAAGTTAAGGTGCTGAAGTGTGGATTTAAGACCTCTGTGCTTGGGTTAGTTTACTGAATTAATTGATCGAGGTGACAGCACCACATGGGCGGGATTGCTGACTGTTGGCAAAGAGTACAAGAAGAACACAGTTTTTGTGGAGTATTTGCTCTATGAGGACACTCAGTCACGCGAGCTGTCCCTAAAGTATTTGATCCCAGAGTGTTTTAGTGATAAGCAGCTGCTTGTCAGTGGTTTTTGTCATAGGGAATATAGTTGTCATTGGTTTTGTCATAGGGAACGTTAACAAAAGCTGCTTCAGTGGAAATAAGGTTATAATAGTTGTTAAGACTTTAAAAGCAACCAAAGTGGGGGAAAAGAAAAAGCCTGCTCTGTTAACAAATTGCTTCTAATAATAACCTATCTGCCAAGGTCTGTATTTTCTGCTTCTACCCTTTGTATTTTTGTCTTAGAAAAATGCTTTTAATCAGTTGAGTCTCATCCTGTGTTTTGGAAAACAGCTTGGTCTTTGATTTGGGAGAAGTGCCAGACGCCTTGCCTCTTTCCACTATGTGATAGTGCAAGGAAAATCATAGATTCCCCCTCCAACAGCAGTAGAATATTTGCTATCTAAGCAGGCAGGGAAAGATAATGACTCTCTCTTTTCTTATGCAGTCTGTCGTCTCACTGCAGCTTCTTCCATTTTATTAACAAGATGCTGTGTTCAATACAGTGTTTTTCCTTCAACTGCTTCCTTGCAAGCACTTCAGCTGCCACCAGCAAGACTGGCAGTGCAGTGGTACCCCTGCTTGGCAAGGAAGCTGCTCGTGCTTCAACACATGTGGGTGTTTGGTGGCTGCTTTGCCTTCTTGTCACACCCCAGTAGATGGGCAGTCTGACCTGGATGTGGAAGTGCTGTTCTTTATCCAGGAGTAGATTGTTTTGGGTCATTACTTAGCTTAGGGTGATGCTCTTCTGTTGTGCATCTTTCTGAAGCTTCTGCTGCTTGTGATGGGAGGCAGTTCTGTGTAGTTCTAGGCAGTCTTCATACACACAATGAAGTGTTTTTTGCCATAAGCTGAAATGCTTCAGCTTCACACTGGGTGTACATTTGGCCTTTGCTCTCAGAGGCATGAGGAAGGGGTAACTGAAAATTGTTGCAGAGGAAGCTTGGTTTAGTATTAGTTTGTCAAACTTATTGTGCGAGTCTTCCCTTCTTCCGTGTTGTCAAACACCTCTGTAGGGCAGAATAAACTGCTGAATGTCAGCCTAGGCTTCGTTTGGGGTTATCTTGTGACCAGGTTCGGTACTGTTGTGTCGGGCCAGAGAAAAAAGCAATCGGATGAACTGAGTTACAGCTGAGCAGGGGGGGCAGGGTCTTCTAGCTGCTCTCACTTGTGCTGGCCCACTAGGGTTTATTGAGGTATCTCAAAGAATTGAAGCTTTTGTCAAAAGATGTTTATAGGCTGTTCTTGTGGTAATTTCCCTTATCGCAAGATAGATGTTTTGGTGCGTGCGTGTGGGAGGGAGGGATGGGTTCTGCCAGTATTGAAGGGAGAGGTGAAATGTGCAGATAAGAATCTTATCTAAACATCGCTACACTTCAGAAGTTGTTTCTCTGTGTTTATCGGGTGTGCTCCTGTGGTGGGCCTTTCTGGAGGGTGGGGTGGCCCTCTTGTTCTAATTTTGACTCTGAGCTGCCTGTCAGGAGGATTGAAGTCTCCTCCCCTTTCCCCAGCAGGGCAGTCTCCTCTTTGGGACTCAGCCATGTGGCGGAGCCTCTAGCAGGTGTTCTCACTGCTCATGCCTTCTCACCAAATCCTGCCTCTTGCCCGTCTCGCATCGCACTCCTGAGCCTGCTGACCAGTGCACTCAGTGCGGGCAGCCCGGGCCCAGCCTTGGTGCCACCATGCTTCAGATGACATGCTTTGCGCCCCTTGTGCACCTGGATCTCCTTTCATTTTGCTTGTTGGACCGATTGTTTTCTTGCTTTTGCTTGTATGACTTTGAACCCTAAACGATACTAAATCTCACTTCAGCTTCATTGCTATACTTTTACTGCCTCTCTAACAGAGATAAACAGTGCTGGCGACCCGCGGCACCTCGTGCTCTGCTCTGGCACAGCTCAGTGGTGCCTGAGGACGGCGGCCTTCAAGGAGAGTGATGTAACTGCTCCCCAAACATAAAAAAATGTTTGGAACTTTATCTCCTGAACTAGGAATAGGTTATCGTTGTTGACTCTGCTTTGGCTGACTGTGGATAGTGTTTCAGGTCATGGCCTGATGTGGTATTTGTTTGTTCTTATTCCTATAGATTTACAGACAGAAAGGGTTTGAAGTCTGCCATCTGCTTTGTAAGCAAGGGAGAAAGCAGAGCGGCTTCTCATTGCTCAGGTTTATCATGTTACGTATTCTTACTGTCTGCTTGACTTGGTAATTTAGTATTTTCAAAATACAGAACAGTGCAGTAACCTGTAGGGCTAACCTAATGTGAATATGTTCAGATCTACCTAAGAAAAACAACAAGAGGGCATCTTGTAGGCAGCTTAGACCTGTTGATCTTTAAGAGAATTTTTTCTGCAAGCCTGTAATTTGTGATGTGAGACCGCCCCGGGATGGCACGGTGTGTCAGGCTGCAGTGCTTGAATGGTAGGCCGTGCTGGGGGCCGCTGGGCGCGCTGTTCCCCGGGTGCCTCCAGCAGTGTGCTGTGTGTTACTGGGAATATGAAACCATTGGCATAATCAAAACGCTCCCCTTAGGGAGAGCTTCGCCTGTTCTATTTCTGCCCATGTTTTCAAGTTAAAAAGCAGTAAATGTTGGAGGTGTTTTTTAGGACGTAATGCATCAGGGTATGCAACCTGCAGAGGCTAAACCCGTGATCGGGCACGTTTAATTCTCAGTAACAGCTCTGTGAGTGGCGGGGCTGTGCCTAGACATGAAGTGCTCCAACTAATGAGTGCCTTAGCGAGCAAGTGGATTTCTATTTGAGGCTGTTGTGTGTTTGAACTTCGTAACATTTAATTCTTGCTATGGCTGCAAATAGGAACGAGAACTCAGCTGTGAAATTAAATAATTATGGCAGCAGAATTTGAGTATAGACATAGGCTTAATATTTGGATGAGACAAATTGTCGAGTTTTGGCTTAAGGTGGTTCTGTTATTCTGTTAGCGATTGGGAGAACTGGAGACGTTTTGAGTTGAATGCAGTGGGAATGGTAAAATGATGAAATGAAGGCTTGAAAAGCATTGCGAAAGTCAGCAACTGCTGTGCTCTGCCATAATATTTGCCACCAGTGTTCAGGACTGAGATTCAACTGCCTGTCAATTTTAGGCTCTTGGAGTGGTGAGCTTTGCACGCCTGAATTTCCAAAGGGTTAAAATTGTGCTTCTGTTCACTGCAGAGATGCAAAGAAAAGCTGTCCCCACAAACTGGCTGTGGAAGTTTAAATGACCGTCTGGAAAAATACATGGGTAAGCTGACCCCTTGGGGGAGCTGAGCAGGAGCGTGTCTCTGTGGGTTTGCCCCGGGGAGAACCTGCAGACACTGGTGGCATGTGTGGAGATGCGTGGGGACTGAACTTCAAAAGCCTCATGCTGCTGAATGCCAGTGTGACCACGGCCTACTTCAAGTGTTCCCATTCTTCCTTCTAAACTAGAGCCTGACATCAAAACAAGGAGCGTGGAAGCAAACTTCTGAGCCAGCCTTACTTAACAAGGGCCTGTTGAGAATGGATTGGACGATTTGTTGGCTAAATGCTGCTGGGGTTGTTTCTATTTCTGCAGGGCTCTCGCTTTGCAAAAGGTTTTGTGTATTACTGTGTTGTAGCTTGAGTGGTGCATGGGCAGGGGGTTGTGAAAAGGGAGGAAGCGCCGTGCCTGACGTATATCCTGCACACAACGGTGTGAAGAGCTAGGGGAGAAAGATCCAGTGGGCAGTGTTTTTGAAGAGTTTTCCTAACTGCACTTCTGAACACCGTTATTAATTAGGTGGTTTCTGACATTAAATATTGCAGCAGTTTGGGTATGTTTAAACATTTGAGGTTTCTGTTTCTATCAAGTGTAAATGAGCATTTCAGTTCTGCGCGGTGCGCCTTAGCAGAGGTATGGCACACGCACTCCTCAAAGGAGTTACCTGAGCTGTTCTACTCATCCTTACGTCATAATATTTGCATGTTTGGATAAGAGCAAAAATAACTCATAAATTCTTCTCTTTTGTTCAGGTTCAGGTGCAAGTCCATCCTAAGCTCTCCTCTACCGAAGATGCGTTGCAGTACGTGGAGGAGCTGATTCTCCAGTTGCTAAATATGTTGTGTCAAGCCCAGCCGAGAAGTTTTCTGGATGTAGAGGTACAGAGAATGTTTATTGCAAATCTGATCTCTGTTTTGCAACTTAATTTGAGCTGTTGTATGAAAAGTTAATATAATAATGATTTCACAATGTAAAAGACAACTGTTGGTATAAGAGGGAAAAGCACTCATTATGTATGTTTATGTAACAGAACCTTCAGCATGAAACCTCTGCTGAGTTACCTAACAGGCGATTCTCCCATCAGTTGCCTTTGTAGTTTGGTGTGCAGTAAAACTGTCTCTGTGATCCACGTTACTTTGTAGCAGTTGGGAAGCACAACTTCTGAGCATGAAGCTGAAAGCTGGCTGGTTCCTTTAAGACTTTTATTTCACCGCCCCCAATAATGCATGCTGACTATACCTGCATAGACTGGGACCTCACACTGCTTTCTCAGCCTGCTGATAATGGCTGGTACCCCTCAGAGCTCAGATCTAAAATAATTCAATCACTTTCAGAGTGAGTCAAAGAACACTTCTTCGTGTAGAAATGTCTTTTCTTATGATTCTTTTGTCAAACATTTTCACCCTGACGTTTGAGGAGAAGTGTCTTCATTTAAGAAACAAGCCAATTTAGTTATGTCCCAAGCCCATGAATATCTTGGTAGCCCTTTTTGCTTAGCTGTGCTGCAGACTCCATTTGTAGTGAGCACACTGCTGTCCAGCACCTGGGGGCTGTGCCAGGTTAGATTGCTAAACAAGATGCAACTTCCTTGCTTTCTGAGGAAAGTGTAGAAGAGAAGTGCAGGCAGCACACTGACAGGTGTGTTGGGGGGATGAGGAGCTAACAGCCTAACAGAAAATCCACCAAGCTGTCTCAGAGCTCAAGATTCACGAGTTCTGTATGTTTATGTAGCAGAACCATCAGCATAAAACCTGCTGAGTTACCTAAGAGGTGTTTTTCCCATCGGTTGAACTTGTTCAGTGCCCAGTAAAACTGTCTGTGTGAGTTGTCTTACTGCGTAATAGCTGGTCATAAATTTCATCCTTCCTTTTCTGAATGCTGACTCCCCAGTGGTGGTCAGGATCCCCTCTCACGGCTGGCCTGTTTTGCAATGTTCTTCTGGTCAGCGGAGGTTTGTGGAAGATTGCATCAAGTGTTTTGTTGCTGCTGTTTAAAACACAACATCAAATGGAGCTTTGCTTTAAGATTCCTAATGATGGTCAAATCAAGCCCTTAGGATGAGAAATAGGAGAACTGAAGATGATCAAGCGACCTCAGTTTACCCCCTTAGTGTTTATACGTGATGATGCTGTCTTTAATTACATGGTCATACACGTTTGTTTTTCCCTTGGGTCACCTTAATTCTTCAGTCAGCAGTCTGAGCTGCATTAGGGGAATGATTTGGTGTTAGCAAATGAGTTGCAGGTTATTTTGTACAACATCTCCATTTTCCTTTTGCAGAGATGTTATAATGAAGGGGGAAAAAAGAATAAAATTCTGTATTTCAGAGAGTTGGATGCTATCTTTACAGAGCTGTCATCTGTCCTGTACGTTTTTTTGCAAACTTTTTGTTTGTGTTCTTCGCCCTTTGTCGTGGTCATAAATTTCATCTTCCTCGTTTCATGGTTGCTCAAATTGGGGTCATATTTACGTAAGTGAGCACTTGCAGTTGTAACAGTCAGTGGGAACAGTGGTCTGAAAAAATGAGCTGTGAAGTTATCTGAAAAGTTAGATTTCTGACTGCTTTGTTTAAGCACCTGGGCTACCAAACCAGGCAGGCCTTTGAATCTCTGGAGGTCCATGTGTGAGCTCAAACAGCAGAGCTCTTTGGAGCATGGTCCATATGTAGGTATATCCAGGCATGCTGGATGAAGTAAATAAACTGCTGTGGCTGTTGTATACAAGGAGTAAAGCACTATGAGAGACAGTCCTGTATTTAAATGTTGAATTATCAGCATATGTCTGGTGAGGAAGCTGTGTACAGAAGCAGCTTAATTCTGGTGCTTCTCAAGTTTTGAGCTGTCAGTTTGTCTTTGTGGATGATTTTTTGGTACAGCATCATCAATGTAGTGAGAAGCTTGTGCCCAGAACAGTAGAATTTCAAGCTTTTATAGTCTTTAAGTACTGACATTAGTAGGCATTCATCTGTTAACTAGTGGAAAGAGATTTCATAATGTAGTGATATCGCTAAGGTCATTCAGATAATGCATTTACCCTTTAGTCCTTCTCTTTTTTTAAGGATCGTGTTCAGAAAAGCTTTCCCCATCCTATTGATAAGTGGGCAATAGCTGATGCCCAGTCTGCCATTGAGAAACGAAAACGAAGAAATCCGTTATCTCTCCCAGTAGAAAAAATCCATCCTTTATTGAAGGTCAGTAGCGATGTCAGCTTGCTTTTGGAATGCAATTGGAAGTTGACTGCTTTGTTTTGTGTGATTTCTGTTTGCTGCCTGAAATGTAAACAAACAAACAAACAAAAACCAACATATGTTTCTTTCAATGTAATTTAATTGTCAGCGTTTCCAGTTTAGTTAATTGCATTTGCTTACACATCTAAGGATATTTTTGGAAATTTCTTGATTGTTTTTCGAGTCGAGCAAAATTAGAATAACCAAATACGTAGCAAATGAGTGCATAGCTTTCTTTATCCACTAGAGAGTGCACTAGCTTTCAAGCAAGATTTCTGGGACAATTCTTCACTGTGGTCACTTCTGTAGCTGATAGAGCAGCATTTACAGTGATGCTGTTTGTTTACTTGGCCTGCAGACTGTTGCATTACTGTTACTAAAATAGACTGTGTGTAGTGGATGTTGAGTAGAGTCTTAAACTTACACCACAGCTTACAACTACAAATCATATATTTTGACACCTGAATAACATGGGATGTTTGTTTTTTTTTTCCTTTCAGGAGGTTCTAGGTTACAAAATTGACCACCAAGTGTCTGTTTACATAGTGGCAGTATTAGAATACATTTCTGCAGACATACTAAAATTGGTTGGGAATTACGTACGAAATATAAGGCATTATGAGATTACAAAACAAGATATTAAAGTGGCAATGTGTGCTGATAAGGTAAGTTTAACTCTTTTTTTGTGTAAGTGCTTTAAAAATGGTGAAGCAGCACTGACTTCAAAATGTCACGTTCCTGGGCTGTAATAATTGGACTACCTTTTCTTCTTTGTATCTTGAAAAAAGAAGGCTGTTTTGAAGCATGGGTATTCTCCCAAAATCACAGAATGACAGAATTGTAGGGGTTGGAAGGGACCTCCAGAGATCATCAAGACCAACCCCCTGCCAAAGCAGGTTCCCTACAGCAGGTCGCACAGGTCGGCATCCAGGCAGGTCTTGAACATCTCCAGAGAAGGAGACTCCACCACCTCCCTGGGCAGCCTGTTCCAGTGCTCCGTCACCTCACTGTAAAGAAGTTCTTGCGCACATTTGTGTGGAACTTCCTATGCTGCAGCTGATGTCCGTTTCCCCTTGTCCTGTCTCCACGTAGCACTGAAAAGAGACTGGCCTCACCACTATGGCCCCCACACCTCAGATATTTATCAACCTGGATTAGATCCCCTCTCAGTTGTCTTTTCTCAAGGCTGAACAGACCCAGTTCACTCAGCCTTTCCTCATAGGAGAGATGCTCCAGGCCCTTCACCATCTTTGTGGCCCTCCGCTGGACTCTCTCCAAGAGATCCCTGTCTTTTTTGTAGCCCAGAACTGGACGCAGTACTCCAGATGAGGCCTTACCAAGGCAGAGTAGAAGGGGAGGATCACCTCCCTCGACCTGCTGGCCACACTCTTTTTATGCACCCCAGAATGCCATTGGCTTTTTTGGCCATGAGGGCACACTGCTGGCTCATGGCCAACCTGTCGTCCACCAGGACACCCAGGTCCCTCTCTGCAGAGCTCCTCTCCAGCAGCTCATCCCCCAACCTGTATTGGTGCATGCAATTATTCCTCCCTAGCTGCAAGACTCTACACTTGCTTTTATTGAGCTTCATCTGGTTTCTTACTGCCCAGCTCTCCAGCCTGTCCAGGTCTCACTGAATGGCAGCACAGCCTTCAGGCTTGTCAGCCAATCCTCCCAACTTCATATCATCAGCAATAAGACTGTATTGCAGCGGTGCTGTGGTCAAGTGGTTAAAAATAGATAAACATGGGCATCTCTGTTTCTCTGTAGGCATCCATACTTTTATCGCCAGGTCATCTTTCCTGTGGCTTCAGAGGAGTCATTAGATTCAGACAGCAGTTACCTCTTTACCTAGTGATCCAGCAGTGCTGGAGAACAGCCTGTTATGTTTCGGATGCCTCTGCACTCTAGTTTCTGTGGCCACCTACATCAGCATCTTGAGTTTAAAAAAAAAACAAAGCCTGAAGTTAGTCCTTTAACAGATGGGACTTGAGAGACGCTCATCCTGCTGTAGTTTAGTGGATGCTTTGCCTAAGGCTATGGTAATCAGTATCTTTGGTTGGACTTGCATCTACTTCAGGGAGTGCTTTTGTCTTGTTCAAGCCTGCATTTTTTTTTTTTTTCCATCATGCTTCTATCTTCATCTCAAGAGGAAAGAAAGGTGATGTGTGAGGTTGTGAAGAGTGAATTACTAGTCAGGACAGTTGTCTTGGTCCTTTGGTCTTACTTTTGGATGCACCCTCCTGGCTTGTTATGGCAGTATTTGGAGCCATGTGCTTAAATGTAGATTAAGAACAGTGCTGTTGCTGCGCATCTCTCTGTGTCCTAGGCAGGGATGGGTGATGTAGAAGAGGCTAATTTGGAAACTGTGTTGGGCACTTGTGCATTGGAGGAACTCCTTTTAATATGTACGTAGAAGAAGCTTTTGGAAGCTCTAAAGTGGGCATTTGATTTACTGTCTCAGTGGAACAAGCCATTGGCAGGTATTCCCAAAATGTTTTCTTTTCCAGCCATATCAAGGACCTTCAAGTTCCTGCTGCCAATGTGTGCGTTCTGCTTTTTTTTTTTTTTTTTTTTTTAACAGAACAACCAAAGCTTTCACACTTCTCTTTGTGCCACCTGTCCATCTGAAAAATTCTACTTTGTTTAAAAAAAAAAGAAAAAAACAGAAAAACAACAGAGCAAACAAAACCACATGAAAAAACCATCACCTGCATTAGAATGCAAGCTATTTTTACTTGACTGTCTGCTCATGCTTCTGGATGCTCCCAGTGATGCCAATTGAAGAGAACTGAGGAGCTGTTCGGGACAAATCCTAACAAGGCGTGGGCACATTCATCACAGATATTGGGGTTTTGAGTTAGAGTCACAAATGGCTTGCTATTAAAGCCAAAGATGAAGAGCCAAAATGCACATGCTTCTTCATAATATTGCATCTTTAGAATCTTGGATTGTGTGGGCCTATTCAGTGTTACAGAATGTGACTAAATGCTAACATCTCTGTACTTCATAGAGCTCTTACAGCAATGATTGATTCTTAGGACCGTGTTCTGAAACATGCCAAGACTGGCCTGAGTGATGGGGTTCTTTAGAAATTTGCACTGCAAATAATGACTTGCAAATTCATAGCAGTGTGTGTTGCTTTCATAATGCTCAACCAGTTGCAGAACAATACGTTTAAACACTGCTGCTGCTTAGTTTGATTTAGTAGAAATAACAATTTTATTTTCTGAGAGCTTACTGGTAGATCTTGAGAAGTAGTTCTTGTTGCTTTATGGCTTTCTCTCTCTTTGCTGCCTAGGTGTTAATGGATATGTTCCATCAAGATGTAGAAGACTTAAGTGCACTAACTTTATCTGATGAAGAGCCCTCCACTTCAGGGGAGCAAACCTATTACGACCTAGTGAAGTCATTTATGGCAGAGGTTCGGCAATATATAAGGGAACTTAATCTCATTATCAGAGTCTTTAGAGAGCCATATGCCTCCAACTCCAAACTGTTTTCATCTCATGTAAGTGTTGTGTTTAAATAAATGTATGTATATATAGCGTAATGTATAAATCTCAGTGAGCATTTATAGAACTTAACTATTGCCCAGTTTAACACATCTGTAGCAAAGAAAACACTTCCCTTCAGTTCTGAAATGTGAATTGTAAAGGAATGCTTGTGAGGAAGCATTTTTCCGTAGAAGAACCCATTCAATTTTATGTATTCACGTGCAGGAAGGACTAGTTTAAGGTTGGTCAGTGCTCTCTGCCATGTTCAATTCACTGTAAATGCTTATATTTGTACACATACATATACAAAGTCATTGTTTTAAAAATAAATGCTATGATTTTACATTTCAAAAGTTACACAGTATAGATTATAAAATCTTGTTCTGATTAAGGAAATGTTTGATTCTTGTGTAGTAACAGAATTGTTTTGCATGTAACACTTGATCTCAAATTGCGTCCAGTTCCTCGTTGATTTTTGTCTGTTTCTGCTGCTTTGCAGGATGTTGAAAATATATTTAGTCGTATATCAGACATTCACGAACTTAGTGTAAAGTTATTGGGTCATATAGAAGACACTGTTGAAATGACAGATGAAGGTAGTCCTCATCCGTTAGTAGGCAGCTGTTTTGAAGATATGGCTGAGGTAAGAAAACACTGATTTTTCTGTTGCTATTGTTAATCACGTGTATTTTGAGGATTTGCCTATAGGTGCTAAGCGTATGCCTATGGAAGCTGCCTTTGTTTAGATTTTTATTTCCTCTTCTAACCCTCCCCCAGTCATGAGTAGACTGTTTTTCTAGAGTGCATTCACTTTTTTAGTATTAGTCTTCAAATTTTATAGGCTGTTTAATCTTTAGTTACCGTGGGGAGGGGGGCATGGGAGCAAACAACAACAACCCTGTGATTAGATTTCAATAGCAAAGTGAAGCAAGGGCTTCCTTGCCAGCAGGTGTCCTGAGGTGGTGAGGAGGACTATTACAGTAGGCTTGCTGAGGGATGGAGACCAAAGCTTGCAGATGGAGGAAATCACAGAGGAAGGTCTTCAAAAGGAATATTGTGGCTGAGCTTCTGCAAAAATTTAACAATCAAAACCTGATCAAAGCCTTCTTTAAGCGAGGAGTCAACTCATTACCACAGACCCTGGGTGAATAACCATGCTGACATCTGTCGGGAGGACGAGTTACTGTGGTTGAATTAATTCAGGAGATTTCTACAGGTCATGGGAACCGATGTGGATTTGACAAGTGGAGTGTTGGATGGATGAGGAACTGGCTGTGAGAATTATTCCCAAAGTCCGGTGATCAGTGGCTCGATGTCCAAATTGAAATGAGTGACAAGTAGTGTCTCTCAGAGTTTAGAACACCGAGACTCATGCTTGTTAAACATCTTCATCAATGACATCAACAGTGGGATTGAGTGTAAATTCAGAAAGTTTGTGAATGATACCAAAGCTGTGTGGTGCAGTCAGCACACCTGGCTGGGATGCCATTCAGGGAGACTTAGGCTCCAACAGTGGACTCAGGTGAATCTTAGGAGATTCAAGTGCAAAGCCAAGTGCAAGGTCTTGCCTGTGGGCTGTGGCAAACCCCACTTAGCAGTACAAGCAGGTGAATGTAGGATAGAGCACAGCCTTACAAAAACAGCCTGGGGGTACTGGTGGATGGCAGTTGGACATGAGGCAGCCACGTACTCTCACAACCCAGAGATACTCAGCTGTATGCAGCTAAGCTCCACAGAGATTGTCCAACCTGAATTATTCCAGGAGTCATTGTACATAAAGCTTGACGGTATTGATTCATCTCTACGTTTTAGAATAACTAGGCAGACAAATCTCTCCAGTGTAGTATGTGTGTTTTCTTTCAGCAATCAGTTTTGGTTATTAAATCAGTTTTGTATTTCTTCATAGGAACTAGCATTTGATCCTTATGAATCGTATGCACAAGATATTTTACGACCTGGTTTTCATGATCATTTTCTAAGTCAATTATCGAAGCCAGGAGCAGCATTTTATTTACAGGTAACTTTCTTTTTAGCAAGCATTATTATTATTATTATTATTATTATTATTATTATTATTATTATTATTATTATTATTATTACATTCTATTGTTGCTTCAATACATTTGTTTTAAGACTGAAACTTATTTCTTTTCTAGTCAATAGGTGAAGGCTTTAAAGAAGCTGTTCAGTATGTTCTACCCCGGCTGCTCCTTGCCCCTGTTTACCACTGTCTTCATTATTTTGAACTACTAAAAGTAAGAACATTGTGTCACTGAATATTTTTCATCATTCTCTATGTTGGATATTAGAACTTATTGGGATCAGTTAGATGTAAGAATTTTGCATTTAAGTAATTTGAATAAAAGGCAGGCTATATGTTCTGCTACGTACTAGAACTGTTTTACATCTGCTAATGCTTTTTATGTTGAATTATCAAGTCAGTATTAAGTATCAAGTTCAGAAATCAATAGGGATATAGGTACTAATATTCTTGGAGTGATGGTTTAAACAGTGATGAAAGACAGTGATGTATAGCTCTATCATAGAAAATGCCCAAGATTTTCTCAAGCTGACATTTTGTACGTTTAAGACTGCAGTAAGATTTCTTTTTGTTTGGACTTTATTCTCATGAAATACTGACCTTACAGTACACATCCCATGATGGGTGGGTATATCAGTGTATACCCTTCCCAGGAAGGCTTGGTTGAGTTTCTTGCAATGAGACCTCACAGTATTGTTACCATATTAAAGACTGGATAGTACACACATACAGGAAATAGATATGGAAGGGTTTTTTTTTTTGAGGAGAGTGATTTATTAATTAGCATTGAATAATAATCTTAGGAGCATTATGAGCAAACTTTCCAAGTAGAATCTCCATATTGACTTAATCTAAATTCCTGAGGGGTACAGAGTTTCAAACTTCTTCATGTTAGTTGTGTGAGGTAGTTTGGCTCAAAAGTGAAGGAAAACGTGGAAGTTTATTTGGTTGTCTTGAGGAATAACCGCGCAGGTCATTTTTAAAACTGTAAACATAGTCTCAACACAGTCTTTACTGATTTAGGTCTAAGAGTACAGTTTTAAAATGTAGCTCATCTCATATAACTTTAAAAAAAAAAATTTTTTTTTGAGACTTATGCTCAATCTATTTGTCTAGCTTATGGCTTTGTTCCAGTTTTTCAGATGTGCTTAACATTTTAAACGTTTCCTTTTCTGACTGTTCCCTGGGAGAGAGGTGTGATGCAGCTGGTGTGTGTTTTGCATTAAAGAGACCTACACAGATAAGATTCCTCTGTTCATGTTTCTATTGTATAGTCTTAAAATGTGCTATCTCAGTGCTTTGCTTGCTTCTACATGAATGTGCTATTGTCGTGTGTAATAGACATGGCGTACGTTAATGCTACCTGAAACACATCCTGTGTTACCTCTTGCCACTGGTGATTTTAATAGAGGAAAGAGGGTGTATGTGCTTAGGGAAGGAGGGAGGAACAGCTTATATTTCATCTCTTGTAGGGCAAATTGGGTTCTCAAATAAACCCAGCTCCATGAGGTTATTGGTCCTTTCACAACTCTATACCTGTGCTTTGTGTGAAATTCTTCCCTTCTCTCCTTTTACCCCCTGTGGATATGATACTGTTGAGTTGGATTTCATTCAGCATGTGGTGATAACTTCCCAGGCTTTCTTCACTGTGATTTGCCAGATGGGATGTATGTGATAGGCAGTGATGGACAGTGAGTGCATGTGAATTAAGACAGCAGCTTTCATGGCAGTAGTTTCATCTGTCAGTACATACGTGCACACAGTATATGAATGCCTCCCTCAAACAGTTTCTGCTGACAGTTTTTGCTCTTACATCTAGAATCTTCAGATGGATTCCGGCTTGGTTGTATTTAAAAATGGCCTAAATTGCTGCAGAAGGGTGCTTGGGGAATTGCCATTTCATTGACACAAGGTTGCACTGAATTATTTTGTATGGTAAGAGTCCTGATTTAGTGTTGGCAAAGTCTGAATGATTAAGATGCATTCTACAAAAAGGGATCTCTGGAGATGAGGAAACAAAATGTAGGCAGAATATTGTATGAAGTGGAAAAAATGTTTTCTCTTGAATATGAGATTCTGAAGGAGAAAGGGCTTAGCATTTTTCTTTGAGCATGTTGTCTAATCTTACATGCTTTGAAGTTACCTGTTTAAAACACATCTCAAAGTTACCTGCTAACAGTGCAGACTACAAAAAAATGCAGTTTCTCTCCACTGATGTTTATCATGTTTAGAAGCCAAAGTCCTTCTGTGAAGCCTGGCAGGGCACCAGGAGCACACAAATACACGTTCTATTTCTGGCTGAAACTCTTTGCTATAACTTTGTTGGAAAATCAGCATATGACTAAGGGCTGTGCTCTCCTTCAAAAAGCCTAAAAATTCCCAAACGTTTATGTAAGAAATTAAGCATATAAAATAACAACTTCTTGTGAGACTGTGCCTTTGTGCAAATTTGCAGATATGGTGAATGGGTTGGATGCAATGAGATGATCTCGGAGGTCTTTTCCAACCTTAATGATTCTGTGATAACACATAAGTTAGTTTGTGATCCAGTCAGTACTGGGCTGGATCACCTTGGTGTGGAGAATTGCTGAGTCTTAATAGTTGAAGTTTGGCAGTCTGCTAAGTTCTTACAGTGTGTGCAGTAATGGATCGTTGTCCTGAAATATTGTCTGTGTTGCTTGTATTTAGAGCTGGCAGTGTAATTATAGGTTCTGTAGTCTGATGTGCTTCTATCCAAGCACAGTAGCTTGTATGTACAATATTGTTTTGAAAGTGAAAGTAAGAGCAAAAGTATTACTACTGCTTTACACGTATTTGTACACTTCACTGCAGATGAGAAGGAATTACCTTGTAGAGTATTTTCTCCATTATTCTACTGAAATTGCTTTACTGCAAAAGCTGGATAAAATCTCAGAAGAACTAGAAGCAAAAATTCTTTCCTTTGCTCTACTTTCTGTGCTGCTCAGTGCTGCTTATGCAGTGCTATTGCCATTCTGCTGCCAGACCAACAAATGCTGCACTTTGGTCCCATGAAGCAGGGAGTAGGTTGGCATTGGGTCAGACTCTCTGGGCCAGACTCTCCTTATCAAGGTGATGCCCTCTTTGGAGAAATCAAGTGCAACACTAACTACTCGCTGACTTTTTTTTTACTGATGCATTTACATTCAGTTTCAGTGTCCTGTGTTCTGATCTGTGTTCCAGGATTTCTCCTTCAGGGCAAATCTGCCTGGAACTTTGGGAACTAGGAAAACTGCCTTCTGGAGCTGATGATTAATTCCAGTTCTCAGTGACAGCTGCTAATGATGGTAGCTCCATCATACATAATAGCAATTCAAGCTGAACACCCATGGCCAAGCTTTTGTGAGGCTAGGCAAATGTATTAGAGGAACTTGGACAAATTTTGGTATTTTTCCTTATAAATGAAAGTTCTGACACAAGGAATCACTACAGGACTATGTAGGGGGGAAAAAAAACCACCTTATTCTAGCTGGGACTTTGAACACCTGTTGGTTGTCATTAGTTTTTGGAACTGTGGTAGTCATTGTACAGTCCTTGACAAACTTGTATTGTTGCGTTATCTTTTTAATAACAGTAGCAGCCTGTTTCCCTGTCCTTCTTTCCTGCTTTGATTCCTGTGACATTGTGTAGAAATGGAAGATCCTCAGACAATGATAGATCGCGTTTGAGACTTAATTTACTTGTTTTTTGTTTCTTTTTTTTTCAGTGGAAATGTGTTTGGATATGGAGATGGGGATTTAGTCTCACTACCAGCATGCTTTCTCCATTAACTTTTATTGCAATGGAGAGGATATATCTAGATTGCTCTGAAAGTAACGCCTCCTGTTTATTTCCATGGAAACTGCAACAAATACAAAGGGCACAATAACACTACTTGATAGAGCAAATTCTCAGATACAAAACACTTTTTCAACAATAGTAACCACCATTAGTTGTGTTTTTTCACCAGCAATGAACGAGAGCCTGCATGCTGTGCTTGTACAGGTCTGCACCAGTGGATGTGACCTGCTGTCTTCACTGCTGAAACACACCAACCACTGCCTCATGTGCTCACATCCACTGTTGGGTGTTTTGGCCTCTGATGGGCCAATGTAATAAAATGGAAGGCATTACTTTTGAAGCAGCTCTTATAGTTCTCCAGTATTAAGGTCTAAGTCTTTTGTCAGTACTTTGATACTGTCAGTAGGAGCTGATCGAAAGATGTAAGAAATAACCAAGAAATAATACATACAGCATGCTGTGTTCATCATTCCTGTGGACTAAGTCAGTAGATGGAATCTTGCTTGTCGCTCACTTCCTCTGCTATTTTTTGTTAATCCTTTCTTAAATAAATTAACAGGGTTCTACCATTCCTATCCAGAAGGATCTCTGATACTCTGAATTCATCCAGAGTAGCATTCAAAAATTAATATGCTTCTATGCAAAGAGAAGTATCATCCAGTTGAGCTCAAGGCCTTGCAAACATACCACAAGAATCAGATTCATTTGTCTTGGAGCAGTAAAAGTAGATTTCAGTCTACTTTGGAGTTATGAGAGAGGAAAGGAAGATGTTTGCAGACTGTGTTGCTTTTACTGTGGTGGAAAATTTGGGGGACAAAAGTAAAGAGTAGAAATACAAGTGTGGAAGCACATAAGTAAATATTTTCTGGTATTTAAAATACGGATCTGATTAAGTGTTAAACTATGCTTCTTGAATTTCTGAAGTATTGTGCAAGTTGGCTGACAATTATGAGACAAACCAAAGTGATGGACAGTAACAAAGAATTATAGAGCATGAAGTCTCTAGAAGGATTTACGTGAACTGGTATGTTTGTTGCAGAAAGGTGATGAATCTGTTGTGGAAGAGATGTCAGCACGTGAAAACAACATACATTTTTCAGAGAATGCAGAGCACATGTACTCTGAGAAAGCCTTCTGTAAACAAGTAGCTATTTTTCAAGTAATGAAATCTTGCCATTTAAAATGCATGCATAGCAGTTAATTGCCTACAAAAAGTTTGAATGTTTATGAGATCCACACCATAAAGAAGCTTGCTTGAAAAAAAGGCTTTGTTTTCATATGTGTTCCTTGCTGAAATATATATTGGTCATGTAAGCTCAATAATGAGAATTGCTCACATACATGGAACCCTTTGTCATTTTAAAATGAATTAAATAAATAAAATATCCCAAAGCGAAGTCTGCTCTTTCCAGCTGAACTGCGCACTGCAATAAAGCTTGAGCAGACCTAATCTGTAACACTGCCTTCTACCAGGTCCTACCTATTGAGAATTCTGATGGCACACTGGCACATGAAGTCTGTTATGCGAGTGTTGAAATGTTGAACTGGTGGGCAGCAACGCTTGACAGACTTCTGTGCAATGTGTATTTCTGAATAGCTCTTGCTGACTTTTGCTCAGTGGCCATCCTAATTTGAATAAGAATACGTCAATATAATGCAGTTTATTCCTGATGCAGATATATTGTAATACCTAAGCACTTTTGCCCTGTCCCAGTAAAAGCACCTGTATTAAATAAACAAAGCAGCAGTTCCTTTCTGTCACACCTTGCAGCCCAGAAGGCCAGCTGTGTTCTGGGCTGCATTAAAAAAGGGGTGGCCAGCAGGGAGAGGGGAAGGTGATTGTCTCCCTCTATTCAGCTCTTGTGAGGCCACATCTGCAGTACTGCGTCCAGGCCCCCAGTACAGGAAGGACGTGGAGCTCTTGGAGCAGGTCCTCAAGAGGGCCGCTAAGATGATCAGAGGGCTGGAGCACCTCTGCTATGAGGAAAGGTTGAGGGAACTGGCCTTGTTTAGGTTGGAAAAGAGAAGGCTTTGGGGAGACCTCACTGTGGCCTTTCAGTACTTATAGAGCATATAACCAGGAAGGGGAACAACTGTTCATGAGGGCGGATAGTGATAGGACAAGGGGGAATGGTTTCAAACTAAGATAGGGGAGGTTTCAGCTGGATATTAGGCTTTTCTCACGGAGGATGGTGGCACACTGGAACAGGCTGCCCAAGGAGGCTGTGGATGCCCCATGCCTGGAGATATTCAAGGCCAGGCCTGGATGTGGCTCTGGGCAGCCTGGTCTGCTGGTTGGCAACCCTGCACACAGCAGGGGGGTTGAAATTACAATATCATTGTGGTTCTTTTCAACCCAGGCCATTCTGTGGTTCTGTGATGCTATGATTCTCTCTTTAACCCAAATCATCTTGTTTTTTTGGACTCAAGTGGAGTTTGATACCTTCCATGTACCTTGCAGATCTGCTTTAAGTTATGTAGTCAAGCTGTGCAAGTATTGGGATGTTTGCAGTAGAAGTTCAGGCGATGCATATTTTCCTCTGTTTTCATGCTTTACTCAATGGGCTGAGCACATGTTAACAGTGAGAGTTAAGACTGATTGTGTAATAAGACAAGTGCTTTTTTGCTTCTCTGTTTTTCAGTATGTACCTCCAAAAAAATGCTGGACTTCTTCAAATTAATTACCTAGTATATGGGGTTTGATGTTGGACATGTTTAGAGAAGATTAGATAATTTAAGTTTTAAAATGGGAATTCCTAACTAATAAATTTTGGCAGGAGAAAAAGATTTTACTGTTGTTTTGTTAATATATTAAATTCTTCCATTGTTATTGGAAATAAGCTTCTTGCTATAATGCAAATCTAAGTAAAGTTACATGTATGTATATTTTTATTGCGCTGTGCTCAAGATTGTCTGGGTTTGTATGGAAGAAAAATGATTTTTGAAATCAACACGTAACAGCTGTGGATGCGTGTTCAAGAGTATTGAGTGTCCCTTCTACTTCAACTGTGAATTACCTTGTAGACTGCATTTTCCAGAAATGCAGTGTCACCTGTGATTTTTCCTACTTGGTTTTGCAGATGGTTTCTCATTGGTTTCCAAACAGTAGAGAGATCTCTGGATGGGAAAGCACTTGTTTCCCAGAATGCTACTGCTTTGGGCTGATCTGCAATTATTTGTAGCAACTGTAAATTTAGGGGGAGCTCTCGGGAAATCAGTTATGTTAAGAAAACTGGCTTCTAGAATTGTTTTATAGCAGAGCGTTAACAAATTTATCAGCCTGTGTTTCTAAGAGGAGAAGCCTGGTTGTTTTGTTATTGCTTCTTTTTTATTCCTGCTCATAAAAGTTTTGGTTCAGGATTACCTTTCAGTCGGTCCCTCGTTCTCATGGAGCACTGCCAGAAGTGATGAAGCACTAGAGCAGAAGCTGGAGTCATTTGTGTTGGCATCCTTCAAGTTGCCATGGATGTTGAGTTGCTCACTCACGTAGCATTACACTGCAGAAGAGGCACTGAGATTGCACTACAGATCAGGTTCCCTTTGCTGGCTTTCCATGTGTTTTGTTGAGTCTCTGTGGGCTTTGAGTTGTCTGCCTCCTCTGTGCTGTTGTCTTTTACACGTGGTCATCTCACCTCAGATGAATCAGGGAACTTGTAGATCGTAAGTAGCAGTGATTCGATTTAGATTAGTTTCCCAGGGAAGCAGTGTTCTAGTTTGTACCCCTCATGACACTTACTAGTACTGCTACATTTCATCATATGCAGATATGTTTTCATTCTTCGGGGTTTTTTTTTTGCATGAATGTCCCTGACAGGCTAGGAGAAAGGACTACAGTCTTCATTTGCAGTATAGAAGGATCTCATTCGTAACTTTGGAACTGGCTTTATAAATACTACCTAGTCCTTGTATTTTGCAGCAAAATACCTCATCTTCCACGTCTTGTTATCTTTGAAGAAAGTCATGCTTCTTAGCATCTACCTTTTTCATTCGTTAGGGGGCACTGTATGTCTACACAAATATCAGTGAGACTTGCAGAGGAGTTTGCAAGCATTTCCAGTGTTGCCATTTCACTTCCTATGATCTCTTGTTCCGAAGCGTCTGAGGGTCAGTGGTAAGGTGAAAGACATAGCTGCAATTCTACCTTAGTTTTGACAAAGAACTGTTTTCAATAGCTGCTCGTGGTAATTAGATAAAGCCAGAAAATAAAACTTTCAGGTTTCATTTCCTTGTTCCTGAGGAGTGTCTTCAGAGCACCTTATGATTTGCCATTTGTGTTAGTCTGCCTGTAATTCATGCTTCTACATGCCTCTTTATAAATATTAAATCTGGAGTATAATTACAATAATTGGACTTAGGCTGAGTTTGTACACACAGTTGGAGAAATAGGTTGCTTCCATTGGATCAGGATGGAGAAATGTTGTTAGTAAAATCCCCTGGGATTCTGTCCTCAAGGACAAGGGAGCAGCCCGGAGCTGGCATCTCATTAAGGAATTCTCCCGTAGGGTACAAGAGCATCTTGTCCAACCATGAACCCATCCCCTTCATGCCCACTAACCGTGCCACATCTGCACACATATTGAACCCTTCCCTCGGGGTGTCTCTACCACCTGCCTGGGCAACCTGTGCCAGTGCAACACCAGTCTTTCCAGGAAGAGATTTCTTCCTGATATTCCAGCCTGGACTATTTTTATTCTGCTTTATGCTAGGGTACTTTCTCCTCCCTGTTTGATTGGGGTATTTAAGTCATTGCTCAAGATGAAGAGCCTCCTTTGAACTCCTGAGTGGGAATGGTGAGGTTATACTTTTTTTTCTTAGCTTTTTTTTCTGGCTTTCTGTTTTCATTGCTGCATTTACATCATTTGTCTGAGATCCTTTCTAAACGCACAACTGGCGTAAAGGGAAGGTGTTACCTGCGTGGTAAATCCAGAGAGCAGAATATGATGAAAGGGGACTTGGAGTTATATATTCCCTTAGGGCTTTCTGGGAGCAAAGGCTGTGCTGTTCTGTTGTTTTAGTGCTTGTCTTATAATTAAGCACTCGTGGCTAATGCTGTTTAGGGCAAAAGTATGGCAGATTGTGCTTTGTGAACCAAAGCTGCCTAGAATAAATGCTGTGGTTATCATGATGGCTAAAAAGTGCAAATAAAGCGTGGTGTGGCATTGATAGCTGTTGTACTGAATAATGTACTCTGGTCAGGGAAAAAAATAATGATGTTAGCTGACACATTCAAATGTCAGTTGTGGACATGTTGTATTTAGTTGGGTGTCAGGAGACAATATTTATGTTTTTCTCTGGATGTAAGTGGCACCTCTGTACTACCTCCAAGGATATCTCTTAATCTAATCACTTTACTTTTACCTCTTCTGCCAAAATAAATTGTTCAGTTATGTGGAGCCAGTTCTTGGTGGTGTGGTAGTCTGAAACCCATTAATCCTGCAAATAATTGATGAGATAACAAGGGTTATGTCTAAGCTGCAGCTGTAGGCGGTCATTTTTTTTCACTCGCTATAAAGTGAAACACTTCAGTGTGTAGACTGCCAGATTTAAGGTGGAAGTATAAAAATTTAAATATAAAAACATAATAGAACTTGTCCTGTACAACTCATGTCATAGCTGTAGTTATTACAAAATATTCGTTTTAACCCTTTTACTGTAGTTTTAGTTTATAAATGTGTTGCTTTGTCCTTTTAAGGAAGGTTGTGTTAGTAAACAGAGGCAAGAATGTAGTTGTGTATTTGATCCTGTGCTGTGTTAGCAAGCATGTAGGCAGTGTAGCTGAGGGAAGTGGTAGTTTCTTACAGGCTTTCACATGTTCTATCGTTAAAAGTCAGAGAGGAAAATCATGACAAACTACTGAGCAAAGGAGGGATAAGAGTTGTTGGTCTGGTGGTTGTGTTCCAAAAATAAATTGTTAAAGACAATTAATCTCATGTCATAGAACTGCACACAAGCAAATCTGTACATGAGAACTGTACACAAACAAATCTCCTTCCTCCCTCAGCCCTTGTAAGAGGTGACACATCTACTGCGTTCTTTTTTGAAAATGAGAGGTGAACCAAAGTAGTTTTGTGGTATAAAAAAAACCTCAATTTGTTTGTGTACGGGGGACTGGTGAATTCTGCTCTTGCCTTAACTGGGATTGAGCTCTAACTAGAGAATTGTCTCTCTTGCCTGTATCAGTAATTCTGGTTATTCTGTTAATTTTAGTAGCAAACAGGAACATGCAAAATCGTCAAGTGGTTGGATTTGTTCTTCTATGTCGAACTTTGGGATTTGTGCGTATCAAAATGCTTGTGGTACTTACTGTATCTGACTTCCAATGTTCACAGCAACTAGAAGAAAAAAGTGAGGATGAAGAGGATAAGGAGTGCTTGAAGCAAGCAATAACAGCCCTACTGAATCTTCAAAGCAGTATGGAACGGATATGCTCCAAAAGTCTTGCAAAACGAAGGCTTAGGTAAACACGGTTCCATTTTTCCTGCTTTCTGCTCTTAGTGCTTTGCTTTAAATCTAGGGCTCCCAGTTTCCTCTTTTAGTAAACAATGAACAAAATAGTTTGTGACAAGCCTGCTTTTTCAGAGGAAGTGACATCAAAGCCAAGATAATTTGTTATTGTTTTAAAACCGTTCAAATTTCTCTGTGTCCCTCCATACTCGTAGTTGAGACCTTGTGAAAATTCAGTTGAAAGCTACAACGTTTGCAGGTTAGTCATACTCAGATAATAAATATCAATCTGAAAATATTTTAAAAGAGCATTTAAGTGTGCTTAGAAGGGACTGTTCCTGGATTTAAAACTACTTAAAGTAATTTGAAGAGCTTTATATACAACGGCTAGTTAAAATTATAGCTGGATAATGGAGTAATCAGTAGAACGATTGTAGTAAATTCTTGGATCACACTGTCTGCCATTTGATTTAATGCTAGTATTTTTTTAACCTGTTGTTTAAATATTGCTTTTGTTCTGAAAATTATTTCAGCATTTTCTTTGCTAAACAAGTTCTCTACTGCAAAGTGTAATCTTTGGGCTCGGACATGAATGAATTTAACAACTCATTTTCTCTTCATATGCTTCTTTCAAATTAATGCATTCTAAAATCATTTGTCAGCTATGGAAATGAGTGATGTGTTAGGCTAGGAAGCACTGACAGCTTTCTTGCTCTGGCTGTCTGCATTTAGGTAGAACATGTGTTGCATAGAAGCTAAAAACGCACTCAGATGGGTTACTTAGAAAAACATTCATCAAGCCTTGTAGTACTGCTTTCAGAAGATCCTGATCCTGGGTGCTTATACTGCATTCTCAGTGAGGTTTTCACTGCTCAGAAAGATTATCTTGTATTTCTGATGTTAGTGGTGGCTGTGTTTTTAAATATGTGCATACTAATAAGCTGCCTTTTTCTCATCCTGCTCTGAAGTGAATCTGCGTGCCGATTCTATACTCAGCAGATGAAGGGGAAACAGCTAGCAATTAAGAAAATGAATGAAATCCAAAAAAATATCGATGGTTGGGAGGGTAAGGACATCGGACAGTGCTGTAATGAGTTCATCATGGAAGGAACGCTCACACGCGTTGGAGCAAAACATGAGAGACACATATTTCTATTTGATGGCTTGATGATTTGCTGTAAGTCAAATCACGGCCAGCCAAGGCTTCCTGGTGCTAGCAATGCAGAATATCGTCTAAAAGAAAAGTTCTTCATGCGAAAGGTACAGATCAATGATAAAGACGACACTAACGAGTACAGACATGCTTTTGAAATCATCTTAAAAGATGAGAACAGTGTTATTTTTGCTGCTAAATCAGCTGAAGAGAAAAATAACTGGATGGCAGCGTTGATATCTTTGCAATATAGAAGCACGCTTGAAAGGATGTTGGACGTAACAATGCTGCAGGAAGAAAAAGAGGAGCAGATGAGATTTCCAAACCCTGAGCTTTACAGATTTGCAGAACCTGACTCAGAAGAGAATATTGTGTTTGAAGAAAACATGCAGCCCAAATCTGGAATCCCCATCATCAAGGCAGGAACTGTTGTCAAACTTATTGAGAGGCTGACTTACCACATGTATGCAGGTGAGGCACTTCATAACCAGAACAGGTGACAATTAGTTTATGCTTCTTGTTTTCCACATTACATACAACAAACTGCATACCATATGTAGAAAACAAACATGCTCTGCATTGTACATATTCTGAAATGCTTTTTGAGTTCAGGTTTGGAATTCTAAATTTGCACCTCTGTAGCTGAAGCAGCTGAAAAGCTGAAAAGTAGCTTGACTGACCGTAGTTGATTTGCACGTGTCTGGTTATTCTCATGCGTGGGATGGCGGGGGGCAGGATCCAGCAGGAGCTCCAGACAGTACGTTTTCCTGTAGGCCCCAGGCTGCAAGAATTGCCTTCCCTCAAGATTTCTGAGGCGAGATGGCACACGCAGTGCTAGCACTGCAGGTGAGAACTGTGGGCTCTGTTTCTTCAGTTAAGGGTTGTGCTTTGTGAGTTACTGCCTGTGTTCGTGTTGGCATGTAACAATAGGTCAAATAACAGCTTCCTTGAAGCAGTCGCTTGAGTAATTTTTGCCTTGTCATAATTTAAGTGAGGATTTGAATTAAGAATTTTTGTGTAAAGGTTTCTGTTTGTGTTGAAGATACATTCATGTGTGATGAATGGCATTAAGGGTGAAAGTGAATGGCTCATCCAGTCCATCCTCAGCATGTCTAGTCTTTCTTCGTAGTTTTCCAGGATTTTTCTAAGCAGTGCTGAAAAGCACGGGCTTTTTTTTTTTCCCCTCACTCTTTTTCATCTTTGATTCTTCCTCTATGGGCAGTTATTCTGAACCTTTATGCATCTTGGTGTAAGTACTTCACCTATTCAGCAGTAGTTTTTTTTCTGTCTGTCCATCCTTACTCTGACATTGGAAAATGGAAAATGAATTCCAGAATGGAGCAGGAATATTTGTTTAGAGAAGCAGAATATAATTAGTGTCTGATAGTACTTTTTTGTTTTATTTTTTGAGTGATTGCAAATAAATGTTTGCTGCTTTTATTGCCCTTCTCCACACTTCAGCTTAGCTTTCCTATCACTTATTAGAAACATAAATGCAATATCTTGCTGGCAGTTTTTACCAAAGCAGTTTTGTGCCTGACTTCATTTTCTTTTAACTTTAACTTTAAGCCATTGGTTTCAGATTTTACAGGCATGATTTATAACACAATTTAATCTTTTTGGAAGTTAAAGTAGAACAATTCTGCCCTAGAGAAAGGAAGAGGATTATTTTAAAAAGCTAAAATTGTAATTGGCAAAGAGATGGCAGGAGGAGTATTTCTTTCAACGCCCTTGTATGCATTCCCTCTACTTTGGGCAGCTTGATCCCATGGAAGATTGCCCTGTCCATGTGCAGAGGATTCTCGCTGTACCCCTGGCCTGGGCGCCGGCAATGTTCTCTGTGCATTGTCTGTCCAGCGAGCTGTGAGCTGTCTTCTGTAGTTCCTTAAAACAGCAGGGATGCCTGTTTTTGAAGAGCATGTGGCTTTTGTGTTGCTTCTTGCATTTGACATGCAAGATAACCACATTCTTGCAGACACTTAAATCCCTGATCTTAATGAAGCCTCAATGGGTTGCTTGAAACATAACCATTGTGTGATGAGACCCAGCAACATGGGTACTGCAAGATGGTTTGAAGCGCTTCAACATATTCCCCCTTCCCCTCTTCCACTCCCCCCCCCCAAAAAAAAAAGAATAAACAGGTTGTCCTGTGATGAATTTAGCTTATCTTTGTAACCTTAGAGATGTAAGAACGACATGCATGGATCTGCCACTGAATTGCTCGGTTGCGCGTCCTTTCTCCAGATCTTTATCTTTCATTATATGCCTTCTTTTTTAGAGCTGGTTTTCTATGATGGTGAAATGTAGTCGTTCTAACTGTTCTTTGCTGCCTTTTCCAGGGAAACAAAGGAATAGAGATTTAGTGACTCAGCAAAAAAAAAAAAAAAAAAAAAAAAAAAAAAGGCTCCTGTACAGGAAATGAGGTCCATTTCCTACATAAATCATTCAGTGTTTTGTTGCATTTTGTGAGATGCAGCGAGGTCAACCACTTTCCATAGTAACCCTTTAGCTGTTGTGTACATACACAACTGATTGCAGAAATTCTTTTCTGCTTTGAGATGTAGGAAAATGGTTATCCCTGTGGTACGTAACCACATAGCTGCAGATTGTTGTTTCTTTTTTTGCACCAGAGTAGGGTTGTGCATATGTGATTGTCATCTTAAAAGAAGAGCATTGACTTAGGCCAGAATGGCAAGACCTGACTTCTCCGATGTCTGATCTCAGATGCACTGTTATGCTAGTTCTGGATCTGTCCAAAGACAATTTTTTGGTGTAGCTGTGAATCTTTGCTAAGATGTTCTCATAAGGAGTAATCACAGGTGTAATCGCAGAGGTTGTGCTGATTTGTTGGAAGTAGCTGAAGTTGAGGGTAGTTGATTATTGAAGTCAGAGAGCACTCAGGTCATATCTCTGCTTTTCTGTCCTACGTAAAGATCCACATGAGACAGTAGATAGGTGTGTTTGACCTTTTGCTTTTCCTCCCTCACGTCCAAGACGAGGCACTGCTTTTCAGCAGATTGTTTTGTTTCGTTGTGGAATAGAGAGTCCCTGGCAGCTGAGCCATAACACAGCCGCTCTGCTGGGATCCAGCCCTGAGAAGGGAAGACAGGCTGTCCACATAGCCCTGGGCTGGAGCAGCCAAGCTGGGAAGGAGGCTCCCCAGCACAATAGCTTTCCTTGTATTTCAACCTGAGGGAAGCAGCCCTGCCATTGGAAATTCAAATTCTCGTGCCATTTGCATACTGTGGTGGATTTTACTAGTTTTAGTGTGCTCTGTGTTTAGTATCTCCTCCTTTTCCTGATACTTACTTAATAGCAGCTAGGTTAGGTGGTACCAAGATTGGAAACTCAGGGCATTTTTTTTATCTATAGAGCAGTGCTCTTCTATTTTTAAAGCTTTGATATGTTAAGAGCGCTTGTGCGTCATCATAGTGTCCGTTTCCTTTCTTAAGGAATTCAAGGGTGATTATTTATAAATCCTTGTAGAACAAGTTATTGTTCTTTTTTAGCTTTAAAATGGGCTGTATTGAAGAGAGAATTATCACATGAGCAGACATCCTGACTAACTAGTGTTGTCTGTATTGTTTTTTAACACTTGCTCATATATTGTACGCTGTTTTGAGTTGCAGATTTTGCTAGTGAGATAACAAGGTTAGATTTGATTTTCTGATGTACTTCATTTGAAATTCAATATGTATTGTGGATTTAGACATTGAGTATACCTGTAAAAAACAACAGGCATGACTCAGGGTTTGCTTCGCTTTCAAATAGACAAACACCATCTAGGGTGGATGAAGTCTGCAGAATGCAAGCTGTGAAAATGTGAGCGACTGTATTTGGTTATGTACTTGGGTTTTAGGACATGAAAGATCATGTAGTTTTGTGATGAGGATGGAGACAGAATGTTCTTTATGCAAAAGGAGAGGTTTCAGAAAAGGCAGAGTGTTCATGATGGACAACATGAATGGTTAGAGAGGATTTTTGTCAAGGTCATGAAACAACTTTGATATGATGTGTAAACTTAGGTGATATAATGCAGCGTTTCTTCTTGCATTGCAGGTTATAAGGACTCCTGTTTCAAGTCCTGTACACTATTCAGCCACTTTGTATGAGAAAAATTAGAAAATTTGGTTTGGTTTTTATAAAATCTGTATACGTGTTTAATGTGCAAAGCCACTGCAACCTGCTCATTAACTTTCAGTGATAGCAACGTTGACCTTTTTCAAGTCAGCTCTGTGTAGCGCCAGCAAGCTGTCACTGTATTTCCTCACACTCGAAAACAAATAGATTTGCTTTTGTAATTAAGGGAAATGCTTTGGTTTTCTGATTTCAATTCTTAGTTTGTTATTAAAACTATGTTGAATATCTAAAACTAGTACGTAATCAGTGTATATTAAGTCTGTTTGTTTTCTTGAAGTAAAATGAACCTGATATAACTGAAAAACTACCTCACCTTCCTTAGCAGACATGAGCTGGGCATGAGTTGTACCAGTTTGGGGAGAACAATCTCCATGCCAGAGAGTTAAACCATTCCTATCAAATGCAAAATTACCTGCTGTAGTTTTTGAGTTATTTTAGCACTTTTGTCAAAAAACAAAGTTGTTTGCTAGGTGGCTCATAAACTCATCTATTTAATGTTTTCAGAGTATTTCAAAAGAAATTCAGTCTTTTAATAATGGAAGGGAGAAGAAGTCATTTTTATGCTTTTCAATCAGAATTAAAATTGCATTTTGAGTTCTGCTTTTTATTGCTATTTTGAGTGATTCCGGATTGTTACCAAAGCAGTTTTATTTTATATTATCTTCTCTGTAAGTTTGATAGGCTAACATCCTTAATTTCAAAGGATATAGTTTGACTTCAGGTTATTTTTAAGTATAAAACACTAGAGAATTGCTGACATGAGCATAAAATTATTCTTTCTCTTAGATCCCAACTTTGTTCGGACTTTTCTCACAACGTACAGATCCTTCTGTAAACCCCAGGAGTTGTTGAGTCTGCTAATAGAAAGGTATGCCACTGGGGTTCAAATGAAGTGCGTTATTTGTTTTGGTTTTGACTTGGAGTAGAATTGTAAGACTTTTCTGGTTGGCTTTGTTCCATTCCAAACAATTTTTAAGCAGTTGTCAAAGATTGAAGGGTACCAAGGAATGCAGGTAAAATGCAGCTGTATCCTGAAGTTTTAGGATTATTTGGATGTACAATTTTGTCTGTGAAATCTGTATTATTATTGAATTTAGCTGATTTTCCTATGGTTACCAAAAAATAAAATCCTGACATGTGGAAACCATCTGAATTTCAAGTTATCTTAATCACCATTTATTCATATGAGCAAGATTAGTGTAATGGGTGATGTGATTGGTGCTTACCCCCATCTCTTGTGCTAGATTTGAAATTCCAGAACCTGAGCCAACAGAAGCTGATCGTATTGCTATGGAGAATGGAGACCAACCTCTTAGTGCTGAGCTAAAAAGATTTAGAAAGGAGTACATTCAACCTGTGCAGCTACGGTGAGTACTGTAGCAATGGGAACAAAAGTGGCTTCCATTTAAGTATTTTAAATACCAGAATTTTGGCTGCAGGGGCTTTTTTTTGATAGCCTTTCTTGTAGATGATTTGTTGGACAACACAGAGGAGTCAGTCAGCTGTTTTGGCTTTGCTTCCTTAAAATCTGGTGGGAATTTGAATTCATGGCATGAAAGGCCTCGGTAAAGGCTTTTCCTGAGTTTTAAATCATAGATGTGCCACTGCATTTCAATTAGTCATGGCTTGGAGGCTTTTACAGAATCTTTCAGTGAGGCATGGCTTTCCTGAAAAAATTATGCAGAGAACATTTTAAACTTTTTTTTTTTTTTTTTAACAGATTGTAACATTACTGTGGCTTCTTTAAAGTAAAACATGTCTTTAGCTGGTGAAATGTGGACAGCAGAATGATTCCATTTGTTCTTCTATTTCTGATTTTCTGTGAACCCTTGACTTCCAAAAGTTTTGAAATGCTAGTCATGAAGATAGGCCACGTTGTGGACTGATGCTTTGTTTTTGCAGAGTATTAAATGTATGTCGACACTGGGTAGAGCACCACTTCTATGACTTTGAAAGAGATGCTGATCTTCTGCAACGTTTGGAGGAATTCATTGGAACAGTACGAGGTATTTATGTTGTCTTATTTGTGTTTATCTTAAAGCATACGTATGGAATGGAATCACTTCTCCTTTCAGTGTCTGGATAAAGAAAAACATAACTTTCTGCTTATTAAATACTTGAGGGGAAAAAAAAGAGCATAAAAAACCTCAAAATAAAACCTAGTCTTGAAAGTCTGACCTCTGTTCAAAAGAAATAATGCTTTATTTACATCCTTAATTATAAGTTCTATCCAATGAGGTGACAGAAGCCTATGAAAAATAATGAGAATTGAGTGGTGCTCAGGGCAGAATAATTGCTTTGACTGTCCTCGTAAGCTATACACAGATGTAATATTTTGTACATATTTGGCAGTAGAGACCACTATTTTGTTAAAACAAGGATTTCTCAACTATTTCACAGCCCTGCATGCCAGGCCTACAGATCATCTTGTACAGGTCTTTTCTGTTCCCCTATAAGAACAATTGGAACAACTACAGGAATAATTTGTAGGAAAAGATTGCACTGGAAAAGCCTTCAGTGCTTCTTAAGCCAAGAAGGAGTAGAGAATGAACCAGCTAGTTGAATGTCAATTACTTGTAAATTTTCAATGAAATTGCCATTGAATGTGTAAAATTCTTAGCCTGTAGGGCTAAACAGGCATTTGTCCTTTGGACTTAATTCCCTGTTTTGATGATAGATGTGACTGAGGGAGAAGCTTCTCCCTCCTAATTCTTCTGTCCTTTGTGATCTGAGGTAAGCAAGTACTCTTGCCAACAGTGTGAAGTTGAGGTTTTTCACAGAAGTGCACTTTGGCCAAAAAAAAAAAAAAAAAGTTATTTTCCATAAACTCGTAAAGTCAAAAAAATAACAATACCACTTAAGAGCAGGAGCCTTATTTGAGGTGTTCTGAATTGTGCCTGGGCAAGCTGGTCGTGCTTAGCATTGACTTTTGAGGGATTCTTCTTCATATGTGTGAAAGTTTCGAGAGTTGTGTGGGAATATCATGTATGCAGTTCTAAAGAGTTGGGTAGCTTTACTGTACTGGGGGAGAGAGCTGCACTGGAAACATCCAGTTATACAGACATCGTTGAAAAAAGCAGCAGTAAGAGTAACTAAGAAGTAATTTTGTCTCTGCCAGGCAAAGCAATGAAGAAATGGGTTGAATCGATCACAAAGATAATCAACCGGAAAAAGCAGGCACAAGCCATTGGGCCAAGCCACAACATTACTTTTGAAAGCCCGCCTCCAGCGATCGAATGGCACATAAGCAAACCAGGACACACAGAGACTTTTGACTTGCTCACTTTGCATCCAATAGAAATTGCTCGGCAGCTCACTTTACTTGAGTCAGATTTTTACAGGTAACTTTCCTCCATTGAAAAACACATGGACAAAAAAAAAACAAACCACAAAATATCCTCCAGCATGAAATTGTTTCTGCGGTCCCCTGCTGTGAAGCCCCCCGGTAGGTCAAGGGACTTCACCAATACTGTATATTAATTTGTTATTTTTTTAGAAAGCAAAAATCTTAAAGCCATTACCTGAGTCAGTCTTACCCTCCCCAGTTCAACATGGAGCAGCTGATGCGTACTATTAGTTGCACTGTGCTGCACAATTCTCCTGATACTTTCCAACTAGATCAATCTTTGAGAAGTATGAATATGAATTAAATCAGTTTTCTTCATATCCTAGTTTATGAAGTAAATTATGGAACAAGTCAGATCTCATCAGATGTCTGTGAGAGGTCGTTCTGGTGCTGGGAGCTCACATCTTATTGTGGTGAATGGGATGTGGACTTCATTCTACATTTAGATGAACAGAGGTGATTAATAGTCAATATAAATTGAAAAATATTTACATACTAAGAAAACCAACCAAACATACCACTCACCCAGGTCACATGTTGAATGTGAGATCATAGATGGAACTGAGAATTCAGTTCCAAGTAGTAATTTCAAGTTCCCTGGAAATAAAAATGATTTGGAAAAATACCTTTTTTCATGCCTGTAATCGCATTTTTTAATGCATGTGTCTGCTTTTCTAGAGCTGTGCAGCCATCTGAACTAGTTGGAAGTGTGTGGACAAAGGAAGATAAAGAAATTAATTCTCCCAATCTTCTCAAAATGATAAGGCATACAACTAATCTTACTTTGTGGTTTGAAAAGTAAGTGACTTTCCTAAATCTGCATGTACTCCATTACTAAACATTTACAATACATTTGGAAGTATACTATGAAAAATTCTAGATCGTGATGTTTGGATGCTACATGTGGTCCCTGAAAGAATTTTATTATTATAACAATCTCAGCCTTTTTAGTCTTTATTCTCAGAAGCAGTCTTTATTCTAAAAATGTTCAAAACTGTGCCAAATAATTTGATACACCTCTCATACTTGTTTTTGTTACAAATTCATATTTGCTTTCAAAAAACTCAAAAGCAGTTTAGCACAAAACTAAATGTTCTTGTTTATTTAGATGCATTGTAGAAACAGAAAACCTAGAGGAAAGAGTAATTGTAGTGAGCCGAATAATTGAAATCCTGCAAGTTTTTCAAGAGCTAAACAACTTCAATGGCGTCCTTGAGATTGTCAGTGCCATGAACTCTGCAGCAGTGTATAGGCTGGATCACACATTTGAGGTACAGTAAATTGTTTTCCATTCTTGGTGTAGAAGGGTAATGCAGTACACTGTAGCTAACTAGAAATCTTTGCGAAGCGTGTCCTTCATTGAAGGAACAGGGAAGATAAATCCCTTCCTGCCCTCCCCTCCCTGTCCCTCTCCCCCAGCCCCAAAAAACCAGAATCATTTAGGATGTAAAAGGAAGGGGTTTTTTTACCCATTTATTTTTTCTTGGTTTCAGAAGCTAGAAATCAATCCTCATTTAAGGTAGAAAAAGCTACTGAGATCCTGAGATACTGGGGCACTGTCCTCATGGTCACTGACTGAAGCATCAGTGAGAGGCCACTACACTCATGATTGTTGCTGGGCTGTGCTGTTACACTGTCTTCACAAGAGCCTGTTTCATCTCTCTCTGTAGCAAATTCCGAGTCGTCAGAAGAAGATTTTAGAAGAAGCTTACGAACTGAGTGAGGATCACTATAAGAAATACTTGGCAAAACTCAGGTCCATTAATCCTCCTTGCGTGCCTTTTTTTGGTATGTACCTGTGTTTCTCAGTGAGCTGTGTTGTGCATTTGGAAAGTATTGTGACCAACAGTGAGAAGTCAGTTTTAACAGGATATTCAGGTTTGAATTTCAGCTGCCCAGGCATCAAAGCATTTTCCCTGGCTTACTTAAACTAGCAACAGGACTGACTGTAAGAGAAAAATCATTAATTGCCTTTACATGAAAGAAATGTTAAATTGACTATTGATTGCAGATATTATTTGTGGGAAAAATAAGTTTACCTGGAATTCCTTATTTATATTTCTGCTTCTTTTTTTTTCTTTTTTCTTTTTTTTTTACCTTAAGTGCAGTTTGAACAGTGTCGTGACCATAACTGCCTTAAGTGGAAGATGGGCACATTTAGAAATACTGATGCTCAACACCTCCAAAGAATTATTCAAATAGCATTTCTGTTCTGTAGCAAGCTGCTTGGATGTTTGTTGCTGATCATTTCTGATTCTCACAGTACTTGTTCTTGTCCAGCATAGACATCAGGCCAGAAATGAAAGAAAATTATTTTAATAGCTTTTTTAGCATTTTAGAGATTTGGGGAAGATGCACTCTAGAGTTCTGCAGAGAAATACAAGATCAACTAAGAAAACTTCTGTCCTGCTTCAGAGATAAGTAGGTTAGCAGGACCACAAGTGGAGAGTTACAGTTCTCTTAAGCTGTGCTCGGAGGGGTCGTAATGGCTGTTCTCCACAGATCGTTTATGGACTTGAGAAGTCTCTTTTCTCTTTTAACATCACAATGTGATGTAATTATGAAGGCAGGAGTAGAACAGAAGAATAAAACATTGAAATAAATTTTTTGAGCTTATCCAGGGTCTTTCATGTTGTAGAGCTGAAGTGAGGCAGAGTAAAGCACTTCAGTGTACTCTTGTGTTGCAGAATGCTTGTAGTGTTCAGTTGTGTAAGCTTCCTAAACTGTGGAAAGATGCAAAGACTTGAAAATTTTGATGCACAAGGCAGATTTCAGGAGAAGACATATTAAAGTATTTAAATTATTGCTTTCAAAATGAACTCTGACTCTTAGAGAACCCAATTGAAAATACTTCTAAGTAATCAAAATACGGAAATTAAGTTATTTAAGAATTATTTGTATTCCATCCATACCTTTCCTCTCTGTTCTGCACTATGTATTTAGAATCCTTTGTGTTCTTCCCAGGAATTTACTTAACTAACATTTTAAAGACAGAAGAAGGCAATCCTGAATTTCTAAAGCGACATGGAAAAGAACTCATAAATTTCAGCAAGAGAAGAAAAGTAGCTGAAATAACTGGAGAGATACAACAGTACCAGAACCAGCCATATTGTTTAAGAGTAGAATTTGACATTAGGGTAAGTGACATCACTTCCGTGTGTCTGCACACTGAGGTACCTGTATGTGGTTATGCCGGCTGATAGGCCATAAGATCAACGGCATTAGAAATGAGCAAAAAGTCTACATTAACATTTCTGTCAAGTCTGTAAGAAAGGAAGTAATCTCCATGCTTGCAGATTTTTCGTTTTCTGGGGGGAGAGGGGAAAGGAGATGAGGGGTTAATTTCAGCTGTTGAGGTACTGGTCAATAGATCTTGGTCAGTTCTAAACAGGAACAGAAACTACCAGATTCTCACTGTCCTCAGTCAGTCTCATGTTTGGAGTCAGACCAGTTGTCTCTTTCTTCCTCTGTTATTTCCTTCACATGTACAGGTTTTACCTGGCAGCACTATGTGCACTTCATATATTGGTGGTGATGATGCTTACAATTCTATCTGAGGTTGCATTTGTTCTGCTTGATCTTTGGTGTTCATGAGATCTTTTGGTATTTTTTTCCTCCACAGAGTTTGAGAAAATCATTCTGAGAGCAGTCTTGCTGTGCATCAGTGTAGGGATAGACTGTACAACTTCTTCTGAGGGCGTTTAGGCTAACCGGTTCTGATTTTTGCCCTGCAGAAAATACTGAGGGTACTAGCACAGTTAGTTCTGCAGGCCAGGCACAGAGCTAACAGGGTTGAAAGCGCACTGGCAGCATGCAAGTTTACTAACTTTAAAATCTGTCCTTGCTACTGACCTGAGTGTTTTTTCTGTGGAACAGTTAGGATCATTTACACAGTAGATGGAAACATCGCAGAAGCGTCTTAGTTGATGTAATTTTTATTTGCCTTCTTGTATTTCAGAGATTTTTTGAAAACCTGAATCCGATGGGAAGCAGCATGGAGACAGAATTTACAGATTATCTGTTCAACAAGTCACTAGAGATAGAGCCGCGAAATGTGAAGCCTCCACCAAGATTTGTTAGTATTCGTATGCTTTTTCATTTTCTCCCCAGAAACGCTTACAGTTGTCTTTCAGAGATAGAAGGGGTCTTAGATCTCTAACTTCATAAATGCAGAACTATGCTTTGGTGATGTTTTTTGTTGGTGGTGGTGCGTTTTTTTTTAATTTTTTTTTGTCTTTTTTGTTATTTCAGCCCAAAAAGTACAGCTATCCTCTCAAGTCCCCAGGTGTTCGGCCATCTAATCCAAGGCCAGGTACCATGAGACACCCTACACCCCTGCAACAGGAACCAAGAAAAATTAGTTACAGCCGCATCCCAGAGAGTGAGACAGAAACTACAGCATCTGCACCAAACTCTCCACGAACGCCTTTGACCCCGCCCCCTGCTTCTGCTACTTCAAGTACTACAGATGCCTGCAGTGTATTTGACTCGGATCCTTCAAGTCCTTTTCATGCAAGTAGGTGATAGTAGGTAGTGTGTGAAGGCTACGTATTAGATTTTGTGATCCTAAACAGGTAAAACTTTAGTCTTCTAAAGTGACTATAGAAACATAATCACTTTTTGTCTCCTTGCAGCAAGAAAAACTTTGTGTTTTACTACATTTTATTATTAGTTCTTGTTGTAAGGGGAGAAACTGAACAGAATTAGGCATGTTGGGTATTGCATGTCTTTGGAGAAACTTAAAACAGAAAGACAAAGATGCGTCGTCTTTGCTTGTGTATGTCCCAGTTTGTAGCATTTGCTGCCAGTTGTGTGTGCGGAGTGTGTTTGGTGACTAGTGAGAATAGACATGAATGTTCTGCAGGTAACTTAGTCTGCTGCCTGCCATTACAAATCAGTTTCAGGGCGCATGAGTGTTTTTCCTGAATAACTTAAGATCTGTGTGTTGTCATAGGTCTTGATTGATTTAAAGCAGGACACTATTTTTCTTCTGTCTTCACTAGCATGCAAAGAAGCTTGTACTTTATGGTGTGCTTTCAGTAGTTTTTAGAGGACACGGTGCCCTGTAATGTATGAGGGCTTTCAAAGGAAATACAGGGTTAGTTGCACATTGTGCAGGTTGCCACAAAGAGGTGAAGTAACTTGATAAAAGCAGAAGTTGCTTAGCAGTGCAGTGGCATTGCTGAGAGTCCTAGCTGGTTTACTGAATGTTTCTTCATAAGAAGATATTTCTTCACTGTTGGATTGACACATCAGCTGCAAGTTTAGGATATGGTTTTAATGCTGCTGTGATACAAGAACAGCTTTGTGGTGTGGGTTTTGGTCTTGAGGATTACTTACAAAAGTGCAAGAATTAATGGCCACAGAGGTTATCACAGTTCAGAAAAGCAGTTTGAAGTCTTCAAGTCAGGTGGCTGTTCAGTGATATATTTCTTTAACACCTTTCTTGCTTCATGCTGCATTTTATGAGCAAATAATTTGCTAACGTAAAGGTATGTTGCCTTTAATGAACCATTATTGGCATGATAAAGGAAATATGCTGTATTGAACAAAACCTCATTATTGAGATTTTTCTCTCTGTGTTCACTAGGATCTGCTTCTGTGTCATCCATAAGCTTTACCAAAACTTCAGATGAAGCTCACGTTCCCCCACCAGTTCCTCCACGAAGAAGACCAGAGTCTGCCCCAGCTGAATCCTCCCCATCAAAAGTAAGTTACAGCTAAAAAGGGCATTTTTTCTAGGAGAAAGGAGGAGAGTATTGTAGAAAAAAATAACTTTTAAAGATAGCACTGCATTTTTGAACATCTATATGTTAAACATTAAGCAACCACGTATTTCAGGCCTGCTCAGTTCAGCCTCACCATCTTGCTGCTCATCTGCTGTGATTAGGTCCTTTAAAGCTTTGGGCAGATGTTTCCGTCTGCCATGATGTTGCAGAAGATTATTTTGGTTTGTATGGTTTAGGGTAAAGAATTGAAGAAACAGTAATGATGGAATTTGATGAGCACTCCTTAGTCCCCTGAAATAATGAATGAATAATGAATTCATTACAGTATTTGACCCTGGATGCTGTGCTGCTCATTGCTTTCATTCTGGATTGCCTGTCCTGTTTTCCTGCCTGTTTGAGCCACTGCTACTTTTTCCTTCTGCATTTGTGAGCTAATCTAGCTTTTGTTTAGACAGTGTTGAATTTCTCTTGATTTCAGTGGGAGTTGGCTGATGGCTACAGAGAATTGGATAGATTTGAAGACCTCAGTCAAAATTACTTTGTAGCATATATGCCTTTCAACTTTCAGGAGAGCTTCTATATATCACTAAAGCAGGATGTCCTTTTCAGACTGTAGGTGACTGTGTTGTCAGCCAACAGATTTCAATGTGTCACAATCCTATCAAAATGCAGTTGAAAACATTATAGATATGTTAGTGTGGTGACAACCAATTACCCTGTGATTGTGGACTGCAGCTTGGGAACCATTCACTTCAGTAATACTACTTAGCTCCATCTTCTGAGTGTAGTATATTTTTTTCTTCTGTTCAGCACCATCTGCCCCTCTTCATTCTTCATTTTCTTGGAGAAATACCTGATTATCCAGGTTCCTATTATCCATCCTTGGTGCCTGTTACTTGGGAGGCAGTGGAAGATACCTAGACCTACCCAGCAGGCAGATCTGGAACCAACGTGTTGCTCTGATCACTGCTTGCCTTGCCTTTTTCCCTTTCCATGCATCTTCACTCCCTGCATCCCTGCCTATTAACTCATTATTGATATACCCATGCTCTCCCCACGGTACACATCTAGTCTGCTTGTCTTTTCTACATGCATCATGCTGAGAAACGTATTTTTCAGGCACTGCTTGGCTACTCCCCATCTTCATTGCGCACTTGCTTGCTGTGTCTCCTGCTTAAGTGGATAGATCAGTCTGCATGGCAGGAGTCCCGCTTCCATTTCACAGCAGGGTCTTGTTCTTTGCCACTCTAAAACTTTTATTAAATGAAATGTTTGTGTACCTCAGATTACTTCTGCGCACCTGGACAGCCCGCCAGCAATCCCTCCTAGGCAACCAACCTCTAAAGTGTATTCACCAAGGTACTCGGTGCCTGACCGGACCTGCATCTCTGACCCCCCTGAAAGCCCTCCTGTGTTACCACCACGAGAACCTGTGCGAACTCCAGATGTTTTCTCTAGCTCACCACTACACCTCCAGCCTCCACCACTGGGGAGAAAAAGCGAACTTGGTAACACCTTTTTCCCAAACAGTCCCTCTCCATTTACTCCCCCTCCCCCTCAGACACCTTCTCCACATGTAGCACGGAGGCATCTTCCATCACCACCATTGATACAACAAGATGTGGACCTCCATTCTGTCGCTGGACCACCTGTTCCTCCACGACAAAGCACTTCTCAACATATCCCAAAGCTTCCTCCAAAAACTTACAAAAGGGAGCACACACACCCATCGATGCATCGAGACGGACCGCCCTTGCTGCAGAATGCCCACTCCTCCTGAACTGTCCCCTGCGCTGGGAGTTGCGTTTTCCTGGTGCTACGTCTGTTGCTGGCAATGGATGCACTGAACCTGGTGGTGCCAAGGAGTTGGGATGTGTATATGCCAAACACTAAAAACTCTCCAATAAGTTGGAAATGCAGTGTACAGAAACGGAATTGCAAAAACAGACATTCGAGTGGAAGAACTGGTTAACTCGCTGTTCTTGTTTTAGTATGCAAGACATTGTTCTAAGATAATTGGACAACTGATTGTACCAGAAAAACAGACTTGAGGGACTTCTTTGGCCAATGAGCAGAGACTGTATTTGTGTAATGATCTGTAATGTCCAGTACAGGAAGGAAAACAGTCTTGTATCCATCAGTTCCATACAGTGGCACAGTTTTTGGAATGAAAACATTATGCACTTTTTTTAAATCTCAAACAGGGAACTTTATATCCTTCTTAATTTTCTTTTGCTTTACTCCCTGCTTTAAAATACTTTCCTAAAATTGTGAGAAGGACTGTGAGGAAGATCTGTGGTACCTAACTGAGTTAGACTTCAAGGCGTAGCACTGTATTGCGGTCCTGTTTACAAGTTGTTACGATGAGTAGTAGGGGGTACCTAGGCTTCACCAAAGAGGTACTTTATTATTATTTTCTGAAATATTGTGGTGCCAGTTCAAAAATAAATTTTTGCCAGAAAGCATAATGTCTAATTACTGCTTTCTTTAGGTAGAGCGAATGAAAGTCTTACATCATTACAGTGACAGCAAATTTTCTTTAAAAGGCAGCACTATCATCTGGAATAAATATACTACTACATTTAGAAGACTGTTAATTTCTGCTAGGTTATGTCACATTCTTTTTAAGGTTTACTGATAATCCATTTCATGGCTAGTAGCTGTTTTTTTGGTCATGCCATGAAAAGAGTCACTTGGGAAAAAGAGCACTCACTGGCCAACTTCCATAGCTATTGTCATATTTTACTAACAATAGATTAATCAGCATACATAGAATTGCCTTGCAGTTGCATAAATCATGTGTATATAGTGAATGTTGCATAAATATACTTGCAGATTGTTTTTAATTTAATTGAAATAAAGATACAAATATGTTTGGCTGACATATGTTAAATTATTACATGGACAAATTGCAACACTTTTTTTTTTTTTTTTTTTAGTTAAGCACTGGAGGATGTGAAAGTACGTGTTTTGGTACATTTTTCCCAGTTCAGTCTGTCTACTTCAGTTATAAGAGTCCGAAAAGAAGTCGGTTTTGGCATATGTATCAAAGTAATATCTCAGGATAGGTTAATCCCAAAGTGAATTACTATGTAAGATTTCCTCAGACCTCTTGTATGTCACTTGTTAGGGAAATTCAAACTTATATTAATCTTTACAGTAGCTTGCTGTCTGAATTAGACATGACAGAACATACACTGTCATATGTTTCATGACATGGATTATCCATAAACCTGTGCACTGTTTTTTAACTCTAGACAATACAGTAATGCATGCCAGCTGTTGAAGAAAGAGCTCTATAGTCACCATTACAGTATGTTTGTGAAGTATCTCACCTTCAGTTAATGAGGCTCGTGAGTCTTAAAATTCTGTCTTGTATCTTTGGGAGAAGAATACATTTCAGCATCTTGAGAAGTTGTATCATTAGGGGTGATGTCAGTAGACTGGTGATAAGGCTTACCTTTTTAAAGCTTTCTGCAATGCCATTGATCAGTGCGCCTTATCTTTTTGTGTGGTCTTTACATTTCAGAAAGTGTTTTGATCCCATCAACAAAAACGGCAGTTTTCATCATGGACAAATGTTGTAATGTGTCAGTTGTGTTCTTTCTTTGATGTCTTAAATTTTATTTTGAAACGTTTTTCTGGCAAATGAAGAAAAATGAAGATCTCTATTCCTTGGCTTTGGAAGAGAGTGCCCTTACATGGGAGCTTGGCAGAAACACTCAAGCTACAGGAGGTATAATTCGGATTATTGGTTCTTTGGGTGTAAACAACACGATGGACATAATGTTGAAAGCATCATATAAATTATTAGAGCATTCATGGATTTCCAGGAAAAGCTCCTTAAATTTAGACTTTCTGATCTGTCTCTCTCCTATGCTATTTAGTAGTCAAGGCAGAAGGAATACTCAGCTTCTGAGGTGGTCCAGCTAGAATGGAAGACATCACATTGATCCTGCTCATCAACAGGCCTCTTGAATGTCAATAGGCCTCTATTTTTCTTTGTGAAATGGGCAGGATGCTGACTTGCATCCGTGTAATCGAGGTTAAAATTCCTTTATTGGTGGGTACTTGGACAGTAGATGATAATGGTAACCATGCAAGAATCTAGCTTAAATTTAGCACTTTGGAACCCAGCAGAACAGGTCAGGCATGCAGTGAACAAATCATTGTGTTGACTCAGCTCCAAACAAGAAGGAACGAGAACCAAACCTATTGCGTTTAGGGTGGAAGTTTTGAATACAACTTGTAAGCCTCTGATTCGTCTCATGGCGGTTTTGTTAATAATTATTTAACCTACAATAACTTTCTATTTGGTTGATGTTTGCTTTACTAACAATACTTCTCATATGGAAATTGAAGTAATTTTTATGGTGTTACGTGGCTGTGGCTAAAATGACTCTGGAATGGTCTGTTGTGACTCAAGGTGGGAACGTGCTGGATAAAGAAATGTGGTTGCTTGAAGGCTGGTCACTGGCTTGGATGAGTTGCTGTGTATCTCTGGAGTGCCTTACAAGTGGGTAGGAGCTGAAACAGGAGCTGTGTGGCCAGGTGATTAAAAATGTGAAGTGCTTAAATAGAGAGATCATAAATTCATAGATGCAGTACTTAATTTGAACTGTGTCACTCAAGATTTCTATTTCGAGTGTAGGTTAGAGCGACAGTGGACCATGATTGGGTTTGTTCCTTTTCTTCCAGAGAATGTCATAGCTGTGTGTTTGCTTAGTGAAGCCCTCTGGAAATTGAGGAGTGCTGGTATTGCAAGCACTGCGCGTTTACTTTCTCAGGAAACCATCTCTAGCCTGTTTCTGTAATATGTCTCTCTTAAATCAGGGAGGGAGAGGTCTTTCTTGGTGAGAGTGTACTCATGCTAGTGCATGGGATTTATATCCTTTGGGGTTTAGACTGACAGTCACTGGATGTGTAATTATTTTTCTTTTATGGGTTTGATTCAAAAGCAGTTGTGTTACTATTGAAGTCAGTAGACTGTTGTGCTTGTGATAGAGCATTTTATTTTGTTGCACACAAGGGAGGGTTTTATTCGAGCTGAAGAGCTGCTTGATCTAATTTGCATCACAGCAGGCTGTGTTGTGTTGTACTAAATGAGTTCACTTTGCGGCTGTTGTCCAGTTGTTAGGTGTGGCATTTTATCGAGGCAGCCTCTACTGCTGGCATTTCTAGCAGTACTGCCATTTCAGCTCTGCTAGAACGCCCCCTTCCTTAATGTTTGTCTTACAAATTAGCAAGTGAAACAAAATGTTACTTAAAGCTTTCTTAAAGCTTTGCTGCTGCGAGCAGTGCGTGCAGCTACAGCATGTTAAGGTCCTTCCTTGGCTTTCTCTTCAAAGCTAATGTCTTTTCCAGACAGGAAGAAGGAGCTTAGTCGGGATATTTTAAGATGATACTTTCAAGTTTGAAAAATCCCGTGGTTATTTGCTGCCTTTTTTAGTCGTTGAGTTGTCATTTCCACACCTAAGATGATGGTTAAGCTGGAGGTGTTACAGTTCATGTTCCCTAAGTAGAGAAACACGTGGCCCGATACTGTTGTAAAGCCAAAAGTGCTTTTAAAGTAGTTTGTAAATCCCATGCCTTAATTTCCATTGAAAGCACATTAAGTGCATTTTTCTGTCAACTGTGAGCAAATATTTTTGCCTTTAATAAAAACCAGCACATTTAGTAGCCAACTGCTGCAGCAGTATCAGGCAAATAAACTAGAGTCGCTTCTTCTGACTTCTAGCAAGCAAATGGGAAATGATGTGCCAGCTGCCTGGAAGTGAAAGGAGTACAAAGTGCCAGATGTATAATTTCCATAGCTGCCAAAGGTGCCACTTGTTAAAGAGCACCAGTAATATTTTTAAAAAGAAGGATAAAGGAAGGTAGAGAATTGAAGGTGCATGTTATTGGATTTGTTTTGGACAAATTTACTCAAATATTCCTGGGACTTACCCTTTTGTTGATGTTCTTTTCATAAGGACAAACTTTGGATTGCAGTATTTTTACTCCAGTGTGTGTGTCCATTTGCTTTGTTTAATGACATGGTTGCTTGCCAAAATCAGTAAATGTTAAAAGCTGTGTCAGACAAGTAAAGTAAACTTCATTGGGCACATCTGATGGCCTGTGTAGCTCACTGTCTGTAAGGGATCTTTACATGCTGTGTCTGCAGGTATTTTCAGAATGCACGTGAAAATTTAGTAGTGGCTATTATTGTTTGGCATTAAAAGCCGTGTTCTAAAAATGCTAAAAAAGCCTTATGTATCCTAGAAGCATACACTTTTGAGTATGTAAGGCACTTTGAAAGTCCTAGTAGTCTGAGACAGGCTGCCTTAAACTTAATAGCACATGTTTTACATTAACGATAACTGAGTCTGCTTCAAACCTAGACTTTGTTCTGGGTAGTAAAACTATAAAATGCACAGTAACTTCAGAGCAGAGGAGCTCTATGGAGTAAAAGGAGAGATGTGTGTGCAGCAGGGGAATGGCTTCCTGGAGCTGGTGGATCTTCTAACTGTTCTCTGCCATGGGATTTTGTTGTAGGTGTTGCTCCAGCTCTGTGGCTTTCTGTTACAACTTACTGCATCATCAGTTCTGTAGTCCATGGGTAAATACTGTCAGTTTCGTTTTACTGTGTGAAGATCTTGGTTGGTTTCATATAAGAGCCTCTGTCTTGTTTCCATGTTGAATTGCAGTGAATAAGGGACATCATGCTTAATAGCCTGTATCTGGCAACAGGCAAAACATTCACTTTCAAGGAGAGGAGTGAGTGAATGAAAGCCACATGCAATTAGAAACTGGTTAATATTCATGATAGCCTCTGTCTAATCCACTCTGCAAATCCTGCAAAGCTGGCAGTGGGCAAAGAGGTTGCTACATGTATCCCAGCTCCCCACCTATTCAGATGTGAGCATAGGGTCCAAATACTTTATAAGAGCTGGAAAAAAGAACTGTCATCTTTGGAACATATTGCTTACCAGTAAATATTTTCATAACTTGTACTGAGGTGAAAGGACTTCAGGAACACAAAGAGGAAGCTGTGATACATAGCAGCTTGGGAAAAGAAAGTAAGAGAAGGTACCCAAGTTGTATAGAGTCATCCTCACTGATGCTGTCTTAGAGGAATATAGTGATGAGAGAATGCATTTGAGCCAATCTGGCAGTAAGTCACAATCGGAGTAGAAATTAGGCAGGCTGCCCAACGCAGGGAGTACAGCTGCGGTGATCTGGAAAAGTCACCGCTGTGGTGACGGTGTCTGATTGAACACATTGAGTCTCAGACATTGGCTGTTCCCCAGTGGCTAACAGACATGTTCGGCATCCCCAGGATTGAAAGGGATTTTTGAGGAAGAAGCACTCCAAGTAGATTTACATGGGAGTCAAACTGTATCTTTGCCACTGCTATAAAACTCAGCTGGTATGTTCTTGTCTCTGAGACCGCTGTCCCTGAGTGATGCAAGGCTACCTGCAGGTGCTGTGTGATGGGAGGTGTGAGCACCAGGAACTGAGGTGCCCCTGTTTGTGGTGTCATTGGTTTGGACAGAATTGGAATTAAATTTTGGACAAGAACTTTGTATGTGACATGTTTGTGATTTACAGGAATACGCTAAGATCTCTTGCTGAGGTGGGTAGTTGAAATTACAGTGGTGTGTATGGCAGTGGAGGACGCCTGTGGGATTTCTTTTGTGAAGGCTTATGTGTCTGTAACAGAAGCAGTAGAAAGAGATGGCGTTGAGGTAATGTCATTCAGAGCTGCACCAGCAAATGGGATCAATCAGATCTTGACCAGAAGCTTTAGAGGGAGCGAGGGCTTCACAGCTGAGTGCTGGGTAAGAGTCTTGAGATGAGGTGTATGGAAACAATCTCCTTATGATACCGTGTGCACAAAGGAATGGAGTTTTGTCAGTATTGTTACCTCGGGAAAGGACTGGAGGTTTTTCCTTTTAATGGATACAGTCTTACAGCTGAGTCAGTGCAAAAAAGAGAACAGCATTATTTAAAAGCAACGTTTATTTGGCAAAGAAATTAAAATAATCCAGAGCGCACATATACTAAAGGTGAAGTTGGGTTGCATCCTGCAAGAGGCACCTTTTGTGGTGCTGAGCTTTATTCACTGGTTTTATTTACATTTTGCAGATTCTGAGCAGTTACAAGGAAATACTCAGGACATCTCAAATGATGAGTATAGGCCTGTAAGTAAGAACTCTTACAGAATCAGAAATAATAACCATCAATTCTGACCATGCCTTAAATGACTAAAACAGAAGCTAGAATCCATATGCATTTTACAAGCAAGGGTCTGCCACTTTGGAAGGATTTCTTACACAGAAGATTTTAGAACACAGGTTTTCCTCTTTGCCCTCTTTTTGGCCTGACATCTGCCTGGCAAGTGTGGAGGAGCAAGTTTCTTCTATGAAGAGTAGAAATCTCTATATGTGCTACCCAAATATATAAGAATCAGAGCCCTTGAGAGCATTAGTGCATTACAGGCCTAAAATTTAAAATGCAAATAATTCTTTGGGATGTTCTTATGCCATGGTTACCACAGTCTCCAAACCCACCATCTCTTTAAAGACTAACACTAAGTAATCATCCCCAAGGTGAGGGGTGTCAGGTGTCACAGAAAGTATTCATTGCTTTGCTTTTGTCTGTACAGAAAAGGGAGAGCCACATTAGGTGGCATGTGTAGCAGTTCTTATCAGTGGCCTCTGAGTAACCACTTGTGGCTAGGGCAGCAAAGTGCTTAGCAGTGGTTCTGAGAGCCCCTTACTGGCACAGACACTGTGTGTGTCCCCAGAGCTTGTGACTGAATGCTCTGAGTGGAGATGGGCAGTTGCACATTTTACTAGCTACCAAGACTATGCATACATCTGCTCATATATTTCCAGCCTTTTGTCTTCCTTCTTCCTTTCCTCATCTCCTTTCCTGATATATTTACCTACATCTTGGCAGGGCAGGGTGGGAAAGGAAACCCATCCATTGTGATAAAACTCTGGTTCCATGGACAAACAAGTAGACCTGTCTATAGAAGTAATAGCCATCAATTCTAACTATTTCTTTGCAAAACAAACAGGCTTTGATGGCTCAGTTACAAGTACCTGGCTCTTCTTTCACATCTCTTTCTAGTGCATGCATTGTCTGGGTTGGCACCTATGAAAGTCCTAGGAGGGTCTTGGTGATGTCGTGGCTGGTCAGTGTGGAGCCACTTCAGCTGGGAGAGATCAAAGAACTGATAATATAACGAAGTGTGAGGGAGAGAGAAAGAGATTGAATTCTTTCTGTAATTAAAAACTTTTAACTATTTTGGGGAGGTTTGGGTTTGTTGTTGGGTTTTTTTTTTTTGTTTTTTTTTTTAATGCGGAAGATAAAGGAAAAAGCCCAAGAAGATAACCTTCTTGCTTTTCAGAAGGAGAATTGGATTTCTCAGTTCAGTTTGGCTGCAGTAAAGTCTAACGAGCAGACATAGACTGAAACATTTTAATCCCTGATGTTTTATCCTAGTCACTTTCTCTGAATGCTGAGAAGACTTTGATTGCAATAAGAAATTACTTTTGTTTTAGCTGAAATGACCCTTTTTCCAGCTACCTCTTCCCTCCAGCAGAGGAGGAAAAAGAAAGGGCAGTCAGTTAGTACTGTGGGAGAGCTGTAGGCCAGAGGGCTTTGATTCCCTTTCCTTATTGTATTTTTAACAGAATCTGTAGGCTTGTCCAGAGAACAATACTGCTAAGGCTTTGTCCTTTGAGATGTGGGTGGGACATGCATGTGGCTTTGTTGTGGGAGGAAGTGTCCTTGCACCTGAAGGAATGCTGTGACTTCAAAAATGAGGCACCATTGTCTTTCCTGCCCTTGTGTGTCAATTTTTTTCTAGAAGATCTGCTCCATAGCGGGGTGCTTCATGTGCTGGGGCTTGTAAAGTGGTGTCAGGTCAAAAAGAGCTGGCTGAATGCTCTTAAGATGTACTGCAGACCAGGAGCCACAATGCTAGTCCACTGTGTCAGTACCTGCGTCAATCCATGGTGAGTGTAGAGAGTGGAAGAGTCTTTGTCTCTTGTGGCAGGCCCTGTGCACAGCCTGTGTCCCCTGCGTGGAGACCTGGGCAATTCTGACAGCAAGAGCAGAGATTTGTACAGTAGGAGGCAGTTTGAGAAACAGCATGTTGATTAAAAGGTGGAAGAGGATCTCAGTCCAAAAGAAAAGACAGTGCTGATTAAGAATAATAAAATCCAGGTGCTTCAGCTGATGCTTATTAGACCTTCTCAAACCAGCTGGATAGTGTAATCTGGCCTTCTGGAAGACATCTTCAATAGTGTTTTTTCTTCAGGAAGTGGAGGAAAGAAAAGAATTTTGGACTTCTGGCCAGGATGCCAAGGCACCTGTCTGTTGTGGGTGAGCCTGAACTAGTCCTGGCTTGAATTGGGAAGAGTGAAGATCTATGGCGAAAAAACAGTTTTGGGGGATGATGGGGAGGAGAACATGGAGGTATTTGGCCCAAGCTTTCAAAAACTCTGAAGAAAATTAGGCAGGAGTAAAAGCTAGCAAATTCCTCTGCTTACTGGATCTGCTGGCTGAGCTTTGCTTGAACCCATAGCCTGGCCCTCCCCTGTGCTAGGAAGAGCAGGACGCATTTGTGACAGTCTTCTCTCCCATCCCTCCACCTATTATATCAGGGGACATCTCAGGACCTTGCTGTCTGTCTCCACCCTTAGGGACCCAGGGAAGTACTGTTGTGCTTGGGCTGTGGCCTGCCTTTCTTGGGGCTGCTTATTTCTTTTTGAAGAGCTTGCGGAAGGAGCTCCGGAAACCCCCTTTGGGTTCGTGCCGTGGGTTGTGGTCGCTGAAGGATGTTTGCTCATTGTCATCCTTCTGGCAGAACCTGGTGTTGTCTTCTGCATGGAGCTCCTAAAAGGGAAAAGACAATTTAACCAGCATTTGCAACCTCACATCCTTGTCCCCTTCTCTTTTTTTCTCTCTCTCTGCTAGGAGGGACTTGGTGGGTCAGGAGGTGCTGGCAAGGTTGGGAGACAATGCATCACTTGGGCCTCAGCAGCATTGGTACCTCTACATAGAGCTTGTTGCTGGCTCTGAATCTGAGGCATTGGCAGAGGACTGGAGAGAGAAGCACTCTTAGAGGGAACTGGAGCCTTCCTTGCTAGATTTTGGTTTAGGTGGTCTTACCAGCCCCTTCTTTTGTCAGCAAGGGTGCAAGCCAGCATGAGGAGTTGAAGGAGTAGGTTCTTCCCAACTCCTCCTTGCTCATGAGCTCTTTACCCCAGGACTGGGAGGCTTCCTGAGTTGATACGATGTGAAAGACTCTTCTGTTGACTCTGCTGCTCCCTGGTTTTACATCTGTGGTGCAGGAAGCTTTGGTAGCACACACACATTGTGGTAATACGCCTTTAAAATATCTCTTCCCCTTTCAGGAGAGAGCGGAGTTCCCCTCAGTGTTGCTCGGGGGACTGTTCTGTCCACCACCACACAGTGGTCTCTCTATTGCTCTGTGGGGATGAACGTGACCTGTGATTTGGGACTTGCTCCCTATCCGCACCCTGCTGTGGGGCATAGATCTGTGCATATGAGTGCCAGGCAGCCCACAGGCTGTTGTTTCTGAGCGGGCTGTGTCCCCACAGCTCTTCTTTGCCTTGTCACCCTGTTCTACCACCTCCTTTATTCACTCATATTTTTTTTCTCTTTTGAAGTTTCCCTACTGCCTTTCCAGACAAATTGTTGGAAATTTCCTTTTATCATTATCTACATTTACATACTCAACTGCACCTTGTCTTGTTTGAGCAGGTAGGTGTTTCTCTAGGTGTCACTGAGGAAGTGTACTAAAGACATCACAGCACTCTCAGCCCCTTCTCAAAGAAGCCTCAACTGGGGCCTGGATGTCCATTTGGGGTTTTCTTCCCTGACTGCACAAGCCCAAAGCTGACAGAGCAGGCACTGCAAGCTACAGAGACATTCCTGCTGTATCTGATGTCCCTGAAGAGCTGGAGTGCTGCCTACTGTGTCAGTGGCTGTCTGAGGGACAGAGACATGGTTGCTGGGCCCTGCCCAGTTTTCCATAGACTTACTGGTTCACCAACAAACACAGGTGCAGCAAAACCGATGGACCAGATCCTTAGATGAATAAATGGGTTGAGCTCAGCAAAGTCATCCTGGTTTGTACCAAATGAGGATCTGATACTAAATCCATCAGTTTTCTCAACCCAGCTCTCCTTGTAGCAGGTTAGAAGACACATGCTTAACTGGGTGCCACCCTCTATTCATTTTGAACTGCTTTGCACATGCTTAACCACCCTGATGAGGTAGACCATTTTCTCATGGGGGAAGCTCAGTGACAGCTAGAGATGCATGAGAGGCTAGCTCCTCTCAAGAGTGGTCTCACTGTCACTTAGCCAGCTGAGTGCCTCAAGCCCGTGTTTGTCCATGGGGAAGATGTGTTTGAAAAGCAGCTGTCCTGTGTTGTGTTCCCTCCCTTGGGCACATACATGCAAATGAGGGCTTTGAATGTGTGAACTTGGAAGCTAGTTTGGCAAGTTCTGCCCTAACTGAATCTCAGATCTTTATCTTGCTGCTTCTGCACCACCATGTGCCTTTTTTTTTTTTTTTCCTCCTCCTATTTAAGCCTCCTTACTTCCAAAAAGCTTGGTTTTTCACCCGCTCCTCTCTGTGGGGGGAAGTAGCTCCTTTGGGAGCTTCGAGATGAGGCTGAGATCAAGTGAGGCTGGACATTCCTCTCCTGCTTCTGCTGCAGCCGGCTCCCACTGCTGCTCCGTGTGCTGTAGAGTCTGGAGCTCACACCCTCAGCGCTCCTCGGCAGCTCCTTCAGAGACCTGCTCAGCTGCTTGCCTTTGCTGTGGAACATCTCACGCTTGTAAGTGCTGCTGCTCACAGGAGTACTGCTCTTAGGCAGTGGCTGTAAGGCATGATCTGTCCTCTCTGGTTCTGATGTGAAGTTAACAGGCCTAAGGAAACAAATGTCTAAGCTGGATTCTGAGGAGGCTGGGGAGCAATTCTCAAAGAGAGCAAGATTTTGGAAAGTATCATCTTCATAGGGACCTGGCATGGTGAAGACTTCCCCAGGGTAATCAAACTCTTCATAGCTTGGCGCAAAGTTCCTCGCATCCTGCAGCAGCTCCACAGAGGTCCTGATGGCTCTCTCTGGGTTTCCCACCGCATCGGCAGGTGGTGCTTCATACTCCATTTCAGGGATGGATTGTAAAGGAGCTGTCAGAGCCTTAAGTTCCTGCTCAGTGAGCTGAGAGGATGCAAGGATGTTCTCTGGCCTCTCGTGTTTTCTGCTTTCCATTTCCCAGTCGGGGGGCTTTACAGCCTGGATGTTCTCCAGGACAGTTGGCTGAGGTTTCTTCATCTGAGGCAACAAATGCCTTAAAATAAAAAAAAAAAAAGAAAAAAAAAAACACAGAAGAAAGTGGAATACTGGAGGACTACAGAAACATCTCTCCCCACCTTACTCCCACCCAGTTCTCTTGTCTTTATGACCCCAAATTGTTTTAATATGTTGGAGAAGAGTAACGCTGCTGCTACTAAAAATCACCTAGCTAGGTTAGCAGGAGCAAGCTTCCACAGACAGGGTGGAAGTCCTTGTCTAAGGACTTTCACTGACATTTTAATTTAAACCATTAAAAAAAATGTATAAAAACAGAGGAAATACCAACTGGTGCTTCTTTCTCCTGTTCATCCTCATTCTCGATTTTTACTCTCCTTCCCCTTTTTTTGTAGTGGGGCTACGTCTTATTTTCCTGTGGTCTGACTTTCTTTTTAGTTGGTTTAGGTTCCTCTCTTGTGGTGGAACTCTGTCCCCAGGAGTGTTTTGGGAATACTTGGAGAGCTCTTACAGAGTTTGCATCAGAGGATGCAGACCTTGTCCAGAGCTGTGTTATGAGCTACATGTCTGGCAGCATCTGGGGAGCTGTTTTTCCCCCACCTCTGCTCAGTGCTTACGAGGTCCCATCTGGGCCCATCTTGGATTCCTGGTTTGAGATTCATGTAGGGAAGGTGGGGAGGTGTCAGCTGAGGCTCCCAAGGCAGGAGCCTGGAGTGACTTTGGGCAGAAAGAAGATTGGTTTGGGTAGTCTGGGGAAAAGGAGGCTAAAGCTTGATTTAACAATACTACTACTTGAGGGACTCTGAGAAAGATAGAGCCAAACTCTTGTTAAATAACGTAAGAAAACACAACAGCCACAAATTGTTTACGTTAGAAATAGTCAAGTCTTAGTGTGCTAGTATTCATCATCTCTTCTGGCAACTCTCAATGGCCAAAGAATACAGGGTTCTTTTAATTATTATTGTAACTTTCTGAACTTACATAGGCTCATGTCTTGTGATAGTGGGTTTCGTTGTATAAAAGGACACCTTTTTTACTTGTCAGAATCCTTGGTCATGTTCCCTAGCTTTTGTGATGCTGACAGCAGTGAATAACACAAAGTGCAGCTTTGCACATTGATGCCATCCTTACCAAATACATGTTCTCCCCAGTATGCAGACAGCTAGCAAGAGCACTGGCAACTGTGGGCAGAGTTCTGGAACACTGCCTGCTAGTAAGCCATGGCAGTGGATAGCAGGAAGGAGATAGCCAGCCCTTCATCTCTGCATGTACACAGGGAGCAGTGTTGGAAATGACAGTCTACTAGAGAGTGTCACTGGCATAGTGTATGGGTGAGGAAAGAGTTTTCAGCCTGCTTTGAAAGCCTTCTGCTAGGACAATATGGCTTACGGGGTTGTCGTGCCAGAGGAAGGTGCTGGTTGGAATGACTGCATTGCCTCTTCGGAGTGAATCCCGCTGTCACGGATAGAGGCTGTGCTGGGTGTTGGAGAAACCTCTTGGCTCGTGCACTGGGAAGTGAGACCTTTGTACAGCTTCACCAGGGATGACCTGAGGGAGGAGAAATCCATCGTCGTGCTAAGAAATAAGGCAGGGAATGAGCACGAGCAAGTAAGATCAAAGAAAACAGGGCTGGAAGGGTCCTTAATATTCCCATGCATCTCTTCCCACCCAGAGGAAGGATCTATTCCACCTTGTCTATCCCGGTCAGCAAGGGGTTCTGCTTCCTGTCCCATTCTTAATGCCTCCCTTAAAAACAACCCCTTCCCAGCAATTATGGATTATTTTTTCCCTCCCCCAGTAAAAACAGAAAGCACTACTCTCTCTATCTTTTGCTTAGCCTGTAATGGGCTTCAGGACATGGGCTGGGCGTTCACCTATACCCTGACCTGCTGAGGCAGCTAATTTCAATGTACTCTCCTGCTGGGGGCCAACTTTTGATTCCCTAAAGCAATGGCAATGTTGTAATGCATGTTGGCTGCTATAGAAAGATTAAACTGTTTCATTTAACTTAGGTGGAAAGACTCACAGCAAATCTGACCTCAGTTTGAAGGAGAAATAGCAATAGTGGTTTTTTTCCAGCATTCATATGCACAGGGCTTAGTTTTATTTCAAGTGGGTAATGCACTGTTGGTCTAGGACAAAAGCCCCATGCTACTGGGCTGGCCTCACACCTCCCCTTCCCTTGTAATTGAGAGAATGAGCTGTTGTTGTGCTTACTTCTTCAGTTTTTTCCTCTTCTGTATAAGCAGATCTTCATTGCATTGGAAGAGGAGGCTGTAGTGTGAGATGAAGACCCGGAGACGCTGCACACACACCAGCAGCAGGTAATAATCAGGATGCTCTTGCTCCGTGAACTTCAGGACATTCTGGGGCACAGAGGAGAGTAGGCAGTTTGAAGGATATCCTTGCCCTTACTGGGGAAAAGGTGCTTTTTGGGACTGTGAATTAACACTGTGGAGCACACATGACATTGCCCTACGTGCTGTGGGAGCTTTTCTAGGCAGCACCAGTTTCTGAAAGACTTGGACAGGGCCTGCAATCTACTGTTACAGTGCAAATACATGAGTGACCACCATAAATGTAACCGTGGGAGATGGCGGTGATCCACTGGTTGAGCTTAGTATTGGAGAAGTAAACCAATCTCTTGGTTTTTATAGGGCTCTGTGACATTTGCCTTCTTTGAAATGTTTCAGTACAATTCAGATTATCCTCCTGTGAAGCAAAACTGTGTTTTTAAGGAAGCTCTGCATAAGAAAATTTCTTAACTCCTAGCCTTAGTCGTCAAAAGCTAAAATGCATGTGGACAACTCAGCAAGGAGGCTAGCTCTCTTACTGGAGTTAATTACAAAACTTTTGGCTGCCCAGGGGAAGGCTTGGTTCTGTCAGGTCAAATGGCAAAAATGGCAAACAGAAAAACATTTCAGGTATGAAATGAAAATCAGGCACTGTCAGCTGGCTTTTCTTTTCATTTTTGGTGGTGGTGGTTGGTCTTTTTTTCCTTTGCAGAGCCTGCTGAGTTAGCCAGAAGCCCTGTAGATGCACAGACCCATGTCCCAGTTCTGAGTTAAGTCATGTGTTGTTATAACAGTTAAGCACGGCAGTTTCCATCCTGGGACCCTACCTGTAGATGAATTAGGTATTCAGGGATTCGCTGGACTATATGGAAGAACAGAATGTAGAGATCGGATTTGATTTCTTCTTCTACCTGAAATAGAGAAAGCACCTTCAGAGTCTCTCTCATCCATGAAACGTCTGCTTTCAGATAGTTCTGGGCGTTAACAAGTGCTTTACCATAAGTGGTTACAGCAGTTCACAGAAGCACAGCAGCCAAGTGGTGGTTGCTTGTGATAATGCAGTGATCTTCACTCTTCCACAAGCAATAGCAGAGGATTATTTGCAGGAGACACTCGGCATTATTAAGCAGGGGTGTATATCTGAAGCATGCTAGTCAGTTTGTGTGCAAGGTCTAGGTAGACACTGCTGTTCACAATGAAGTCCCAAACGGAACTGAAGAAAATGAGATTGACTTCTTAGGATGTCTTGGAAGGAAGTTACTGTGGTTTACTTCCTGCACTTTAAAACTACCTTTATTTCCCTCGTTTAAACCAAGAATTAATAATGTGAGAGAGCAGATGTCTAAAGCTGAGAAGTTCAGGGTGTTTTCTCCCTCAAGAAGCACTTCAGCACTTACAGCCTCAGTTTTGCTGTCCCTGTTTGGACAATTTCTGCGTCAGAGACATTCTGTTCAGCCAGAGCAGATCTGGATAGTGTGTGCATGGTTTGATCAGAGGTTCTGTGTCTCAGTGTAAATACAGTTTTCATTACACACAGCGGTTACTGTGTTAAAGCTGCTTTTTGTAGGTGCCTGTCAGCCATGGACACATTCAGGAAACTGACACTGATGACAGAACAACTAGATTTGCAGTGAAGTCCTTTCTTGGAAAAGCACAGCAGGAAGAAAGCCAAGCATGCACGTTACTGTTATGCATCTGTGAAGCAGGCAGGAAGTTTACCTCCTTCAAGATCACCACGTGGATTAGGGAGATGCATTCTGGCAGGTCCCTCAGGTAAGCAACGTAGTAGTCCAGAAAATTGTTCTTATAAACAGGGGAAAAATAAAAACAACAAAAAGAACAAAGAAACTCAAGAGAAATATTTGTCACAGAGACAGCCAGCACAATAAACTGTTGACTCCCCCATCACTCCTGGGAGCTCATGATTGCAGCAGAGCTACTAACTGTGCAGAGCTTCAGGGCTCTGGATTTCATAAGAGAGGCTTATTTAGTAAGATGGATCAGCTGTTGAGCACAATGTGTAAAACACCAGAGCAGGCAGGAGATGCTGGGAGGCTGGTGAGGAAGAAGCTTTTCTTATGAGTCTTAAAATTCATAAAGCATCAGAGCAGTTTTTACACATCTTTCTAGGAAAGTTCCTGCTGTGGTTTGGGCAGAACCCTTCACCTTGAAAAGGAGAGGCTTTGCCTCTGGAGAAATAGACATTGTAATGCAACAGTGACAGGGCTGTTTTACTGGGAGCTACAAACCAATACAGAATGAGACCTGCCTACCTGCTTATCAAAACTGAGCAAAATATATTGGAGGAGAGGAATGTATGAAAAATTTAGGCTCTTTTCACACCTCCACTGTGAATACAGACACCTAAGCTGTCAAGGCTCACATGTGGCTTCTCCAGCCAGGTCTGGGATTCATGCATTATTATGTATTATTGTTCATCTTTGTCAATGTGTTATCATTGTTGCACTGTGCTGTGGCCCTGTGGAGCTCCAGGTGAGTCTGGCATGTGGATATCCTGACCAAGAGGAGCTGCAACCAGAGGGGGCTACCGTGTACTGAGGCTGCACTTAAAAGAGAGTGGCAGAAAGGCATTGCTGTAGCTGCAGCTTCACAGTACTGCCATTCTGCTGCTCTTCTGTCTTGGCTCACTGATGGGCCATCAGCACCTTGTCATGCATCACAACGGAAGAGTCCAGAGATTGTATAACATACCTCATCATTTGTTAACTTCAGGAAGATGTCACCTAGAATTCCTTGGCGTGGCCAGCTCAGCACTCGCTCCTGGAGAGCGTGAAGTAAATCGACATGCTGCTGGACCAGGTACCGCAAAGAATTGGGGAAGAAACTGAAAGGAGGCAATATCAGACTGGTTACAGAGAGCACAAGCTCAGCCTTAAGCATGCACTGCTGAAGTTTGCATTCATGAGTGGTCAGCATGGGCTTGCTTTACACCTGGAAGCCTTCCTAGGCTTGCCTGCACCAAGAAGCCTTGTTATGTACAGGGCTGTAGCAGGCTGCTACGTACATACAGGTACCTTCTCCAGTGGACTATTATTGAGTGTTTTGAAGGTTTCCTAGGCTGGCTCTCCAATATACTCTGTAGCTGGCTGGAATTTGCAGAACTGAAAAGCCCAGACTTCTGTGGCTAATGGAGCAGGACTGTGATTGTGAGCCATCCCATAGGGTGCTTGGAGGAATGCTTCCCAAATTTGTACACTGCATCATTTGTCAAGCCCTTTGATGCAATATTGGTCAAAATGCCCTACTTCCTTTCTGTTATTTTGTCCTGATCTCATCCATAATCAGGATGATATCAAATATCAAAGTGTTCTCAGATGAGAAGTTCCCAGGGAGAAAAAGAGTAAAAGTAAAAACAAACTTGAAACTATCACATTACAGTTCGTGTTATCTGTCATGAAACTGCTTAACTGAGTCCACATCAACTACATGTTCCACAGTGGACTTTGGTCAAATGACTCCCAGGGATGGTGAAAAGAGAAGAAAAAGAGAGCTACCATGCAGTTGGCACCACAGATGTGCTCAGGACCGGGAACTCCCTGGCTAAAACTGAGGAATGGGGAGAACTGTAAGAACTATCTCCTCATGGGAAATAATGTAGCAAAAAAAACTGTTTTGAATTGTGGGACCTAGGTCAGTCCCACAGATTTCATATATCTATGTAAATACATGCGAGTTGTGTATACATATTGATACTTGATGAATGGCAGCTACTGGCAAGGGGCTTATTACCTACATTAACCTGTAGAAATGGAGCTGTAGACTGGGAGAAGCAGTACATGCACAAGCTTTGTTCCCACTCAGGCAGGACAAATTAGAAGGAGGAAAAGAAGACTGATAAGACCCAGGAGACTGAAGTGGATATGGAAGGGCTTGGGATGTAAAGACAGGCAGGAAAAGTCTTTAATCGCAGCAAAGACCTTTCAGTGCCTCCAGTTTTTAACAAGAAATGACTTATAAGTGTTTAAAGATCTCTGTGTGAATAAAAGAAAAGCAGGAGAGAGGGTGAATCAGAAAGAACAGACTGAAGAAAATTCCCCAAAAGAGAGAGCACACTAAACGGAAATACCTTCTCTCTTTGGTGCTCCTTTTCACATCTGGTCCTTGCAATGTTGCCTTGATCTTCAGGATAAGGGAAAGGTTGATGACATACTTCCTCTCTGACTCCAGCAGCTCCAAAGCGATGTTCTGCCTTTTGGCTTCCAGAAAATAATGTTTAAGTTTAAAAAAGTAAGGAAATGCTGACCTCAAGGACAGCCTCCCTCATGTTGGAGTGCATTTCACCTGGGGATCTGGCATTAAATCATGAAGAGAAACTGCTGCAGAGAAGATCAACGTCCTGCGTTTGTGTTAGCTTTACCCAAAATACCAAGTTGTAGCCTAATGCTACAGTGTGCTCCAGGATGATTGGAGTCACACTGCTTGCTAAGAAGGCTCCAACACAAATGTGTTCTGCCCTGTGAGTTCTAGTTTCCCCCCAAGATTTTGGGAAAAAAAAAAAAACAAGTCATCAAAAGCAAAACAACTCATGCCAAGGATTCAGATCCAGTTTCCCACAGAACAAGAAGTTGTATTTTTTACCCCCATAACTAGCTACACTGTCAACAGCCCTACTAATATTCTGAACCTGGCAAGTCTTGGAAGGGGGCATGTGTGTCTGGAGTGCAGAGCATATTTGTGTATTGTCTGATAGAACTAACCAGCAAGTGGAAAAAACAGAAGTTATGGAGACAGGAAACTCTGAGACATTTCCTCCAACCAGGGAAAACTGCCTTATATGTCTCCATCCGTAAAAGGTGATTAGCAGCTCATGCCAGGTGAGTGCAGCTGTGTGCCCCTCTGTCCTTACCAGCCAAAGAGGGTTCACATATAATGTTGTCTGCTGAACTGTATCTGCTTTGGCCCACGTCTTTCCCTCTTTCTGGTTGCTCTTTGGAAATGTATTCATCTCCCCAGTCCTTGGTGTCTTTGGGCTGCTTCCATACTGTTGATTGCAGATGCACCTTTGTCTGACCATCTGCTGACAGCGAAGGCTTGAGGCTGTCCTCTGTCTCTATGGCTGCTCCTGCAATGACAGACAGCTGCATGGAGTGTGACATCTTAGCTGACGTTAGTTCATTATGCTCTAGCTGTAGATAAACCTGCATTGTTACCCATCTAAAGGAGAAGGAATCTGAAGTATTCTCAGTGCTTCAGTGGTGGTGGAGTCATTTGGAATTCATTTACGACAAAAAATGGAAGTGCAACTGGTGAGCCCTTCTGCAGAACAAAGTTTGCTTTCTTCCAGCATTTATTTTCTGCCCAAATAAGATATGTGTTCCTAGTGTGTTGCACTCTATGGTTTTGGGACATTTAAGGACTTGGTAATACAACAGGTTGGCTGAAAGGTATTGTGAGAAGAAAAAAAGTATCATTGTAATTAAGATTCAAATGTCCCTCTTAATGGGTGTACATTGTCATAGCTCTTAAAGTTTTCATTAGTGATCATGCAAGCAGCAGGATTGGTAGTCTGAGGCTATTAAATCACAGAGAACGTACTGGAGAGGGTACATCAGTGCCATTGGTCTGAAATTGCTTTAATGACAATCTTTTGAATTTGGGTTGCAGTGAACCATTCTGTAATGTTTGTTCTCTCTTTCCTTCAAGTGGATTCAAGAAGAGCTATCATGAACAGCAAATGCTTCAAGTGAACAGTGCAGGCATCTGGCAGTTGTTCTCATGTGTCCTTTTGCTGGCCAGGACCACATCCTTATTAAGTTTGTCACTAAGTTATTACTCTTTTTTCTTTTTGCTGGAGAAACTTCTCTGCTACTATTCAGGCATCTCTAGGAGAAGTCCGTTTGGAAGCTAATGAGTAAATAATTGTTTCAACAGATCTGCTAGTATGTAGTCACTGCAAAGGCCATCTCTTCCCAAGTGGCAGAATGGCTCTCCAATTATTCTTTGCCATAATAAGCCTCTACTCTTCCTTTCTGCAAAGGCACTTACAGCCTGCAAAGGTAGCAGCATCAAAAAGGCTTTTCCTGCTGAACATCAATGCTTTGCATTTGCACCAGTTATTTGGTGCTTCAGGGATGCACATTTACCCTGACATCTCAGCTACAAATATGAAAATGAAGGTGCATGGCAAAGTGTGAAAGTTGTTCCTGAGAAATGCATCCCTCAAAACATTTACTGAGTAAAGTGTAAAGTAAAGTAAGTGTTGTCATTGAATCATTGTTTTTCAGCAGTTCAGTTTATTCCTACCTGGACCTCCTAGGACTTTCACACTTCCTTCTCCTATCGGCATGATCCTGGTGTCAGACACTGTTGAAAAGCAAAGGAAAACATGAGAGAAGATAGTTGTAGAGTAGGCTTCCTCCTTCCAAACCCAGTCAGTGTGGTTAGATCCTCTAGCCCTTCACATTTTAGGAGTGGGAATATCCCTGTTAGTTCCTCCATGGGAGAAAAAGCTGCTCCGTTTTGCTGTGGCTTTTCTCATGATCTTTGTGTCAGTAGCACCTTTAGGCAGGCTAACACGGGGTTTCTGTTGTGCTCATTGCTGTCTCACCTTAGAGCCTGAGTAATCCTGGCTTGTCTTTGCTCAGGAAGTGCCCTTTGGTAGATGACACCCAGCAGACAGAACAAAAGGACTGATACCTGACATAGAGACACAGCTGCTATTTGAGGGTGATAAAGAGCTTACTGAAGAGTGATGGAGGGGTGAGATGACTGGAAAGAAAGAGGGGCAGTGAGGGATTTAAGGGAGAGGGCTCAAGGAAGGGCAGAAGGTGAGCTGAACAGAGGAAAAGACAGTACAGAGTTTTCTTCCAGACTCTGTGCCTTTGTTAATATTTTAAATGTGTATGGTTTTGGTGTCTTCCTTGTGTAGAGCAGGAAGGTGAAAGACAAGCTTAGACTCCTCCCCCAACCCCTCCAAGTTAGTTATAGGAAAAAAGGCACTGGGCCATCACCTGTTTTTGATTCCAGACTTCATAAGCATTTAGCAGTTGGCATTGTTTTCCTGGAGCAAAGTATAACCTTAATCCTAAGGGTCAGCAGCTTTCATAGCTAGCAAAGAACAGTGTTGCCCCTAGTAGTGTGTGTATGTTCCAGCTCCTACCACCCTAATCAACCACAAGTGTCCCCCTAATGCCACACTAGGTGTTCTCTGACAGCCCAATCCCTGTGATCCTCCCTTCTGTGCCCTGATCCCTAGCATGAAAACAACTTGACAAGCTGTAGTATTTCCATCAGGGCTTCTGTTCAGTTGAGTGTGTGTCATGAGTGTTACAGGGGATAAGATCCAGCCTAGTTCCTTTTTCCTTGGAGTAAGTGAGGAATGGCTTTGGGGGCAACTTTAACAGAGCAGCATCTCCTGAATCCAGGCCAGCGTTAAAGCCATGCTTGAGTTCTCGAGACACAACGTGGACTTGTGTGCACAGACCTGGGAGCCATGCTGCTACAGGGAGCAGCTCCATTCTCTTTCTGCTGTTGGCACCTGAGCAAAACTCAGTACCCTCTTAATCTAGTGACCTTTTCTGGACTTTTTTCCTAAGAAAGGCACTGCACTTACCTATTCTCTTTCCTACCTTTTTCATAAGTCACGTTGTGCAAAAGACTTGTAAAATCTTCATTGATCAGTACAGGTTCTGGGAGGTTTATGGATCGAAATGGGCTGCCCTGGAGAGGTGTAGGCACTGTTTGTGAGCTGTGATCGTCCTTCTGTGCTCTTCTGTACAAACAGAAAGAATGAGACAGCTAGAAAACATGAATGCTACAGGAGAAGCTATGCTACACTTGTGGCTGACAACAGTATGAGTACAAGCACAGTCAGAAAAAGGATAGCTCCTGCAAAGATGAGGAAAGGAGTTGGCTTTGATGCATTCAGTTCATGAACAATATTATGGAAGTAATTTCACTGACTGTAGGAGAAGGTTATTTCTGTTCTTTTGCAGAGCATATTTCATCTAATTAAATGGCGTAATTAGCTAAGGGGCTAGCCTAGATTTGCAAAGTATTTGCATCAAGGCAGCTGTGCATCCATCATCGAGAGAGGCTATTCAGGGCCAGAGTGGATGAGCAGTCTGCCTATTCACAGTAACAGTAGTGTTCAGATATGCTGCTGTATCCTTGCTTGAAGAAGAAGAGATTGGAGGCAGGAAAGCAAGACGTGACTGCACTGCCAGGATCACACAGAGTCTTGTGCGCTTGACAGCAGGAGAAGGGGAGGAATACTGTAGTGCTGTTGTCTGGATGGAGATAGCTTAGCAATAGCTTTTAACAGTGAGGGCTCCTGACGTTTGATTCCTGCCATAATATATCCCTAGCAGGTCTGACTGTTTCACCAGGACTTGATTTCCCTGAGGGCTGCTGGGGCTATCTTGATGTGTATGTGCTGTATTTGCTCTGCAGCAGAGGTGTCTAAAAGCCAGGAGGGAACTGAGGGCTGGAGCTGCCAGTAATTACAGAGGTTTATATGTATGTCCAGCTAGGAAAAGATTAAGAGATTGAACTGTAAGGAAATAAACAAAATGCACACCACCACTCATTAGCACGTCCAGAGTCCTGGAGCTCAGGCTCTTACTTAGCTTTCACTTTCCGTGATTCGCGCCGCTTCTCCTGCTGCAGCTGCTCAATTTTCTGTTGCATTTCCTCCTGCTTGGCACTGATTTCTTCGATCATTGATTTCGCATCACTGAGTTCCTCCTGAGAAACAAGCAAAAGCACAAGCGTTCCAACTGTGCCCATCAGCCTTACAGAGCACAGCTTTGAATGCTGGCTGGTGTGGACTAGAGGTGCTTCAGGAGGGTATCTCTGTGATTTTCCTTTGCAAGATCACTGTATGTATATGTGGTTATGACACTGGTAGAAGATAAAGATGTAGGGCTTCATCCACTAATAGTTAAAATAGGGCCTTGAAACTGCCTTTTTAGCCTGGCTTTTGAAGGAAAGGAGACCTGCTCTAACCTCATGTGTGTGTCTCACTGTCAGCACATCCTCCCTTGGGCAGTTTCAGCCAAGCTTTATATGTATGTAGAGTTCTCTTTATGCATGAAGTTCTTGCAAGTTTCATCGAGACTTAAATTATTTCTTGTAAACTGAAAGAGGGATTTCCCTGAGCAAGGAAGCGACTTCACTGGGAGTTCAGTGCTTAGACAGTCAGCATAGGCATGAGGCAGAGGAAGATCAGCTTTTGCACCTCCTTTTGCTTGAATAACTCCTTGTATCTGGATTTTAAAACCATTTTTTCCCCTATAACAACATCTTGGATAACCCTACCTCTGTCTGCTTTGAAACCTCTGCTACATGCCCTCGTGCTTTTGTTCAGCTGGGCCCACAGAGCCCCTTTAGCCTGGTGCTGTCCATCTCTTCCCATCATGGGGGCATACGGGCTTTTCCAGCCCTCTTTAACTTCACAAGGTATTACTGACTCAGCAAAACCCCATGGGGAAAATTTACCATTAAAACAATAAAACAGTTCCTCAGCCTGCCTCCTCACAGGCAGTTGTCCAGTTTCTGCATGGAGATGCTGACTGGTTTGAAGTGCACATCGAGCCCTCTTGGTAGGCTCTCTTCCCCAGTCCTTTGTTTCTAATCCTCATGGGCCGGATCAAACCAGGCAGCACTTCCTCACAACCGTGTGGGAATGAACAACTTCAAAAGCTTTGGCATTACGTATTCATTCCCTGGTCCCCAGCAGCTTTGGTTTCTGCAGGAAGTGCAGGAGACCTGGCCCAGGGAGAGCTATGGCACAGTGGCTGACTGCCTATGAGCATGCTGTATGCATGTTGCATGTGCAGCCCAGAGCAAGGGTCTCTTTTGCTCCTGAAGAAGGCTGTGTAGGCCAGGGCACAGATTACATTGGAGTTGGAACTCCAGGTCTGGAAGGAGACACAGAGCTGATGGTGCTGCTCCAGATGCATCTGAAATGATTGCAGCTCATTTTCTTTGTGTACAAGAAGGATTGATGGAAGCAGGTGAGAGCTCCTTGCCACCCAAGATAGAGGGGCACATATGCAGCCCTCTGCCAGTCACACTCCTACCTTGAAGGTGTTGAGGGAGTTCTTCATCTCAGCCACTTTCTCTTCCATGGCACAGCGGCAGCTCTTGACCTTCTCCTCCAAGGCGTACTCGCCATGCTGGATTCGTGACAGCTCCTGCATCGCTTCTGTGAAACCCGCCTTCAACTCAGAGGCTAATGCCTGCAACTAGAGGAACCACAAACGCAGTGGTACAGCCTCTTATCCTAGAAGAAGATGGTTGTGTCCCCAAGAGTCACCCCTGGTTCAGACTGGCATGGAGGCTAGGTGCATCCCTCCTGTAAGGTGCTGTTCTCTTTCTCCTTTCATGGCTGGGAGGCATGGGGGGAGGTTTGGTTCCTGCTGCAGCCACAGTACACAGTAGGAAATGTTTGTGTTGGGCAATCAATGTGCCCCTTTTTGGACCCAGAGTTTTTCCAGGCTCCCTGGCAGGTTTGCAGCCTGTCCGTCTCCAGAAGGAGGGGACAGCCTGAAACATGCCAAGCACTTTGCAATAATAGCAGCCAGGTTATCAGTGCCAGAAGCAGCTGAGCGATCAATACAGCCATGTTTGAGCAAAGCCTCCTCCCGCATATGCTGATGGGGCTGGTGCCTGGTCAGACCTAACCTAACTCAGAGGACTGTGAAGCTTTGTTCTTTGTCAGCGGGCCTTTTCTAGGGAAGGAGACAGCTCTCTAATTCTTAGAGGGAGGGGAGCTGGGGGGTATTTCTCTAGCATAGACACTGTGCCCACAATCCCTGTTTTCTTTCTCTAGAGGCCCTAGCACTGCTGGAAGACCTCATGACCTAAGCTGGAGGCAGCCGGTTGACAGCTGGGCGAAGCAGGAGACAGAGCAGGGAGAGCCAGGCTGGCACAGCAAGCAGACAAGGCAGATTTGGAGGTGGGCAGTGAGGGGAGGCAGGCAGCTTGTGGAAGGCCAAGCAGGGACGCCCTCTCTGGGGGTAGCTTGGGCTGTCAATTCTGCCCCCACTGCTGTGAGCAAGGCACTCATTCTGCCTGCACAAAGCCCACAGTGAGGTCACGGCCCAAGGCGCTTCAGTACCAGTGTTTTTTACCTTTACAACAGAAATTCGGCCTAACATCTGGTTATAAACTGAGTCCAAAACAGGAGCACTGATGGTAAGAGGACAGCCACCCCGGGGAACTCAGGCGCTTGAGTCCTGTAAATGGAGCAGAGATGGCTTCCGATACCTCAGGGCAATGGCATGCACCATCCTCCCCTGATCAAGACCAACAGTGTCTTTACAGAGGATGTCTGCCTGATATCCCCACTTGTACCCCACTGATTACCCCACAGACCCCCATTCATTCCCAGAGCAGCCTGGGCAGGAGGAGCTGGACTGACAATAGCTGGAACAAGGCAGGGGGGACAGGAGGCTAGAGGTGAGGGCAGAGAACATCTTCCCTCCTCAAGCAGTCCTCCTTGACTCCCCAGGCCAGCTGGAGCTCAAGCTCCCTCGGTTCAGCCTGTTTGCAGTGTACTATGGTGGACACCTTCCTGTGACACAGGATCTATCCAAGCAGTGCTTGGATCTATGGCTGCAAGGGGAGATCACACTGCTTCTGCTATCTGTGGGGTCTGGCATCAGACTTCGTAACATACATGCCAGGGGGAGTGTGGGATCATAAGGTACTGCAGCTGTGCAAAATGTTAGTATTCCTGTCCCTGCTCACTGGTGCTTGCCAGTCCCTTACACGTTAAGCTGATGTTGCCAAAGCAGAGTCTATCTATAGCCTGCACTGAGGTTAGGCATTGTATGCTTTCTTTAGAATGAAAAGATGTGATTCATCAGATCCATTTTAGCGATCTGCTTCAATATTCCAAGTTATGCTAACTAACAGTGGAGCAGTCTGGAAACTGGCTCTGAGGTATCTATATCTGGGCAGAATAAGATCAAAGTGAAATGCTTTTTTCCCAGAAGTCTGGCTGTATCCTGAGATGCTTGCAGAAAGGGGGTAATCTAGATCGAACTTCAGAGTCAAAAACTGCTAGGCATCAGCAGAGTCAGCCAAACAGAGACCATTATGTAGAATTCCGTGTCCTTGTGTACTGAAACCAGAGTTCAGGCAGCCAAAAGAGAGATCTGGACTAGTGACTGGACCAAATTATATCGTGCGTTTCAGCAAACAGATCTAAGAGCAGGCAGTCACTTTTTATTTTGTGGTTCACTGTTGTTGAGACTCTGTTTTTCTAGTGACTCTGCTAGCTTGTTTTCTTCGTGTATCCTGCAGTGCTCTGTGTGTCTGTCCTGCTTGGTACATGCTTTCTTGGCCCCATGCAGCTGGCTATAGCTATTTCAGATACTGAAATGCATCTTCTGTTCACATTTCACTTTGTTGTTAGATGGATGAAAGCAGCAGCACATCAGCCACATCTTGCCAGAGCTTGCATGAAGTGCTGAAACCCTGGGAACTCCCTCTGCTGCCCACAGTGCTTGGAGCATAAAGAAGCACAAACAACCTTGCACATTGGATACAAGCTTCATCCAAACTTAAGTGGAGTGGCATAGGAGCAACACATTATCCTTGAACTCTTGCCAAGTGCATAATTGCACTTGGGCATTGCATTTAGTCTGAGCTCTTTTCAAATGGTAAGAACCCATCCTTTAAATCCCATGGGCTGTTGCAACAAAAGGAAGCCTGTGAAGCATCAGCTCGTGCTTACATTTTATTCTGCGAGCGCAATCATCTAGATGAGAGTCCATTCAGTGTTTTGTGAACCCTTGGAAAGTTGAGCTGATTCAGTGTTTCTAAAGGATCTACAGCGCAGTATATACAGAAACAAACAGAAAAACCCAGATTTTATGCCTGGATGGGAACTTGGCAAGAGTTCAGCTGTAATGTGTTACCTGGCTCACCTATTCGTAGGAATAAGTGAAGCTGAAGAGGAACACATTTTAGCAAGTTAATTTGAACTACCTAATGCTTAGAGGACAAATCAATCTGTGTGGTCACAGCACATCCTTACAACCTGTCCAAGAACTGAGAAGGGTCTGTTCCAAAAAAAGCACTCAGGCCTCTAAATAATTTAGTATGAGAAAGAAACTTCAGCCCAAGCTTGCCCTTTGAGTCTGGCCCTTAAACCTGGCAAAGCAGTGTAGTATTGGCTCCAGTGCTATGCATCTGTAGCAGGTTGCCTTCTTGTGGAGGCTACGACTCCCATTTTATCAGCCTACCTGAAGTTTTTCAGCTGTACATGGAAAAACTGCAAGTAAAATCTCTAGTAAGATCCAATAATCGCGCTGTGCTCTGTGAGTGGCCCTGCATGCAGAAATAAAGGATTCTTTTCCTGTCTTTGCATGACTCAAGAGGACAGTGTGCAACAGTCTCTTGTGACTATCACTTGACGTACAACCCAGTGGCAATATAAACTCTGTAGAAGTGCCCCTGGTTAGTGGAGCAAACATTTACCAACACGGAGGGGGGAAATTATGACCATGAAGAAGTAATGGTGGCTGGGTAGGCTGAGAAGAGTGGGATCAGAAGATGAACAAGAACCATTTCTCAGCATAGTTTTGATTTTACTTTTTTAGAGTGGATCAGTACTGTCTGCAGAATCTTTGCTGAGTCTCTACTCTTGTCTCATCTGCTGTGCTAGCCCAAAAGTGTGGAATAAACAGATGCTGCTTCCAGGAGCAGAGGCAGCAGCAAAACTGGAAAGCCTTCCCACCCTCCCTTGGCAGGTGCCAGCAATTTGACCTGTTTGCTAAAGAAGGTGACCACCCCTGCTGCATGAAATCTTGCTCACACTTTGAGGCAGCCTGAGAAAGATCATCTTGATCAGATGGAAATGGCTTATGGATTGAATGACCTGGGATGCAAGACAGAGAAAAGCCTTGTAAAGCAGATGATTAGTCTTGGTGAGCTGTGTTTACTGCCTTGGCTGCTACAGAGTGTCCACATGGAAGCAAGGGCTTCCATGACTAGCTGTGTTCACACATATCCCTCACTGTCAAAGAGGCTGTCCAGGACTGTTTCTACAAGAGTCCTTGGCAGCCGCTAAGGCATTTTACATTAGCACTGCTCCTGTTCTCAGTGTCCTTGAGCTGAAGGCTGTCAAAATTGCTATTGAAGGCAGCGCAACTACAGCCAATCGTTAGGAAGGCTTGTAACACCTCGCAGTGTGAAGTTAACTGAGCTGTGCTGATTTACTGCCAGGCTTTAAGAGAATATTCACAATTTACATTCGTAGGTAAGGATGGTGGAAATAAACAGCAAGCAGTTGGGTGAGGACAGAAGGGAAGGGTATATCTAAAGGAGTCTGCAAGCTCCTACACATTTCAGCTCATTTCAAAGCTGTGCAGTCCTTTTTTGGCCGCTGCAGTGTCCATAGGGCCCTTGCAGAAGCAGAAGGAGAAAGCCAGCTATTAACTTTAATTTAAAGGATTGTTTAGGAAGTATACTTGACCTGCAATGCACGGGCTTTTCATGCATGCTAGACTTACTGTGCCAGGCCTTTCAACAGCCCAGTCACAGCTCTAGCTTGGAGCCATATGATTGGGAAAAAAACAAGCACCAATTTGTTTATGAAAAGCAGTACCTTCTCTGTTATGGCAAGAGGCATCCCATAACTCTGCAAATGCTTGCCATGGTGCTCTTACAAGCAGTTATGGGCATTTAGTGTTGTGATGGTGACAAGGCTAGTGGTAGACAGGGTTTCCAGTTCAGGGAAATGTTTATCTGTTAGATACAGTTCCAGATTGAACTGCATCAAGTTTTAAAGTGTTCAGAACTCCACTGTGTTTCCTGCAGACTGGAAATGCCTAGGAAACATCACTGTGGGAGCACTGAAACTGCATCTTACAGGAAGGATGCTCCCTGAGTCACAATACAGACAGTCTCATCACATCCACAGTGGCTAATAGCAGCAAGAAAGTTAACTCAAAGAGACCACAAAGCACTGTAAGTCCTGATGACCTTGAGCCCACGTGGACTCAAACATGGGGTTTCCAAGTCTGGGGAGCCATGCAGCAAGACTTGATGTTCTGGTCTGCCCAGCTGACCTGGTCTAATAGACAATAGCACTCCATGGTCCAAGGAGCCATGAGGTTGCTGCAATCACTCAGCGCCCCCCCAGGGACTTCCTTTCTGCTAGGGAGGACCCCCCTGACATCCCCTTCATTGTGCAATCAATGCATTCTTGCTCCTGGGATGGTTCTGTGGGTATGGTGAAAGTTCATCAGAACTCAGCCATGAAATCTGCCTCCAGCTCAGTGAACAGACATTCTCTAATTGATGTTAATGATGCCAGTTAGTTAATTAGCTGAGCACACAAATCACCTGTCTAGGCACAGTTAACCAGTTGTAAGCAGAGAAATTTTACTGAAGTGTCTCTTAAAATCAGGCCCAAGATGTGATATGTGTGACATACATTCATGCAGTATGTGTATTTTAGATGCCATGTTCCTCATTAGTGCCTACGTTTTTCCTTCCATTTAATTTAGCTTTAACTACTAGTTATCCATTAGTAAATCTTTAAAATCTTATGAGTTATTTAGGGCATTTTGCTCATCTTTACCTGGGAAATCTGTGTTGCAGGGGTACTCACAGGCACACTTTCAGTCTCTCCTGTGGGAATAAAGAACTTCAGTCAATTAAAATGACTTATTATAGTTGCTATAAATAACTGGAACAGAGATGTTGAAAGTCCCTCTTGAGGTATAAATCAGTTTTAAAGGACTCACTGTAGGAGGTGTGAACACTGTGTAGTTTGTAAAATAAACTGCAGTTGTAAAATGGGAACGGCTCAACTAAACCAGATGTTAAATTCACCTCATTTGCTGCCCTGTTTCAGTCCAGAGCTGGTCCATGTGAAAGGGTGAGAGTTGAGTTATATTTTGTCACGACACATTCTGAGCAGTAGTGGTGTCTTTTCTAATGCCAGACAAATATATATATATCTTTACCATTAGTTTCAAATTCCTGCTTTCTTATGGCATTGTGATTTCCAGCTGATTTAATGCAGTGAGGCTTAACATTTCTGAAAGAGACCTGGCTCACAGAGGAGCTTGTATCTGTTTCACAAAAGTGATTTGGGCACTCCAGAGACACAGTCTCTAGGCATTTGTAGGTTTTTGATTGAAAAAGTATGTTTATTATTTCCTTTTATAACATTGTCTTTTCTGTGCATAAGCTCTTCAGTTATCCACCAGAAGGTACTGCTGGTTGTGTTGCCATGACACTTGGAGGGGATTGCAGTCTGTTCAATCAATTCAAATTTTATTTCCTGTGTCAGGCTGGCTGGCCTCCACCTCCCAGAAAACACCGTCCCACCCAGTTCCTCGTCTGCATTGCCTCCTCTCGACAACGTAAATTCACAGAGTCAGTTTTCTCTTGCCTCCTAGAATTTGCTTAATCTCCTGCTGCTATCAGTCACCAGTGTGGCCAGTGACCCCGTGCCCAGTTCTGGGGGCAGCCAGGTTCCCTCTTCCTGTGCTGGCTGCAGGTGTGCTGTCATTTATCTACCTGTGCCTACAGGACCAGAGAAATTTGGTCTTGCAGAGGCTTGGAATGTATGTGGGGAGGGCCCTAAGCAGTTAGAAAGTACATTAAATACTAAAGCTAAAGCCTAGAAGTCAGAGCTGTACAAGGCACAGTTATGTTCTGATTACTTTGCCCCTGAGGGGGAATATCGGCTACTGCCAAGGGCACCTACACATTGGCCCTGTTCTGGTCTCTAGGACTTGTCCTGATTCAAAGGAATATAAGCAAATTCCCCAGTGAATCACAGAAGTGTGAGCCACAGAGAGCAGAGGCCACGTGTCCCTTTCTATCCATGTGCCACTTACTCCCTGTGCTGGCCAGTCTCACAGCTGTGAGTTTCTGTTGTAGGGTCAGATACTGCCAGATACCCAGCCCGTGTGTCTGCTCTGGTGTAAGTGGTAATGCTTAGTGTGGAGGGGAGGGGAGTAATGACTGATCAGAATAGAGCAAGAGGATATACGTATTGATTAACAGCACAGTATGAATCAGGGACAGAGAGGACAGGGAAATGTTGTTTTGTCAAAGTATTGGTTATATTGGATGCTGAGCTTTGTTGAAGAATTAGAGGTGACAAGTAGAAGTGTGGCACAATGAGGAGGGAACATGGTCACTCACTGCTCTCATTTTCTTAGGACTAATATATAATACAGAGGGCTTGAGCCAGCCTTGCAGAAGTCTCTAGTGATCTTTCATTTGGGTTTGGAGATGGATCAGTCTGTGTCCTCAGGCACAATCAAAGTGGGGAAGTGCTACTGAAAAAGGCCATAAGAGTGGAGAGGATCTCTGTCTCTGTGCTTTTACCTCCCACCTTTGCCATGGATGTGAGCAGAAGTACTCTCTGAAAGTTGCATGTAGCCACATATACCCAGGTCATCTTTGCAAAGTCGTTGCCAGGAGCTGGAACAGTTCCCTTGCACTATGGGAAGCAAAGGGCTTCATGGTTATCTCCCAGTTTCTGCAGTGAGCGTCTGCCACCCATGGGGGCATACCAATTAATTGGAAAAAATCCTTGAGATAATTTCCTTTCCAGGCTGTACTGTAGTGGAGGGGCCTAGGTACATAGACCTAATTTAGTCAAATTAGAATAATAATAATAGAGGAATTAACTCTTCCATTACCCATCCCATGGCAACACCAACATCTTTTAGAGGGAAGAGAGATAGTCCAGGCTCACTCTCTTGAGCTGACAGTTATGGGCACTACTGAAGGCTGCCCCTTCTGCTCTTCATCGTATGAAGAATTCCTTAGCATATGAGCACAATCACTTCTCAGGTGGCAAGGCAGAGCACAGTCCTACAAGTGGTTTGGGGTGAAAAGCAAGTACCACCAGGCCCACATTCCTCTGCAAGAAGAACATCTTAAGCCAATAATGGCACTTTCCAGAAATGCTGCTGACAGTAGCAGGACTGGTTGTGTGCAGGCAGTGTGGCATAGTTACATCTTGGTGCTTGTGAAGCCAGGACTGGCAGAGAAATCTTTCTTGTGGCACTCAAATGAACAAGAACCCCGTGCAGCAAAGCATGTGGGGGAGAAAAGCAGATCCTCACTGCAGTGAGAGTAGCTTTCAACAGCTGGAGGTCTCTGTTCATCCCAAGGTAAGAGAGGGCAATGACTTCCCATATGGCACTTTACCTAAGCCATGGGATTATTTTCCAGGGGGGAAGATGGAGGTGTTTTTAAAATAAGATGGAGAAGCTTCAAACCCCAAATATTTCTATGAAACTAAGAGGAGGGAGAGTTTACTCGCAGTTGCTGAGAGGTGTTCTCGTGGGGATAGTCATACAAAGGCAGCTTGCTTCCTATCTCTCTTCATACTATCAAGAAGTGAAATTAGAGGATGCTTTACCTTCTTGTTTGTTTGTGTCCATGGCTGCTATAAGGTGTGCGTCCTCGCAGGGACTCTTGTCCTCACACTGGAGGGTTCTGGCTGGTCACTGGGAACATCCCATGGCTTAGAGCTGCCCACATGTGAGCCCTGCGATGGGTCAGCTGGTGTGAACCCTGAGTGCAGAAAGATGTAAAAAGGGTTTATTGAGCAGAGATGCTCAAAGTTCAGAAAACAAGTCAAGAAAGAGAGACGTGAGAGGGAATGAGGCATCCCGAAGGTTTGTTTGGGTTCAGAGAGCCTTCACAAGCTGATTGGGCTGCTGGTACAAATGCTTCCCTCCACCCAAGGCCATTTGTGCTTATGTTCATGGCTGACTGAAGTGCTATGTAATCCCACAGAAGCTATTTGCTCATCAAGAGGCTTCCTGTTTGAACACAGAAGCAGAATGAGATGTATTTTGAAAAGTGAAACGCACAGAAACACTTCCATGGGAGCTGTAGATCAACGAAACAGCTTTTTGCTATGCAACTGGTGGCTCAGAATGTTCCCCTCACTCGTGTTTGTCCTTTCATTGTGTCCATGAGAAGAGCCTGTCTCCTCTGTAACCCCCTGTGGTAGTTGCTGGTGACAGTAGAACCCTTCATCCATCCCTTCCCCAAGCCAAACAATCCCAACTCCACCAGCCTCCCCTTTACTCTGGCCCTCTTTAGCACAGAAAAAAAATGATTTATGTTTCCAATAGGTACTCTGAGGAACAGCAAGAATGTTTTTTGCTTCTGAAACAAATATGCTGTTGTTCCTTTAGTAGTTTTGAGAAGAAGGCACAAAATTTTGGATCTCCAAGTGAACCAGACTTAACTTCTTTTTTTGTAGCAGTTTATTTAATAGCAAAATTGTCATTAAACTTTTTGCCAGTTTAGGGTCAATTCAGTAGCAAATTCCTGAGTGTTTAGTTTTGGGGTCAGTGAATTGACACCAGCTGCTTTAGCACCAAGAACTGGTTTCAGAATTCAGATTTTTTTTGCAGTGGTGAGGGAAAAGGAGCAAATTGGAAAGGCAAAACAGATATGAAGGAAGCTAAAATCTTCTCTGTGCTCTGTGATAAACATTTTCAGTGAAAACAGCTTTTTCTAGAAATTCTTTTTCTTTTTAAGAAAACCACATATTTTTAATGGTTTTACTTTTAAGTTATTAGTATTTTACTGTAGCAATTATAGCAATATGTAATAGTATATAATAGTTAACTCTTTTTAATTAACAGTAATCAGTATGGAGTTAATTATATTCTTATGCTATCTTAACTGGAAACAGCTGTTTCAACCCTCAGCTGCTGGGCAGCATCATGCAGCTGCTTACTGAGTGAGTGTCATGGGTGTGTACCTTTGTGGAGGAAAAAGAAAACATTTCTGTATGCTGAGGAAGGATGGAGAAATCTGAAACTGAGGGAAAGTATCACACAGTGAAATTCTTATGCTTTTTTTTTTCTCTTAGAAAGTGTATCCAAACAGTTCCCAACAGACAAAAAGGAGAAACTAACCCATATAGCTGCACAGTTTTAAACAAGGAAGTTAGGGAACTGTAATGCATGGGAAAAGTACGAATAAACAGGTTGCAGTGCTGGGCACCCAAGGTGAGGAAAAGCCAGAATTAAATTATCAATCTGTTCTACCATATTCTGTCTGTTTCTTGTCTTAGACCAGCTCCTCCAAGTCACCTGAGACCTCAGAACGTGTCTCTGTCTAGCTCACACTTCTGCAGCCCATCCCTATCCCAGCACAACAGGAGCAATGCAGTCTATGCAGTCAGACTCGCAGCAGTGATTCAGAGTGAGGGATGTGATATGAAGAACATCTGTGGTGACACAAGGAAACTTCCAGTTGTCATTAGGGACAGTGCACTTAATGAGGAGTAACTCACGGGAGGCATCCCCCCATCTGATATGCCACAGGTAATGTCTCTTGGGGCAGTAAAAAGAATGAGGTTTGTCTGATGTGGAGAAAAATAACCTCCCTGGAGTTTTAACTAGAGAGAAATAAGTCTTGTAGATTAACAGCTTTTATGAGAGCCTGTCATTGCCCTGTTACCTATCCTGTGATTTCATGCATTTTCAACTCAGGTGCACGTAAGACTGGAAGGGGAACTCTTGCCATTGCATGTTATCTTCTGGGTTGTAAAAATACCATGGATTCCTGGTATTTACAGAAATTTTTCATTACAGAGGAAACTGGAAACAGTTTCCATGCAGGGAGAACCATGCAGAACTGGCTGAGGAACATCCACATCACACTCATGCAGACAAGGACAGTGCTTGAGCACGATTTCTGTTCTCTGCAGAGCACAGGAGTGAAGCTTTGAAACTGGGACCTCAGGGATGCCACCATGCCCTCCTGCTCCAGGCACCACCAGGAGCTCTGCTGTATGACCACACTGCAAAGTAGGTTGACCTTGGTTAAATGGGTCCAGAAAAAATCTTCCTCTTTTTTCTAGGATGGCTGTCTTTCACATGTCCTCTAGCTGCAGCCTGCAATTTCCTGAGTCACTCCTTGGTTCTTTGTTACATTAAATAATTGCCTTATGTTGGCTACTTTCCAGCATTTAAGGACTCACTGCTGGACTCAGTGAATGTATAACACTGCCTATCTACCCATGTTTCTTTTGAATTGCTGGAGGAAAAGTAGTCAGTCGTTTCTCATTACTAAAACAAACAAGACCTCATTGTGGTTTGATGCAAGTGCTTGTCCCAATCTGCCCCTTCTGACTGCTGGATGGGGAAGCTTTTAACCCTGTCCTCACTGGGACAAGGAATTTGATCAGCCTGAGCTGGCTAAGCAATGTCTCGTTTATTCCTAAAGGATGCCAGAAAGTGTTGGAAAATAGAACTAGGGTTTGCCCTTGAGGACTTGAGTGTGAGCTGCTTGTTCAAATCTTCACTCTGATGATCTTAAGCTCACACAGCCTCTAGGTGAGCAGGTACCTCCTTCCTGGTCCAGCTTCCTGCTCAAATCAAGGCTAATGTGAAGCTACATGGGGTGCTCAGGGCTATGTCCAGATGAAGTTCGAGTACCTCTCGCACTGGAGGCCGTGCAGCCTCTCTGGTCCTCTAGTAGTACCCTAGGGAAGAATTTTTTTCCTTATGCCCAACTGGGACTTTTCCATTTTCTGCAGCTCATGTCACTTGTCTTATGTCCTTTCACTGTTCACATCTGGGAAGAGTCTGGACTTCAGCTCTGTTATAATCCCCTTAAGGCAGCTAAAAGCAACAAGAGGATCCCCTTCCTTCACCTTCTTTTCTCAATACCAAGCAAGCCCCACTCTTTTATTCCTTTCCCATGTGCACATATATAAATGCATGTGCACATTAGCAGTGAACACATCCTCCGTGGGGCTATTTTGTAAACCACTGTCAGACCTTTACCTACAGCAAATCCATGGTCTGCCTGGCATGCCAGCCCACCACAGAGCACTTTCCTCATCAATAAGTAGGTAGGAGATGTTAGTGTTCCTCGGATAGGCTTAAGAAGCAATCATACAAAGCTGCTAACAGTCTGCCTGCAACGTAAGCCCACGTCTCCCCGCTTTAGGCATAAGAAAATATAAGGATGCTTGTTTTTTCAGAGCTGAGCATTAAAACTCATTTTTCCTGCTGCTCATCAAGACCAGAGAATAGAATCATTATGGTTGGCAAGGACTTCTAAAATCATCATATCCAACCATCCACCTACCACCAATGTTGCCCACTAAACGATGTCCCTCAGTGCCACATCTCCACATTTCTCAAACACTGCCAGATGACTCCACCACCTCCCAGGGCAGCCTGCTCCAGTGCCCAACCACTCTTTCAGAGAAGAATTTTTTCCCAGTATCCAGCCTGAATCTCCCCTGAATAGTTGCAGAGTGTTAAATCCACCAGATTGCTCTACTGTAGCAGAAGGAAGTATTTTCCCCTATAATCCTATCTTTCACCAGCACCAAAATCTGCTAAGCCCAAGAACCAAAGCTGAATGCCACTTCTCCATCAGTGATCAGCATGGCAGTGTCCACCACTGTCCAGCAAAGAATAATGCCCTGGAATCTTTCAGGAGCAGAAGAGCAGGCAACCATGAAAGTTAACAGAGCCTTGAGGGAGAACCTGCTTCCCATGAGATCCCCCAAGGGAGAAGGAGGAGCAGGAGGACCCATTAATCACCTTGTGTAGTTATGCCTAGGCACAGGGTCAAAGACAGGAGGGAGCTGTCACTAAGACAAAGCAAGGGTGAGAGCCCTCCTTGTGTGCATGGGCAATGGAGAGGAAGCAGGTCCATCAGCCTGTGCAGGCTGTGTGTGCCTGTGTTCCCCCTTCACTTGCTTCCCCCATTGTGGAATGACACACCTTGGAGAAATGATCAACTGTACATAGGAATCACTTGTTAAACAGACCAAATGCCCCAAGCATCAGCATGAGAATAGTCAGGTAAATTAACAGTTTTGCCCTGATGGACATCAGTTAGTTATTTGACTTTCTCTCCCACCTTGTCATGGGATCATGAATTGAGGAACAATGCAGGGGAATCCATACACACTTTTTCTGTGTCTGTAGATGTTGCTAAACACATGCAATTCTCCAAATAATTAAAAAAAAAAAGCTTGGGATCTTCCTGGGATCTGTCTCACAATCCTGCCAGCGCAGATTGCTGTCTGTTTTAAATATCCCACTTTGAGAACAACCCCAGTCCTCCTTAGAGGAGCAAAAAATCATTAATCTACTTTTATCAGTGTCATGCTTTCTTTCCAGCTAATTCTAACACCACTGTCATTCAAATACTTCAAGCTAGCAAGAGACCCCAGTTTAGCTCTTAAACAGTAAAAGCAAAGAAGGTCTTCTTAACCTCTCTTTCTGTAGCCCTTAATATAAATGCAGCCTCACAAAATTCTCCAGCATGCTAAAGCTGGATCTCCATTCACAGTCCTAGAAGAAATCAGCTGGAAATAACTGGGCATTGAAGATAGAAAATATTTTCTATACCACTTTACATGCATTTGAAATACCTACAGCTCATTTTTATCCAGCAATGTGAAAAATGGCATTACTAATCCCACACTTCATCCCATGCCGCATACGTTTTAAACTTACCTCAGGCAAGTTGAAGAGCCGTCAGCACTGGTGGCTACCAGAGTTGGGAATTACACTGTGCAAGAAAGGAGAGCAATGGTGGCTTGATGTTTCCCAGGATGGGACTGTCACATGCTAATCACTGATTTGAAATGCAGGCATAACAAATGCCTTCTAATTATATAATCTTCGGGTCACATCCTTGCATCCCCATGCAAAAATCAGGACTGTGCGCTTGGAAGGAGAAAATACTGACTTTTTTCTTTCTTAATTAGAACTGCTGCAAAGGGAGTGTGAGAAGCCTTGTGAAGTGACTGGCAGAGAGGGCTGTGTGCTATGAGCTGGGTACTGCTGTGGTCTGTGCTACCTAGACGAGCTCAGGGACTGCTAAGTACCTCCCATGGCACCCGAGGAAGGCAGCCAACACAGAACTCCAGCTCCTCCCTGCTCCCCCTGACACCCTTACCCTCCTACCCTCCCCTGCATGGCCTCATTAGGGATCCTAGGGCCAAAACAGCGTCCTGCTTGGGCATTTTCTCATTCTGGGCTGAGAGCAAAGTAGCCAGGGCAGCGGAGCAGGAACCACCAGGGTTTGTGAACCTTCTGCTTCTTGTTAGATTGTGACAAGTTTTCTTTGAGTTAAGAAAAAGAAAGGAAAGGAAAGGAAAGGAAAGGAAAGGAAAGGAAAGGAAAGGAAAGGAAAGGAAAGGAAAGGAAAGGAAAGGAAAGGAAAGGAAAGGAAAGGAAAGGAAAGGAAAGGAAAGGAAAGGAAAGGAAAGGAAAGGAAAGGAAAGGAAAGGAGGAAAGGAGGAAAGGAGGAAAGGAGGAAAGGAGGAAAGGAGGAAAGGAGGAAAGGAGGAAAGGAGGAAAGGAGGAAAGGAGGAAAGGAGGAAAGGAGGAAAGGAGGAAAGGAGGAAAGGAGGAAAGGAGGAAAGGAGGAAAGGAGGAAAGGAGGAAGGAAAGTGGGAGCACAGTGTTTGAGGGATGTTTGAGGGAGGAGGGATAGGGGGAGAGGCAGCAGCCCTCTGTGTCTGTATTTAGTCACTGACCTGTAGAGCTTTTTGCGCCAAATGGCATGGAGAAAACATTAAGAAAACACGGGGAAAAAGCAGGTGATGCATGGCCAGAGGTGACAGGAAAAGACTTGATCTAATCCAATGGGTTACTCCGAAGCAGAGGCATAAAAGAGGGGAAAGAGTAGAAAAAGAAAGAATAAGTTCTCACTGAAAGGCAAGTGTCAGCTTATAAGATACCTTCAGGCAGAAAACGAAACAGCAGTACCTAAGTCGTTATAATTACCATGCAGCACTGATAAAAGGAGGTGATAAATGGAGCTAAGGATCCAATCTGTGGAAGATGTTGCTGCCTCTGAAGTTGAGGGCTTAATACAGGGACGCTGTGTTTCTTTTGGAGACCTTGTTATTCCAGGAGCAAAACACAACAAAATTGAGCACAGGAAAATGGCAATTCTGAAGAATAGTAACTGCAACCCATGGGGTTATATTGTCAGAACGAGCAGTGAGCAGTTATGTTTCTGTGTGCTGATAACGTGCTGCCTTTTCAATTTTGCTAAGAAAACAAAAGCCCAAGATTTTTCCAAATCAAATACCAAAATGAGCTGAGTATTTGAAGGCACATGTGAAGGAATACCTTTTGTTCATTGTGTCTGAGGATGGAAGCAATGGCAGATATTTACTAAAACTCCACTAAACTTCTGGCAAACAAAAACTAAATGCATATTTTTTCATGACAGTGCTGATGTGCTTTTTTTTTTAAAAAAAAATTTAGCAAAATTGACAGAGGGGTCCTTCATAGAGAATGAACATGAACATTCTCATGTGAGTTTGTACTTCAAAGGTCTCTTTGCTACAAATCTAAATACTTTGGTATAGAAAGCAATTTTTCAAACCCAAACAAAAATAGAAGCATATTTATTGTATTGCATGAGACCTTGTGCTAGCAGTGGCAGCAGTCAGCTCCCTGTGAGCTCACTTGCCCACTTCCCCCCAGAGAAAAATAGCCTTGGCACATGTTTTTGAGCAGTGTTCTGCTGGAGCCTGGGTTGTGCAGGATTGTCCTGGGAGGAGTAGCTGCCATGCTGCAGCTGCACTTGCTCTCTGTCCTGATCCCGCTGTGCAGTGCCACGCTTAGTGCAAATGCAAGCACTGTGTTTCCAAAGGCTTATGTGGGTTGGCAGGTTTGTTTTCTAGGGAAAAATTAGAGAAGTTGAGCGTAAATTAGGATTAGTTTGCTGATATATGTTGTTTGAAACCCAGCAAGAAAGGTTAAGTTAAAATAGGTCAAGTTAAAATAAAAAAAAAATCCAGTAATTTACTGCTCTACTTCTAAATTTAACCTGTTCAACCCCATTCCTCTGTTTACTTCATCTGATCAATTTGCTAAGAAAAGTAACTGTATTTTATTTACCAGTGACCAAAGGCATCATTTTTAATGAATACATGAAGAAATCAATGACAGCTGTTGAACCTAGAGTGAGATCAAATGGGGTAGCTTTGACAGTGCCAAATAGCTACATTTTCAGCTTATGCTTCAGTCCTGCTGCTTTTGTGCCATTGAATGTGCCAGTCCACACCACTCCATTTTCATCTATGAAGTCTCCTTCACCTTCCATCCTGTAACAACATAAATCCAGCCTGTTAATAAAGCATGCAGTCAGATTGTGGTAGCACAGTGATCTGCCTTCACTTTCTCCTACATGTAAAAGTTTTGATTTACAAGCCATGAAGGTTTATGAAGCACATAGATAGCACAGGTGAACTTGGTTACAGCCAAGTAACACACTTCTTTGCAAAAGTGTACTTACACCAACATCTTGCCAGCATGTAGCCTGTACTGGAAAAAAAATAGTAGTCCTAATCTTGATTTGGAATTGTCAGGGTTTGAGTCCTATCACATTTATCTTGACTTTCAGCGGGGTATCCTAAAGATATGTGTAGTGTATGCAGCCAGCTGTAAAAAATCATTTTTTCCTAACCTTTCCCTGTCCTATGTATTTTTATGAGAAAGTGCAAGGATTTACAGCCTCCAGTGGGAAGAAAAGTAACTGCCACATTAACTGAGTACTCATAAATCATTTATTTCTGCTGATCTTTGAAAGCTGTGACCAAGCTCATCATTATACCTGAGAACTGCTGTAAAGAGGAGATGTCTGTATATCAGCATCACTTGCAAATGAGAGGAAATAACTTCTAAAACCAATTACTGGAGATTTGTTCCCCTTGAAAATGAAGACACTCAGCAGTCACAGTGAGTTCCATGGTGCTGCCTATCTGTGTTCTCTTAAGAAAGCTACAGTGATCTGGTGAACTAACACTTAGCTTGTGTGAGTAGGTGGAAATTAGCAATACTGAAGCCTGGCAAAAGAGCCTGCTTTGGGCTGCCAGAGAGCACCGTGTGCTAATGATCAGAAACCAGTGTCAAGAAAGGGTGCATCAGCAGCAGTGTTTTAATTAAATAAAATCACAGGTTTGAAGTAGTGCTATTAGTTTTTCTGTACTTGTTGCTGCCAGCCCTTTTGCACTGGGCTGTGTTTTCCCAGGAGGGCAGAGGCATCAACCCTAAGATGAAAGAAACCACCTGTAAAGCCACTTGTGTGATCTGGTGCTGAATGCCCTCGCTATGGTGGTGGGTATTCACAGTTTTAGACTTCACATAGAAGTCGCATCTGACATTTAGTATGACCACAAAGGACCACCAAAAGGTCCACCAAAAACTTGAGTTTAATATACAGGTTCCCATTTTGTATTCAGGTATGTTCTGAAAATGCTTACTTCATTTAGTGTCTTAATTATTTAAAAATTAGCCCTACTTCTGTACTACTGTGGCTGTTCTTTTTGGTCAGCAGGGCAAGGCAGGGCTGCTTTCAGAATAAATACTGTATTTGAACTATGCATATATATTTCTGATTTATTACAGATACTCAACTGAGGAGATACTTAAAGAAAAATCTGTATCAAACTTAGCAAATTGACAGAGAAGTCATTCATGGAGACCTGTCAACACAAAGCCAGATGGGTGTCTGTAATAACCATCTTGAAAACTGTTGACTGGGATCAAATCTCTGGCTTTTGACTGCTCTGATGAGGTGGATATAGCTGGGACCTGCAATCTCAGGTAGCCAGTGCAAGTTTCAGTGGTAGCAAGGGAAACATACTCCCATGCTGGGTGAATTGCACGTTGACTTCGTACCTTATGAAATCAAAACTCACAGAAAAAAATTCTGCTTCAAACGTACTTGTTTTCATTGAATGGTCCAATGTACTTTGCTCCACTTGGAAATGTGTAGGTTCCTGCCCCGTGATACATGTTGTCTTTGAACTCGCCTTCATAAACAGCCCCAGAAGGATGTTCTAGCCTTCCAGTACCATTCATCTGCATTTAGTGAGAGATGATGGATAAAGATTAATGTGTATTCTTCTGTTATTATTTCCTTTTATGACACTGTTCTTTCAGATTGCTACTTGTGGGCCTTCTATCCCATTCAGGTAAGTGGAGAGGACTGTTTTCTTAAGATTTAGACAGGTTTTTACCTCTGCGAGCACTTTAAATAACAGCTTAGAGTTTCCGGCCAGCCACAGCATCCATTAAATCTTTCCTCTCCTGATAGTCCCACAGGACCTTTATAATCTGTGCAGCAGGGAACTGCTGTCCCCAGCCATACAAATAACTCATCTATTCTGACAGCCTGAGGGGTTAATTATGTTTTCTGGAATTTCTTTCTGATCAAGGCAGAGCAAATCTTTCATTTGTTCAGCCTCGGCCATTAAGCCAAGCATTTTTGTAGCATATGTTCTTGTATAAGGGTGAGAAAAAGATAGACTAGATCTAATAAAGATGCTGTTTTTTAACTTCTGTCTCTTATTTATTTCAGAGATCTCTCCATTATCAGCAAAATAAGAAGTTTTTGTGTACCTAATAATTCATCTGGGGAATTCAGTAACCAAGGACAGCCAAAGACAGTGTATCTATTGATGATCAGAGCTCTCCTGTTTGGTCAAGGGAGATGTGTGTGGGGTGCACAAACACACACAGGTAGGCTGTGTGCAGCCCACTGTGCACACGCAGCCCATCAGCAGGGCACCACTGCCGTGGTGTTTCAGCAGGGCCAACAGTGACTGGTGAATCTGCGGGAGCCTCTGGAGGCAGCAAGGTGTCCAAGTACTCCACGTGCCTGAAGCGTTCAGGCTGGGCTTTGCCAGGATTCCCCAGTGGATGAAGAGCCTGGTGTTGATCTGGTCCTTCTCAGGTAATGGCTGTCCTTTCCATGCATCTAGGAGTAGGTGTACTGAGACATTCCAAGCCCAAAGTTTGAAATGAAGGAATACTTAAAATTACCTTGTCATTTAACCAGTTACCAATGTATATCATTCCGTTGGCACTGGTATGAACTCCAAGGCCATTCCTCTGCAACAAACCCTCAGGTGTCTTTTTGCATTCCCCTTCTAGGAAAAGAAACTGGTATTTTCAGTTAAAACATCCCTGAGACAACAACAACAACAACCAAAAAAAGCAACTACGAGTTCCTGAAGGGCATATCTTGCATCTGCAGGTAGGCTACCCCAGCTGGGCAGGTGGGGTGAGCAAGGCCAGCCAGAGCAGCTCGGGGCTGTTCCTCTGCCACCACGGAGCCCCAGTGCTGGGGGCACAGGACAGAGCAACCCCTGGGGACCATCGCGGGAGCGGCACCTTTTTTTTAACGCCCTGAAGGGTTAAGGGTGATCCTGCCTCGGTGTGGGGAGCTCGGGGGGGAGGCGGGTTCAGGTGACCCGTCGGCTCACCAGCTGACATCCCCAAAGGGCAGATTTCTTCTTTTCTCATCCCACGCAAAATGGAAAAAAAAAAAAGGAATTAGTGCCTATCGACTGTCTTACCATACTTTTCTTTGTTTGGGAACGTGAAAGATACTTTAAAAACGACAGCATCTGTTGAGAAAGAAAGACGAGAGTGGAGTGCAGTTAGCTGAAACCCCGGCCCTCGCACATCAGCTGGAATAGCCGTTACTTGCGAAGGGCGCGGCGGGGCAGGAGGAGGGAAAAGGCGAGATAGGAGTACCCTCCATGGTTGCCATGCGGAAGTGTTCGCCGTCGCTAGGAGAGTGGGCGCACCGGAAGAGGAAGGCGGCAACTTCCGGGTCGAGGAGCGCTGCGGCGGGCCGGTGAGGAGAGCAGCGGGGAGCGGGAGCCTGAGCTGTGGGGGCTGGGGCTGGGGCTGGGGCTGGGGCTGGGGCTGGGGCTGGGGCTGGGGCTGGGGCTGGGGCTGGGGCTGGGGCTGGGGCTGGGGCTGGGGCTGGGGCTGGCCGAGGTGCGCAGCTGTCCCTGCAGCAGCTCTCACGGAGTCACGGAATGGTTTGGGTTTGAAGGGGCCGTAAAAGCCGTCCGCATTCGTACCCTGCCGTGGGCAGCGGTGCTTCCCACCAGCTCAGTTCCTCATGGCCCCAACCAGCCTGGCCTGGAGAGCCTCCAGGGATGGGGCACCACGGCTTCTGTGGGCAGCAGCGCCAGGGTCCTACTTATTCTAGAGATTTTCTTCTTTGTATTTTACCTGAATCTGCCCTCTTTCAGTTAAAACCAACCCCCTTGTCCTGTTGCTATGTGCCCTCATAAAACAGTCTGTTTGTCGGTGGGGTCGTGATGCTGTGTGTATGTTAATATTGGACAGCAGAACTGATAACAGCTGCTTTACACTTCGGGGACTTGCCTTGAGGCTGGTGAGGGTCCTGCTGTGAGGAGGGCTCCCTCGTCACCCCTCTGGGTGCTCAGCTGTCTGGGCAGCTCTTTGCAGAAGGAACAGGTCAGGAGCAGATTTAAGCTCCCTGCTGTGAAATGTCCCGTGGAGGTTTGTTCTTTGCACTCCCTTGTTCAAGGAAGTGCCATCGCAGTACAGATCTGGGGCTGGGCAGCACTGCTGATAGGCTCACTCTGCTTTCTCAGGGCCTGCAATTGGAGTGGCTGTGAAAAAAATTTGGATCGCTTTTGTGTTCTAAAACCACAGAACTTGTGTGGCAGTGTTCTGGAAGAATGTGCTTACTTTCAGGTGCATACAGGTGATTAATTGCACTTTGAGAAGACAGCTTCTCTTGTCACACAGAAAAACAAATAATGTGCACCTGAGTGGTTATTTTGTACTAAGTCACCTTCATAACTAAGGGCTATTTTTTTTTTTTTTTTTTCCTCCAGCAAGAAACATGAGCTCAGGAGCAAAGAGGAGAGGAAGGCCCAACAGAGGAGGAGGAAGAGGAAGAGGAGGAGGAGGAGGAAAAGGGAGAGGAGGAGGTGGCAGTGGTGGAAGAGGAGGAGGCAGCAGTGGCCGTTCAAACAAGCCTCAGCTCGGTGGAAATAGGAAATGTTCAACCAGAATTTGGGATGATGGAGATGACTTTTGTCTCTTTGAGGAACCAAGGCTGGAAACCAGGTCCTTCTATTAATTTTGAAATACAGAGGTGTTGGGGATGATTTGGGGCTGTGTTTTGGGGTGTAATTGAATATGCACAAAAGTAAAGGAATGTTGAAGCTGGTTCTTCAAGTATGAATCAATCTTTTTTTTTTTTTTTTTTTTTTAATCAACTTGTAGCATTTTATAGTTGGAAAGTTCTTAAGAGGCTTGAAGCTCTGATTTTTTTTTTTTCTTTGCCCACGAAGTAATGTCAAAACATATTTGATCAGAAGACACCAATAAACACGGGATACTCATTTATTTGTGTTCCAAAGCAGAAGCTAAATTATGGAAAATAAGCAGTAAATGGATGAATTTGGTATCCTAAACATATTGTGACCAATCTAGCTTAGAAATACTTGGCTGTACTGTTGTCTGAAAGTAGTGGAACATGGCACAGTTTTTACTAAATCACATTGGATGTGACGTACAATAAAATATGTGTGTGCATCCACATGTGCACTAACGCAGGTGCACACATCCTGGTCACGTAAGAGTGAACCCAAGTGAGCACTGCTTTGGTAATGGGAGCCTCTGTTTTGAAACTGAGGTTTTGACTGAGTCCTGAAATTCAGCTTTGCATACCTGGTCAGTCAACAGTAGGCAGGCAAATAACCATTGTTTTCTTCTTTAGATCAAATGTTTCTGCCAGAAGAGGAGGGCAAACAAAACAAAGGCCTGAAGCCAAAATGCCTCTGCAGACCATCCATATGACAACAGAGAATCAGAGAAGAGTGAAGGAACTTCTTCGAGAGCTTCAAGGGCAGGATCTGGCTCCTGAATCAGAGTTAGTTTAAACTTCTAAATGCGTTAATAGGCACTGTTAGAAAAATTAAAAAATGGTATTCTTTTCCTCCCCATAACTTTTAAATTTATCTCAAGTCATGTGATTTTGAATCTACTCTGTTCCTCTATGATGTTAACTCAGAGAAAGGGAAGGTGCAATTCCTCATTTAAGTGGAGGATTTAAAGTTGCAGGGACACAATCTTGTATCTATTCAGCAGTATAATTTTGTTTCACTTTAATTTGATAACCTTTTATTAGAGTAGCTGGTTATGGTGAAGATGACGATGAACCTGATTACCTTGATGATGATCAGTGCTGGTCAACAGATCAGGAAGTTTCTGACGTGACACCAAGGTCTTCTGCTGAGGCAGCTGCCCACAACATTGTGGAAAGCGAAGTGTCTCCATTTGCTGTGCACAAGCTCTCCAGGTGATTAATTCCAGTTAACGATTTGTGTGCTGAAGAGGCAAGTCGTTAGTCTAGGCACTGTAAACCCTCAGTGCTTTGAATTCCACTTGACTCCAGAGAGAGTCTATGTTCAGGAATTGTGAGTCTGTATCTCCTCAAGATTTGATCCTCAAGTGGATGAACGTAAAATAACGGTTTTATGAAAATAAAGAGTTGTAGCATTTTTATGGCAAAATTTTCAGTTCTTTCTCTAAGATAATGAAACAAGTACTGGGAAAGCTCAGGCAGCACTGCTGTTATATATGTTTATTCTGGTTAGGTGTAATTTTGTTAGCTTTCTTCATCCATTTTGCTTAGATCTGAGCATTTCTTAACATTTTTTATTTCTTTTCTGTGTGAGAGGGCTCAGCTTTTTCTGAAGAGCTTTATAGTGGGCATGATATGAGACAGTTGCTACCTAAACTGTCACCTTCAAAACAACAGACCTTTGGGGGCTTTTGTTTTTCAGGCAATAGCAATACTCTCATGCTGTATGTACTTCCTTACTTTGAGCCTCGTTTAGCAGATCTGTGGTTGTTTTACTTCGTTCTCTGTCACTCACTTGTTGCCATGTGGTCTCTGTGTTGTTGTAGGTATGGTTTTGACAGTGAGCGTTGTAGGACCATCCTGAGATCCTGCAATGGTAACATTGGGGCATCTTTGGAGCATTTGCTATTGCAGTGCTTTGCTGAGAGATACGGAGACAAGATGCAGATTTCTGCAACAGCTGCTCAGGCCAGTCAAGAAGAATGTTTAGAACAGAGACAGGAAGAAGCTTTTGCCCTACGGTCAATCTATGGAGAAAAATTTGTAGAAAGAATTCAAAACAGAGTTTGGACGTTTAGTTTGGAACTGGAATACCTAACAAACAGGCTCAGCAAATCTAAACAAAAGGGTGGTTGTGCGAGGGACACAGCAAAGCAGACTTCAAAAGAAATATGTAAATTTTATCTCCAAGGAGGCTGCAAATTTGGTTCAAAATGCAGATTCGGGCACGAATTCCCTCCAAACCACCCACTGAGATCAGCCAAGAACTCCGTAGATGATTCCCACCTCAGATCTAACAGCGATGGTCCCATATATGAACTTGAAGTAAGATTTCCTGAAGAAAACAAGTATCCACTCCAGGCGCCTCTTGTGGCATTTTACACCACCGATGAGAATCTGCCTCTTGCCTGTCGTCTGCACATCGCCGAATTCCTCTTTGGAAAGGCTCTGATAGCTGCAGAGGCTGGTGAACCGGTGGTGTACGCGTTAGTGACGGCCTTAGAAGATGAATCGGAAATAGGCGACGTACTTGGAAGCACTCGCCACAAATACAGCGCTCCTCCTGTTTCCCATCTGGCAGCGCGTCCAGTAAAGCTGCATACAGAGTCTGCGTCTGCTTCAAATCAAATAGCAGAAGGTACTGAATTTTCATCTAGGGTTTCTGGGCTTAGAAAAAGAAGGCAGGGAGCGCAATTATGGCATCTGTTCCAAATCTGTTTCTGGAGATGAAGGTCATGTGCTGAGCCAGATCCATATTCCGTCTGTCCTCAGGAAGTCATTTAGTAAAACTGCAGGGGAAGAGTTTTTGCTGGCTGCAAGTGCGTTAAAGGCGTGCACAGCAAACAGCGTGGTGGTGCGATCGTGTTGTGTTCCAACACAGTGGATAAAATACCATGCAGAGATGTGGTGTGAGCTCACTTGAAACTGACCTGGTGTGTGTCCAGAAGCATGTTTGGAAGGTAACGGGGAAAGTTACTGGTGAGCTTTCACACACCTGTTACTCATCAACACAACAGTGTCTTAATAGGGAAAAAAAAAATTACCTACCCTTCCTCACAACTAATTTTGTAAAGTTGGATTTTGTGCATAGTGTTACAGACAAGTCTGGAATGGTTCTCTTTTTCATTAATTCTTTTGCAAGCTCGTGCAGCTAGATGTATTCCACAGGGGGAAAGTTGTGACCCTGTGTCATTTGTGGCAGGGTGACAAGTAGCTGCATGGCTTAATTTACCTTCTGACTCCCAGTTCCAAAGCTGTTTTATTCTAAGGCAAACTTCCTTAAAAAGAGCATGCAAGAATAATAGCACCACAATGTAGAGCACCTGAATAGTGTCAGCCTGTTTTTTGCTGTTTTGTTTTATTACAGTAAAATACATTATTCCTATTCTTAACACCTCCACAGCAAAGTAGCTTTGTTCCAGAAATTGAAGTCAGAGCTTTCAAAGAAACTTCCTTGTGTTACAAAATACTCAACTTTGATAAATGCAGCCTTAATGCTTTTGAGGGCTAGCTTACTGTGTGAGCAGTCCTGTGTAAACCGATAGGCACTAAGCACTAAAGTGTCTACTCCAGTTTCAGTCTTGGCTTAAAAGTCATTGGCAGTGGCAGTAACACTAACCACTTAGTGTCACAGTGGAGTTTCAATCAGCTTAGGCTGGTGTTGCCATCACCTGTGCTGCATCCCAGTAGCTCTGTGGTGATTTGGAGCAGACCGGTTGCCAGTCAGGTTTGCCCTGTGGCCACCCAGACTGTGGTGCTGCAGAGCGCAGCTGGGGTAATTGTGACAAGTGGGATGCAGCTGGAGAAGTTGTGCTTTGCCTGACAGGAGGTTTGCTGGTGGTGCTGAACTGAGTGCGTGTTAAAAAAACTGCCCTACAGGCCTTCATCTCCTGTTTAGCAAGGTTCTTTATTGAGAGCACTACTGGAAAATGCATCTGTTTTCTACTGTGCTGATGGAGGTATCTGCCTTGATAATACCTGAATGTTTGTTCTCTGTTTCAAGCTTCGGCAGCATTAGAGCCTCCAGAAGAAGAGGTGGCAGAAGAAGAGGAGGAGGATGAGCCCCAACAAGTCATTGTGGAGAATGAGAGTTATGTGAACCTCAAGAAAAAGCTTTCTAGAAAGTATGATGTCCACTCCAAATCTACATATAATGAAAACGTTAAAATCTGTATGCAATTTCGGCTGAAAAAGGTATAGTATACAAAGCAGAATGTCTCTGTTATGGACACTTTAGAGAAATACATATTTAAAACAATGGGCTGCTGTTTCACTCTTTTTGTTTTCTTACTACTGATGCTCATCTTCCGTTAGTTCAGCAAACAGTGCATCTAACATCTGTCTCCAGTTGTGTACTTCCCCTGAAAGAGAATGAAATATGCAATGCTAAGTGTTGTTTCAGAAGAGATGTAGGCTGGATTGATTTGTTTGTGTTGATCTTTTGCAAACAAATTGCATCTTGTTCTCGGTGCAGAAGCTGCTGTTTCATCTGATAGGATTCTGCTGCCTTTGAGCAACCTGCAAGGAATCTCACAAAGCTATTTCAGCACTGTCAGATAGTTAGAAGGGAAAAATCAATAGCAGTTTATATATGGGAGATTTCATCTGACTATCAGATTGTATATCCTGATAGAAGGTTGCTGAGACTGCTTCTGCATGCTGAGATACAGCAAATACTTCAGAGAATAACAGCAACGTTAGTTTGGTGTTTTAGAAAACGCCCTTTTGCTCTATTTAATAGAAAAGCTTGATGCAAGGAAAGAAATATGTGGATTATTGTATGCAGGGTGTCTCTAAGGTCAAAAGGACTGTTAGCATCCAACATTGTTGAATCTAGCACACCACAAATACCCCTTTCTTAACTGTATTGCGTCTCAGTCTTCTAGGCGCTTCCAGTCCATGTTGCATGAAAGGCAGAAGCTCCCTGCGTGGCAAGAGAGAGAAACTATTCTTGATTTGCTGACAAGTCACCAAGTTCTTGTAGTGAGTGGCATGACAGGGTAAGAGTGTGATTGTGCATTCAGGCTTTATGTATTAAACTGTACATGGAAGAATGTGAAACATACAGAATCATGGAATATTCCAAGTTGGAAGGGACCTGTAAAGATCATCAAATCCAACTCCTAGCTCCACACAGCACCTCCCCAAAGTCAGACCATATGTCTGCAAGCATCTTCCAGGTGCTACCTGAACTCATCAGTTTGATGCCATGAGCACTGCCTTGGGGAGCCTGTTCCAGTGCCCAACCACTCTCTGGAGAAGAACCTTTTCATGATATCCAGTGTGAGCCTCCTGTTTCACAGCTTTATGCTGTCCTCTTGGGTTCTATCTCTGGTCACTGGAAAGAGATCAGCGCTGCTCCTCCACTCCCCTTTGAGAGAAAGCCACAGGCTGCCCAACAGCCTCCCCTCGGCCTCCTCTGCTCTGGGCTGAGCAAACCCAGAGACTTCAGCACTCCTCACATCCCTCGCCCTCTAGACTCCTCACCATCTTTGTACCCTCTTTTGGACACTGTAATAGTTTCATGTCCTCTTGAGGCTGTGGCGCCCAAAAAGATTTTCTCTGTGAGGTCATTTGTTCATACTTGGATCAAGTCAGCTCTCGTGTAACTTTTCAAAAATTAATTGCTTGAAAGCTTATGTGGGAGAAAAGATTAGGGTTATTAATCATCCCTGAGCAATGGCAGCAATCTTACATGAAGTTCATATAAAGAATGACATTAATGGAACAAAGCAGATTGCAGGTGGAATGCAGTCTGTTTATCTGGATGGAAGGTGTTTGCCTTTCATTGAGCTTTGTTTTTTGTCACTGTGTTTTAATTGATGCCTGCTTTTTTGTCATGCAGATGTGGGAAAACCACTCAGATTCCTCAGTTTATTTTGGATAACTCATTGCAAGGTTCTCCAAACACAGTTGCAAACATCATCTGTACTCAGCCTCGCAGGATCTCTGCCATTTCTGTGGCTGAGCGTGTAGCCAAAGAGAGAACAGAAAGGGTTGGTGTCACTGTTGGCTATCAGATCCGCTTAGAAAGTGTAAAGGTATGTGCTTTGCTTGGTAAAGGCATCTGCTTTGCTTGTTGGTTTTCATTTAGTTCTATTGAAACATGCCTAGTGCTTGTCTGGGATACAGAATGTCTGTCCTATATCCACCATACAGTGAGATCAGGAAGTCTGTGTCACCCATATTTTATAATGTATTATAAAAAATATATACATTTCATCCTGAATTGCACAGTCCATTTCACAGAATGAGACTGCAGTTCTGTCTTGTGTTGTTGTTTGTCTCTGTTGAGACAGTGGGTGAAGGCTCAGAGAATGACGCTCAGTACTGGAAGTACTTTTCCTCTAGAGGTTACCTGAGCACACTGACTTCATTTCCCTGCCTGTTTCCATTTATCTCCAAGTTGGTTATCACAAAACAGCTTCCAAAGGAAAAGCAGTTGTTTATTTACCACTTACAGTTAGCAGTGCCTCCTTGTATGAAGCGGATGCTCTTAAGTTTTAATCAGCAAAGAAAAATTATCCAGTCCTGTCTCCATCAAGGATTGTTTGTTTCCTTGCTGTCGTACCCAGCACCCAGCGGAAGCTTTATTGCCCCACGTTGCGCTGTGTTAAGTTGTGCACAGCCCATCCAACTGCTGTATTTTACCTTTCCAGTCCTCAGCTACCAGACTGCTGTACTGCACCACAGGTGTGCTGCTGAGGAGGCTTGAAGGTGATCTGACTTTGCAGGGCATTACACACGTTATTGTTGATGAGGTTCATGAAAGAACGGAAGAAAGGTGAGTGATCTTTGATCCCGCAAAACGAAGAAACGATCAGAGAGGTGATGATGAAGATGCAGTGTCTGAAGTTGTTTGTGGCAGTAAGAACGGGCTGGTGGAATGAGTCTGGTTTAAGGTTTTTATCTGAAGACTGTTGATGTGTTGTGTTGCAGCAGCTGTAAAGTGAGCACATCTCTTAAATTCTGTTCTTCCAATCTGCCATCATGTTGCAGTGATGTTAAAAAGAGGTTTTGGATGATGGGGGGGAATTGGTAACTTTTTACATTTTTCTGATTTTCTGGTTCTCAACTCCTCCCTTGTTTCAGCTTTTTATGAAATAAGCACAGTTCTTCAGATAACCTTGTGGGAACTGCTTTTCTTTCTGTAAACTAGGTGGCAAAGGTCTTTTTCTTTGATGCTTTCCTTGTGAAATACTGAAATACAGTGGGCTTAGAGGAGGCTTTGATTGTGAGCTGTTAGTCTACAGCTCTGGTTGCAGTTTAGCCCCGTAAAAGGATGTGTTTCTCTCAAGGATTCTTCTTTCTTCTCATCTAAAATTGCTTATAACCTTAGGCATGTCACAAAAACCATTAAATGCTTAGGGGAAAATATAGCCAGCAGGGAAGAAGTTTGAGTAGCTCTCTCAGTGGGGAAGGAGCAAAAGTGACTCATCTGTTAATTAATTTGTTACCTAATGTTCTTGTCTTGTCATTTATGTAGTTATTTTATAAGGTAACTAGAGCATTTTAAATACATTTGCTAAGTAATCCTGGCCCTCTAGTAAGGAAAAGCCAGAAAATAAGCTGTGTGGGAAACACAGGGTCACAGCCTAACCACTGATTGAGCACCTGGGGACAGGGTGTAGCCAGCCCTGGGAGCACAGGGGTGAGCAATTCAGCTGTGCCACCAGAACCCAGCCTCATTTAAGGGCTGGCGGCTGCAAGGCAGCATGTCAGAGTGGAGATGGTCTCCTTTGGAGTGTTCAGCCAGTTCTGGTCCTCACAAAGGGGGTAAGTGATTCCTCCTGTGTTACACTGCCTTTCTTGGGTGATGTGAAACTGGTTAAAGGCAATTGTAGCTGCTGTCTGCCCGTCCTCACAGAAGTGGATGGGCTTCCACTAACTCACTGCATTGTTAGCTCCTGCTGTGCTAAGAAGCTCATGGTGTTGATGTGATTCTATTGCCATGCTACTGAAAACACTGAAAGTGGAGAGAATATGGATGGCAAAAAGAGGTCTGAAAGCTAACAATGAAAAAATTCAGCTGTCTTTTTGCTTGCTCTCTTCAGTGACTTCTTGCTGCTGGTTTTGAAGGATATAATGATTCAGAGACCAGACCTGCGCATTATCCTAATGAGTGCCACCTTGAATGCAGAGCTTTTCTCTCAATACTTTCACTCCTGTCCAATTATTAACATACCAGGTGAAAACAGTCATTTTTATTATCTTGTCAATATTCATTGCTTTAGAGCTTTGGTTTTGTTTTTTTCTGCTTGTGGAATGTTTCTATATTTCTGTGTACATCAGTGTTGAATGGGAGAAAAGATGGTTTCAACTCTGGTTCTAAGCAAAGGGCTAACTATACGTAGTTGCAAGATGTGCATTTCTTCAGTAACTGCAATTACAAGGTCTTAAATGTAAAAGCTAGTGGGTTTATCAGAAAAGTCTTGGAAATTGAATCTTTTTGAAGCTTTTCTTATACCAGCAGAATTTCCCTCCTTAAAAGCTGGAAGTGACAAGATGTGTACGGTGTGGTTCCCTGAGCTACTTTCACCACAGCTTAAACTTCCTGTAAGGGTATCAGCCCTTCTCTGACTGTGTGTGTGTGCATGTTGCCAAACCATGCTTGGAAAACATCTGCTGTAAGAGCACAGAGGGATAGAGATGAGAGTCCCACGTTAGGTTTTTTAGGTCACAGAGGTGGATGGAGGGTTAAAGTGGTGAAGCCTGCGTGTGAAATCACAAGCAGTGTAACATAATTGCCATCTTTTGTCTCTTCTGTGGCACCTAGATTTACTTCCTTATGTTCCCTTTTAGGTCGAACATTTCCTGTAGATCAGTTTTTTCTGGAAGATGTGATTGCAATGACAAGGTATGAAACTGCCAAACTGTCTCAGATGTGTTTGAAATTTAAAGTTGCACTGTACCTGTGCATAAATTAAAATAAAATAAAATTTTGAAAAAGACCTGGAGTTCTGCTAAAGCACAGGCTATAAAAGATGCTTCTTATACCACTATGGGATCTACAGTGCTGTGCCAAAACCTGTTCTGAGTTAGATACCACGTAAATACTCAAGAAGTGAACTTTGCTAACTTCTGTTAGTGCTTGTGTATTGACAGAACTACCTCCTCATCCACCCCTTGTTTGTTTCACTGGTGATTAGATATTGGCAAGCAAAAGTTGTTAGATTTCATCACTGAAGGTGAAAAATAGCAGAATTTCCTTTTTGTAAGCTCTACCTCGCAGCAGAAAGTGAGATAAATATTCCTGCTATCAATAGAAGCTGCTGGAGAGTCATAGCAGCTCAGATATTCCAGATAGTAAATCAGTCAGCTGTTCTGAGTTATAAGCAGATTGTTGCTCTGAGCTGCTCTCTGAGTTTAGCTCACATTTGCAGTCCAGGTGTTTCTCATTACAGCTTTTAGAACACTCTCCTCCCACTATGGAGACCTCTCTCCTCAGTCCAAAGCTGGCTAAAACTTTGAGCACTGATGACTTGTTAGCATGGGAGAGAAGAGCTGTAGTGCAGGCGATGGTGCTTTCTTGGCCACAGTTTATTCTGGAACTGCCTTGCACTGAAGTTAGAGTTGCTCAATAACTTGAGTTGCGCTGGGGCTTAACGGCTCACTCTGCCATGCCCTTCCATCAGTAAAATTGAATCTATTTTAAAAGTGCTGCTTCACCTGTCCTTACAGTGGAGTTGGAGCAGTAACATGAATCGCAGTCAGTGTGAAACACAATTACATATAAATCTGGGAGGAACTTTGTATAGCTGTGATGCCCTGTCTCTGTAGCTAATTAGTGCATGGGGGCTGTTGGGCTTCTTTCCTTGCCACTTGAAGATTATTCATTCCTCTGCTGTGCAGGTATGTCTTAGAGGACAGCAGTCCCTACAGGCGCAAGACAAAGCAAGAAAACAAACTGACTGCAAGACACAAAAGAACTGCATTTGAAGAAGTGGAGGAGGACTTGAGACGTGCTGGTTTGCTGGAAGACGCTGACTCAGCTGTCAAGGATTCAGACCCTGACCAAAAGTTAACTCTGAAGCAGCTGCTTAAGCGATACAAAGGTGAGCCCCTTCTGAAATCCAGTAGGTTTGCACATAAGATTTGTAAGCCAACATGTTATGCTAGCATATAATAGTGTATGTTGAATGCAGGTGTGTAATTCAGAATTCTGTAGTGGTGAAGTTAAGCTAGTTGCTGCTTTCTAGATGGGAAACCTTGTAAGCTTTGAAAAACAAAACAAACTTCATTTTCTTAAACTGTAACAAAGATCTGGACTGCAAACAGCTTTTCAAGCATCTGAAAAGGGGTAGTTCTCAGCTGCTGTCTATTTCCATCTCTTTTTGGATAACTAGTTGACTTTGAGTTTTCTTTATCTGTTCTTGCTGGACCGGTTTTACATAATGCTTAGCATGCATCTGCCTCAAGGATCAACATCACTTCAGCATCATGAGCCTTCCTTGAGAAGACAAGTCACTGTGAAAGGCTTAATGAAGAGGGCAGACCTTTCCATTAATTCCCCCCCCCTCTCAACATCAAAATGCTCCCTGCGCTTTGTCTCCTTCCTGCACACCCTCATGCCATAATGGTGAGCTCTCCAGTGGCAGTGAGTGAGAGTCATTGCTCTCAATTGCTTTTCAAATTTCTGCTGGAGATTTAGCATCTCAGAAGGGTAATGGGGTTGGTCTGTTTTTTGAGTTGATGTAAGAAATGTTGGAAGGAAGAAGAGAGAGAGCCTGAGAAGGTATCAGTAAATCATAGAATCATGTAATGGCCTGGGTTGAAAGGGACCTAAAAGATTATCTATTTCTAACCCCCAGCCATGGGCAGGGCTGCCCCCCAGCACAGGCTGCCCAGGGCCACATCCAGCTTGGCCTGGAGCATCTCCAGGGATAGGGCACCACAGCTTCTCTGGGCAGCAGTGCCAGGGCCTTGCTGTCCTGTGAATGAAAAAAATCCCCCTAAACATCTAATCTAAATACCCCTTTTAGCTTAAAGCCATCCTTCCTTGTCCTGTTGCTGTCGGACCATGTAGAAGTAGATCTCCCTCCTGGTTATAAGCTCCCCTCAAGTACTGGAAGGCTGCAGTGAGATCTCCCTGGAGCCTTCTCTGCTCCAGGTTGAACAAGCCCAGCTCCCTCAGCCTTTCTTCATGGGAGAGGAAGGGACAGTCTCTTCCTTCTCCCTGCTGCCACCCCTCCATTGATGCAGCCCACAGCACTGCTGGCCTTGTGGGCTGCAAGCGCCCAGGTGGCTCACATCCAGCTTTGGTCCACTAGGACCCTCCAGGTCCTTCTCTGCAGCGCTGCTCTCAGTAAGTTCTCCCAGTCTGCACACGTATATGAGATTGCTCCAGCCTAAGAGCAACAGTGTGCACTTGGCCTTGTGGAACCTCATTAGGTTCAGGTGGGCCCACTTCTTGAGCCTGTCCAGGTCCCTTTGGATGGCGTCCCTTCCTTTTATTGTATCAACTGCACCACTGACCACGTGAAGGCTTCCAGCTCCTCCTACTATAAGTATGCTCACAGATAAATCCTGGTCTAGGCTTTATACAGGGCAAATGTGAACCCTGATAAGGTGTGAGAAAAGCAGAGCTGGACCAGAGTGACTTGTGAGGCTGCCTCTGTCTGGTATAAACCAGGTGCTGTTTAGGCTGAGTTGTGCATGTTTACACAGCCGTGGTGGTTGGCTGTATCCAGTGTGTGAATTTTATGAGGGATGAACTCAACTGTGTTGTTTCTTTCTATTTCCCTAGGGGTCAACAAGACGGTGTTAAAAACAATGTCTGTCATGGACTTGGACAAAGTTAATCTGGAATTAATTGAAGCCTTGCTGGAGTGGATAGTTGATGGCAAACATTCATACCCTCCAGGTATCTCACACTGAGAGATGAACAGAGGTAGATTCACAGAGATTATGCACTTGTAGACAGCCTCAGGATAATGTTTTGTGTTCAGTGTTCTGAGTAACAAAAACCCTGATATGCATAGGGTGGGGTAAGATGAGAATTGTCTACTTTGGAAAGTCTTTGGTGGGAAGCTGTTGCAGCCTGTATGCTTTTGCACAAGAACTGCAGAACAGGGCTGGAGCTTTGCCTTGGCCTTCTGCATTAATAACGTACCCTAGCATCATTTCTATTGAGTGATCATTATTTTTCTTGACTGACATACTTAGGTGCTGTGTTGATATTTTTGCCTGGTCTAGCAGAAATCAAGATGCTTTATGAGCAGCTCCAGTCTAATGCCCTTTTTAATAACAGACACAGCAAGAGGTAAGGCACAGAAATTCCTAGATGATATCTTTACTCATTAAAAAAAGAGTAGCTTTCAGCACAGTCTGCTTTTATCAAGGGACAAATAAAGTTTATTAAATGTGTGTTTGTGATATGACCCAGTCAAGGTAATTCCTACTCTACTGTCTTACTGACTTGCTCTGATTGGTTTTTCTTATCTCAGAAGTTTCAAAGGTGTCAATTTTGTTACCTGTTGTAGTTCTCAGAAATCCTAGTGCTGAGTTTCTCTACCTTGTGCTCTGCATGGTCCAGTGGACTGTTGAAAACTTCTCCTCAGCTATTGTTCTCTTTCAGAATGTGCCCTAAAAAGCCTTCAGCTGTTACTGTGGTTGTATTGGATCACAGATTGCTACATGGAGATGTACCTGGATCTCCATGAGTAAACAGTAGTTACACTGATGCCTTTGATAAGGTTGAAGTAATCCTTTCCAGTCTGGCATTATAAATTGAATGTTCTGGACTGTTCACAGGAGACAGGTTTGTTTTCTTTTTCAGCCCCATTCTGAGACCTGTTCCTTCTGCAAACTTCTCCAACCTTCCCTTAGGACATGTCTTAAAATTGATACGGCAGGGAAGTTTGCCATTTTTTACGTAAATTTGAATGGCTGTGTGCAGTGTCTGATAGTGGCAGTGCAAAAGTGCATGCAGGCAGACTGTTCCCAGGAGGAAAAAGGCAGAGATGTGCTGAGCATACTCTCGTACTTTTCCTCCAGGTGTGTTGTTTATCCACTTCATTCTTCGCTGTCCAGTGAAGAACAGCAGTCTGTGTTCCTCCGCCCTCCTGCAGGAGTTATCAAAATCATCATCTCTACCAACATTGCAGAAACATCTGTCACCATTGATGATGTGGTCTATGTGATTGATTCTGGAAAAATGAAAGAGAAAAGGTATTGGGATTCATTCCCGCTCTGTGCAGAGAGCTGGGAAGAACCTGAAGGAGCTGCTAGGAGGTGGGGGAACCAGTCTGGACCCAGATCCAGCTGCACGGGTGGGAATTGGGTCCATATAGAGGTTGGCAGCATCTGTCTGCTTGAGCTGCAGCTTGTTCACCCTGCACCCAGGAATATAAGCCTATTTCTTGCTCTCCTGTAGGTATGACCCGAGCAAAGGAATGGAAAGTCTGGAAGACACGTTTGTGTCCAGGGCCAATGCTCTGCAAAGGAAAGGACGAGCGGGCCGTGTGGCCTCAGGTGTCTGCTTCCATCTTTTCACTAGCCATCACTATAACCATCAGCTCATAAAACAGCAGTTACCAGAAATACAAAGAGTGCCCTTGGAGCAGCTTTGTCTGAGGTGAGCTGTTGTTTCTATATTACCTGAAACACTCAATGTAGAATGTCCTCCCTTCACATCAGGAAGTATCTGAAATGTCCTTATTAAGGAATTTAGTTCCTTCAGTAGCATCACAAAACCAAGAAACTTGCTTTGGAGGTTTCAGGTTCCCTTGATCTCACTATCACAGTCCCTCTGAATCCAGAGATCTAATCATGCCATGTCTCAGATCTCCCTATATTCTTGCACAGTGCTTAACTCTATTTGGCACTAGGAAAAGGGTCTCGCCCCCCGAGAAGATGCTTGCATTCCTGTGCTCTGGACCCACACCAGATGTTTATCTCTCTATGCTAAATTCTCCCTTAGAGTTGTTGGGTAACCTAGTGCAGTAAGTCCAAACCTGGATCCACCACCACCATAACACCAATGCTAAATGAAGAGGCCTTTTTGCTCCTGCCTCACTCTATACACACCTTCATACAAAAAAGAAACAAAACAAGAAAAAATGTTTTTTCAGAGAAAGCTTCATTTTAAAACCCTGTGTGATAAATAAGGATCTGTTCTTCCTGACTGTGAGACTGGATGGAGGTAAGCCATCCATATTGGCTTCCTGAGTTTAATCACTCTTTACAGAACCTCTTATGGGGCCGTGTTTTTGAAGTAGATTTGCTGTATTTTTGATAAATGCTTGCTCTAGCATCCTGTCCGTGGAATTAAGCTGCCTTCTTTTTCTTCCAATTTTTTTTTGCCCCTCCTTAAGAATTAAGATTCTGGAGATGTTTTCTGCACAGAGCCTTCATTCTGTTCTGTCACGACTAATTGAGCCCCCCAGAACTGAGTCTTTGAGGGCATCAAAGCTGCGTCTACAAGACTTGGGAGCGTTAACTGCAGATGAAAAGCTCACTCCTCTGGGATATCACTTGGCTTCCCTGCCTGTTGATGTCAGGATTGGCAAACTAATGCTGTTTGGCACCATCTTCCGCTGCCTGGATCCTGCACTCACAATAGCAGCTAGTCTGGCTTTTAAGTCACCCTTTGTAAGTATTCTTAGTCACATTTCCAGCTTTGAAAGCAGTACATTTGCATACAGCAGTGAATGCTGCTGTGAACTGCAGCATACTATACCTGGGTATTTTTACTCTCCTTTTTAGCCTCCCCAGTTTATATGCTTGATGCAGTGCTCATCAGAAGAGTCGTTACAAGTAGATGATGAAAGTCATGCAGCAGTGACACAAGTAGTAGTTACAAGCAAGCATTGAAACAATGCTGTTACTACAGTTAATAAACATTAAGTGCCACCAGTCTGTTTTGTCCAGGTCTAGTGTAAAAATAGAAAGCTAATATAAGAAGCAGTTACATGGTGAGATTAGTCTGTTCCTGCCTTTCTAGGTGTCTCCGTGGGATAAAAGGGAAGAAGCAAACAAAAAGAAGTTGGACTTTGCAGTAGGAAACAGCGACTATCTGGCTCTTCTTCAGGCATATAAGGTGAGCTAAAAATGATAAGCGTCTATCGGAGGTCTGTGATGTATCACAGTGTGAATGTCAGTACTTCAAGGTTTGCTCTTGCCTTTTCAATTAGGGATGGCGTTTAAGTACCAAAGAGGGCTCTCAGGCAAGCTACAACTATTGCCGGGAGAACTTCTTATCAGGAAGAGTTCTTCAGGTCAGTCAGTTTTTGTGGCCTCGTGCCAGTTGAGGACACTGAGGCAGAGTTCTGGTGCCTAAACCAAGCAAGCTCTGGGCTCTCTTGCCTCTGTGGGTCTCACATCACAGACCTTTCTTTCTCTGTAGGAAATAGCCAGTCTGAAAAGACAGTTCACAGAGCTGCTTTCCGACATTGGGTTTGTGAAGGAGGGGTTAAGAGCCAGGGACATTGAGAGGAAATGGTCCCAGGAAGGCGATGGTGTCTTGGATGCCACAGGAGAAGAGGTAATTTGCAGCATTTTGGTGCTTTGAACAGATGTTGCAGCTTTTGATGTGGCCTGAATGCTAGCTGTTAGCTCTAGCCTGATGGGCTTCTGGATGTGACCTTGCAACAAACACCTCCTACCTGTTAAGTTTTTTCTCCCTGTATGTTATTAACCTCCATTACTTCAGACCCTACGTGCCCAAGAACTGGACCAGGTATGGAGGTGAGACTGACACAGCAGTGTGTTCTGAGAAAGTGAAATGCCGCTGTCCTGGCACACGCGGTGGCAGCGAGTGCTGGAAGGACACAGGTCTGATTCATGGGCTGGATGTTGGCATTAGTGCAGGCTTTATTTTGGGGAATGGAATTGCGTTACAGAGCAGGCAGTGAAATACTTCAGCATTGCAGACAACGCTCAGAAAGCTGTACCTGCTGAGCCGGAGATCTCCTGGGGCTACGTGGCAGGGCAGTAAGAGCTTGGTAGCTGTAGCGTCTCCCTGTATGTTGGGACGTGTGCTTTCTTTCCCTACTTTGTAGCCAGACACAGGGGAACAGTTACATAGCTGGTGTCTCGTGTGCTCCAAATAGCTCTTGGGCAGCACTTCAGTCTAGTCTGAGACCTCTGGACCAACGACTGGTCGTTTGCTGTAAAACACAGCAGTGCAGCTATGCAAGGAAATCAGTTTCAGCAGTTGATTCATTCCAGCAGCAGGGCTTTGTCTTTTGACCTACCTGCAGGATTCCTAATGTGTTCATGAATTTCGCAGGCGAATTCAAATGCGGAGAACATCAAGCTGATCTCAGCTATGTTGTGTGCTGCGCTGTATCCCAACGTTGTCCAGGTAAAAGAATGCTTTTTCACTCTTTGAAGTTGATGCGTTGTTAGAAATGCTGCTACGCAGCGGTTACACGGCGTGTCCACACTGCCAGCTGCAGCATGGCCTGACTGTGGTGGACCACAGCCTGCTTTGGGTTTCCAAAGCTGCTTGTGCCAGAGCCAGGTTGCCCAACTCCTGTTTGATACCACTGCTGGTCCTGCGGTCTTTTAGTGCCACATAAATGCCAGCAGCGAATCTTTTTAAGAACCTACTGTAAATTACAACTTTTTAGAAGACTGGTTACCAATGAAATGTCAGTGTTTAGACAGTACCTGCAGTATAGCATCTGTCTTTAGTGACTTGTTTACTGCCTGAGAATCTGTTATTGATAAAACAGAACTTCTGAAAATGAATTCATAATTCTGGTACAGCAGATTTTTCTAACTTTTTGTCTTGCACCATACAGGTTAAGAAGCCAGAGGGCAAATATCAGAAGACCAGTACAGGAGCTGTCAAAATGCAACCAAAAGCAGAAGAGCTGAAGTTTGTTACAAAAAATGATGGTTATGTTCACATTCACCCTTCATCTGTGAATTATCAGGTCAGGATTTTTTTTTTTTTCCCTTTAGACAAACTGTTTTATTAAAACAAAAATCGCCTTTCCTTGAACAGATGAGAAGTGAGGGACCCTTTTGAAGCTTAAGAAAAAAAATGCTTAATGATTGTCTCCTTGTTGATAAATAAGGGTGTATTGCTCTTGAACACAGAATTAAACTTCATCCTCTGGAGTAGAATTAGAAGACAAGGAGACTCCCCCTCATCAATGTTTCGCTGTGTCCACAAAGCTGCACACAAAAATGCAGTTGTGGCACTCCCCAGCTTCTCCTTGCTATTAAGGTAGCATGCATGCAGTGTTTTTGTACATGCAGGTCACCCAACCTGAGGCTGAGGTATTAAGCATTGGTAAATAATCCCTGGCCATTCTGATTTGTTTCTTCATGGGTCCTCGAAACTCAAGTTTCCCTTCTGTCTTAATAGCCATTTTTAGATAAGAGCTCTTCTCCTTACCTCAATAGATGGTAGCACTGTCTAATGAGGTCTGCCTCCATATTTGAGGATTCTGTTTTTCCAGGTTATAAATGACTTGCTTAAAGCGTGGGGCTCTTACCATTAACTGCAAAACGAGGTTTTAAAGACTTTTCAGCCACTTTCTTTTACAAGAGCACATGAGATCTCTGTAGTGTGAAAAAGAGCTGTGGCCCTTGAGGTGTGGTTGGCAATCAGCTGATTTGTGACAAGCTTACTGCAGAGTGTGTGGGAGCAGGGCTAACTCACGAAGTTGAGGGCAGCTGTCGTGGCCTGAAGAGTCTGTGAAATGTGTGGGCACATTTGCTGTTCCTTGCAGCTCTTGCAGGCAATCCCGTATTTGCCCGAGCGGGCTGCAGTACAAGTGATGCTGTAAGGAGGGCAGTACACGTGTTCTTTGTGGTTAACCGCAGTCTTTTGGGCTCTGCCATTGCAGACCAGGCACTTTGAGAGCCCCTACCTGGTGTACCACGAGAAGATCAAGACCAGCCGCGTGTTCATTCGAGACTGCAGCATGGTGTCAGTGTACCCGCTGGTGCTGCTGGGAGGCGGGCAGGTTCACATGCAGCTGCAGAAGGGAGAGTTTGTCATTTCCCTCGATGACGGGTGGATACGGTTTGTGGCAGCCTCTCACCAGGTAAGGGGAAGGGATCATGCTGGGCGTGCTGCAGAGCTCCCGCGTGGGCAGAGCTCTGTGTGTTTGAGATGGGGAGGTGCGCTTCAGGAGCTTCGCGCTCACCTGTGTGTTGTGCTGTGCGTGCCAGGTGGCTGAGCTGGTGAAAGAGCTGCGCTGTGAACTCGACCAGTTGCTGCAGGATAAGATCAAGAATCCCAGCATGGATTTATGCATGTGCCCTCGTGGGTCTCGCATCATCGGTATGATCGTAAAGCTTGTGACCACACAGTAAGGCGTGAGTGGCTTTCTGTAAAGACGCAGCCTGCGTCGTTACAGCCTGATAATAGACCAGGTAACATCAGTGTCTTTATGTAGTTGTTATCTGAGAATATGGGGCTGATCTCTGGAACACCAGGCTGGCAGTGATGCTGTCGGCTGGTGTGGGTTTTTATTTTGACAGTTTGCAGAGAGCTTGCCTGTTGCTAACAGCATGCCTTACAGTAGGACACAGGAAAATGGCAAATTTTGCAGGAGGAGTAGAAACCAACTATAAGAGCACCTTTTTCTGTGAAACCGTACATTGGCAAAAGGGGTTGTGGTCACAGAACTGCTACACAGCTGCTGCTTCTAATAATAATGTCTGAAAGCATCTGCTCTTAAATTGGTTCAAACTCGATTCTACATTTTGAGCGAGATTTCACTGAGGCGATTGGTCTTTAACCCAAAGCCCTTAAAAAGGGAGACTCAGTCTAAGAGTCCAGTTGGACTAAATTCCTGGATCAGCACAGAATGCTGTGGCTTAAATGTATTGCTGCAGGAAAAGGTGGCTATTTCCCCTGAAAGAAGGGTTTTTCAGGCCTCCTGAACTGTGGAACACAGCAGAAAGGGGGGAGGGGACTGCTGTAGCCCCCTGAGAAATTACTTCACTGGAACGTAGTGCTGGTTGTTAAATGCTTCTCAGGGGTGGTATTCCTCCTGCCACCATTGTATCACTGACTTTGGAGGAGGGGAGGGAATTTTCACCAGTCTTGCTCTGGGGAAGCACTGTTAACAGACACTTGTGAAGACTACAGTAATGAAATAGTACTACTTCCTTTATCACACTGCTGGTTTGTGATGTTTAGGGTTTCAGAACTGGAACTGCTCGATGTAATGGCAGTTGCAAATGGTAGTAGCTGATTTTGCTGTTGTCTGTGGTAGAAAAACAGCAAACACCATCTCTACCACCAGACGTGCCTACAAGCAGCCTTCAAGCTGAGGAAGGAGCAGAGGCAAGCATTTCTCTAGTTAAATATGTGCAGAAGCGGTGAAAAAAAGAGCATAAACTGTGCTAAGGCTGACTACTGCTACAGTAGGACAGGTTCTGCACTACGCTGAGTTGCAGAAGACTCTCCTGTACCTCTGCCCCACACCTTGTTGATGCCAGCAAGAGAACACATCAACAGCAGCACCATCTTCTGTAGCTGCATACCTGGACTTTGCTACTTGGTTTTTCTGAGGTCTGGCAAAGAGCTGCTTAAAGCCAACTACTCTTGTGGGAACTCTGCAGCGCTTCGGAGAAGTTTTCTATGTGTTGTCAAGGCAGTGTGCAGCCCTTAGCTGTATGAGGTGGTACCATCACAAGTGATGCTGGTTCTGTGTACAGCTGGCAGTCACTCCTGTTCAGCATCAACGAACAGCAGCTACGCGTAGGTTGGCTGCAGAGTGCAATAGGAACAGATCCCATTTCTCACTTTGGACTTTTGTACTTTCAAAATGGTATCCCTCTTCAATAAAAGCATTTTGCAACCATCAAGGAGTGTAGTGCTTTGGGTGGAAAGTAGCACTCAAGGAAGTCCTGCGGGATTCTTTTCTCTCCCTCTCATGCTAAATTCAGGGGACAAGAGCAGCAGGGGCTGCTACAGGCTATGTTTAGAAGCATCCAACTTCTGAATGTAGTAGGGAGCACTCATGCAACATCCTCGTGCCTTGTGTGGTGGTAGAACAAAGGAGGCCAGGGGCAGGAATAACACACATCCATGCAGTCAGGAGCTGAAGGCAGCTAATGCCCATGTTTCCTTTATCATTCCTTTAAAACACCTCCTGGGCTGCTGTGCCACCTTACTTCAGGAGGGGTTTGATGTGGTAGTGCCTCCCTCCCTCTCACAGCCTGACAGCTCCCCAGAAGCACTAACCTGTTTATGGGGGCACTTATTACTTCCTTTAGCAGAAGGTGGCTGCATTGGGCTGATGTGGGGACATGCTAAAGCCTTTATGCAGTGTAACTGTGACTTCTTTTGTTAAAGTATAATCTCAGTTTATGGGTTTTGTTGTGGGGTTTTGTTTTTTTTTTTTTTTAACTTTTACAGAGGTCTGGGGCATTCGTACACAGCATAATACCTTTTAAACACCACTATATGCATCTCAGGTAACCATTTATGCTTTTATGCTGGTAACCATTGCCCTTCTGTGCAACATCTCTATTTTCATAGTACCAGTTTTTACCAGCTACAGCACTCCAAGGGCTAGAAAGCCATTCTAATGCCTCAGGTGATTGGAGGAGGAAAAGCCAGAGCCCAGCTGCCACGCACCCCCAAAGCACAGGACAAACTCTCCACGCTACTACTGAGCTGCATCTGAGTTTCCTCTGGAGTCCATATCTAACAGGACATGACCATATGAAATCCAGGTGACTGACTGTGAACAAAGCAGCAGTGCTGGTGTTAAGTGACTGGGAAGCACGTCTCACCCCTTCCAGCAGTGCTCCCGGTTTCACATGGAACACTTCTGTTCCATCACTTCCAGGGAGCTGCCCCTCAACCAATTCTTGGCAGAGGAGCAAAGATATCTGTAAGAAAAGCTGTTTCTTCTCCTAGAAGGCCTACCCAGATGCATTTTTTTCAGCACTGGCTCTTCCACCTTATAAACATCAATCCTTCCCTGCAAAACTGTAGTGCTTTGAACTGTTTGGTCAACTGGAATACAAAATGAGAATTCTAAAGTCAGTTACTTCAATGGGTTACATCTCCAAATTATTCCAAGTACCTTAAGTTCATTGGTCCTTTAATCAAGAGCCAAGAAAAACCAGAAGTCTTGTATTCTTTGTGTTTCCATGCTCAGCCTCCTGGGAGTCAGCTCAGTGAGCTGCTTTAGTCACCCAACAAGTAATGAACAGCAGGGTTAGAGCAAAGTATCTCTTAGTTAGAAATGCACTGTTTATTCCAATGCACCAAATACAAAAAGCCCTATATTTCCAGATCACTGAACATTAACACAACAAAGGAGTTTTGCATTAGTCTACTTTTAAAAGATCCAAATTCATGCCTGCTGTTAGGCAATAGAAACAACCTTCTAGGACTAAGCCCTTGCGTTTATAAAGACACCACAAAATCCCTTATAATAATGTAAACAAAATAAATCTTCTTCTTAAACTTTAACCTTTTAACTGGAATCCACTTTTTCCTGACATGCATTCCTCCTTCAAGGGCTTCCTGATGGTGAATGACTGAAAGAGAAACAAAAAGGAGTAAGGACGACTCTTACAGCCAAAGCAGCTGAAAATGTGCATGCTGCCCCAGGTTTCCTTTGTTTGGAAACCAGTCCCCCAATTGGCTCTATCCAGAGTTTTCATTTGCAGCTCAGGGCGGTTAGAAATGTTAGGTTTTACATCAAGTAAATTGCAACTTGAAACACGAAAGGGCCAGTTAAAATGAGAGCTGGCTATGATACCTAGGGTAAGACAAGAAGCATGCTCAAGAAGAGCACCTGTGAGGCTCCAGCCATGCACAGATGGATTCTCATCTGCTAAGGTGAAGTGGGCTATAATTTACACATCTCCAGTTTGGAGCTAGCCGTGAGGCTGCAGGTCAGGCTACTAAAAGTCCACTGTCTTCATCCCTGGTTTTGCAGAGGAATTTGCTTCTTTCTTACTTCAGCGTGCAGCTGTGCTGTGCTCTTAACCTGAGTTAAGAGCCAACTGTGAAGATTCACCAAGAATTGAATCCTGCCAAATACTGGTGGTTTCCTTCCTACTTCATCACCTCCTTTCCAGCTGTGCTCAGAACCATTCTGTTTCCTCTGTTACTTGCTACATTTTCCTGCCTTTTCTATTGTCCTTTCCAAGTTTCACTGAAGTAGGTTACCTTAGAGGATTCCAACTAACAACAGTAAGTGGACACAGGACACCTACACTAGAGTTCTTTTCTAGAAACAGCCTTGTTATAAACTTGTGAGTTTTGTAAGAAAACACCCATGCAAATTCAGGTTTTAGAGTTCACGAGGAAAGTTCATGTTTTGTTTTTTTTTTGCTGAAGTTAACCTACATAGCAACCACTACAGACACCAATTAGTTCAATGTAATCAGATGCTGTACTCTACTTTTTTTTCCTACCTTCTCTTTGGAGATGGTGATCTGGACTTTGAGCGACTGCAAAAGAAAGAAAAAGCAATGTGACTCTTCACACAGTAACTTCCATGCACTCTACACTTCTGACCAACTTAGAGCAGTAAGAACTCTGATATTTTTTGTGTACATCAGACACCACCCTTAAGGCTGTTGATAGCAAGTACGCCCAATTTAGAGACTTACTTTAAGCAAGAAGCTGCAATTGAGAGAGAAAACTGCTGAAAGCTGAAGCCCTCAGTAGAAAGTTGCCACAGCTTTGAAGCAGCTATAAAGTGACAACAGGGTAGTGAAACAAGTGAAGAAAAGACAGGACTGAGAACAGCGAGGGAGCAAGAGGTGCCCCAAATCCTGCCAAAATACTTTAGCACCATAGTCATGGGTTAGACGAGAGCTTGCTAGAACCAACAATCCTTCTGGAAGAACTGCGGACCGACCCACGAAAATCAGTTATAGAAAATAAAAGTAATTTTAAAAAAATATATTTAAAATATGATTAAAAAACAGTAATTAAAGACGCTCTTCTACATGCAACTGAGATACTGGTCCAAAAAGATTTGGAATCATGTCCAAAAAAATTACTGAGTGCTAGTTGTGTTTATACGCTCACCTTTTAGCAGGTAAGCCAGATTTAGATCTACCATGGGACCCAGACCTACAATAGGAGAAAAATAAAGCTCAGCAAAGCAGCCAGTGGCATGCACATACAACGAAGGTTAGCTTAACCAGCAACAGCAATTTCACACTACGTAGCATCACGAACCAGAGAGGAATGCTCCGCTCTGGGCTGGAGGCCGTTCTTCGTGACATTGCTGAAGAATCCTTTAGCTCTTACTGCAGAGACTCTGCTTGTCAGGAAGCAACAGAACACACCCGAGAAGCTCCCCAGCAAAGCTTTGGCGACCACTTCTACAAAATAGGAGCCCCACCCACCCCCCTGTCCTTTTCACAAATGGAAGAATACTTACAAGTGTCATTTAAGACAAGATTTTAATTAAACATTCAGCCATGTAAGAGCTGATGCATTCTTCAGTTCTCAATGCCACTTTCATTCACGTAAATTAAACAGTTTTTGTTTGCTATCCCAATCAAAATAGCATTTCAGTTGCATTATATACATGGCTACAAAGACTTCATAATTTGTAAACTATTCTTGGGTCATCTTATGGCTTGAAATATAACTCAAACTTTCCTCATGCATTTTGCATGTTAACATACATATTCAAGGGTTTGCTGTGCTACTTAAGATGTAATTTTCATACGTGCAACAGAAATGCTGTCACAGCTTGAAGCAGTGATTGAGCACCTGGTGGGAAGGCAGGGCCAACCCAGGGGAGCTCAGCTGCATGCAATGTACCTCATTGAGTGGAAAGGGAGGAGCCAGGATCCAGCCCTTCCCAGACCTCATTTAAGGGCTGGCAGTGGAAGGGAAGAGATCTCACTGGAGATCCCTACCTGCCGAGATATTCCAGAGGTAAGTAGATTTTCTTCCTTCATTTCTGTGTCTACAGCTGCTGCATTTGGGCTTTTTTTGCTGCAGCTTCGGATTGTGCCACTCAGCTATTACTGCTGTACTTTCCATCACGTTATAGCATTACGATGCTCTTTTGGCTGTTTCTTTTTGAAGACTGGAATGTGAATCTTTCTGATATTCTGTAATATCACACTGCTGAATTCTGACTCTTCAGAAAGACAATTTCCTTGGTTTTTGCCTGCAACTGTTTACAGCTGCTGTTATCTTGCCTATTATTTTACTGAAATGCTGTGCAGATGCTGTTAGCCAAGTTAAAACAGTTCAGTGCAATTGCTTTTAACCATTCCTGGTCGTTACACTGAGCCGTCATCTGTACCAGTAGCTAACGCTGTAACCAGTTTTCTTATTTCCTCCAAGATCCACACAACAGTTCTTCACGTCTACCCAGAACATGTATTTTATAACATGAGCACAACCTCACTGCAAGAGGCACATCAACATGATTAGTGCCAATCGGAGGCTTTAGAAGTAGGACAATTTACCCTTTCCACAACGGTTCTGTAATTCTAGTCTGTAACTGCACCACTGTTCACCGCTGCAGTTGCATGCATATGAAATCAGCAGTTCAGAAAGTGTCGAGCATCTCCTGTGCAAGAACTGGACCACTCCAGAAGCAGAAGTTACCAAGCAACACAGCAGCATCCCTATCTACAGCAGCCTGCAAGCTGCACTTGGCTGGAAATTTTCTGCATCACTAGCATGTAGGAGCGCTGTGTCAGGACAGCTCTAGGAGTAAGCAACCACCACCATCCCTTAAAGAATCAGCATGCAGCCAGTCCCCTAACGAAGCCTGTCTCACCTCTTCACCCATTCTACAGTAATGGTAAGTGGTAAGCAAGAGCTGAGTTCATAGTATGAATCCTGCCACTGCTTATATTCAGCATTTGGGATTTAAAAAATACAACAAGAAAAAAACTATGCAACATTTCCTGCAAGTTCAAGCATAACCAACAAAGAGCTTTCTAAACCTCTCCCCACAGAACATAATTGCAGATATATTTTGCTTATGGCTGTAAGCATATATACATGCAGCCACAGAATAAAGCAAACTTATGAATTACGAGACACACATGAATGTTATGGTCTCTAGAAAGATGTATGAGAAGTGCAAACACTGCTATGCTGCACAACCTTCTAATCCGTTCCATGGAACAAAAAGAAAAAATGAAGGGGTAGAGGGAGAGCACTCTTCAACTGCTGTCATAAGAAATCAGAACAAGCACTTTACCTGCTTCGAGGCCATACAACAGACCGAGACCTTGAGCGTGATCTGGACCTAGATCTAAAAAAAGAGCAGTGAGAGATCAGCTCTGGTGTGTGAGTCGTGCAGCTGAGATCCTCCAGCGCAGTTCTCTGAAGTCATCAGTGTAACACAAATAGCTGAAGTTACTTAAGATGCTTCTTCAAGTTACTGTCAGCTACAAAAAGTACAGGGACTCAAATAATGTAATATATTTCCTTAGTATAGATAAGGCCAAAGATGGAAAAACAATGGATGCCTATGGAAGAACAATGAATGCCCCATCCCTAGAGGCATTTAAGGCCAGGCTGGCTGTGGCTCTGGACAGCCTGGTCTTGTGTCTGGTGTCTGGACCCTGAGCACAGCAGGGGGGTTAAAACTAGATGATCATTATGGTCCTTTTCAAGCCCTGCAGGCCATTCTATGGTTCAAAACTGACAATATTGCTAGAAAGCGGCAGTAGATTCTGCCAGAAATATCACCCACGTATGAAATCCCACTGCCACAGTTAATTAGACATCATTACTCTCTGTATCACTTAAGACAAAGTAGAAAGCCTTAGCCAGGTATCAAAATCACAACCTTAATTTCAATGCGGTGTGAAAAACATCAGAAATGGCAGTTTTGAATTTAAAAGTACAGGTTTTTAACTTCAAAGTCAATGTTCACATGAGCTCTGGCGTTTCACTCCATGAGGCTATAAGCACTACAAACTGCAAAAAATGTAAGCACTAATTCCAGCCATTACATCTCTTGAAGCATTCTTTCAGCAGCATTGTGTGCTCACAGCATCACATACCTTGATCTCCTTAAAGAGCCAGACCGTGATCTGCGAGGTGAAAATGATCTATACCTACGAGGAGAGATTGACCTGGACCTGCGGTAGGAAGCTGACCTTGACCTACAAAAGAAAAAAAACAAAACACAAGCTATCAAAAGGTATTTTTCACAAAGGATGCAAAGGGGTATCCTTCCCAAATTGAAGGGAAAAGTAAAAATAGTAAAATAAATAGCAAGGCCGCTGCATTTGAAATCTTACCTCCTACCACGGCTTCGACTGCGTGAGCGAGAATACCTTCTTCCTCGGGACCTGGAGCGGGATCGAGACCGGGACCTGGGTTTAGGTTAGAGAAAACACGTATCAGAAAACAGCCTCAGCCAACAGTGCTCGTGAGGCCCTGCTGAAGTCAGAATTTTCAGACAACTAAGAAGAAAAAAAAAAAAAACAACAAAGAAAATAAAACAAAAACAAAACCACACCACTAGCATCTGTCAGTTGGAAAAAATGCCTGGGCCTACTTGTCTTGAGCATTTTTACTACCTAGAAAAATGTTAAAAGCTGAATTACATTGCAGAATTACATTAGAATAAAAAAATACTGTAATGCGTATTTAAAATAAACCTTGCAAGTTTGCAGGTCGACCCTCTTTGGCCCAAGGTCTAGCAGATCTAGACGATCTAGAAGTATCTATAGCCGATCGCTGCATCTAGGTGTTCTCTTCAATCTAACGACGATCAAACTGACAGCCCAATGAGCCAGGGTGAGGCTTGATTGACGCAAGAAGATTTTTCTAGCTGGGAATGTGGTCAATCTGGTGTTCCTCTTTCTAAACCGGAGGGGGGGGCCCCAATTGAAAGCCAAATTTACTGTTACGGCGGTCACCGTCTCAAATTTTCTGCCCTTAAAGAATAAGGTCGAGCTAGGTGGAGATGGCTCGAGGGGATCTGGCCTCTTATGCTGATCACCTCAAGGTCTAGGAGGATCTTAAGTGTCGGATTTGCAAGGCGCCTCAGCATGAAATCTTAAGGCTCGTGACATTCTGAATCAAGGCGACTGACTCAAACGAAGAAACCTGAAAGGTTTTGACCAGGTTGATTATTAAGATAGCAACATTTGATATGTATTAGCAACAAACTGTGATATACACCTGTTGACTTATAACATTAAGAGTTAAAACTGGCTTTTTGTTCGCTAAGAAGCGCTACACAAAGTGAACTGGCGAAGCAACCCCGCCGCTCCATCCCGCCCATACCTGCTCCTCCTCCGGCGGCTGTAGCGATGGCAGTCGTAGGCATAGTGGCCTTTCTCACCACACTCATAGCATCTGTCGTTGGGGTCGAAGGGGCGCCGCGCAGGAGGCCTGTCGTAACGGGAGCGACGGGGCATGCCCGTCGACACTTCCACTCGAACCCTGGAGCCACAGATAATCCTGCAAGACACAGCTCTGGTTAGTCACTGCTTTTCTGCCTGACTCCCATTTCACAGGAGCTGATACTGCTGGCTGCTGCAGGCCAACGAGGTCAGGTGCTGCTGACAGAACAGCCAATGGGCCTCGGCACACACGTACTTCCCATCGAGGCCGAGCACAGCATCTTCAGCATCCCTCGGGTCTTCGAACTCCACGAAGGCGAACCCCGGCGGGTTCCTGGCGATCCACACGGTTCTCAGCGGCCCATAGTAGCTGAAGGCTCTCTCCAGCTCGCCTTTGCCCGCGCCCGTGCCCAGGTTCCCCACGTACACCTTGGTCTCTGCAGGGAAAGCGGCCATGTCAGCGCGAGCCCGCCGGCGGCATCGCGCAAGCGCAACGCAGGGCACGAGACGCGCACGCGGCGCGGCCTCCCCTCCCCCCGCGGCCCGCAGGCGCCGCCATCTTTAACGCCGTCTCCATTTTGCTGCCCTCCCGCTAGCGCCGCGCCGCCCGCCCCTCCGTCACTCTCAGAGCCCGCTTCCTCCTGGAGAGCCGCTCTGCGGCCCCAGCCGACCGGCAGCGCCGGCGGCGCCCGCTCCCCGCCCGCCTCTCCCCGCCGACAATCCTTACAGCCGCCAACCGACAGTAGCCGCCTCCCCACTCGGCCTAGCCCGAGGCAAACCTCCGCAAGCCGCCCATCCCCGGTGCCAGCGGCAGCCCGCTCCCCTCCTCCGCCACGCCGAGCTTTCCCCTCGCGTCCTTCGTCGCTGCCCGCCCTACCATAACGCCCGTAGCGCGACATCGTCCCAGCTATAGGCCGAGCCCCGCGCGCGTCCCTGAGAAAGAGGGAACCGCCTGCGCGCCGCACCCCAACGGCCGCACGCCGGGGCGGGGCTCCGGTCGCTAGAGAGCGCGGGGCGGGAGGAACGCGCTGCTCGACTGTTCGCGCAGATCTCGCGAGAGCTGCGGCTGCAGTGCTGCGCGTGCGCAGGACTGGGTGTATATGGCAGGCGGATGGACCGCGTCGGGATAGAAGTGGGAGGCGCTGCGGGTTTGGGGTGTGCGCGGCGGCCGCTTCGTGGCGGAGTGTGGACCGCGCTGTGTTTTTGGAGCGATCGGTAGGAACCTCACCGACACGAAGTACTTCTTAACTAACCGCAGGAAGAATAAGGAAAGCCTTGTGTTAATGAGGACCTGGGCTTTTTAAAGGTGTTTGTTTGTGCCGACTTTTTTCCTTTAATAATCATACAGCAATTACTAAATCATTCGTTGGTGTAAAACAGTGCCAAAGCCTAAAGCGGAAACACCAAGTTCTTGAGCTGTAAGGAATCCTAAGGAATGAGGTCCTGCCAAATGCTGCTGCTCCAAATTAATGAATGCAGATAGGGAACAACGTTGGTAAAACCTGCTTCTTGCTGCTGCCTCTTCCTGGTAATTTTACACAGCTTGCCCTACATTAAAGGTCATGTATTAAAACAAAGACTGCTGTAGTAAAAAGCTTTCTCAAAACAGTCTTTTGGTTTGTTAAGTCAGAGTCCTTTTGGAAAAAAATACTCTGTGGAAGCTGTTCAACTAAACGTGCAAAGACATCTCCATTAGAAAAGTAATGACGTGAATGTTAGGTCAGATGAGTACCATTTATGTTTCTCATCTATCATCTTTCACAATGCTGTTTAGAACAATGACAGTGATACAGCAGTTTAATGTGTTACCCATTTGTTTTAACTAAACATAACAGTGCATGCTTTGTGCTTTTTGTTTACACCACTTGTAGTCCCTTCTTAAAGTACAAAAATCAGACAAAGGCACCTATACCCAGCACTTTTGGAGAGAGCAGATAGCAGATACAGGCACCCAGAGCAGTTTGTGAGGTGGGGTGTGCAGGCCCAGCTGCTTTAGGCAGGTGTCACTGCTGCTTTTCTAGGTAGCTCTGTACCAAGCCTTGAACCCGAGACAGGATGATCTCGTTGGAGCTGCTGCACTCCTCTGGGCTGTACGGGGGGTCGATGGTTAGCACCCCTGCCACGCACAGCGTTCTGCCCGATTCGCCTTGCTCTGTTACAGGGATGTGGTTTGTTTCCAGCCACTTTTTCAAGTCGTTCTTCCTCTTGTGGAGCTCCTCTGGGCTGTAAGCTTTAGTTTCCTCAGGCTCAAATATTCGGGAAAGCCGTGCCTTCATCTCGTCATCTGCATCTTGCATTATGTTGACCTCCTGGACAGCGTGGCCTAACACAACTAAAATGGACACGGGTTCATTCTCCGGGAAGTTTGCAAGGACGACGCTGTCAGCAAAAGAGGAACATATGATTGATTGTGCTTAACTGAAGATGAAGAAACATGGCCTAAGAGTCTTGGAGATGAGTGCTCAGAAGCCCTGGTGTAACCTAGGCTTTCAGGCAACACCGACAACCCAGCATCTTTCTTAAAAATAGGCTATTCCTTAAAATCATGCAACTGTGTGGCCTGGAATTTGAGACTACTCTAGGTACCAACAAGCAAAACCTTACATTACAATAACAAAGGAAAAAAGCAGAGGTGGGTATCGGAATCTGGACTGAGAATCTGACATTTATGGGCAGCATTCCAACCGTGCTTAAGTCTTCAAAAATTCAGAAACAGTACCTTCATACAGTCAACACTTGGAAAGCTAATAGTGCAATAGTGGCAGCTCACAGGGTAACATCGGAACTTATTAATGATTAATATTTAATTATTGGTCAAAGAGTAATATATTTCTTCTCTTTTAATGAGTACTGCTAGCTTCTTAACTACTGTAGCTTGAGTTCTGCAGCAAGAACACACTGCAGCATGGACAGGCTCGTGATGCAGCTGTTTGCTGTTCTTTTCCTAAGGACACTTATATTACAGAAGTCCTAAAACAGAAGCAGGAAAACAACTTATACTTCTAGAATCTCCTCCTCACATATAATAGAAAATAATCAGAAACCACTTTCTTCCTTTCGTGGAAATTGAAATTCCATAATTCTAAGCCAGCTACTTACTAATATGCTGTTGCCACCTTTAGTGGAGAGAAAGGCTTTGTGTGATACGTCTACTGAAATACGCCTTGATTTTTGCCTGAGCCATCCCTCAAATCATTCACAGCTTAACAGACCTTTCCTATCAAAAAGGCAAGCATCTCCACAAGAATATAAGCACACCAGAGCTACTACATGATGAAACAAGCAGGTTTTGCTCCATGTAAGCTTGCTTCAGTCTTGGGATCTTATTTTCCTAAAAAATTGTTCTCTCTTAGCTTGAGGAAAACGAAAGTTCTGATACTTACCTGGCAGAAATTGGATCAACCGTTAAGACCCATCCTTCGTATTCATTTTTCTCATCTGCTGCAACTTTCACCCTTTTGTTCACATAGGTCTCCCAGTCTAGAGGGCTTTTCTTTTGCCAGTCATTCATACCGGCTACACTCAGTACCTAGTATACAGCCAGATCAACAAGCAGAAGTACTGAATCCCCTCGCTTTGCCCTTCTCATCAGTCTCCAAGTAAGGATCCTCCGTGCGTTTTCAGCACCATTCGCTGCTGCACACGCGAGCTCCCGGCCCCGCCGCTTCCTGCCGCCAGCCCGCCCCCCGCGCGGCTCGTTTGAAAGCGCGGAGCTGAGCACGCTCGGAGCCGGAGTGTTTTGCGAGTGTACGTGCGCGCACGACATTTGTGGATGACAGGCGTGAGGCCAAGCTGCAAAACGAGAAGGCGTAGCGCTCGGTGCAGACGGTGCCTGCCTCCGCCGGGAGGCTGCGAGCCCCTGGCTGCAGCTTGGGCCACCTGCCAACAAACGGGGAGATGCACGGGGTGCGTGAGGGTCTTGGCGGCTTTGCTCAGTCGCCTTCAGTCATGAGTTCTCTTTCCCAGGGCAGCTGCAAACGTGAGCAACTCCCCGCCATTCCAACCTCCTGAGAAGCTCAGTGTTTTCAGACCGCTTAATGAAAAGCTTCCCGGGAATGAAGCAGTACAGAAGATTAAAAAATACCAAGGGAGATAGTCGGTACTCTGCAGGTTGGAGGGGGTAATTTGGTTTCTTCTTGTAAAGTTTCCAACCCCAGCGTGGTGGAAATTGTTTAGGAAGGAGCTAGCGAGGTCACCCAGCTGCTGCTTCCTCTCCATTTATTCTCAAAGCAGAGATCAGCAAACACGGCTGTTCTCTCTGTAAGCGTTGAGCATCAGGGGAAAATCCCGACTCTTGTTTGAGAGAAAAGCAGCAGACGAAAAGGAATGTAGTGTTTTTACATGTGTTTTCACATGTAGGTAACTACAGATTGTGCATAGAGTCCCAACAGGTGCCTTTCTTGATCAGATTGGATTTCCTTCAAAGTCACTACTGGGCAAAAACCCCCAAGCATCTTCAGTTTTAATTATCGTTTCGTTTCAACCCCTGCGGCTTTTTGTGTTGCTTTTTTCTCTTTCCTCATTTGTTTCATTGTCGCTAGTTTAATTGTCCTCCTAAGGACTAAGCCGCCCGCCCCCAGGATCCGTCCCCTCAGGCGATAACGGCCGTAACCGCCGTCGCCACAGCAACCGCCGCTTCCCGCCCTGCCCTCCGGCGCCCGCCGCCGCCCCGTGCGCATGCGCGCCGCCTGAGGGCCGCGGGCGGAGAGGGGAGTGGAGGGCTGGCGCGTGCGCGGCGCGGAGCGGCGGTTTGGCGGAGCCGTTGGGATGTCGCGTTACGGCCGCTATGGAGGCGGTGAGCTCCCGGGGCGGTGCGAGGCGGCGGGGAATGCAGTCGGCTGGGATCCGTGGGACGGGGGAGGTACCGAGGAGAGCCGAGCCATCGGCGAGGGAGCGAAGGAAGGAGGGGAAGAGGAGAGGCGAGGCGAAGCGAAGCGGCCGCGACCGCCGCCGCCGCCATTTTGCGTCAGCGGCCGAGGGAAGGGGGGGAGGCAGCGCGTGCCGCCGCCGTGCTGAGGGCGGGAGGGAGCGGGCGGCGCGGACAAGATGGCGGCCCCGGCACTGACCCAGCGCTTCCCTGCGCAGAGACCAAGGTGTACGTGGGGAACCTGGGCACGGGCGCGGGCAAAGGCGAGCTGGAGAGAGCCTTCAGCTACTATGGGCCGCTGAGAACCGTGTGGATCGCCAGGAACCCGCCGGGGTTCGCCTTCGTGGAGTTCGAAGACCCGAGGGATGCTGAAGATGCTGTCCGTGGACTCGATGGGAAGTACGTGAGCGTTCCAGGTGTTGGCAGGGGTTACGGTCGTTTTTTAGACTGGAGAGAGAATCAGGGTCTGGTCACTGGTTCTTCTCCTTTTTGTAGTTCTGCCATAAGCAGCAGCGGCTAACTTGGGGGAATCGTGGACTTGTTGCAGGGTGATCTGTGGCTCCAGGGTTCGAGTGGAAGTGTCGACGGGCATGCCCCGTCGCTCCCGTTACGACAGGCCTCCTGCGCGGCGCCCCTTCGACCCCAACGACAGATGCTATGAGTGTGGTGAGAAAGGCCACTATGCCTACGACTGCCATCGCTACAGCCGCCGGAGGAGGAGCAGGTATGGGCGGGATGGAGCGGCGGGGTTGCTTCGCCAGTTCACTTTGTGTAGCGCTTCTTAGCAAAGAACAGAATGTTACACCAGTTTTCTTTAAACTTTAACTCTAGATTAAATGTATAGGTGTATATTACGTTATGTTGATATTTCTATCAAATGTTGCTATCTTAATAATCAACCTGGTCAAAACCTTTCAGGTTTCTTCGTTTGAGTCAGTCGCCTTGATTCAGAATGTCACGAGCCTTAAGATTTCATGCTGAGGCGCCTTGCAAATCCGACACTTAAGATCCTCCTAGACCTTGAGGTGATCAGCATAAGAGGCCAGATCCCCTCGAGCCATCTCCACCTAGCTCGACCTTATTCTTTAAGGGCAGAAAATTTGAGACGGTGACCGCCGTAACAGTAAATTTGGCTTTCAATTGGGGCCCCCCCCTCCGGTTTAGAAAGAGGAACACCAGATTGACCACATTCCCAGCTAGAAAAATCTTCTTGCGTCAATCAAGCCTCACCCTGGCTCATTGGGCTGTCAGTTTGATCGTCGTTAGATTGAAGAGAACACCTAGATGCAGCGATCGGCTATAGATACTTCTAGATCGTCTAGATCTGCTAGACCTTGGGCCAAAGAGGGTCGACCTGCAAACTTGCAAGGTTTATTTTAAATACGCATTACAGTATTTTTTTATTCTAATGTAATTCTGCAATGTAATTCAGCTTTTAACATTTTTCTAGGTAGTAAAAATGCTCAAGACAAGTAGGCCCAGGCATTTTTTCCAACTGACAGATGCTAGTTATTTAGTTGTCTGAAAATTCTGACTTCAGCAGGGCCTCACGAGCACTGTTGGCTGAGGCTGTTTTCTGATACGTGTTTTCTCTAACCTAAACCCAGGTCCCGGTCTCGATCCCGCTCCAGGTCCCGAGGAAGAAGGTATTCTCGCTCACGCAGTCGAAGTCGTGGTAGGAGGTATGCTTATGTTTGCTTCTTCTTGTTTCTTTGTTTGGCTTAGAATTTTTTATGCAACTGAACAACTTTATTTGACTTTTCCGCAGGTCCAGGTCTGCTTCCTATCGTAGGTCGCGGTCAGTTTCACCTCGTAGGTCTAGATCTGTTTCTCCACGCCGGTCCCGCTCGGGTTCCTTGAAGAGATCAAGGTAATCATTTCTTAGAAGTTTTCGGCTTTGTGTTTGTTCCTGTTTCAGAAACTTGTAGAAGCATTCTTTGCCTGATAATTCTAGTTAAATTCATAATAATCCTTTTAGTTTTTGAGAATGTAGAGAGCTGCATATCCCATGTTGAATTTTGATGCCTAAAATGTCAAACGATCATGCAGGATTTATATTTCAATGTATAGATGTTATGTAGTGCTGTAACTGTCTTTGATGATGTTTTTCTTTTTAGGTCAAGATCGAGATCAAGGTCGAGATCCAGATCTGTTACGTGGCCCCGAAGCAGGTAGGTTACATAGCTGAGGGTTACGAAGTAAAGTTAGTTGAGGCTGTTGAGGTTTTCTGTCAGATGTTAAAATTTTCAGGAAAAAGCACGTGTTCCCTTTAGTAACTCAGGGTTCTGAAGCTTCTATAGACTAGTGCAGAACACTGTACTTTCTCTTGTTTGGTCTGTTAAGTTTGTTGGCGTGTGTGTGTGTGTGTGTGTGTGTGTGTGTGTGTGTGTGTGTCTAACACGCCGGTGATATCTTGGTATTTATGGTGGTCGGAAGTACTGTTTTCATTAATTTGCATTATTTGTTGTCTAACATAGCAAAGGTAGAATTTATTATTTATTTTTTTTCATTTGCTTTATGTAAATGAAGAAACTCTGGATTCTTCCAGATACGAGTCAGAAATTAGGGTGCCCTTCTGATAGCGTGTGTATAATGCATGTAACCTGGAAAGTGCTGTAGGACTTTTTAGTGCAGTTACAGCTGTTTCCAGCTGTCTTGTGTACTTGTCCATTCATTCACAAGTGTCACTTTGCAGTAGCTGAATTAAGTGTGTGATAAACACTACAGCAAGTTATTTTGTACTATCCAATGTACCTTTAGAATGATACCAGATTTGAGAGAAATACAGGATGTCTTTAATTCTCCGTAATGTTGTGGTTATTGTTTCCATGCTAAGTGAGCATAGTGCATGTTGTGAGCTTGTCAGATATGTGGCTGGCATGGGTGACCTGGATGTCTTCAGGTAGCTGCTTTGTTCAGTGGAGACTGCTCTTTGCCACCCTGTTCCTTGGTCTGCTGTTCTGCTTTAAAGACTGCTCTTAGACATAAGAAACACAATAGGCATTGGTGAAGAGACAAAACAAAAAAAGGAATCTTCAGCTGGATTAACAGATGTGGATTCTTCTGAGGATGAAGATTTCATTATTAAAAGGTGGTATAGAGGCTTTTATGAGGAGTGGTATGGAGAGCTGTACATAGTTCCTAGGGAAAGAAGAGATGGAGACCAGAAGATGGCTCAGTTAAGAGCAAAAAATCATACAGGCTTTTCAGAACCTAGTGAAAAGAGAAGGGAATTTGCCTGAGGTAGCAGAATGATGCTTTTGCATTGATCAAATGCACTTTTTCTCTCCCTCTTGCTAAAATCTGTTGAATCTTAATACCAGTTGTTGCAACGTGATTTAACTGTGGCTCGTCACTGTTCACTGAGTATGATGAGCAGGAAGTAGCTAAGGTCAGCGGGCTCTCAAGGGGAAAATTCTGTTGATGCTATTATTATTATTTTATTTTTTTAGTACCAGGATTGTTTTCTGCATTGTAAAGGATGCTCCTCAAACTCTGCATTGTGACACATTTCTTAGTAATTTAGTGATTGAGGTGGAGGAAATTTCATACACAGAAGTATAAGGAAAAGGCAAAACTTTGATGTTCAATCTGTAATGAAGTCATTGTTAAATTTATACGTCAGGCAGTTGAAAGACAGGTTGTTTTTTTTCTTGAAGAATCAAAGGAATGCAAGACACCCAGAGACAGACTCTTGATTCATAGGGAAGAAAGTCTGAAGAAAGTATTGCGTGATGCTTGCTGGACTGACAGCATCAAAGAGTACAGTTGGAAGCAGTCATGGAAAGCCATGGATAGGGAAATAGAACACTTCCTTTGGGAACTTAGAAATTTCACTTCTTGTAAGTGATGTTAGTGTTCTGATGCAGCAGTTTTATCTCCGAAGGGCTGGAAAAGACTTACAGCCTTTTCACAATGCTTAAATTTGACAGATCTGAAAGAATATTTTTGTCAGGTGCATACGAAAGATGAAGTACACTAAGAAGACATTTGTAGGAGTGTACTGCCCGCAGCAGTTTCAGCTGTAGTGGTAGCTGTTGCTCAAGGCTAATAGTACTCGCAAGTTTAAAGTCTGGTGTTTTATGAGCTGTGTGAAGATACTGGTCTGAACTTGGGTGGTTGATGTGTTTCCTGCCTCTTGCACCAGCATGCATAAATTGTTGGCCTGGGACCAAAGTCCAGAGTAACACGTACAGCATCTGTTGGAAAGCGTTCTTCTGAAAGATAGTTAACTGAAGCCCTGTGAGTTTCCAGCATTCTGTCTGCATTCAGCATGATGGTTCTTCTATATTTAGTGTAAACCTTGCTGTCTCAGATGTGGTGATATGCATGCCACTGGCTTTCTTGCTGAGCTGTTTTTACTTCTTGTTGTAGGTCTAGGTCCCATGGCAGATCTAAATCTGGCACGCCGGCTAAGAGGTGAGCATGCAGTGACGTCTATAATTTAGTGTTGTTCTCATGTGATTAACAAAGCCTCTGGTCCTCTAGAGGAAAAAAAAGCCCCCAAAACATGAGTGTCTTAATTAATCCATTTCAGATATGACAGTGATTATAAAATTTCCTCTACAGACAGGCCTTTGTAATATGTTCTTTATCTGTCTTATTGTTCCTAATAGCTCTTTGCAGTTTCTAGTTCAGTACTGTTTTGCTTGCTTGTTTTGTTCTCAGTTCTGTTTTATTCTTCCAACCATCAGAGAAAAGGTTATATTAATGCTGCTGAATTGAAGGAATCTATGTTTTTTTTTCCCCTCTTAATGCCTCACCTGTACAATCCCTTCTTTTCCTGTTTTCTTCAGTTAAGATGGTTGCATAAACGCTGTCTCCATACTAAACAAATGGAGAATCCCCTCAATGTGAAAGCTGATGGGAAAGCTTTGTCATCTTCAAGAGCTTCTGCCTAGAATCCCATAATAATTCCACTGCTCTGCTGCTGTGGTTGTTTTCATGTTTGTTGGTTGTTTTACTGGGGGGTGCGTGTGTGTATTTTAACTGTATACTGCAATGAGTGTGTTCTGTTTTGACAGTCGATCAAAGTCCCGATCACCATCTCCAAAGAGAAGGTATGTTGGTCTCTTGGTCTCTGCTGGTAACACATACTGTAGGACTGGCATTTTAGTATCTGTCTGCTGAGGAGTGTGACTGCTGCCTGTAGGAAAATACTGGGGAGATATTTTTCTGAGATCTCTTTGCCAGAGATAACATGACTGTGGTTTGATGTGTGGTGATACAGATGCGAAAATAAGAAGTTCCTCAGTGTGCCGTTAGATGCCTTGCCTTTGGCTGCTCCTGTGTTAACTAGGAGTTCACTGGTTCTTTACTGCACAGAGACTTTCTGCTGGTGAGCTTGAAACACAGAATAAATGTGGGATGCAGCACTGAGTCTCATTAAATGCTGCAGTAGGTCTGTGAAGGTAGAGTGGAGTAACCTGTAACAGTTGGGAAGGGAAGATTGAGTCTGATTTTACTGCTGTTGCTTATAGTTTTTTTTTTTTCCCCCCCCAAAAAATGCTGGTAAATAATTCCATCTGTGGGCATACATATAGTGACAGAATAGGCTGCTATATTTTAAAATTATTTTTACATACTTTTAGAACTTCTGTTAGACTGTTTACATAGATTGATTGTGATAGGACAAGGGGGAATGGTTTTAAACTAAGACGTGAGGTTTCAGCTGGATATTAGGCTTTTCACACAGAGGGTGGTGGCACACTGGAACAGGTTGCCCAAGGAGGCTGTGGATGCCCCATGCCTGGAGGCATTCAAGGCCAGGCTGGATGTGGCTCTGGGCAGCCTGGTCTGCTGGTTGGCAACCCTGCACACAGCAGGGGGGTTGAAACTGTGTGATCGTTGTGGTTCTTTTCAACCCACGCCATTCTTTTTTTTTAAAGTATAATAATTCTTTTTAAAGCTTCACTATTAGTTCTAACTTCACAGTTGCACAAATGAATTTTGTGGGAATTGAACAAATGCTTTTTATATCTAAGTGATCACCATGACAGGTTTTGGCATCTTGCTGCATAATGATGTATCCTGCCTTCTGTGAGAGCCACTACCAGTTGTACAGTTCAGATGACTTCACGATCACCTCATTTAAATTGCAGTACAATAATAACAATATAATTAATACAATTATACACATACAATAAAATAGGAAAATGCAGAGGAGGTTAAAGTAAAAAATAAATGTATTGTCTCATCATTAGCCTACTTATGTTGTCAACAGTAATTGGTTATTTTATCTAGGAAAAAAAAGAGAAAAAACAGTGCCTGAAGGGTTACAGAGTAGTGCAGGTACCCTCCTGATCTTCCCATGTTTGTGAATCCCAGATCACTGCTGAAATATTAACTGCAGATTCTTTTCCTTCCAGTCGTTCGCCATCAGGAAGCCCTCAAAGAAGCGCAAGCCCTGAAAGAATGGATTAAAGTTATGAATTTAACCTTTTAGGAAGAAAGTTATTTTGCTTACATTATTATAAGGGATTTTGTGGTGTCTTTGTAAATGTAAGAATGTAGATAGAAGAGTATATCAATTGAAATTTGGCATGATCTGGGTCTTCTGAGTTAGTCACACCAATAGACTAGCACAGGTCTCTTTTTATTGTATGAATTAACTTCCTGTGATATGAAAATGTGGGACTTTTTTATTGGCACATTGAAATAAAATGTGTATTTTTAACTAAAACTTCTCTGTAGTAACCCTGCTGCTTCTGTTAACGTGGGGGTAACTCTAGCTGTGTGCCATGTAACGTGGATGGGTGATGGCTAAGGGGAGAATGACTAATAGCGTCCTCTCAAACTGGTCACACTTACTGTTGGATCATCTGAAGGAAGGATCGCCTCCTGCTTTCTTTCAGGGCAGAACTTATCTCCTCTGCAGATGGTGAAAACTTTGCATATGCTTTTTTAATCCCTTTATGCCTTTAATGGGCATTTGTTTGTTGCACTGATCTAATAAGCACTGCAGTTGTAATCTGCGATTCCAAGAATCAAACAATAAGTTTTTGTTCAAACACTTATTTTAAGTGAATACATCTGCAGAAACATCCAGACATACAGCAATGACAATGTGAGCGCTTCCTCGACTTGTTGCATTTTCAGTTATTTCAGCTACTCGTATGAGGCAGACTTCAAATGTCTCAAAGCGTGTTTTCCTTCTCTGGGGGAAGAGGTAAGGTGGTCTGACCTACTTTCTGAGGGTGCATGTGCTCAGGAGGCAAAAGGAAGTGTTATGAGGCTTTCTGCTTTTGGCCTGAACTTTCCTCCTCAAGTGAAAGACTCACGGCTGACCCCAGGAAATCAAACCTGCTGCATAGAATGGGTATGGCCTTAAAGCAGCCCGAATCCTGGAGACGGTTGTGTTAATGAAGCTAATTTCTTGCAGCATCTGCACCACCTGCAGGTTTAATGATTCGTATATAGTTCTGTCACTCTGTACTTGTCCTCATTCTGTAGTAAAGAATTGCATGATGCAGCACTTTGTTGAAACAGATCACAGGACTGGAAACAGCGTTAGACTGAGCAAACAAATGGTTGGAGGGGAAAAAAGCCGACATACTTTATTCATCTATTTTTTCATAATGTGATGGGAGAGCTACCAGAAACATGCCAGTTTTGGTGGTAAAGGAAAGTGAAGAACTAAAACAAATTTCTGCCCAAAGCACTGAAGTGGAAAAGTGTTTGGGCTGCTGAGATCTCTAATGGCAGATTGCTTTCATTATGTACATCGTAACAGAGCTTCTTCAATGCAAGAGGGTGACAAAATTAACTACACTCACTCCTTTGGTAACCCATGGGTTTGGGGTGGGTTTTTTTTCTTCTGTTGTTTTTGTTTGTTTGTTTCTTAATCTGGTTTCCTGTTAATAACAAGTTTGTGGCACTTTGAGCAAGTAGTGCAGATGCTGAACATACTGTTGTGTTACTGCAGCGTTTGGCCTTTATCCATCATCCTGATATGCTTGGTGTCCATGTGGACACCGCCATGGTGCTTAGCAGTGAGACCCAGTGTTTCATTGGCCAGGTGCAGTGATCTGTATTTTAGCAATATTTATAACGTTCTTCCAGAGGAACGATGGGGTGGCATAAAATGCTGCCCTGGAATGAAATACCTGAAGCCTGTGACTTGTGCTTGGAATGCTTGTTGGTTGTGTACTGCCTGCCCAGCTCATAGCACACCTGCTGCTCTGGAATTTGATAGGCTTTTTCCTCTTCTGTACTCATGAGGTAAACCTACTCCCTAATAAACCTGCAGACTGACACGACAGCTGTACTGGTACCTGTTTTTCAGTACCCAGAGACACCACGGAAGATGGATCCCTGTGCATGCTGTCGGGGCAGCTTTACTGGCTACTGTGGCCTGATGCAAAGGACAGGAAGCACTGCAGAGAGGTGTGAAGGGGCAGCTACAAATCCCATGCCCAAAATAGAGTACGCTACTAGGGTGTTTGCTGCCGCTCTGGGCTCGAGTCATTCTCAGGGTTCCTGCTTCATTCCTGTAGCCAGGGTATGTGGAAGATGCTCTTGTGCAGTTATTGCTGTTGGCGTCAAAATAGGAGTTAAGCCAGAGGAGCTGGCAGTGAGCCAGTATAATTCCAGCACTCCTTCCCTCCACAGGCTGTGTGTGTGTGTGTGCGAGCAGGACACTTCTGTCAGCTGTGATTGCAGGGCGCCCTTGGGTTAGTTGACCTTGAGTTATGGGGCAATTCTGCACAGCTGAGTAATGCAACAGCCAGCACCTCTAGTGCTGTTCTGGGACTAGCTGATGCTCTGAAATGGCTGCTGAGCCATATCTCCATCAGTCCCCTGCTGTAGGTTGAGCTCTGGTAGGCTGTGTCCCTAAATGCTGTTTTCAGAGCAATTTTCAGTGGAACAAGGCCTGTTGTGCAGCAGTGAGGCTGGGGAGAGGATGAGGGCAGTGTAGAGACAGGAGAGCAGTGGAGTTAAAGTATAAACAATGCAGACAGAAAGAAGAAAGCTTCCAAGTGGGTTCTGGGGCAATGCTTCCAACTGCAGTGCTTCCAAGTGGGACCTGCAGGGTTTTTGAGGGAGCCTGCTGGAGATGCTTACCTCCTTCCTGCAGCAGGAACTGGCCTCTCTCCTCAGGCAGTGCCAAAGCACAGCCAGGTGGTGTGGTTGTATTCCTCCCCGGGCAGGAGCAGAGGACAGGGGAAGTGAGGCTGCAGAGGGGCAATGAGCACTGCTGAGCATGGTGGCACCAGGGAGGACCGTGTGCCCACGGCCTTCCTGGTGCAGAACCCCAGGGCATCTCCCCACCATGGGCATTTCTTACAGCTCTTCAAACAGACCCAGAAGCCACAGGCTCTTAGTGGCTCACCTTGTTCACAGCATCGGGCCAGTTTTGGGTTTCCAGACAGAACGCTGAGTGCTTGGGGTAGATGGCAGCACCTTTGCCCTTCAGGGAGCCATCCAGGTTGTTCCCAGTGTAGAACTGGAGGCCAGGCTGGGTGGTGTGAACCTCCATGGTCCTGCCGCTGGGCGGGTGGTGAGCCCTGCAGAGAAAATGCTGTGGGTGGGCGAGTGGATGCTGGTGCTTCAGGGGCACCCTCAGGGCTGCCAGCCTTACCTGGCCACGAGGTGCCGAGTCTGCCCCAGCGGCAGGCAGAAGTTGTGATCGAAGCCATCCAGGTGGAACTGCTTCAGGTGCTTCCCCAACTGCACCGGCTGACGGAGGTCAAAGCCAGTGCCCTGCACGGCAGCCACCTCCCCTAGGCCAGGAGAGCAGCAGCATCAATGCTTGCATCCAGTGCCCCGCGCACCAGAAGCTGTGCCGGGCTGAGGCACCACCACAGCTTCAGCCTCTGCTCCCTGTGGCTCTGCACTGGTTCTGTTCTGCAAACCCTGAAAACCATCAGGCTCCCTATGACAAGCAGTGAATTTGTGTGGCTTCTGAGCCTAAGAGAAACGCTTTTACAGCTGCAGAGCAGCAAAACACCTTGAGGGAAAAAGAAAAAAAGCCATGTTGATTATGGCACTGATGTAAAATACAGCACCACTGCACCTGAGCAGTCTGTGCTTAATAGCTGTACAAACCTCATCTTTGCCTCTGGGGCTAAAACCATACGCAGTTTTATCAGCCTCAAGGGCTAAGGTTACGCAAAGCTTTGAGTGAGTGCTGCAAAAAGCTGGGGAGAGAGCTAGCTGCAATTAAGATGCAAAAGCAATTAATTACCCTCCAGGACAGTTGTTATTGAGTGTAACCTGCCAGTGCCCTGATGGAATCAGCAGGGAGAAGCAGGGCAGTGGGTTTGCTACAGCATGTAGTTTTTCCCCAGCTTAGCAACGTGCCAGGCTGAGCAAAAGCTGCTGCAACTTGGAAGCCCCACTCTTCCAGGTGCAAGCTGGTGCATGCATGCACAGTGGTAAACGCAGGCATAACATTACTTCTATCAGGCACCTGAGGTAAAAAACTTTCTTGTCTGCTTTGTTTTTTAAGCTTATTTTGTCTCAGTCAGATGTTTCTTTTTTCCTTTTTGTGAAATAATGCTTCCAATTCCTAAAAGCAATCTATTCCAACATCAAGCCTGGTGTGAGATCTGTTCTGCACTGAAGTTGGCTCTTGCTGCAGCTCAGGGCAGTTGCTTGCACAGCTCAACAGGAGGGTGCTCGAGTGGGCACCAGGAATGCACGCTCTGCCTCAGCTTGCTTGGATTGTTTAACTTGGAGGCAGGATCTTTCATAGGGAGAAACAGTGATGGGAAAAACAAGCCAACAACAAAAAAAACCAACAACTAGGAAGCTCTGTTTTCCCCGTTTCACCCCCAAATCAAGATGGAGTACAAGAAGTTGCCAGTCTGCTTCTATGCTCTGAGGCCAGAGGAGACAGCAATGTCACCCTCATTGAATTAACCTGCTTAGCATGCAAAATGCGTTGTCTTCCTTCACAAGCTTTCCTCTTTCTGATCGTTAGACAGGAAAGAAAAGCACTGGGTTTGTGTGCTCAGGCTCCCAGCCAGCAGTGCTAGCCCCCTGTCCTTTTGTAGAGATGGGTGGATGGATCATCTTGTGTAGGAGGGGCAATGCCAGGATCCTGGGCAGCAAGAACTCTCCTGCTTGGGCATGATCTTGTGGAAACATGATTTGTGGAAGTAAGACCGCGTTATTCCATAGAACATCCCAGTGTAGGAGTATGGTAAAGCCAAGCTCTGTACAAACCCCTGTCTGTGAAACTCTCCCTGCTATGTGTCACTCACCAGTTGGTATCTTGGTGTCATCCACAGGTAGGTAGGAATCCGCTTCAATAGAAATCTCATGGTCATAGATATCAGGCGAGCCCTATGGGAGGAAGGGAAATGCTGGGATTCCTGCAAGGGTCTTCAAACACCCAGGTGTGGTGATGCTGCAGCTGATCTTGTAGTGCCTGTGGGGCATCCTGGGCTTTTCCCACCTTGTCCTCATTAGAGGACAAGTTGCCAGCATGGGTGAAAGGCAAAGGCTGTGGGGGACCTCTTCCATGGGACTATCAGCCTGAACTTGCACCATGCCAAGCATTAACACTGCCAGCTGGCTAGCCTAAATATGCCAGCATATAGTAGCAGTCAAAAAGGGGGAGGAAGCAAGCATGGTGGGAAGAGCAGCCTGTGCTCCTGCTCATGCTCCTCTTCCTCCCTGGCAGCCTCAGGGATACTGGCAAGGGACTCACTGGGCAGGAAGAGGAACAAAGTCGAAGCTAAACCTGCACGTTACTATCTAACCTGAGCAGTAGTTTCATGCCCAAAGGTCTCCTGTTCCTCTGGAAATACACCTGAGCTGCATTCCATAGGTGTTGATATTGCTATATGGCTAGGAGGACAATCTGAGAGTAAGCTAATTACTGCACTGCCATTTTTAGGGCAATATCGTGAGCAGACCTGCAGAGAAAATCTGGAATGTTTCTCACTAAAGCTTTCACAGGTCTCTGTTACACATTTTCCCTTCCTGTGCCCTCTGCCTAGGAATATTTAATTGCCCAGGTCCTCTTCTTCCAAACCAAGTTATAAATACAAAGGTGCAGGAGACCAAAGTGCAGCTGCAATGCAGTGCCAATCACTGTGGGTCTGCTCTGCATGCCCCACTGTTCAACTCTGGCCATGTCACATTCCTTCTCCATTATGTTGTTTCTCCTCCTATTTTGACCTGGATCTTTATCTGCTACACTGGCTGGTCTCAGCTGCAGCCTTCAGACAAGGGTTTCAGTACCTTGTCTCAAAGAGACTCACAGAGGCCAGCCAAAAATACCAGTCTATCACTAGGAGATGCCAATTCTGCACCTCCTGTGTAATCTTTCCAAGGGTCCACAACCAGCAGAGGGCAAAACTACCCAACCGCAAACAAAAGGAGGGGTAATATTAATTACTGGGTGGCTGTGTTCACAAAGCACTGGAATAATGCAGCCTTCCTTGAGGTCTATGTGAGGTCTTTTGCAGCTTGTAGGCTGGGACACCATTGCTTTGTCCCCACAAGTCACCACCTTTTTGAGTTTCCTTTTCTCCTTTGCTGAAAATACTCCTCCTATGCTAGATGCTGGGAATGTCCTGAAGCAGTCAGTGCTAGCCTCCCTTACCCATTCTCCTGCCAGCAGGATCTGACAGCTGAGGCCACCATGCTGGTCCCAACGATGCCACGCAAAGCCTTTCCCAGTGGGAGCCTGGGCTTCTTCACTCCTACGTGGACCCCTCTATGGAGTTGGGTCTCCCCATACCTACCTGCCCTGCCAGGTTAAAGTACGCATGGTTGGTCAGGCTGATGGGTGTCTTCTTGCTGGTCTGGGCTCGATAGTTGATAGCCAGCTCACTGCCATTGAGCGTGTAGGTGACCCAGACCTTCAGCTCACCGGGGTAGCCCTCCTCACCGTCAGGGCTGAGCCGGTAGAAGCAGACACCGTTTGGGAGGATCTGGGGGCTCCAGAGAACCTGCAAGGACAATGTGTTAGTGCTCCTCTCTCCTTCCCCAGGCTGGGATGAAGCTGGGGACAAAAGGCACACAGGGAAGCGTGCACTGAAACAAAGGTTTCTGTTGATCATCTTCTCTGCTCTTTCTCCTAGGAAAAAAAGAAAAAAGAAAAAAAATACAAAATAACAACACAACATCCTCTTACTGGGGAAAAAAAAAAAGTGGGAATTGGTGGAAAACACAAACATTAACCTGCTGGCTTTAGGTGACCAAGAAAACAAGTTTTTCCGTGAGTAACTGAAGAAAGGAGGCAGTTTGCTATGGTGGGGCATCAATTCCGGAACTCTGTTACTCCATGCCTCAGAGGGCCTGGGCTGTGATTGATTTTTACTTTGCAGTTGGATCTATCCCCCCTCCTGTGGATCTTTTGGTAGGCAACATCAGCTCATCAGGCTGCTGCCTTTCCTGGACTAACTCAGGGCTGGCTTTTAGGGTGCTGGTAGCAATGTAAAATATAAACTGTGCTAAGATAAGTGGTATCTGATGGGTAGCACTGAGTCCTTGGAGATTTGCAGCTAAGAGATAGATGTTTCTGTCAAAGAAGACAGATCTAGAGGCAGGAGCTGGATCATGCCACTGGAGTGACTGCTTTCATGTCTTGTGCAGAGATCACAACTGGAGAGGACTCATCAAAATGCAACATTTCACCAAGGTTGCCAAATATGATAACCAGGCTGTGGATCCTGCACCAAGTACAGCTTCAGTTCCCACTGCCGTGGGATTCTAGTTTAATATTTTGAGTTTCTGCTTAAGTTCACCTGAGGAAATCTATTTATGGTCAGTTAGCATGTATATATTTTTAAAGCTAGGAAAGTTATTTTTCTGAAGTTTTCCAGTTCCCCAGCAACATGATTAAGTATCACCACCACAAGGCTGCAAGCTTCCATGTCATCAAGCCCTGTGTTGATCACTGAGGTCTGTGAGATTATGAAAAAATTGAGATCACCAAGATAGTCACAGCCAAGAGCTATCACATCTTGTTTGTGTCAGGTCTGACCACAGACCTCGCATGGTGGCTTTCACCTGGCTGAAAGGCATCCACGGGGAGTCCATGGGTGTCTGATGCCAGGTCACAGAGATTAATCTAATCATGCTGTGTTACTGGTGCTGCCCAACAGTGACATTTTTCCAGACTCTCTGATTCTTGCTTCATCAGGCTGGATGTTCTCTCACAAAACAAACATTAACTAAGGAAAGCATCTGCACCAGCATGTTTGCATAAGTTCCTTTGGGAAGCGAAAGATCAGCTCCTGCTGCTTACACACGCATTCAATTTGACACAGCCTAGGGCTTGAGGAAAGCAGTGACCTCTTGAATCTATTGTGAAATCAGTAGCATGGCCAGCAAGGCCTTTAAGAAAGCAGCCCTTCTACTGACAGATTCTGCTTCTCTTACTACTGACAGAGCACAGGTGGCACACAGACCTCTGAATCAGCTCCTGGGAGAATATAGAAGGGTTCAAAGGCAGTAGGAGGTGATTTTGTATGGGAAGGACAGAAGGGCAGGCTGAGGAATGGAAGGGGCAGTCTTCTCCAGGGCTCCTGCAGTTGGAAGGCTCTACTGCAGCCTGGTGCACAGCAGCATACAGAGCTTCAAGGCAACATCCTTGAAACCACAGGTGTGGATGTATCACTGTGGATCAGTGTTGCCACAGTGGAACAACGTGTGGCACCTGAGGATAACACAAGCCACCCAGGCAAAGCCAAGTACTTTGTGGCTGCTGAAACACCAAAATCTTGTCTTCCTCTCATCCCTGCATGTGCAGCATTTTCAGGGAGCTGAACCAACTCAGTAACCACCAGAAAGTCCTGCAGGGTCAGGATGGAAGACATCATATCTCTTTGCCATGACCCTGGAGGCTGTGTGCTGAAAGCCATGGAACCCACCAGCCCAACATTCACCTTGTCAAAGCCCTTGGCTCCTCCATGCAGTGAGTTGGGCCCATTATTAAGGAATAGCTGATACTCTTTTCCATCCATGGTGAACTTCCCTTTGGCAATCCTGTTGGCAACACGACCTACCACAGCTCCAAAGAAGGGGTGCTTCCTCGTGTAGCCTGCATAGAGAAAAAGCAGTGTTCTGTTACGTGGAAGGACCAGGGAAGGACAGGCAGTCTCCGGGTGTGCTTGTGGACTCAGAGATTTCCCTCTCGACTTCCTTCCAGTGCAGGGGGCTGCAGTCCTGGTGTTGCACAGGGCACACAGCTGGCCAGTTCTGCACATGACCTTATTGCTCTCTTCCCATATCTGAAGGGTGCTTACAGTGGGAGTGGGGTTGGTCTCTTCTCACAGGTGACAGGTGACAGGACAAGGGGAAATGGCCTCAAGTTCTGCCAGGGTAAGTTTAGGTTGGATATTAGGAAACACTTCTTCATAGAAAGGGTTGTTAAGCACTGGAATAGGCTCTCCAGGGAGGTGGTTGAGTCACCATCTCTGGATGTGTTTAAAAACCACTTGGATGTGGTGCTCAGGAACATGATTTAGTGGAGGGTTGTTAGAGTTAGGGTAGTATAGTTAGGTCGTGGTTGGATTTTATGATCTTTAAGGACTTTTCCTGAGTGATTCTATGATTCTATATGGGTGCGGCACTGAGGGACATGGTTTAGTGCTAAGCCTCGGTAAGTTGGGCTGATGGTTGGACTTGGTGATCCTGAAGTTACTTGCCAACCTAGATGATTCTGTGTTTCTATGTTCTTTGACTGAAACAGCTCAGGGAGAGACCTGCAATGTTTACAGATTTGCAGAAAAGCTCAATGAGGGCAAACTTGTTAGAGGGGCACATTGCAACACGGGGCCACCAGTGTCCCCACACCCACTGCTAAGCCCAGGACAGGGAGCACGAATTGCACTTAAACAATCCATTAATTGCAGGTGCCTTCAGGAGCGGATCACAGATAGGAGCAATCAAGTAACCTGTCTGATTTCTTTTTTTTTTTTTTTTTTTCTCTCTTTTATTTATTCATTTATTTTTTAAGGAAACAGATTAAGACCCACCTTCGAGCGTGTCAAAGCCCAGGACAATGTCTGCAAATTGCTTGGCCCTGTCTCTTGTCTCCAGTGCGGCGATTATGCACCCAAAGGACAGGATTTCCACTCTGACGCTGTCTGACTGCAGCACAAATTTCTCCACCTCCCCTCCTCCATCCTCCGGGGGCATGTGCCCGAAAATCTCTCTCTTCACCTCTGCCATCTCTCCCAAGCCCCGTCCTTGCGAAGCTGCTGGGAAGGAAGTCCAGCAGGAAGTGAGGGCAGCTGGGAGTGGAGCAACGAGGGTTATGGAGAGCAGAGTTCTAAAAATCACATGATTGCCTCCGGCGTGGCAGAGCTGGGAGGAGTTACACCGTGCAGTCGCTGCCTGGCAGGCTTAGGAGCGTGCTGAGGGAAAAATGAGTTTTTGGAGGTGCGTGCCCCTGGCCCGGGCTCCATTACACACTACATTTTGAAACAGCTGCTTCCAGTTGCCATGGGGAAGCAACCTCAGTGTGCAGGAGAACCCCAGGAATATGAAAGTAATCTGTGCATGCATTCTTCTGAGCACCTGTTTTCAGATTATTTGGGGGGGGGGAAGGGGGGAGAGGGGAGGAGGGAATCCAGTCTCTAAATATTTATCTCCAGCAAAGGCTTCCCTCCAGGCAACACTGCACACAGCTTCCAAACTGCCCACAAAACAAAGCCTCCACGGGGCGGTTGTGCAACCTGCACTTTGTCAGTGCTGCCTTTCTGCCTGCAGTAAAACACAGGCTGCTGTATTCAGGTGCTTCCTTCCGCACCCTTATGGCCCCGACATCTAAGACCGTGCAGGTGCAAGGGTGATACCACGAACAAATCTGCTCGTGAGCCCTGCACCAGATTTTCAAGCTGGTGGGTAAATCAGAAGAGACATCAGCCTGCACAAAGACACATATTACATGAAAGAGCAACAGGGTGAGCAGTCTTCAGTGTTTGAGCAAGGCAGTTCCAAGAGCCTGGCTTTGATGCCTGCAGGATTGCTCACGGATGTCCCATGCCTGTATCCTTCTTGCCTCTGGCAGATGGCGATGTAGGCAGCTGCAGTAGATCTTCTCAGTCGCTCTTATTTTATAGAAGAAGTATGTTTCATGGCTGCACAGAGTTTTGCCTATATTGAGGGTCAAATATAAGATCTTTTCATTTTTCCCCTTTTGCTTCTAGTAAGAAAAATGTGGCACCAGGCCTGGACATATCTGACAGTGGCAGCCAGGCATTTCCACAGCTGATGAGCATTCACAAAAAGCTGTTCCACATCTCCTAGGCTTTGGGTTCACCTCTCTCTTACAGTAGTGACCACAACAGCTATTCCTCTGCCTCGAGGCTCTTGCAAACAGGTGGGGCAGTGCATTGTCTGTTTTCTCCTCTTTCTCCTCACTTTCATCACAGTTATCACACCAGCCTTTTGCAAGCCAACAAATGCCCAAACGCTGGGCACCAAGGATTTGATGGTGGAGTCCCCATCTATAGAAATAGTCAAGAGATGTGCTGCTGAGGGAAGTGGTTTGGTGATGGGACTTGCTGGATCAGGTTGGTGATTTGGCTTTAGTGATCTTGAAATCTTTTCCAACCCAGATGATTCTGCTATTCCATGATTTATCAGCTCCATCACTGTAAGCGGCCCTGCAGGCTGACATAGGCATGACATGAAGGCAGGCTGTGTGCATGGTCCAGCTTCTCTAATCCGGGCAAGAGGCTTCAGTTGCAAAGGAGAACTGGAAATTCAGATTTGGAGTAAATGGTCCCTTATTTCCCCAACCAAAACCCTAGCAAAAATGCATACCTTAAAAAAGGGTGGTTTTTTTTTTTTTGTGTGTGTGTGTGTGTGTAAGGGAGCCATTTACTGCACCATGCATTCTCAGGAAATGGATTTGTTATGAGAAAAATTACAGATATTTCCCTGAGATCAGCAGGTTGGAAATTCCAGGTGCCTGCAGGGAAGCTGCAATGTTCCAAGGCAGAAATGAAGCATCACTTTACACATGATTGTGCCGTTCCCTTAGGATTCCTTTAGTTTTGTGCTTTTTTAAGATGTTTTGGCTTTTGTTTGTTTATTTGTTTTTAATCCAAAATAAAGTGACTTTGCTTAATATGTGACAGTTAACGAGAAGAAAAAGGCATTTCCATACCCAAATTACAAGCTCCCTTCTTACAAACACTGTCAAAATGAAGCTCAAGAAAAGATTTAGCACTTTTGACGCAAACTTTAGCATCAGTTTTGTACCACAAATCTGAAACAATAAAAAAAAACATTCTCCATATGACTTTTGCAAGCAACAGCAGAGGAGGAGATCTCATAGAGCTCTCATTTTGCAGACACCTATTTGTAATGAGGAGAAGCTGTGGCGGTGTGGTTCTAGGGGAGCTGAAACAGGGAACACAGCCAAGCCAAGATGACCACATGAAGACCAATAACCCCATTACTGACAGTACACACACTCAGCTGGCACTGCCATGCACTTGCCAGGTCTGACTCTCCGCACAGCAAAAAATCATCCCTGGGACACAGTTATTTATCCTATTGCATGTTTCCCTTGATGGCCACTGGAAGCTCTTTGGACATGGAGGCTGTTTCTTATCTAGTGCCATGCAGTACCTGCTGCCCAAGATCCTGTTTTGGTCACTCCTGAGATGCTTCTGTAACAGGCTGCATTACTACACTTCCTTCCATATTTCTGACTTTAGTTTAGCTGTGGCTTTCAGCTTATGTGGGATCCAGAGCAAGACTTTGGGACTCGGCAATGAAAAAATCCTCATGGACAGCTCAGGTTATTGCTGACATTCCTTTTTTGCTGGTAACAACAGCAGTGAACGCTGCAGACGGAGACGAGCTCTGCTGGGGCTGATGGCTGCATAGACACAGCAGAGAATGCAAACATCACTTGTTACACCTCCCAGCATTACAAGCCTGTAATTAAATCCCTTTTCTTTGACAAACTTTGTGTAAGCTGGTGGAGCTGAGCCAACACTGGAGCTGCAGGGAGGTTGCATCTGTGGGCAGAACAAAAGGGGAGACATCCCCTCCTCCATCTTATTGCCTATTTGTCAAGTGCATCTTCAGCTCTGCTGGGTGCTTCACCACACACAGCCTTAAAATGGAGCCTGCACTGCTTTGTGCTTCATCTCTTCTGGGGCAAACACACCGAGCCATTGATTAGGTTATTTTAGGATTGTGGCTTGCTGTTGCTCTGGCGGTCGTTCATCAGCAGCCAGCTACACGTGTTTCAGAAAGCTCTTCAAAAAAACACAGCCACCCAAGAGCACTCCTCACACAGCACGTTTCAGATGTGCCTTTGTGCACGAGCTGTTTGTGCCTCAGCAGTAGCTGAAGAGCCATTCGGATGTGCCGGTTGCTATAGAAATTACTTTCCTTGGGAGCTAAAATAATAGCTTGCAGCTCTTGCAACTTGCTGTTGTGTGGGCTGCCTGGAACCAGAGACACTTCCATGTAGCACTGGGGGCTGGGGAGCATTCTTGCATACTCTGAGACAGATTTTCCTTTCTCTGTGCTCATGCAGCCACTTTTGAATTTAAGCTTTGCAGAGGATGTGTCACAGCTCTAAAGGTTCAGAAATAAAAGCTGCCTATGAAATGGCAGGATGGCCTTGCGGCTGAGGTTTCTGATGGGGGTGAAGAAGATTTGGGTTCCGTTTCCATTTCTGCTTCTGAAAGTTGAGGCTATGGGACTGCTCACACTGAGACAACTTTTAGTGCAGGAGACACTGCATAGCAACTTGTGGGGGCTTACAGGTCTTTAGAAGTACCTAAGCGACTCAAGCAGGAAGGCGACAAGCAGGTCAGCTTGGCTTCATTCCTCATTTTTTCACTGGTGAAAGTACTGGGGGGAAGTAGATGCTCCATGGACCCACAGCTCTGCAGAAGTTAGTGGGTCTATAGATAGTTCTGGGCTCCAGGCCTGATTTGCACAGCAGCTCTTGCTATCTGCCCAGGAGACAGAGGAGGGGCAGGAGAAAGAGGCATGAGAAACACTTGGATGCACCTGTGTCAAGAAGCAGGGGCATGGTGGTCAGGTTTGTGACTCGTGGCACACAGCCTACGTAGGGTCCCATCAGCTGCAGCCAGCACTAGTTTGCTTTTGCAGATGGGGAGCAGCAAAACAGTAAGAGAAGGAGGCAGGAGGGCATAGGATGAAAGGAGAGAGAAAACAAACAGGGAAAGTATTTTGTATCACAGCACAAACCCTGTGCTGTCCTAGAAAATTCGCTCTCAGATGTGTGCATGACTGCATTGGCAACTGGCAGGGAGATGCCAAATGGAGATAAAAGAACTGCAGACTCTGCTGAAGGCAGCAAGCTCAATCAGTTCCTGTCTGAGCAGCAGCAACATACATAGGTGCAGGGAGGAGGGTGTTTGGGGAAACCACAGGACAAAACCGGGCCTTCGGATGTGAGGCAGCTGTACTTGGCTTAGAGGCAGCTAGTGATAAGAACTTGTTTCACACATGTAGACATGTGGATTTACCTCCTTCCAAATTTAGATGTAGCATGCACCTAAGTTCTGTGCCTGCTCAGTTTTGCTGGAGTTGTATCAGGGGAAAGCTGACTTTGTATATCTACCCACTATGACTTCATGAGCCTGATTTCTCCACCTCCACCACAAAACTGTCATCTTCAGCTGCCAGCAGCAGCAGCCATTTCACTGGCATTTTCCCTTCCTTGCGAAATCGAAACAACAGAAGCAATACTTGCAAAGTCAACTGCTTCTGTTGAGACAAAATCCGTGCACGGCTGTGTTGCTTTGGGAGTCTGGGAAGATCAATACAATCACACTATAGGGAAGTTACAACAGATTCAAGCATGGCTATTGCCGCTAGCAAGGTAAAATGGTTCAAAACATTTTGTTGGGATTTAGTCAGAAGAAAATTCTTTGCAGTGGGGGCAACATTTTAAGGTTAATCAATAACTGGAGCCTAATGTTCCAGTTAAGTTTTCATCATCAAAGGGCAAGACACAAACCACATAACATCATTAAATGTCTGTTTTAGAAATGTGTATCCTTTCTGGTAGATCTTCACAGGAGCTTACTGAACAATGATTCTGGGAAACAACCCATTTCACAAATTGAACACTGCTCGTTTTTGGGAACTGTTGCCTAAGATAAATCTAGTGTTGTGACGTCTTCTGCATTGGAGACTGCAACACTCAGGAGCAAAGAATATTTCCAGACTCTCTGTCTTTGAAACAGAGTAGCCGTTTTAGGAGGAGAATGACACTTCTGGTGCCTGGATTGCCCGCAGCTGGCCATTTAGCTGCCCACAGATAGCCATTTAGAGCCAGGCTTTGCTGAAGACAGGAATTGTGTCCACTCGATGGGTGAGCTGCTTGTTCAGTCTGCAGGAGAAGCTGCTCTGAGAGTATTTTGGGCAAGAAGCTCTGCAAGGAGATTTCCTAGATCAGTAAGGCAGCCACACCTCTGCTGCCCTGCTTAGCTAATCCAGAGACCTGGAGAGCCCCATTGCAAAGAGAGTCCGTGGGGTGGATGCTTTGAGGCACAGACAGCATACTTCTATTGGTGTTGGAGTTGCCAATCTCTTCTGGGTATGCTGACAGATGGGCAACTCAACAGCAAGAGGAAAAGATTTCAGAACTGCAGTTATTTCCTGAAACTGTCCAGAAGAAGCAAAAGTAGAAAACCCTTCCCAGATGAGGATGTGAAAGTTCCATTACAGTGTCTTGGAGAACATTCAGTATCTCATATTTATGCAGAGAAAGGTGATCTTAAGTAGTGAGAGGAAGTACTGAAGAGGCAGAATTGTTTCACTGTTCATCCAAGACAGAATGCTGGCAACCAGGGAAACAGTAACGGTGGAAATCAGACAAACATAAACAGGCAAGAGCTGTGACCCCAGAACTTTCATCTTTGGTGTTGCTGCGCTAGCATACATGCCAAGACAACAAAATAAAAAGTGTGTAAAGTCAAAAACGTAAGTAATATGAAATAACAAGATACAAACGCAAACTTATTTTGCCCCCCTCCATGCTTATCTTGTTGTGATAAAGGCTTGTTTTCATCAAGGTCTCTCAGCCCACCTTGGTGCATTGGACAGGCTACAAGCAAGAGCTCTATCTTTGCCCTCCTCCTACTTGCACAAGAGCCCCAGCAATCCCTGCAGTGCTCTCCTTAACTCTTCCACTGGTGCAAGACTGACTTGTGTTCTTCTCAGTATTTTTCACTACCACTGGGAAGTGTGTTGCTGCCATGAAAGGTGAACAGGTGCTGGGACCTCCTGTGGAGGGAGGAAGACAGCTTTTGGCCAGGTGGCCAACCAGTAAGGTAGCTCTTACTGTTTTTCAAGGGACTGTTTGAAATGGCTGAGGCTTGACACCACAGATAATGCAATTTTATTTTGTACTCAGATCTGAATATCAGTTCTGAGATTGTTAGCACAGGTATCAGAAAACATGGAGAAAACAGTGAATGATGTACCATGAGTAACTGGTTTAAGTGGCTGCACCAGACTGGGGAGAAAGCAAGCAGCAGCTGCACTTCTAAATAGTGTATCTGTGTGCATGTATATATATAGAAAAGCCACAGCAACAAAGTGAAACGTGAAAATTTTACATCAGGCCATTAAAAAGGCAACAGGAGATCTACTTGTAGTAGATCTTTGTACTGGAGCATTTCAGTTTTACATTTTTAATTGCAATTACATTTTTAAGTTACAAAAGAATTTTGTTTTTCCAAAACATGTGTAAACTTCTTTAACCATCAGACTCCAATCTGATACTTTAAGAAACAATAAATATAATATTTGTGATTGTTTTGAAAATGCTGGTAACATTAAAAGGCTTGTAAACTCTGCTATGCAAGGCAAGTCATTACTGGCTGCTGGATCTGACCTGTACCACAGCTGCTTATTGACCCAAGTGCACATCCATGTTGGTATTCAAGCCAGCAACAAACACGCTGAGCAGCAGTTTCTCTTGATGGTAACCAGTGTACTGCATGATTAGTGCTTCAGGTTTTTGCTCAAAATTCTTGCAATGAATGCCCCAAATTAGTCATCTATAACCTGCCAGTGCATTGAAAAGAGAGAGGATTGCAGATGCCCTACAGCCTAGAGATAGCATGGATAAATCTAGATAAAATGACGCAAAAATAAAAACAAAGATAAACGTTCTGGTTGTTTGTCCCGGCACTGCGGTGTTTTCCCCATCCCTCTGCAGCTGAGGCAGTGGTAACTTCCAGTGTGGGGAGTAGGCAGAGCACCAATTTCTTGCACTGTCGAGAATAAAACCAAGAAAGGGAACAAAACCCCTGCACATCCATGACACAGCTGCAGATAATGAACACTGATGTAACTGTCCTCTGCACTGCTATGTGCCAGAATTCACACTCAACCTGCGTGCTACATGCTTATCTTGAACACATAATTGAGTGAGTCTACCAACCTTCAGTGGGCTCTGAGGCTGTTGGCAAAGGGTATGAGTTGAAATGATCAATATGTGAAAGCTACACTAAAGAGCGTCATTGGAAACGAGACTTTAAGCCTTGAAAGCAAGTCTAGCAGTGCAGATCTTTCCAGGAGCTGCCATCCACCCCTGCAAGTCAAGACCCTATCATCCTTCAGGCTTTACTTCATCAGAGCAGCTGAATTTTGTCTGAGAAAAACTGCAGAATGGATCCTTCAGCAGCAGAGTCTCCCTCAGCACCACTGGGTGCTTCTGTGGATGATAGTCACCAGCATCTCTCGTAAATCAGAGATATAATCCCTGGAGGAGACACTTAATGGAGGCAAAAATATAAATGGGACCAAAAGAAGTAGAAAAAAAAAAAACATGCTCAAGGCTATTTATTAAACAGAAACATATGGAAGTGGCTTCTGACTCATAAGTTCCTTAAACTTGTAACTGCTGAAAATTACAAAGTGTACCTGAGAGCACTGACTCCATACATCCATTTTTTTTTCCATTTTGCCATGCACACCCGCTGCTGGCAGCTCTTCAGGACAGGATACTGGCTTACCTGTGGTCTGACCCATTTTTCTGTCACCTCTTCTTGACTCAATCAAAAAGCATAGATCATGTCTGAGTGTCATGTCACCCCTAAATCCTCAGCCCTGTATTGTGTGATGGCTTAAGCACTCACTTCAGCTTACGTTTGAAAGCCATATCCAGACCATTTTCAGGAATCACCAGTTTGTTAACATTCCCCTACAAATGACATTATTGAATCAATGAATGTTAACTGTTTTTCACTTACGATCAAGCAAACAAAAACCTTTTCCCATTTTTCTTCTGGCTGTTACTTGCATTTCCATGGCACCTAAATACAGTAATCTTAGTAATGGATGTGTAATATATTAGTACAGTAAGAAACGTTGCTCACTATGATGAGCTAATAGCTTAATGCAATGCAAATTACAGCACAGGATGTAAGAAATATAAGCAGCAGAGAAGAGGAGAGGAGAGAAAATTGTACTGGTAAAAACATGTGCTTCCAAACTATGTTCATAATTAGGTGCTTTACATTCCTACAGGGCTTGAGGATTTTTCTTCATGTCATTGCTTTGGCCTTTATATAATTACGTGGTTGCACTTGGTTATGTGGTATAAGTAAATAACACTAATTGCTTTTCTTAGTTGAGGGTAGTGGACTGAAACCATGACTTCTGTTTATCAGCTCTGCGTAATAAAAATTGTATGAAACAAAACAAAACCATTTCGGACAGTATTGGCAGCTTTCCTCTATCTCTCTTTTGTACAAAAGGAGATCTGATAGAAAAATAACAGCAAAATCAGACTGCTGAGTCAGATACTTACAAACTTACATAACGGGGATGCATTTCCATATTTCCTCCTGTCTTTTGTATACTTGCAGCATGGAGGGAACGACTGAACCAAGTCTGCTCACAGTAGTTTAGTGCAGATGCTTCAGTGTTGCAACTGAAACATGAAAAATATCTTAATATAACATCTCCATCATGGAATAATTAAACATGACATTAAGTCAGTGAAGCAGAATCTATGTACTGCATGGAAACATGCTGGAACTTCTCTCTGAACACTCAGTAAATATAGATTTTGTCCAACAGTAAACCACTTCTTCATTTTCAGACAAATAATTATGAATACACCGGGGAAAAGCAAATTTAATTAGTACAGAAATTATCACAGCCTTTCAATGCCATTTTCTGACCATAACTCTGTATGTTCTGTGATTTCTTGGGCTGTTATTTTTTGCAATGGTGTGGTGCAAACGTCTGCTTAAATCCACAGATTTAAGCACACAAAATTAATTTGCTTCATATGGCAAGTAAACTCTTGGGTCCAAAGTAGAAACATCAGTAGGGTAACATATGTTGAGTAATTAGAAATAAAACAAGTGCCAAGAAAAGTAAGTTTAATGTCATCACAGACACGATGTTCCTCATTGTCTGCTTGAAGTCTGAAAAGATGTCTATACATCTTCAACCCTTTGGGCTGTATACCCTTGAAGTCGTAATGAATATTTTACTAGAAATTAAAACTAGGTACAACAAATACTGAAATAAAAGCACAAGTTAAGAAACAAAGAGAAAAAAAACCGAGAAGGTGGGACACATTGCAGGCAAAGTTAAATCAAATGTGTGTTTGTAGATGACTTAAATGACAGGACGAGGGGAAATGGCTTTAAACTGGAAGAGAGTAGATTTAGACTAGATGTAAGGAAGACATTCTTTATTGAGAGAGTGGTGAGACACCGGCACTGGATGCCCAGAGGCTGCGGATGCCCCTCCTGCAGGCATTCAAGGCCAGGCTGGATGGGGCTGTGAGCAGCCTGGTCAGAGGGAGGCGTCCCTGCCTATAGCAGGGGGTTGGAACGAGGTGGTCTTAAAGGTCCCTTCCAACACAAACCATTCTGTGATTCTATGATGCCTGAGGGATGCAGATTTGAGTCAGGTCGGGCAGAAAGAGAAACCAAACCTGGGCCTCTCGCTTCTTGGAGTGCCTTTACCACTAACTTCCAGGGTAGCAGAATGTTTAAATAGCAAACCATTTTCTTTCTTTTCTAGCTTACAAGCTAGAAAACAACCATTTCAGCCCCACGCCCTTTCTCCATTGATGTGCTTCCTGCAGGGCTCCACTCTGCGTTCACCTGGGCTTGGCAGCCCCAGCAGCATCATCTGCCACAGCCACAAAGCACCGTAAGCCACTTCAGCTGCCAAAGCCTTCTCCCTCCGTGAACAAAACAGACCCGTAGACAGGTGTGGGCTGTGAGACACACCTTCGCAACGCCTCCACGAGAAATAAACCCGAGCAGAAGCTGCGGCCGCTTTGTGTCACTGCACGAGGCCACAGGCAGCGCGGCAATACGTCGCTCCTGTTATAGGGGTAGTGCAAGGAACGGAGACCTCACGGACCGGCACGGGGCAGCAATCCGTGCGTTGTGAGCTCGTAGGGGAACGCTTGGTGTTACTCCTCACCTGAGGAACGAGGGGCCACGCCAGCCCGCACGGAGAGGCACGCGAGCTCTCTCTCTTTCTACAGGCAGGGGCTTGGTGCTGGGCGCAGACCATTTGCTGAGCAGGGAGCAGCCAGCGCTCCCAGTGACCTTGCAACTGGCGGGATGCCGTCCCCAGAAAAGCCGCGGTAGGAGACGCGGGATAGTAAGGGGAACCGCTCCTTCACCGCCCGCAAGGGAGACAAAGGCGGGCGCGGGCGGGAAGACGCGGCCGCGCGAGGAGAGCGCGCGGAGGGGCCGTGAGCGCGGCGCGCGCCCCCGCGACTATTGCGCCACCCGGCGCCTCGCGCTCCCCCCGCCCTCCCTTATTCCCGGGCTCTCAGACATCAAAGAGCGATGGAGAGGAGCCGCGGGGGGCGGCACCGACGAGCCTCGCCGTGAGGTGACGGGCACGCCCGCCCTCCAATCGCAGCGCGAACGGCGGCCGATGGGCGCGCTCGATAGCCAATAGCCGAGGAGTCCTCGCTCCCTCCCCGGCTCGGAGCCAATCGCGGAGCCGCTGAGCGGCGGGGAGGCACGACCCGTTCCCGGGGCGGGGAGGGGGCGTGCGGGGGGACGGAGCGCAGAGCATCTTTGGCGCTCGCTGCCGCCGGGCTCCGTACCCGTTCCTCCTCCCTGTCGCGTGTGCGCCCTCCGCCAGGAGCCGGCCCGCTCCCACCCTCCTCCCGGCGATGTCGTCTCCGTCGTCCGGGGATCGGTATGAAGAAGAGGAGGAGGAGGACGGCGCCTACGAGAGCCAGGCCAAGCGGCTGAAGCCCAGCGCGGCCGCCGAGGAAGGCGAGATCGAGTACAGCGGCGCCGAGGAGAGCGAGAGCCGGCGGGACAAGGTTCCCCCGCAGCGCGGAGGCGGCTTTTCGGGCGGGGTGAGGGCTCCTTCCCTCCGCACGGCGGCGGGGAGCGGGGCGGGGGCGGGCGGCGGAGCCCCCTCCTCGTGGCGAGGCTCCGGGCCGCAGAGCGGGGCCTCCGGGCGCGGGGCGGCCTTCTGGGCGGCTTCCCTTCGTGCCCACCCGCGGCCTGCCGGAGGCCGTAGCCCGCCGGCCCTTTCCCCTGGGCACGGAGGCGCTTCCGGGGCGGGGGGTGCGCCGCTTTGCCCCGCTCCGAGGCGGTGGGCCGCCGGCTGGGGGCCGTGCTGCTGAGCCCGGGCTGCGAGGCGGGTTGTGGTGAAGCGCGGAGCTCGCCTGCTCGGTGCCTTTTCGGCTATCTCCGGGACGAGTTTTGCGCTCGCCCTGTTGCTGAGTGTAACTATAGAAACGTGCGGCGGGGGAAGAAAGCGGGCGGAGGGTTCCTTTCGTCCGTCCGTTTGACCTTATTGTCTGGCTGCGCCGGGCTGTGAGGCTGATGGCGAGTGCCTGCCGCTCCCTTAAGTTCCCCCGTTCCTCCCGTCGCTTTCCCCCGCTGTGAGCCGGGCTGACGGACGCCTTAGTTCGGTGTGCTTGCTTTGCTGCGCTCTTTGTGTATTTGTATCAATCAAAGCAGTAAGCGAGACCCATCGATCTGGGCTAACGGCACTTCTGCGTCTAGCCTTTGATTTCTTACTCCGCCGAATTGTCTGGATGATTTGAACCGTTTATTCAGTTCTCGATGGCACTTTGTTTCCTCCCTGAAAAGCAAGATCAACGAGAGCTTGATTCCATGACATTTAGAGTAGTTCTGTGTTATGATTTGGCTGAACTACGCTGCTTAACAACGGGATGAATTAGTAACAGATGAATTAGCGCCTTTGCTGTTGCCATCTTTCCATCAGCTGAACCTCTTTCTGGACTGCAATCACCTGCTGAATGAGTAGAAAAGTTTCCTGGTGAACTGTAGTAAAGTTGCACCTTTTGGGATAACTGTTTTAAGTGTTATACCTTGTCACAAAGCATCAGCTATGGCCTTAGTAATGCATTCTTAGAGGATGCATCTGAATTAAATCCTTATGTTCGCATAAGTTATCTTGACATTTCCTCATATAGAAGAGTTGGGCATCACACACCGTGTTTCAAACAGGGACAAGATACTCCTCTTACCTTTCTAAGTTGCCAGTTTGTTATTTTTAACTTTCCTTCATTTTGGTGTTTTTTTTGTTTTTTTTTTTTTAACTTTAGTGTCTCCGTTTTTATGCTAGTTAATGCACAAGGCATACAGCCCTGCTAGGTAACAAGAGGATAAAGTATGTCTGTAACCTAACATTTTGGATTTTGGCTGTGTTTCGTCAGCAAAGAGACTGAAACAAGTGTGTAGGAGGTCTAGAAGAGAAGGATTTTAGGCAGCTTGTCGTATCAGTTGCAGTGTGCCTCAAGAGGGTGCGTGGTCACAGACTCTTGACTCTCCTAATGCTCTGTGATGGTTTGTTGGCAAAGCTGTACTGATGAGCTATCTGGGGAGGCAGTACTGGGGTACAGCCTCTGTAAATGTCGTCCTTCCAGATCTCACTCTCCCCCATAGAATGCTGCTGTAAGACCACCTCTATTCCTCACCCTGTCAACTCTCCAGTCACAGCTCTCCATGTTCCTCAGTGCTCAGATGAGACAATAGGAAGGAGCAGGGGGAGGCAGCAGTTTTCTGGGTAGTAGAGATGGTACTAGGTTCTTAAGAGCAAACTGTAACATTAAGAGAATATGTGAAAAATGAACAACTGAGTGCTTTTGTCTGGAGTTTGTAAGAGCAAAATGCCAGTATCCATTCGTTAAAGTTAGTTCACGTGGACGTTAGGTTTTTTTTTTTTCTTTAATTGGTTTTAAAAAAAGAAAATGTGCAGGAAATGGATTATTTTTTTCCCCTAAGACATACCACCTTCATTTTGTTCCTGGGTAAACGTTCCTAGCACATAAAAGTTAGTTTCGGTTCAAGGTGAAGACGTACAAGATACGAGTAGGCTGAGGGAGTAAGTGCAGGTATGCTGGATTGCTCAGAAAGAAGCAGAAAAAGAATATGTAAAGTGAAGGACAAAGATCAATACGGAATGGGGAATTAAGAGGGAGAAATGGGAAAATGGATAACTGGAGAAGGGAGAGTGGTTGGAGTCTGTTAGCCTCATGCTTTTCCTCTCTTACAGTGTCCTAAAATAATGGTGAATTGTCATCAGTTACATACAGGTTGTGAGATAAAACCTGTTTCATAGTGGGACCTTTTAGTTATCCCCTTGGCATGATCTCCCTGCTGGGCTGTTTATTGTTATAGTTGTGATGTTTTCGTTCCTCTGGGATTGCCTTGTGAGTTGCGTAGTCCCTTACTGCCTCTAAGTTCTGTGTTTCTGCAAATGGATGCCTTGAAGTCTTTCCTGATACGCAGGTTACAGATGGGTAAGAATATATCTATATATTTGTTTTTCCTTTGCCTCTGTTCCCCACCAGTAATGATACTGCACAGAGTCAGGGGGGTGTGTTCCTTCCTATTGTCTCATCTGAGTGCTGAGGAGCATGGAGAGCTGTGACTGGAGAGTTGACAGGGAGAGGAATAGAGGTGGTCTTACAGCAGCATTCTATGGGGGAGAGTGAGATCTGGTGCTGTGTGGTGGGGAGACCTGGGCAGAGGAGTCAGAACTGGGTTATAGCAGAGTCAGGACACAGGGAGAAAGCGGGGTGGGAATTAAGAGCTGTGTTGGAGGGTGGTTGGAGGGCCTCTCAGCTCTCTCCCTCATGTAAATTTCTTCCATTGGTTAGTGTTGTATTTAATTTTTTTTTTTTTTTTTCTGGTAGCATTCATTTGCCTCGCTGTATCTTACATGCTTTATAGAAATATTGAAGAATAGGTAAGGATGATTGTTATGTTTGGGGAAGTGGGATGTGGTGTCAAAATACACAAACATAAAACCAGGTTCCTGCAAGGTTAGCTAGGAGTGTGAACATGCAGCATCTGAGCTGCTCTGCTATAAGTTCGGGTGTGCAATGTTCTTGCTTTGCAGTGTAAGTGGGCAGCAAAGCACCTCAGGAGTAAACTGCTTCATATATGTCATAGGCAGTAGCAGTGGCTAGATGGAGATGAGTTCAGAGCCTAGAAGTCTATTATGGAGCAATCTGAGTGTAAATCGTCCTTCTTCCTTTGTTCTCCATCACAAAGGCGACTAAAGCTAGTTCCTCTTCCAGCACCTCAGGTATTTGTTCCTCATAATTGTCTCCTCATAATGCTCCGTATTTGTTTTGTTTTAGGTTTTAAGAGATGTATTTGGATTGCCCTGAGCACAGGGGAAAATAAAGAATCATAGAGTTGTTGTTGAAGACCGTGCAGGAAATGCTGCATATACTTCAGAAAGCCTTTTCTCTATCACGCCACCTCCAATGGGCAGAGCTGAAATTACTGGGGAATGTGTTGTGTACCTTCACTTTCCCTTTACGCCATGGTAGCTGTGCAGCTGCGTTCGTAGTTAGGCATTGACAATGTTTTAGGCACTTACGTACAGAATAAGCCACCTTTTGGGGCTCTTCCAATTGCAGTTTTAAATATAACAACTATTTCAGAGCATGTGAGAGAAGGATGCAGTGAGGAAGAAGTTGTAAGTGCGTGTGATGTTCTGAATGATGAGAAATGAAATAGCAAGGTGTATAGGTATCTAGGGGAGAGAATGTGAAGGAGAATAGCATCCTTCTGCAGTAAAGAGAAAGAGAGATGGAAGCAGAGGAATAGTAAAGAAGCAGATGGTCCAAAAAGAGGTAATATGAGCTCTGGTGAATATATTGACTGGAAAGGTGTCTGGAGAAAGGATGCAGAACAGGTGTCTGTGCAAACAGTGCAAAGTTCTCTGATCTAGAATTAGTGAACAGAAGAGGCTTCATACAGCTAGAACCCTTCCTGACTTTCTTCCTTTCTGGAATAACAGAATCAAAATTTATTAGCAAGACGCCAGTGATATATTTGAAATGTTGCCTAGGAATATGTAGGTCAGTAAAGAAAAGATATATTAAAATGCTGCAGTTGTTCTTCAGAGCTTCCATTACAGTCACGTGTATATGAAATAACCAAGCACATGAGGCATGATGCAGTTATTCTAGGGCTTCCTTCTCTCTCTGGAAACACAGTTTCAATGTTACCTGTTATGTTGATAGTCTTTTTTTTTCCAGGAATCCTTTTCTGTTCTTGTTACTGGTCTTGAGCACTTAGAAGAAGTCTGTTTCCATTACCTATTTAAGTACTACTTTTTCTGCCCAGCTAATGATTCTTTAAGAAACCATTACTGAGCTTTGAGAAGACACCCTGGGCAATATATATTTAGCAGGCACAGCAGTAACATGAGCTGGTGTGTTTCCTGGCTCTGTTGGAGGGCATCATGCAGGGGTTAGGCATGGGGTTCCTGTGCCATTGGAAGAAGTAAGCAGGGGAGCACTGGTGTTGGCTCATCTGTGTTCATGCTCTGTAACCACTCTCTGTGCCAGCTGTAGCATATATAGACTTCTCAGGATAGGGCGACTGTGAGACCTTAGTCAAAGTGCTGTGTTTCTTGTTTGTGGAAAGGAAAGGTGGCAAGCAGTGGGATGAGTTCTTACTTTGGCTGTGAAGGTGCTTTACAGTGATGGATGTATTTGCGTTTTCATTTAGACTACTGACTTTATTTTTTCCTTTTAGGGGAAATCCAGGATTGTTCTAGATTTGCAACTTGGTAGCTACAAAACTTGTTTGATGATCATATGCATGTCTGCCCTCGTGAATGCTTTTTTGCACTCGAACATATGCCAGTAGCACATGTTGGTGTCTTTCAGCAATATGCTGTGTGAATGTCAGTTTGTGACTTCCTGGCTTCAGGCTGACTTGTGCTTCATTCCTGCACCGCTGTTTGCTGCTTCTGGTCGGAGGCTATTCTGAGGAAAGCAGACTCCCACCGCTTTAGCCCTGTGTACCTTCACTGCTTTTGTCTAAACACTGTGATGAGGCAGTCACACAGAAATGCTATGCAGACAAGCCCTCAGCTTCATGGCAAGTGACTGAGATTTTACTACTTTTTTTTTTTTTATTTTTAATAAAGCTTCATCCTTCTCAAGCTTTTGTGTTAAGTTTCTACAATAGCGGCAGTGTTATGACTTATTCTTGCTTATTCTCCTACTGTACTTCATCCTAATAAATAATGCTTTCCATATAGCATTATGAGTGAAGGAGATTTTGCTTAGAATGCTAAATATCTTAACTATAAAAGGAAACAGCGATTGCATTTGCTGAAGGTTCTGAGAATCATTCCAGTTGCAGTAACGTGGACACTCCTGTATGTGCATGTAACTGATGTATAATGGATTCAGAAATGCAAGCGTAAAAGTAAATGTTTGTAATACTGTTAGAAAGCTTTGTATCATGATTAGGCAAGCTTCAATGCAAATACAAAGGAAAATGCTTGACAAGAAATGTGAACTGGAGCAGGAATTGAACTGGAAAGAGGACAGAGACATAACATACCATTAGGATGCATACTCTGAAGAACTTGGCTTGTCTGGGGGTGCTCATTCACTAAGGTAGCTCTTTCTAGTGAGCCTTTGTTTCAGTGAGAAAACCATTGCCTATGTTTACCATCTGATATGCAGTGAAATATTCTTAGGTACAATTTCTTGAATGTTAAAAGGAGAAGGAAAAAAAAAGAAGGAATGCATATTCATAGCGTTAACAGGGATCTTAATACAGTAACAAGTATGTGGGGCAATGAATAATTGATTTAATAACTTCTAAATAAAGTAAAGCTACTTGCTGTCTGAACATCTTAGAGCACTAGACTTTGCAGAAAAAAATGGTAATTACTGTTTTCTCCTGAAGGGCTCTTCAGGTGCTTCTTTCAGCTTTGAAATTTATGCATGGGTAAAGAAGAGAGAAGTTCAGAATAAAAGTGTGTGTGGAGCTTTGTTCCTTCAGCGATTCTCTGAGTACCTGCAGTTCAGAGTTTTAACCTTTCTTAATAATTTGATCACTGCTACCGGAGCTGGGGTGGTTAATTCAGGATTACATTATAACGACCACTCCTTGCATTTACTCACAGTTGCCACAGTTCTTATTCAAAGAAGTATGTTGCAAGTGAAAATGCTTTCATGGTGCAAATGACTCGGACATAAATGAAGATTTAAAAAATAGTGCAGCAGCTTGTTCTGAACGCTGACAACATCCCATGGCCTGCTTTATGGTTCACATGCTCAAAGGAAGGAGAAAATATGAGGAGAGCTGTGTATGGAACCCAGGAGTTAGATACAGGAGACTCAATTTGTAGTTACCTGGGAAAAGCTATTTCCTTTCCTTCTGTAGTTTAAAAAGATAGGGAAAGGAAGAATGTGTGTAGCATGCTCTCAGCAGAGCTGAAAGCTCCTTTGTACTGCAGATGAGAATCTCCCTCGGCTTCCAGAAGGTGCTGTGCTTCTTACTACATAGAAGTGAAAATTCAACAAGACTTGTTAGATCAAACAAACACACAGACGTAGTGAATTCGTAAACAAGAACTTGACATTGCTGTTACCTGTACTAAATCTGCATGTTACTAAGTACAGTGTGTTTCATGCGTCTTTATTATGTCTAGTCTTCCTTAGTGTATCTCTGTCATTATTGACTAATACTATTTCATCAATTTTTTTTTTCTCTTGGCTTAAAATAAACAAGGTGCGTTTCAGCCCTACTTCAGGCTTCACGCAGAAGGATGGAGCTGATCCCTGCCTGTCTAAATGGTTCAGTTGCACAGAACTCACTGCAGCTCTACTAGCTCACTGAGAAACATTTACTGTGGCAATTCTGTGTGCCTGCGTACAAGGGCTGAAACCAGTTGATGAAAATCAGCCTTGGGGTGAAAAGAAAGAGCGTGACCACCTGTACTGAAATAGAATCTTTTAAAAATATACATCAAGAGCACTCGGAATTGCAAGGGATTGCTGGTTTGTTTCCAGTATTGGACTGAGCCGGCATTTGCTTGCACTGGAGGACACAGCTCTGCACATGTTTGGAAAGTAACCAGTCTTGATTGAGTTTACTGATGGCCCTTGTTTGTCGCTGCTTTTTTGCTTTACTTCTTCAGGAAACAAGACTTGTCTCAGATGTCATAAGCAAACAGGAAGCATGTAAAAAATATTTTAGGTGTTGTGCGTGTTGAAATATTTTCTGTTTGGAACAAGTAGGGTGGAAGACCTCCTTTAATCAAGTAAATTTTTTAGAATACACTTCATTTTATACTAGAAAAATCTTGCCTGTGTGTACGTGTTAACAAAGTCTGCAAATTATTTGAAGTAGGCTTCAGCAGTTGAACTCTGCAGTCTGTTTGGAAAGAAAAGTGGAATTGTTTAAAATGTACTTTGTACATTTAAATGGCTGCTTCTGGACCCAGTGTAGTGTCTGCCCAATAAGTTTAGCTAACAATATTGATGTTCCTTGTTCTGTACTGAATACTAAATGTTGTTTTGTTGTTGTTAGGATGCAGGGGGAAGTCATCACAAAGTCTCTGTTTCTCCTGTCGTCCATGTCCGAGGGCTGTGTGAATCAGTTGTGGAAGCAGATCTTGTGGAAGCTCTGGAAAAGTTTGGAACCATATGGTACGTCAAACATTCTGAAGCCACATCCCTCAACAAGTTGGAAGCATTATCTAAAAGTCACTCAGATCTCTTTAAATATATTGTGATAGCCACTTCAAGTCTTGGATTTAGTTACTAGCAAAGCAAACAACTTTCTAGCTGTGTGAAGATTCTCCTTTTGTACATGTAAGAAGTCTGGTTAAGCAGTTACCTTTTCTGTGTACCCTAGTACCTACTGTCAGACTGCTAGTTTTAGCCTGAAGTGTGAACTGTAACAAAACTGAACTTCAGAACAGAATGAGCCTTTTTCCACTGGTTTTATATGGGAGAAGTGCTTATGACATGAGATGGTTATTCAGAGGGAACCTCTTCTGTGTCAAAGCAGCTGTAAGCAGAATAGTAGAGGTAAATTGGTAGAGCCAGTTTATTCTGAGTGCTTCATTTTAGAAAAATGCATTTCTTTTCAGTGATATGCTAGTATTGAAGTTTTGGAGATAGTACAGTGGTATTTTTCATTCTCTAAATATTCATTAATGCAAGTGCTCTTCAGTTAGATGTCTTAAAATAAATAAAATGAGGTGCCAAAAGCTTGTTTAGGTGTACAGGTAAGTACATTTTAGCCTGAGAAGTTACCTTTTCCAAAAAAGAAATTTGCTGAAAAAAAAAGTTTGGTTAACTAGAATGCTTCTGTTTATTTCTTCCAAGGTAGTTTTGTGTCAGGAAAAGAATAAGCTTTTAAATTTCTTGGTTTAGTGTACAGAGTTTAAATGTTTTCTGTAAATTGCATTTACTTTAATCCTTTACGTCATAAACAACTTAATGAGCTTTTTTAAAACTTGAAGTTGTAATCCTAGTAAATAATTCCCTAATTATTGTGTTGGTTAAATGTTCTTGTCTATTATACATTTTCAAGACATTTTCAACTGCTCATTACTTACTTTTCTAACAAATGCATTTCTTTGCTTCAAGTGAGTGCTTTAGAAACACGTGACCGGGCTTGGGAAGTGCAAGAGGGAAGACCTGGCTTCCTTGTATGTCCTTGTTTGGACTTGTGTAGAAAAGCAGAACGTATCATATATGACTGCTACTGAATTTCAGAGTAAGCATGTGGGAGAGTTTACAGTATTATTTCTCTCCCCAGTTATGTCATGATGATGCCGTTTAAACGTCAGGCTCTGGTAGAGTTTGAAAAAGTAGAAAGTGCCAAGAAGTGTGTGACATTTGCAGCAGATGAACCTGTGTACATTGCGGGGCAGCAAGCTTTTTTCAACTACTCGACTAGTAAAAGGATTACTCGGCCGGGGAACACCGACGACCCATCTGGTGGAAATAAAGTTCTCCTGTTGTCAATCCAGAATCCTCTCTACCCAATTACAGTGGTATGTTTCTCTTAATTTAATAATGCAACGCTTGGAAATGACAGTCTTTATTACATCATTTCCATTGTGTGCTATGAGGGCTGCTCCAAAAGTAATGCCTCTTATTTTATGACGTTGACTGACGGTGTCAGAAGCAGATGTTGGTGATATAGCAGTAGAGGCTGAACCTTCTTGCCAATATGCCATTACATTTTGTTGCTGTGGAACAGATGGCAGCAGAGGTGCAGTGTGATAAAATGGCGTATGGCATGGAAGTACAAATGGACCACAGGTGTAGAATTCCACCATGCTAAGGAAATTTATTGGCATTAATCAACACTTGTTAAATGTTTATGGAGACCAGACAGTGGATATAAGCACAGTGAGGTAGTGAGTGGTATATTTCAGTAGAAGCGACAGTAATCATGGGTCACTTCCGCTGGCATGCGTTTCTGAGTGCAGCATGCAGGCTCTTATTCATCACTGCATAAATGCACAGCTAATGGTGACTGTGTTGAAAAATAACGTTTTGTAGCTGAGAACTCGCTCTATCAAATAGTGTTACTCTATTCTTCTTATCTGTTGTCGTATCTGTTTCAGTAAATAGGAGGGATTACTTTTGGAGCAACCTATGTACTTGTTTAAATTCTATACTGTTAATCTTGAGTCAAGAATTAGTCATCTACCAAACCTTTATATCATCTTCACATAAGTATCATTCAGGTTCTGGAAAAAAATGTTTGTTAGTTTTTTTTTTCCCTATTGTTTTTAAGATGACTCAGTCCTGTTGTGCAGATATTTTGCAATACATTTAAAAACTTCAGTGGTCAAGATTTTGTAATGTTGCCACATACTTGAAAAATATTTCCGAATATGTTGCCATAACATCAGGAATGTTGTTATCTTTTAGGCCCTGATGGGGGGTATGTTTAAATAGCAAGTCATTTTTTCCAGTAAGAAAGGGTTATTTTATTGCAGCCATTCATTCTTAAGTATTTTCTTTGCAGAAAGCTGAAACCTTGATCTGTTGATGATCAGCTCCACTTTGGTGGAATCTTCCTCGCTTTTTATTTGGGCTGATGCATTTTATTTTCAGTATCTCTGGTCATACTATTTATATACAGTTCATTTTTTGTTTAACAATACTGTAATTAAGAACACAGAATATCTTTTCCATTGAATGTCTGCTTATATTTTTTCATAAAGACTTACAGCCTATGTTAAATTACACAGGAATATTTTGGGGGAGAAGGGGAGGCATGTCTCCTTAAGGCAGACTTGTTAAACTGTGGCATATAAGTTACTTAATCTTGGAGAAACATGTAGATATTGGATAGTAGAGATCAGTCCAAGCATCTGGCTTGTGTGGAACCATGTAACTTCAGTATTAAATTCTGTTTTATGACCGTATATTATGTTAGCAAATTGAGTGAAGCTTAACAATTCTGGAATTACTTAATCACAAACAATTGGTTCCATATCATGCTTTCTGCTTTGTTGTGTTGTGAATGTAGATAGGTTTTTGCCTACTGATTCATTTGTGGATGATGAATGTGCTTTCTTCTCAATGTTTTCTTTATAGAAAAGCATGGCAACGTATGACTTTATAATCAGGTTTAAAAATAGACCTGCCTTGATCTGTGTGAACCAATTAATTGACTGAGCTGAATAGTTCTTTGCATGTAAATGTAATACAGATTTTTGGAAGCTGTTTCATTAAAGCATTTTCAACTTAGATTGCAAAAGCAACTGAGATGAATGCAGATGCTTGAATAAACAGAAGCACCATTCTTGGCTAGGAGTATTTGAAAATTCTGAATGTGAAACCTCTGGCATAGCAGCATCTTGGAAAGCAAAACCAAAACCCACCTTCTTTTCCTTTCTGCTGCCCCTTCACTGTCTAGTGTATACTGACGAGTTCTAGAAGAAAACATATTTCCAAAACTACTTAAAAAGCACCAGAGCTCATCAGAGATGGTACAGGCCAATTAATTGAGTCTGTAGCAACTGGGAAGAGCACTTGTGTAGTCCTAGAATGGTTTGGGTTGGAAGGGACCTTAAAGATCATCTGGATCCAACCCTATGAGAGTGGTTTGCTGTGGTAGCTGCAATGTTTTAAACGACTATCAATTTCATTTGATATTAGGTTGCTACAACTCTTAGGTATTCTAATGTACATGTAATGTGTTAAGTCATATGGTTAATTTGGTAATCTGAAGTAGGTGAATTAATTTTAAAAAACAAAATGAATTTAAAGCTCTGTGTGTGCCTGTTGACTGACTGCACTAATGATGCTTTGAGTAGAGCTTGAATATTGAAAGAACTTTAGGAATAGTTCTAATGATAATAGGAAATTATTTGGATGATGAATTATGAAAGAAAGTCGTATGCCCTAAAACTGATGTCATCTGAAGCTGGGAAGTCAACATGACACTTCTCTTTCAATCCAGAAGAGTTGAAGGATAAAAATATGTGCTATTTAGTATACCTACAAAATGTGCCTATGGTGTAGTCTGCTAAATTTTTTTTAAGGTTGTTTTAATCTCTTCTAAAAATGTGTGTTCATCTTCTGAAAAACTTTGGGTTGACAATCTCCACTGCTTGCTTCATTTAGCTGTGTAAAACACAGGAGTGCCTGGTGTAAGCCCCTGAGTGCTCTGAATTCTTTTTTTAGTGGTAGTACACACATGTATTAAGGGTTATGGTGCTTGATATACACCAAGAGTTGCACCACTGCAGCTGTGCATCCTTTCTGTTTTTTTTTTTTTTGTTCTTTCATTTGTGTGCTTTGTTTTAAGAAATCCAGCATAGCTTCTTGCTTTGCCTCTTAACTTCTATACTGTTCTACTGAAGATAATAAATACTTACCCCGAGGATGTGCACTAAATTCTTGGAATGACTGTTTTGGAATTATTTGGTTTGGATATACAGAAAGGAAGGAGAAAAACAAATGGTGATAGTGTTCCACTGAGGTGTCTGTGCCATTGTGTGCTAGCATTAACTACCAACTGGCTGTCTAGTAAACCTTAGGTTTACTCTCAACTGTTTGAACGTTGTCTAACAGGTATATTGTTTAAAGAATCACTATTCCTGTTTGTTCAGATTCTCAAGACCTGTTCTTTGGATTTCTAAGTGGGGATGTACAGTCACCATATCAAATAAATGCATTTTTCTTCGTTAAATTCAAGCTTCAGCCTAGTTTCTGGCACCATTATGTCTGAATTCTGTGTAATGTGCAGTTGTTTGAGGTGCTGTGCATCAGACCAAGCCAATATTACGATACTTTGAGAATAAGGCAAGATTTCCCCTGGTGTTTCATTCCCATGCTGCAGGGAGACTGGTCTTGAATTTTACTGGTTCTTTGCAATAGTGAAATGCTGGTGAAAACATTGCTCTGACAGCAAGCTTCTGCGAGCCCAGGATTTCCTCTTTAACTTTTCTGTGCTTTAAGTGGGGAAACACAGCATCTACTTACACTGTCTTTGACTCAGGTGCACATAATTGAATTTCTCATTTTGATAAGCTACCTAACCTTGCATTGTGGACTTCTCTAGGTTATTTTTCTGAAGATAACTGTGAATGATTACAAAGCACCAACAAAATCGAAACCTCAGCTGTAATGGTTTTGTGAAATGAACTGTACTGTAACTACAGCATCATCATGTCTTTTTGCTTTGGTGAAGCTACTACAGTGCATGATTAAAGGCAGCACAGTCTTGAAGCATGCATGCTGTTACTGAGTTTTAACACTCTTTGCAGATACTTCTTTGTATGAGTAATTCTTGTATAAGTTTTTTCCTGTTGTTAATATTTGACTGCCTATGCTATGCTATCCTTCAAAATGCTAAATGTAAAAGTAGAAATTGTATAGAGAAAATTGGAACTTAAAAGTTAACAAGCATTTAAAAGCTAATAGAAGATAATGTAAAACTAAGTTGTTTGAATTTTTGCTCATTTAAAGCAATTTTTTCTTCTTTCTTAGGATGTCTTGTATACTGTGTGCAACCCTGTTGGCAAAGTTCAGCGCATTGTTATATTCAAGAGGAATGGAATACAAGCTATGGTTGAATATCCTTTTTAGACTGTGATTTTTTTTTTTTTTTTCTGTAGGTTTTCAACTCCAGATCAGATTTCAGAATGTCAGAAAAATACCATTTAATTTTGAGGCCAAAAATCTCTCAGAAATTACAGTGTTTTTGGATATAAATTTTAGATGTTTTAAGGGAAAATATCACTTATACATGTAATCTTTGGAGGGAAGTGATGCTGTCAACAATGATGTTGATAACCATGTTTATAAGTGACCTTAAGGCTAATAATTCTTGGCATAAAATATGCCTCGAATTTGGCAATACACTGGGCAAAAAAATGTGATTTCTAGCTGTATGGACACTCAAGAAACTGGTAAGGGATTGCAGAGGTGCAGTTTAACTTCTTCAAACTCTTTTAAAATAGTTCTCATATACTGTTTGACTTTTTGTTCTGACTTTAATAAAATCTGAGACCAACTTGAGGCCTCATGGAGGAAATACCCTGCTCTGTTATCCTTCTGTTTATTGTATTTGTAGCATTAAGTTGTACATTGTACGAGTATTGTTAATGTGTTACTGTTGTTTGTGGAGTCCAAAGTCTGATTTGATTAAGCCTTAGTTCATAAAACTCGAATAGACCTATTCCTAGAGGTGATTACCTTCCATTTATGAAGATGGTATTCAAAGAAAATTGTTCTGAAATCTCAAGTGCTCTTGTGATTTTTGCATACTATCCATGTGACAGGCTTTATGAGTGGATTATTTCTGTAACATGTCAATGATTTAACTAGTGGCTGTGCTGCTGATTTGCCAGGCAAAAAGAGTTGCCTAAAAGTCCATGAAAGCAAGCTAACTGCTGTTTATCTGACTTAAACTGTGCATCTTAACAGATGCACACAGTTCCTGTGGTAGCATAGTAAGTTGTGGCAAACAGCGTTTAAATTTGTTTAAATGATATGTTTGTATAGTCAGGGATTATTCTGTGTCATATGAAAGATTAGGGTAATTGTGGGGAGGACCCTGCACGTGCTCTGAAACTGCCATGTTTCTGTCCTTTGAATTAAATTATACAACGTGGCTTTTATTTAAAAAGCAGACAAAAACCCACCATACAACCAGCAATTAAAAGAAAGCTTATAAATGTAAGCAAAGTATTGCATCAGTATAAGTGAACAGTTGCTAGGAGAAGCTTTACAAGAAGACTTGTCTGAAAGTTTCCAAAATTTACTCAAATTTCACCACTATGTCGGTTGCTCCTAAAGTAATTCCTCCTATTTATTGCCCTGGAAATGACAACAGATATAAAGAGCACAGCGACACTATTTGATAGAGCAATTTCTCAATTATGGAACACTGTTCTTAGTCACCACCATTAGCTGTATGTTTTTGCCAGCGAAGAACAAGAGCTTGCATGCCATGCCTGTAAAAATCTGCACCAGTGGAGGTGACCCACTGTCATCTGGTGCTGCTGCTGAAGTGCACCACCTATTGCCTCTCTGTGCTCATATCCACTGTTTGGTCTTTGTAAACGTTCAGCAAGCACTGATGAATGTCAGTGGTGCAAGTTTCTCCATATGGAGGAATTCACTTGAGTCCCTTTGCTCCTTATGCACTTCCTCATCAGATGCTGTTCTGTCAGATTGCTGCTCTGCTGCCATCTGTTGCACTGCAAGAAAATGTAATGGAATATGGGTGATAAAGTTGAATATCTACTGCCACAATACCACCATCAACCTCTGATGTTGTGGGCAAACATAACAAAACCAGAGGCATTACTTTTGGAGCAGTTCCCATAGTTGCATTACACATCACTCCTGGAGATGTGCTCCTACAGTTCTAGCCAGCCTCTGACAACTTCCTAGAGGTGTGAGAAGCTTAACTTTTCTTGCTCTAATCTTTGGCAGTCTCAAGTCAGTTAAAAAAATTTTGCTGTGAACCAGTATTACAGTGGAGGAAGTTGGGTTGCATGGATATGGTAAAACACAATATTGTTTTAAATATTATAAACATATACTTCCAAGGTTTCATGTAACTATATCGAATGATGGCACAAAATAGCTGGTTTATTACAGGGTTCGAGCTGTCTGATGCAGTATGTTACCAACTTTGTATGAGATCATGCATTGCCACAAGCCAAGGCTCGTATGGCTTTTTCTCCTAGTAATAGAACCAATCTTTGGGGTACGTAGAGGATATGAAATAGCCTGTTTGTTGCAGCCTGGTGCATGCATCTGCATTGAGCAATGGATTTAAAGCAATCTCCTTGCTGTATTCTTGATGCAGATTGGTTCATTCAAAGCATCCCTTTTGGTTCTGTGGCTTTCTTCAGCTAAAGGATGTGCTCTTTCTTAGTTCTTTTCACTGAAGAGTAACTGCTGAGTTAATGAGACTCCCTACCCGCACTTGTATAGCTCGTGCTAGCTATTAGAAGGGATGCATTGTTCTAAGTCATGCCTTCCCACCCACTAGCTCCCATCTCTTTCCCAATGATGCAGCTTGACCTTTCCATTTTGATTTTGATCCAAATATTCTCTAGGTTTGTTGACAGCTTCTATATCCTCTGCTTAAATTTACTAAATCCATCAGAATATTCCTGTCAAAATGAATCTGTAGAGAAGAATGTGTTTATAAGTGCTCACATTATGTGCTGTTTGCACAATAGAAGTAGGTGCTTAACACAGGTAAACCCATGAATAGTTGTTAGTAACTTTACTTTGAAGTCTGTTCAGAGTTCTGGTAGGATTCAGACATAGCGAGCTACTTGCAGTCTAAAAAAAATAAAGGTATTTCAGAAAAAAGGGACATGGATGAGACACCTTGGGAAAAATCCTTAACATGTGCACGTTTGAATCAGTTTTTTGTGCTCAGAAGGCGAAGGCAGCACTCAATGGAGCAGATATCTATGCAGGATGCTGTACACTAAAAATTGAATATGCAAGGGTAATGCATGGACCTTCTCCCTTACCTTTAGTGGCAAAACATGTATACACCATGCTTAACGTTTTTCACTTTTACTTTATTTGAACAGCCCACTCGACTTAATGTCATTAGAAACGACAACGATAGTTGGGACTACACTAAGCCGTATCTGGGCCGACGAGGTAGGTTTTCCTATGTTATTGCTGTAGATGTATGACTGTACTAATGACAATCCTTTATACGTGGTCAGGCCGTATCTCAATAGTCATTTCAAAGCAAGCCAGAGCTGCTGCTGTGTTCACAAGCCAACCTGTAACCCAGGAAATTAACCCTGAGCCCTAGTGCCCCCTACTGCCGTGTGCTTGAGCCACTTAGTTCAACAAGGAGCCCACACCTGCAAGCACCTTCGCAGTTCTCAAGGACTTGCATTTCTCCAAGCAGCTCTCTCTCTTTGGAGGAGAGGAAACCTGATACAGACTATTCCTTACAAACTACAAACTTGCACACTGCTTCTCCTTCGAAAGGACTCTTTTCCCCTATGTTGGACGAGGCATTAAGAAGGATAGAGGACTTCAGCAGGCTGACTCTACACTTCTTCATGCACCACATCGGCATCAGCAAAACCAAAACAAAACACCAAACCCTCTGAAAAACCTCAGACTTGCAATTCACCTTGTCTGCATACTGCATGCACCACTACCACAAGTTTTTAAAAGGAGGACACTTTCAGTACTTCAGATTTGTATGGGATGAATAACACGATAGACTGTACCCATTCTGTTCAAGTTTGTATGTATGCTGGTCATATTTCCCTTAAAGTTAAAACTGAAAAATTGAGACCCTCCAAAATTAAGAACCTCTTTTGTTGATATCATTGACGTTGTAATCTTTTTATTATTTGCTGTATGTGAGAGTTGCCTTCAGTCTTAACGATGTAAATATTGTCTAGTAGTAGAGAAATTTCATCCTGATCTTTAGATAGTTGGAACTGAGTAGTGCAATATCAGATAGATCCCCTCAGTTATATTTAAGTATTAAAACAGGGAGATTCATAATTGATACAGACATACTGTCTCTTCAGTATTCAGCTGTAACAGTCTCCAAAGCTTGACTCCTGTCAGTGGGAAATTATGACTATTTTTGTAAAGACAAACTACTGTGTAGCCTGACTCCTGTACAGTGTTCACTTAAAGCAATAATAATGTGTAATAATTGAGTGCAGTATTCAGTAACTTATGTACAATAATGCGTGCAATGTAAAGTTAGAAAAGCGAAGAGATGTCCAAGTCAGAGTACTTTCCAAAGGCTATATGAGAGCCTGGGCTTTGGCCATCTCAAGTGACATGCACTTTCAAAGTAATTCTGCAAGACACCTGGTTTGTAAAACTGTTGTACAACTAAAAACATAGGGCTTGAATTTTCAGAATGAAGTTCTTGTAAAAAGTTAACAAGGGAGCTACAGTATTGGTTGCAGCTTATAGTTTATGACTATTTTTATGAGGATTTAATTTTTTTCTCAAATTCCTGACTTCAAAAAAGCAACTTCTCGAAGTCAAGAAACTTGAGGGCAAGAAAGAAAAAGGACTGCATATGAAAATTCTGATGGATTAATTTGACCCTCTGATCTTCCAATCATTGCAGTGATTGGAGAGTAACTTGTAACATGCTGCCCCTAATTACATTACTTAATTGGTCTGCAGATATGCATGAATTGTTTCCCAAGCAAAAAACAGTGGAAAATGAAAACATTAAGATAGATACGACTTGCTCTTTCTCAAAAACTCATACTTTACTCTTTTGCTTTTCCTTTTTGGTTACTCTGAGTGCCTATCTCTACATCACTCTACTGCACTTAAAAGGAAAATGATTGGATTTGTACTGTGGAGCAGGAGTTTTCATTTACCACAGTCCACATCCACTTGTCTAGAAAATGGCAATATGAATTTTTGAACGAAGACTGAAAGGAAAGTAGACAGCTAGATTATGTCCAGGAAGTAATCCAGGACTTGTTTTGAGAGAGTTCTGCTGTGTGTGCTTCTATGCGCTCCCACAACAGCGTTTGGCTTTCGAACTTAATCTGACTGAAACTGTAGGGGTCCGACTCCAGCAAAGATTTTAGCCCTGGAGGAATTTCATTTTGAGGACAGACGCTGCTAATAATAAGCCTTTCAGAACTTAATTCCTCCCACTGATCCGAGGACACAGAAACGCATTTAGCTAATTATTTTTTTTGAAGAACTGTTATGTCCGTGGCAACAAATCACTTACTTCCCTTGAGCATTTCTTCAACCAACGCCTACCTGTGTTTTAGCATTCTACTGGCTCTTAGCCAGATAGTTCAAACTAGTTTGGAACATTTCTTTTGGCAGTAATACCGAGTTACTCAGCAACTCAAGGAGCTGATTTAAAAAGCAAAAACAAACACCCCTAGATTATAAAGAATCTTTTTGTTCAGAAGTAATTTTAGCCCAGATCAGTTCTCATTTTCGTTGCCTGTTTGCACAAAATATTTCTTCTGGCACAATTAAGTTAGTTGAAAGAAGGAACAAGTGCTGTGGACAGGAGAGGGTAAAGGACTGTTCACCAGGAGGAAATATTTGTCAAACTATGCTATCCTGGAATTACTTGAAAGCTACTATCTTTCTGTGCACTCTTTCAATTGATTTGACTCCTTAAGATTTTAATGATAAAATTCAGTTTTCTGAAAGATAATTCCTGCATATAGGTTAAATGTTCAAAATATTCTACATGCTTGTGTAATTACTTCCCAGAGCTAAGAGATTCAGAGCTGTTACCTGAAAAAGGAAAGAAAAAAGAAAACCATGCAAAAATAATCATCATTCTATACAATTGAAGGCAGTCAGCACTTTTCTGTCTCTAGTCTTTATTTCCGAAGTAAATGCTTGGCTTGAAACCTGTTCTCAAATTCCTGAGCAGAAACAGCACCTGTTTTCATTTCCCACTGTTGTGCTGTCTATCATGAGTAGTTCTCTTTTGTCAGGGAAATAACCTGTAGCTGCAAAGGGCTGAATTGCCATTTTCAGCAGTCACATTTAAATTTTCTTTGGATCTACACTAAACTGAAAAATATCTTGCCCCATCTTTTCAGTGTAGCAGTGTGAGAACTCATATTATTTTTTCTAAATGTGAGACATCAATTTTTACTTACTGCAATGAAATCTGCAAGTTTAGATTTTTCTTTGCCATGGAAGGTGCAACTGATTAGAAAATACAGTTTTGACTGTACTGCACTGCTTTCTTCCAGTAATGTAGACCCTTTGCTTAACTTTATAACACAGAGAACTTGGCCTTCTTAAAGGATTGACCTTTTGCTAAGTGCATTATTCAGTGATGTTTCTCTTCAGTCAACCTGTTACGAGCTGCTGATAATGCAATTATGTACAATCCTTTCAGCACGCCCTTAAATCAGTAGGTGTTCTGTAAGTTTATATGTACACAAATGTAATGCTCTCTGTTTACTGATTATGAAACCATGTAATACAGGTTGTTGTTGGCTTATGCTGAAACTTCTTGAAAGAAGCCCACTTTGAAAATGTGTTGCTGTTGAAGCTAATATTATGATTCAGGTACTGTCTTTCAAAAGTACTGCATTTCAAATTTGTTTTAAGAGATGCATAGGTAAATCCTGCTGTATGGTGTTTTCTATACTAATGTGTGGTGTCTGTTTAGGAAAGTTGTTGGGTATTTCTTTAGACTTTAAATGTCTACATCTCCTCACTGGCCATTACGGCCAATCAACTTAAGTGGAATTTGTTATACAAATGACAATCTTTAAATTTTGGTATCCCAGGGCTACAGCTTGCGGTTTTAGATATATAACCAATGAGAAATTGTTGATAAAATTAACAAGGACTCAGATTGCATTTTTGCTTCTTAACTAGAAGCTTTGTGTCTTAACTGGCGAAATCAAGTGCATACTTGTCCATACTGAATTGTATTTTTTCCCTTCCCATATGTTAGACAGAGGGAAGGGACGCCAGAGACAAGCTATTCTGGGAGAGCACCCATCGTCGTTTAGACATGATAGTTATGGTAAGTCCAATAGGTTGACAGATGGTTTTGATTTCTGTATGTGCTGTGTGGAATGCCAAATATTCAGTCAATGTATAACTGGACCTCTGAACTGTGAGTAGTTCACTGATCTGTGCACGTGATGCCGTCAGTCCCTGTACAAAAAGTGACAGCGATGGATTGAAATGCGTAGTGCTTTTTTTTTCTTTTGCCATAACTCTTCTTTTTATGGAGAGCATCCAGCTCTGCGAATGTATTCCTTTGAAGAATGCTTTCTTTTAGTTGCTGTCACCATAGCAGTAAACAGAGAATAACGTAATTACTGGCGAAGCTCTTTTCTTACAGAAAATGGCAGCAGAGTTTGATCAATGGTTTGATGCTACCCAGAGCCCTTTGATGTTTTTGCCTGCAAAGCTGTGAATTGTGGGCTTTGTATTTCTTCTAATTTAGCTAATTCTGAAAAGGTACAGCAGTGTGATTTGCTAAGAACGGTATTTTGGAATTAGTGCTGTAAAGTGGTGCTGTTGTTACCAGGGCTAACTGTAGATGAAGGCCTGCCATACTGCCCTTTCCCTCATTATTGTGTTTTACTGTGGGAAAATAAAGCAAAAAGCACGTTTTATACTCTGCGAATTTCACAGTATTCGTTTTCTCAGAGGATCAGGGATCCTATCCTCAGTAATACTGATGTTTTCTGTAAACAAAAATTAATGCCTATCACTAACATCTCTTCATTTATTTAAAAAAAAAAAAAAGAGATGGGGTTTGGAGAGGAATGTGAAGAAGGACAGAGAAAAGAAAGTATTTCAGTGAAACCTGTCACTTTACCTGTAGTGGAAAATAGGACAGCTTTGTTTTGCATTAATGCTGTGCTTTAAGCATTCCTGTTTCTTCCAGAAGTTGCCTGTAGAAAGCCAGTTTCCTGACTTTGTCATATCTCTGCAAAAATAGCTGTATCATCCTCCTTCTCTCCTGACCACTGGCTAAAAATTCACTCCTTTTTTACTTTCCTTACCTTGTAGTAATTTTTTTAGAAAATAAAGAATTTTTATTATTTTTTGCCACAAAGCATGATCAGTAGAAACGACAATATTGCTGAAGGTAATTAGGTATGTTTTAAAACTCCTGCAGTCCTTTTTCCCCCCATTTTAATGAATACAATCTTTCATTTCCATAGGTTCGCATGGTCCTTTGTTGCCATTACCAAGTCGTTACCGAATGGGATCTCGGGACACTCCCGAACTTGTTGCTTATCCGTTGCCCCAGGCATCATCCTCATACATGCATGGTGGAAATCCTTCTGGATCAGTTGTCATGGTTAGTGGGTTGCATCAGCTAAAGATGAACTGTTCAAGGGTCTTCAACCTTTTCTGCTTGTATGGAAACATTGAGAAGGTAAGGCATCATCTGTGAGAAACTCTGAATCTACTGCAGTTGGGTATTTTGTTGTTTTTCAAAACAAGCAAACAAAAATGAACTAAAGTCTAGTTGGGATGGGTGCTCCTGACAACGTTTCAAATTCTTATTTTGGGCTGCTTGTTGCAGTGTCATTTTTTTCTTCATCTATCTTATCTTAGGTGAAATTTATGAAGACTATTCCAGGCACAGCACTGGTTGAAATGGGTGATGAATATGCTGTAGAAAGAGCTGTTACACATCTCAACAATGTCAAGTTATTCGGAAAGAGACTTAACGTGTGGTAAATATGTTCTATATGATTAATAGTCAGCTAGTAAGGAAATGTAATGAAGTTGCAAAGACAGGCTGTCCAGTCTTCTCATCAGTGTTAGATTTATGATTTCCAGTTTACAACTATTATTTTTCACCAAAATATTTTTGTGAATGTGACAGCTGTCAATATCAGTTCAAAATTATAATACCTATATCCTATAACCTAGGCTGTTAGAAAGCTGTATTCACTAAGATGTTTTATCCACCCTTTCTACAGTCTTTTTAGGAAGGTGTCAAATCTAACTTGTCTTGTTCCTCTTTGAAATTGTTCTAAAGAAATGTCAGCTTTTATTTACGTACATGAATAATCTGTGTGAAAAGTTTGCAAGTTTTGATTGTTTAAAAAACTTTCATGACATATCCTTAAATCCCAGTGTTTCTAAGCAGCATTCAGTAGTTCCAAGCCAGATATTTGAGCTGGAGGATGGCACGAGTAGCTATAAGGATTTTGCAATGAGTAAGAATAATCGGTTCACCAGTGCTGGCCAAGCATCTAAGAACATCATCCAACCACCCTCTTGTGTTCTGCATTATTATAATGTTCCCCTGTGTGTAACTGAAGAAACATTTGTGAAGGTAGGCAGTTGACATCACTGTGGCATGTAGTGCTCTGGGGCCTTATCCTAACTGTATAGTACTGTATAGTATGCTACTTTTAAAATGAAATAACTGGGATAGTTTTGGTACAGCAGCTGGAAAATAATTCTTAAAATAGCTTTGGAGCCTCTCTATAGAAGCTGCTGTATTTGTGCTTTTTTTTTTTTTTTTTTTTTTTCATTATTCTCTTTTTTTTTTAATGAGAAACAAGATGTTGGAAGTAAAGTTGAGAATCTTAATGAGGTTTTTGTGGAAGCGGGGAAAAAAACTTAAAGCCAAATACAGGAAAAACTAAGAGTACAGCCAACGAAAGATGTACTGACTTGAGATGGTTATTCTGATGACTGATATGACGTTTTGGAATGGAGAGAAACATGCACATGGGATGTTTTGCATGGTTGGGTACTAAATGAAAACTGGATGCTGAAAAATTCAATAGCAGATACAGAGGCAGTTCGTTTTCAGTTCAGTGAGACTTTATTTTTTTGAATTTGAGCTGAATCTTGAAAGTTAATTCTGGTTTGAGAGTTGTGTGCTTATTTGTGCAGCTTCTGAGATGCTGTGTTGAAGTAGGAATGTCAAGAAGAATAATTTGTTTTTCAAATATGAATTGCTTGAGCAAATGGTGATGTTTGCATTCTAGCAATTATTGTGCCTATAAAATATTTGGGAAAGCACAAATAAAGAGCCTTGTTTTGCAGACTATAGGATGGTATTCTAAAGAGTTCCCCAACATGCTTAAAAATTATTATTTGCTGTAAAATCTTGGAAGCTCTTTTAAAGACTCAGTATTTTCCTTTCTGTGTCTCTTCCAGGAACTTGGGATTTTTGCTAATGTATTTATGTGCATTTTTGCTGAGGTTTTACATCTTATTTTATTTTTGTGACAGCTATGTGAGGATCATGAAGCTCTCAGCTTTATTAAATACAAAGTGTTTGATCCAAAACGTAAGTCACGTTTGACCTATTTGAGGGGTTATCTGAAGTCCAGTTTTTATAAGAGCATGCACTTGCCCAAAGACATTATTGATCTTTCTCCCCTCTTTTGCTTCTTATTTTGAAAGCCTCTGCCAAAACACTCTCTGGCCTGCTGGAATGGGAATGTAAGACAGATGCTGTGGAAGCTCTCACTGTACTTAATCACTACCAGATAAGAGTCCCAAGTAAGTTAGTTTTACTGATCTTACTGCTATCATTTTGTTTCTTGTTTTCTTTCATGTTGATATTGCCTTTGTTTTAAAAAAAAAAGAAAAAAAAGAAGTTTCAGCAGTTTAGTCTGCATCTAAAAATTGCATTCTTTTCATTATAGGTATATATTCTGTATATGTATGAATATATATGCTCATTTATCTTCTGTTGTGTATATAATGATCTGCAGTTTAGGTTCCATTGCATTTTATTTAAATGGCACTCTTTCTTCCTAGCTTTGGAATCAACCTGTAGAGCTCAAAATATGCTCTGCAGCTCTGAAGTTATAGAAAGTTTAAAAAAACAAAACAAAAAACCACTAACAGCAAAAAAAACAACAAAAAAAGCCAACAAACAAAAGAACAACGGTCTAGGATGCAAAAAGGAAGGCAGGAAAGGTATTGCTTACAATCCACTATCATTAAAATCAAATCTAATGTACAGTGTCTTACTGAAGCTTTTGTCATGTTCCTCAGTAAATGCAGAGAAATGCGCAGTGCCCTTGGATAGAAGATTCTTTAGGTTGCACAGCTTACTGCTCTGAATTAACTGCTCTTGTAGTAAGTTCTTTTTCAAACCAGAAATTTTGATGTCAAGGTGATTTGAACACCAAACTAGTAAGGACAGAGATGAAATTCACCTGTTAAACTGTTGCACAGTGGACCAGATCTGTGTTGGACAATTCAGACAGTTTACTGGAGTAAATTGAATTATTCCAAGTATTTACAGACATCTTTGAATCTAGCTCAGTGCCTAACATTATTTTAAGCTACCTTCTTCAATCTATTAAGAATTTGTCTCTGACAATCTTTCCTATCCACTCCACTCTTCACCCACCATCTCAAACAAGAACTTTTGGTTAAGACTTAATGTAATAAGGTTGTCTGAGGTTGGCTGAACCAGGAGGATGCGTCTTCCATCGCCTGAGAATACCCAATTATGTGCTGCTGCCATGAGCAGCCTTTCCATGTAAAGGGGCATTGTTTTTTGCTTGGCTTTCTGGAGAGTCCTGAAGGGGGAGCTGGGCTTCGTGCTTTTCCTTATTCAACGGACATGCATAAACAGTCTCTAGTGTCACACTGCCTCTGATGGAAATACTACATTCTGTATCTCCTTATCCTTATCCTGTATATCCTTAAATATCTATGCATTTTGCTTTGGAAGTTCTGTTGGATACTACTCTTGTAAATAGTTCAGGTGGGAAACAGACAGCAATAACAGTAAAGTCTTTGTTGTGTTCAGAACGCTTTAGAATACTGTCTGCATTCCTTTGTGATCAGATCCATCGCATTGTTTTTCCATCTTTTGCATCTGAAAAATGCTGATAGACTGTAAAGAACACTTCATTACTGGTCATCTGGTATCTGTGGGCCATCAGGGGTATGGGGGGAGCATTTCACCTTCTGAAGTGGTAAACATGTCACATCAAGCAAGATGATTTTCTCGATCAGCAGGAGAGCCATACACATGGCGCATTACTGAGCATGTTCTGTGTTGTCTCCCGACAGATGGCTCTAACCCTTATACCTTGAAGCTTTGCTTCTCTACTTCATCACATTTATAGAGAAGAGGACTGCATGTTAAGAGCTACATTCACCTTGATTTGCAAGTTTGAAACTACACTTCGTTCACAAAGCTCTAAAGTGGTTGCTCTAACGTTGCCTTGTTTCAACTTAATTCTAATATCTTTTATCTTGTTTTATAATAAATGGATGTTCATTCTTAAATACAAAACAGATTTTTCTTTTTGCCTCTCTGAAGTACATGTTGTAAGCTTACTACGAAGTTTGTATTTTGTTGGTGTAGTATCTGCAGATGTCTAAAGAAAATCCAGTAGCGTAAACAAGGCAGTGTACCTTTCAGACTCCAAAATGTCAGTTGTTTTCTTCCAAAATGGAAATATATTTGCATTTTCAATAATGTTAAAGCTTAGCAAGTATTTTTCAGTTGTAGCGGGCAGATAGAACTGTTACATCAGAATTTTAAATGTAGAATCTGTTTTTCAGTATGTTAAGTAGTGAAGTATGTTGCAATTCTAAAAATCTTGTATTTATAAAATGCTTTCATCAGGTTAATGTTGCACATACAGAACTTTTAATAGTATGGACTTACTTGATTTATAGTTTTAAAAAAAAAGCTAACAGAAAATTATTACATATACATATGTATGGTGTGAATTCATGCTTATTTAAAGTGTTGTTTTTAAAAAACAAACAAACCTATTTTCCGTCTGCATTAGCATGATGACATCTATAACCAGTCCCACCATAGGGGCCTTTTTAAAATTAAAATTGCAAGCCTGTATCAATGTGTTCATCCTCATTTTCCATAACTTTAAATCTTTGGTGTTAACATATCTTCTTGATATCTTTTTCAATAGTTATTATGACTTATTAAACTTAGAAAAGTTGGCTAGTTGAGAACAGAAGATTGATCACAATAGAAACCAAGGTGGTGGAAAAAAGTTAAAACAAAAAGCAAGCCCACGGTACTCTTATACCTGGATTGTTAATTTTATGTACACTGGATGCTTATATCAATGTTTTCTTTTGTCTGATATCTCTTATTTCTATTATGATGATGAAAGGATACATGGGGTGAATAGAATGGCTAGCTTCTTACTTGAAGTGTGGTGATGTAGGTAGGGTTCAGGTAATACAACTCTATCATGCGATGTGAAACTAAGGAGATGAGAGATCTTTCACTTTGAGGAAGATTTGTGTTGCACCAGCGCTTTGGAGCCTCTGTTCTCTCTTCTAGAACTGGTGCTTCATTGTATTTGGGCTCAACCCTCAGGGATGGGAATCCAGGGAGGGAGTCTGGGATCTGTTGTTGCAGGCCTCATGTTTGTTCCCCTCTCTGAATTTGCAGCAGTTAGTGCTCTTTTAGTTTTGCTCTTAGTGATCAAAGAGAAATTGTTTCATCACGCTTTCTTTTATCACGCAAGTTCTTCATTCCATCTTTATTGGTTTTATCTGTATCCATACAAGACATATTAATGCGGTGTGCTTGCCCTTGAGAGCACGTTGTGTTATGTTTACAGACTGTGGGCACTGCACGTGCTTTTAAAGACCAACTCGAACTTCCTCATTCTTAATTTGAAGACAAATACACATAATTATACCAGGGAAAATGTGTCAACTGTCCTTTGGCTTTTCTCATCAACTATAATTGATTTTCCTCCTGCCTACCTCCGTTTTATTCATCTTTCAGATAACAAATATTTCATGAATTCAAAGCAGGCTTTTAACACGTTTGAACTGGGAGATGGAGGCTGCTTAGTGCCTCTTTCTGTCTAGAGTATGGAATAATACTGCCTTCCTGTATGGAAGATGGCAAACTGGCTTGCATTTTAGGGGCACTGCTAGCATTCTTTCTGCCTTAGTGTTTCCCCCTCAGAAACAGCGTTTAGTGAGCTCTAGCCTGGAAGGCTGGGTGCCAAGTCCAGCTACTTGCCAACACAACTGCTGGGTACTAGTGAAATGTTCTGTGCTGCATTGTTTTTTAACTGTAAAAGGTCTCTCTGTCATTAATTTATCTTCCATCAGAATGTTCTGCAAATACCAGTTGCTTTTGTCATAAGTTGCATTGCTTTGTTTCAGAATCAAATTGTTTATGTTTGAGCATTGAAAATGGCATGTTATCTGTTGGTCCACTTTGGGATGTAGGAAGTGACCCTAAAAGCATTCAGGTTTCTTTTAAAAAAAGAAAAAAGAAAAAAAAAAAAGAAAAAGAAAAAAAAGCACTTTAATGTTTCCATGTCCTTCATGGATCCCAGCATTCAGTGCCTAAGATGCTCAGGGGAATGGTATTTTTCTCTTGGCTACTCAGATCAGTCAGCAGACATACCAGTTCTGGGTGATATCAGCTGGAAGTCCCTATTTTGCGAAATGAGTAGCCTGTCATATGGGGAAGAAAAGACAAGAGTCTAAGGAACTGCTCAGCATTCTTTCTACGTCAAATAATAATAAACTTCATGTAAAAGTTGAGAACATGAAAAATTCCTTGTTGGTATTTGTTTAAAAAAAAAAAGTCATTTCCGGGCCCTCCAGGGCTGGCTAGTTGTTCTCAGGGAGGAATGAGGTTGGTCTCCTTCCAGAAATAAGGTCTGTATTCACCTATAATTTAGGATAGAGACAAAGCAGTGAAGCAAGTAAAGAGTTTCTCCAACAGGAATGAAGTTTGTAATTCGTCAGCCACCCACTTATCGTATTTGTTAGATCAAAACTAAAGTATTAAGGTCTCTCAATGCAATTTTTCTGTCCCTTTTGCATAAGCCATATATGCAAAATAGTGAACAATGCTATGCATGTTTCCTGCTTGCAAGCAGCTTGCATTCACACTGTAATATATTCACGTCTGTTCCAATGTTTAAAAAAAAAAAAAGTTATATTTTCTAATCAATAACCTTTCATTGGAAGTAAATGATATACTGGGAGATTTGTTCATCTTCTCTCACCATACTCATATTTTTGTTTTAACTTATTTCCCCTTGTAAGGAGGAATTGAAATGAGTTGCTTTTTGATTTTTCTATACCACCACAGCAAGATGGAGTGCTAAGGTGATATAAGAAAAGATTTAAAAGAAAATGTTCAGGAAATGTTTGAGTGTTTTACTTTATGAAAGGAATTATAAAACTTAATGTGTTGTCACTAAGTCTGTCTTTGAGTAAGGGATAGTATGGGGTAAGCTGGCTTGTAACTGGCTGAAACCCTCTGTTGTAATTAAATTTAACTTGCTCCTTTTCCTATTGTGTGTTTTCTTGTAAACAGAGCTTGAACGTGTTTAAATGTTTTGATGACTTAGCAGGAGATGTTCAGTCTCTTCTTTTAAGTAGTTCATTGAAGTCTGAGAGTATGAATGCACTTTCTCAATTTATTTTTCTCCTCCTGGAATGTGTTTAAGTATCTTCTGGGTTTTCTTACCTTCTTTTGAAAATACGTTATGTTCTTACATGTAGAAACTTCAGTATTTTTGGACAATCCAGCTTTGTATGTCTACCCAATCTCTTGGTTTATTCTCTTTTGGCAATTACAGAGGTGAAATTACAAATAATCTTGTTTGCATTGGTATGGCTTTGGCCAGAAATAGCATGCAAGAAGGCATACAGAAATAAAATCTGTTATGGGCTCCACTTTATGTGAAGAATTCTTAAAGCAGGAAATATCATTCTGATTTTTAACTTTAACCTAGATGCAGCTGTGCTGAAGTTCAGAGCCTTGCCCTCCACGGATCTGGAATTTCAAAGGTAACTTAGTCCTGCTTTAAAATTTGGCTTGCAGTAATTTCATTTAGCAGTTTGCATATTTCATGCTGTGAACAAGCCCTGGCGTACTGTCATAGAAGAGCTGATATTGCCCTCTGAATATGTGGCTTAATACAAAAATCTGTCAGCCTTGAAAAAACAAATCTTCTTGATTTGGGTCCCCTGGTGGCAGTGGTCTCAAAGGAAGAAAAATATTTTCACTGATGCTCCACAGAGTGCTTCAGGTGTGTGTTGGTTCACTGCCAGTACTTCTGTAGGTTGTGTTTTTCCATGACCCGTAAGTAAGACCTCACTGAGTGAGAAATATATGTTTTGTGACCTGGTTTGTTATGAAATTCAGGAGTGAGCAACAGACATACCTAAGCAAGGGAGAATCACTGCTGTGAGACCTCTGGAAGGGAGGCTCAAGCAGATGAGGGGTGAGCTCAGTTCACTAGACCTCCATTTCTCTCTGTCTGGTTGAGTGCTCCTCAGGAATGAGAGGTGGGTGTTAAACTGCTGCCAGATGAAGTGGTCTGATGTGCAGGTTCTCACCTAAAGGCCATCCTGTGTTAGAAGGGAGGTGATTGCCACTTTCTTTGCTTATTATAGCCCGTGCTGTTTTTGCTTCAAGTTGTTAAGAGTACATATTTAAAATCAATCTGGCTTCTTCCCAGCCCACCTCTGCTTCTGTAAGGAATTACCTGGAATGTGAAAAATGTTAATATTACTCACAAAGCAAGTCTAAACTGAGAAATACTTATCATTATTCTTCATTTATAAAACAAAGGATTTGCTGTTTCTTTACTCATTTCACTCTGTGTATTAAGTCCATATAAAACTGGGTCTTGTTCTCAGCTGCGCCATTAAAACGAACTTCTGGACAGGGTGATGGGTTGTGTTCACATGGCAAGGTGCTATTTCTGGTGTGCTGTCCAGGTACTTTGCTAAAGCCGGTGCAGGGCAAAGTCTGAGTCGAAACAAAAAGCTGTTCAGGGCTAGGGACGAAGGCCCAAACTTCTTCAGCTAAAGCATCTAATTTGTAAAGAGCTTCCATTTCTAGGCAGTTGTGTGATTGAGTTAAAAGCATGCAATATTTGTGTTCCATTAAGTCTCTTAATGCATAATGTGCTTTCCCTGTTAAAAATAAAAAGGTTTCTTTCTCCATGGACTGTGATTCCCACAGGATGTGGAGGAACTTAGCATAGCCAGATTACTTGTGCTTTGGCTCCATTCCTCTAAAGGAAATAACTTCAGTCCCTTTTCTTGTGTTCAGAATGCCTTGGTATCTGTCCTGTGCCAAGCCTTCCTGTGCTGTTCTTTCACAGCCAGCTCTCTGGGCTAGAGCCATGCATTAATTCAGATAGGTTCGCTTCTCTTCCTTTTTTGACTGTTGCAGCTGCTGATGTGAGATCTTAATTTATTTTTCCTTCTCTGGTATTTGTAGAGCAGCTGCAACTTCAGTGGACCTTCATGCAAGGGAATGAGTGCTGTAGGAATGCAACAAGGAGCCAGCAGATAAGTGGTACATTAAAAAGCAAGACAATTAACCCTCTTTTCCAAGCGTTCAGGAATATAGATTGGTTTTGGCAGGGGCCACATAGCAGTATTCAGAATATAACATAGGTTGTATTCTGGGGTATGGTTGAGGATAGCAGTTGCTGCAGAATACAGGATGTAATTATTCAATTACATGTAAGGCATTACCTGTTTGTTTTCTCTTGCCACCATTTCCTCTCTCCATTAGAAGATTCATCCTTCTTTAACCTAGTAAGAAAATTAAATTGCAAATATTTGTGTTCCACTCAAATTGGGTAGTAGTCAAGCCCCTAGAAATTGGAGCGCTTGCTTGATAAAACTCTTCTCTCTTTGGGACTAATTTTATTTCACTTAGGCTCTTAATGCAGCAGGCTTTGGATATTTCAGGAAGCACATTTGTGTTAGTTGATTATTTCCCTCTGCATGGGAACTTCTGGCCTTCTAAAATTTAAGACACCGATGTTGGGATTTGCATGTAATATAGATTATGCTTATATCTTTTCTTCTGTTAACCACAGCGACGAAACTGCTAATTCCAGATTAAATCACTGAGCTCTAGATAAGCATCCTATTCGAAGAATGCAGGAAAGTGTCTGAGAAACCAACCTGAGTAATCTTTTCTTGAAGGTACTGGGTAGATTATGTTGCCAGGTTTCAGACAGAAAACCCTAGTTTGAAGTGGGAGTCATATTCACTTCACTTACCTGTTTTGTTAGTGAGAGAAGGAAATGATGGTGTTAATTTAAAAGCAAATTCTTAAGTTCTTAAACCAGAATATTTTATGAGGGCTGCTCTGAAAGGAATGCCTCCTATTTTATGCAGTTGGCCCGTATTCAGAGGTGGATTGGTGGCATGGCATTTGAGAATGGAACCTTCCCAACAATATCCTGTGGCATTTTCTTGATATGCAACAAGTGGCAGCAAAAGGACAGTCTGACAGAATGTGTGTGTGTGTGTGTGTGAAACAAAAGCATGGAACTGAATTTCTTCATACAAAAAAATAAATAAAGAAATAAAATTGTGCTGACGTTCATCAATGCTTGCTGAACATTTATGGAGATTGGATAATGGATGTGAGCACAGGGAGGCGGTGGGTGGTGATTTCAGCAGTGGTGACAGTGACATGAAGGACAAGTCATGCTTCAGATGGCCATGCAGATTTTAACAAGTGCAGCATGCAGGATCTTATTGATCACTGGTGAAAATGCGTAGCTAATGGTGGTGACTGTGTTGGAAAATAGTTCTTGTAGCAGAGAATTTGCCCTATAAAATCGTGTTGTTACTGCACTCTATCTGATGTATTTTCCAAGGAAATAAATAGGAGGCGTAACTTTTGGAGCAACCTGTGTAAGTTATACTTATTTTCATTTTTTCTGATAGCTCTGTAGAGGTTTATAATCTGTCTGTTTTTGAAGAAAGATATCCTTGTGCCTCTAACTCTTGCTTTTTGTGTATTCCTAACATGAAGCAAGCTCACATAGAGCTCACAATGGAATTTCAGGTTAGGACCGTACTGTTGATATTATTTCAATGTATTTCACAATAATACACTCTCTAGTCTTGCTTTTATCAGCTATAGCTTTTATCTGATAATAATGAAAACGTACCCTAACACCTACAGGACAAGTTTCTTTCCATGAAGACAGACAAGGTGATGGTACATCCACATGTCTTTTGTGATATGGACACCCAGTTAAGTGTGACTCCATGGCTTTTCTAGCATAGGCTATAATATATCATTTCTTTTCCATCTGTCTGTGTCATTACCTCTCACATCTGCATCCCTGCTGACAACGTCATTGCAAAAACAACAACAAGAAACAAACAGTTCTCCCTTTTAATCTCCTGAAGCTTTGTAGCAAAGATCATTCATCTGCCTTTGTTTTCTACACATTCTGAAACTTCTTAGGAAACTGAGCAAGGATATTCAGAGATGTAGGGTCAGCAAAAAACTAATCTTATCCTTTTAAGCTGGCAGAGAATGAGCAGCAGCACCGGTCCCATGACTGCCAGCACAACCTCCATTTCTTACTGCTGAAAACAGACTCTGCTTTTCAGGAACTGTCCCATGTGGACCTTTCCAGTGAGGACCCTGCTAAGAGTAAGCCTCTTTTAACACTGAGCAGAGTGGAGTTCAGGAACCCTGATAGCATCTGGTCATTTCTGGTATGCATATGGGATCTGGCTTTATATTCTAAGCAGACAGTTGCTTCTTGCTTGTAGCATGCAGCCATTGCAGCAGCTTTGGCCTGAGACTTACCACCCGTAAGCTACTCACAGCTAACCAGTATTTGAGAGGAGCTAGTCTTTAAACTGCTTTAGAAGCAGTTGGTTCTCAAGCAAAGCTGCTCTTAAGCCATTTTGCAAGCACTTGGGCTACTTCTTTCACTGTCCTCTTCAGGAGCTGTTGTTTCCCATCTCCCCAGTGACTACCTGTACCCCCTGGTTCCTATTAAAGACCATGAAAATCAGTGTTTCCAGCAGTGTCAACCTCTTCCATTTAAGTTGTGTGTAAGATTTGTGCTGAGGATTTGTGCTGGAAGGCTTGCTTCTGAGTCAAGGCAAGTGCAGTAAAACCCTGACAACAATTTCCCAGAGCTCCTTGTGTCACCAGCAGCTCAGAAACTTGTCCACAGCTGTCTTTGCAGCTCTGTGAGGAGTCTGTTTAGCCACTTGCAAAACATGCTGCCAATAACCCTGAGCCAGATTTGGGGCTGGGGCTATGCAACACCAAGACGAAGCTGATAAGCAGCATGTTTGCCTTGTGTCTTTTCCAAGTACAAGCAAGTTTCACTGCTGAGGTCTAAAGAAAGGGCAAGTGGGGAGGCTGATACTGCATTCACCTAGGAGATACTGCTCTTATCTGCCCTATTAGCAGGGAGTTGGCTAAGAGAAACACCAAACACACCTCTGGCTCTGGTTGTGCCAGTAATGTGAGTGCACAATGCCCACAAATGTCAGTGCTGTTAGACTGGAAAGCAAGAGAGCTTTCAAAGCAATGCCAAGTTGGGTTTTGATCAGACAGGTGGCTGGAGCATTGACTGCTATAAAATTTAAGTTTTTCACTGTGTTGATTAGGTAGCCTAGGCTCTATAAGGTAGCTCTGTGCACCTGTCTCGAACATAGGAGGCCCGAGGTCTTTGGAACAGGATGTTCATGTTGTTCCCCTGCCAGTTTTCTATGGCTCCCTAGTGAGGGTGAAGTGGAGCTGCTCGCCCCTTCAGTGTACTCACGTGGCTCACTGTGGCACGGCCAGGGTGCCTTCCCTTCTGCCAGCACTCTTCTTGGGTCAGTGAGGCCCAGGGCACTGTGGGGAATGCTGCTGGACTAGTTGCTCTGGTGTGTGCAGCAGGTGCAGCGGGAGCCTCTTCCTGGCATGGGCTTAGAGGGGTGAGGACCTGCTGATTTCTGCTGGCAATCTGGTGAAAGTGGGTAGGTGAGGGCAGGGAGGGACAGAGAGCTGTTATCACAACTGCATTTTGCCTTCTCTGCAGACCTCCCATTACAGGGTTAAACCTTTCATCCCTCTCCTGGCCGCTTTCAGGGCCTCTAGTTCTGCCTGTAAATAAATGATACAGTACTTAATAAAGAACATGCAAAAACTGCTTTCAATATTTTCACATTCCCTTTGTGCCAGGTACAGCCCAGCTGATGTAGTCTGTCTGGCTGCAGTGTCCAGAAAGGCTGTCTCTGAATTACATTGCTCATGTTGCTTTTTTCTCAGTCTCCTTTGCACAAGGATTGCAAGTAAAACAGCTCTTTCAAGTCTGGATACCGTTGCTCCAATTTTGGCATGAGCTTCAAGCTCAGCAATTCTATCAAACATGCTTTTGGAGCATGTGACCAGGAGGATTAGGAAAGAAAGCCATGGGCTTTATTTCTCTGGTACCATGTCTCGGGGTCTGCAGGGCAGACTTTGAGGTCTCAAATACTCCACAGGAGATGGTGGGGCAAGGCCTGCCTTGCTGGTGGAGAACAGCAGGTGGCAGCAAGGAATTTGGTCCCTTTGTTCCAAGTTCAGTGCCAAGGGATATGCACCCACTTCTCCCCAGCGCTTCACCTGCAGGCAGGGGTCTGCAGCCAGAGGGTCATTTCTAGACTGGGACAGTGACATTTGAAGTTATGTAGCCTTTATGCTGCTTTTGCTTTGTGCTCGTAGGCTGTTTGAGGTTATGGGATACTCTTCTGCAGCATCTGTTCTGTATCAGTGTATGAAGCTAGATGTGCACAAGGACTCCAGCTGCTTGAGTTTGGACTCTGTTATTAGGCAGGAGAGTCATTCTGGCTTGTGCAGGGCTGTTTGCTGAAACATCTGTAAAAGAAGGGAGAGGCTGCAGCAAGAAGCATGCCAAGGGCAGCAAGCTCGTATGTTACTGTGCTATTCTTCGGAGTGGGCAGTGCAAACAACTTTAGCTGCAGAAACCAGTCGTTGGCCTGGGAATCCTCTCTGGCTTATGCAGAAACTTCCAAGTTGGAAAACAAAATGTTTGAATCTCTCTTGCAGGCTTGTCAGCTCTGGGGTGTGAGCTAAGATGTCTCTGCAACCCCTCTGCTACAGAGCAGCGTTGCAAAAGAGCTCCACCAGATAACTCAGAAATTTGGATTTGATTCCACTTGTGTAAGCAGTTAAACTACGAGATGAGAAAGGATATTTCATCCCTTTTTCTGGAGGGTGCTGGTATGCTGCCAGTTGTGTGCAAATGCTCTTGATATTTCAGTGAAAATGGAAAAATGGCAGCCTAGATTAGGAAGAACAAATGCAAGACAAACAGGTATTTTTCCACAGGGGGACAGAATGCAAATGGATCTAATAACCAGATGTGTAAGCACTGCCTGCAATGGTCTGGGACCTCAGAGGATTATTTGTTAAATGCATGGACTTCTGGTGAAGAGGTGTGGGGCTGTATTGTCGTAATGGACTGCAGAAGGAAGATGGGAGGGGAACATGAATGCTGCCTTGGAGGCTGCCTTGGGCCAGAGCAGGAGCCTAGCCAAGGCTGGTCTCAGCAGCTGTCTGCTGTCAAATTGTCTTGTTCCCTGGCTTCCTTCATGCTGCCTTTTTCTCCTGGCAAAAACCAGGACCAGCTGCAACATTGGAGCTAGATAGTCTGTTTCCAAAAGGCAGATTTTTTGATATGACATAACACATGTTGGTTATTTTGAGAAGGTTTCTTCCTTTGTATTTTCTGACCTCATTAAAGGTAATACAGACTGGCTTCAGACAAAAATTCAGAATGGTGTTAGTCATGCAGCTGCTATGCAGTATGGTAAATAACTGAGCACCTTGACTGAGTTGTGCCATTGTACTCCCTGGATTCAGCCTGAGCTCTGCTCTGCTCTCCTTCTGGATTTGTGCTTGTTATTTTCCTTTTGTCCAGAGCACGTGTTCCCTAAGGGGCAGCTTGAGTCCAGAGGTCTTGTCCAAGTGTTTAACCTTGGCCATGGATATTGTGTAATTCTTGTGAAAGCTCAGTTTGGCATTTCTAGCAGCTCTATACCTCTAGGTTCTGTGTTGCTTCTTGCACAAGCTGCCCTGGGGCTGCCTTGCTGGGGACAGAAGTGAACAGACAGAGCCAGGCAGCTGCCAGCATCTCCTTCCCCAGGAGCTTGTGGCAGGTACTGAACACGACGTTTGTCAGGGAATGTTTGCATTTTGTGTTGAGGGATGTGGTACAGTGAGTACCATTGGTGATAGGTGGATGGTTGGACTGGATAATCTTTAAGGTCTTTTCCAACCTTGGTGATTCTGTGATTGTCCTGCGGGCAGGAGTGGCCATGGGTCCCTCTCCATGCCAGGATGCCTCCAATAGCTGTGACATGATGAATCTCTTTGCCATGCAATGTTGGATTAAATCCTTAAGGTGTAAAATGCTGCTGGATCATTGTGATCATAAGGCAAAAGCAATGGTGGTCTCCTGCCCTTTGTGCAGTGTAGAAACTCCTGCTCATGGAGCAGCTTGCATATGTGTTACAAGGGAGTGACACAGCTGGATAAGCTCCTTGGGCAAAGCCTCTAGGTAAACAGCTGATAGATAGTGAGCCATGTGGCAAGTGCTTTGTGCCCTCAGCCTCCTGTGCCCAGCATCGCTTGCAGTATTGCAGCTTGCTCCTGCTTTGAGGGGCAAATTGCAAAGCGTGGGACTTTAACCACATCAGTGGGTGTGCAGATCAGGCAGGGGCTGTGCCAGCCAGCAGGAGCACTGGAGGTCTGCGGAGCTCACCTGCAGCACACTTGGGATCCAAAGCTTTGTGGTGTGCATACAAACCTTTTAAAATCCAAGGACCAGCTCAAAGCTGATTTCTGTGGCCTGTAAATGAAGCAGAACAACTTTGCAAAACCAAAATACTCCTAGCAAGACACAGCTGCTTCCTCTAGCTGAGATTTGAATTGCCCAGGGGGAGGTCAGTTTGGCTTTGAAACTTCTTCAAAGTTTTCTGGCTTAAAGAACCACCATGCTTCTTTGAAAGCACTGACACCTACCAGCTACCTGTAAGGCATCTCCAAGTGCTGACACACGCAGACCTCAGGCTTAGTAATGAGCATCGTGCCTTTCCATCGTGCCTTTCCACCATTAAACCTTGTTTAATGGTTAGACTTAATTGCATTGCGGCAGCTGCCTCCTTTGACCAACTGTGGAAAGAGTAATGGATTTTTCATATCAGATTTTGTCCTTTGAATTGTTTGTTTATTGTGACTTTTTTGCTGTAAACTGTAAGCTCCTGAAGTCAGCCCGCTGCTGCAAAATGCTCTGTGTGCTGCTGCAGCCCTGAGCAGGTACACCTTTGGAAGTTTTATGAACAGTGTTTGAAAAAATTTGGCAAGTATGTCTAAAGGCAGGAGGTTTTTTTTCCAGTTCAGCCGGTGTATAATTGACGCCTGATCTATCACAACCTCACAGAAGTACTGGTGTGGGAAGGAGCTTGTGCATGGTCTCCATCCTCCCAGCAGCTCTGTGCTTATTCTGGTTAGATGCCCACAGACCCTGGAACCAACTGAGGAGGCATGCTGAAACAAATTCCTTGTTGCATCTGTTGGAATAAGGCTTCAGAAGTTCCTGGTTTTAATTGATTACAGAATGAGCTGGGTCTGAACCAGGTGAGTCCATCCTTGAGCCTTAAGTTGATTATTGAGATCCCTCCTCTCCTCTTCCTCCTTGTGCATCTGGGATGTTCCAGGCAGCTCCAGGTCCCCTCTAATTGCTGTTCTCTGAGGGATGGTGTCAGATGCCCAAGGTTGTTGCTCCCCCCAAGTCTGAAAGATTAGATGGAAGTTTTCTGGGTGGGAGATGTCCCAGGGCTGAGGTCAGTGACAGAAATGTAACTGGTTATACAATCCGCTGTTAAATAATCGTTCAGGGCCACTGTGCCTGCCAGGTGGCTGCTGCTGGCAGTGGGGCTGCTTGGAAAACTGGCTGTGCTTTGCAGGACAAGAAGCAGGAAAAACAGTTACATGCTTTGGGGCATCCCACCCTTGGGACCTCCCTAATTGTGCCTTGGGGTTTCCTGTTGCATGGTGCTTTTTGGTGAAGGACACACCAGCCTCTCAATGGCACAGCTTATTTGCAAACCAAGCGCCATGATGTTTGCAGCAGGGAACTGCTCTCTGCATCTCTTAAAGCTGCACTGAGGGTAAATCTGGGGCTGGGACCACCCAGCACAAACCCCTCTGGGTGAGGATGAGCCCTCCAGAGTTACCAGTGTTGTTTACCAGAGTGCAAGGCCCAGGCCTTATGCGATACTGCCCGTCTGGGACTGGGTCTCATTTATCAGCACTGCACTAATGATTTCAAACATGCTGCAGAACAAAGAAGCTGAGGAAAGCATATGGAAAAAAAACTGGGAAATGTGTAGGAAGGGCTTAGAATGATCTCTGTTGGTTGCAAACAAGCAGTCTCCAGGGTGCCGTGACAATTTGTCGTAGGAAATAGAGGCTAAGTCCAGCGGGAGAGGCTGTACCTGCGGTGTGGGGAGAGCTCCCAGAGCAAACCTGGAAAGTGGTCGTGCTGTGCTCTGAGTCTAAGCCTTGCTGCCCTGAGTTGCCTTCCTTTAGCACACATTTACAGCTAGTTAGCCTATTTTTGCTGGATATTTTCTTCCTAATAAGGGTATTTGGCAGCTGGCTGTTCTCCCCTGAGGGCGATGGAGAGCACCTCAACAAAGTGATGTAGGGCCTGTCAAATTCCTGTTTTCAGTTTGAAGAGTGAGAAATAGAAACACTGGGGGGTGGCTGGATGCTGCAAATGTGGCTTGAGTTATCCCTTAGTTGTGTTCTGCCCTGCTAAATCCTGCATTAATAAGTGCAGAACTGGCATCAGTGTGGTTCTGTGAAGCTGCAGGAATAAGTTTCTTGGTTTCACCTGTTGCTGCTCTGCCTCCCTCTGCTCTGAGGTCCAAAGGCTGCAAGCAGCAGGGCTGTGCTAGGAACTGGCTTAGGAAATGGAAGCTGGTGCTGATACAGGAACAACAAAGCTGGGGATAATGCCAAGCACCTTTCACCTTCATGTCCTTCACAGAACTTCTCACAAAGCAGGTGGGAGTCATAAGCTGGGTCTCCTGCCATCCCTTCTGCTCCACACAAGAGGCAGTGGAGACCCCAAACTGGCAGATCACTGGCACATGCAGCTTACCTGTCTCTGATATCAGGCTGTCCTGCTTTTCCTTTACAGTGAATTGCTCAACACCCAAGTGCTGCTAAGCTGTGGCACAGCGTGCTCTTTGGTGCCTAGTTTCATGTGATCCAGGGAGGCATTCTGGCTTAATGCTGCTATTTTGTTGTTTAATCCTGCTTGATTTTCCTTAACACCTTTCCAAATGTTTTAAGCTATTCTTTGTGGTGTTCATCCACTATTTAATCTGAGATCAAATGATTGTATCTTAATCTCTGGATCTCAAATGAATTTGAGTTTGGGCAGCTAGCCCTCTAATGCAGCCAGGCTGCATTTACACAGGATGGGGTGAATCAGGTAAGGAATGAAACGCCTCTTCTCTGTTTTTCTGACATGGAACAAATGGCAATGTTGGCAGCTAAGCCTATTTTACTTCTGGAAAAATGGTCTTTCTGGAGACATGCTCTGCATAAGCAGTCCCCAGTAACAAAGATGTGCTGTGCTTCTGTGTGCTTCATTTTGGTGGTACTGGAGCAGGACTGGAGCTATCAGGTACCCCCCCCTGTGACTATGCCTTGCCCATGGTCTGACCTGTCCTCTCACTCCTCTGTCACACAGAAAGATTTTGAGGCAGGAGGACCACTCCATTAAGCCAGTATAAAGCCAAAGACAACAGGACCCTCATCTCAGCCCCATCCCGGAATCATAGGGGTTGGAAAGGACCTCTGGAGATCATCAAGTCCAACTCCCTTGCTAAAGCAGGCTCCCTGGAGTAGGTTATGCAGAAGATTGTCCAGGCAGGAGGTGCCTATGGCCGTGGTGCAGGCCCACAACTCAGGCACACTGAAAGATGCTTGGAGAAAAACTGAATGCATATACTCGTTTTCATTGAAAGTACGTAAATTAAATTTGCATGCTAATCCAGAGTGATTAAGCAACACATTCTGTTTTGTGTCCAAGGCTTGGCACAGGGCTTGACTGAATCTGGAAAGGCAGGCGGCAAAGCTGGTCTGATACTTCACGTCTAGTCTCAGCCCCAGGTTTTGATTTAATGCCAGAGATTGAATCCAAGCAGTTTCATTGGTGTATTAAGGATTATGCCCCAGCCCTGGGCCTGGCTCAAAGCAGAGCATGGCTATCTGTTTTTCCTGGAGGATGTTTCTGCTTCAGGCATCCTGTCATAAGCCCACAGTGCTGGTGGAAGATCCCTAGAGACCAAGGCACTGTTGGAACTGAGTCTCAAACCAGCTCCTGCTGGTGACTATTACATTTTTGAGGCTTGGGCTTTGCTACCTGTGAGCTTGATGAGGAAGCCCACAACAACCCAAATCTTCTCTTACTGAGGAGAGTTGAGCACAGTAGGTTGTGGTTATATTGCACCGAGGTCTGTCCTGATGTGGCATCCGGGGGTGTGGGGATGGAAATGTGGGGGACAGGGCTGGTGAGAGTTTGCTTCCTTGGAAAGGATCATGAGAGCTGCAACTTGGCTTCTTTGGTGTCGTGGGAATTCACGGAAGAATCCCTCTTTGAGCTAATTCATCACTGTGCAGCCAGTCTGGACCTGCAGGCGAAGAAACCACGTGAAACCCTGGGAATGAACCACCCACTTTCTTAAGGGACCTGTAAATCTCGCCCAGCAGGGCCCGAGTCACGTAGCTGTGAAGGATGCAAATAAACTCTTCTGTAATGAGCACCTTTTGTACAGTGGGCCAGTCACATTCAGTCCTGCAAACAACCCAGAGCCAGGCCTGCGTCCACAGGGCTCGATGTAAAATACCTTCCCTGGGTATAAAGCTGCACCGCTTTATTCAAATCCGTACCACAGTGATGCTTTTCCCTGTGGCAGAGGAGATAGCTTGTGATACCAAAGACCAGTTAATCTACAAGGAAAAATAACCTCATCTAAAAGTTAAACCTGTGCTGATAAGAATGTTTCTTAGAAAAAAAGAGCACTGAACTAAGCAATTGGTCTTACTGTATTACACTGAATAATAAAATGTCTACTAAGCATTTTTTTTTCAAATGGGACTCTGAATCAACACTGATGCTTGTGTGATGATGGGGTACTTCCATCTCAAATTGGCTCTGGTATCCACATCTTTTTTGCTGCATCATGCAGGAAAAGCACCAGCAGCGTGTACTGAAGCACAGTACCATGCATTGCGTAGACACCGTTGGGGTCTCTTCCTTCCCTGAGCCACGTGTCTTCTTGTTTGTATTAAGCAGAGCAGAAATAGCTCTATGCTGTGGAGAGAGGCTCCAGTGGGTGGTGTGATGTTTGATGGGCATCATACTGACAGCTGGAGCAATTCCTCTTTTTCTAGGACAAGAGGTTTGGGAGCAAGAGTCTAGGGATGTGGTGAGCTTATTTGTGGTGGCTTTCCTGTGCTAAGCAGCTATTAGGAAATGACAACAAAGGGGCCTTTAACCCCAGAGGTACATAGAGGGACCCACATCAAGTGAGAAGAAGCAGTTAAAAACTCGTGTGGAAAAGTTAGCATCATGCTGGCATTTAATGTGTGTGTACTCCCAGGCTGGTGTCATTTTTGAACACAGAGGCAGGTCACAAACCAAGGCAGACACATCCTTGGGGTGAGGCCAGGGGCAGTGCAATGATTGTAGGCAGAGAAGCTTCTCTTTGCTGCAGGTTCTTTAGCATTCTGTAAGCAGCCTGTAAGGGAGTCGTTTTCTAGCCCTGGCTTTTGAACTGTCTTCATCTCATTATGCTTTTGCCTAACAGTGAGATGGAATTTGCACTGTGTTTGTAGAGACCCAAATGACAGAAATTGGTTTGAGGAAATGCTTGTACATGAAGGCTTCAGCTGGTTAGAGATCTTCATTTCCACCAACAGAAGTAAATCACTTAGCTATTCACTCCTCTGAAAACTTCAACCATCCTGAAGTGAGGGCAGAAGACTCCTTCTCCATATGCACTTCTGGAATTGCCACCATCCCTCAGAGGGGACACCTAAACCAAAGCATTACTCTGGAGTCTGTCCATTGTCCTTCCTCTGGCAGTGCCACAGCCTCTTGATGTAAGCCCTTAATCTTGGGAAGATTGTGCAACAAGCCCTTGAGGCTGAAAATGGATTATGTCCAGCTTCAAAGGTACTCAGGCTGCAAACCCAGTTTTGTCTTGGGAGAGACCAGCAAAGTGGCCCAATCCCTCCTGTGAAAGCACCTGCAGGCAATTTCTGCAGCTGGTGCCTAGCAACGTGCTCTGAGCTGCTCTAACAACAGCTAAAATTCAACGTTATTTCATCCTTCTTCCCCAGAGGAGCAGCTCTTGAGTCATCACCAGAGGGGATGGGATGCGTCTCCCACTTGGCTTGCTATAAATGAGTGGTATGTGAGGGGCTGCTCTCTGCCTCTTAAGAGCATGCACTGCTGCCAGCTGAAATGCTGTCTCCACTGAGCATGCAGAAGAGCTGCAGGTTCAGGGGATTTGATGAACTGTTTTTTTCTTCCCCTTCCTAACTCACTTTCTGCTCCCAATAGCCTCTCTGCTTTTTCAGAGCTCTCTGCAGGGGAGCTGCTTGCCCAGGTAGGTTTGCTATCCCATGTTTCCATGCTCAGCATGCACTGCTGAAAGCATCCAACCAAGTATGGATCTTTGTTAAGCACTATCTTGGTTTTGCCTGGGCAAACCCCAAGCTGCGTGCTTGCTACCCACCACAGCAAACACACAAATAGGTACAAGCTCAGGGCTGTGGTGGGCATTTTCTAAATTAGACACACAAAAAGTCTGAGATCACCTGCATGATGGTTGCAGACATCCCTCAGTTCAAGAGGTTGCCATGCGAAACAGTGAATATCAGTGAGAAAAAATGCATTGGAAACCAAGCTTGTCTGTGAGGCTGGAATCCTCAGTGAGGTGGTGAGGCAAATGCCAGACAGCTCAGGCAGAACCTAGCAGGATGTGTCCGTGGGAGCATGCTTTCTTACAGAGTCAGCTATAGCTTGGGTAGCCTTCACATGGAAAAAGAAGACAAGGTGTCTTGCAGGGTTTGTCCTAGCTCTGAGGGGAACATGCTTGACTCTCTGAGCAAGCCTGAGATCTGGGTGGATTTCCTAATGGGAGACTGTTTTGAAATCTAAGTGACGTGGCTCCTTCAGTGATTTCTGTCAGATAGCAGCTGACTATCTGACCAGAGCAGAGCAGCCACTGCTCACCAGACATGTTTTGTTGCTGAGGGGGCTGCCAGAAGTCCACCTTTATCTCACAGCTGGCTTTCTTCAGCTCTCTCTATACCTCTCTGCAGCCTGGAGGGAAGGCTGAAACTCGTCTTATCATTCATTTGGTTCTAACGCCCCAAGCAAATGAGGAAAGATATCACTGAGCTCAGTACCTCTGACAGAAACCTCTCCAACTCGACCCAGGACCCTCAGCCCTTCAGGATGCGAGACTGCCCCGTTCCCCAGTGCCAGCACAGTGTTTACAGTGACTCAGGTAGGTGCTAGGCTTGCTGATTTGTCATTGCGCAGGTTACCTTAAACAAGCAGCATACAGGTTAGAGATGGTGACAGAGGATAATTGTATATGGAAAAGTGTAAAGAATCTGAATCTGATCTGGGCTTTCTCAGTATGAAACCAGTGTTTGGCTTAAGAAGTTTCAGTACTAACTCCTTGCTAGCCTGGTTAGAGGCAAGCAGCAAGCAACTGGGAGAGTGGTGGAGGTGGGGACCTTTGCAGACAGGAGTCTGCAAGTCTGCATTCCTGAGGCAAAATCCTCAGCTTGGAAAATGTCTCCTTTCTTCGTGTGAACAGAGCAGAATTAAGGTTGAGCTTTCTGACCTCTGCGTTCTTAATATCTGTTCTCACATTACAGCAGCAGTAAATCCTGCTGCATGGAACAGAAATCTGTCCATCTGTATATGCAGTATTTCAAACTCTTCTTTGCATGAACTCTTTTAGACTTGATCAGAAATAAGACTGTTTACTAGCAACAGAACTTGGAACCATCTTTATTGTTTTTAATTTTTTTTTCCCAGCTCCTTAGATTCATACTGAGCTGCTGAATCTTAACTATGTCATACTAACAGGGTTTGATTTTCCATGTGTTTTACTTCAGGGCTTTTCCATTTGCCTGATCGATGTATGTCTGAAATACCCCCAAATCCCTCCTTTCTTGAAAGTCACAAATCCAGAGTGTGTTCTGGTTTCTTTCTGATGTCAAGGAAAGTTTGCCTTTTGACTTGGGCTGAGATGAGAAGGACAGGCAGTGACGCACTTACTTTCCATAGCAAGCTGCCACAAATAAGTGGGGGATATTAAACTGCAGAAGGCCAATGGCAGTGTTTTCCTCTGCACTTCTATACAGAGCATTCTGCTTCCATCTGTGCTGGCTTAAATACAGCATAGTAGAATGCTTCTTGTCAGTTTCACAGCGACTCATACAAGCCACTGTTCTCGTTCTACAGCACTCAGCTGCTGTGGTTATGCCATCTCTTTCCGACACTGAGCTGCTGGAGGCAAGGCCTGTCAGCGGTGTGCCAGGTATCAGTGACACAAAGCCCCTTGTGCCCAGCTGAAAGCAGGGTGTGCAGGTTCAGAAAGCGCTCGCTGGGGCTACGACAGAACACGCTGGTTTTCAACCTCGTCTGACTTTTCCTTCCACCTGTTTAGGCATTGGTGTTTTTAGCTTGCTGCCACTCAAAGCCGTGTCTCCAGAACCAGCTCAGCTAGGGTAGCTCAGGGCCCTGAGAAGGGTAAGGTCTACACAAGGCGCGTTGCTGCACTCAGAGGGGTTTCAGCAACGCTGCTGCCCGGCTCACGTGCTGATTTACCATTGAAATGTATGACGTGACCTCTACCAACAGGCAATCTCGCAGGCCTAAAGCCTTTCCGCAGCCAGTCCGAACAGCTGCTGGGGCAGAGCCGGGCACTGAACGGCACCAGGGAGCCCGAAGCGGCGGCACCCCCCTGCCCACCCCGCGCCGACACAGCCCCCTCACACCTCGGGGCCCGTCAAACGCAAACCGCGCATGCGCCCTTCTCCTCCCGCCACCGGCAGGGCTGCCGGTTGCGCATGCGCTTCCCCTCCCGCGGCGGGCAGCCGAAGGCGCTAGGACCCGCCTTGCCCGCGCCCCGCGCGCCGCCGCCGGGCGATAAAGGTCTCGCGGCGGAGCTCTGACGTCACGGGGAGTTAATTTTAAACCCGGACAAGATGGCGGAAAGGGACGCGGCGCGGCGCGCGGGGTCGACCCGCCAACGGCCCGAGCCGGCAGGTAGCGCAGCCCGCCGGGCGGCCGGCGGCGGCGGGGACCGGCAGCGGGAGCTCCACTGGGACCGCCGAGGCCGCGCGGGGCCGGGCGGCGGGAGCCGTCTGCGGGCGGCACGGGGGGAGGCCCCGGGTTCTCCCCCCTCCTCAAAATGGCGGGGGCGGCCGCCAACCCCTGCGGGGTGAGGGCGGTGGGGGCCGTAGCGCCGTTCCCTCCGCCCGGCCCGCCGCTCGCTCCCGGGAGCGGTGACCGCGCTCTCCCCGCGCGGCCCGGGCCCGCAGCTATGCGGGGCGGAGGGGGGCTGCGGGCTCGGGGCCGCCGACTCCGCTCGTCGCTGCGGCACTGCCGACGTGTGCGTGGCCGGCAATGCGGCGGCGGGGCCCGGCTGCGGGCTGCGGGTACCTCGGGCCGCTGGCGGGGCTCTGGCCGCCTGGCAGGGCGGGCGGCTGCTCGGCCCTGGGCCGCTCTCCGCGCGGAGCTGGTGCCCTGCACCGTGCTCGCTCCTAACGCGTCTTCTGGTAGTGGGACTTGTTTCTGCTTGGGGCTGAGCCTCAGATGGGCTGGAGTTTGCGCAGTGTGGGGTTTCTTTAATACATAGATACATTTTATATGATTAGATCTGAAGGGTAGCTTGAACTTCAGAATGTAGGTCTGCATTACTGCGTGGATGGGGACTATCACTGGGACTGGCAGAGTTAGTATTGACTTAAACACAGGTCTCAATTGCATCAGGTTTTAGTGCTGCAATTAGATGTTAAGCTATTTGAACAACTTCTAACAACTCTCACTTAATTTTGAAACAGAAGGGTGGAACTAAGCATGATTAAACAAAGCTAGCAGATGCCATGTGGCAGTATTGGTTCAAATTGCTTCTGCAAGCCAGCTAGGAGCTGGGAAGGCTGACAGTGCTGTAAGCTGGCAGGTGCAGATCTGCTGTTCTGACTTTCTTACAGGGGAGGGGTAGGAGAAAGCTACTGAGCTGTTTCATTGAAGATGCGGTGCTGCCAGATGCATTCAGAGATGGAAACTGAGGATGTGATGCTGCTTGGCTGTTTGGCATTCTGTTTTCCATTCCTCCACTCCTAGTGCTGTTGAATTTTATTTGATGGTTCTGTCTATATTTTCAGTAGTATGTGGCATAATAATCTTAAAAGTATTGGGTTATTGCTTAACTTGCTCAGGGTCAGAAGTGTAGCAGCACACATGTAATAAATGGCCTTCAAGGTAGCTGTGTCATCATTAGTGAGGGAAACAAGAGTATGTCACTGTTAAGTTGCATAGGTATTTTAGGAATGGAACAACATAGCTGACAGGGTCTGCATGTAAAGATATGGGTGATCCTTTCGTGCCTGCAGAATACCCTTCTGTGCAATGAAATAAAGCAGCATGGAAGATTAGAGTAGTTACAAAGAAAGATAAGTAACAGGAGAGGCATGTAACTCCTTATGTACCATTACTAAATGTTACTTAACAGCTGTTATGTTCTAACTTGCAGTAGAGCCACTCATGACATTACAGTTCTTTCTCAAATAATAGCCAGAGCTCTGATATATTTCAGCTGTGAATCTTCTGAAAGCTAGGTGTGAGGCTGAGGAAGGCTGCATTCTTTCCTTTTCATGTTGTTCACCTGCCTGTAGCTTAAGTACACTTCTAGAATAGTTCAGGTATAGCTGTTCTGTACTGGAACTGTTGTGAAAGCATTCCTTTAAGCATGGCATACTCTCCTAGCTCAGAGAGGCCAGGCTGCCCTCGTTTATGCCAGGTGGTCTTGAGTGCCTGAGCCAAGTCCTGTGGGGGTGCTGATACTTCTTGGATATGCCAGCTGTGATCCCCATGTATCAGTTAAATATCTGTGATTAACGTCTGCTTATTGACTAGGCTACTGAGGTACTGCTGAATGGAGCAAGGCACGATGATACAGGAGTGGTTGTTTCCTCTCCTTATCCTGGTAAGAATAGGAGTGCAACCTCAAGCTGGCTAGGCTAGATAAGTGCAGGTGTGTGTGGGAGGGAAGGAGGGATGGGGATTTTTCTCTGATGTAATAGCAGGGTGCTTATCTCCTGATGGCTGTGTTGTAACCCCTCTGACTTTTGAGTTTTGTCCAGCTGTGAAAACGGATGTAACAAATGCAGGTGAATTGTTTTCTGTGTTCTTGCTTTGGTAGTGAGGCGTATTGATGTGCCAGTCTCCAACACAAGTTGGGTCACTGTACTTGAGCACTGTGATAACTTGTTCCAACTTTGTGCTCGTTGTTAGCAAACTGTTACACATTTTTAGCACAGTCCATAAAGGAAGTTTTAACTGTTCCAAGGACATTTATAAGGAAAACTGCCAGGTTTCATATCAAACTTAGCTGGAAGTCAGGTTAAAGTTGGGGGTGCTGGTATGGCAATTCTTGAGCGGGAAATTTTGAGCTTTAATAGCAGGTGGAATTGCATCCTTATTTTTGTTGTTGCTGTATGCTGTGTTTATAATGACATCTTCAACTTGCCAGTTTGAGTACATTTTGCCAAAGTTTTGCTAATTCTGTCTTAACGTCTCAAAGTTGTTATACTATTTGGTAGGGTTTTGTCTTACCTCTCAACTATGTAAGGTGAACAAGGAAACATTCTATGAGCATCTGCTTAGACTTGCAGTATGTGTCATTTGCAAGCAGTCGGAAAGTTTCAGAAGTAATTACATGCATAGTTTCTTAAGACTTCTTAGTGGGAAATGGTTGGGTCTATTTCTCAAAACACTTCCAGCAACCCAAACTTTGAACTTGAGCTGTCTGGGAGGAAAGATGAAAGTGGCTTTCCCTGCTTACAGAAGGCTGTTTGTGACATTAAGAATATTATTTTGTTCTAGAGCAGATTTTGAGGTCAGAGAGCTGTAAAGCTGATTTACACATGAATTAATTTGTGGTGTTGGGATTTGTCTACAAAAGGAATATAGATCTATTCTGTGAGTGAGTTTAAGGTGCATGTGAACATCACTAAGATTGATGTCTGCAGCTAAACAGAACAGCAAAGTGATGATTGATATGAAGTGAGTTATGTCTGTTAGAATAAGGATTGTAAGCACGTCATTTCTAGTAACAAATTAACATGTATTAGGTACTAATTTTATGAGAGCATTGATGGCTGACTTGTCATTTCTGTTTATTTCTGAAAGGAATTAATACATTTTGTCTAGTGCTCATTTTCAGCAGAGGAAGACCTTATGTGCTTGCTAAATGTATGTTATGGAACACATCCAGTATAGAAATCTGAGGAATTTGGAGGACATTTAAACTCTGGAAGTCTTTTTTCTCTTCAACCAGGAAGCTTGAAATGAAATCTGTGGGACAGATTTCCCACTCTTAAGCCTTGGTTGACTATGTTTATCTTCTAAAACTTGAAGATAATGTTCATTACCTTCTATAGCTGCACAAACAAGTTACTGTGAGATGATCAAGGGCATAAAGTAATGCTAGGCAAGTACCTACCTGCTGCTGTCTAACTGGAGTTGTCACTGCTGCCAAGAAAGGAGCTTGCCCTCCTGTCTCCTTTTGGGAGGGAGCATACACATGCTGTACAGTGCTACTGATGGCATATTCACCCAGTGAGTTACCTCCATAGCAGGTTGCTCATCTACTTATGTTTTCTAAAGTTATCCAGTTGGCTTGCATGGAGTTGGTCACTGCAAGCCCCTGCTCTTTCACAGGTATTACTCCTCGAGCTAACAAAACCAGTTGGTTTCTAGTTCTGGTGTGAGAATAGTGGTGGGTCTTAGTGCTCATTATGACCTCTGGCGCTGAAATAAGCATTTTCTGTCTTTGACCACTATTGCATTAACTGAACAGGAAGTAGCTGGCTCCTGTTTATGGCTGGAAGATCTTAAGGCAAAACGTTTGGCACCTAAGATGGCTTTATTGAGTCATGCAGCATCCAAAGCCTGCTAAAAGTGACCCGAATGAATGCGGTAAGCCACGTACGGGAGGTCTTGGTGCCTCTTGGTGAATGCTTGCACGGAGCTAATAGGCAATCGAATATATGGAAATGGATTATGTACAACTAAGTTTTGGAGGTATTTTGTCCTGCTCTTCTCTATTGTGCAGTAATAGATGAGGGAACTGCTAGAGCTTTAAAACCACACTGTGTTGCTCTTGGAAGATTGAAATAGAAGCTAAACCAGAAAGACATTAAAGTTGAGGACTCGAATTAATAAAATGTACAGGTTACAGGTGTGGAGTTTAGAATATAATTTAGAATGTAATTTTGAGTAAATTGAAAGCAGAATGTGGTTTGATCTTATGCAGTTGTTGCTTAAGTGAGGTGAGGCTTGGATTCCTGTCAGTAGTTACTGTCAAATTGTAATATAGTCATATTGAACTTGTAAGTTTTTTTGGGTTTCAGTACAGTATTTGAAGTGGCTTTTGAGCAAAGTGTTGTATAACCGTTCCAGTTCAACAAGGCTTTTTGTTTGTTTTATTTGGCTTCTATACAGTTTTCAACCTGTTGCAGAATGTATCAACTGCTTGTGCTGACATTTTAGGATTAACTCCTGTGCGTTGTGTGTACTTGGAAAAACTGTTCTTGCCTCTCATCTTCTCAAACAGGGTGGTGCTGGTGAGTGGAGGAATAAGCATGGTTATTTTAACCATCTCTGTAAGCCCAGTCCTGTGATACTACAGCCTGTAAGCTTGAGTGCTGTGTCTTATTCCTTTCCCTGTAACTCTACCTGTGTTCTCAGTTCCTGAGGTAGATGTAAGAAACACTCCTCTGGCTTTTGCTGTCTCTCACTTTGTCTGTGTAGTGAGATCCACTTGTGGAACCTTAGCTAACTGAGGGAAGTGAAAGAAAATGTTTGTAAATCCTCTGCCTAATGCAGAAATCATTATAGTACTGATTTCAGGGTGTGAACAATCACTCAAAGTACATGAAATCACTTGGAAAGTTATCTTGTTTTTAAGAGAAATGTTTTCTTAAACTTTCTAGTTTGGAACAAATCCGAAGGAGTTGTTTTTAGTAATGCCAACAGCCAACGCCAACTCTAAACCTGCCCTGGAAGTTGCCCTTGAGGCAGTTATCACTTATCTTTCAGGCAGTGAAGTCTTAAGGTTGCCACAGGGATGAGGGAGGGAATGCAGTGCAAAATACATAAAAGGAAATGTTCCTAAACGCTGGTGCGTCAGACTGATTAGTACAGTAGCTGTTTGGGAAAAGGGCATTCAGTAATGCTTTTAGGGGCTGGGGCACCAAGCTGGGCTATCTTCTAGAACTGGTAGTGCTACAGAAATAAGCGGCTCTTAGCAGATGTCCCTAAACACCTTCAAGTCCTACCAGAAATCCTACTTGTTTGAGAAGAGCCTTGAAACTCAGCCTCTTGCATTTAAAGAGGTTGGAAGTTGGCTCATGTGATACCCTGAGACTCTAAGAATAACATTCAGTCTAAGTACTTTGAGTTGCAGACATATCACTGTTTCATTAATCAAATATCAAACTGAGCTGTTTGGTGATGTAAACTGTTGCTGATTTCTCATTCCTGTAGTGTACTAGAACTGAGCACATGAAGCCCTTGTGAGCTCTAAAAAAGCAACACACTGCTATCTATCTCTGTTTGGGTTCTTTTTGTGAACTTGGACCTGTCCTCTTATCCTCTATGTGCTCTAAAGAAGGATTTCCTGAACCACAGAACAGGATCACGAATATGCTCTGCAAAAGCAAAACTGTTGGCTGCTGAGGTGTTAAACATTCAGTCTGCAGACAGTCACTTATTTCCTTCTTCCTTTACCCAAGGGAAAGATGGCTATAAAAGTGTACTTCTGACATACAGCGTGCTGCAGAAAAGTAGTTGGTTTGCCTGGATATACTTACACTGAGAACTGGAAGTAAAGAGAAGTAGTAACTTGCTCCCATTACATGTTGTTTGGATCAGGAGAATGGTGTGGCTTGCTTTTCATCTGGGATTATCATCTTTCTCTCCCTAGCACTATACTCTGCTGAGCTTGGCTTTCACAACCCTTGGCATGCAGGTAACAATGGCATTTACTGTTTCAGAAGAGTACTGTTAACAACGACGTTCTTGTTTGGGCTCTCAGTTATCACAGAGGCTGCTGTGGTAACAAGTGTTGGACAAGATGATACAGAACTTTAGGTAAATAGGTAAGTCTGGAGTCCTTTGAACTAATGCATAGATGCTTGTTGCGTGGCACTGAGATTCTGAAGAGAGAAAGTTTTACAGCATCCTTACGACAATTCAAGAGCTGCAGTTTCAAAAATCACATAGTGGAGACTGCTGTTAGCAGGCTGAGGGCATTCAGTAGGTACGTTCGAGGGCAGCTTCCTCCAGTGCAGGAGGACTGGGAGACCTCAAGGTCTTCCCACCAGTTGCACAACCTGACCTACCTTATTGACAAAACTGAAGCTGGTGCTTAACTGCATATACAGAGGAGGGGAGCCCTGATAAATGACCATTAAAAAGTGTATTGGCTATCTAAATCTGAACTCTTTCAGCTTGAGACAAATCTTTGGCAATGCAGTGTCTGATCCAGTTACAGCCCAGTTGTCTACCCTTCTTTGCAGCATTATCAGGTATCGTTGACTTGCTACGCACTTCAGCTTTTTGGTGGTGGGAGAAGACTTCCAGCTTGCCTAGGCTGTAATCACAAAGCCAAACTTGCCTTTTAGCGCCAGTGCTGAGTCAAGCAGCTTGTGCCTCCACCTCACTTGTGCTGGTACAGCTGTTTCAGAAGCTGTAGGGTGCACAGCACATCACCTTGTGTATCTTCAAGATAAGCTTTTGTGGGGATCAAGGACAGTGGTGCCAACTGGTATGGCAGCTGTCCTGTACAGTTCAGCAATACTGATGAACTAGGCTCTGGGGTCAGATGATGAAGTTGCATGGCTATGCTGTTTTTCTTCACCTCAGCTACTTGTTGAACTCTTACAGCTTGTAATCCAATATGAATTGCTTTCTACTTTTTCTGCTGTAGTATAATTTAGCTGGTTTGCCTCTTAGCAGAGTTGGGTATGTGGCAAAGCTAGCAGGAAAGGCTGTGTATTGGTACTGGAAATGAGAAGGAGTGAGAGAGCCCACGTGTGAATGGGAGGTTAAAGCTCAGTTGTGGAGAGGCGGCAGGGAGGGAGGAGGCAGGTATTGGCACTGTCTCGTTGGCAAGAGAAGTGTACTTTGAGTTGTTGTCTTAGCAGAGGACTTCTGTGCAGCAGCGACGATGCCTGGCGGAGACTCGACAGTGGTGGAGAGTGAGTGTGGGGTTCTGGAGAGCTTGGGCTCCATGAGGTGCTGTATCATCTATTGTGGCTCAGCTGCAGAACTCTGATAGGGCAGCCCAGAGCTCTTTCTGTGCATGGTTAGCAGTGGGAACTGTGAGAACTGTTTGTGTTATAGCCTTGTGAAAACAGTCTCTTCCTTCAGTGTTCATTTTGCTTTTGTTTAAGTTCTCCCTAAAATGTGATTTGCATGGTATGCTTTAGTTTCTCCAGTTTTGATTCTGCTTCTCGTTCTGGGCACTAACTTTGCATGCATTTTCCCTGGTCATGCTTCGGTTTCACCCGGTGCGTGTGTGTGTTAGTGATACCACTTTCTGTGACATGGAGAGGGATTGAAATACCCCCTCAAGATGTCTGAAAGTAGTTACTATACACACTTTGCAAGGTACATGATTTAGAGAAGGCAGTTTCTTAATGTAAATCCAGTTACTCCCTGTACAGCTCTTAGCTCTTTGAAATTTAATGTAGAAGTATGTAATAAAACTAAATTATGGCATTCCATGCTGGAAAAGCTGGATGGGAGGCTTTCTGAGCTACATGTTTTGAAGGGGAGGCAGGAAGCTGGGTGTAAGCTGGAGGCTGGACTGAAGGATCGTTTTTACTTAAAAGGTTCAGATCAAAAGCATAGTCTGAGCAAAAAAGAAAAATTAAAGCCTCTTTGAATCGCTCTTTTTCTTAAACCTGTTGGTATTCCTACTGACATCTTGTTTATCCTGGAAATGAATATGAAAACTGGCCTTCTGACATAGCTGCTTGTACAGCCCAATTAAGCACTTCCTTGAGCTCTTCTGTGACCACAACACAGATGGGGCTGGTGGCTTCACCTATTCTGGCTGGTAATCTAGTGATCAAACATGGCATAATTGCAGCTGGCATCTCTCACTCTTATCTCCCTATCCCCACTCAAAACTGTGGTTTGGGGTAGCTAATGATTGTCTGACTTAGTAGCTGCTGATATGTGAAGACTACATGTAATGTATGTAACATGCAATTACAGCCTAAAACAATTAGAAGATGCTGCTTGAATCTTCCAGGATGAGCAGCAACTTGAAGCAGTGTCATACTCTGATCTTCAACTCTGATTTGTGTCTGTAATGGCCTGCAAGGATCCAGTTAGCCTGCAGTGTTTGTACACCTTTCACTTGGCAGTGTTAGAATCTGTGGTGGACACAGGCATTGCCACATCTGCTGTAAGCTCGTTCCCATCCTCAGCAACTTGGATGTGGTGAGAAAGGAAAGAAAAGGTTAATAATTTTGTCTACCTTAGTCTTGGTGTTCTAAAGCAGCGTCCTTTGAGGGAGCTGGAAAAATGCTGATAAACCTTTTAGTAGGTAGAGATCCTGTTGTACTCTCCAGTGATATGCTAATAATAGCTGTGGTTTTTAGGCAGAGAGGAAGAGGGCTGAGGAGCATGCTTTGTCGCTATCACTACCTTCCAAGTTTTTCCTTGTAGCTATGGAGAAACATCTCTCTCAGTTCATGATGTGCTTTCAGGAGAGCAGTTCTTTCATATACAAGTTTTTTTGCTGCTTATTTTCTGAGATTGGGTTAGGGGTTGTGCTGCTTCTGTCTTAGCCTCTGCTTCTTGGTGTTAATGAATATAGCTGAATTGGAAGGTTGACTTTTCTTGCTCATCATTACAGTGAAGTTGCCCTTCAGCCTCTCTCTCCCCTTAAATGGAGAATGCAAAATGCCAGCTTACAAGTACTTTGTATGGGGATGAGAGAGCTGACTCCTGTGTGCGTGCTGATCATTCAACAGAGGAAGCAATTTAAATCACTTCAGGAGTAGACAGACCTATTGTCTGATTAGTTATTTAGGTCATTGGAGTATCTTTTTCCCCCTCACCCCCTTTGCTGGCAGAACTGTAGCTTCAGGTTCTTTTTGCTTTTCCTAGTACTTTATGTAACAGTTCTAGATCCCTCCCTCAACATCCATTGCCCTGAAGGAAAAGAGAGAGTTAAACATGGCTTTCTTCCCCCTCCCCCGTTCTCCTCTGTCAGTCTTATTGGGTATCCAAACGAGTCTTTGGAACTTAGCTTGTCAGTCCTATTTATAGCTGAAATATTCAAAACATTTAATTATTTTTGGCCTTAAAATGAGCTACTTGGCAGTATTTGCTAGTCAGCAGTGAGAAAGCAATGATGCATTAAGTTCTGCAGCAGCCCCTTAACTTTCGTGTGGGTCTTGCTGTGAGTTAACTGCATGGAGTAGCACTGATGGAGAAAGGGAGGATTTGAGCTTAAATCTAGTGTGTGTGTTTTTTTCTTTTTTAATTTATTTTTACAGTGGATGTGTCAGGGTTTTTTTTTTTTTTTTTGTCTTGTTCAAATAAGGCTTGAAAGTTAACCTACTTTTTTTCTATGCTCTGGAACTCAATTTACACCTGCCTACGCTCTACTTGGTTCACTACTCCAAAATGAGAAACATTTAAATAATTTGTTTCCTTTCTCTCTAATGAAAATTTCCTAGGTGAAGCTCTGAGAGAATGCATTATTTTTACATGTGGTGCAGTGATTTCTTCATAAGGCCTTGTTTTAAGCTTTTAATTAAAGCTGCCAACTTCCACAGGCTGTCGAAGTACACCAGAATTTCAAGCTGGATGGTTTAAGATCAGCGCAGTCCACTTCAGCTTGCTTTGCCATTCAGTTGTGTGGACAAAGTGATGGTGAATCTACACTGAGGGGGGAGGTTTAGGTTGTTTTGTGCGGCCACAGATGTGTGGTGTCCGTGGATGATCAGGAGAGGGGCTCAGGCGTGCTGAGAGCTGAAGAAGCAAGGCTTCCACCTAAGTGTGGGCTTGTAAATGAACAAGATTGCAAGACTGCTAGCTTGGAGGCTTAGACTTCCTCATGTCTCTGTAACTCCTTGAGGGAGCGAATAGAAGGAATACTGATATACCATCTTCACTAAATGAAAATGACTGATCTAGTTGAATGTTTATAGAGCTACTAAAGAGCAAACAATTTATTTTAATGTGTCAGCTTCTGTGTCCAGAGATGCTTAAATGTGGTGTTGATCAGAAACACACTGTATCTAACACCAACTGAATTTAGTAATTATGTAATTTTTTTTAACCTTATGAAAGAGCGTGAGTGATGCGTTTAACCTGCTCAGGCTCTGTGTTGAAACTTAAAGGTAGGTCTGATGCTTGGGTTCAATGAATATGCAGGTTCCTCCTCCTAAGCATTAAAAGCAGACTGTCTCTTTTATTTTCATAGCATGCAAGTTGAGCTCTTGTTCCCATGTTCTTACATTGGAGGACAAATAGGTCATCAGCTGCTCACTGTGCCCTTAGGGGAAGCAGGAATTAGCTTTTGTTCATTTTACTTCATACTTTAAGAAATGGGTTATTTAGTTGAGTTTGTTCAATTGAAATATTCTCTTTACCTACACAAGAAGCTACTGTTCTCACAATCTGGCTTAGCATTTCAACAAATGTTGCTTGTTTTAGATACTTAGCTGTTGTGTCAGTAGTCCTGCTGTAGTGGTTGCTGAGCGGAGTGCAGAACTTCTGGGGAAGCTGGGCAAAGTTGGTTCCTGTGGCTGTATCTGCTTCTATTCAAGTCTGTCTACTTTTGTGATTGCTTCTCCTGCATCTCCTACGCTGTTTGACCTGGCTTAGGAAGCTATTGCAGTAGCTCAAATTCTTAATCCGAATTATTCAGGCTGTGAGGGGCTGAAATGGAGTAGGGAGTGATTAGCAAATCAATGTAGTCATAGGGCTGAATGGACAGCAGGCTTCAGGGCAAGTCCAGTCAGTGATCTTTCTGCATCAGCTTCTTCCAGAAGAAAGTATATGACTACAGACCAAAGTACGTTAGTTTAATAGTGCAGAAGCTTCAAAGGATGGATGTACTGCTTGAAAAAATTCAGCTGTGGCTTTCTAGGCATGTTATCACTGCTCTATGAACTCTATGAATGCCATATGTTTTGTCAGATGAGGCTTTTCTGTAGGTACTGAAAGCCTTAGGTCCAGTGTTCTGTGGGCATTTCCATTCACATGAGCATTTCCAACATTGAGGCAAGCCTTATGCCATGCCTCTGAAAAAACTCTTCTCCGAGTGCTTGTGAATGAGTGCACTGGGACCATAACCCTGTTTCTGGAATGGAGCTGGACTTTCCCACAGTGTCAGGCTTTTCAAAACAAAAAAGAGCTGACAACAAGAACTAACAAACAAAAAATCCACCCAAGGCAACAGAATTCAACTACTTAGATTGCTTCTTCTGCAATCTGAATACCCTGTCATGGAGACCTATACAGAGAGGTTGCCGTGAGCTTGGTGAATTCAAACTACTGTCTAGTTGTCTAGAAACACTCCAGTGCAGGGATGACCTTTCTGGGAAAGCCACTGCTTATGCTTGGATTATTGGAGTACTGGAAGAACCTAGAGCAGTGTGTGGTCCTTAGATGAGGTGTAGGACAAATACACGTAAATTCTGAGTTGGTATTTGTGCACTATGTCTGTGCTGGGATAGGTGAGGAATGGGGGAGGGGGGGGGGGGAAAACAATGCACCAAACCAACCAGAGAAAACAAGAACACCCAACTGATGATGAGTAGAGCAGTAAGGAGTATTCTGCACTTCGTCAATCCTGGCTTGACTTGACAGTGCTCAGCACATTTCTTTTATGAACTACGTGCAGGCTTACTGTAATGCTCCTGCAGCTTTTGATGAAAATTGACTGTGGAGTGGGACTTTTCCTAATCATTGTTTTGAGACACTGCTGTGGAAGTAGTTCTTAGAAGTGGAATGCGATCCTTCTGCCCAGGATTCCGAAGCCTCCAAGGAAGCCTTCCAGAGTATTCCGGTGCTACCTGAGACAGCAGCTAGCAAAGTGACAGGGTAAGCAGTCAGAAAGTAATATCGAGAGGCCAGATAGCTTTGATATCTGCCTAGGAGCCAGTGGCAGGTTAGCGTATGTTGGTTATGTTGCTGGGCTGAACAGTAGTACTTGTTCCACAGTTACCATATTTAACACTGCAATGTCTGTCCAGTTAACTGGTTTAAAATCTCTTGAAAGGCAGGGTATTCTGTGCCACCTGAGAGTGGATTTATGAAACCAGCTCTTCTGGATGGATCAAGTTTCCTTCACAGCTGTCAACACTGTAGTTCTCCACCCTCAAAGTGCTTGATTCATGGCAATGATAGTGTTTTCTGTAGGCAGTTTGGGAACTTGGAGATATATTAAGCTGTCTAGTCTGACCTTCCCTTCCCTCCCCCAAAGGAGGGGGGGAAAAAGGCAACAAAAACTAAACAACCCAACAAAAGAATATCCCAAACCAACCCACTCTGCCTCCTGACTTGATGCACTGGACTTTTCTTTCTAGTCTCTGTTGGTAAGTAAAATATAATGGACATTGAACAGGACTGGAGATTAAACTTCCATACTCTGTTATTTAAGCTGCAGGGTGCAGAAGACTATTAACAAGGTATTGTGGACTTTAGCAGACCTATCGCTTCCAAGCTCTTGATAGCATTATCAACTTGTGATAGGGAGAACGTTTGTTTAGAAAAAAACTAATGATAAAAGGTCATACTACTTGTTTGTCTGGAAAGTGTTTTGCCTTGGGGAGGCTTTGGGTGGCTGCTCTATGTATTGGCAGAAGAATGTTGCTAAGGCTCTTGCTTTGAGATCTGCTAAGGGTCTGTTGACTTCCAGGAAGGAAAAGGTGGTTAGTGTCCGACTCCTGTTCAGGGAAGAGAAATAGCAGATGTTGCTTGATATTATAGAATCATAGAATCCTTAGCATTGGAAGGGGCCTTTAAAGGTAATCTAGTCCAACTCCCCTGCAATGGAAAGGGATGTGCACTACTAGATTAGGTAGCCCAGTGCCTGATCCAGCGTTGCCTTGAAAGTCTCCAGGGTTGGGGCATCCACCACATCTCTGGGCAGTCTGTGCTGGTGCCTCACTGCCCTGATAATAAAAAACACAACACAGTCTATTTTACTTGACAAAACTGAAGCATTATTGCAGTTGAAATGGAACAGATTTAAGAATAAGGCTTTTACGAAGCAGAGTTAAACATTGTCTAGGGGATATGTAAAAGCAGAGGTATACTTTGCTATAACTTGAAAGCTGCTTTTTCCTACTTAATGTTTTTATCGATAGAATTATTCTCTCTTTCTGTCAAAAAGACAAGGGCTATCTTCTATGTTTTTTCACCTACAAAGAATGCTTGCTATATGGGGCCAATTCTGTTTTGTGAAACTCTTTCAAAAAAGACTGTGTGTTTAACTTCTGAGAAGAAAAAAGCTTTAGGAGGAAGGTAGAGTTTTTCTTCTGAAATGGTGACCAGTATTGTGTCAATGTACTTTGGTGTCCAACTGATAGCTAATCTTAAAGCTGCTCCTGTTTATCAGGCCTGTGGGTGCAGCTGAATGTTTTGGCCTGCTTTGTCAGCCAGACTGGGTTAGGGTGCTGCTGGGAGCTGTTTTGTGCACTCACTTGGATAATGCTGGATAACTTAACTCTAGCTCCTTAGGATTTAAACACTCAAGATTACCATATAATCATTTGAGTTGGAAGAAACCTTTAAAGGTCATCTAATTCAACTCCCCTGCAACGAAAAGAGATACTACAGCTTGATCAGGTTGCTCAGGTCCCTGTCCAGCCTGACCTTGAATGTCTCCAGGGATGGAGAATCTACCACATGTCCAGGCAATCTGCGCATGGGCAGACTCAACTATCGCTGCCCTCTCCTTCTGAACCTAGTTTGAAGCCCTACTGGCTTTTCCCCAAGGACTCTCTTCCCCTTGGGAAAGGTCATAGGTGTCTGGTGGCTGCAAGCCCAGATCCACGTAGGCCACCCCGTGGATGAAAACCCCCCAATATTTTGGTTGTGGCACCAGGTATTTATAGGTAGACTCTTTCCTCCTGAAGTTCTACACTGGCTTTATATTATATTCAAAGCAATACATACGTGCATTTTTAAAGATTTACTGCCATTGACCTTTGGAGCAACACAAGTGCAATGCTTGAAAATGGAGTTGTCCACTCTAATTTACAGTAAAGTGAAGTGCTGTCAGAACTGGCTAAAGAGGCAGCCTTTGGAAAAACTCCAGGGTCACTGTGTTGCCAGGCTTTCAAGTATGTGGTAATGATTCAAATGTCTCGTTACATCAACAAAACAGTGTGTTGGAGCACTGTTCAAAGTCTTTTGCTGGGGATGGGATCTAAGATGCATAGTCTGGCAGGAATGACTTGGCTGAACCTGTGGATGTTGGCAGGATCTCTGCCATGTATGAGTCCAGCTGCATGGGTTCCGTGGTGCCTTGTGATACTGCTCCTGGTCTGCTTCCACAGGGAACGCTGGGCTGGGTAATAACAAATCTACATACAGCTGCTTCCTCTCTTTGATAAAAGCCATGCTGGGGAATGTAGGCATGACAAGCCATCCAACACAGTGAAGCTGATACACTGATATTCCCACATACGTAACTGCTGGGGAGATGCCTCAATCAGCTTTGTGCACATGGAGTTCTGTAGCTAAATCTGACCTTCTTTCAGCTACTGAAAGAATGGACTCTCAAAGGTTATTGATTCTTAGTGTGAATAAAATGAGCTCCCAATGTTCTTTAACTTTTTCTTTTTGTAGCAACTTGTACTCGCTGTTATTGAACCATGCTTAATGTGTCAGAAAAACAGCATGGGAACTGTTTTGGTGTTTCTCGCTTTGTTTTAGACCCCAAGATGTTACTCCTTATGTATGTGTGTGAGGTTTTTCCTCTTTCAAGGCAATGAACAGGCATTCTACTGTGTTTGAGAACTGAAGCAGGTGTTGGAATTAGAAAGGAATTTCATCATCTGCTGTTGTAATCTTGGTCTTGCTTGTACATGTTGGTAACCAAAACGGACTGAAAACATTTTGACAGCAGCAGAAGGTGATTACCTAAACTTTTTTTTTTTTTTTTTTTTACCTCTTTGGAGCTTGTGTTAAACTAACTAATATTTCCTAGATAAAGAAGAAACCTGCAATTTTTAATGCAAGTTGCATATAAGAAGCCTTGAAAATAGGTCTTGGTGCTGAAAAACAGTTTCCTTCTGTGACTTCTTAAAACATGTGGAATGCTGGAATCTGAAATGCAGACGATGTGCAAAACTCATGAAAATGTACAGACAGCAGCTGTTGATCTCATCTGCACATGTGCATTCCCAACAGCATTACTCTTGTTGCTGGAATGAGAGCCTAGCATGGATTTTCATAGAAATGTCTGGTGTCTTAAGGTCTGATTTACTAATGCAGTGTAACCTTCAATTTGCAGGTAAGCATTATGAGGAGGAAGAAGAGGAGGATGCCCTACCTGACTCGGATGTCATGCCAGATTCCGATGACGAGGTGGATTTGGATAAGCCACGCCCCATACAGATTGTTCTCGCTCATGAAGATGACCATAACTTTGAGTTAGATGAAGAAGCATTGGAAAAAATCTTGCTTCAGGAACACATCAAAGATCTTAACATAGTAGTTGTGTCTGTAGCAGGAGCTTTCCGCAAAGGAAAATCTTTTCTGCTGGACTTCATGCTTAGATACATGTATAACAGGGTGAGTAATTTGGCCTTTTTCCTGCAGCAAAAAAGTGATCTTTCAGTTGTTTACTTTTGTATTTGTTGACTTGAGTACGAATATAGCAGGTAAAATTTCTTACAGAGGAAGAAGGGAAGCCAGCTGCTGTGTGCTACGACTCTGTAAAGAAGTGTATTTAAGGTGATGGTTGTCCAGTATGTAGTTGCTATAGTTATCGCTTAAATTGTTGGAGTCCTGATGTAAGTGGACTTGAGAAGATCTTGAGTCAGGTGATCACAGTGGCCTTCTAGTTGAGGTTTGCAGAAGGTCTTATCCAGATAGTGGCTTGGAAGAATATTCCTTTGACTTGGTCTCCTACAGTCATGTTGTGCCGCTGTCTTTATCCATTGCTGCAAAAAGAATCTTAGCAGATAGCTATTGGAGGGTTAAATCTGCTTACTGAGATGTGGCAGACAGGAATGTGTCCCTGAACATAATCCAGGAACTTTTAGGTACTTTTCAGTCATTGATTAGTTAATGCCTGATCTGAAGCTTAATTCCTCTACTTTGTAGCTTTTGGCTTGTCTACTATGTTTTGAATTTTTGGCTGATACAGAAGGTGGCATAGGGCCTCCTGTGAATGTATTCATCTGCCTATCATAGGTTGTGATGTGTTTCTTTGTACAGTGAATATTAACAGTTCAGTACTTTGCTGCTTTTTGAAAGTCTTAAGTGACAGAACAAGAACAAATTCCTTTTTGGTCACTTCTTGGAGTTGGAATTCATGGTAGAGGAAACTTGCCTTTGTGCTAGCTGGCTTGAGGAGAAATCAAGCGACCCCTGCTTTTTCAGGAAATGTGGGAATATTGTAAAGAAGCTGCTGGTAGCTGGCAGATGAAGACTTTCTTTCCCTCACTCCAAGTAATGCCTGCTATTGAATTCTTCTCACTGATTTGCCAAAAGTTCCATAAGACACTCACTAAGGGTGTAGTAGAAGGAATACTAAATAGTAAGTTGGCACTTGCAACTTCTTAAGACTCTTCTAGGCTACAGAGAAATAAACATTTCATTGATATGGCTGTTCAGTGGGTGGCTCTTCATGTATATAATGTTCATAATAATACCAACCCCCTCCCCCCAAAAACAATCAGCAACAAAACTCCCAAGAAATACAGCCCTCTGAGCTAAATGGGCACTAAGTGGAGACAAAAATAGGTTATCCCAAAAATAGGTTTGCTCTTCAAGCAAATACTGTAACTTTCAGATTGCAAAATAAAAGTGCAGAGAGCAAAACGTATTGGAACATTTTCAGTCTTGCGTAGTAATGTTCTCTGTTCGCTGTACTGTACAAACACTTTTTTCAGTTTTCTATAGGTGTCCTTCAAATACCATTTACTGACAAGCTCAGCCATTTGGTGTTACAGCTATCTCTTCCCTAAAAAGAGGAGGTCTTGCTCTCCATGCGATGCTTCTGTCCAGGCATTTGTGTTCACAAGGTGTAATGCTCGCAGGCCCTTAGCTGAGCTGATTGTGCTTATGGATGCATCAGAAGATGCTGCACTTTGCTGAATTGTTCCCTGCCAGTGACGTAAACTGGCTTTGGGGAGGAGTATGACAAGCATAAAAGCAGCTTCAAACTTGAATAATAGAAATTGGGGATGAGGAAAGATAAGTGCAGTGCCTCTACTTCTGAGCCTGCTGAATTTTATGTCAGGTGGTGTCATCTATGCTTACACAAATTTTGGTACAGGAGGGGAGGTGGAGCTTTGATGGGGCTTTATAATACTTTTAAGTCTGATCTCTCTAACTTTATTACAGTCTGTATTTACTGTGAACTGAATGTTGGCCTTTGCACAAAATACCAGTGCATCCATGTTCAATTCATACGCTAATCAAGCAATCCTGGGATATTCTGTTCCACTTAAAGTACATGAAAACCATGCCAAAATAACAGTGACATCCCATTTTCTTATCTAAGACCAAGAGCTAAGAGTCATGTGAGAAGTTGCCATTCTAAAAATCTAACTTGTGCTGCTGAAGTCAAACGTAGAAGTTTTACAAGTCTGAAACTGGTTGCTGACTTCAGGGAGAATGGGCATCTCATTTCAAGCACTGATAATTAACGTTATCATTGCTTATTTGAAATGGAACAGGAGCTGCTACTGAATAGCAGCAGTATGTGTTCAATAAAGCTGCTGCAGTGATCCTGTGATCTCTGCATAATGAGCTTTATAAAGAATTGGGTGCAGTAACAGTAGTAAATTTAAATGGGAAAGCTTTTATTATTTAGAGGTGTGACCATAGCTTGTATAAATCTGCAGGATGCACCTCATGTTGATGGCACTAACGAAATAAAGCTGCATTGGACCTTTCTTTGATATGAAATACATTTAGAGAGACTAATACAGTATTATGGTGCTTCTTACAGTTTGATTTCCTGTAGGAGCAAAGCCTTACAAAAGCCAGCTTAGTGGATGAAAGTTGTTAAAATATTGTTCCCTGGAAAGGAGATCCAAGCTAGGAATGCTTCAAAGTAATGCAAAGCTCAGAGTCAGACCCAGGCTTTGTCTGCATTGCCTACAGGACGAAGCAGCTTGAGCTGAACTTCTGCTTATTAAGGCACTAATGTCTCCTGTTGCATGAATCACATGAAGTAAAAAGTGATTTTATGCAGTTCTCACTGAAATACTTGTCAAAACTTCGGGTAGTTTTGATCTGAGTTTCTGTGCATAGGGCAATATATGTCTGGACTAAATTGGGAAAAAGTGTTCTTCCTCTTGAGTAATGGATTATATTGCTGAATAATGTAACAGCTGCTTTTGAAAAAAGTGCAAAGTTACAGTCAGCTACAGTATGTCTGTGAGATCTGATCCAGCATTGCAGAGTTCTGCCCTGGGGTGTACTGAGTCCCAAAGCAAGCTTGGAGCTCTGATTTCTGCAATGGTCAGTGGGTGTGCAGTTGTGGGCTACAAACAAAACCTCAAAAAGAACAAAACTTCCAGGGAATATTTTTGTGTTACTCTTCTTCTCATTGGTTGTAGGTATATGTGTGTGTTAAAGACAAAGACAAAAATACCTGTAAAGAGCAGTAGTTTGCTTCCCTTAGGTGAATACGTCTTCTGTATTTTTTTTAATCTGCTCATTTGATTTGCTTTTGCCATGTATGATCCAAGTAGCAAAGATGAATGGTGTGCACTTAGCTTGGGAGGATGCTGATGCAGAATTGCTTAATTGACTTTTCCTTTTAGCACATGGGTTTTCTCTGCAGAAGGAGACAGTAGTGTGTATGAAGCATACTTTTTTCTCCTCCTTCTTTTGAAATAAGCGGTTTTATTGAACCACAGCAAATATTTCTGTATGTGCAGCTTCCTGAGTGCCACATCATTGGTGTTCTCTGAGATGTGAAGAAGTCTGTCGTGAGCTATTCTGAAAAGATGTGATGTGGAGTTAACAAGTTAGGCTGTAGCTTAGTGAGTGGAGGAGATGCCCCTTTGACCTCCATTATGAGCACACTTATCTTGTTATTGATATTCTCTGGGTGCTCAGAGGCAAATTCATTGAAAATCTGTTTCTGTGTTATAAAGGCTTTTCCCTAAGCTTCCTCTTCACTTAAAAATTTGCTTCCTGCTTTTCCAGGATTTCAGTGTATGTAACCTATCACAGTTAAAGTACCTTAGAGTGCCTGTTCATGTTTCCTTACTTCCCCGGCATGTAAGCTGCTTTTGTGGGCTAAATCTGTTCACATTGTGTCTGGAATCCTCTATGTGAGCCAGTGCTCCATTCATTGCCAGTCCTTGAGGACTGAAGATCTTGCTACCATACCAGCAGCCAGACCTTAGCTTCAGTCTGTATTTGACTGCCCAGCAGCCTTTCCCAACACAGAAGTCTTGGCCTGTGAGCTTGTAACATACATGTGTTGATTGGTACATGTCAGGCTCTCAGTTTTACCTTGTAAGGTGAATACTAATCACTTGGGAAAAGTACTTTCTGTGACTGATGTATAGGAATCCTCTAATCCTTGTGCTTTCTTTTTGGCTTCTGCAAGCAGCAGTGGGATTCTTGACTTTTGCCTCTGTTAGTGCAGGGGTTTAGATGCTTATTTAATTTCAGCAGTTGACCAGTTTGCAGCGGAGAAGGGGGAGGATCAAGTTGAAATTAGTTCTCTGTTTCTCGCAGAGGTTCAGCTGTTTCTGAAGTTACAATATATGGTGTTTACAACTGTGTTTTGGAGAGGAAGAGTAGGCAAAGTGGAATTGATGGATGAAACTGAGCTGTTCTCATGCTGACTCTGAGCGCTTGAGACTTGAAAGTTACGCATGTACACTCTTCAGTGGATAAAGATCTGGGCAACTGCTGAAATGCAATAGACCACAAAACAAACTTTTTTATCATCTGCAACGTACAGTTGAGAGCATTGTGGTTTTTAATTCTTAATGTAATGTTGCTATTCAGCTTTGACAAAAATGAAAGAGCAATATGAAAATCTGCTAAAACATACTTGGAATAAAAAAAAACCCCTTTCTTGGTGTTAAATAAGATTTCTTCTTGTTTTATAGACTTCTCCTTGCTGGATAGGTGGAAACACTGAGCCTTTGACTGGGTTTACATGGAGAGGTGGATGTGAACGGGAAACCACTGGCATCCAGATCTGGAGTGAAGTGTTTGTAATTGATAAACCCAATGGAACAAAGGTAAGTGCTTGATTTAAACAGTTGTATTTAGTGATTTTTGGCCTCTGGGTGAAGAGTTTTAATGCCATGGGTTTTGTGGGGGCAATTCAAACATCGGTTGGTTCCTTTCTATTCACTGGCTATGTAACGCATTTGGAAACCTTCTATCAGTGCAGGTGTGTGTTTTCCTGCTGGTATTCAATCTCCAACAATAGTCCATTTTAAAATTACTTTGGCGAAATCTGTTTTGTCCAGGCCAATGGGTGGGTTATCCTGTGAATGTTCTAAAACTATGTTGGTTATAAATACAGTGTATAGACAAGTGCTGTGATAAGAACAGCTCTAACAAATACTGCTTTTGGAGTTGAGATGTGTTCTGGCTTGTAACTGTTCAGGCGACATGTAGCATGTAGCTGTAAGCACTAGAAATGCAGCTTCAATGGCCAGAAGATGATTGTTCTGCATAGTTCAGCAGCTGGCTCATAAAAACAAAGCACATCTACTTGTGGGAAATACTTTATATACTAACTATACTTATCAAAATTGGTGCACCTTTGAACTCTAAATTGCTGTAACTACAGAGTTTGATTTCAGATGTTTATTTTCATGCTGAAACAGTCTCAGTGTTGTCAGTAAGTATTTTCTCCCTAACATCAGCACTGTATTCTTAACTGTTCTCCTGAACTGTAAACTCTTATTTAACTTCCATAGTCCTTATATTGCTGAAGTGCAGTGAGAACATCTGACGATGAATTAGTATGGGAAGCTGATTTTACCATGTTTTAGAGCGAACCAAGCAGTTCTCTGACTGGAAAGCAGTTGAGTTATGAGGATCTGTTGGTGCTCTGGAAAAAAAAAAAAAAAAAGCAACAAACTTATTTGTTATTGCTTATTTGTTGTCTGCAACTGAAAGAAAAAAGGAGTTGTACTAGGTCCCAAGGATGGGTATTGGGCAGATTAATTCTTATCATTAAGACCACTTCATTTCCATGTCGCTTCAGTAGATGTGCCATTTGTCTAGCTTTCTTCTGAAAATGATTAGTTTAAGACATCTGTCTGTCTTTTAAAGGGACCACCTCATACTTAGTTGACAATGCAGTACAGCTTATCAAAGCTGAGACCGATATTTTTACAGTTATTTAAGAGCTACCTTTTTGTTAACTGGGCTGTGGGATGTTTTTTCTGTGGGAGGGGATGAACAGCATAGCAATACCAAGGACGTAAGGCTGATGCGTTTGTGTAGTTGCTGCTTGCTAATCTGTAGGTATATATAAACGTTTGTACAGGAAACTAGTTGAGGCTTTAATAAGCAGGTGTGGAAGCAGAAACAATACTGTACTGTAAACAGAATTTACCCCAATGACCTGGAGTTTGAAACTGTAACAACTTGGTAACTGTTGCTGCTCTTCCAAAATCTGTAGGTTGCTGTACTACTCATGGATACCCAAGGTGCCTTTGATAGCCAATCCACTATCAAAGACTGTGCAACGGTTTTTGCCCTGAGCACCATGACAAGTTCTGTCCAGGTGAGAATACCTGTGCTGACAAATAATGGCAGCTATAGGAACCCTCTTGCCCAAGTCTGCACTTTCTCTTTAGCTATGCTTAGGAAGTTCACCTGCACGTTTTCCTCCAGTAATTATGAATGGTTTCATACTTAATGGTCCGTTTGCAGTATTGTGTAGATAACCTTGATTCCAGAAAGATATCCAAGACCAGTTTGGGTTAAATTGCTGAGTGAACTGGTAAATCCCAAACAAAAATGTCATAGTAACAACCACTCCTGTACTGATACAGTAAGGAACCTTTAAGACTTTAGATAATACAGCTTAGGGTGAAATTACACTGCAGTCTCTTAAAGGTACAGCTACTGATACTAAAAACATCAAAGTAACAGGAGGATGTGGAACCCTGCTTCTGACCTCCACCCCTTTGTTCCTGTTGTTAGGATAAGGTGTGGATCGCTGATGCATCCTTGAGCTAAGTGCTCTTCAGTATTGATGTCATTGGAGCAATTGTGAGCTCCCCAGAGAAAGAGATTTCTCTGGAAAGATTTGAGAGCAAAAAGGGCTAGTGAACCATCTGCCCAGCTGTTTTTAAAATAGAGATGATGCCACAGGAGCACTTAAACTTGAGAACAGCAGATGGACATGCCCATCTTAGTCCTTCCCTCTCACCACTGTGCTGTAATTAGAAGCATTCCAGCATTCTTCCTAGATTTCTTTATCACTTCTTTCCTTGGAAAGAGGATGTTCTAAGAAGGACTAGGGTAGTCAGCAGTGGTTTTTTTTTTTTTTTTTTTTTTGTCATTACCTCTAGGTCAAGGTAGTGACTTCTCTTGAAGTGTTTGCTTTGGCTGGTTTTCAGACACTGGCTTTCAGATAGTTGGATGTTTCTGGAGGTGGTGAAAATACTCAAGAGGTCTAAAGGAGCCTACATAAAAGATAATGGTTTCAAGTCATGTTTTAATTTCTTTACTGTTCCTTCTAGGTATACAACTTGTCCCAGAATATTCAGGAAGATGACCTTCAACATTTGCAGGTAAGAATATACAGAACTTATGTTAAGCTACGTCTGAGCTGACAATCTTGAAATTGTTCTTGAATTTACTACTGATAGAACTGTGATTTGGTAGCTGCTTTGTACTTTGTGCAAGCACTGAGTCTGACCTGATGCTAAAACTAATGCTGCCTATAAAAACATTATTTGCATCAACTCCATGATGCTGTGATGTTTCCTCTTTGACAGCATGAAAGTAATATAGCATAAACTTCTCATTTGGTAAAGTCTTCCAAAAGTCTGTTCTCTATACAGGAAGTGCCAAAATTCCAGAAAGGATTAGAATGGGAAGTAATTCCTGAGAGCACTTAATGAGAAGTTTCCAATATTTCTTCTTTTTTCCCTAAAATTAGAAAACTGACAGTGTTTCATAACTGGTTTCTACTGAAATTTGGGAACGTGACTTGGAGAAGAAAGAGCATCTGCTGCCTGGAAACCTTTTCTAGTTTTTCAGCTGAGAAACTTCTAGAGAGTCCGATTCAGTCTGGAAACAAAAATCATAAGAGTTGTCCACTTTCTACTGTGAGATTTTCATCCTCTAATGGGATGCTGTAGTCAAATGTCACTGAATTGTGGCTTCATGTGAATGGTACAAGAGCTTTATCTCCTTAACTTAAAACCTGTAGCTTCAAAAGCAGTTTTGTATCAACTTATGTCTGCCTGTGCTCAGGTTGTGACCTTGTTGCAGCTTGATTATTTATATATTGTCAGATTGAAAGGACTTCTGTCTTGTTCAGCGCTGCGGAATGCTGGCTGCCAGTGCTGGGAGTAGAAGTGAATTAACTGAGCATAATCTTCTGATTCTGTTCTCAGTTAAGAGTGGTATGCCAAAGGAAAGAAAAACAACCAAAAACTCCAGAGTCCACAAAACAAACCCCATAAAAAAAAAAAAAAACCAAAACATTTCCAAGCAAACAGAAAAGGTCAGGAAAGTTTGGCTTTTAAATAATTTACAAATAACTTTTAATAACCTTTGGCAACCTCAGTGTAGTCAGAATAGATAAATCTCTGTGTTACAGTGAATAGTGAGATTTGAGGGAAGTGCAATTTAAAAGAAGCAAATGCACAGGTATTTGCTACCCAGTAAAGATGGGGACAAGGAGTCATGGGCTGAGAGAAGAAAATGTGCTAGTCTGAAATACTCTTCACTCTGTCTCTTTCACGTAGCAGGGAGGTGAGTGCAGTGGGCATTCAGGGTCAGAGAAACAAGCCATTCTCACATGGATGCTTGGCCTCTTCAAAGCTTTATGCTCAGGATGACAGGGACTTAGAAGTTCACTTGTATTAAGTCTGTCTCGTAAGTTCTCAGATGTTCTTCTGACAAACAAAGGGAAAATTGTCCACATAGGATTTTTTTTTTTTTCCTGAAGTGTCAGAGAGATTAGCTTTAATGCAGAGGAACAATTGCCTGATTATAGAGGGTACTGGCATGCCTCCTTCATCTTTTACTTGTGTTCTCATGAGTTTGCTGGCCCGCTTAACATGGAGAGGAAGAATGCTGCTTTTAGCATGAAAGATGGTGAAAGTAACCAGAGGAAGACAGTTAAGTTAGCACTTCATTTTATGCTGAAGAGTAACAAAAATTGTGAGATTGCAGGCTGAAGTAGAGATCTGGGAAGCTGCTTGACTTTGAATGTCTGCTACTTTGAGTCTAGGCAACTTCCTTGAAATTCTGAGGAATAGATCTTTAGTGTAAGTAAGGGACAAGTGTTAGGCAAGCTTACCTCCTTAGCCTTGCAGACAAGTGTTGGAAACTGGCTGGAGACCTGCTCAGCTTTCATCTGAGAAAAGCCTGCAGGCTGCCCATTTTGAGCTGCAGTGCCATGACAATTCTGGTGTGGCACTGTGAAACCAGTGGAAATTATTTCCTTCCTGAGTTTTACAGAAGATTGATGTGCTTGTTCTTGAGCTGTGTTGGCCATTTTAAACCATAATGGGGTTTAAGATTGAATGCTTTATTCATTAGTGATGTAATGTGACATAGTGAGTTGTTACAGTGGAAAAGTGTTTTATGTGTGGCACTCTCACACTCTTTCTATTAGTTGTTTACAGAATATGGAAGACTAGCAATGGAAGAAATTTACCAAAAGCCGTTTCAAGTAAGTGTACATGTTAAATGTGTTGTAAGCAATTGAATGTGTAGAAAATGAGCTCAGGATAATGTATGAAGATAAATTAGTTTGCCTCAAGCTAGTCTCATCTTTACAAGATGAGCTTAAGCGTTAAGGAGGTATGAAAGTCAAGTCTTGTGTTGACATTAAGGAGAAAAGTTTCATTTTTTCCTTCCTAATCATTACTACTTGAGTTGTGGTTGGTCTTTGCTGTGTGTTTGTGAGTATAGGTCATATAGCTTTGAAATACTGTTCAGGGCCATACTGTGTTTCATTTACTTGAAGCATCAGTGATGTTAGTGTTTGAGTTCTCTAGATTGCTAACTTCCTCTCTCCGTTGGCTAATCTAGAGAAAGGTTTGAGGCTTCTTACATCTAGTGGACACAAAGTCTGAGATTCCTTTCAATCTGAATTATCAAATGGTCCTTCTGAACATTTAAAGGTACTAGTGGCAAGTTTTTACAACTTGTGTCTCTAGAATATTTGTGTGAGTCCTTTGTGCTCTTGTGTTGGTGCAGGTAAGATGGAGCCTTTAAAAGCACCTCATCTAATGTAAGGCTAACATCAAGGTTAGTTCTATATCTTCAGCTAATAAATAGGAGGATGGACCATGTAATCCCTCAGAGGTAGCAAAAAGTAAACCCATGGAAAAGAGAAGCTATCTTTTTTGAGATGCTGAAATACTACTTTTCATATAAGAAATCAGTCACAGTTGCTTGTGTGTTGGTGTGTGGTGTCTTTTAAATGAGCTGCTACTTACACCACAAAGCTATAAGGCTCATTCATTCACAGTAGCCCAGTTTTAGACTTTTTAATCTTAAAACAATCGTGTGTCATAGTTCTCGACTTTGGGAATGATACAAACCATTGACCACTGTTGTTCTTCCTGTTATAGACACTAATGTTCTTAATTAGAGATTGGAGTTACCCTTATGAGCATGCATATGGCTTGGAAGGAGGAAGAAAGTTCCTGGAGAAAAGATTGCAGGTAAATTATTTACAGTAGTCCTAGTATCGTGGTCTGGCATAAGTGATGCCTCACTGTCAAGATAGTGATGCATAATGACCTCGCTCTTTGTGCTTTTCCACTTGTATAGAGTTCTGGGATTTAGAACTCTACATTTCTAGGTTCAAGAATGAAAGCTTAAATACAGTCTTGTGCTCTTACTGCTTTTAAACTGATGCTCAGTCTTTCTTGCAGTGCTGCAAAACTGTTAGCAGTTCTTAATGCTTTTTTTCTTCAGGTGAAGCAAAACCAACATGAAGAGCTACAGAATGTAAGGAAGCATATTCACTCCTGTTTCAGTAACCTTGGCTGTTTCCTGTTGCCCCACCCTGGTCTTAAAGTTGCAACAAATCCAAATTTTGATGGGAGATTAAATGGTAAGAAAATCTCTATTGTGTGTTCTTTATTCAGATCACTGAATTAATTTTGTCATGAAAGTTAAACACTGATATAGTTGGCCATTGAAATGTTTTATTGGAAAAACATGGGGCTAAAAGGTGAAATGATGGTATCTAGAAACATGTATTGTGTGTTCTTATCAATTCAAAGGGGATGGATATCTTTCTTTGCATCTAGGTGTTGACTGTAGTGTCAATTAGTGTGAGACATACCTAAAGGTCATTAAATAGGATTCTAAAAAGAAAAAAAAATTGCAGACATGAGCATTTGTAAAATTAAAAGACTTTTCTTAATATTGAAAGGCTTTTCTTTAAGAACTCGCTAAATGAAAAGGTCTAACTGGAATGACTGTAAAATAGCTGTAAGATTTTGCCACTGTGGAATGGGAGGCAGCTAGGATTTCTTCATTATTGTGCTTCTCCCAGTAGAGAGAATGTATCAGAGTGGCAAAGGCTAAAAATACGACTGTGCAGTAGTGGGATGCTGGCTAGTTCTGTGCTGAAGGCACAAACAACCTATAGGTTGTATAAGAGACTGGTGTAATTGGGATATGTAGACCTTGTAACATTCAAAGTACAGGACTCAGTTTTCTGTTTGAATTCAAGCTTTCAGGAGAAAATAGAACTTAATGGAGGCGTAGCATGTATTTAAGACTTGAAAAGTTTTAAAAAAAATAAAATAAAATGCAGTTGTGTTGCTATTTTGAAGGGTTAAGGGTTATGGGTTATCAGTGTTCCTTTAGGAAATATAAGATTGAAAAGAGAACTAATGATTGTTTGCTGAAACTAAATTTTTCCCAGATATAGATGAGGATTTTAAGAAAGAGCTGCGGAATTTGGTACCATTACTGCTTGCCCCTGAGAACTTGGTAGAAAAAGAGATTAGTGGATCCAAGGTGACCTGTAGAGATCTTGTAGAATACTTCAAGGTAAGCAAACTCATGCTAATTATTTTTGTTAATGGCTTGAAAGAAAATATTCTAATTTTAGGATATCTTGTTCCCAGAGAAGATAAAGGTATCTAGGCTGACATCCACTGATCATCTCAGTTTTACTTTCATTATCTGACTTTCCAGAACTGGCACACAGCTTAACACAATAGCCCTTTGCAATCTGCTGTTAGCAATTTTTTTTTTTTTTTTAATAAGCTAAAATACTTCAAGTTCTATCAGATAGAGATTTTTTTCTTTGTTTTTACTATTTTGAGAATCTAGTTTGTCTGGATTTATGTGGGTGGGTGTTTTGTTTTTTGGTTTTCTTTAAAGCTCTCACTGACAGGTAGAAATCCAGCTCCTAAGCTTCTAGGTGTGCAGTAAAAATCTCATCTTATTTTCTGTCCCTCCAAATTTGTAGTATGCAACGTGAGTGCAGGAAAGCATCTTCATGTGTTACACCATTGTGTGCTATAAAATTTGTGGGTCCTTGCAGCTATTAAACGCTGAGCTGTTCTGATATAATGATGACATCAGGAGTAACATAGTAGCATGATTCCAACGTCACCAGGAATTGGTCTGGTTTATAGCTCTTTTTGAATTGAAAGGACTTAGCTGGCTTCATATGGGAAAGCAGCATCCCTAATGACTTGAATTTTACTACTTTTGAACACGTGTTGATGGCAAGTCAGCTGGTGTTATGGAAGTACTGACATGGAGTGGAATCTGAGACCAGAACTCTAACACGTAGATGTTGTTTTATGTATGCTTAGAAGAAGATGCTTTGTGGAAGGTATGATGTGGGATGCAGTACTCATGGTTGCTTTGACAAGCATAAAATCTGCTCTGAAGCTGGTGTGCTGTCTCTTGGTGTTCACATGGTTGTATATAGCTTGCTCTGTTTTCTTCTTTAGTGAGGCTTGATCTCATAGGGTGCAGGGAGTACATATTCAGTGGCAGTTCGAAAAGGAGTGCATCATAAAACTGTTTTTGGCTATTGAAAAGCAGTCTAATTCATGTTGCAGTAGCCAACCTGGGAACAGTTGTGCAGAAAAAGCATTCCCTGGTCTGGATCTAAAGCTGAAATCGTGAACTCTGAGTTGGAAAACTGAGGGGTTTTAGTTGAAGGAAATAGCTATCAAAGTAATAGCTACCAAAGAGTGAAAAAAAAAACAAGTACAAGCCAAACTTCATAGTTTATTGGTGCTTGCACGTTAAGAAAGCCTGCCAGTGGTTATTGAAAGAGAACCATTTTGGTGGAGATGAACAGCTTATTTTTAATACCAGTAAAAGCATGTTACTTGAAATGCTTTGTTAAAAGCAAGTACTGCTTTGATTTGCTTTAACTGGAGATTATGGGAGCTTCGTGTTAGGCTTCTGAAATGTAAAGGGGTTAAAGCACTAGGGATAAAAGTGACAGATATTTATGTATGGAGAAACTTGTGTGAGTATTTGTCATTATGACAAAATAATAATTCATGAGCTTTGTCTCTATGTAATGCCTTCTCTTTCCTTCTTACCCATATATGCTTAAGAAGTAAGAAACCTTTCCTTTTTAATTCTAGGCTTACATTAAAATCTATCAAGGAGAGGAGCTACCTCATCCAAAGTCTATGCTGCAGGTATTTTGATAGTAGATGTGTATTTCATAAGTCCTGGTCATGACCATTGGGAATGTGAAGCTTCCACACACTTGTAATTCTTGAAGGAACTGTGTGCTTTGAAAGCAAGTGAAGCAGGGGGCATTGTTTCTTTTTTAACCTGCTTCAATTTCAGGCATAAGCTTCCTTTAATAACTTGCTCTTCTGTCAGTGTCTTTCAGACAGTATTCAGAGGGCTTTTAGTATCAGCCTTAGTAGACAAAATGGAGAAAGATTATAGTAGTGCAGCTAATACTACTGTCTGACAGTGTTGGGCTCCTAACAAACAAACATGTGCAACAAAGATCAGGTAACTACACTGAACTTTCCTTTCTGTGTTGAGGGTGTAATCAGCTATAAAGTAATTAGAAATAGTGACTGTATAAAGCTATGTGATGAACACTCAGATTTTTGTGATAGTTTTCTTCTAAGCACAGACTCTAGAGCCAGTTAAAAAAATATTACCCACATCAAATGGTTAAAATTAAGCTTTTAGTGTCACTTCATTAAATATGGAGGGCAAGTCAATACCCAGAATAGTTGAGGAAACAATTTTTGAGACTTTTGGGTAGAGTGGGTGATTGGGAGAACTTTTCACAATGAAAGTGGTGGTTACCATGTCCTCTAATTAACATGCTGTAAATGTGGCTGAGAGGTAAAGATGACGACATCTTGCAGTATGAGCCAGGATAACTGTCCCTGATGTGACACGGTTTGAAAGTAGTATAAGTCCTTACAGATTGACACCAAAACTGCACATACACAGTGCAGAATTAATACCAGCTTGCAGCTTTCCTCACAGGCAGTGATGTGTCAGGATTAATGTTCAGTAGTGTAGGGATCCTTATTTGCTTTTTAACAGTAGAACACTCAGATTGCTCACAGTAACAAGCTGTACAAGCACATGGGAGTTTGTTCAGAGTTGTATTAGCTGAAAAAACCTTTCTCCTAGTCTGTAATGTGTCTTAATGTGTATCTCCAACCTTCACTTGTTTGTGTGGGGCATTTTCTTGGCAGTCTTTCTGTTTGGTGGTGGTTGCTGGAATATGTTGGACAGTGCAGATACATGTGTAAAACTAGCTGGTAGTACTATAGTGATAAGTGGTTCTCAATGTTTTCTAGGCAACAGCTGAGGCAAATAATCTTGCTGCTGTGGCAGGAGCAAAAGACTTGTACAGTAAAGGCATGGAGCAGGTATGGTAACAAAACTTTTTCTAACTGAATGTAAATACGGGCCTTCTGTTTTAGCGGTTGGTGTAGGTCAGGAGTGTGTTAATGGGGGGGAAAAAATAGCTTAGGCAGCCAGGATGGGTATCTGATGTAGTGCATCTGGGTTTCTTTGAGATAGGAATTGGTGGGGCGGTGTGGGAATGGGAGTTTGTGAGAAACCACCTGTGGATTCCTGCTGCTGCTCCTGACACATCTTAAAGATCTTGTAACATGAAATAGACAGGTAAGTGAGGAGATGTGGTGTCAGGGCATCTGAGGGTAGAGTTCTAGTATGGTTTCACAGTTTTGAGTAGCAATTGTCTATTAGCTGTCAAATATGTGGATTAAAATCCTTTGAAGCAAGCCCTTGAAATACCAAAACTATGTATGCCATTTCCTACTTGCTTTTTCTCTTAAGTTAGTAACTTATATAGATGGATTTCATAGTGTTACACAAGGTTTTTATCACAGCCAATTCTGAAAGCAGTTGCATGTCTGAAATTTTAACGAGGCTATGCTTATTGTGAAACTTTATATTGGGAGGGGACCAGTGGGGGTGATAACATGCTACAAACACAGCTTCCCACTAAGCGGGCAAATTCTGGTCTTAATCACTGAAATAGCTTTCTGTTTTGAAGTTAGAATAAGACCTAGTGCTAGTGGCAGGCTAGGCAGTTTCAGCTGTTAGCAGGCTGAGCTGAGAATGCTGATGTAGAGGGACTCCTTCATTTGTTTCCATTTTTGGATATCTCTTGAAATAACTTATGTTGTGTATTTGAAGGAAAGAAAAAAAAGCCCAGTCTGTTTTCCTGTCTTGACTTTTCATTGGCTACTAAGATACCATAGTTGTAGGACTTCCTTACTTGGAGCAAGGAATAAACAGAAACAGATGTTCTCCTAAACAGACTCATGTTTCCATAGTAATTTCCCTCAGTATTGTATATTTTTATATTGCTGTAGAGATGAAACACAAATATCTTAAATCAGTTCTTATCCAGAAGTCCCAAATGCTCGTAATGTGACACAGCTTTGAAACTTCTTTTTTCAGGAACGAGGCTTAAGGCTGGGTTATGTATGGATATTTCTTACTGTAGTGCCTTGAGCTCTCCTCATGAGCCAAAACCCTCTTTCTGAGTATGCATGAACACTCTCTCTTAATGATCTTAAATGTAAGGAAAAACAAGTGCAGGCACACAGCGTAAGAGAACAGTGGCAGTATCTGCATGGCAAGCCGTGGTTTTGATGCACAAGGATCTCCTCAGTACTCTGGGGAATGTGGAAAGACTGTTCTGGAAAATGAGAGATTAGTAACTGTTTTCCAGGGAGCTTTCTAGCTAAGGAGAACTAAAAAAAAAAAAAAAAAGAAAAAGCAGAAAGGTGCTTATTCAACTCAAGCAGGTGGGGTGATGGTGTCAGGATTTTAACAGTGAGATTTGCTTTGAAAAAGCTAGCCAATGAAGATGTACATCTTGTGAGGCAGAAAGGATGTGCTGTACTCTGAGAAAGTGATCTTTCTGTGTCCAGCTGAAGGAACAGCAGCAGGAGAAAGTTAAGGTTGTGTTTGAAGAATGAGATGATGAGCACTGTGATAAGTCTGCCTGTGTCACAGGACGAAGGCTGTAGTTTAAGGTCACATGGAAAGAATCTTCAGGCATAGTCTGACTGTAAGGGACTCAAGGAATCAGGACTGAAATGTGAGCAGTTTGGATCTGTGTTTAGGGACTCTCTGACTGTAGCCCTCGTGGTCACACGACAGTTTTACAGATTAGTCCTTAAGAGCATAACTATTTCTGTACTTGTGCTTATTTAGGGGGAGGAAGATGATGGGTGTCCTTAATGCAGGTATCCATCTGAGTCCCTGCTCTCTTCCCTTCAGCAGAAACTTGTTCTCTCAGGTTGATCTGAATCAACTGTCCTAGAGGGCAGTCTAGGGAAGAACAGGCTAAAGATGCTGTCAGCAGCTAGTTCTTGTTCATTTGTATCACCTGGTGAGTTCCCTGGAGCCTGTGAGTGGCAACAATAACCAACAAGTTACTGAGTGGGCCAAATCTGCCCTGCTTGTCCAGATTTGTTGCTGAACTTCTCATTGGGGTGGGTGGTCTGAACTGAAAAGCTGAGGGGAGGTCGTAAGAGTGCTATTTAACTTTTCTCTAGCCAAGCTTTCTCTGCCTCTGGATGTTCTTTGCTTTTTCCCTCTTCATAGCAGGAAATTACAGTGGAGTTGATGCCCTCTCCTTATGGGCTTACCTGAAGGAGAATACAGAAAGTATTAGTCCTGTCACGTGTTATGGCTTTGTATACAGTCAGGCAGTTTAGGCATTTGCAGGTCCATGATGCAGAGTACTTTTAGCTGCTTCCCTTGGGATGGCACTCCAGACCTTACAGAGGAAAATTGCAGGAGTCAGTCTGATAGTGGTTTGAAGGGTAAGCAGCAAGGAGCAGGTTTGCTGTCTGTACAGGACAAGATGCTGTGTTGACGCCACCTGATTGTTCCTGCAGATCTGTGGAGGAGATAAGCCTTACATTGCCCCATCGGATCTCGAGCGGAAGCACCAGGATTTCAAAGAGTCAGCTGTCAAGCATTTCTGCTCTGTGAAGAAGATGGGAGGGGAGGAGTTCTGTCGGCGCTACCAGGATCAGCTTGAGGCAGAAATCGACGAGATCTATGCAAACTTTGTGAAGCACAATGATGGCAAAAACATATTTTACGCTGCTCGTACCCCTGCCACTCTATTTGCAGTCATGTTTGCCATGTATATAATCTCAGGACTGACTGGGTTCCTTGGTATGAACTCCATAGCTACCCTGTGTAATCTTGTGCTGGGGATGGCTCTTATATCCTTTTGTACGTGGGCATACGTTAAGTACTCTGGGGAATTCAGAGAAGTTGGAACAGCCATTGATCAGATCGCTGAAGCTATATGGGAACAGGTTGGTATCTATTTTAATGACAAATCTTTTTTTGAGCAAACATACAAAATAGTTTCTGTTCAGTGCTGTGAGTGAAAAGCTGGTGTAGACGTAATAAAGAATGCTAGTTTTGCTGAAGGGAAAATTAGCTTAGAAATGTGACTGATCTTTTTAGCAGGAGAGTGTACAGGCAATGCTAGCCCAGGAATGTTACAGGCCTTACTAGATGCTTGAATGGTAAGAGTGGAGGGACTCTTAAAAAATCTTATTACTTCTTGAAGAGGAAAAATTGTGCTTTTAAAGGTAAGTTTAAAGTGGCAGGCCTGCACTGTGGATGAGCTGGGTAAAATATTTCCAATGGTTTAAGAAATGTGGATGTTAAAAACAGTGCTGTCCTTTTGCATTTCACCAAATGGTGTGTCTCTGGAGGATTAATTAGACCTGAAGGAAAATGGCTGATGGGTGACCAGACAGACTCGCAATAGTTGTTGTACACCAAGTTCCTTCCTCTTCCTGGAATACTTGTGCTGTGTGTGATACTTCAGATAGCATGGTTATTGTGATACTTGTTAGACAAAAACGAGAAGACTTGAGTGTCAACAGTACCAAAGGCATCTGTACAAAGATCTTTTGTCTGAATCCAGTTAACATAGCTATCCCAGTACAGCCAGTGTGAAGATCTTGACCAACTGACCAACTCTTCCAAGTAGCTTTTGGAACATTCCTAGTAGCTATATTAGATGCCAACAAAAGGGAAGTGCTTTTAGAGCTGTTGTTACTACCAGTTAAAAGGGCTGACTGAATTGACCCAGGATGATGCTAAAATAGATCCTGCTCAGCACAAACAAATAACTGGAGCTTCCTATGCAGATGCAGTCTTGTACATCTCAAATAACTTTATTCCAGGCTTTTTGTAGGCACTGGTATACTCAACCTGTCTCTGGCAGCTGTGTAGGATAATGAATTACTCTGAAATAACTGGAGAGAAAAAGTGGATTTCTAATAAAAGGAAGGAAATAAGAAAATATACTAAATTGAGTTACACTGCTTGATTAGTGGTTAAAATTGAGGCTCTTCTGTACCACTGTAGCTTCTTGCTTTTGAGCTTGGAGCCGAAGAGCACTACAGGAGAAGTGGAGGGTGTCAGCTGGTTGTGCACTGCTCCCTATGAGAGCAGTTCTGCTGGAGGATACCTGGAGCATGTGGGTTTAGTTTGATCACTGGCCTTCCCTGAGGAGGGGAAGAACGTGGTTTACGGCAGCAGGAGCTTTTGTGGGCTAGAGGAAGGTGTTCTCCAAAGGAGTTTGCTCTTTCTGTTGTTATTCTACATCACAGATAACAGGCAAAGCATTTATTGGTCCTGGTCTGAGTCACTCTCTGTATGTCCCATATTCTTTCCATTGATTTTTCTTTCTTTTCCCTCCATGCTTCAGAGGAATCCCAGGAAGGTAAGAAGTTGCTGGCAATCAGATTTTTCTGAACTTAACTGACTTTATCTGCTGCCTTCTGAGAGCCACGTTTCCTAACAGCTCAATTCATATTCTAGGTGTTTCTCAAACTCTTTGAAGTCCTTAGATGCCGAACAATTCGCCGTGCTCTTACATCAGTGCCGCGACAGCGACTCCCATCCAACAATAACAAGAAGAAAAACTAGCCAGTGTTTTTAACTTTCTTTCTGTATCTGAAGTGTTCACAACTTACACATATAGGACAATAAGCTGGACCGTCTGGGCCGGTCTGCATAAATGCTGTAACCATACCAGACTGATGCTGCATATAGGGTATGGAATTGCACATCCACCTTCTAGGAACTGTAAAGTGGTTTGAATTCAGAGAAATACTGCTGTGTAGGAGGGATATCACTTGTGTTCATAGCATGTGACTGATTTAACCTCATTAGTGTAGCAGCGAAACTCATCTATTTCAGTTCATGCCAGTTTGTGTCAGGCTTCAGCATTCCACATTTTTCCATTATTTCAAGTCTCATCTTTTTGTATGGTTTTTTTAATGTTTTATTTTCTTTGGTTACCTCATTTTTTTGTTTCTTTGCACGTTTCTCATTCCACAGGTGTTGAAGCCCATGAGTGATAATTTGGTGGAGGATCATATGAGGCAGTCTGTTAGAAACTCTATCAAAGCAGGCCTGACCGAGCAGGTGTCTCACCATGCCAGACTAAAGACAGACTGACAGTACATCTCCTCTTCAACTCTGCCCTCTCATCCTAGACGTGCTTGCTGTACCATGAGAACTCAATTAAAAAATAAAATAAATAAATAAACCAAAGTTTACAATCAACTGTAGAAGTAGTTTAGTGTGACTGGCTTCACAGACTGCTGCCATCACCTGGGGAGAGTAAGTTTGTCAAGTGCTCTGCTTCTGAGACAAACCGGTGCCATTGGAGACTGGGGGTGGGTGGGAGGGGGGTGTTTTTAAGCATAGTCCTGGTGAACCGTGCATGTGTGCGTTTTGGGGTGTGTGAGGGGGAGGGAGGGATCTTCCCCCCCAGTGTTTGAGTTGATGTGTCTGGCTTACAGTGGGAGCCTGTCCTCTGCAGGAGGTAACTTCAGGGAAGTAAGGGTCAGACCTTGTAAGGGGTGCTGTGCTGTCCCCAGGTGTACCGAGCTCTACAACACCCCTTTGCCACCTCTAAGGCCAGAATGTTTCCGTGTATGGAGTTGGTGAAGCTATTAGAGCCACTATGTTAGATATGCATCCTGCTTTACTGCCTTTTATACCAGTGTTACACAAACATGTATGTTGGTTCCTCACACTGCTGATGGCAGAATAGCTCGTAAGGGAGGCAGTGGGTCTGAGCATCTGGTGTCTTGCCTTGAACTCGCAGACCTGGTCCAGAGGGAGGTGCATATCAGAACTGAGCTGTTTTTTTTCTGCAGTTTAGCCTTCATGTATATAATATTGCCATTAATTCTACTGGGGGAAGAAATTCCATTGAAAAACGTTGCCTACAGCTACCAAGCGATGAGTTAGGATTGTCTGTACAGTGTGTTTAGTTTTTATTTTTTAAGAAATCACAGATAGGGCATGTATATGAAATATAAATATATAAATACGATTTTGTATCAAAGTTTTGTAGTTTATGGCAAAACCTGGTTCTGTGGTAGCTAAGTGCAGTCCCTGTAAGGGAATGTTTGTGGCTCATGTAAATGTGTGAATGCATCAACAATTTGAAGTTTTTTGATATATTTGTGATATTTACCTGCCTTGAGCACTGCAATCTCACCCCCTTGGGAAAATCAGTGGGAATGTTTGTTGTGAAACTCTTGTCTTCTGTTGCATTTTAAAGTTATTTCCTGTAATTTATTTTCAGTACATGATTAAAATCAGTTGTGTATATATGAAATGAAATTCGTGCTTATTTTTAAAAGATGTTTAAGTATGTATTCTACTACATAAACTATGTCAAATACTTATCCTGACAATTATATAAAGAAATTGTCTATTGTACTTCATGGCTTTCTCTCGAAGCTGATGTTTCTTTCCTGCTTGTCTCTGAAAGATGACATCTGTCTAGGTCCTCTCCCCTCCCTGGTTAGGAAAACTTTCTGCTCTTCTGAAGCACGCTCCTTGACTTTACCGAGTTGTTTGTCAGCTTCTGCCCTTCAACAACTGTATCACTCTGAAATCTCGTTACAGGCCCTGTTTTCACTTGACTAAGCATCGACTAAGGTGTTTTCAGAAGTTCGGAGCATAAGGGCAGCTAAACAGTTAACTGCTGTAGTTTCAGCTGGAAAATGACTGTGTGCAATAGCTTGTATTTTATTATTTCTTCATTCCGAAGTAGTACAGATTTCCATCAATGTTTGAGCTGCGTCAGGCTCCCCTCTCACAGGGAGGGAAACTTATTTGTTTAAACTAAAGCAATTGCACTGTGACTTTTGTACCCTACGGAGCTGCTAGGGGTTGGTGGTTGTTACCTGTCCTCCAGAGATTAGGGCTCAGCTCCAGGTGAATGATGCTGAAGATGAGGTAGGAATGTTGCATTTTATGCTATCTTCTCTCAAACTGTACAGATTAAATACTGTTATTTAAACAATCTATTGCTCTTGTGCTGAATCTGTTTTTCTTCTTGGTCAAAAAACTGAGGAATCACAAAGGTGGCTTGGAGTGCCACACTTGCTTTGTACCCTGGCCATGGTGAGAGCAGAACTCTATGAGTGAGGCTGGAAGTCTTGATCCAGCCTCTACCATTCTACTGGCAGGAGGATTGGTGGTTATAACGGTGGGCATGTGGTGGGATGGGGAGAGAAGTTATAGATCCTGCCCCAAGAAGCTACAAAGCAAACAATGCAAGGACACAGAGGAGGGGTAATTGTCATCTTCATCCTTCCTCTGCTGTTTTAGTACTGAAGGTTTAGGATACTGACGCAGAAAAGAGCATTTGGGATTTGTGCAAATTTGCTGTGGGATGATTTTGAGAGGATCCAAAGGCAGGAAGAGCGAGGGATCAAAGTGCTTTTCTTTTTTTTTTTTTTTTTGGAACTGCAGTGCGACTGAAGTGCCAGCAACTGCACTGGGGAACTTGACACAGGGACTGTGTTGAGAATGAGTACGTGGGAAGCAAGCGCCAGCCACTGCAGAGTCAGGATGCACGTCTGTATATGAATCCGGATTAGCCCATAATAGGTAAACCTGCTGGCTTATTGAAGCAGCCCTAGGTTTGGGTTGGATGTACACGTTGTTCTCCCTGAGGCAGCTAGAGGGACCAAACCTCTTGTTACAGAGACTCTCAGGGCCACTGAGACCCATCTGAATTGTGTGGAGACTAAAAAGGCCTTGAGACAATAACCTGTCCAATGCCCAGTGTTCAAGGTCAGTATTGGTGTCTGCAGGGGAGGGTCTGAACCAGCAGATATGTGGTGCAATGGTAGTGCAGCAATTATAAGGGGTGGAGAACGGGAAACTGTATTTTATGGCAGTATCTCAAAACTCTGCCTGTTACTGTTGTGGGTTAAAGTAATGAGGCGCAGGATATGGTAAAATTTCACTTTTATTGAAAAACGTGGGCAGGAGAAAAGACATTATTTACACAAGTTCCCAACTGCAACCCCAACTCAAGAACATACGACCAGCAGCATGACAAATGGAGGGGGGTCCAAACCACAATTATGGAGGCTAAGGACAAGGTATGATGAGTCCAGCTCCCTCGTGAATGCGGGCCTTCAGATAAGATCAGCAACTGAAAAGAAGAAAATGTAAGTATGCACCAAGCGTGCTGAGAACTGCAGCCCAGTCGGAAAATGCATGTACTGCTGGGCTTCTCTCCAGGGGAAGGAGAAGAGGGGTTGTGGTTGGGAACAAAGCGTGCAGAACAAAGCACGCTCTTTCAGATGCGGCGCACCAACCTCCAAGCAGAGGAGGGCAGCAGCTTGGGGCAGGCCTGCACTCACCGTTCATGGGCATCTCGTCTATCTGGGTGGAGTAGTACTGCTCGATGTCTCTCAGGATGCGGATGTCGTCGTTCTTCACAAAGTTGATAGCTACACCTTTTCGGCCGTAACGGCCTGAGCGGCCGATTCTGAGAGGCAGGAGAAACAATGAAGCCACCGTGGGTAAGGGTAACTCAGCCATGTTCCCTACTGTGAACGCCAAGCTTACCTGTGTATGTACAGTTCTCTGTTGTTGGGCAAGTCGTAATTAATGATCAGAGATACCTGAGGCACATCCAGACCTCTAGCCCAAACATCTGTTGAAATAAGGACTCGGCTGCAAAGAGAAGGGGACGGTCACTAAGCACAGATGTGAGCTGAGGAGTCAGGCTGCCCAGTGCTGGAAACATCTGCTATTCTGCTCTCCCCAGTGCACTTCCACAAGTGTGCTGCTAGGAAATCTGGTCCCACAGAACCACCAAACCTCTCTGATGAGATGGCGCAAAGCCAGCTCTGGTCTTACATTTTAATTCCTTATTTTAAATGTACCAACTCCCAGTCTCCTCAGCAAAACACAATGGGTAATTCTATGCCTAAAAGTACGAGCATCCCTTCTTGGATGGTGGACATCTCCCATCTCTGAGACACTACAAAGGGATGGAGGGAAATCAATTCTGATTTTCAAACTAAACCAGAAACAAGACCTTGAGAGAAGAGAGGATTTAAAGGCTTCTAAGACTGTTTCCTCTGAGGCACAGGAAGACCTCTTGCCTTATGTAGCAATACTGTAAGCAACGCTGTTGAAATCACTTACCTTGCACCAGATCTGAATTCTTTCATGATGGACTCTCTCTCCTTCTGTGGCATGTCCCCATGCATGGATGAAACGGTGAAGTTGGCTTCTCTCATTTTCTCTGTGAGCCAGTCTACCTGTGTGTACAGCCAAGCAGCCTGGGTTAGCAATCTGCTCATGCCAGCTGAAAGTGTTAGTTCTGTTTGGAGAACGTTTGCACATATATGCTAGTAAGGACTGAGAGAGACTTTAACGAGTGTTTTGGAGCAGAAGGAACCAAATAGTCCTTGCAGGGCATCACCTAAATGACAGGGTTCCATGAACCCTGAAAGGAAAGGAATTAAAGGCATTCATTCAGAGTGATTTTGTTTTGGGAATTACAATTAATAAGCGCGTTCTTATCAGTCCTACTAGTCTAAAAAGGCAGTTACTGCCAACTACATCAGGTCTGCCTGTAGCTTGCTGTCTGCATTAGGCATCTCCTAAAGACACATTTAACTGCTGTTCTTACTAGGCAATTGTCAACCAGGAAAACAACCAGACACTTTGGCTCAGTCCAGCATTTTCTTCTGTGTTGCCCTCTGCAAGTGAGATAACGTGCCCACCTCGTGGCTGCTGTACCTTTCTCTTGGTGTTACAGAAGATGACAGCCTGGGTGATAGTGAGCGTGTCGTAGAGATCGCACAAGGTGTCGAACTTCCATTCTTCCCTCTCCACAGCCACAAAAAACTGCTTGATTCCTTCAAGGGTCAATTCATCACTTTAGGAAAGAAGAACAGCTTTAAGACACTGCAAGTGGGTGAGTGCATACAATGCAGCTAAAAGGGCTGGATGCTCACATAGCTGTCTCAAGTGCTCTGGATTGCTGGGTCTCAAGTTACTCTATGAAGTCCCTGGAGAAGACTGCTCTAAGAAAGGCTTCAGGCATGACCCACACAGCAGAGCCTCAAACTTAGCACCCTCTCTGCTCTAGGCAGACAACTTCGAAGGGAAACATTTCTGTTCTCACTCTTGCAAACATCTTGGCAAGAACAGAGTGTAGTGAGGTGACTGGGGCAATGTAAGAGACCAGGCAGGGGTGAGGCCTTTCCAGTCAGGCTGCCTACGCTTACTTCTTTGACACCTGATGAGATGCAGCACGTAAGGACCTGTTGCAATGCTAGACATAAGCTGTGTACCTAGGGCCTTCAGGATCAATCAGCGTTAAGCTTTCCAGCCATACTCTATGGTATCAGTGGAAGGCACCTACAAAAGCCTAATGGAGGAGCACAGGAATTGGGTAGGAATGAAAGACAGATTTCCAGAAGAGATTGTACTTGGGAGGATGAGGGAAGTCGGGCTGAGCAGCAGCAAACAGAAATGGAGAAGGATAAAGCCAAAGAACCAATCTGGCCTTTCTCAAAGTGCAACATGAGGATGTCTGTAAATACCTACTCCAACTGCAACGCTGAGAAGGAACGTGATGAAGACAAGAATTGCTCTTCCCAGAAAAACTCACCGTTTCACCAAGATGCGAATGGGGTCTGTCATGAATTTGTTGGTCATCTCCAGAATTTCATGAGGCAAAGTGGCACTGATCAGCACCACCTGTGTAGCTGGAGGTAGATATCTGTACACATCATAAATCTGCTCCTTGAAACCTGCAAAAGGAAATCAAGTAGCATTGGGAAGTTAGCACATCTTTCTCCTGAATATCCTTTTATTTCAGTTTAGAATTAGATTACTTCAGCTTTGGGCCTATGCTCTAAGAATAACACTGAGTGTTTTTACTATACAGCCAGTGTCACCCCTCATTTATCTCCCCCCAGTTCTGCCAGACTTACCGTGACATGGCTGTGTTGCACAGTACAAAAAGCAACACTCCAGAATTTATAACTACTGAAAAGAACATGATTACTGAATTAGGCAAATTGTATTAAATTGCTTCCTACAGCCCGTAATGTAACTGTGCTTGCCTAGCTTTGGTTAAACAGCTGTTTTAAGAAGCAGTGCTACTAACTGGGATGATATCAGAATCTCAAAGAGGTGAGCAAAGAGAAGTAGAAGGGAGATAAATATTTCACCTTTGTTGAGCATTTCATCTGCTTCATCCAAAACCAGCATTTTGATAGCACGAGTCCTTAAACTTCGTCGCCGGATCATATCTGTAAGATTTCACTTTGTAAGATGAAAAGGCTCAGAAAGCAAGCGAGCCTACATTGCTCCCAGCTGCTGTCAGTGCATTTCACTGGAGGAGGGACTGGCACTTCCCCTGCTGCCAACAGAGACTGGTGTTTGGTGATGGAAAAGCACACTCAAGTGCCACAGTGTTCCCCAATATCCTGCAAGCAGGGGCTTGCTTCTGCTGCCCAGATAAGGAAGCACATAAGGAAGCACAGGCCACAGGGAAGCTGAGTCCGAGCTGTGGGATATTATTTGCTAACTGCATGCAAGTGCATCATCTCACATAGAACTGCAGCTGGATGCCAGCAATGCAATGTGCCACCTCAATTTCGTGTCCAGTGGGCAAATCTACCTCCTGTTTGAAGGAGCACATGGCTCTGTGTAATTCCTTCATCCTGTGACAGAACTATTTGCTCTAAGAGTTGTTCAGAGCCACCCAGTTTGGCAGCTATGAAGTTGGTTTGTGGTTGTTGCTGTTAGTTATTTTTGTCTATGGAGACTAGTGTTCTCCCAGTAGTATGTATTCATATAACAAAGTACTACACTGTTTCATAAATCCGTAACTTATGGGCTTGAAGGCTGATTCTCCGCCTGTACCAACTGTCAGGAACAGTAAATATGAAAATTTTCATGATGTGAAACTAGATAATAAAGTTGCACGATTTGACAAAGAGCTAATGAGGATCAGTACAGTGAACATATGGGCCTAATATTTATCCCTACATGGGAGAGAGATGGATTTGAAGACTGTTTAGTCGACTATAAGGAAGCGGACACAGAAGAGGAGGCTCCAGGGAAGCCTCACTGCAGCCTTGCAGTACTGTAAGGGAGCTTATATGCAGGAAAGAGACAGACTTTTTACACAGGCATTCTATGTCTCCTGTTTTGACACTCAAACAGACCCAGCCCCTATCTCTTCCATGACACTGAGATAATCCCAGGATTGCAATATTACCACCATTAAAAATATTGTTTTCTATGCTACAATGTAAAGAACCACTTTGTTATGAAAAGCAAAGCATAAACAGAAAATTCTAATTCTTTCCCCAGTGTTTTCTTTCTCATCTCTTCCAGGTGCTACTACAGTAAGTTTATACTTTGTTGCTCTTCATCGCTGCATACATTAATGATAAATGTAGTTTCCATGCTATTTCAAATCTAAATGCATTAAATTTGTGGGTTGGTCCCACGGTTCAATTGAAGCAAGAACACAGAAGCATGCAGCCTCCCTGATCTTACCAAACACCCGGCCTGGAGTGCCAGCAACAACATGCTGCCCGTAATCCAGCTTTCGGATATCTTCACCCACGTTGGTCCCCCCGATGCAGGCGTGACACTGGACATTCATGTAGTCTCCCAGAGCAAGAAGGCCCTATTTTGACATAAATAATAGATCAATCATCTGAGGTCTTATGAAATTTGTCATTTATCAAGTCATGTTGGGCTGAACAGCCACGTGGTGCTTTTCTAGAGATAAAAGCATAAAGATTTTTTCTGTTGTTCTCCAAACCTCCTCAATGGCAGGCTTACAAAGGCTGGGGATCTGGTTACTTCCCAGGGATCACAACTACTTTTAAAGAGTTCTGTACTTAGAAATTCAGATAGGAATATGTAAAACATTAGACTGCTAACTAACCCGTCATGTAAGGAAGAATGGATATAACACAGATGGGAAAAACAGCCCTTCATTAGGATTTCTTATTCCATTCAGGAAAACGCATTCTCTTGAAAAGCAGAAGTTGCACTTCGAGCTCTGCCAGAGAACGCTTTGAGAATCTGCACCAGTCCTTATAAATGCTTTACAGGCAATGATTTAGGTGTTCCTACCTTTTGAATCTGCACAGCCAGCTCTCGAGTTGGTGCTAAGATCAATGCCTGGGTCTCACGAACCTGTTGACCACATGGCAGTCAATCACATAGCAAGTACAGTGCAAACAGTAACAAACAGAATAGAGCCCACAGCACCCTGAACTGTCACACTTGAAGAATCAATTGTACAATTTTGTGCTAAAACGTATGGGTTTGCAAGCATTGGTACACCTAGAAAGCTGCACCTCCATGGACTGCTTCCATGTTTATAGCCCTTACGTTAAGTTACAAGACTGTGCTTGAGCAGCTCTTCACTGGACAGCTTGTTTTATTCATCCAATTGCTGAGAACAGCTGATCTTCTTGTTCAGAACACTATGCCTGTCAAACGCTCGTCAGTCAGAAGCCTGTGTCTGACCACACAATTCGTGCCAGCTGTTCAGATGGATCCAAGAGACTCCAAGAGCACAATTCTGACTGGTGAGAAATCAATTCAGCCCTCCAATGAAAGCAATCACAGAAACATATTTTGGGTTGTGTTGGAAGGGACCTTCAAGTCCACCTCGTTCCAACCCCCTGCTAAAGGCAGGGACACCTCCCTCTACACCAGGCTGCTCACAGCCCCGTGCAGCCTGGCCATGAAAGCCTGCAGGGAGGAGCATCCACAGCCTCTGGGCAGCCTGTGCCAGCGTCTCACCACCCTCACAGTAAAGACAACGGACATTTTCCCCGCGTGGACTACCTGTATGTCCAGACACTGTAGCACAGAGATGGAGAACGTCGCTGTTTTCCCCGTTCCCGACTGTGACCTGAGAACAGAGGTGCGGTGAAGGCTCCGGCGTTCCGGAGGAGCCACCCATCCCGCAGCCCGCCCCCCTGCCCACGTACTGCGCGATCACGTCGCGGCCCTTGATGATCTGCTTGATGGCTCTCTGCTGGATGGCCGACGGCTTCTCGAACCCTGTGGGGACACGGCCGTTACGGCGCGCCGCCGCGCATGCGCGCCGCCCCTCGCCGCCGCCATTTCCTTCACCCCCGCTCCCTCCCCCTCCAGCCGCCGCCCCGCCGCGCACCGTAGGCGTAAATGCCGCGCAGCAGGTCCTCCCGCAGCCCCATGGTGTCGAAAGTGGGCGTCACGTCCACCTCTTCGCTCGTCTCGAACTCCACCTTCGTCATGTCTTCCTCCTTCATGATCCGCTTCCTCGCCGAGCCGGTGGTGCCGCCGGAGCCCGCGGACCCCGACATGGCTCAGTCAGGCCTTCCCACCGCCCTACCCGCACGCGACGACGATGGCGCGGCCGCCACACACCCAGAGCACAGGCCGCTGCGCATGCGCGGGAATCCCGACGGAAGCGGTGGGTGCATGCATGGTGGGCGGGCGGAAGAGCCGGGGAGAGGCGTGCGCATGCACGTCGGGGTGGTTGAGAGCGTCGCGCATGCGCGACGGCAGAGCGGGTAGAGATGGGAGGCGTGCGCATGCGCGGCAGGAGAGTGGCGTAGTGAGCTGTGCGCATGCGCCGTGGGGCGGTAAGTCGGGTATTTTCTGTCTTTTCTCTTTTTAGCAGCGGTTTGGTGCTGTTCTCTCTGCGTTAGAATCTGCGGGAACAGCTTGAAGCTGCCTCGAAAAAACCAGGAGGGGAGCTATTTTAAAACCCTGATCGGCTGCTCTCAGCTGTGTTCCTGCGGCTGGTGAGCTCCTGTCATCCTCCTTTAGGAGCCCAAAGATGCATTCACTAAATCAAACGAGGCTGGGCGCTGCAGGGTGAGCTCTGAGGAGCTGCAAATTGGTTTGCTCAGCCACACGACCTTCTTTTTCCTGAGTACACTGAGATCCCTAAAGCAACTGAGGCTGTTAGCACATCGTGTGGTGAGCTGAAAGGCAGAAAAAGATCCTGATTCGTGGCCTTGATCTGCAGCTTCTCAGAGGTGACCTCCATTAGCTTTGATTAAGGAGCTGTAAGTCATTGCCATACATAGTTCATTTCTGTCTGATGTTTCTGCAGTGTTCTGAAGGGAATCCAGACACAAGTCCAGCCATCACATCTCTGTTTCCCCTCACCCAAACATAAAACAAAATTGCTAAAGAATGGGTTCTACTGAGGATAATTCAGATGAAGATGCTGTTTTTCACAGGGGGCTGATTTAATAGACGTCACTTGGTGTGGTGAATTGGAGAGAGTTCTCTGCTTGTTCCTTGTAGAGATGGTCTGGGCCCTTGTGTAGCGTCTGAATGACCCTCTTGGGAGCCACTTGAGTAGAAGTGGGAGCAAATCCTGTGCAGGTGGGGTGAGACAATAGTGCAGAAGGAAAGAGAGCTGTTCAGTCTTGTCTCTTTACTGGGGGACAAAATAAAAGGGAAAAAATCACCCCAATTCTAATATTGGCTTCAGAAACACGTTACTGCACATCTTAACTGAGGTTGTCACACTCTTTAGTTCATCTGTGTTTTCCTCGTTTGGTGTAATGATTTCTTCATAGCACTTTTAATCCCAAGAACTGACAAAGCAGTTGCAAATGCATTTGAAGTGTTTTAATGCACTAAAGTGGAAAAGGAAAGGCTTCCTCCAAACCTGAAATGAAAGTGGTGCTCTTGGGGGTGTTACCAACTCTGTGTTGACTTTCTGGCATTCAAGTTCTTTTGAGTCAACTTGGCTGAATCTCACTTAGCTTTGAGGCAGGAAGGGCTAAGCTGACCTCAACCCAATTTTAGCTTCTAGATCAAACAAGTATCAGCTGTCTTAACAGCTTTCAGATGACCCTCTAATGCTGTATAACTTCCAGAGTTGGTCTTTCTTTGGACACTGACTTTTCATCGGTTAGCAGGGAGACCAAAGTGGTTGGTCTGTGGCTTCCAGCTGTCTTCTTATGGCTGCCTTAGAGGTGGCTTATGACATCTCCAAGCTAACTTCTGGCAGCTTGATGTCGTTATTAGAACTTGATCCAATATCAGTATTTTGATTTTGAAAGATATCAGTTTTTCTCTGCCAATTTTGCCTCACTGACTTAACTCTGTTGCTTTTTTTCTTGGTGTCAGAGGAGTGCAAGCAGAGGAGTCCATCCTTCCTGCCAAGCTGCGTAAGCCCACGTCTCCTCACCAGCAACTGCACTAGATTTGCCAAGCCTGAATTTGTCATTGCCATCTGAGCCCTGGAAGAACTCAGCAGATCCTCAAGGTGCTCAGCATTACCATGTCTGGTGGTGGCAGGTGAAGTGAGGAACGAGACCTTCTAGCAAGTGTCTCTCTGGGGTGGAAGAAGTGCTCGTGGGCAGGTTTGTAATGGGAGGGTGAGCTTTGGCCACCCCAGGGTTGGGGAAAGTCTGGGGTGGGTGTTAACTGGGGCTCTTTTTGAAATGGGAGGCTGTCTCTTGAGAGCAGTCAGCTGGTGTAACCATGGAAGTGTTGTTGGAAGAGAGGAAGAGTGATTTCACTCAGTGCTTCTGTTTCAGAAACTGATTAGCAGCACAGAGGAGCCCAGCAGAGCTGCCTGCAGCCTTGGACAGCACACTCATGGTCTCAAGGAGTGGGCTTCAGCATGCAGCCATCACCTCCTATGCATACAAACTCCAGTGTCTCAAGTAAGGATGCTGCTTCACATGTGGGGTAGAGGGCCTTCATTGGACTGCAAGAGGTGTCTCTGAATGCACTGCTTACTGTGCCTGCAGAAGCCAGGTGAGGCAAATCTCCAGGGAGAGGGACAAGGCCAGACTGGACTTAGAGAAAGCAGAGAGACACTGCCTGCAGCTCAGCAGGGAGTTGGACAAGCAATACATCGCCCTCAAGCATAGCCAGAGCAAGCTCAAGTAGGAAGGGTTCTTTTGGTTGAGCAGGGAAAATGGTTTTCCTGTGAGTGCCCGCTGCCTCTCCTTCCTATGCCAGTCTCCCTTTCTGAATCTCTCACTTGTTTGGACATTGTGTGAGTGGCAGAGAAGTCCCTAAAGACCCCTTAACTTGTGTGCACTTCACTTATGCTTCCAGTATCTCTCCAAACAAGGTCTTCTCTTCTTCTTTTTGTGGGGTGAGCATGGATGCCTGGACCTCACAGTAATCTGAGAATAAATTTCAGCTGCCCCCAGACATGTTGCTTATCTGTTCCAGGGATGTTCGGGCTGAAGTGGAGGCAAAAGAGCTGCTTTTGCAGCAAGCCATCAACCATCAAGTGAAGCTGGAGGCTGATGCACAGTTCCTCCAGGGCAAAGAGGCCACCCTTCATGGGAGACTGAACCTCATGATGAAGGTAAGTGAAACTGTCCTGAATTAAATGTTTTCACTCTTTCAGAGGAATCAAAGCAGAAGTGGTGACGAGGCTGGATAACTTGTCTTGCTTTTGCTAGGAAGGGCAGGATTTTATGGAGAAGTTGTGAGTCACATCCATACTACGCAATTAAAATAAGGATCTTATTTGCTGGCCAGGACATTATTGAACCCTCTTGTAGTCTGTTGAGAATGATTTGGCCCTTAGTGACACCTGAACTGATGGCTGAGGCTAAAATTGTATGAAGGAGTATATAGTAGCAGAGACAAAGGTGTCCCTGTGCCTGAATATTATCTTGGAATAATTCAATTTGTTTGGGACCTTTAAAGGTTGTCTCATCCAACTCCCCTGCAATGAACGGGGACATCTGCAGCTGGATCAGATTGCTCAGAGCCCAGTTCTGCCTGACCTCCAAGGATGGGATATCTACCATATCTCTGGGCAACCTGTGCCAGTGTTTCATTATCCTCACTGTCAAAAAAAATAGCCTTTTTTCTTTTATCCAATCTAAATCTCCCCTCTTCTACTTTGAAGCCATTTCCCCTTGTCCTGTCACAGCAGAATCTACTAAAGGGTCCCCCCCCTTCTTTATTATAGCCCCCTTTTAGATACTGAAAGGCCTCTACCAAATCTCCGCAGTGGCTTCTGTTGATGTAGATATACCATCAGTGAAAGTGACTAGGTTGATCAGGGAGGTCTCCTTCTTCTCAACAACTAGCACAGACAGGTAGTTTTGTGAAGCAGAGGTACAGACAAGCCTACAGGGCTGTCTAGCTCTTATTCTATAAAGCCTATGCTTCTGTCTGTTGTTTGGAGAGATGAGCCAATCCCCAGCCCATGTGGCATGCCACTGTCCTGCCCAAAGTGGGATTTCCTGTGAGCAGTGCTGCGATCACAGTGCTGATGTGCTAGTAGTTCTGCAGCTGCCCACTGGAGGTCCAAAACTGATGAACTGAGGACCCACAACGCAAAGAGAATCTTCTCTGCTTCTACTGCAGGAGAACACACAGCTGCAAAACAAAGTCATGGAGATGGGTGAGAAACTGACCGCCTCTGAGACGCTGGTGTTGGAGCTTCAGAAAGAGCTCAACCTCGTTGTGAAGGACAAGGTAGCCTTTGTTTCTGTGTGGTGGTTAAGTCTTCTGAAGAATTCCTCAAAAGGTTAATCTTTTGTTTTTTTTTTGAAATTTGGTTTATTACAGCTCAGTTGTTGTGTTACTCCCCCCCCCCACACACTTTGAATTCTCCTGCATATTAATGACAACCTGGAAAAAAGAATTACTGTTTTAATTTAGGCCTTTCAGAGCTTGAAAGGAGGAAATTTGCAAGTATAGAAAACTATACAAATCTGAGATTTCCAAGTGAAAATTAGATGTTCAAAAAAATCTTCTTAACAGGTATTGAATAAAGGGTTTGTTCTTGTTATTATCAGTAGTTGACGTTTCCACTCCAGTGAGGAGCATGAAGTGGATCTGGGAAAGAAATGAGTCAGCGTTCTTGGTAGCTGGTTTGGGGAAGCCAGCCTGTCTGCAGTTAGGTATCTCTGTCTTAAGAAGAAAGACGTTCTTTCCCCTCTTTCTGCACTTGACCCATCCCACTGGCATCAATAGGAACCTTTCTTCTGAATCTAGGGCTTTAGGACTGTGACTCCAGTGATTTTGTAGAGCTTCTGTCTCTCCACTTGGAGAGATGACAATTTCCTTGATGAGAAGTGTTTCCCTGTGCTTGTGCAGCTGGACCAGGAGGAGCCCCGCAACCCAGAGCTCCTGAACCATGGCAAATACTTTGCAGAGATTGTGCTGGAATACGAGCGGCAATGCCAGGTACCAGTGGGCACCTCTTCAGCAATGCTGTCGTGATGCATTCAGCTGTCGTCTGCACATCTGTTGAGTGCTGCAGTCTGGGGCAGAGGAATGGGGCAGTGGTAACAAAGTGTGAAGGAGTGGTTTTCCTTCTTGCCTTGCTCAGCATCCTTTGGCAGGAGGCAGGACACAGCTATGCCCCTAGTAAAGGAACCTAATGCCTTGCTCCCACAGCTGTAGGAGCACAACTGTGTGTTGGTTCCCCTGCCAGGTTGAGGGGAACAGGGGTAGCTTGCAAATTTCACCCTTCCTGCTACCCTGTAGCCGTGGACTGTTTTGTGTGGGAATCATGTAGCTCCTTATATACAGGCAGACCACTCCAGGCTCTGCTGTAAGGTATTTTCTCTTGAATGGGAAGAGAAAGCTGTGCTCCTTTGGAACGCATACCGTCAGCCAAATTCTTCTTTTGTTTTTCCCTTTCTTTTTCTGTTCCCTACTTCACAACCCCTACAAAATTACTGGGCTGTGACAGAGAGTCAAGGTAAGCCTATCCAGGTACTTGGTGCGTGCACGGTCCTGGCATTGGTGTTGTGTGTGTTGCACCTCCTTCTCAGCTGCTGCCCAGAGCTTTGGCTCTCTGGGATGTGAGCACAGCCTCTGTCACCTTTCTATGATTTCTAAGCAATTTTTGTCTCTTGCATGTTTTGCATGGCTGGGTGTTCTCTGTGTTGGCTCCTGATTGTGCAGTGTCCTGTACTTATTGCATTGTCTGTGTTTCCAAGTGCTATGAGTGATTGTAGAGCACCACCAGGTAGAGATGGTGACTTACCAAATCTCTTCAGAGGCTAAAATCTGTGCATTTGCAGCAAAGCCATTGACAGATTCAGCAGATAGCTCCTATTGAAGCTGTAGCTAAAGGCAAACATGCTGAAACACTATCCAATATAGCAGTACTCCAGGTGGCACCAGAGGGCTGAAGATGCTTGGAGCTGTAATTCTTCCTAGGGCTGAGCTGTCCCAGGGTTGTTGATGCAAATGCAGCTGGATGGAGATGCCTTTGGCTTCATCCTGCCATGTGAGGCACCCAGCTGGGTACTGAATCCTGAATGCTGGCAGCCTATGTCCTCCTGTCTGCTCTTCTGTTTAGAATGGAGGTTAAACAAACTAGGTGTACTTTTTTCTAGACCTGCTTAGTAATATTCGTTAGTTTGGATTTGTGGAAGTTCCATAGCTTGTATTCTTATGCAGCCCATTCATTTTCTGGATAGGGTAGCATATAGGATGTAATTAGATGTCAGTTCAAAGTGGAGGGGAGACAGGATTCCTCACGCGCTCTTGCATCCGGTGTGGGATTCAGAATATAAAGTGAAACAAGGGGGATTCCTGATCCAGATGCATGGAAGTGGCTCATTGCTCAGCGTGGTGTTCATCTGTGAGACTCTTCGCTGTGGGGTGACACTGGATAAACTCCTGTGCTGCCTTTGGAGCTCTCTGCTCTAAGCAGGCAGTGGGACCTGTTTCATGCAGTGCTTCCCAAGAGCTCAGGTCCTTTTCACCTCGTTTTGTTCCCTCTGCAACCTGGGAACATTCTGTCCCAGTCCTGGGAAGCTTCACAGCTGCGTCATGGCCTGTCTCTGCCTCAGGTGCTGTGGGACCAGAATGACGTGCTGCAAAGAGAGCTGGAAGAGCTGCGTCTTCAGCTGCAGGAGAAGAGGGCTGAGAGAGGGCTGCTGGCTGGAGGTAAAATGCAGGGGTGTTTGGGGCATCTCTGTTTGTTTGGCAAGAGCAAGGTTTTGTGCTGACGGGAGTAGTGGGAGTGTAGAGTGGCTGCTCCTGGTTTTGGCACTGGGCAGCCATGCAAGGGAAGAAAGGAGCGACAGAGGTGGTTCCAACGTGTAAGCTTGTGACAGCAACATGAGGACTTGGCAGCTGGGAATGAGCTGGCAGATTTTCACTGTAGAGAATGGTGAAGAAACAATATAATTAAGTGGGGTTGGAGGTTCAAGCTGAGCATTAGGAAAAAACTTCTTAGGATTAGCTGCCATATAGATGAGAGAATCTGGCTTTGGTGATAGTCTTTCTCTGAGCAGGAGTTGGATTAGAGAGCCAGAGGACTAGACTCCAGCACTTCACAGAGTGTGGGGCAATCCTAAGTATCAGGCACAAGGACAGTGGACCAAAGACTGTTCTCGCAGTGCATCTTTTTCCCAGTGTGTTCCTCTCCCAACCATCTGGTTCCCATTTCTGTGTGTGCAGAGACGTCAATCACGACGCAGCAGCTCCAAGAACAGCTGCAGGACCTGAAGATGCAGCTGGAATCCAAGGTGAGTTGTGGGGGCTGATGTCCAGAATTCTCTGCACAGCTGCTTGGTGAATGGAGGTGGGAAATCTGTATTCCCATGCCCATTTTAGCAGTCAGGAAGATGCAGAGCCCTCATGGGTGGGCAAAAGCTTTGTGAATGACTCTGTCACCTTGCAAAAATTTTGCATGAGTTTTGCTTCTTACGTGGAACTAGAGATTATTTCTACTTTGCATTGTCCCTGTAAAATCAGCACAAGGACCAGAAGGAGAAGCAGCAATGTGCCTCCTGAGAGCATGGAAATTATCAGAGCTCTGTCTCCCTGTGCTTCCAGCGCACTTTTAACCTGCTTGCACTAAGATGACAGTGTGAGCCCAGCCCTCTAGACAGCAGCAGGATAGATTATCCTGAGTTGGAAGGGACCAACGGGGATCAGTTTCCACCTTCACTTCTTTTTCTGCTGAACTAGAGGTCATGCATTCTTGCTGGGTTTCCACTGCAGCACTGCAACTGTAAATCCTAAACTGCCACACAGATGACAGACAGTTCAAGGAGCACAAAGCTGCTTGCAGACCTCCTGCCTCCGTTGTGCTAATCCCACCCTGGGTTTTATGATTTTTTGCAGGGAGCTGTGGAAAGCAGCAGCTCCTCACCGCCACCTCTAGGGCAAGGGGCTACTCTGCAGGGTGGAGGAAGGATGTAGGAGTGTAGAGACGATGCTTCTCCTTTCTCTATGGAGTCCCAGTGCTGCAAACAAGGAGAAAGAGAGAGGTGTGCTGACAGCTGGGAAAACTGGGGTCCATTTATTTTTGCTTCTTAAAGGCTGCTGTGTGCAGCTGTTTATTGTCCTGAGTTCACTAGGGAGCAGAAATGTCTTGAGAGTGTCCCCTGCTGGGAGGAACCATTAGGGTGGTTCGAGTCAGAGTTACCAAAAGAGAGAGAGGCCCTCAGGAGCACAGCACTAATGTCCAACCCCTGTTTCTTTCCAACAGGTAAACTATTATGAGGAGGAAATGGAGCTAATGAGGAAAAACTTTGAAAGAGAAAAGGACAGCAAGGAGAACGTCAAGGCTGAGATGAGCAAGGTGGAAGACCAGGAAGAAGACCTGAGAGAAACAGTTTCAAAGTACCAGGTTGTACCTGATGTCATGAAAGAGCGAAAAGGTGTGCAGAGCCTGGAGCTGGAGGAGAGGTTTGAGATGGAGCCAGCCAGGGTTGAACTTCAGCACACTGAGGACATAGGGCATCCAAGGCAGCAGCTGAACCAGGAAGGAGAAGAGCTGAGAACGCAGTGCAGGAACAGAGGAAGCCTCAGGTATGGTGGTGTTCTTTTCTTGGGTCTAAGTAGGAGACAGAGGGTGAATACATCCCCTGCCTGCACCAGAATGGACCAGGGAGATTTCTTATGAGTCTGTAGAGCTTCTTCAATTGGGGAAAAAAAATCTAGGCATGAGGGTGAGGATACAGCAGTCTGAAGTGGGACATCCGAACTCCTCTTACATGACTGCTTTTATTTGAAGACTTCAGTTTTCCTTTAGTGTTGTGCAGGTGTGTCAGAGGAAGTGCCAGCAAAAACTGTACCTAACAACAAAGAGGGAAACAGGATGGTTTTTATCAGTGTTTTCATATGATATTTCTCTTTCTTGGTCCTTTAGCAAACTTGCTGCTACTTGCTAGATCATTACAGTCTGCTGTCTGAAAAGCAACAAAAGATGGCTTAAATTTTTCTGTTTGGCCAAAACAAACTCACTCATAGAAAAATAAGGTAATCTGTGAATAGGTGATCATCCTCCTTTCCTGTGCTTGTGGTGCCAATTCTGCAGCCTTCCTCGGGGTCAGATTGGCTTTGTGAAAGAGATTAAAGAGGAAGTATAGGAACATCATGGAGGAAACTGTTCATACCTGCCCCGTCCTGCTTCCCAGTGCGCCCTACCACTGTCCCCTGTTTCCTTTTGCCTTGCTGTCTCTTTGTGTGTCTCCACTGCCTCTTTTCAGCATCTGAGACCCCTTTCACAATACGCAGGTGGACGATTTCTCTGTTGCTCTCTGTTATAGGGCACAGTGGTGTGGGAGCTTGCTGTAATACTTAGTAATTTTGCAACCTAAGGAATACTGTATTGTCTCTCCAGCAAAAATGTGTTCCAGGGCTGGTTGAGCTTTTCAAGCTGTGCCTGCCATGTGTGCTATCAAATCCAGGTCAGAGAGATGTTAGTTATCTTTTGGAAAAATGCAGAGGTTGAATATAATCAAAAGCAGTAATGGAGTGAATGTTGTGTGAAGGCAGCTGTAGTGTAGCAGCAGCACTGCTGTGAGAAGAAGTAATTTCTCAGTGAATAAAGGCTGCTGGGGAGCAGCATGCCCAGGAAAAGCAGGGATGGGTCCAGAAGGAAAAGGACACAGTGTCCCTGTGGAGGATAAGATGTGAAAGAAGGTAAATGGGAAGCAAGTCAAGATGTATCAAATGGTGGCTGTTAAGAGGGTGGAAAGAAAACAAGGTAAAACAACAAAAAACACCAGGATGAAATGGATGTAATGTACAAATCACAAAGCTGAGGACTCTGGTACTGAAGGGATGATGTAGCTGGAGAGTTGCCCTCCAGTTGGAAAGGAGCATGTACCCAAGACTTGGGGACATAGAACAGCAACTCCTGTTGCAACCTCAGCATCAAAGGAATAGAGAAGAAATGAAAGGTGTTTTGATAGGCTGTTACAGATGTCCATTGCAGCAAATGGACTGTTCAGTCCAGAAACTGGAGCCAAAGCTGAATGCACTTGTCATGGAGAAACAAAATCTTGATAGACAAGAGGCTGTGCTTGGGAAGGAAACAGAGAAAGCAAAGATAGATTTGCCTTCACCCGGCAGAGGCAGCAGGATGTCAGGACATAATGTGATCTAGAGGGAGGTAGAGCAACATAGCAGCACAGGGGGAAACATGACAGTCAGGCTGTCAAAACGGAGCTGCAGAGGGAGAGGAACAGACTGAAGCTGTAGCTGATGCAGCTCAAGGACTTTGTGCAGTAGTTGGAAAATGATCCCCAAACCTCAAGAGAGCGGTGGGTTTGAGCACTCAGGCAGTTTGCAGAACCGAGTGCTGCGACAGCAAAAGAAGACCAGATGTCTTGTGTAACACAGGACTGCTTAACACGTTGGTCCAAGACACTGACAGCAGCTCTGTTCTGGCTTGCTGTTCCCTACATCTTTTCCTAACTGGGGGAGTGTGGTCAGAGAGCTGGGATGTGCTCACGTGGCCCTGGCTGACTGTGCGCTTGTCTCCTCTGCCTTGTTCAGCTGTATGTGGGTGTTGGAGATTCCACAGGAAGAACAGCATGTGAATCCTGATGTAAAACTGACTCAAAGAGCGGCTGCTGTGTGGAGTATCCTGCTAAGCAGGGGGAAGCAAACACTAGGCAGTGCACTAGTACTCCTTGCTTGCTTGGGGAGTAGAGCAAGAACTTCCCTGCTCAGCTCCTCTGCCTCTCACGTTGAGTGACAAAAACTGCAGTGCTGTTTTCCATGTTGAGCTAGATAGGCTCTTCTCCCATGCTCTTCTCTGCGGAAGAATATGGAGCCTGGAGGGATCTAGAGGTTAGCACTAACTGTTGGATAGTACTGTGCTCTTTAACACAGGGCTTACCTGCCTTTCAGCAGATGCGAGTATTTGTGGCCTCGTGGGAGGCTAAGAGTAGAGAAGAGGAAAGACAATGAGAGGTTTCCTTGCATTTGGTCTCATAGCTGGCACCCCTAGCACTGTATAGTCACAAGCTGGCTTTTCCTGACATGGCCTTATTGCACTCAGGTGTTGGGTTTGCCAGCTGGTTATCCTGAAATGAAGTCTATGTATGTCGTGATAGGCCAAGCCAACAGGTTTGCAAACAGATTTTAGTCAGCTGGAAGCCAAATAAATTCAGCATCTTATGCTATTTCTCCTTATTCTCTTTTGTTTTCCTGCCATCAATACTTAGTACTCTTTCTCTACCTTTGACAGTTCTTTGATTCTCCCCCCACATTCTGCTTGAGCTACTGGATGGATATTTCTCAGAATTCTTTTGTTCTTCTTGTCCTCGCAACATGGATGGGAACAGAGAAGGAAGACTGTGTAAGATGCAAACAGCAAACTGGGCTTTTGTATGGTTTTTTTTTGTATGGTGTGATTTTTCACATTTCTCTTTCTCTCCCTGCAGGGGAGAGCAGGGCTGGCTTCTGGAGGAGAACAGCTTGCTGAAAAGTCAAACTGGGAGACTCCAGGAAGAACTGAGGGAGGCTAAGGAGGAGTGCAGACATGACGAGTAAGAGAGGAGCCAGCTGTGGGAAGGCTGGCAAAAGGGGGAAAGATAATATTCGTGAAAGAGACTGCTGCTCAGGTGCATTTACCTGATTTCAGCTGTCCCAAGCTGCCTTTTGTTTGCTCATTTCCAAAAGCCAGCACTCTCACTGCCTTCACTTCATGCAAAAGCAGCCAATGCTGGATCAGGCTTAGCCAAAGGCTGGGTAGGCCAGAGGACTGGGTTCAGAGCTGCATTTGGAGAAGACACTGGGGGCAGAGATGTGCCGAGTGTGGAAAGCGTGAGATTCTTGTTTACACAAACATTTTTATCGGTGGTCAACTGCTGCCTTTGTAAGCTTGGGATAGATACTGGTGTCTCCTGCTGTATAATCAATGAATATTAAGATGTCATCATTACAAAATAAACAAGAGAGTTAGACAAAGCAGATTATGATAACAAAAAGAGAGTAGATAGAAAGCCTACCCGTATCCTGTGCTCACTTTCAAAACTCCAGCAGAGTGGATCTCCAGAAGAGATCCTTCCCCACTGGTCACCCTGTAATCCACTGTCATTCTCCACGTGCCATCCGACTTTCGCACTGGCCATAGGGGGGAGTTGTATGGGCTGTGTGCAGGTCTCGATATTTCATCTTGCCCACCCAGGAGCCTGTACTGTCTCACGTTAGTAACACGGCGCGGTTTCAGCAGGCAAACAGGCTCATGTTTTGCATGGCCTCTTAATACTGCCTGCACTGCCCAGACACTGATACATCTCTGTCGAAGTCTGAACTCTCCCACAGTTGTCTGGAGAGCCAGACCCCATAGAATATCGATGCCCAGGATGTATTCTTGGACTGGGGCAATAGACACCTTGTACTCCCGGGGTGGGAGACACCCAATACCCAATTTTAATAGTGGCCATGCCATTGTGGATGGAGGCAGCCAATTGTCTTTCTTTAGTGATCAGTACATCCTTATTAAGTCCCTGAAAGTAGTCTGCCATGTGGTATGGGGAGATATTGCCATAACGCGTAAGGGAGCCCATTTTTCAATGATAACCACTAGTTTATAACAGGGGGATCCCACACATCCTGGGATCTGCCCTGGAATCATTTTCTCTAGAGGGGTATTGTTCTCCCCCTTGACCCATTTATAGAAATTCCAAAGAAAAGACATGACGTAAATTTGGCCTGCCTGGCTCGCCAAGTGTATAATCAATGAATATTAGGATGTTATAGTTACAAAATAAACAAGAGAGTTAGGCAAAACAGATTACAACAACAAAAAGAAGATAGAAAGCTTACCCCTATCCTGGGCTCACTTACAGAACTCCAGCAGAGCAGATCTCCAGAAGAGATCCTTCCCCACTGGCAGCCAGCTCTTAAATAGGTCTAGGAGGGCTGGAGCCTGGCTCCACTCCTTCCAGCAGCACAGGAGAATTGCCTTCACCTGTGCTCCTCTGGCTGACTCATGGCTCACCTCAGGTGATCAGTCTGAGGTTCAGGCCGTGACTCAGCAGTTCCCACACACTTGCTCAGCCATAAACCAGGCTTCCCCATTGTACTTCATACTCTGAATTTTTGGTCTCTAACACTGTTATAGGACTTCAGGTGTCCCCACCTCTCTGCCCTGAGCTGAAACACCCACTCTGGAATCAATTCAGGACCATGTCTGTTCTGGCCTGGTTTGTCTCCTTTTCCAGACCAAGATCAGCTGCGTAGGTCCCCAAAACAGAGGTTGTGTTTGCTGCTTTCTGTTATGAAGCTAATCATATCCCTCTACCTGACAGGAAACACACGAGCAAGTTGAGCAGAGAGAAGGTAGAAAAACTGGCTGTAGCAGTAAAGTTGAAGAAGTCGGTAAGAAGCCATTAACAATAACTGACAGATTCTTGGATGTGGGGTTTAAGAGGACAAAAACTGCATGGTCTTATAGGGGAGGATGCAAACGTCTTATCTCAAGCAACTGAATCTAATCTTACTTGGAAGAAACTGCTTTGTTTTATAACTATCAAGGAGGGAAAAGATATGTGACAAAAGCCTGTGAAAGTCTTTGCAGCAGAGAAAGGTGGTACTTAATACATCTCTAAAAAGATTAGCTTTAAGCACTTGCTCTCATTCCCTGAGTTTCTACTCAATCCCAGTCTCAAACACTCATGCTCCCAAGCCTGTGAACAAGTATGTGCAAAAGGTTTGGTCAGAATACTCGTGTGATTGAGGATAGCAGGTTTTCAAGTACTCACCCTTTTTCTGGGACTCTTCCTGGCTAATAACAGCAACTTCTCTGGAAATATCTTCACTGCTTGGGTCTGTAATGATGTAACGCTATAACGTGCTGGAGAGTTATAATAATAACTGCAGTAATAGCAGGGTGGCACAATCCTAGGCTACAGTAAAAGAGACCAAGTCCAAATGCAGCAGCCATGGATGCAGAAATAAAGGAAGAAAAATTTTCTAACCTTCAGAAGGCTTCCAGCAGGCAGAGATCTCCAGCACGATCACTTTACTTTCACTGCTGGCCCTTAAATGAGGTCTGGGAAGGGGTGGATCCTGGCTCCACCTCTTTCAGTTACTCAGGAGTATTGCATGCACCTGAGCTCCCCTGGAGGTGGTCCTGCCTTCCCACCAGGTGCTCAGTCACTGCTTCAAGCCCTGACTTAGCATTTCCACTACAGAGGCCATCATCTGCAACTGGGTGGTCCTTTCCTGACCCTTGCTGAGTCAGCTTCCATAAGCCTTAGGCCCAGGTACACCGCACACTTTTCCTCCATTTGAAGAAAGCTATGTTTGTTACTATTTTCCTGAGAAGCTGACAGGAATGAGGGGGCCGTGAGATGTATGCTGGTAGATGCAGGCTTCCTGCTGACACGTTAACCACGGAAACTGCACCTTGCTCAGCACTGCTGCTGAGAGTGTGATGTCCCAGGAACGTCAAGGGGATGGTGCCCTTTGGTGTTGATGGAGGTTGCATTTGTAGCCCTTCTTCTATTATGATAGTCCACTCATACTGCACTGATGCCAATCTTAATATTTCTGTTACATGGCTCTACTGTCAGACCTTAGGACCCCCTCTCTTCCTTCCCGACCAACCTCTTCCAGGGTTGTAATCTGTGTAGGCTTTCCTAAGCATGAGGCTGTTCATGGCTTCGGGGCTTGGTTCAGGTTGGAAAATGAGTCCTGGGTGCACGCAAGGTCCTGTGGTGACAGCAGTGTTCCTATGTAGGGACCCAGCAGTTTCTGCTAGTATTCCCACTCCAAACCTTTGTGTGTTTTATTTTATTTACAGAGTGGAAAGAGCAATGTGGATATCTCCCAGACAAACATCAAGGTGAGTAAGCTGAGCCATAAGATCCTGGAGCATGAAGTCGGCTGCAGCGCCAGCACTGGGTCCACCCAGCTGCAGAACCAGAGGTTCATGGAAGTCAAGCAACTACAAGGAGTGGAGATGGCCATGAGGCCGGAGCACTGCCAGCAGCATGCAGCGTGTCGGTCAGAGATGGAGCTGCTCTGGCAGCAGCTCGAGGCATCGCAAGAGGAAGTAGGTGCTGTTTGGTCATTGACAAGGTAGCATGCAGCTGGGTGGTCCCTGTGATGTTGGTGCTTCCCCACTGAGGGCTGTATTGAACACCTTCCCCAGACAGAAAAGACTGTCCTCTTTGAGAGCTACAAAGGAGTCACCCTTCTGCAGCTCCCAGCACTGTCAATACGTGGCTTTGCAGGCTGCCTGTTAAGCCTACCTGTCAAGATTCTACTGGTCTGCTGTGGCCATGATGACATGAGACCTAGGGTGGAGGCTGAGTGTGCTGCTTAGCCCCTCCTTTTATGTGCAGCACGCCTTCAACCTGTCCTATTGCTGGCACAATGCTGTAACTGGCAACCTTTCTCTGTTGCAGCTCTTTGAAGCCAAAGCAAGGTTGAGTCTGGCTCAGACTCAGCATGCACTGCAGCTGCAGCAGGCCAAGGCACAGCTGAACAATGTGGTGCCAAGGAAACAGTTTGAACAGCTGCAAGCCAGCTTGAAAGAGGAACAGTGCAAGGTTCAGCAGCTCCAGGCAAACCTCCAGCAGCAGGCTGAGCAGGCATGCAGACAGCTGGTCAGGACCCAGGTAAGCAGGGAGCTGCAAAAGTTCCCTCAAGGGTACCAGAGAGGGAGCACTACCAGCCTGGAATGGAGCTGTGGTCAAGGGCACCAGAGGAGTGGATGGAAAATTCTGTACCTGAAAAATGCAATCGATTTTCAAGTTCCAGCTGCAGTTTTCATTCCTTATGAATCTTGTCACCAAACTGTGCTTGATCAGGAGTACACTCCACTTCTATTCATCTACCTCAGACCAGATACCTTGTGCCTAGAGGGCAGGAACCATTTAGGGAGACACTGTGTGTTGGCTTAGGCTGTGGAAAGAAAGCTTGAGCCCTCTACATGGACATGCACAGAGCAGGCTGGCTTTAAATGTAGGGCACCAAGTCAACAAGGTGTTGGGTTTTAAAAAACAGACTGGTGCTGAACTAGGGAAGGTGGTGCTGGTCTTAAGCACTCCCCACCAAGCTCTTTGCATCTTGCAACACCTCCACTGCTCCCCCATTCACGCTTCAGGGAGAGTGCTGGGGACCTGGTGGGATGCATACATTACCTGGGACAGCCCAACATAACATCAGGATTTTGTTTCGTGCTGAAGAAAGAACATGAGCGCCTGTTGCAGGCAGCTGTGGAGCAGGCAGAGGGGTTGCAGTGTGACCTAAGGAGTGCTGAAGCTGCGCTTGCAGATGGGGCAGCTCGCCTCAAGGATGCACAGGTGAGTGCAGGAGGTGCTGGTGCCACTTGTCTCTGCTGGGCTGGGACTTCCGTGGAGGGACACTGAACCTTAAGCCTCCTGTCTGTACCGCAGGCTCAACTGTGCAGGAACAAACTGCTGATTAAAGATCTCCGTGAAGAAAACAGAGGGTTTGCAATGGCCGTGCAGGCAGCTGAACTGAAGCAGATGAACGCTGAGAGGAAGAACCACATGCTGGAGGAGCAGGCCTTGGCCTTGAAGAAGCTTGTTGAAAAAATCACACCAGCATCTCTGAGTGCATGATGGAGCACTGCTATGGCAGCCTTGCTCCTGAGCCTGAGGTTTGTCAGGTATGAAAGAAGAAATCTGGCTGAGTAATCAGCTTTGTTCTCTCTGATCTTGCTCGGATTTCCCTGGGTAGAAAGTAGAAAGTAGAGATGCTAGTCCTTCAAGGAAACTAGTCCAGTAGGTAGCTTAATTTTCTTACTATAAACGCAATCTTTGGTACCAGTCCCAATGGCAGCATGTGCTGTTGTCTCAGGGCAGCCATTCCCCAGGAGCTGCCTGCATCTGGAAAGCCAGGGCAGAGGGGGCTGCAGGTTCCTGCATCTGGTGTACTCTGAGTAGAAAGCTGTATTCTGTATTGTGGTATCAGTACTTCCTGCCATCTCCAGCCTCCTCTGAATTTCAGGTGTCTCCTGCAACTATTGCTGAACTTTTTTCTTTTTTTTTTTCCTCCTTCCCTACAGTTCCTCTAGGAGACTCTGAACCTGAAGTTTCCCAAAACCTGAGCCTAGGATCCAAACTAACTTGCTGGTGGGTTGTTGCCTCTGCCATAAGCAGATCAGAGCATCTGAGGGAAGAGTCCTCTTCAGATTTCAATCTCCAAAGCTTGGGGCAGGGCTGGTCCCCCCTGTGCACCACCATACTTCAGCAAGCTGTCCTTATTGCACGTTCTCAGGGAGAGCAGGAAGCATGGTAAGTAAAGCACAACATTTCACCTTCCTTGTTAAGTCTTCACTGGCAAGCTTTCTAAGATGCCACAAAGCCAAGCATTCACATGAGCAGATAACAGGTATATTGATCAGCCCAGGGTGTTACCCTCTGTACATCATTACACCCTGCCTTGCTCTCTGCCAGGCTGTAAAAGGACTTGTGATTCTCAAGGGACTGTGGTGACTGCTGCAGCAGAAAGACTAAACAAGCCTGACTGCAACAGAGTGGTGACACAGAGCCTGACAGTCAATATAGGCAAAAGGGCTTCAACATAGATCAACCTGTTGTTGGAATGAAAATAACGGTGGATAAATTGGCTCTTAACTCCTAGCCTAGCAGTGCTGGGATGTTCTCCAGCCCTGCTTCTATAAGGGACAGGACAGGGACAACACCAGGAGAGGGCTGACTGAAAAGGCCTCAGGTCTATGGGTGATTTTTCTGTTGCGGAAGATGGCAGAGTCTTCTCTTGTCCTGGGGCAGCCCTAAAGAGTAGGGCTATTGGAGAAGCTGGTAAAGATGAAAGCCCACACAGGGTAGCAAAACAAGGCAGGGAACACCTCTGAGCTACCCCTAGCTTAGGCTGGGAGCAGCAGTGAAAAAACTGCTTGGGCACTTCTCTGCTTGCATTCTTCCTTAAGCTACTGCTTTTTTTGCTTGTCAGATGGGCATCAGGCCAATAAAGCCTGCGGTCTTACCTAGAGCTCATGCTTTTGGAAGTACTATCTCTCAGCCACTATTGAAGGTGAGCAGCTCCACATCTAGCCCCAGCAAGAAACTCTTGGAGCTGACCTGATGGTTGAAGTTCACTGAGACACCTAATGACCTCCTAAGCATCACTCTGCACAGTCAAGCTGGGTTGAACAAAAGAGCCAGGTCAGAGAGCTGTAAAGAACATAACATAGACTCTCGAAGAGCTATTATCATTGGAAGATGAAGCAGTTTTTTATTTGGCAGCTGTGGAACTCTCCCAGCTGGTCAGTCTCTTATTTTCCAAGGCACAAAGAACTGCTCCAAGCAAAACTGCATTCACAAACACTGCTTGTAGCTGTGGTGCTTACAAGACACCCTCCACCCACTGCAGGACTCTCAGGCTTACTGTGTTACTGCTACGCACCCTTTGGTCACAAAGTGCTGGCCAATATGGTTTGCTTACAAGCTTGGAGATGATCTTTGTGTCAAGCTGTTATGAGAAGTTGTAGGGTGCTCTAAAATACTGAGGTGGCTGAAGTCCTGCACAGACCACCAAGCAAAGGCTCCTGTCCTGCACGCTTATGACAGAATGTGCTCCAGGACTCCTTGTCTGATTAACTGCTCACATTTCCAGCGGGGCAAGAAGTGCTGCACAGAAACACAGACAGATTTTCCCTGAAATACAGGCAGACTGGATTTGTTATTACATAGCCAATTCTGCTACATCACAGATCAGGCAGGGGTGAAGTGCAGTCCTGGTGCATGCAGACAGCTTGCAGCACACACAAGGGAGCCACACATGGGGGAACTGTGACATGCTGTGAAGCTGGGATGGGCAGGGCTACGTCACAAGAGTGGAAGAGAAGGAAAAGAACAGGAGAGGATTTAAACCTTGTTTTCATGTCACAGGTACCTGGCTGTTCTTCTTCAACAGGACAGTGGTGCCATCATCGATCTCAAATTCTCCATAGTCTCTCAAACACCGCACCTGTGAAGCAGAAAGGTAGCTGTGTCTGCAGCATTACACCTCCCACAGAAAATGTCAGACATCACTGCAAGAGACGCAAGAGTTATGGAGCATATGTCTGAAGTGCGGACATATTCCTACCCACCTCGCACAGCCCTGACTTGAAAATACAAAACCAGGTGGACCCCATAGTCTGAGGGCCTACCTGATGTTCTCTTCATGCCTCTGCCTGCAACATGAAGCACAGTGGGCAGAGCAGGCACCCCAGAGACTAAGGAAAGAGTAGCACTGCACAACAGCAGCATTTCTAGAGCCTCCTCACACATGTAGCAGAAAATGTCAGTCTGTTAGCAGTGAAACAGTTATAAAGAGCAGGCTGGTTGCCTGTATGTTTTCTTTTTAAGAGAACACAGCACTTCAGCTACTGACTCCGAAATCATTTTCCACTTGCTTTTGCTTTGTTGTATCAATGGCATAAAATGATTTATAGTCTGATCTGTGAAAATCTATTAAACAATGACAAGAAAGCACCAACACCTAGTTGACAATGCTTAAGTGAGAACAAGGTTTCTAATTGATCTGAAGAGGTCTTTAGAAGAATAATTAAATTGCTACGAACTACACCCTGCAAGAACTTTTCACTGCCATTCAGACCACTCACCACTACTACACACATTTCCTGCAGACTAGTCATGCATTTGTCAGCATACTTTGTTCACAGGCAGCAGCCAGCACTCGTGCACTTACTTCAATGTACAGGCTTTTAGGAGGCTTTATGTCCTGTGTAAGGTCCAGTCCCTCCTCTCCTCCCACTGACCTCATGTAGGTAGCCAGGGATTTCTTGTACCGATTGAACCACTCCACCTGCAGATGCCAACAGCAGTCCCTCAGGCAGAGCCACACAGCTCATGCTGAAGGACATGTTCCTGATGGATGACACCTGGTTTGTTTGTGCTGTCACAGCTCTCCTTTGAGTACGAGTTCTTCTAAAGGGGGAAAAAAATAAAATCTGTTCTGGGCACAGGGCAGTCTGGATTTGGGCTAGCAAACATGCTGACCAGCAGCTCTGTGCTTCAGTCTAGCATTTGACTGACAGCATTTGAAAGCAGCATGTGGAGACTAGGATGGTCAGACCAGATGACCTTACTGGTCTTCCCAACCTTTACGCTTCTATGAACAAAGTTCTGTGGGCTGAGAGTCTGATCTGATGAAGGCGATGATCCTTGAAGTGGTCATGCATTATTGGTACTTATCATGCATTTGGGATTGCATCCTTCAGGCATAAAGAAACAAACTGATATTTACAGTAAGGCACATCAGGTGTCTCAAGTTTATAGTAAAGGAAAAAGACGTAATGCTGTTCTGACTGTACTAAATCATTTGGGAGGAGTGAGGGAATACTGAGAGGGAAATAGGGTAACAGTTGAAAAGCAGGCTGACTCACTTCCTCGGCTGCCATGTGGAACTGGATGGCATTGGGCAGAATGCTTCCATACTCCCACCGGAGCGCCCGGATCCGTAGCAGCCGGTCGTACCTGGGGGGGACACGAGTGGCAAACACGGCATCTTTGCTGATGCGGCGCCTGTTTGCCCTCGCAGCACTGGGCAAGAGCTCTGCTTAGGGCTCCCTCCTTCCTTTGAAGGATGCCGTTTTTGACCCATTCATTAGTTCGAACTTCTCGAGCAGAGGAGAAAGCCGGGACGCTGCAGGCCGGGGCCCCAGCACGCAGCACTCACAGGTAAGCCACGATGCAGCGTTGGTTGCGGAGGAGGCAGCAGTGCCGAAACCGGATGAGGAAAATCAGATCCGTTCGGCCCGACTTCGCTTCAGACCTGGCGGATGAGGAGCCCGGTTACAGGGCGGCGTTACACAGCTCCGCGGCCCCGCCCTCCCCATTCAGCTCCCACCGCGGCACTCACACATCCGCCTGGTTCCGCTCGTACAGCGTCCGCATCTCCTCCAGCACCTGCCGCAGCTCTTCCGCCTGCAGCACCGCAGAAGCCCGGTGAGGACGGGCCGCCCTCGGCTCACCCCTCGCCCCGCTCCCACCGCACTCACCCGGAAGGGCGGCAGCCGCCCGCCCGCAGCGCTCTGCAGCTCCCGCACAAGCCCGACCGCCCGCTCCCCCGCCATGCTGCCGTGCCGCGCGCGCGGGAAACTTGGCCGCCCCGCAGCCAATGGGAGCCGAGGGGCGGGGCCAGGAGGGAGGCCGCGGCTCCCGGGAACGGGGCTGCGGGGCGGGAAGGGGCGGGTGTTCGACGGTGGGGCTGGGATTGCGCGGGAAGGTGCGGTGAAAAGGGGCAATTAAATAAATAAATGTGTGTGTGTGTATATGTTATATATATATATAAATATATATAAAACAGTCACTTTGAATTGACTTTTGACATGCGTTTTTGAATTGAGTTTTTAAATTGCACTTTGAAATGCACTTTATCATTGGAACAAATGCAGTCAGCGTTTAAAATTGGACCAAATGCGATGAGCATGTAATGTTTAGAATATAAAGGTGAACCTGTTTTCACTGCTCTTCTGTACGGCCTTCCCGAGGCTGGCCTCTCCCCCAGCCCACTCTGCTCCTGCTGCTTTTGGTCCCCATCCCATCCCCAGGTGCTGCCCAAACCCAAGTCAATGGAGGTGAGGAAGTGGGGGGCTCCTGCAGGTGGGCAGGACATCTGGCAGCCCGAGGCCAGGCACCAAGCCCTGTCCTGCTGTGAGCATTCACTGCCAGAACTTCGTCTCTCTGATTTCATGGGTCTCTACGTTGGCACCGTTGGCACACACAGGCAGTGCTGGTGCTTCAGGAGCCCGTCCTGCTGAGCTGGGAAGGATCGCAGTGATCAGCATCCTTCCCCACTTCCACATCCCCAGTTCCATCGGTCCCCAGTTTGACCCATCCTCAGTTCCATCCATCCCCAGTTCCAGCTGCAGGGAGCCACTGGGTACAGCAGCCATGAGCAGGGGTGGTCGTTTGGGGGCAGGTCTTTGCCAGATTAGAAAACATAGAGATAGACAAAATGAATGAAGAATTTACAAACATCTATATTTTGTGTTAGGAAATGTGATAAAATTAGGAAAACGGCTGAAGACACTGATTTGTACAACTCTGGGCTACTTCAGGCAATGAGAGGTTTACATAGCACGGGTTTAACAAGATAAAGCTCTCCCACAAAGCACACAGGTGACGGACAGCTTGTCGGAACCGGACACAACACAGCACCAATACACGTGTGATGTGATGGACAGTGCCAGGCCATTCCCCAGGTGGGTAACATACAACCTCTGGATAAGGCAATTCTTAATTCAAGTCACAACATACCCAGGCAGCATGCAGGGAAAAGTCATTTATTTTATACATTGGGATGACACACCTCGCAACGTTTCCATGTTATGTAGCATATAAACCATTCAAATAACATATATATATATGCTTTATATGTATATATATATATATATATATATATATCTCAAGTCAACAGTTGTCTTTATCGGAATAAAGATTATCTGTTTGTTGGCTTCTTTTTTTTTTTTTTTTTTTTTTTTTTTGGTAAAAATAAAACTATTTGAATTCCCTAATTAACAAAATGCACAGTGATCAGAAACCCAGTTCTTCTCCCAGCTGCTGCCCATCCCCATGATGCCACGGTTGCAGATGCTGCCGGGGGCTCCATCCCACACACCCCACATCCCTGCTTCACCCCCTGCACCTCACACTGCTGCCTCCTCTCCACTGCAAGTGCATGAGGAGCTGATCCCGACCCATTCCTTTGTCACCAATCTCTGGCTTTTTACCATCAAGAAGTTTTATGACTCTGCTCAGAAGCAAAAAACAAACCACCCGACCCAGTGACCCATCCAACCCAACCCCTCTGCCATACGTATCTCTGGTAAGGTGGGGTCTGATGGGTACAGATAAGGACGAGTTCCTGGTGCAACAAGTGTAAGGATCGCAGACGACGATGGGAGGTGATTTTCTAGCATTAAAAAGCTCTTTCGAGCAGAAACTCTGAGGAAGGATAATAAGACTCTTGTTTTGTTTTTGTTTTTGTTTTCCCAACAAAATAAAGAAATCTCTAATTTCAGAGCAGACGGATCTGGGCAGCTTCACCCCTGGTTAACCTCACACCCACCAGGCCCGGACCTGACTTGAGGCATTGCAGGTGGAGCTGCAGGGCCATATGAGCATGAACCCTCGGGGGTGGTTTGGGGGGCCCAGCTCATCCCACAGGTGCTCGAACTGTGGAGGGGGCACTTGCCCACATCTCCTCCCCTCTGCTGTGTCCCATCCATCACCCGAATGGTAAGAAGTCATCCTACTTCTCCCTGTGCCTCCCTGTGTCCCTCTGCTCCTCTACATACGGCTCTGGTTAAAAAGGAAAAAAACAAAAACCAAAACATGGGTCTTTTTTGTTGCCCTTATATATATACCAAAATAAAAGCAAGTCTTCCCAAGAGAGCAGGGAGAAAGGTGCTTTCACAATGACATTCAGAGCAAAGAGAGAGAAATGACGCTTACAGACCATTAAGAAAGCTATCTTTGGCAGAATATTTCAAATAAATTATTATTACAAATAATTTCTGCAGTCGTATGTTTATTTTGAACATGTCGCTTTCAGCTATAGGGGTACTTGTTCACTACTCTCTATGAACTGGGAAACACCACAGATATAAAAATAGATGAGCTCAGCACAATTTCTCGAGGCTGCCACGACTGTCTCTGATGGTTTCAAATGACACAGAAAGCACAGGGTGGCTCTATGGCCATGTGTGGGACGGTCAGCCTTCGGTGGGGACGGGATGTGCGGCGTCACCATGGCTTCGGATGTGGCCTCGCATCTCTGGGTGCACTGCCCCATTTTTGGGCCAGGTCCCGTCCCCATGTCCACAGTCACCCCAAGGGATGCCAGGTTGTCCGGTGGCTGGCCTCCCCTCACCCCGCAAACATTTAGGCTTAAATACTTTGCTTTGTTTATACAGCATGTACAGAATATACAGCACTGGGTGATTGTTCCCCAGTAGACTACGAGCGTCTCCCAAGATGACCTCTTTTATCAACAAATATATATAAATCAACAGTTCGAAAAGAGTCGTACCAACAAATAGTATGGCTTTTCAAATAGTGTAGCTGCATCGTGTGAGCCGACAAGGAACCGCACGAGAGAAGAGATGGAGAGGCTTGAGCTGGGGGCTGCCCGGCATGGTGCGCCCACTGGGGCTCGGAGGGCTGAGCAGTGCTGCTGGGCTCTCCCTCCTGCCCCAGTGAGGTTCTGCCTCGCTGATGGAAGCCTCCGATGAGGCTGCAAGAGCTCTGCTCCTGAAGTGGCTTTACCATCATCTGGCTGTTTGTCCCAGCGTCAGGCTGGAGCTCAGAGGAGGGCTCCCCGCTATCTTCTCTCAGTCTGCAAAAAGTCCCATCTGGCCATACTGCTGAGCTGCGGCCTCCTTGGAAGCCTGAAGGTCCAGGTTACCAGCAGAGCCCAGCCTCCTGCCATGAGGCACCGTGGGCTTAGTGCTCTGTGCAGGGCAGGAGCTGGAGGAGCCTTGTGACGAGGGTGGCCATTGGGGAACAAATACACATTGACTTGGGAAGGAGAGGGAAGCCACATGGAACAGATAGGTGAGGATATGGGAGGTGCTGGCTTGTCTTTTTGCTCAGGGCAGCTCTCACTGCTCAGCAAGACCAGACCACCACAGAGCCAGCAGTCTATGAAAGCTGGTTTTACCCCCAGACCGGCCTGGGTCAGGCTTTGATTTGGGCATAAAAGAGAGGAAATAAATCCAGCCTCTACAGAGAGGCCAAGGGAGGGCCCTGTGAGTGTCCCCCGTGTCCCGTGAGGGTCCAGGAGCTCTAAGGCTGGGTCAGTACCAGAGGTTGCTGCAGCTGGACGTCTCCCAGCAAGGACATTGTCTCAACCTCATGCTATCACCACGCAGCAGGACCACGCAGCAGGACTGATTGAGCTCTGCCCACTGTAATGTGGAGCCGGTGGGTTTTTTAGAACATTTAGTGCTGAGAATAGGCGCTTTTTTGATCTGAAAGAGGTGAAGTGGACCTCGAGCCCCCAGTTACAGTGTTCAGTTTGCTCTGACATGCTCAGGTGGGGAACAACAGCATGTGTGAGCCGTGAGGACATGGAAATTCAGCAGAAACATTGGAACTTCCAACACCCCCTGAGGGAGCAACAGTAAAAGCGAGCAGGAAGGGCTCGGTGTGCTCGCCTTCTCCACTGCCACCTGGAAACATGCACGGTGGCCATTGCTTGCCTGGCCTCACGTCCAAGATGCTGGGGAGCATCGCTGTCACCGTGTCCCAGCCATCAGGTGCATTCAGTTGACAGTCACAGCATTCAGGTTGGGGACAGCCCCTCAATGGGGTTTCCAGCAGTGGAGGGACATAGCGGTGCTGCCCCTGTCCCCATGCCAGACATCCAGCTAGCAGCGCCTGTGTCAGCAGCATTCCCACTCCTTCATGCCAGGGCTGGTGACGAGCTTGGCACCTCCGCTTCCAAAAGAGGGAAGTCTCAAGTCCTTAAAAGGTGAGGAATCTGGCTGTATTTATTGTCCCTCGGCGCATTTTGCAAGAATACAGAGGCCTCTGGATGCTTTCCTGCACAAGTCGAGCTTTTACAAGATAAACAGGCTTTCCCGCAGCTGTGCCTGTGTGTGTGGTTGGGCATCTTGAGAAGCTGGGGAGGCTCCTGGTGCTCTGCAAATGTGCTGCCTGGGATGGGCGCAGGTGCCAAAGCCTGTGGAAAAGCCCTGCAAAGGCTTCTCCCAGAATTATTCCCTCCAGCATGAAGCTTTTCCTTTTCTCTCTCCCTCTGGCACACCGGCACACCGGCACTTTTGGGCTGGTAAGGTGTCCGATCCTCCTCCGCAGGCACACACATAGCCCCCAGTACTGCCGCTCTTGCTTCATACCCAAGCGTTTAAAAATAACCCTAACAATAACACACATGCTCCAGCCCTCTCCTCCTGGCACGCAGCAAAAATAAATAGCACACTGAATTCACAGACCACATCCAGTTGCTTGGCATAGTTGAGGCATGTGTCTACCAGAAAGGGTCTCCAGCCCTCCCCTGCCCTCTTGTCCTTGTAGGAAGTGAAAAACATAGGGAGAAAATCTCTCCCAAAACTGGAGGCATCCGGAGCCTGTGTGTCTTGAGGAGTGCGGTTTGCAGGGCAGAGAGGCATCATGCTTTGCACGAGCTCGTTAAGGATGCCAGAAGCATGCGGCTGGCAGAGTAATAGCATAAACAAGGCTGGCGTTAACTGCGTGATTTAGGCCGTGTCCTAAGCAAGCAGTGCTCCATCATCCCTGCTGGAAGGCTCTTTGAGCAGAACAGTTATTTACTGCCTCTTAAAGCAGGCCGCTGCACAAGTCCCATTTGACTTGTTAATTACTTCAGTGAGTGCAGTTCATGGCAGAGAAGCGAAGGATGATGAGAGTGAAATACCAGCATCACCTTTCCGGAGATGTAATTACTGGGTCAGGAGAGCTGCTCTGCTCATATAGTTCAGGGCCCAGGGAAAGCATGTGGATGTGAGAGACTGTGCTTGGCTTAATGCTGCTGATGCTCAACCTGTGCTCGTCCTGGGGGATGCCGAGTGCTTGTGGGCAGATCGGGTGACACAAAGCAGCCTTGGATTTTTGGTTAGGAGGGCCAGGCTCAGTGATAGTGTTTGATCCTCACCCATGGGGCAGGAGCGGGCACGTGGGGGCCCTTGTTGGCAGCAGAAACACAACAAAGGCAAAGCGATGAAGAAATAAGAGGTGGGTGCCACGTACAGGAAGACAACAAGGGGGAAGGGGAGGGTTCTCCGTAGAGAATATGCAGGAGCACTACTGGGTCCATGAGGAATCATTGCAAACTTTATTTGTCTGTGCATTGTGTACCATTGATAAGGATCATCACAATTAGTGGATCACTGCCTATAGTGGTGGGCAATACACACAATGAAAAATCAACGAAGGCAAACAAATGAAAATGAAGTCATTGTACATAAAGGTAATCACACACCTGAACAACCTGCATCTGTGTTCAATTCTTCCCTTAAAACAAACAAACAAACAAACAAAAAAAACCAACAAAAAGAAAACCACAATAACCCTTCAAAAGTGAGAAGAGGATTGACAAGGAAAAAAAATCTTCAGACTCCTGGAGAAACTCTTACAACAGGTTCACTGAAGTTCCTGCAGATTGTTCACATGGATACAAATACCCCAGCCCAAGGGTTATGGTGCAGAGGTGCGTTCCAGCCAGGTTGGAGGAGCTCACCAGTGGATGCGCATGAGGGGTTTGCCTGTCTGGGCCACTGGTATGGCTGGTGGGAAGCGCAGGTAGGGGACATCCCCCAGACTCTGCGGGCATCCTGAAGTGGCCCTGTTGTGCCCCTTCCATTGGTTTCAGAAGGAGCATGTGCCAGACACATCCCTTGCTCTGCCTCCTCCCTGTCACCCTGCTCACCAGCCCCTCACCTCTGTGCCAGAGCTGCGCCCCAACGCGGCACATGAGGAGAACTTCTTACAGCCCTTGTGCTGAATTATTCCAAATGGCTGTGGGGAAGGAGCAGCCCCAAGGACACGTCCTGAAACGAGGGCTGCCACTTGGCCTCCAAGGACACAGAAAACCTACGTCCGTGTGGCTGTTTTTGCTTCTTGGGGACACATGTACTGAACAGGGAGTGGGGAAAGCTTTCCCTCCTGTCACTCCCTGTGAAGAGGAAACAAACAACCAAAGAACAACAACAACAACAAAAAACCCAAACCTATGAGAGAAACTACACTAACTATAATAAATAAAACCTGGTGAAAAGAAAACACTTATATCAGCAATGCTCAACCCACACAGCTGGAAGGACTATCACTATAGGATGTTATATACAGGTAGGGGTCGTTTTGTTCATGCAAATGTTACTAGTACCATGACAGCATGCCCAGGGAGGGACGAGGTGGGACCTCAGCTCAGGACACCAGACATGTGGCTGCGTCCCCAAAGCACAGAGAACATGGGGAAAGGGGAAAATGGAGCAGGGAGAAAGGGAGGAATGCTAATTGTACATACGTCAAAATGAAAAAAAAATAAATCAAATGATGAAAATGGTTGTGTTCTATCCTTAGGAGGCTCCCAATTTCCCCTTGTCTTCAGTCTGGTCTCTCGCTTCTTTCCAATAGGGCCGGAGGAGATGTTCCCAAGTGGCGAAGGCAGACGGAGGATGGTCGGAGGTCGGGACCCTTGCTCTCCTTTCCTTGCCCACTGTCTCCACTTCTAGCCAGCCATCGGCCTTCCCTGTGCCGACTCGCCCAGTTGCCTTCGCATCCATCCTCCCGGAGTCAGTGGGAGCAATGGGAAAGGGCTCAGGGGCTGCTGGCTGCTCTCACTGGTAGAGTTGCAAAGAAGGGACCCCTGAGGAGGGGTCCAGCCAACTTTGGGGTCCTGCCTAGTTCATCGGACTCTCCAAAGCTGCTTTCCATCAGCAGGTGTGTGAACATGGCAAATCTCTTTTATTCTTTCTCTGTTCATTATACACAGCATTATATCTATATCTATACCTATATATTGCTCTATATAGATACATATAGATATACATATATTTACTATCTCTGATTGTTCCTTTAGAAGCCTTTTATGTGGCAGTAGGCTTCCAGAGATGAGAAGAATATGTACAAGAGCCAGAGGAGGATAAAGAGTGAGGATGTGAGCAGCTTGGAAGTCCGCGGCCCACCTAGCTCACCTCCAATTTCGGGTCTCCTCCGGTAGAGCAGCACGCCCACACTGATGAAAGCAAAAATAGTGAAGAGAGTGACGGAGAAGGCCAGGGTGCCGGGTGAGACTTCAAAGGATTGTCCATGTGCTGCGTGGTAGATGGCCGCGATGGACCAGGCCACTCCGATGCCCAAGAAAACGTTCACAGCATTGCTCCCGGTGACGTTGCCAATGGAGGCGTCCGCATACTGGTCCTGCGTTGCTGCTACTTTACTGGCAAACGTGTCTGCAAAGGAAAGGTGGAGAGAAACCCTCAGGCAACAGACAGGTAGGGAGAGCTAGTGGAGGGTATCTTGGGGACAGATGCCACAAAGCACTGGTTAAGGATACAGACTTGTCTACAAGCGTTCTCAAGGAAGGACAGTCAGGGTCCAGAAATTCGCAGGAAGGAAATCTCTAATTCCAGAAATATGGGGCACCTCCCCCAGTATGATCCTCAGATGCCCCATGGTGCTTCAAGCTAAGGCAGCCCTTCCCAGTACCACTGTGTATCGGCCTCCGGCCCACATGCACTGACAGGCTGACTTGGTTGGAAGAGCTTTGTGGGAGCCACAATGGTTTGTCTCTATCCATCAGGTCTGCTGACGTTTGTATTTGCATTTCTGTGTTTGCTTTAATGATTTCTCTCCAGTGCCTTTTCCCTCACTAAATTCCAGAGCCTTGTGCAGAGCCTAACATTTTGGTAATCAAGAGCTCATCTTTCACCCCTTTAGCAGGGACTAAAAGCCATGCAGATGTGTGCACATTTGCTGTTTCACCAGCTCCAACAGCAAAAGATCTGTAATAAACCTGACTGGCCTCTTACACTGCAGACTTCGTGTCCAGTAGACCAGCGTGATGTTCCATAGGGAAGTGCTGGTTTTACATGCAAACCCAGGAGCCCAGTTAGCACTGCACCATCTGTGAGCACCTGCTAATTCAAACAAGAAGCCAAATATATCCTAAAAAGAATTTCTCGCTTTCCCTTGTTTCCCGAAATGCCAACTTTTGTCAACAAAAACAGAGGGGAGATTTTGTATGTTGAGGCTATGAGACAGCCCTGCAAAACTCACACGTAGCACTAGTGCCAGAAGACTATAAATAGCTTCTTTCCTTTCCTTGCTCAAATCTGCTCTCCCTTTTGGTTCTTTTGATTCCCTTTTGGGCTTTGATAGTGCTAGGTCAGTTTCAAGATCTCTGAGCACTTAAGTGTTGATCACTGGAAGTCTAGGACTGGTGAGACTGAAGCAGGAGAGTTACAGCCCCTTCTCTGGGAATCAGACTGTGTCTGGTCAGCACAGTGGTATAAGGCAATAGAAACTCATCTTTTATATCTCCCAGGTCAGTCCTCAGTCTCTGCTGTCTTCTGAAGCTGGATGACCTGACCAAGTGATCAGAGACATGTCTCTGAACATGTGTGCATACAGGGCCTTCTACAGCTTTTACAAAAGGCATTTCTAGCAGCTCCCCTTGGCTCAGTGGCCTCATCTTGATCAGTCTTAATCCCATGCAGAAACACCTGTACTGTGTAGCGCAAGCAAGCACCTATTTCAGCTGGGAGAGAATGTCAAAGGAGCAGACATTCCAAAAAAAGTGCATGATGGTCAACACTGGCAGCATTTTAATAAAAGACTGATTTCCCACTCTGAGAGCCAATGCTATGGAGGCTATCCAAAGAAAAAGAGGCTTCACAGCCTTTGCAAGTGGAAAGAGCTTGAAAGTATTTCCAGAGGAGTGAAATCACATCTTGGTTTATCCTCCTGTCTCATCTGAGACTGAAAAACAACTCCCATGTACATCTCCAATTGCCCCTCACTGGGTCCTGCAGAACACAGCTGAGGACCTCGCTGGCTTTCCCAACCCAAACCCCGGACCAGACTGGGCAGAGATGGATCTTTCCAACAAACTCTGCTGTTGTCCTTACCTGGCACTGATGTCCCCAGTGCCACAAACACAACTGCAGTGACGGAGTCCTTCAAGCCGATGGTGCAGCCAAAGTGGGATGCCAGGTCACCAATGAATGCTGTCAGGATGCCAATCATGAGGATGGAGACAACGAAGCAGGCCCAGCCGTTCCAGTAGTCTGTTGGGGGCACGAAGGCAAAAAGGACCTTCCAGAAGACGGTCAGAAAGTGCATCACGTAATCAAAGCAGGAGGGCAGCTTCTCCTCCCCACATTCATCATCATCGTCATCTTCCCCTGGAGAGAAACACCTGCTTAGACTCACCCATGTTGGGGGAAGGCTGATTTGTAGGCGTCAATTAACCCCACATACCATGACAAAGGAGCTATTGGGGAAAGACAATAAAGCAATGACCAGTCTGGGAAAAGTCCTACTCAGCATCCTGCTGGGTGGGCAACACTGCACACATATTGCTTGGCTTCAAAGTACTTTTGCAATTCAAGACCAACGTGTAAACATAGTTTCTCTAGAATAACTTGATGGAAAATCATGCGTTCGTTGGCTTTAAAACATTGCACTCACCATGGCAGAAGCGGTAGCAAATCAGGAGCATGGTATTATTATTTTGGCTAATATAAATAACCTATTCCTGTGCATTGTCGTGGATATAGGGAATTTTTTCAGCCTGGGAAGCTTATGCCTGCCTTTTTTTGCTTGTTGCACAAAAGCTGCTACTGGCAGGATACGCTGTACTGTGCTGACATTGTAATTTTGCAGCAGGTATTTTAATCCTTTTCCCAAGCTACTTGGCAGCAAGACTGCTGTGGATCTAGATCTTTAGGGAGATGATAAAGCAGACTGAAAAATGAACATGAGTGCTGCTGTCATAATGCTCATCCACATCTGTCTGTCATTTTGTTAAGCAGGAATAATGGCTCTCTTTTGAATTGCTGGCCAAATCCTGCTGAGGTGAATCGAAACACAGAGCAAGGCTGGGCAGTGACCAGGCAGCTCAGCTCACCAATTCCAGGATGTTTTTGCTTGAGGAGCTAAATCCTAGCAAAAATGTAGGGACAAACTTCTTTTTCCCAGATGCCAGGGACGGGTCATTTCCACTAAATTATGCCACACTTATTAAATGTCTATTAATCATTCTGTTAGCACTGATGGTAGCTGTATATTCAAGGCACGACAGTGGTGAGGCTTTCACATAACTGCAGCCTTTACATGCGTCACAGAGATGAGATCCGAATACCAGTGATTATCTTTGCTTTAATATGGGATGCAATTAAATAATTGATTCTGGCATAGATTATTTTAACCATATTAGCTATGAAACCTGCAGCGAGGATTGTCTTGCATGATATGTTCATTCTGTATCTGAAATAATAGGAAGCTCTTGGCTGGAGGCTCTAAGAATAACTATGATACAAAAAGAGGGATGGCAATTTGAGGGGATAGCTACTGCACGATGTCCTGTCCTCATTTTCAGATGCAAAGGGTAAATGGTACAGCCATCACTTTTAATTAATCTGTGCTGTGCAGAGTTTGCCCTGTATAGTAGAGCTTGAGGTAGGAAATGTGTTTCCCCACCCTTTTCAAAGCCAAATTATTCAGGTGGGCTCAGATTGCCTTCCGCTGTGTTTTAATCTAAGCTGGTTGATTTTGCCTTAATGCTTGCAGACACAGAACCCAGGGCTGTAACATCCAGCCACTGAGTTATAATGTCCCCAGTTGTTGAAACAAGATCTACCTTTCACAGAAGTGGGGGAAGTACTGGGTTGTAGAGCCATAAATACGGCTGGCTGGAGGAGCATTCCTGTCCTGAATGCAGGGGATCAAGAGCAAATTTTTGGCCATCAGAGGGGGATGCAGAGGCTGTCTTCAAGGCCTGTTATCTTGGCCCTTGCACAGACCCCACTGCAGGGAGCACCAGGGGCAGGGAGCAGTACCACTTCCTACCAGCACCATCTGTGCTACTCTGAATTTAAACACAGCATTTGCACCCCAAAGCTCTCTCACTGAAGCCACTTTTCCCTTCTGCCATGCAGTAGCAGCCTGGGTGTTTCTCTGCCGGGCACAACAAATACACTTACTGCAGGAGGTTTCCCATGCATCAGACAGGGTGATCTCACTAAAGGGTTTAATCAACTGCCTTATTTATGCAGACACTGTAAATAACTCTACCACTTGTTTTGCCTCCTCTTGCTCCACTATGATCCATATTACTGCTACAGCCAATCTGAGACATGACTGAGGTTGACTGTAATTCACCTGGTGCCGCAGACCAAACTCACCCGCGCTGACAGTAATAGCCTCAATAAACTGCTCTCTCCAACTGTTTGTGCCAACCACCAAGGCCAAGTTTGTCTTCTTAATGAGCTTGTCCACCGTGTTCTGCAAATGGAGATGCAGAAGAGAGAATCAGGGCCATGAGGCTGGAGATGCTGGACTAAAACCCACCAGTGCTGGTGCTTACAGCTATATGTTTATGGATAAAGCTTAGCAGATGCTAAGTTCACATCAAGTGCCCCTGCAGTGAAAGCAAATGTAAGCATCAGCAATTCCCCTTATTGCCACTCATAAAGACCTTTTGATCCTGCTCGCAGTGGGAGTTTGAGTGGTCTTGGTGGAGTTTTAACAGCAAGTAGCAGTGAGATGCTGCAGCTCACGTTGTTTGTAACACCTTGGGAGGACTTTTTACTGGGCTTCTTCAAAGAACTGTAAATAACTGAAACTTGAGAAAGATACTGCCTGTGTGTGCTGCTCAGGAGGAGAAGTTCAGTGCTCCTGGGAAGGCTTCACCACAGAGCCACAATTACTGCTTGCATTTAGGGTATCAGCCCTTTGCTGTGGGAGTCTCACATCCGGGGGGAGCACTCAACCAGGGTCCCACGACCAGGGACCACTCAAGACTGAATGTAAATAGAGTGCAAAGCATGGCTGTCATAGCAAGGTTATATGTGAAAACAGCTTGCTTGTATAATGGTGATCACAGACTGTCTGAGCCCTAGTGATGTCAGGAGCTGCCCTGCTTTGCTGTTATGCCATTAGCATGTGTTTGCCAACGCTGTGCAAACCCAAAAGCCAGAGGAGATGAAGGATGAGGGCATGAGATGCGAGCAGTACCTTGAACTCATAGGATTCCTCAATGATGACTTCAAGCTTGGTGTGCTCCCCCAGGACAGGGCGCCCCATCTCTGCAATTCGACGCTCTTCCTCCTCCTTGCTGGTCAGTGGTTGCTTCTCTTCGTTCTCCTCTGTAAAGCAAAGAGCCCGCCTGTGAGCCAGGCCCGGACGGCCACTCCTTGGAGCTGGCTTCCCATCAGCTGGTGGTCGGGAAGCCTTTGGGGGGAACATGAGCAACAGAGCAGGCAAGAAGAAGGAGGTCATGGAGCGATAGATAAGGCAGTTTTGCTGGGAAATGCTAGCAAAATTGGTTTGCAACTTGTCCAACCTCAGGAAGAGTTGAATTCGCCCTTCGGGTGGAAGAATTGTGTATTGCCTGGTGACTGCTGCCTCTCCTATGGGGTTGCTTGGGGGAACAGATTGCCTCTAAAGTTGCTACAATTCCCAGCCCTTCAGGTCTATGATTAGCACATTTCCATCACCCCACGGCAACCAGACAGAGCCACCTGCAACCCCAGGCCTGAGATGGGCATGAGACCCTCCTGAGCAGGGCTTGACCTTGAGGGAGAGCAGCCTGGCAGCTGCAGAGCATGGGGTTGGAGGGAAGAGCTGGGCTAGCACTGTGTGAGGAGCCATCTCCAAGGGCATGACTGGTCTTAGATGTGAGAGAGCTGGCAGTGACAGCACTGCAAGAGTCACGGAGCTGCTCTGCACCTTTGCTGACATCTTTGCAGCCTCCAGGCAGGGGACATTCTGTCATTGTCCCTGTGCAGACCCCCACGTTGCTCTCTGCCAGCCCACCCTGGGGACAATCAGAAGGCCATCAGGGTCCAAGGGGGGCTGGGTTTGCTGAAGAAATGGGTTAATCTGCCTGGGTCAGTAAACAAACACACCAATCAGTCTGTGTTAGACCCCTGGGTACCTCGGATGGTGACCACGGTGCAAGGAAGAGGACGCTCTCTAGATTGTACCTTCCTGAAGACAGGTTTGCCTATCAGAGCGATCAACAGGAGATCAGTCGGAGGCACTGCATGCCCTGTGCACACCCATGTTGTGCTGTTAGTAAACTCTACGTTCTACTGCAAACGGGGTTAGCGTGGCTCCCTCCCGGCTGCCCCACTGCCTGCAGAGAGCTGCTCGTGGCCAGAGCCTTGCTATAGCCTCAGGCATCACTGGCAGTGCTACTGAGGGGCTGCTCTGCGGCCCGCTGAGCCTTTTCCCAACCATCATGTCCTGCCAAGGGCCTCATGCATAGCAGGCTGGGTATGCTATGAGGGGACGCGGTGTGAGCGAGGGTGGCCTCACCACCTGCTTACCCTTCCAGAGTTTCCCTCCAGGGTGGAACAAAAGCAAAGAGGAAACCAAGAGGAAAGAGCAGGATGAGCATACAGCCATTAGAAAGGGAAGGGGGAGGGACAGAGGGAAAGCAGAAATCCATACCTGTGATGGTGAAGCCACCTAGACAAAACCAAAAACAAGAGAGACAGAAAGAGAGAAAGAGAAAGAGAAAGAGAGGGTTAGCATCACCACAGCAGCCCTCTGCAGCCTACAGTGACATGGAGGTCCTTCCCTGCCCCATGTGAGGATGGGGGCTGATTCCTTACTTCTAGCTTGGGGATGGCATGGGGACACCCTGCCCAAAAGTATTTGTAATTCCCTGGCACCTAAAATAGCCTGCCAGGGGCCTTGGGGTGCTTCACTTCCTTCCCTGTCTTCCAAACAGCAGGTATCACCTCTTCCAGATGGGTTGGCCAATTCTGCTGACCCTGCCACCAGCCCACTCTATTTTTGCCATGTCAGCATAGGCAGCTATGGACTAGTCATGGTGCAGTTTCGTGACCCGGGGTTGTTGGCGGGTTTGCTATGCCTGTTACTACTCCACTCCCAGAAAATGTTCTCTGCCATGGTGGGTTACCGCTCATTAACAATGACTTTTGGGCTCTATTCCGAAGGCTGATGGGGCATCAGATACCTGAGCTTACTTAAATAGTGCTGACCGCCCTAGAAGAGAATGTTGTGAGCAAGGAAAAATGTCAAACAAAATCAATCGTCTTCTGAAAATATGCAGACAAACTGGAAAAATGGAAAAGAAAAAGGAATGCGCGCTTACCAAGCTCATTCAACAACAGCGCTGTGAAGGAGACAGACAGAGACAAACACAGAAGAAGAAAAGTAAATGAATAATGAAATCAAAAGGAATATTCACAGAAAAACTCCAGATCCCAGGGCAGAGCTTTCAGATCTGTAAAACTGCAGGATACCATTAGTGTTGAGAGAGATGCACTAAAAATAAAGGAACGGAAACGTTTCATGGGACTGTGGATTTAAAATAAAAATGACTGCAGACATGGGGTGGGTATGAGATAAAAGGCACACTCCCAAAATTCATTTTTCCCCTTTAAATCATATGTGCAAGATCTTCCATTGGTCTCGGGGGTAGTTTTGCCTTGGAGGAGGACACAACGTGTCCCATGTGCAGTGCATAATGACTTTGACCTCTTCCAGCTGCTTAATGGGGAGCAAGAACTACTGCTGACAGCTGTGCTTCTAACATATGGAATGAGAGGAAAAAAGTCTGGGGCAAAGTTTGGCTCAGGGATCTGCTTACTCAACATTTGAGGTTTTTGAAATGAAAGAAAAAAGCTCTCCCTCGGTGCAAAGTGGGTTTCTGGCTCCCAAGGCACAGACCGCAGTGTGGCTACATGGCGCAGCGGTGATGTTTCAGGAGTGCTCCCATCTGCAGGTTGTGAGCGCTGCTCACCCCATCTCACTGCCTCTTATAAAATCAAGCACAAAATCCGGCTCAACAAAAAACCTCAACACAGCATGGCCAAAGCAGCAAATAGTATCCCTTTAAATCCTGACTAGCCTTTCAACTAGCTAGCTTGCAAAACTGAACATCTCTCAGCTACCCTCAATTTGTGACCAGGAGAGTGAGAAACTGATTTTTTTTTTAGCCTGACTCCTCCTACCAGTTCACATAACAAAGCTAGCCACAAAAACCAGCTGGAAACCTGACAGAGAAGATGGCAAAGCTGACCTGCAAGGCACCTGTTTGGAAGGGGAATCACTGCCAGATATTAGGCTGAAATAGTGTGGTATCTCCCTGCCTAGCATGGGGACTGCTGGAGACCCTCTCTGTCCTGAAGTGTAGTATGTGCCAGCCCTGTGGCTGCTGCAGGGAGAGCTTCCGTCCCAAAAACCAGACGGGCAGGCCAACCGTTCCTGCCAATTTGTTACAAAGGCTTTCATAAGGGACTGTTGTAGGGCAACTAATTATCTTAAGTAGCTTTAAAATTGCTTCTTGCTTGGCAACCAATAGCATGGAGGGTTAGCCTTGATGTTAATTTTTAGTTAATTTCTTGAGAGAAAAAAAAAAAAAAAAAAAAAGCTTAGAAAACGAAGTGAGCCGTGTCTTTTCGGAAAGGTTTGTAGTTGGTTGAGAAATGTTTTTATTTTATGTAATGAAAGAGGAAATTGTTTTTATTATTCCTATGAGGAGTTATTATCCAGTGCAGAGCCATGAAACTTTGAGTGTAACCTGATTTCTCCTGGATTGATTGCATCTTACGGCATTACCTGCTTGTGCCGTGATTCTGAGCTATTTTCAGACCCTAGTGCCAGCGTAGAAAAGACTGAAAAGACTGCTCTGGCCATGCATTTTACTTCAAGCAGAGGCTACTTGTATCTTCTGATAAAAATGATGCAGCACTGCTTGCTTCTGGAGGCTGAATTGATTTCTACTGAATTCTACTGGTTTTCTACTAAATTGAATGAAGCTGCAGCTGCGGGGTGGTGGGGCGATACGCTCAAAATGTCTGTGGGGGCTGGCGATGCTCATCATCCCCTGCCTGGATACCAGGGGGAACCCTTGCCAGCGAGACAGAGTCCCCCCCAAAACAAAAGAGAACAGAAAACAGAGTAAAAAGCTGCAAGGGCCAAGCTTCGAAGGAAGGAGGGCAAAACGGCCGGGAGCCAGAGTGCGAGGAGAAAGGAGTGTGAGAGTAGGGAGACACAGAGAAAAGCGGACGGCAGCGTCTCGAGAGCTGGTCTGGTGTTACTCTCACACCTTTCACTCCTCGTCGTAGCCACACCGGGTCCCCAAGCACAAGGAAGAAACTGCACTCTTTCTCATACTCCTCACGGTCAAGTATTCTAAGGGTAATGAATTTCCTGTGGGAACACAAGACAAAGGCAAACACATGATTGGCGTCGCACGCGCATGCAGTTCACGTCCGCCGTGGTGCCGAGATGGTTGGGGAGGGAGGGAAGCGGCTGCACATCCCAATGGGGCAGGCGGGGAAGGGCAGGAGCATCCCTGGGGGTTTCTGGGGGCTCCGCTCCTGCCCTTTTCCGCAGGCGCTGCGGATGTGAGCTCGGTGTTGCAGGTGCTAGGCATGAGTGAGCCAGACAGGGACACACAGGCTGGGCTCAGCCCCGGAGCACGTCCCCCACCTTTCTTCTCACTCATCTCCACCAGCCGGGGCTCCCCGATCTCTAGGTAGAAGGTCTTGTTTTTCTCATACTCCTCATCATCTATCACCTTGATTGATATCGTTTTGCTGGAACAGAGAAGAAGAAATAGAGATTCAAGAGTAAGGGGGGAAGAGGGAGGAGGGAGACAGGGAGAGGAGGAGGGTGGAAAGGCCAGGAGAAGGAGGCTGCGGAGAGAAAACAGTGGGTTTGGTAGCACAGCTGGAGGGGCAGCGCAGCCGAAAGCAAAAGGCAGAGGCTGAGAGGCCAAGAGGACGAGCAGGGAGGTCCATGGGGTCAGAGTACCTTCAAAAACTCTAGGTGCAAAGCAGCCCCTCGATGGCTTACTCCCATTTAACCAGCCCCGGCACGGCTAATCTGCAGCAGTGCCATTGGCTGTTCCATTGGGCTTTGTGGGCTTTGGTGGACGAGTTCAAGGGGGACGCAGCAGTCCCATCTGCTGCATCCTGCTAGGCAGAGCCCCTCTGCCTGGCTGACAGGTATTTGGCAGCAGAGGTGACGTTTTACTCTCTTTCACAGCAAACACTGCCAAGCACTTGGTGGAACAGCCAGGATGATTTCTTGTGCTGTTCGCTGTGAGTCAGAAGTGTATTAAGTTTGCCCTTCATGCTTATAATGAAACCATTTACTCAAGAGCAAGCAATGGCTGTGAAAAGTGTAACAGTGCAGCACAGTATGGGGTAATGGTATCTTAGAATGAATATCCGTAATAATTTGTTCTGTTTGTAATTATTGCTGCAAAGGTTTTGTACGTAGGAAAAATGGTTACCAAGCATGCAGCTCATCTTGCTATGCATTGATGAGTTAGAGGAAATTATTGCGTATTAAAAACCTAATGCTCTCAGCCAAGCTATCAGAGGACCTGACAGAATTAACAGAATGGCACTATTTCAGAAACATTACTCGCCAAATCAATAATTCTCCTGGCAACTCCCATTAAAATGCATTCTGCACCTTCCCTCCACATATGAAACAAAGCCCTTCTCAGGAAAGTTAATTAAAAAAGCTGTCTTCAGCAACGCTGAGGGCAGCAGAGCCATCAAGACGTAAGCTTCCTATGGGTGTGCTCTGCCTTCCTACATGCGGCATTTCTGAGCCCTGCAAAATAATTCTCTCTCACAAGAAGAAACTGGAAGAAGAAAGCTGCTGCCAGTGCTGAGACTCAGCACCAACAGGACTTGAATATGGAATCTCTGGGCTGAATCTCCCATTGCCAGTAGGTGTTGCTGCAATGAAGTTTTCTGGCTGGCATTTCCAAGGTGTGAGCATGTGCTCTGTGTCAGGCAGACACGTGCACTGCTCATTTTTTCTGCACAAGGCTAGGAGGAACAAATAGCAAGTCTGCTCACTGGATGCATTTCCAATCAGCAAAAAATTGCTGAGGCGAAATTGTTCCTGGGATGATACTGCAATCCCAGACAAAAGACTTTCCTTCTGATGATGTTCAAGACCACATCTGCTTGAGAAACAGCTATATGGAAATAAGACAGATTATTCTTAGACCATGGATCATCTTCACTGCACCGCATTTTGCCTTCTGGATTCTGCAGAGCACCCTGAAACCCTCTCCATTGTGCCCCAGCTGAGGTCCTGAGTTCTCAGTAGGAGAGGAGTTATTGCCTTTCCCAGCATTATGCTCCAGTTGAGTGCATGGGAGGATCAATCTGACCAGCGATGCATTCTCTGCTGATGAAAGAAAGCACTTGCATCAACCTAGCCATTCGTGATTATTGCAGGGAAGCTGGTGCCATGAAACATCACAGACATTTAGTGCACAGACACTGTGTGCATGGAAGACAGATAAAACATCGGGGAAATGTGGTTGGTGCCTCCTGATAGCATTGCCAAAACCCATGGAAGCCATCTGGGCCCAGCATCCAGCTCGGTGCTCATACCAACAAAAAGTTGGGCAAAATGTTGCCAAGGAGAAACCACACAAGTGTCTGCATTTCTGTATCAAAAATTGCTTGTCCCTGAGTCTGTAGGCAAGGCAATCTCTGAGGGAATGATTTTCAGCTCATTTCCATGTACCAGCAATCAAAAAATGAAATAAATCTTGCAGAACTGCAGCTCCAGCTCTTCTTTCCCAAAAGGATTATGTCTTCAGGGATGCAACATCCCTACTCTTGCTCTAAGCCTGTGGTCTCCACCAGGATAACAGCATTCTTTTCAAATCATGCTGTTTCAGTCAAACTGCAGAGCTCTTTCAGCACAGCCTCCACACACAATCCTTGGTCACTGGAGCTCATGGAAAGCTTCAGTACCAACCTCTTTGTTGGCAATGCCCTAGAAGGGTAAGTACTCTATGAAAAACCTCGTACATGAGCAGGGACAGGTCCATGCGTGATAAGTTAGCACAGACTGGCAGGAGCCGGATGGAGGGCAGCAGAGGAGTATTTCTCTGCAAGTATTTTTTTGACCAAGGCTACATCAGACTGTGGCAGCAGCACAGATGCAAGGAGCTGGGACTCCCACCTCAACCGTCTCTGCCATGCTTGTCTCTCTTGTGGGGTCAGGAGTGCCTGGTGGCGGCCTGCCTGGAACTTACATTCATTTTGAACCCGAATATGTGCACAGTCACTGGGCAAATCCTCCATGTGCTTGCAAAAATCCTGCTGCTCCCAATCCAGATGGTATCATTCAGTGATGTGAAATGGCACAAGCCCCTCTCATGACTCAGACAAGCACTGAACACAGCAGAGCATCAGCAATCGGCTCCAGAGAGATACAGGCAAGACGTGCTGGGGTATGGCCCCCAGAGCACTCGTCCTCCTTGACAGGACCAGATGTCCAGGAGCAGACATATGTCAGGTCCAGCACGCATGTCTGGCTGTCTGCTCAGGCTCAACATGGAGAAAGATTCCTTTCATCACAGCACAACGCATCTGTTAGCTCTCTTACAGATCCCTAGCAATGCCTTTTTAACACTGCTTTTGTTTTTTCCCTTTTTTTTTTTTCCTTCCTTCAAGTGAGAGGACAAGGCCAACTACCCCCATCCTTGGAGATGTGCAAAGCTTGCCTAAGCTACTGCTTGTGCTGTGATGGCCTTCTGAGCAGAGGTTAGACCAGAGACCTTCCAAAGTCCCTGCCAACCTTCACTCTGCTGTGCACCTAGATCAGAGATCTTGTGGCTAAGAAAGCATCACTGTGATCAGACCACATAACTAAGTGCTACATGTAGCCAGTCACGGTGTGCCCAGTGGGACTCGAAAATAAACATCTCTAAGTACAGCTGACCAACTGCTACAGCAGTCAGCAGCTAGCTCGATGATAAGCATGTAGCACACTTTTGCTGCGGGGACAGACACTTATTCCAGAATCAACAGAGACAATTATGTTCTTTTGCAGCTTGTCACCCATTCAACTTCCAGCAATCACCCAGGAGAGTTATATGTACAGACTGGAGGACTTCCAACTCCACATTCATAACGACAACATCCAGGTCAGAGGGCTGTGATGTCCTAAGTCCAAATCCCACAGTAACTAAGCACTTCCCAGCCCAATGGGTCAGTGATGGCAGTAAGAGAATAACCACGAAGGATGCATGCTCTGGAGATGATGTTTTGAAAGCACATTTGCTGGGGCTGTCCATTCCAGCCTGTGTTCTTAGACTACTGTAGAAAGCTGCCACGTTGATTTCTCATACATCTGCCTGTCAGCCAGTCACTTAATTAGTCACGGTTAAAGCTAGAGACGGCACGTGGCTGGAAATACTCCCTGCTTCATGCAGCTCACGTAGGTGCTGGGCACAGTGCAGAGGGGCAAGCATGGCCCAGGGGGCTGTTGCAGGGCATAAAAATCAGCACCAGAACTGAGTACAACCAAAGCCAGTGGCTAAGGCCAATTGAACTAGACCTAAGCCATTAGAAGCAGGGAGCAGATCCCAATGCATGGCTGGAAATAGCCACCAAGAGCAAAGTAGATCTTTCTCTTCCCATCCCCACCTCCCCTTTTTGGTGAGCACTCATCTGCCTGGAGACTGCAAGGGTTCAAGGCCCTGTCCGTGCTGTGAAAGATGCAAAGAGCCCTAGCTGCTCCTGTGCCTCCCTCTGCAGTGCACACCTTTTCAGACCCAGATGCTGGAGAATGTTTTTGTGCACTTAGCAGCTTCACTGCTCACACTTCTGACAGCTACTCGAGGAGGGAAGTTGTCTTGTTGCTGGGAAGTAAAAAGGAGGAGATGAGGTTTTTCTTCCACTAGTTGACAACAAAATTGCACCTGATAGCAAGAGGTGACACCTCTGTGTGCAGAGGCCCTAAGATGAAAGTGCTTATCCTGGCTGCAGTTGATGCACGTCTGGCAGGGGACACGTGGGAGGTACATGCAGTGTCCGCTGTGCCAGCGCAGGGACACCTGCTCCTGAGGGACAGAAGACGCAGCTGTGGACCAGAATGTACACAACTATTTATCACATGTGGTTTGTAGCTGTTACCTGGGGTCTCTGATGGAGGCGAGGGTTCATTAGGGTTTCTGTCCCTCCCATGCAAGGCCATGCTCTCTGGAGGCCTCTACCACCCAGCTGTACGGGGAGGGCAGCAGCAGCAGGCTATGATTCTGTGTAGAAAGACACAAAGATCACGCAGCCCAATCTTGGCTCCATTTCATGCCAACAGACAGGAGATGTCCCTTCTGAGGAGTGTCAGTTCTCTGTCAGCTCTCAGCCACCAATTCAGGCTGCCTAGAGGCCATAAAACGTCTTCTGGGAGATTCTGAGACTCACAGAGCTCAGATTCAGCCTCTTCTCCAGATGCACAACCACTAAAAATCCAATGGAAGGCAGGGGGAGCCATTGCAATCTCCTCTAGCACAAGCATAAAGGCAGAGCAAACCCCTCATCTCCTCTAGGGCAGGCTCAGAAAAAAGACATGCAGTGGTCTGTAGGGGCTCAGCAACTCTCTGTATCAGCAGCATGGTGGCCCTGACTTTCCAAGGGACAGACCTGTGGGAGTCCTACAAAAACACACTGGAATAGGGTAGACAAGACTCCTAGAGCCTCCTGGCAACTCAAAGAGCTCACATACGGAGTGTTACAGCACCCGCATGTCTAAAGAGAATTTGTTGCACTTTTTTTTTTTTCTTCCTGAAGCATCCTCAGTGGTTTTGAGAAGGAGCAGGTGATCAGATCTGGAGGCAGAGGCAGTCCCTTCAGCTCCATCACTGGCAGTGCATGCATCTGTCCTATCCCTCTCGGTGTTGTACACTGACTCAAGAAACGACCATCTCCAGCACTGCCAGCTTTATCCCAGCTGCACTACATGGGAAATGCTCAGTGAAATACCTGACTTTACTCATCCCCTATCTACCAAAAAGCAGAGAAACACAGCCCTTATCCTCAGATAGAGCTACAGATCTGAGTCGTCATCCCATCAACAGTATGGAGACCATGATGGTGAACGCCAGTAACAGAATCATCCTTGGTTCGAAGATTTTTCCCACTTGAAGAATCTGATCTGAAGAGTTCCTTTGCAAAGATAGCCACTGCCTTTGATCATAGGTGAAGGAGAGATATGAGACAGAGAGCACACACGGTGCAGTAAATCCGAACTCCCTGCTACATGGGTGTGAAAGAAAGCAGTTGCAAAAGCGGTCCAAGCTTTGCTCTTGTCTATTGCTCAAATCTGGAATGACAACAACTTGCCCAGGTGGTGAGAAAAGCATCTCAGGGCACTGATGATGCCACGGCTCTACTGCAAATGCTGGGGATGGACACTACATGGCTGAGCTGTGGGAACTAGACAGGCTTCCTGGCTTGCTACAGGTCCGACTCCATCAGATTTGAGCTCTGGTGTGCAAAGCTTGCAGGTGGTTATCAGCATGACATGTACTTCTTTCCACTGGGCTAACTGGACCACCATGGAGAATAAATTGCACAACTGACTGGAGATGAAGGTCAAATAGAAATGGGAGCGTGAGGGAGACAGGGGTGATGGCCATCCCTGATCCCATGCTGATGGGATCCCATATTTGTGTGATGCCCCATGAGTCACCCTTGCAGGGCCCTTTTCAGAACCGGCGCTTGCTTATCCAAAATGTCCGTGCTTGCTCAAAATTTGCCTGAAGCATGCTGCAAACATGACGTGGAGGGCAAAGGAAAGCCTCCCTGAAACTAAGCCTGACACATGCTTTGGGAAGGGTAAAGTGAGCAGATTTGATGAGGCAGCTCAGTTTGCAGGTCCAGCAGCCCAGATCTGAATGGAGCTGTACAGCCTAATGTCTGCAAAACAGTCAGCACACCAACCTGGCACTGAAATCTGTGAAGGGTGGGGAAACAATCATTTTCCCCTCATGTCTGGAGCCAAAATTTATTTGGCTGCTCTTATTTTCTTTGTTGCCCCACACTTCTTTTTTTTCCGAGAAATCAAGCTCGCTGAATCAATGCTTCTAAGAGCACAGATGATGTGTTGTCATCTCCCTAGCAGCATGAAACAACTGTTCCTCTGGCCTCAGGATGCATTAAATCTAAATGACAACACACAGCTCAAACACACAATGTTAGTCTGTTCCAGAGCATCGCTCCTAGAAGAGCCCTGGCAAAGCCTTATCTGTCCAGCCCATTCCCCCACAGCCTTGTGGAGAGGAAAGACATGGGAGGTAGTTTGCAGGGGCAGCAGAATCAATGATTTCACATGCAAGGCTGAATGCTGCTATAATTTCTATTTAGGAAGGCCATATTGGGCAGGATTTGTCAGATAAGAAACACTGCTTTTCTGGGGAATCCCTGATGTTGCCTGTGAATTTTGCACTCTAGCTCATCTGCCAACATCACATTTTGCAAAAAGCCATGACGCATTCTTGAGGTGCCCCAAAACAAGACCTGAGCCCTCAGTCACACTTAAAGGTTTCACCATCCCCAGATAGCTGAAGGTGTGATCATCCCATGGCTCTGGACAAACTGGAGTTTTGCTGTTCCTTCACACTCCCTTAGCTGTGTACATCAAGAGGTGGTGAGCACCTGGCACAGGCTGTCCAGGGAGGTGGTAGAGTCACAATCCCTGGAGGTATTCAAGAAGAGAGCAGATATGGCACTGAGGGACATGGTCTAGAGCAGTCACAGTCATGGACTGATGGTTGGACGTGATAATCTTAGTGATCTTTCCAACCTTAATGATTCTATGATTCTATGAGCTACCTTGTAAAGCTCATTGGGTGCCTGCTGCAGGCAGGACCATGGGGACACTGAACAGGAGACATTCTGTCTACATCAATGTCTGGATCTCCAAGGAGAGCATCACAGACAGTGCAATGCAAGTGACAACGACTAGGAGAAAAAATACATTTAATGTGAATTTGATCAAAAACACCCCCAACAGCAATTGCTTAAGGCGCCTGGGAAAGCTGACAAGGCAGAAATAACTCAACCCCTGGCACTGCACTGCCTTGCCCATGCCAGCTAAAAACTTTCATTATTTCCAAAAAATTCAGCTTGTGCTGCAAGCAAAGGGTTGAGTGCCCAGGGCTCAGTCTAGCCCAATACTCTTGCTGCATATCAATGCTTGCAAATGCCATTTCTAAGAAGCCTTCAGAGTTCAGAGCCAAAAGTTGGTACTTTACCTCTTCCCTAACCCCTGGTTGTTCTCATATACATTTTCCCCAAGAGAAAGCACTTGGAAACTCATTCAATTGCTTCTCACTTCTCCGCATATCTGAGCACATAGAAGCTTTTCTTTACAGGCAGGTTCCCTTTACAACAATAATTGCTCCGTTCTTCCAATAAATGCTTGTTGACCTTCTCTGTACGTGCCTGGCATAGTTGCCATGACTATGCTCCTCAAAGGGAAGACATCACTCTTATCAAAATGATTTTGGCACTCCTGAGAATGAATTTCAATGAGCAACAGCCAGCAGAGGGGACTTCTCTGCAGCCTTATAAATTATTTAGCAGACTTTGCTGCTTTTATGCTGAGTAAACAAAACAGAGAGCAGCATGCCAAATTGGGCAGCAAGGCTTCAGCACCAGGAATCAAGGCTGAAGGAAGCCCAGAACACATCTGCTGTGCAGCTCAGTGCTGCTACTGCAGAGAGGCAGTATATAAACGTCAGTAGTGCTTCCCTCTTGAAAGGTACCTTTCAAACTTCCTGGCATGGGTTTCCATGGGAGGTGTGCATCTGGCTCCTGGTGTTTGGTGCCAGCCCAAAGATCAGCCCCTTTGTTTCAAGCTGGGAGACGAAGGCATTCCCCACAGACTTTTGGAGTGACCCAAACGCTCTGACAAGAAGTGCAAAAAGCCTTTCATCATCACTACTTTTATCTTCTTTTGCCTGGTGATCAAGCGAGTGGCTTTGAGAGTGGGAATGTGCCCATGGTTCTGCTGTGCTGCTCACGCCAGCGTGCCTGCTGCTCTTAACAACTGTTCAAACTTAGCAAAACGTGTGTGCATGTGCACACACACAAGCTGCTGAGCAAAACATCTGCCCTGACTTGCGTGTGCACGTTGATGCAGATGTGATATGTATCTGCAGCCCAGCACAAAGCAAACATCCTACCTCCTCTCCCTGCTGGGGCTCTGCAGAAGCTAATGGGCTTCTGAGATACAGAAGAGCCTTTTGATCTTTTATGAGCTTGTCAGTGAGTGTCACATTGAACTTTTATTAGGAGAAGTTGTAAGTAATTGTGTGTCAAAGAAGGTTCCGATGCAACGCTCCTGTTTTAGCAATTGAAATGACTGGCTGCAGGGTGCCCACATATTCCAGCCTCCTTTGGGCCATTCACCTGTGCTGGTCCAGACCCGGCTGTAAAAAACACAAAGTCTGTGAGCATCAGCACACGAGATGCTGTTGTACTGCAGGCTTCAAATTCCAGGGATGCTCATTTCTGAAGACAGGAACCCCATCCCTGAGCTTCACCCTGGTGCTGTGCAATGCCATTTCTTCCCAGTCTTATCAGACATCTTCAGACCTCTGGCAGCTGCTATAGCAATTGGTGCTCAGCCCCTCAGAAAGGCATTTCTGAAACTGCCACAAGAGGATCAGAGGACCCTCATGGCCTTCCTGGACTTGAGATAAGTGAGACAAGACTTGTGAGGGATCACATGGACAATTTCAAGAGCCACCACTTGCTAACCGACATGCTGTTGATTTGCTGCCAAGTAAATTAAACTGTGAAATACAGCTCTCTCTGTTGAAACTCTAGGTACAGAAAGTCTTTTTAAAGAGACATCACATCTCCTGAAATCCCCAGTGATCAGTGGGGTTAAAATCCGCGGTGGGAGCACTGAAGCAAACGTTTGCTAATAAGAGCATTTCATTGGGAGACCTTTCATGCCTCCTCCTGGCGCTGAGATAGGCAGAAGGAGGATGAAAGAATTCTGCTTTTCCTTCCCGTTACCAAGGAGACTGTTTAAACAAAGCTAAAAACAAGAGGAACCGGGTGGCCGAGAGGAAGGCGAGCATGGAGGAGCACGTGAGTGCTTTGTCACTGCTTGCTGCAAGCCCTGCCAGGGGCTGTTCCCCTCCTCGTGGGGGAGAAGCCTGCATTTCAGAGTGCATAAACCTGGGTGAAGGTGTAAAGGAATATTTTAAAATGGCAACATAAAAAAGTGCCTAACCACAGGCTGCTCTTTGTGGCCAGCTCAGCACCTCCAATCACCATCTGTATGCCCAGACGGTTGATGGATGTATAAAATGCTGGATGAAAAATCCTACTCCATGGAGGCAGATGTGCTGTGTTGCTCCTGTGACAGTCAAAAGCCTGCAGCTAAAGCCCAGAAGACCTTTTGTAAAGGCAGGGCTTTTCCAAGCCCTACATACTGTATGCCCCAGCCCCACCTGGAAACCATGACATGAGGTGGAAGTGGTGATTCCCCCATCATTAGCAGAGGCCAGGGGCTGGTTTCCATCCCGCTGTGAACCCCCTGCTTCAGACATCAGAAGGGAAATGGTTCCCAGATGCATTTTCTCCATCTGATGCTCGTCTCTTATACTTGCTCATCTGCACGACTGAAACCCACAGGGCTTTGAGATTCAGGCAGAGCATGCCTGTTGTTACACCTGCTTGGGACTTCCTATGGAAATTTTGCCAGACTTTAGCTATTGAGATGGAAACTTTTCAGGTGGGGTGGCCACTGCTGAGAGAGTTACAAAGAGCCATCTCGCTGAGTGCTTCTTGCTCTGAAGGCTCAGTTTAGGGAGAAATAAGCTGTTTTGCCCATGGATTTTTTTTCCCCAAACACCGCACTGAGTAATTTTCTCCTTATGCTTCACTGCAGAGAATGAAACTTAGCAGAAAGCTCTCTCCAGTGCTTAGGATATGCCAATCCCATAAAAATTTGTTTAAATTAGACTGAGTTATAAGACTCAAAAAACTTTGAAAACACGTAGGCTCCTTTGAACTGGCAGCTCAAGGTCTTGGAAGATTTCATCTCCTCTGGAAATGCTCCATCCTATCCCAAGGCCAACCTGACATTATAGATGCTGTGCCCTCAGCAGGGCTTTCCCTATGTCTGGGAGCTGCTGGGGAGTTCTGGCCATGACCAGCTCTCCCTTTTCTGATCCTGATCCTGAGCTCGACTCTGCAAAAGCCAGAAATGGGACCACATTCCAACATGCCTCTGGGTGCAGGAGGGACCCAGGGAACAAGCGGACAATTTAAAACAAGATCTAGAGGCACTCAGAACAACAAAAGGTTGAAGAACATGTAAGGAGTGTCTTTGGGAGCATCTAGCCTGGCTCTGCAGTGGGAACTGCAGGGATGGTTTGGAAAATGTTGGATGGAAGGACAGAGAACAAAGTTGTCCAGAGCCCTCCTAGTGCAATGGCTGGGGTGAAGGCAGGCACAAACAAAGCTGTTGTTAATTGCCTTTGGTGATAGAAACCTATGTTGCTGTCAATAACATTCACATCAATACCCACCACCTCAGTGTGATACCTATTTTTTGACTGACTCCCAATCTGACCATGTATGTGTTTATTTGTTACAGCCCAGTAATGATCCTCTAATTGTCATAGACAGCTGCAGCTCCAACTTTTCACTGAAGCTCACCTTTTTGAAGTTATTTAGGTGTTTAAGGTTAGCTTAACCCTAATCACAATCACTGATGCAGGGCCCAAGCAAGGCTAGAGCTTCTGGCCATGCGCCTGCAGCTTCCAGCCCCAGCCTGCATCAAAGAACATGCTTTTTCTTTTTTTTTTTTTAAGAGAAGGAACCCTTAGTAATCATCCTTATTGTTTGCTAATTCAGAGCTGCCAGAGAGCCTGGAGGATTATTTTGTGCAGAGCTGTAAACGATGCCCCGTGATAATGATTGCTTTCACTGATCTTTGGAGGAAAATTCCAATTTCCAATTGTGAAAAAGAGATTTTCCACTTCTGTGCCTCAAATAAACAGCTTCACATCCAAAACCTAGCAGATAGGCTTCAGAAAAGTGTGTTTCCAAGCTCCCAGAAAGCCAGACAGAAATGCCCAAGGTGTATTCCAAATGGATGACGTGCAAAGGGCCTTGCCAGCACAGCAGGGAGCAGACTCAACCTCCAGCCAGCTGGGTTATGTCCCTGCTACACATATGGTGCCCCACATAGAGGCAGGACCATGCATATTTAATAGGCACTTGCACACACACAGCCCAGAGAATCAGGCAAAGCTGCAGCAGCCTCAGATATGCATAGCCTTGACACTGGATTGTGTCGAGAGGGTGATGGCACAAGCAGAGGAAACCTGTTTGCAGGGCTATATCTACCATGAATTTTGTCCTTTATTAGGTCTCTGTTATTCACTCTATTATTCATGAGCTCAGCCTTGTTTCCTCAAGAGCTAATCGGGATGAGTAATTCTGGGACAGCTGCTTTGTCAGTGAGCTGCTCACACAGCCTGTTGTTCCCTCAGACAGCGATCTCCCTGAGAAGACAGGGTTAAGCTCAGCAGGGTTTTCACCAGTCAAGGGGGATGTTCAAGGCTGGATTTATGTTCACTCCTTGGCTTAGGGCTTTGCCAGCTGATCCAAATGTGATCCCAGTCTTAATAGCAGTGCCCATACAAGCACAGCAGTGCCTGGCTGCTCCATTCCTCACTGCCTTCATGTGGCCTTGAGGGAATCAGGATTTCCATCCCAGGGAAAATTAGCAATATCCAGGCAAATCAAGACCAGCTGTGAAAGTCACTAGAGCCATTGGGAAATATTCAACCAGCCCATAGGGTTTCCCTTTTTCTAGCTTGTTGATAGCTACAGGAAACACACACTTTTTAAAGTTTTCATAACTGTGTTTCAAGAGGACTCATCAGCCTTATTTATTTATTTCTCTTGGCCCTGCCATCCCCATGAAGCTGCCTGGAAGTGAGGAGACATGGCCTTGCCACATTTCAGACTGAAGCAGGCTATAGGTCGGCAAGCCAACGAGGAATAGCATGTGAGTTAAAAATATGCATTCACATATATTTGCAATTATTCTTTGTGGCAAGGGTTTGGGAATTTGTTTTCTTGCTTTCATTGGGTTTATAGACCTTTCCAGATTTGATACTTAGGGAAACATCTTTAGTTGCTATATCCAGCAACCATTATGGCATTTTGATTTGCAATGCAACTGGCTATTCCAGCCAGCGGGCTCCAGACAGTCCATGATAAACAAGAGGAACAAAGCTGGGAAGAGAGCTATGTGGAAGATTTCTTTGTGTGGTTTCTAGCTGTTTATTTAACAAAGATCTTTGCACAGGCTAGATTCCATGTATCACTGCAGCCCAGACTGATGTTGGTCAGTGCGTGCTTTCAGGCTGACTTTTACCACTCTTTCTATGCTGTTGGGTTCAGCTGTGCACTCACATCACCGCTGGGTTCATCCTGTTCTTCCACTGAAAGAACCCAAATGCCTCAGAGAAAATTAAAGTTTCCAACTTCAGAGCTGGCTGTGCACAGCAGAGATTTGCACCGATTTGCATATGATTTGCATTTCATCTCTAATCACTGCACAAATGTGCGGAAAATACTCTTTTAATCATCTGACTGTGGGCCAACCAAGTAACCTCACTCGCAGCTGGGAGCTGGCTCTCCCCTGTCACGGCATCAGCAGTGGGCAGGCCAGGCTGCTTAGCCCACAGCCACAAAGCCACCCACCCAGCATGATACACTGAGGTACAGGACTCATCCCAGATCTCTGCCGTCAGACAGATAGATGTCTACAGAGGACACTGCTCAGGCTGACCAGAGGCCAAACACTGTGATCAACCCACTTTCACAGCAAGGACGGTCTCTCCAGCTCCGTGCAGTTCCTTGGATGTATTCATAGGCAAACCAAGACTCATCGATCAGCCAGGTAGCAAGCTGAACCCCACTCATGCCAGCACTTGCAGAAAGGCTATATTTCCTCCTCTAATCTCAAAAACAGGCCAGTCTGTTACACCTTCTAGTGGTTTGCTGTTAGGTCAGGACAGAAGATGGCAGATTCTTATCCAAAGAGGGAATTCCTGGGGAAGTGCACTGTGACCTGATTTCTGTTGGGCAGAAATGGATGTTTGTGATCCTGAGGCTGAGATATTCAGCAGAGATCCCAGCTTTGCTCATGACCCACTGTGTGAGGTCTCAGGAGGATGAGTTAGGACAACAATTTCAGTGCAGTCTTTGGAGGAGGATACTGAAGTCACCCAGTCAAACTGGCCCAGTGCCCGGTGGCCAGTGTCACCCCAGTGGGCAACTGGCCAGTTCAGCAGCTCTGTAAATAATACGCCTTTTTGATGAAAGTACTGAACTGGATCTGGATTCCTGGCCCTAACAAATCCAAATTAACCACGGTCTGACTCCAGTCTGTTGCTATTTTTAGCCTCAAAAAATGATCAGACCATGGGCTGCCCAACTCCCTGGTTGTGAATCCTTCCAGCATGGTTTGAATCAGAAACTGATTCAACACAAGCAGCCCTATTTCTGTTACTCTACTATGTTCATGATGCTGGCCTACCTCTCCTTCCCTCAACATGCCCATTCTGGGCTGCATTTCGATTCACGTGGATGCCTTTGGGCACTGGAAGATGGGTTCCCCAGGAGCTGCTTCAGAGCAGCAGATGGCTGATTCCCTGCGAAACTACCTGAAAGTGCACAAATCCCCCCCATATTTCAAGGCATACTTGAAACTTGAGTTCAAGATGCTTGATTCAAATTTAGGAAGAATTTCTTAGTGGAGAAGGTGAACAAGCATTGAAATGGGCTGCCAAGGGCAATGGTGGAGTCCCTATCCCTGGAGGTATTTAAAAGATGTGTGGACATGGCATTAAGGGACATGGTTCAGAAATTGGACTTGGCAGATCAGGTTGATGGTTAGAATTGATGATCTGAAGGTTGTTTCCAACTTAGATCATTTTGTGATTCTCTCATTCTCTAAAAATCACTCAGGTCAAAATGGAAAGGAAGATGTGATGGACCTGAATTGGCCAGGAGGCAGAAACAGCTCATCAGCATTGGATTTGACTGAGCGCTCTGGTATGTGCTGGCTGAAATGTCCCAGCCCGGCTGGTGGCACGGGAAGGGCTGCTCACACGTCAGGATGTCCAAATCTGTCTGCAAAAGTTATGTCTCACTGGGCTGAAGCCAAGTAGATACAGCCATGGCTGCCTTTCTCTTAACACCTCCAGGGCAGCTATGCCAAATGCCTCTTCCCAGATAGGTAGGGCACAGCAAAAGCAGAAACTCACTGATAATGGAGGTGTGAAAACCAGCACTGAGCTCATGCTTCACAGAAGTCCTGCAGGACTCCTTATCTCTCCTGCTCCATGACGGCAGCCATAGAAGGCTTTGGAAAACAGGTTACGGGTTTTTCCCCTCTTGTGGTCCCCAAAGAAAGATGAAGTCTTTAAACGTCTAGGCAGATATTAGTGCTCTGGCTCTGCTGCTCCCCAAATTTCTGACAAGCAGAAGAAGAGGATTAAGTTTTGGTCTGGAAGTCAAAATTTGCCCTGCTGAAGACCAGGCATCACTTGCCACCAGATCTGAAGTGGCTTTGGGAGCACAAATGGCTTTTGGCACCTTTGGCACCACTTGTGGTGCTAAGCTGGCTCTATTACATCTCCCAGACATAAAACCTCCTTGCCCTGGAGGAACAAGGTGCTAAAAGAGGGTAGATCAGAACAGAATTCTTCCTCAGATATTCTCCTTATGACCCAAAAAAGGTAGTTTACATTTTTATTAACAATGATGCATTGCTCTATTATTCCAGGATGCATCCAGAGTACTTTACACTATCATTTAAATGTCAATTCATTTACAGTCTTAGTTTCTATGTTAATAACATAAGGGTCATAATGTTCCTACCAGTATCTTCATCAGATTCTTGCCAAAATGAATCTCACTTGTAAGGGAGAAACTTCACCATCCTAAAAGCTTTCCTTTTCTCCCCACTTGAACGCTGCTGCAAGAGACCATTAGATCACAAAGCTACTTGGCCTTCTGTCCCCAAAAATAACAACCAAACGCCTTTCCCCAGTTGAAAGGCGAATTGTGGGATTCCCATTGCTATTTCACCACCCATCGCAGTTTCCAAGCAGATGGGGTTCAGCTCCACCAGCTAACTGCAGAAGGACTCAGCTATCCCCCCCATAGCCTGGTACTTTAGAAAGACATGGATGACCTTGAGATGCATTGCAGGATGTTTGTGTTAGAGGCAGTTTCTGCCACACTGGGAGAACTCCTGGAGTGACTTTTCACCAGATCTCTCTGCTTTTCTCCACATTCCTCCATGCTTTCAGCAGTGAAGGAAGCCTCTTCTCCAACTGCATGCACTGTGTGCAAAACAGGGCTGGGGCTGGCTGCCGGGAGGTCTGGCATAGCAAAACCTGGGGGCTCAAGGAGGGATTATCATGTGCCTGTTGCGCGTGTGGGACTTGATGTCCAGCTTAGTTAATGCCTGCTTAATCGCTCCTAAGCCACTCTGTTCTGAAAGAGTAATAACAATAATAGAAAACCCTCTTTAGTCTCTTTGCTTTGCTTTCCTGCTTGTAAATCCCAAGGCCTTCAATGAAGCATTGTCACTGCTCAGTGAACTTAACCTACAAAGATCCACCAGTGATTACATCTCTGAAAATAGATTTTATCCCTTCTCTCCACTCTCCCTTACTGATCGACACGCAAAAACGCTTAGTGATTGTTACTTGGCAACCATGGTAAAAATGTACCACAAGTTGCTCAAGAGGATGAAATCACTATCATGAAATTTCCAAAATAAGTACCATAATACCAGAACTCTTACTCCAAAGAGAAACAAATATCTCCCTTCCTTCTTTACTTCTTAAAAAAAAAAAAAAGAAAAAGGACGTATGCAAGAATTTTTAATTGGCAATCTTGTTTTCCCTGTTGCTTCTTTGTGAAGCAGGGACTTCATTCAGCTGATTTTTCTCCATAGATATTTCCATATCTATATGAGCTAGTAGGGTTCAGGAAAGTACATACTCTCTAAGTCTGATCAGAAATGTACCACCGTGGAGGATTTGGGTGGGCAGGAACCTCTGAAGCCCTCTGGTCCAACCCTTGCTCAAACTCAACCTCAAAGCTTGCTCACAGTGCTCACATATGTCACCATATAGGTGAGTGCACACACAACCATATGGGATATTTTCCAGGCTCTCAGAAGCAAGCCCAGACCACATCATAAGAGTTCAACCCCCAAGAGAGTGCATTAAAGCAGATATCACAAACAAGAGCAAAAACTGGGATGGAAATCAGTTATTGATTAATCTCTGCCTGAGCCTACAGTTGTCACATGCCCAACTCACATCGCCCTAAACCCATCTATCCTTTTTTGTATGCCTCAGCTCCTATATTTAATGCCAAGTAACCCCTGGGACTACAAAAGAGAAGAAAAAAAAAAGAAAAAAAAAAGGAGATGCAACTTGTAGGAGATAATTTTCCAGTTAATAAATATCTAAGCTTTAATCTTTAATAAAATGTTTCACAGTGAGAAAATGTTTGTGTCATGGCTCTTGTATGGAAAGCTGTGCCTTTACATCTGATCGAAAGCAGTCTTAGGTTGTCTTTGATTAATAAATGTTTCTCTGTTGGTGTCTCAATAACAATGGGGAAGAATTAATACTTTTATGTCTTTCTCAAAGACAAAGTTCAAAACACTTGGAGGCTGGCCAGCTTCTGGGTAGATAACTCCGCACAATCAGAGAGACCTAAAAGCGATGTGCATCAGGCTTAATTTTTCAAACAGGAGCCTCTTGGAGTTTTTCATTTTCTCACCAGGGAAATATTTAATTCCAGAGATTAAACATTCTGTCTGGAGACTCAGAGGCAAAATGTAATGCTGATTAGCATTTGTCTCAACGCCTAATTATTCACACCGTTCCCCATTTAGGGAACATACCTCTTTCAGGCTTGCACATAAATTTGTGCCCACAGATCTCTCTTCTCCTCCGATCGATACCCATTAGTTGCAACTTTCCCTAGGTAAGTGCATCCTTTGCTCTGAGGAGCAGTGCCACAGAGGACTGGCCACTTCAGATCAGCCTCACCACAGTTTTCAGTCCAACCCAGCCCCAAAGACTCTGCGTGCTGTGCTGCTGCAAGGACCAGGAGCATGAGGAGATGCTAGTGCATCCCTTCTGTGTCTCCTCCCCTGCAAAGGAAAGGAGATGCCTTCACCCATAAAGCAACACAAAGCATTGCTGAGGGGGTGAGACCCATGCACATAGGGCAAATTTTTACCTAACTTGTCTGAATCAGCAAGAGAAAACGAGCTTTAAGAAGACCACACAATATTTTGCATCTGTTTCCTGAAGCTTGTGATCAGCTGGGCTCTGAACTCCCCCAGAAAGTATTCCTGCTGCCTACAAGCACTTTAGGAATGGTTTTGGACACTGGCTTTTCGTCTGGTGAGAGCTGCCAAACCGTATCCTTTCTCCCATACTTTAAAGCCAATTTTTCACAAGTGCACATTTAGAAAATTCTTTCAGAAAATCCCCTAGCCAGCTAAATTGCATCTGCTTTCTAAATGTATGGTGCAGACATGCAGAGCTGTGGGTGACTAATAGGTATTTAAGCTAGCTATTATTTTCTTCTACAAACAGTGGCAAACCACAAGCACTAGTCATAGGGGAGTTCATTAGCTCACATGCAGAAGACTTAGCACTCCAGAATGCTGATGCACAGGGAGAAATTCCAACTCTGCATCTCAAAAATACAAGCCCTAAAGGAGCTGCTCTGAAGAAAGTCAAGCCCAAACCTATCTCCTGTGGGTGCAATTTGGGATTGTTGACTTGCTGGCATGAGCAAGGCTGCAGGTATTTGAATGCACTGTGTTCTCAGAGGAGTGATGGTGGACGCATCATGCTGTATGCAAGGGGAGCTACACTCCAGCCAAGGCTAGCATCCCCTCGTTGTGACAACATCACCCAAGAGGTGATGAATCACCCTGATCTCCACGGTGCTGTGGGACACACGTGAGGACCAGACAAATGGACATCTGTGGCTCCGAAACCACTCAAAGGTAAAGAGGTAAAGATCAGAGACCACAGGAAAGCAGCAGGAGCCGCTGGAGGAGCCAAGGGATGGATTACTTTGCATAATTCATTCCTGCACTTCAAGGGGAGGCTCATGAGCCAAGGTCTCCTCTTGCTGAAGCTGCTCTCCTCCATTGGCGCGCAGCAGAGACAAGATCAATCATGGCTGCTGCAGCTCTCCGGTGACATTTCTAAGTGCTCCACTGAGAGGAGATGAATTAGAGACAGTCGCAGCATAACCATGGGGTGCCCAGGTCTCCCTCCTGGGCTACAGCCTTGCTCTTCTTCCAGACCACACTTCCCGAGACAGATGGGATCAAGGAGATAAGGCTTGTACATAGCGGCACCAATCCCGATAACAAGCTATTAACAAGAAGTGCTTTCAAACTGTATCACTTTTAACAGGAGACTGACAACTGCAGAGTAAATAACACAAAGCAGATAAAAGCTGAGTGCTCCTATGCCTGTGCAGAGTGCTGATTGCAGCCATGGGGCAGAGCTCAGACCATGAGCGAGATACTGGGGAATGCAGCCATGTGGCGTAAGCCAGCACACAGCCCCTCCCTCAGACTTCCTGGGCTTCACTTTCCATTGTCTCTATGTGTTACCATGGGCTTCGTGAACTGCTTGGGGACCTCCGAGACAAAAGTGCTACATAAGACCCTAGATATTGCCGCATACGTTCAAGCTGCTGCACGTTTACATTTGGGGTGAGTACGGGTGACAGAGAGCAGCGCAGCCAGTTGGGATTTGCCCTTCAGAGCCCTGGATCTCCTGTGTGGCCATTTCATCCCTGTTGGTAGCAGCAGCCCTCTGTCAGCAAGGAGCAACCTGCTGCCAGGCTCGTCGCGGCACACAGTGCTCTCCGCAGGGCTGCAGCCTCGCAGTGCTCTCTGCTCTCCCAACCGTCCTGACCTGGAGAAGAAAGCCTCCAGCTGCACAGCCTCATCTCCTGGCTTCTGGCAAGGAAAGAACCGAGGTTTGTCCGCATCCTTCGCTCCCACCCAGGGCAAGGACCGCTCCTTCCTCAAAGCGCCTGCTTGCGGTGACGTTTCCCTAGGGGGACTGCGCTGCCAATGCCAGATACAGCTTCTAGGCTGCAATTCTTTTTTTCTAACTGGGTTGCTGTTTGTGCTGCACAATGCTTTCACAGCTTTCAGGACCTTCTGCTCCGCCCAAGGAGCTGTCAATCTGCTGGGCAGCTGTTTGCACAGCTGGGAAGGAGGGACAGAGCCCTTGGGCTGGATTAGCCCCAGGATGGTGCAGTCTGAATGCAGTACCCTCTGATGCCTGCCCAGAAGCCTGAGGAGATCTTTATTTGTCACCAGCATTTCCCGGGCCACAAAGCTGGCACATGGCCCCAGCACGGAGAGCTAAAAATAGACCATTTCTACTACAGCCCTGGGAAAGAGTGGAATTCCCATGGCATGGCCAAAAATGCAGGGAGAACAGCGGCACCAGAGCTGCCATGCAAACCCCCCCTCCACCTCAGGCAAGTACAGTCTGTGGGCATGCAGATGGAGTCCTACAGGCACACTTCTACGGGGTCAAGAAGGTATGGGTTGGGGAACAAAGTGGGGAGAGGGAAGCTGTGGGAACAGCTTCTGGGCAGAGCACCCAGCTTTGCTCTCAGCTCAACGGGTGAGTCATTGGTGAACAAGGAAGTTAAATGTCTGCCATCTATCAAATAGATGGCGATGATGTCGCTACTCAGGGCAGAGGACATGAGCTGGTCTCCCCAAATTGAAATCAGGATTTTGAGTGACAGGAGGTGGCATTTTGGAGAACAGACACTCATTGCCCAGCTGTGGGGTGGGCATGAGGGTGACAATGCTGCCAAGGCTTGCTTTCTTCAGAGGCAATGTTCTTGCCAATCTGAGCAATACAGGATGATGTAAGTGTATCATTCATTATCTCTATTTTCACTTTTGACACAAGGAAAAATTAATTTTCTTTTAAAATGTGATGTATGAAGAACAAAGATTTGCCTGAATAATATAAGAACCTCTAATCTGGCTGTTACCCTTTGTCTGAAGCATTAACATTAGCAAAAGGCAATTTAAGATGATTGCTTTTAAGTTGTAAAGCCAATGTTCAATTAGAGCATGAAATGAAAGACTTATCACTAGTACTGGCACAAAGATTTATTCTCAAAGTATTTCCTTTCAGCCACAAAGATGCTGGTTTTGTCTAAAGTGACATGTTTAGAACAAGCTGCTCTTGTCTAATACTACTAGGAGAAAAGGCTTGGAATTGAACATTTTTATATTTAGGATAATAAGAGCATTTTGTTAAAGATTTCTACACCGCACTTTGAATTTTGATTACTGAGCTCTCTTTGAGGAGAATCGAAAGAAGGTAGGTTCATCTGCTAGGGCAATGTGGTGGGAGCTGTGGTGGTACCACGAATGCTTTTATGACCAAACAGAGCCCTCAGCAGACCAGGTGTTTTAAAATAGTAATTCCCATTTTGTTCACTCCTTTGGATGTTCAACACACTGGGCTTTCCAGTGAACTTTCAGGGGAAACAGTATGTGGTTGTGCCACTGGCCACAGATGTGGGATTTGCCCCGGGCTAGGCACAGAGTAACTGCTACTGAAATAATGAAAGAAAAAAAAAAAAGCTCACTGCTTGCTGTGTTTAGCAATAAATAGCTGGAGGACAGTGACAGGGATGAGAAAGCCCCATGCCACATGCTGTGGGGCAGCCACGATCTGCTCAGACCTGAGGAAGCTTGCCAGTACGCCTTGTTCCTGCTCAGCACTATTAATTTGGCTAAGCAGCCAGGGCTGGTGAGTAGCCTGCGCAGAGCCCTAACATTGAGATGCAAGGCATGGCCAGGGCAAATCAGCCAGCACGTTCTGCCAGCCATCCCTCACCGCCCCGCCACCAGGACCCTTTCCTTTTGGAAGTGAAGTTTGTCTGCTGTGGTTTTTGCGTGCTTGGGTTGGCAGTAGTTCAATTTAATGCTATCATACAGCTAGGATTTGGAAACAGGAGTCTGAGAAAGCCAAGCGGATATCTGCAGTCAGTCTGTGCCTGGAATGGACTGAAAATGAGCAATGCAGCCCACTTTGGTCTTGGGGTGCTGCTCTGGAAGTCCTAGGGAAAAGATTAAAGGAGGACAAGGATGGAATAGCTACAAGGGGAGTTTATTGCTACAAAAGAAATCACTGGGTTCATTTGTACAAATCTATTTCTCAAGGCTGTAGAGATTATCACCTCACTAAGATATTTTCCAGAGGCCTGAACAGATCAGAATTACACCTTGGTTCTGGGCAGCTTCTGGCAAAAGTTTATATTGCATCAAGAAATGGAAAAAAGTACTAGAAAGTTTCTTGCAAGGAGAACATTTGTCACCGAGTTGTTTCACAGAATAAACCCTGGGCAGGGGACCAAGAGAAGTAATTGGACTGGCCTTACTCCATGTTTAAGATATTTGTCTTAGGCTTTTGAAATATGAAAGGAATATCAGGTCATTCTTCCAGAGAGCGAGGAAGAGAGGGGCTCATGGCATTTGTTTCCTCAGCCCTTGAAGCTCACATATCCTAACACTGCTGAAGGCGCAGGAGCTGACAAACTGCTGGATAGTGTGTGATGTGCAAAGGCAGCTGAAAACTGACTTCCACTCTGGGAAGGTGTTGTTCTTACCTCCTCATGTTATGACAGCGTTGAGAAAGGCTTCCTGCTGGGGAGACAGGAGATCGCTACGACAGCAGGCTCTCTACAGAGGCCAACGATGCTCTCAGTTAGCTCTCACCATTTGCTTCCATGTGGCTGTATTTAGCCTTCCAAATGGTTGGTTGGTTTGAAAAGAACTCAAGGGGTGACAAACCATCCTCCTGGTAGAACAGGGGCAAGGTGATTACGGATGAATAGTACTGAAGAACATCAATGGCTTTGCAAGTACTTCACATCCCACTCTTCAAACACTACAGGCAGTCTCAGCATTGAGAAATGCATCCTCACAAGCCCAACAAGAACAAACCTGGACACTGTAGTTGACGTCACCCTCTCTGGCATGGGAGAGATGAAAACTTGTTGTTTACTGCCAGCCTGAAAGCCTAAAATGCATATTGCCAGAGCACTCTGTGTGCCATGTGGGAGTCACGCTGCAGCACGCAGTGACGCTTGGCTGAGAGTCGTGCAAGGACAGCATCTCCAGAGAGGCACCTCTCCATGTGCTTATGGCCCAGGAGAGCTGGCAAAGACATCTCCAGCATGCCTTTTGCTTGCTGCTCCCCCTGGCCATCCATCTGTCACCTCAGTCCCAGAGGAGCTGCTGAGGAGAGAACAAAGCCCAGCTCTCGATGCACAACTCCCTTCCCAAATTCATGACAGCTTCTGAGTGATGTATGGATCAGTATATTAAAGACTGCAGCTTACTGATGCTTTATTATCAAGTAGGCAAGTCCTCAAGCATAGATTAATTGCCTCACTGTAGCAGGTAATGAAAGGGTATCTAAGCCCACTTTCACCCTAGCCAGTACAGACCACAAGACTCAGCCCATGCAACTGCACAAACCCGTTGCCTCCCAAACAGGACCAACAAGCCGAGGACGATGGATTTACATAATATTTGTTTGCCAGCAGAAGGTTCACCATCAATATTTAAAGCTAAATGAGTCTCAAGAGTAGAGATGAAGAGCCCTTCACAAGGCAGCATCCATCATTTTGGTTTTTAATTTTGCGCTTGCTTACTTGCTGCACAGCATTATATGCACATTGGGTAAATGAATAATGGATAAATAATTAATCAAATTGCTCAACCTTTTGATTTTCCCAGTCATCACTGAGCTCGGGCACCCTGCACAGAGATCTTATTCTCACTCTCAATGGGTTTTCGGGGAAGGCACGGTATCAATAGTTTACTCAATGCTTCTGAAATAAGCTTGCTAACAGCAGAACATTGCAGGTGCCCAGCCAAACATACTGCCCACACACTCTCCAAAAAACACAGCTCTGCTGGGAGAGCGCTCAAGATACTCAGGAGAGCAAACCCAAAGTACTGCAGAGCTCCCCTGGTCCAGCTTTCCTTTCTGGCTACCAGGCACAACTGAGCTGCTGGGAGAACCTTACTCCCGAGCCCTACAACAGGATTTATGTCACCGTTTACGGTGACAAATTGCAAACTGCCTGCTTATGGTGCAAAGAGACTAGCAGTTCCTGCTGGGAGATACTGCACACACAAAAGCTGAGTTTCCCCAGTAGCAATCAGTAGGCTCTAAACCTACCTAAAGCAGCTTGCTTTGTGGTCTGACAATTTTACAGCAATACCAGGGCTTTTGCAACCTCTGTTCCCAGAGGGGTGAGCAGGTGGTGTCACCTGCTCCAGTGCAATTTCAGTCCTTCTCTGCCTACAGAAGCATTGATTTGATGTGACAGTTCCAGTCCAGGTTTGGTCTGGCCTCAGACCCAGCTTATGAGGTGCCTCCATGCAGTTTTGTCCCTCCCTGGGTCACTGCAGGGATGCTGAGATATGGGAGCTCACCAGCTCCATCTGGTCAGAGCCAGTCTGTATGAAATGCAGCTCAAGGCTTTGCAGGCATTCTGTTAGTTTGTCAGTCCTTATACTGTCAATAAGCGTTTATACTTTGGGGAATAAAAGGGGAGATCGGGAGGTTCACTCCTGTTCCTTCCCCCACCACAGCTGCAAGAAGAGAAGGAAGAGCCCAGCATCAAAGCAAAACCATTTTCCCTCTGCCTCTGCTTTGTTTTGTGATGACCTTTAATAGTTGCAGAAGGGAAAACGGGCTGGTCAGTTTGCATTAGAAATTCACTCAAGTGTCTGGTGCTTTCTTCGGCTTATCAAATCCAAGCCGCTTGGATGAGCCCAGTGAGCAATTAGTGTTACAACCTACAGCCAGAAATTTAAGAAGCCCATTTGCATATAGTTAGGAAGAAAAACGTTGATTAATTTGTTCTGATATGCTCCAGAAAAAAAAATTCTGCTCAAATAGCACCAGGGAGTTTAGGCAGATTATAAACTGCTCTGCTCCAGATTGTAAATATCGTACCCGTGCCTCCTTTTGTGTTTTAAAGGCATCTTCATGGGCTGTGCCTTTGTGGAAGAGATTTGTTTTAATATTTTACACAGAAATGCATATTTCATTTGTAAGGTGCTTGTGAGGGAGGGATTTTTAATTTTGAAAAGCTTCGTCAGCTGTGGGGAGAACAAGAATGGATGATACACAGACACATAACTGCAATAAGCCAGGATGCTGCAGCTGCCTTGAGATATGATTTAAAATGCACAGGGCAGAAGAGAAGAAAAAAAACAAGAAAACAACAACACACGAGCACAGCCCTGAGCTTAGAGCCTCTCACCGTATCCCCCAAGGCAGAATAACAAAACCGTAAGTCACCTGGACCAGCTGATGGCCTCTTGTGCAACATAAGCAGCTGATATCATATTTTCTCTTTTCCTCTAAAGTAGGTAACATCAATTAAATTTTTGACCCTCAGGGAGTGATCTTCACAGACCACTGAGAAGTCACTTGTGAACTGTCACAAGCTGCAGGTGTTGGTACTGAGCACAGGATGCATCCCAGCTGGGGTCTGGGCCCTGTCCCTAATGTGCAGTGCTGCAGTGAGTGTTTATTTGCAGGGCTCTGCACAGTGCTAGCTGATGCTCTCCTAAAGATATGGTGTCCTCAGGCTGTGGAAATAACTACATTTTTCTTAAAACATTGTACCTAGGAGGTTTCTTGCAGTTCCAGGGCTTCTTAAGATGATATTCCCAACCCTGGACTGTGAAAGCTGCTCCCTTAAGAAGAAGGCTTTCTGCAGCTCCTTGCTGTGGTGGGCTGTAGCTCCAAGCACTCAGCAGTCTGCAAGGGCAGCTCCCAGCTACATCACAGAATAGAATCATAGAATAGAATCATAGAATTCTCAGTGTTGGAATGGACTTGGTGATCCTGAAGTTGTACTGCAACCTGGATGCTTCTGTGATTCTATGATCACTCACAGTGAGTTGGCACATTGGTGCAGAGAAGTGACAAAAACACCCAAGACCCTACCACAGCTGCAGCTCTGAGTGCCAGCAAAGCTTTAAACCTCAGCTGCAGGACTAGAAGGCAACGTGGCCTCTGTGCAGCCAGCAGCATTTTAGGGGAAGGTTAGGAAGACAGATTGAAAGCAGTGCCTTTTAAAGAGCTGACAACATTTAAAGACTGTTTTATATGTATGTATGCACACGTGCTGTCCTCTGAGCACTGCTGATCTAAATGAAGTCCAGCTATGCTTTCACAAACACATGCAGCTCTGGTTTAGCTTTGCACAAAACCTGGTCCTGTAAACTTGGGAAATACGGCCCGCTATGAAAATGGAAGGAAGCATGCAGAGGAGAATGACGATATGAAAAAACACAGGGACTTCAGCCTATGCACTTGCAGGGTACAGAAACATGTATTTATCTATAGTTATTCTGCAGACAAGCAGCTAATTCATCAACCATCCTCTCCTTAGGCAGTTTTTTTTTTTTTAAACCCTTTTTGAGGCAAAAACTGTCCACCATGGGGAGTCCCCAAGCTTTTGTCAGCACTAGCTGAGCTGCCCCTAAAAGTCAACCATGTGTGTCATGGGCATTAACAGAAGACAGGTGCTCAGGCTTTTATCCACCTATCTCTTCCTGAGCAAAACCAGCTGGCAGTCACCCCAGGACCCCAAGTGGTGTATGTGTCCAGGCCTGAGGCTCCCAGCACAAGACAGACATAGAGCTGTAAAAGGAGCTCAGGCTGTCTCTCAGCTGTAAGAAGGGCCTTGCAGGGGACACGGCCTCTGGACCGGAGGAGGCAGCTAAGCTGCAGTGGAGAGAGCTGTCTTCACCTCCACACCACATCAGCCCTGGTTCCCGTGGAGCAGAGAAATCCTTGGGCATACCCTACCTCTGTTGGAGAGCTCTGCCTGCTCCCCAATGCTGATTTATGGTCTTGTTCTGCTGCCAATGGAGCCCTTTATACCAGATAGCTTTTATCTCAAAATAAGCCCTGGAAAAATACCACAGGCTTTATTTGTCATTCGCTCTGGGAAAGTTTTGAGCTAAAAAATAAAGCTAAGTTATTCTAAAGAGCAGCAGCAGCTTTCCTGAAAACTTATTCAGGGCTCTTGACAGATACAACAATACCTCCATTGCCTCCATACCCGTAACTCCAGTTCCAGCAAAATTAGGTTTCTCAGACTGCAAAGAAAAAAAAAACTTTGCAAATCAAATTGCTTCATATTCATGTAATTAGCAATTATCTCCCTGGTGGAAATTGATTCCCCTACACAATATTTGGGTGAATCATACCCAAGTGTGGTTGTTTTTTTTTTTTTTTTTCCTCCTTTTTGCATGTGCACACACACAAGCTCTGAGGAACATCAGTATCTTGGCCAAGTTTTCCCCTCCTGGTTTTTAATATCCTTCATTTTAATACAGTTCAGATTGGAGGTCTCAGATCTTAAGCCATAGGAGGTTTCCAAGTGCTGGTGCTGCTGCCCCACTGACACTGAAAGAAAAATCACATCCAGGTCAGGAATGCGATCCTGCTCTGTGACATGGTCAGACCAGGACTCCTGAGGACAGCTGAGTAGTTTCTGCATGGTTTTGCAGAGCTGTGTACAGTGCTTGAGCAAGAAGGTGGGAGCACATCATCTCCATAAAGGTATGGCCATGCAGCAGGCCACAGCATCATGTGGGAGAGGGAGTCCTCACCATGAACCATATTTCGCACCTTCATTTTCACATGACAGATAACAGTCATCACATCCTCTGCTAGGACTCACTACTGCTTCCTCCCTGTTGAAGGATCTGTCACATGAGACTCCCCTCCAGGAACACCTCCATATTTCTGCTTGTTCTCCTGTCTTTGTGCCAGCAGATAATGCTTTTAATCCCTCTCCCAGCTGAAAAAAAAACTTGACAGGATGAATTTAGAAAATGGACTTTGATAATTTCAAATGATGTTGGCTAAGATTTGTTGAATCCCCTTGCTCAGGACACTAACACAACAGTAAGCACTCAATACAGCCACTAGAATCACAGAATCAAAGTCGGAAGAGGTCTCCAAGATCATTTAGGCCAACAGTCCACCTATCACCAATACTTTCCTCACTAAAACATGTTTATTTAATGCAACATCTTAACATTTCTTGAATGCCTTCAGGAGCAGTGATTCAACCACTTCTCTGGCAGCTCACTACAGTGCCTGACCACTCTTTCAGAGAAGAAATGTTTCCTAATATCCAACTTGAACCTCTCCTGGCACAGCATGAGAACATTCCCTCTCATCCTATTGCCACTTAAATAGGAGCAGGCCAAACACCGCCTCACCACAACCTCCTTTCAGGTGGTTGTGGAGAATGGTAAGTCTCCCCTAAGCCTTCTCTTCTCCAGACTGAACAATCTCCATTCCTTCAGCTGCTTCTCAGAGGACCTTTGCTCCAGACCTGCAGGACAACGTATATCTACATATGCACTCACATTCTAGTGGCAACTTCTGGAAAGTTGTGCTTTGAAGACATTTAAACTCTTTAGTTGGTTCAGCTCCTAAATCAGCAACAAAAACACAGACAACTAAACAACACGTTAGTATAAAATACCACTGCCTCTACTCTGAAATTCATAGCCTTAGGGCTCTGCCTTGGAAGTGATGGTTTATATAGATTTTGCATCTAATCCGAGCCTTTAATCACCTCTCAAAGGCAAAATCCCTATGGTCCTAAGAAGCAACATAGTACATGTGCCCATGAGAGAAGTGTAGACTGGGAGCCACAGAAGGACCCACATTTTCATTTTAGACCTGCTAAGACAGGGATCTGAGCAAACAACTGCCTGCCACCCAGCAGAGAACGCAAAGACAGCTCTAGCAAGCAAGGCTGAAGGGTGCTTGGAGCAGTATCACTTTACATGCAGTGCTGTCCCCAGACTTCATATGTCTGCAGAATGCACTGTCCATCTCCTATGTCACTTTAATGCACAGCTTGACCAGGTCAGCTCAGGATGCTGCCAGCATTTCTGCCTCAAAAGTGGATGCCTCACAAGGTACTTAGTGCTCTTTAATGGGACTTGTTTTCCAGTTTGAAGGGAACTGTGACAACGTTGAAACGCAGCACTTCTGAATTCCACCCCCAACACACACACACACACACTGCAATGCTGTTTTGGGATTTAAAAAAAAAAAAGCTCGTAATCTTTTTTTAATGTTCTCTTTCCCCTTTACACTATTTAACATTGTTTCACAATGGCTCAGTGACAGCATGCATGATACACTCCATTTCTCCCAGCATGGTGAACCAGAATTGTATTTACAGAACCATTTATAGAGTACCTCTTGAGTTGAATGAGAGACCAGCCTGTGCTAGAACAAAACACTCCACTCGCCTTGTCATCATATTATTTGTCATCAAGGGACTTGCTGAACATAGAATTAGCTTTTTTTTTTTTTTTTTTTTTAAATAACTTCATGAAATGAAGATTCCCCTTAAGGCGAGTCTGAAGCTGAAAGGCTATAAAGTATACATTCCTATGTACCATATATTCCTACATACACGTACCTATAACACAAGGTGTCACGTTCACAGAAGGGGCTACCACTCACCTTCATAGAATCATAAAATCATTTGTGTTGGAAGGTCACATAGTCCAACCCCCCTGCAATGAACAGGGACTCCTACAGCTAGAACAGGTTGCTGACAGCCCCATCCTGTCTGACAAATGTCTCCTAGGACAGGATTGCCCTCCACAGGCAACCTGTTCCAATGCCTCACCAAGATGTATCAGTGGCCACTTGATTCCCCACTGTATCATGTGAAAACTTGCTTTTGTTGTTTCTGGCCTCTTTATGGATTCCTAGAATTGCTGCCCATCTTCCTCTGGCGATGGAGGCTTTCTGGTTCTGCTGCTTCATGACTCACCTGGGAAAAATAAGAGCTGCCCTATGAGCAGACCTCAACAGGAAGCAGAAAGAGCTATCTCTTTGCTTCTGAGAGGGTTACCAAGGGGGATTTACATCTGCTTGTGTATTTGCTTATTCAGGTTTTGGAAAATGTAACAGCAGGGCTAAGACTTTCCTGGTATACCAAGACAGGCAGCAACGCACGGTGCAGCACTGAGCCCTGGATGCGCTCAGCCTCATGAGCTCACTGGTGGAGCAATATCAGCCCTTCAATGTTTTGGCTTTCTCTCCTGCCTCTTTGCACAATAATGTCTAACAATTTCTTTCTCAGTGAGCAAAATGGCTTCAGGCAGTAACTGGATTAGATTTTGAGAGAGGGTGAGCTATCACTGAAGGTGTCTGGTGTCAGAGCAGGAAATTTGATGATAAGAATCTAAGAGCATTCTGTGCAGCACTATCTAGTGTATAGTTCAAACAGCTTCAGTGTGGTCCAGGCCTCACAGAAAGATGGCAATGACAGACAATGATCACTACTGAAAAGATCTGAGACAGGTCATGGGTTTAAAAATAGCTCAGAAGTGGAAAACAAGGGAGAAAAGCAAAAGGTCTATTTTCCAGAGACTTGACAGTAAGGTGCCATCCAGTTGCATTGGAGAATACAGAGGGTTTTGTAAAGTCTTCAAAATCCTGAGAAAACACACACACACAAAGCCATTCATATGTATATATATATGCATGCATGTATTCCTCTCTCTACAGAGAAAGACATTGAAGCCCTGGAGATGTCCAGAGAAGGGCAACAAAGCTGTGGAGGGTCTGAAGCACAGGTCTTACAGGGAGCAGCCAAGAGAACTGAGATCAGTCTGGAGAAGAGGCAGCTCAGGAGAGACCTTTATTGCTCTTTATAAGCGCCTGAAAGGAGGTTGTGGCAAAGTGGGGGTTGGCCTCTTCTCCCAGGTAACAGTGATTGGACAAGAGGGAATGATCTCAAGTTGTACCAGAGGAGGTGCAGGTGAAATTTTAAGAAACATTTCTTCTCAGAAAGAGCAGTGAAGCACTGGCACTGCTGCCCAGCGAGGTGTTGGGGTCACCGTCCCTGGAGATGTTCAAGAACCATGGAGATTGGCACTGAGGGACGTGGTCAGGAGGCATATGGGCAATGGGTTGATGGTTGGACATGATAATCTTGGTGGTCTTCCCAACCTTAATGATTCTATACATGTGAATTTGACTCAAGCTCAGACTGGGAAATTTCAAATCACTTGCAAAGGGTGGAGAAATAGGAAGATGAAGTCCATAGAAATTAATGCAAAGCAATGCATGCATCGATGGAAAACAAACAAGAAAACTGCAGCTACAAACCCTACATTGCAAATAAGCTGTAGTAGCTGGCATAAAGGGCTAGTGTTTGCTGTAATCAGCCCTGTGCAGAGCTCCTCTTTGACATCAAGAAAACCAAAAAGCCTCTTGGACACGCGAATAGCAGATTGAAAAAAATAGTATCAAACCAGCACAAATGCCATTTGGTAAATCTGCAGGCAGTGCACATACTCACTTTTCTGACATTCTGCCCACAAAAGAGACAACATCAGTAACATGGTGACAACTGACTAAGGGGTGTAGACATTTCCACAGTAAAGCTGCATAGATTGGATTGGTTTTGATCAAAGATAAAGCAATATATAAAAGGTCTGCCTGACAGTTCTTATTTATCCTTACTTAACACAAGAGCAAATGATCTCAGAGAAATTAAAGCAACAGATTTAAAAGCAACAAAAGCATTTTTCTCTTATTTCTCAAAGAACAACAGAGTGCAGCACTAACTGACAAAGTATTTTTAAGGTCAGAAGATTAGTAGGATTTAAGAAGGAATTAGATATTTACACAGAAGATACAGTGACTTTAAATGCAAATTTAGAAAAAAAAACATGGTTCTTGGGCTCAATAAAAACAACAAGCAAGTTAAGGTCTGGAAAACTCAGCTGGCAGACTGGACCCTCTGCTCATCTAGCAGAGACTTATCTAAACCCAATAGCCTGCTGCTGAATTTGTGCTAAGAGAAGCCTGATAAACTCACATGGTGATTGAAGTGTGCAAATGCACGCAAATAATTAAGATTAAGAAAACTGCTAAACCTGCAGACAGAACAAAAGGACTGAACTTGCAGGGAAAGGGAGCATCTGAGCTTGATTTTCTTAGGTCCATGCAAGACTTAGCATAGCCCTCTGAGAAAGGTTTCCATTGACTCCCAATGAATAGGACTTCGACCCTCATCAGTTGCTATCCTACAGCAGCCCTATTTCCCCATCCTCCCTTCCTAGTTTGACTACTTTCAACCTCATGCTTCATGGCTGCATGCTTCAGCCAGAAGCACTGGGTTAGGAAATGACTTGCACGCTGCAAGGGCAAGCAAGTAGCCCACAGTGTAAGTCACCTTTGGCCTTTCCCATGGGAAAGAGCTCTCTAAACCTACTCACATCCATCATCACAGGTTCAGACCCTACAGAAAATTCTTGCTATGGTGCGTGGGGAGGTATTTCTAGAGGAAAGTAGCTTTATTTCTTAGCTGCATCTGTTGTAGGATATATCAGTTTTTTCCTCTCATGCTATAGAAGCATTAGTAGATGCTGGGACATTGCTACCTCTCTGTAGGTGTGCTCCCCAGCAGGAGCGAGCACAGCTAGCAGCACTGTTCCCATCTACAGAAGCAAAAGCAAGATTTGCCTGGTGCAGAAAAAGAGCAACCGGGGCTTAGGCAAGGTAATTCCTGCAGAAGCAAATGGTGTACAGAGCCCCACTGCTCAGTGGGACTGGTGGCTAGCTCCCTTTCAGGGGTCGCCCCAGAAGACGTGGATGCTACTCCCAGCAACTAGGGTAGGGACTACCTCAAAAGGGACTTGTCAAATGTGATGAGAAGGGGAACACAGTACCTTCCTGCATTGTTGCAGAGGGGTACCATGCTCCTGAGATGTGACAGATGTGTTACTTGTATTTGTAAACGACCCATACATGGACAAGACGTGCTATAGCCACTGCAGTAGAGAGAGAATAATGGCCGTAACTTGTCTCCATGCATATGGAGCCCAAAGAGACTCCCTGCCTCAATTCCCTTTAGAACAAGAGCAGCAGCTACAGCTTCGCATCTCTAAGCCATCAACACGCATTGAACATGCTCTCCTACAGTCCCAGTCACTATTTCTGGCACTGGGTTTGCAGCTTCTCCTAGCTATGCCAGGGTGGTGTCCAATTAACTTATCAGTCGCAGCTCTGTGAGCCCTGCTGGTGCAGACTCTCAAATGCATAAATAATAAATAGGAAAATTAACATGCTGTCTCTGTTTCTCCACTCTTTTCAATTGCAAATGCATGTGATGCAGACACCATGGTGTACACACAGACACAACCGTGCACACACACAGGGTAGCTAAGTGCCTGCACTCCAGTTTGATTAATACTGCATTTGGTGATGAGTTCAGCTCGTGGCAAGGCTGCACACACAACTTGAGAATGACAGTAGCTTTAATAGACCTAATTTTCATTAATCTTTCTGCTTTTTTCTCCCTGCCTCACCAAGAAGAAAACTGAAGTTAATCAGGAAAAAAAAAGGAGTCTCCTTCACAGAGCTGGTGGGAGTTCACAAAGAGCTGCATTGGTTATTTTCCATATTCCCCTGGGGCTTATGTAGGAACAGACATTTAGTCCAAACTATATTACTTGGCTAACAAGATTTACAAGCAGTTTGAGATAATGCAATCATTTCCAAAATGAAGGAAAGGCATTCTCTAAAAAGTAAAGCTGAGAGGAGGGAGCGGAGGGCTCATTTTCTCAAAATCCATTATGTGCAGCCCGGGCTCTGCGTATGCGAGTGTGCACGTTGCTTTCAGACTCTGAAGACTGATTTAAAGACCAGCTCAGAATATTCCCCACTAGCCTTTATTTGCAACGTTATTTTTCATTTTCATCTAGATTATTTTCCTCCCTCTATCTCACATGAATCTTCCGCAAGCAAACAGCAGAATCAAATCAGGCTGCCCAGCCTCGCCTCATTGCTGCTGCATGTTGTTCCACACACTGTCAGCAGCCATGCAAGAGCAGAGCATGCATCAATAGAAACCGGAATGCTCAGCTAATGCAATAACACCCTGGCAAACAGATGCCTGATTTGCAGCATGTCAGATCCTCAGGGATCGTGCCCACTCCTTATTCACCTGGAGCTGCAGAGGAGCACAATTAGCTTTCCAAAATGATTGACGACCATTGAATTGTAGAAAATAGAGATGGAAAAGTCAACTGTGCAATCCTGCTGCTCCCCACTTCACCTACATGCACACCCACGCACAGTCTGAGCTCACTGACCAGGCATCACCCACAGACAGTGCCTCTTCCCCAACCCATGAATTTGCACTTGCTCCATCATCCTTGTTATGCATCCTTCAGGTTTCTCCTGCACAGCGAGGCTTAGTAAGCGCACAGGCTATTTAATATTAAATGTGCTATTTATTATTTACACAGCAAAAAGCATGTGCTAAGGAGTGCTTCTAACACAGATGCACAGAGCCTGGCCCCAAAAAACCTCTCTTGCTCCTCCCAGTGCGGCCAAGAGGAACAAAATCTAGAAACATATCCATGGCAGTGAGGATGTATGTAGGTCATAGCAACACAGCAGGCACTGGGGCCATGGCCAGGCTGGGTCATGCTGCCTGGGACTATTGCTGTGGCCATCCTTTTCCCCCAAGCTCTTCCAGCATATGCAGGCTCACACGTGCTAACATGAAAATGCAAGCCACAGCTCCAGAAAATACATATAAAAATCAAATTGCCCCCAAACACCCTGCAGGGACTGTGCCTCCTCACAACCAGAACAAAGTGTGGTTAGCCCTCAAAACCAGCAGCAGATGCCTACCAAATGGATAAGAGGGGTTGGATAAGTAAGTCAGCCAAGTCTCTGGATCACAGGCAGGATGGATTGCTTCATACTCATACTTACATAGCAAGATTAAAGTACTTCCTATTTGCAAGGAACCATCCCTATTCCTTGAGCTGCAGAGGACTCAGATGAAAGTATGAGAATAGCTGCCAAACCCAGGCAACACAAAGCAAAATTTTCATTTGCTCCTGAGAGGAGTTATTCTGCATTCCTGATCTCTGCCATTGCACAGCTATGCAAAACCCTGAATGGACACGTGGCTGTGAATAGTTCAAGAATAGTTATGCCCAGAATTCAAAGACAAACTTGCCCTGAAGTGATGTCCTATGCCCTGCAATACTGCACTGATTTATGCCCTTTGGAATGCTGCTGAAATTCAGAGAAAAAAAAAATACCTGAATGGGGGTTCAGAGACCCCAGGGGAACCTGTGACAGGGGGTGCAGAATCTCCAAGCAGCCTTCTTCCAACCCCATCCAGTCACCACCCCCAGCCTGTCCATGCTGCTTCCCTGGCTCTATACCTCAGGATTTTTCCCTAGGCTATCTCCACTTTGGTTTACCTTGAAAGAGCCATGGTTGCAGATGGGTCTCCACATAATCTATTCCCTACTTTGAATTGCTTTAATCACATAGATACATAGACAAGCTAGCAAAAAACTTGCCTTATTCTCCAGCAGGATTTTGAGTCAGCATTTTTGAAGAGTTTGCTTGCTACATGAAAACTTCTGCTGGGCATGCAGGATACTCAGACACCTGCTCCCTTCCAGTCTGAGACACAGAGACACTGAGTAGAACATAACCACTCCCAAATGTCAGTCAAAGCAGCCTTAATTAATGAATTGCAGCAAAACATACAGATGCATGGAGCTGACCAGGGGAGCTGGGGCTTTCCAGGGAGTGCCTACCCAGAAGCTTTTGTCCTCCTGAGAGGTTGATGCTGGTCACTGGGTCAGCAGAACTGCCTGTTCTCATGGACGTGAGTTCTCAGACTCCAGGCTGATGTGACCGCATATGCAGCACAGCTTTTTCCTGCTCTTATCACATCCATTGTAATGCTGCATAAGAAACAAGCTTTTGCTGCAGTCCATATCCAGCCCTCCTTCCAGCTTGCGAGACCTCTTCAGATGGGAGCAGAATACATTACAGCAAACCCAAATGAAGGACTCTGGTTTCACAAGTCAAAATCTTCTTTGGAGCAATGGAAAAACACCTATTTGCTGCACTAAACTAGGATTCGCACATCTGTCTTCAGCGCCTTACACAAGGAATTATGGCTGCATCATTGGCAGGATTTAGAGCTTCGGTCAGCTCAGAACGATCATGAGACTGAATTTACTTTCTGAGCAAGGCACTATTTTATGACATCCTCTGCCTTGAATATATATGCCCTTGAGTATATATGCACCCAAAGTCTCCTCGGGCAGAGCTCAGAATACAACTCAGTGAAGATAGTGACCTTTTCCCAGGCAGTTAAGCTCCCAGTCCAAGCCCAGTAGGACTGATGGCACAAGACAGGTTTCCTCAGTTGTACAATGTACCAGTTCAGGGCTAATTGGCTCTGCCTGCCAGCTTCTAGTATGAAAAGTACTTTAATCAGACATGTTCTTAGAGTGCTTCCGTTGCTCATGCGTGCTTTGGTAAATGGTTGTACGCTGCAGTTGTGCATCTAAAATTATGGCAGCTGATAAACTGGAGGCAGAAAAGGAAGATAGAGCTCAAGGAAAAGTCTGCCAAGTTTCTAACAAAATTCAAAACACAGCAATATTTAAGAGTGTACACGAAGCCAGCATTTGTCTGTGTTTCAGTCTGCCTTGAAATCCCCTGAGCAATCAACCCACGTGGAGGCAGCTTAAGGAATGGAAAAATCAGTCACTTCTATTTCTCATGTCTTTTTTAGCCTGCAAAGTATGATATGCAGTGGGAAAATGAGATCCAAACCACTTACTCGGCAACAAAAGCAATTTTGGTTGTCTTCAACTTAAGAAAACCACTGATACATCTTTCTAAGGCCTGTCATGACAGAAGTCCACAGATGCTTGACTAAGCATGTGGGCTGAGAGAGAAAAATCTATCATCAGATATGAATGTTTCTCAGAAGAGTCCAGTTGTTCACTCACTCCTCAAATCATCTTTTTCCATTCTCTGTGGACATACACATTGTGAATCAGGAGACTTGTGAAGAAGTCTAACCAATGAAAAAAAAATCAGTTCTTTCCAGTATTAACTACGCAGTGCTGCATGTCTAAGCACAGGCTTTTAGTTGCTTCATATTTAATATCCAAAAAGATGCACAGTCATTCGTGCAGAGCTGTGGTTGCATTCACCTTGTAAAGACAAGGTCCTAGTTTGACCAGTGTCCCTGTACACACTGCAGTGGCCTGAAGCAGAACTAGTGTAGGTGTCCCTCTGGTTTGCACAACTTGCAACTGTGCCATGCACACCTCTGGCAGAGCTGCACAAGGAGGGATCTTGAAGCATCTGCAGAAGTATGCCAAGATGATCATTTCAGAGTAGAAGGAACAAGGTGTTAGGCTTGGTGTGCAGAACAGCATACAAGGTCTATGCCATAGCTAGTTTCTCTTAGGTGGCAGGGAAAGCTTACACGCCTTTCCTCCTGACCAGGCTGCAGCTATGAGAAGTTCCACCCTTCTATGTAGGAAACAAGCTTCAATCCCAAGACACAGTGAGAACTTGCTGTTGATAACAACACACCACTCTGGTCAAGGGAGACTCAAGTCTCTGAGGCAACAAAACCAAGACCAACATGAATATTCAGAGTGTGGAGAGCAATAAGATCAGCCTCCTGCATACCATAGCTCAATTTCACTGCTTGCTTTCACGCACTATAACACTAACTCATGATTTGAGTGGTGCCTTACAGTCAGAAATACCTTTGCTCATGACAGTGCTCTCTCAGGTACTAATTGTCCTTATGGTAGGAGTTTTTCCCAGCTTTCCTAGGGAAGGGAGCTCAGATTCTTAAACAAGGCAGAGGAAATCACTGTATTTGTTTAGAATGCAGTGATTTGGCTTACGAAAAAATTATTTCCTCTGAAACTCCACAAATCTCTTCAGAAGAAGGTTACTACCAGAGCTTTTTTTTTTTTTAAACAAACAAACACAGAAACATGCTAGAAGGTTTTCCCTCCATGAAAATTATCTCGCAATTCTTTGCTGAAATTTCAAGCCCTCACCATCCTTGAAACAAAGTGTTTAAATGCCACATTTTAGCTGCCTATTCAATTCCTTTTAGTTCTCGTTCTTGCTTTTTCCTACCCATTTCTTTTACTTCCAGCTTTTTGAAACTGTCAAGAACGCAGGGGAAAAAAGAAGGATCTGTTCTCCCACTTCCTATATGAGGGCTGCTCCAAAATTAATGCATCCCATTTTATTATGGGAATCCACGATGTCAGGGGCAGATGATGTTATGGCAGTAGAGGCTGAACCCTCCCACCAATATTTCTGTTTCATTTCACTGCTGTGGGACAGACAGCAACAGAGAGGCAGTCTGACACAGTGGGAGTGCATATAGAACAAAGGTGTTGAACTGAATTCCTCCATGTGGGGAAAAATAAATGGCACTCATTGACACAGATTAATGCTTGCTGAATGTTTCTGCAGACCAAACTGGATGTGCGTACAGTGAGGCGGTGGGTGGTCTGTTCCAGCAGTGGCAACAGAGACCTGAAAGAAATCACATTCTGGATGGCCATGCAGATTTTTTGAGCACAGCATGTAGGCTCTTGTTTACTGCTGGCAAAAGAAAAAAAAAAATAATGTGTAGCTAATGGTGGTGACTATATTGAAGAGTAGTGCTTTGTAGCTGAGAATTTGCTTAGTGTTACTGCATTCCTTGCTGTCGTTTCCACGGAAATAGGAGGCATTACTTTCAGAGCAACCTACATAGTTGAAGAAACCTTCTAAAGCTGAAGGAATTCTAACACACTATGGAGTTTCAACAGGCATAGTTTTACTTTCTGATTGCCATATCAGAACTTTCTTTCTACAAACCCAAGGAATTCTGGAAGAGCAGACAAAGCAAAACAAACGAACAAACAAACAAAAACCTTAGAATGAAAAGGAAAAAAGTAAGTTACTTCCCCAACCTTCTGTGTGACTTGGCAGTCGTTTACAGTCCTGACTAGTTAGATAAAATAAGAACCTGGAAGCAAAACCATGAGGATTCTAGTTTTGGGATTTTCATTTTTCCCCTAGCACCATGAGGTTTTATATTTTCAGTTAAATTTCTTTTCTCCCTTTTCAACCAGTCCTATCGTTTAGGCTGCATAATAATTTCCCCTGTTTAATATTTTTCTAGCTCATCTTGCATTTGCTTTCAACAATAAGGCTCAGCATTAATTATTTTTGGTTCTGGGAATAATTAACTCAGACAAGAGCCCACCCCATACACAACCTTGCTCCTGCCTACACACTGCATCGTGTCTACATTTATCACATCTGAGCACAGTTTACGATCCTTTGTGCAAAGAAAACCATAAGAAACAGGGCCCCATGCCCTGCCCTGGTATTTTGGTTGCCCTCAGCTCCAAGTGCACCCTAAAACCTCTACACTGGTGAGCTTTGTGTCTCTAGGGACACGCTACCTTATACAAATACACTAAGGAAGTTCAGTGGTGGGCAGTTTCCTAGTTACATGGTGTTTGCCTTCCGCACCAAGCGTCCATCTAGCGCTGGTGAGATATGGAGAATGAAGACTCTGGGGCATTATCAGCCTATGTCAACACACTATTAATAATCATTACTTCTGCACTGCCTATTGCTCGGCACTCCCAGCCGGATTAGCTCTGCTTTTTGCATCTCAGCTGTACACATGCTTATTACCACACCACCTTTACAACCAATGCAATTACTTGGCAGATTACTAAATGCTACAGATATAGCAGGCTTATCTCTGAAACCATCACAAAACCTCCAGGGCTAAAAAACAATAATAAAGTAATTGTAACAGAGATTAACTAATTTTCCCCCCTCCCATACGCTTGAGTGTTTGCTTTTCTTTCAGTTTGCATGGAGAACTGCTCTGCTTGTTCTAGTGGTGGCAATGATAAGCACTGAGAGAAGCAGCAGGCAGGAGCCTGCCTGGGGTGGATGTGGCCATGAATGCAGTCGCTCCAGGTAGGACCAGGGCAGGTGTGATGGTGAGAACTGCTGCCCCTTCTTCTCCACCTCCTGGCTATTTCCAGAGCTTGACTGAATAAGCTTGTCTGCTTTTTGTTCACAAGCATAATATTTACAAGTCCTTTCAACTGCCTGAATTAAGAGGGAAAATAAAAAGAAAACCTGAAATAAGGACAAAGCAAACAAGTGATTCTCACAGAAGCCTCTCAATACCTCTCAGTGTCCCATGCCAGACAGGAAGAGAAATGATAAGATCTTAAGCTTTCCTACTTTGAGGATGTGCCTGCCCAAGGCAGCAGTGGAGTCCCCATCCCTGGAGGTGTTTAAGAGACAGGTGGACATGGCACAAAAGGGAATAGTTCTGTAATGGGGCTCCGCAGGCCAGGCTGATGGCTGGACTCAGTGATCTCGAAGCTCTTTTCTAATCTGGATCATTCTGTGATTCTACGGGCAGAAAATCCTGGCTCTGCAGAGGCACCCCCACGCACTCTGGTTCATTCCCGTTCACAGTCTCAGGCAAATGGGATATGCTGGATGCCAACTTGAGCTACACATAGCAGGGCAACGATTCTCCTCGCTACACTGACATCTATTTTTAAACTACTGCATATGTTTCCTTTCATTACCAGTCACACTCATTTGCTTTGAAAGGAGGTTACAAATAAGGAGAAAGCCCCTCATTAATTAAGTGACTGGATGGGTCCATGCTTTTGGCTGAAGAGATTTATTGCCTCCTCCCTCCCTCAGCAGCCACACAGGCTTAAAGGCTGCACAAAGAAGAGCTGCTCAGCTCTGGTTTTGAAACAAACTGGACAAACACCAACGTTCAAAAGATGGGACTGACCCAAATTCTCCTTTTAACCTCTTGGCCTATTCGAATCAGACAGTTTCAGAGCAGCTGACATAGGTCCCTCTGTAAGAATACTAGGAAAAAATTCAGATTGGAAATTAAGAAAAGTTTCTTAGGGTGGTGAGGCACTGGCACGGGCTGCCCAGAGAGGTGGTAGAGTCACCATCCCTGGAGGTGTTCAAGGAAAGGGAAGATGTGGTACTTTCAGGGTTTAGTGGGCAATATTAGTGGTAGGTGGACAGTTGGACATGATCACCTTAGGAGGTCTTTTCCAACCTTAATGATTCTATGAAGGCCAGAGAGTGCCACCAGGAGCTGGGCTTCCCTGCGCTGTGAGAATGGGAGGAAGAAAAGGCCTAAGGAAAAATGTAGAAGGAGTAATGTAACACAAAAAGGAAAATAAAGTTTCAAACAAGCCTCAACTCCCCTAATGGAAACAAAATAAAACAATCCCAGCCTCCAACAAGGTGTTCAAATGCCTCCGTTCTCTGTATCTGGAGAGCTTGGGCAGGCAAACATCTGAAGGATGTTATTTGGAGCAGCTTGCTGGCTTTTCCTGGAGTTTAATAATAGCAACCGTATTTATAAGACTAAAATGTTTTTGTTAAAAGGCTAAGTAGTGGTATGTCACGCTAGTCACTTTAATTTAAAATAAATTCTAGAAGTTCTCACTGGAAAGGCTTGCAGCAAACTATAAATACATGCAATATGCAGATGGATTTTTTTGAAAGCAGATTTATTCTTCTTTGGAGACTGCATGAGGGCCCAGCATTTCTGTGGCACAGATTTCCAGAGGCCCTAGGAGTCAGGATTTTTACTGATATTGCTACAGTTTTGTTTTTTTCCAGCTCTTCTGCATGGAGTGGCTACAAATTCCTGGATTTCCATAGCATCCATCCCTGGGAGAAACTAGTGGAGAATACAGATGGCCCTTCTCACCACACACATTCACCTCCTTTGCAAGCCCAATATTCCAGATCCCAGCAGCTCCCCTCTGTTCATGCTCACAGGGAGCTTCACAGTGTTGCTGATGGTCTTTCTTTGGCTCCTGAGCTGGAGCGCGTGATGCCAGATGCGTGTTGCCCTAGCAGCAGTCCCACAGCAAAGCAACAGAGCTGTGGCAAGGCTGGCAGAGGTCTGCAACCATGCAGGTCTTTGGCCCCACATCCCTCCTGTGCACCCCGTGGTGCAGCTCTGGGGCTTACCTCCCTTGAATGCCCTTTATCAAGGGCAGGGTTTTTATTGCGGCAGTTGTAAGAGATGATGCCGGTGAATTCCTTAGAAGGGACTGAAGTCAGGCTGCTACCAGATAGCAGGAAATATTTATAACAATCTCTTCCAACTGCAGCCTTTCATCTAAAATCTAAACAGAAAGCTGAAATCCCCGGGCCTGTAAGTTGACACCTTGGCTATATATGGTCAAAGAAAAGGATGCTAAGTCCCTAGCAATGAGATCCATTAACCTCTGTTAAAATTAACAAGCCTGCATTGTCAGCCAGCTTCAAGGCTGGGTTGCCATGCTGTGCATGTGAAGAGCTCTGCTGTCCCAGGGATGTGCCAGCATGCTGTGCTCACCGCTGCCTCTGCAGCAGCCTGATGTGCTGGTAACACAGAGCATCCCCCTGCAGTCAATATACAGCAGTCGTTGCTATTGCAAAGCCACTGGGTGACCCACAGGGCTCTGAAAGCACAGCATTGCGGAGCAGAGGCATTTAGCAAATATCTGAACATCTGAATTTCAAGAACAGATTGTAAAAGAAAACGAAAGCTTCATCTTTTCAGTTCTAACATGCCGTCTCAACCTGCTTATTGTTACTGGGAGAACAGCAGAAAATCCGTTTCTGCATGTGTCCCTGCCATATGCAGTGACAAAACCATGAGAACCATTTCTATTTAAACACGAGCCCTCTTTTGTTTCTCTTCCTGTAACTCACACTTTAAAAAAAAACACCACCACTCAGTCTCCAATCTCCATTAGTGCTATGCCAAAAGCAATGCCAACTGGCTACACCACAGCAAATGGTGAGCACACAGGGCAGAAACAACCATCAGACACAAGACTCTTTACAGCAAGGATGCTGGCTTGAGAACTGTAGTTTAAAATACAACCCATCACAGCTTTTGCTGGTGGTGATTGTGTGGGCTGTGTCACAATGCATATTTGTGCAACAGAAACATCTTAAGATAATGCAGGAGGTGAAGACAATCCTACTGACATGCTGGGTTCAGCATTTTTTCTAGCTCCTCACAGCCAATCTTCCAGGAAACCACCTGGTCAGGGTGCATAGCCTTCAAGTGCCAGCATCTCTGCTGCACCTCTTGACAGGCTGCCTGCAAGCCATTTCTCACTGCTAAAAATACCCATCTTCATACCCACAGATTTACAGATAGACAGTTATCATTTAGCAGCTCCCTGCAACCTTGCTTTGCTTCTCCAGAACCTGGGAGGAGCACAAGACCATAAAACTCAGAACATGAGCAGGGGAAACCAGGGCTGGAGGAGAGGTTTGGACATGGGTGCAATAGGAAAAAAAGGGACTCTGTGAGAAGAAGGACGGACAATATTTTCCACCCTCAGGGGGAACACCTCAAATAGGGACATGGTGTGGTGATACACTGATGCCTGCTGACCCTTCCCAGCTTCCCCATCTGTTCTAGAGCCACTTTGCCATCAGGCATGATTGTTTCTGCACTCCTCAGAAGCCTGGTTACCTCTGACCACTGGTTGGATTGCCAGCCCTTTGATTTTTTTCCTTAGAAATTTCAAGAACTAAACCCCAGGGGTTTAAACCATAGAATGGCTTGGAAAGGACCTTAAAGTCCTCACTCCCTACTAGGAGAAAATTGTCCAGGCTTATCTTGTTACTCCAGTAGTAGTAAAGTACTCTAGACTTTAAAACAGGAAGTGGTTGACAATGAGAAACTAGGTAATGAAAGCTCCAATATAACTCATACCTCTGTCTTTTTCCTGTGTGAATTCCAGCCAGTGCAATCACACCTAAACGTGACATGGCTACATATGCTGAGATTGCTCAGAACGGCACGGACAGACCGCTTTGGTTGTCTCCTTATGGGGAGAGCGTTGTACAGGCATATTAGTTTCAGTCCTACAACAGCTGAGGCCAGTGAAATACTTGATTAATGGTTTTCCTCAGAAGTTCCTCAGTGTAATTCCTCCTTTTAGTGGAAGTGAGGAACATTGGAAACTTCTTACAGAAGACTAACCTTTATTTTTAAATTAAGAATTACAGAAGGAAGAATCACAGATTTTACAGGGTTTGGTTTTTTTTAAAGCAAAGACACCTGGAGCAAAATAAAACGTCAGCCTTTCCCACACCTGTTCTCAGTGGCAGAAACCCACAACACAACACTGCCAGTAAGTGACCTGCAGCCACATAACCTTTAGACCAGCTATGAGACAAAGCCTTTATTTGCAAGCTGTCATTGGTATTTAAAAATTGATGGCTGCCATTCTGACACAAGGAATTAAACCTCACTTTAGTGTGAATCATGGAATCATTAAGGCTGGAAAGACCAATAAGACCACCATGTCCAACCATCAACCCATGTCTGTGACCACCCCAAACCATATTCCTCAGTGATACATCTCTACAGTTCTTGAATACCTCCAGGGACAGCGATTCCCCCACACCCCTGGGCAGTCTGTCCCAGAGCCTCATCGCTCCTTCTTAGGGTAGATGTTTCTTAGAATTTAACTTGAACCTCTTCTAGCACAACTTGAGGCAATTTCCACTCATCCTATCACCATTCCCTGGGAGAGAAGGCCAACCCCCACCTCACAACAACCTCCTGTCAGGCAGTTGTAGACAGCAATACTCCCCTGAACCTCCTCTCTTCAACTGAAGAACATTCCAGCTCTCTCAGCTGCTCCCCATCAGACTTGTGCTCCACACCCTCACAGCTTTGTTGCCTTTCTCTGGACATGATCCAGAGTTTCAATACCTTTCTTGTAGTGAGGGGTCCAGCCCTGAACACAGCACTTGAGACACAGCCTCACCAGAGCTGAGTGCAGGGGAATGATGCTCTCCCTGCTCCGGCTGGCTGCACTGTTGTTGACACAAGTCATGATGCCGTTGGCCTTCCTGACCTTGCACACTGCTGGTTCCTATTCAGCTAGCTGCCACTGACAACACTCCCACATCCTTTTCCTCCATGCACCTTCCTAGCCGCGCAGTGGGTTCACACCACTCTGTGTTAATGACACTTCTTTTCATATTAAAAGTCATTAGTGCTACAGTGTTGAGAAGTTAACTGCTGCCAAATCAAGGCCCTTGCTCACAGAAGCTGGTGCAAAGAGACCATCATTTTACTTCATTTTTAATGACCCAAATGCAAGCCTGAAGCTACCCATGTTTAAACGTGTTAGCAGAGCTCACCAGTTCCCTTCTAATTAGTACATGTGCTTAAGCTCCAGAAGAAAGAAATGAATATAACCAATGGCACAAACTAAAGAGCACTGTGCCCTACTTCCCACAGCTGCTGCTGGACATCACCACCATGCGCAGTTCCAGGCACAGAGCTGGCATGCAGCCCTGCTACTCCCTGCTGCTCCTTTGTAGGATTTTCTGTCACCTAACAAGGGTGCCAGGAACAACTGTTTGCTTGCAAGGAGCTGTTACAGAAACGACACAGTATACACCTTTTTAACCCTCTGGCTTTTACATAGGCAGAGATGCAATGTTATTACTTTGCCTTCTGCCATAGTAGTTTTAAAACATTTGACTAAAATCCAGCTCCTGCTTAAGTTTCCAGCATTAATGAATGAAAGTGAGGCTCAAGTTGCAACTTGAACATTTTGTGAAGTAGTAAGTTAAGAAAAAAAAACAAAACAAAACAACAAACCACCAGAGTTCAATTAATCTCTTCAGATACCAATTTAGTCACTTGCAACATTCCTAAAAGGTAAAGCCTTTTTCCTGAAGTAAACGCTATTGCAGTGGAACAGAAAGCACAGCAAGACAGCAGAGCAGCAAGGTCCTATGCCATAGCAAGGCACAGATCCATTCAAACAAGACAGCAGTAAGTACAAAACAAGATAAAGAAACTGCTTACCTTTAGAAGGCCTACAAGGTCCTCAAGTAGACAGGGATCCCCAGGTAAGACACCCTCACCTCTACTGCCAGACCTTAAATGAGGTTTGGAAGTGGTGAATCCTGGCTCTAGCCCTTCCAGTCACTCAGGAGTAGTGCATGCACCTGAGCTCTCCTGGGTTGGCCCCACCTTCCCACCAGGTGCTCAATCACTGGTTCAGGCTGTGACTCAACATTTTCACTACACCTGTTCACACAGACTGGTATATATTCCCTTGATTTTTCAGCAAAGTGATTTTTAATCTCTGGTGTAGCTGAAAGAGAAGGGATCAACATAGTCTTAAACATGGAATTCTTCACATTACCTTTTTTCTTCCCATCTCTCGTGAGTGCATACACATAATCACCCACAAAGAATCTGGCTACCCTGGCACCGAAATGCTGAACAACAGCAGATTAATTCAGATCACTTTAGCTCTCCCTTTCACGTGCACAATTTGAAACTGTGTTGGCATTGGTGGCTATTTTTCTTCCTAAGCCCAAATTAATTTTCTTTTCCTTATTGCTTTTATTATGGCTGTCTAGCATCAAGCAAGGCCTTTCCCTGCAAGCACAATGAAGCTGAAATATCTGCAGTACCAGTTCAATTAATTTAAGACATAGATTATATAGCAACAGCCCAACAGTTTTTCATAACCAGCCTCTTTTCTAATTCCCAAGAGCTTAGCTGTGTTTTCCAGAAGGTCTCATGTGTACCCTACACATGGCAAAGTGTTCAGGTAGGCTGCTGTGGCTCTCCCTTCACCCTTTTCTCCTCTCTTCCACTTTGCACCTGAGACATGGCCATAAATGGTCCCAGCACAGTATCAACATGCTAGCAGCCTGGCCATGAGTTGATGGTGACTGGGACTGGGGATCAAAGCCCCGTTCACCAGCACAGCCTGGCACAGAAGTGGTGCTGGTTTCTCTCACAGGTTTCCCCTTTGTGCCACTGAACCTCTTCAGTGGCTTCCTGGGATCTCCACTAAAAATACACTGCTTTAGAAGCATAATGAGCTCCCCGAGTCGAGTCTTTTACTGACTCCCTGCAAATCACTGAAAGGACAAACTGCTGTTTCGATTCATTAGCAAATGCTTTGTAGAAATCTGTTTGTATATTCGCAAGAGACCAACGCACTCATTTATGTCAGGCCCAGGAAGACTGGCACAGAGGAGCCTCTCCCCTTCCCTTCCAGCTCTGCAGGGTGGACAATGAAGATCAATTTTCCTCCTAAAAGCACAGCAAATTCTCCCCTGGCACAGTAAGGGCCAGACAGGGCTCTCTGGATGTTATTCAGCATTTTTCTTAAAACCTCAACTCTGGGAGCTCTGGGATTCAACAAGAAATTTAATTTTCACCTAAAATACAATGCGCAAAAAACCCCTGGAGGGTTTAGTTTTTAGCACTGCAGAGGAAAACATCACCAGAAAGGCTCAGGCAAATAAAATAAACCTCATGATATTGGCATAATTTGCAGATCTTGTACGATTTAAGCAACCAAATCACCACGGCAGCTGTTTGTTATAATATTGTAAATGTGACCCACAGAGACCCGTGCAGGACCTACAAGAAAGTGGAGGCAAAGACCAGGCAAGAGAGAGGAATACTAGGAGACAAGAATGCAGGAAATAAAGCTCTAGGCTATTGCTTGGACTTTTCAAACTCACTGCCTTCGGACGCTTAATATTTGCTAATTAAAACAAGCACCACAGCTTTGACACCCTAAACTGAGCTAAAGCTTTCCATGAGGGTTTGTGGTTGCTGGAGAAGAGGAATTTCAGAAAACTTCAGGTTGGTTCAGCAGTTCTCTGCTGGATGGTACAGATTCATCCCAACTTTCCCTCATCATCTTTTTTACAACATTAACATCCAGAAGCAGCAATGGAATAGAAGTTACTGCTGCAGCCCACAAAGCTTGCTGGCTCAGTTACCTGGGGTGCAACAGCATGTGTTTGAATCCAAGGCAAGTGCTTTGCAGGGAGAGCAAATTCTCTTTCTACCTTGGAGAGGGCAGGGTGAAGGATCAGAGGTTAGGGGCTATTTGCACTAGTAAGACAAAAGAACAAGGAAGGGAAGTACTGTGTTAGGATCTGTGCTCAGTTACCCATAGGAGCAAAGAAATCCCCCCACACAGTGCCAGAGCACTGGATTCCCATTACCCACTCTGGGAGAGGAAGAACACTACGCAGAAATAAGAAGCCAGTAGTCCAAGTGAATTTTCCAAGGTCTTGTAATTGCCAGGTGAAGTTTAATATGCACAGCCCTCAGTCCACCACCACCTTCAGATCAGTTCATTAGCACCTTTGGGAGTGTTCTCCAAGACCGCCAGTTCTCAGGGGGCTGAGATGCAGTGTTTTAATTGTATATAATTAAATACTGCTCCCTTATCTAGATTTCAAAGTTTGCTGCTGGGGCTTCAGTACCAACACTCTTTCCCTCTAATTAGCTTCCTTAATCTGTGCAGCCTTGCTTCTTCCCCCACAGGGACAGGGCTTTCCTGCAGGGAAGCTTGGATTGTGTCTAATTATTAACAAAGGAGACAGACGGCAGGCGAGCACCATCCCCATCCCAGATACTATTGGGAGCAAAGAGCCCATATGGGGTAGCCGCAGGGAAGCTCTGAAGGCTGTATGGATGGATTTGGTCTTTGCTCCATCTGTAGGTTGCTTTGCATATTACCCCACCAGCCATTTGCAGCAGGAGATCATGCAGGACGAAGGCCTCTTGACTGAAGTACAGCTTACACAACGAATGCTTTTGCCTGGCTAGCATGTAAAAACAGGAGAGGGAGAGTTCCCAAGACCTCGTGTGACCCAGTGCTGTCCTAAAAGAGACAAGACACCAAACACTTCCAGTATCAATAACAGCTTTCCTCTGTTATTGATAGAAATTGCCCACTCCCGAGCTACTCTGGGTGGATCTATACATACAAGGAAGGAAATCCCTTCCTGTCTAATTTGAACTTCCTCTGCTACTGCTTCAAGACCCTGAAGACACAGATTGCCCTTTACGTAGCTCAAGGTTTAGATTTCTCCTAGGCCACGGTCTAAATTTAAAAGTTCTAGTTCTCTCAGTCTTTCTCCTAGGGTCTCATTTCTCAGACCACCGGTCATTTTCTGTGCTCAGGACTCTCCTCAACTTTTCCTGGATTTTGTGAATATCTCCAGGATGACATCAGCCTCATTCATTGCAGAAGCATGACACTGTGAGCTCAGATTTGGCTGCTGGCTCATGATGGCCTCAATCACTCCCCTCCTGCTTGGATCTGTGCTTATGACTTTCTTGCACAAGCACTTGTCTTTAAAATGTCCTGCTTCCTCTCAGGCTATTTCTCAGCCCACCTCTCTAAATCTCTGTCCTAGCCACAGTACTGCTTCCAGTGTATCCACTCTATCTGCGTGTTTAACAGCAAACTTGTCTGCTCCCAACAAGCTTCAGTTCAGGATAACACCTGCTGAACACATCTTCACCCTTGTCCACTTCCACATTTCTCTTTTCACACAGGTGTGACCCCATCACCCCAGTGGCCTGTTTAGCCAGCACCTCTTTACAGAGATACTGAACTAGGTAATATTAAAAACACTTCTGAAGTTGAGTTATGTGACAAGCACTGTTTCTCTCGTACCCAAAAGTCTGGCATAAAAGGAAATTAGGTTGGCTTGATAAGATTTGTACTTGACAAATCTGTGCTGGCTGTTACTCAACTCCTTGTTATCTTTGAAGTACTTACAAATAATGTGTTGATTTATTCCAGACTCTTTCAGGTGTAGAAGCAGACCTAATCTGATTGAGCTGCTATTGAAGGCAGCGTTGGAGCTTGACTACAGATGGACTACAGGGAACTGCTAGGAGCTCTGAGAGACCCTCTGGCATTCCCCTAACAACACAAAGCTAAATGTTAGTATCCACACTCACTCTGAGAACAGGTAGGTTAAATCATCTCCATCCTCCACGTGTGAGATTCCTGGAGGGGTTTCCTGACAGCCCCACAAGAACAGCTGAAGCATATTGAGGGAGGGATGTGCTTCTTGGTGGGAGCTGCCATTCAGCTCCACTCTCCTTCTCCCTCTGCACTACTAAGGTGTGGGCAAGACACCTCCTTTCCTTCTAATTCTCATCCAGCTCCTGCCCAACCTGACTCCAACCCAATTGCTCCCATGCAGCGCTGTTACATTCCTCCCTACTGAGCCGGCCCATTTTCTGTTTTTGTATGATTCTTTCCAAGTTCCAGGTCACTGGAGAGCTCGTGAGTCAGGTAAATCTCCTGTTACAGTTCCCTCCCTTTCCCCTGCAGTAGAATCATTTGTGCACAGGCCATTAATACTGACTTTGTTTATATTATTTTTAACCTGTGCAGAAGTGATATCTTATCCCCCTAGGTCCCATCACACATCCAGTCAGTAGGAGGAACATAAATTTCAAAAAACAGTCCTGAACTGGGAGTGCAGATCTAATGAACTAAGAAAAGGCAAAGCCCTGTGCAGTCTCTGGTGCTAGGCAAACCCTGCTCCCCGCTCAAGCCAAAGCAGTACCTCTCCTCTCAGATCCAGTCACCTGTTCCCAAAAAAACCAGCCTGGGAAGGCTCAACAGGTGATGGACCACTTAGTGGATTAGTATATTTCTACTCCAAATTGTTTGCAAAGGCCCGATTTATAACTGTTTTATTCTCCTGGAGGCAAGCAACTTTATTCAGCAGAGATTGAAAAAGATCTCCTAGGAATAAAGGAACTTCCTGGCAATGATGCCACAAAATGAAAACCACCTCCATGAAAAAAAACAAACCCACCGTCCCACAAAGCTAGTATCATATCCACTAGGCCTCAGAATAAAGGACCCTTCAGCCCAGTTCCATATCTGTTCTCAGCAATCTGGGAGCATCTGCATTGGGAAGACTTCCTCTGGAAAGGGTTTTGCTCTGATCAGCTCCTTCTCTCTCCTCCTGGCGCCCAGTTCGTGGGGATCCAGTCTGTGCCCCAGTTCTTTGCCAGTGCTTTGTTGCTTGCTGCCAGGCACATTTTATTGTCACTGTGATTGTGTAGGAAGGCGTCCAGGCACTATGGAAATGGAACCATATAGGGACTGGACAGAAAAGGCACATGCTGGTCACCCTCTCATTTGCACAGCAGTGGGAATATTTGTTCTCTTATGCTAAGATATTTTTAAAACAGAGAATGCTGTTATTATTCGTTGTCACCCAGGATCCAGCATTGCCATTCTTGGAAACCAGCACAATGCCTCCTGTTTCAGCATCAGAAACATTATTAGCAGACTTTTTGATATCTCCCCAGATGTTATCAGGTTAAATGGCATTTGGGACACGGACAAGGTTGGCACGATCTGCAACTGTGCCTGTGACCACAAAGCAGAGGACGTACCCCCACCAGTTCCAGTGCAGGCAGCCATGCACTCAGCCATTGCGTACTCTGTGAATGACTAACCTATATCAAAGCTTCTGGCCTGACAGTGTTGTAGGGATACAGGTGGTTAAGCCAGACCAGAGCATGGGTCTGCTTCTGACTCAGCCGCCTGTCTGCCAGGGCCAGCTTTTCCTCTCTGCTTGGCTTTGGATGACAGCAGATGTTTCTCTGCCCATCTGCTTGGATGCTGGCTGTAGTCAGCTGTCTGCTTTTTTGTTCTATTGGTCTCACATTAAGCCCACAAAACTACTAAATACGATCCACTGAGGTCAGGCCTAGGGGAGAACTGTCAGAGGGAGGGAAGCCTATTCCCAAGGAAGGGGCACAACTTGAACTCAAGGGTGCTGCACACATTTTTGGGTTGAATTTACCCAGGATAGGATCCCATGTGGACGGGAAGGAGAAGGGTGGGTACATGCTGCAGCTGGTGCTAGTGCCACTGCCAGCAGCGCTCAGGCCCATGGCAGGGGAGGAAAAGCACCTGCGAAGGAGGACAGGGCTTCTCCTGCCCACTGTTCTCATCTCCCCACCAAGAAACCAAGGAGCCATGTTGTGCTACAGGATGACTTTCCCATACCAACAGGCTTTGCTAGGATAGCTGCTTTACTTTCTTAAAACAAGCCTAGATCCTGTGTTTTATAAATTACTACAATGCTTTTAATAGGTAGCCTTTTCATAAAGGAGAACAGTGGATGTGTACACAGGCCCTGATGAAGCTAATAACTGCCTCTCAATAGCTTTCAGAGAGTTATTACATATTTAAGATCCAAGCTCCCTTAATCAACCACAGAGATGCAGCTGGCAGCAGTAAATTGCCAACAACAGCTCATTACAAATAAGGAAACATTGTTTTTTCAAGGACAAAAACTGTGTCAGTCCTTCAGCAAGAGCTAACCACTCTTGTCTTCACCCCTCTTCCCCCCCTGTCCCCTCAAGTGATGTGCTGGCACATCTCGCTTCATCCAATAACACAGCCTTGCTGCCTAATCTACTCCACAGGGGACATCATCAGATCAAGTTCCTAGATCTCATGCACATGCATCATGACTTATTTGGGCAAACAGCACGGACTGCATACTGCGCACACCCTCCCCAGGCAAGCCACGGGCAGGGCTTGTCCTACAACACCGCAGTGACTTGCTGCAGGAGCACACCCACTGGCTTTCCTCTGAGGATGACCAGATCAGCCCAAAAGACACATAGAGAAACTGTTATGACAAAGCACATTGTAGGCTTGAGACCTGGGAATGCTTTTCTGAGCCAAAACATATATGCACAGTATCCACATCACCTCCTGCCCAGCTTGCATACACAAGCCAACAGCGAGCACAAATCAGGCCTAGTGAGGTGCACGTTCAGCCAGCTCTTAACATGCCTCAACATCGGACATGCACTTTTAGTGGTCCTCCTGAGATGACTGAGAAAACAAAATCCAGCACCCAGCCCTATGCAACACAGGGTTTCTGCTGCAGGCAGCACCATTCCTCAAGGCCCCACACTGCATTTCCTTCTCCACCCTCAGGGTGGAGCACAGCACAGTTGCCACCCTCAGGGTATTTCTGCCCTCAGATCAGAAAGGCTTCCTGAATGGTAAAGCCATATGGACTCTCATTTTCAACTAGCGATGAATTTCCTTTCTTTCATGCCAAATGCCTAGCCTCATAGTGCTTTCATTTTGCTCAGTGTTGGAAGACTCAGACTGCCCTAAGCAGATCAATCCCCCTGAAGAAAATATTTCAAGCTTGCTTGGTTTCCTCCTCCTACATAGTAGTATCAATCTGTAAAGCACAAAGCTTAACAGAACTCCACACTACGTGGCCTTATTTTCCCTACTGTCTCCTAACATGGCATTCTGCTGTACAACTAAGACACGAGCACAGCAACTTAAAAGCATTCAGGAAAGGCTAAACGTGTCAACAGAAAGGAGAAAAAGAAGAGAGAGCTTATCCTATTACAGTTGCATCTTTCCCTGCTGAAGAAGGGACAATCATCTCAGGACCCAAAGCAAAGCTGCATTTCAGCCCTAGGGAACTTCTACTTCCCAAAACTCCTTTGGAAAGGGAAGTAAGCCCCTGAGACATACCACAGCCTTGCACTACCCGTATGCTCAGCTGTGCTCTGTGCCACCTCCAGTGGGCTGGATCCAGGATCCTGAGTGTGCTCATGCCAAGATCCCAGGATCTAGGTCCTGGTTGTTGTATTTGAGCTGTGTGTAAAGCCCACTGAGCCAGGTAGAACTGCTGCTGGCAAGGGGAAAATACGCTCCAAAGCCCAAACTGGGCAGTAGAAGCCAGATGAATAAGTTTAATCTTTGGTCAGTTTTGCTGCCTCATGCTGTGCCTCCAGCCATGAACCCTGTACAAGCCAGGGTCTGTGAGGGGATGCACACCAACCAACCCAAACAAAGAGAGAAAGAGAGAAACAATGCTTTTGATGACGAAAAATGGAAAGTGGAATGTTTGCTTGATTCACCTTCAGCCTCATTTATACCAAACTCTCTGCCACACTGGGTTGGTCCCTGCTCCTCAACTGCATTCTACTGTAAGGCTGGCAGTGCTGGAGGTTTCATTTCATCTCCTGAAGCTGCAAGTCACAGATGCAAAGCTGAGCTAGAGAAGGGTGAGCCAGGATTTTATTTTTTGCTATTTCTGTAGAAATACCTCACTCAACTTTTTCTGGAAAAGAAAAGGAGAACTTAAAAAAGCAGTACTACTTGGTTTTCCCCTCCTGCCACAATCTATATTTATTGACACTGGCATTTTTAAAGAGCCCTTGGGAGGGACATTCGCTCTGAGGATATTTTCCATACAAATCAGAGAGTTTAGCAGGTGTTTATGTCACTGTCCTAGATTTGTGCTTCCAGAGAAATACCAAAGCTGGCTTGGACAAGAAACTTTCAATGGGCCAAGAACTTCCCTCCCTAAGCCAGCAGCAGGCACCTTTTAGAAAAACAACGAAACCATACATTGTAAACAGCAAGATATATTAATAAAAGATTGTACATGCATTTATACAGCATAGCTGAAGTACGTGTAGAATTGTTTATAATTTAGTCTACCGTCTTCCTCACTTTTAATTGCAGAACAAACTTTTCTGCTCAGTACTCAGGGGGAGGCAGATATCTGGAGTACAGGTTGTAATAGTTCTCTAGTTGCAATGACAGCTCTAGAAAAGCTGCTATTTCTTGACTGTGAAAGAACATGTAGTTTTCTTGCAGCTCTGCAGTCACATCTGGAAGAGACGCACTTCCAGAAGTTTGAAGACAGCAAGGAGAAGAGATCGCATCAGCTGGGGAAAAGATTGTTTCCTGCTCCAAGATAGGAGGCTAGATTCCTTTTGAACTATTTGGCAGTTATTTATTCCATCAGGGGATAAAAATACACTGGCTAGATGAACCCCTGTCCTTTCTGACGGTTACAATACCTGCAGCAGATGGGTGTGCAGGAAAAGCCTGCAACTGCACATCTTACTAGTCCACGTTCTCATCAAGAAAGCTTTACTCATCAACAGAGATGCAAGACAAGGCCAGAGACGCCTTGCTGAGGTGGCCCCAGAGGAAAAGGTTTCTCCTAAACTTTACATCATAGCCGCTTGTCCTAAATGTATGTCTCACACTAGAGGTCCCTGTGCAACATCACTGAGATGCTGGCTTTACTGAGATGTAGGTTGGACATCTATAGCTTTCCCACATAACTTGGGATGATCTGTTGAAATGCTCAGCAGAGGCACGACTTCAGCATTTACACTGCAGTTTTGTATATTCTGAGAAAGGAGAAATCAACAGATTGCAAAATGGGAAATTGTGGTATCCACAAACAAATAACACGTTACGTAACCGGGCCTTTTGGGAGTTGGAGGGAGATCTCCAGGAGATCCAGGCTCTCCCAGCACTTCCTAATTTTAGTGGGACTTACCAGCAAGCCGGTCCTCTAATTTAAATACAGTCTTCCACACTGTTTTCTTTTACCTTCTCACCTTCCTGCACTTGCTCTACCCTCTTTGTTAGTGTCCCAGAGAAACATATCTTGCTCAGTTTTATTGAACTGATCAATACACCCTAGATTGGCAGAGCTGAAGAAGCACTGAAGACATTTAGAATGAGCAGCAAAGCAATTTCTTGGCCAGCCAAGCATGGGAAATATTAAAGTTTTAGAACTTTGACTTTACTGAGTCAAGTACTACAGAATGGCAGCACTCTACATAGCTGTGATTTAGCTGAAACACTGCACTAACACCCAGTGATGTAGTAAACAGGCTTTATCCCTGTAACCCGCATACTGTGCTAGCACATCTTGGATTCCTGTCAAAGCAAGGGGAGAATACCTATAAGCAGCAGCTCAGCTTCAGGACCAGATTTGCCTTTGTGCTGCAGAGCTGTCCTTAACTTGCACCCAGGCAAACACGGACTTGTGGGAGCTCTTCTGCAAGTCAGATCATACCATCCAACACCTGAACATGGACTGTAGTAGCTATGCTTCAGAAAAACGCCTACTGCCTGCCAAGCACATGGGCAGATGGCAATTTGTAAAATCGGTGCCATCAACTTCCCGAAATATAAGATACATGCATGTCTTCTCCAACCTGAATGAAATAAACCCCAAGCTCTCATCTGCTCTGGGCTGCCAATCTTAAAGTGCACACCGGTGCTTCCCATGTACTGTCCTTACAGTATCAGCAGAAAACAGTTTAAAGACAGCAGAGATATAACGGCAATACCTTGGCATTTGCGCAGAAAGAAAACACACTCCATTTTCTAAGAAAGCTGTTTTTCCCATTTGTTTCATGGTGTGTACATATAGATGACTGGTTAGAAAAGGAAGGAGAAGGCTTGCAGTGACAAAGACAAAGCAGTTCTTCCTGAGAGGTCAGGGAACAGCAGTGGCAGAATGTGGCCAGCCCATTTCCAGACTACTACCTGCTCACTGGGCTCTCAACAAAAACCAGCAGTGAGGAATGGGTGGAAAGTCCACCAGCAGCTGTCCCACTGCCTGGCCCCATGTCACGAGCTGAGCACTGACAGCAGGCATGGATACAGGTGATGCCACATCTCTTCAATAAGGGATGGCACAGAGATCCCAGCCAGAGCACTGACTCCAAGACAAAAGGGAAGTGAAATCAAACGTCAAGGTCTTCCTGTTGGCAGTCACATTTTGCTGGTAGTGATTTGGTTAAAAACTAAAGAGCCTTTGGTGGATATCCTTATAGACTAGCTCACTGCATCTCTGCAGATACCTCCCTATGTCTCCTACAAGGAAAAAAATCAAATCCAGTAACTACATTCCTGTCTACTATGACTATTGCTCAGGAGCCTGGACCAGGAGCAATAGTGTATTGTGTGCTCCTGACCGTAGCAGGAATAACATACACATTTTGGCCTCCAGAATGCTGGAGCTGTGAAGTTCTTGCTTAGCTATTTCTGAGAAGTTGAAACACCATCTGGTTACTAATACCCTGCCTAAAACTTATGAATCACCTTTTTATTTCTTGTTGTTCCTAGGAGTTTTACGATTCTTCTGTTTGTGTCATTCTCCCTATTCACATGGAGCAAGTATGAATAATGGAGAGAACGCACAGCCTACTCTCCACAATCACCTTGGGTCAGCCCCAGCTCCCAAAAGACCAGCTGTGCAAGATGCAGTATCCAAGCCACTGTTTAGGTCTCTCTTGACACAGCAGTGCCCTTTATCTAGGACTGCTCTGAGTCCTATGCAGTGGTTCTGTGCTACCGTGTCTACTGTTGGCAGGGTCTGGTCTACAGGTACAGACTTCAATGTAGGAGGAATCTGATGCTGGGGCAACACAACTCCAAGATCTTGCTCTCCCAGAGGCACAGCTGGGCAAGATGATGTCTTTCAAACATACCAAAGGACAAATGTTTTCAGCTGTGATTTACTGAGTTAACGGACATTCTCAGCATAACACGATAAACAAGGCAGAGCACAGTTTTTCCACTGGCCACCTAGCAGTACTTCATCAGTAGATATTCATCTTTTAATAATTTGCAAACAGCCAGATATGGCTCCACTTGCATCCTAACCATGAAGCTTCTCTTCATGACAATACTTTTTCAGGAAATGCATTAGACAAGTCACCCAAGCCCACAGTCCTTAAAAAGGGAGGAAGAAGAAGTGACATTCTCCAAATTCAGCAGCACTGAAGGGAGGAGTATCAGTGGCACAGGCCCAGAGGAACTCAGGCAAGTGGATGCAGTTACCACAATTCACACTCCTGATTTGGACATGTAACTTCATGGAACTGGGGGGTAACAGCCAGGTTGGTGTTCTCTCCTCCACTATAGAGCCAAAGCTATAGAGAACTGCTTGGCTCCTGGATAGAAGGTGGAAGGCTGGCCTTACACACCAGTTCCACTCTGTTCCTGGGAGGATGGAGTGCCTCTGAGTAGGCACAACTCTCTGACCTGCTAGCAAAGCAGGACCATAGCATTTCAGGCTCCCAGAAGCACACAAGAGCATTCAAAGCTTGCTATAACATACTGGCACCTGCACAATGCCAGTGCAGCTCTGGTAGCCATGTGCATTTAATTTCAGGAGAATGACAGACTATAAGTTACAAATAAAACCTCCACTTACACTATCTCATCATTCTGGAACTCCAGCTCCCCACAGGTGTCTTCGAAGTCTTCTCCTCCACCTTTGGCTGAGCCTTCAATGGTTTTATAGGGCACAATAACATTTCCTCGTGCGCCGGAGGTTCGCAACACTTTCACTTCCATGGTCCCCACACTCTCACTGACATGTGTTACTGGTTCCTCAAAGGTGAATATGCCAGCATGGTCATCGTCAAAGATGGTGACAGTGGCAGTAGATGGCGAGCCCAGGCAGGCAAGCGTGGAGACACGACTGGCCTCGAGAATACCCTCATCTGCCTCAGTGCTCACGCGGACGTTGCTGAGATGGACCAGAAAATTCTCATCCTCCTCAAATATGTCATCATCGATTATGCCAACACGGATTTCCTTCTGGGTCTCTCCAGGCTTGAAGACCACTGTCCCTTCAGTGAATTCATAGTCAGAGCCCGCGTTGGCCGTCCCATCCTCTGTCCGGAAGTCAACATAGACTGTGTTGGTCAAATCGCCACCCCGACGAATGATGGTCAGGGCAACGGTACCACAGTTCTCCAGACACTGGTAGGTACCCTGTTCGAAGTATAGCTTGCTGATGGGATCAGTTTCTGCCACCTCACTGTTGACCTCATGCATACTGACAGCTTTGCGGGCCTGGTCTGCAGCATGTCTCTTCAGGATGTTGCCAGCTCCTGTCATAAGTCGAGTGGCCTGGATGCGATAGAAAGCCCTGCTCTTCTGCTGCTGACTTAGGACCTGGTAGTTGGCCAACTCTATAAGCTGCTCAATTTCTTTGTCAGGGTGCTTTTGTTTCAGTTCTTTCAGAATCCGAGCCATTTCCCTCCTGGCTTCCTCATCATCCTGGTCTTTTTCATCTACCTCCAACACCAGTGTTCCATCTAAAAAGTTTTCAACATGAGAATTAGCAACCTTGCCGTCCATCTCAATATCAGCTTTGGAGGAGGGTCGGTCACCCTCATGCTCAATGATCATGCCTCTCTGTTTGCCAGCTCGGTATTTCTTGTAGACGTACTTGTAAAATAAAAGCCTCCTGTCAGCTATCCAGGCAAACACTACGCAGATTGGGAAGAAGAAGAAGGTGAGCAAGCCTTCCCAAACCTCTACAATCCCAGGAGAAGACACCGATAAAATAATGTAAAGCCAAGTGTAGGCAAAGATGCTCCAGGCTGCTGTAACAAAAAACACTCGCAAGTGCTTGATCTTCCTTATTTCTCCATCAGGAACAACATAAACACAGATTGCAATGATGACAAACATATTAAATGCAGCACTCCCCACAATTGTGCTTGGCCCCAAGTCCCCCGCTGTGAACCCATGGCCGCACACTTCAATGACGGACAGAAGGATCTCAGGAGCGGATGAGCCCAAGGCCATCAGTGTGAGGTTGGAAACAGTCTCATTCCAGATCCTCACTGTGGTTTTGCTGGTCTCACCATTGGGCTTCTTGATGGTTATTTCCCGTTCTTGGGATGTGATGACTTCAATGGAGGACATGAAGCGGTCAGCTATGATGGATACTCCCAGGAACATGTACACCATTGCTACAAAATACACTGTTGCTCGAGCTATTTTGTCACCAAATGAGGGATCTTGGGGTTCCCATATTGGTAAGATCACACCCTTTTTGCAGATGTACGAGCCTGTGCACACCTCAGATTTGTTTGCAGGCACTTCACTGGGACTTTCTGCGTGTATGCTGTCTGCATGGAAGAGCAGCACCACCACAATGCTCAGGAGTTGGAAGTTCACCAGGAAGGTGGGTGGGTGAGTTGTTTGCGACATGGCCGCTTCCACTCAGCAGTTCCCACACGTTCGCAACCTGCAGAGACAAAAGGAAAGACACACTGAGGCTGGCAGGAGACAACAGATCTTCCTCTCCATCCAATTTTTTTCCATCTTTCCCAAATGTATGATCAAATTACCCTATTGCTCAAGAAGACCCATTTAATGAGCCCTAATTGTATTATGATCACTGCAGTTTTCCATGTACAAATCATCTTCAGATCAGCTATCTGAACAAGGACTTAATCAGATGCTACCAGTGGGCTAGCACCTACTTCCTTCAGCTATACTGCTGTTTAATGCCTCTTTCTCTCTCTTTGCTGGAAGCCTATTTCTTCTACTATATTTTCTTGGTTTCCATCTAATTAGAATCCATCATTCAACTTAACAGCTAGCAGAAGTATTTCGTATTTCAAAGTTACAGAGCATTTACGCACTGGACAGCAGGGTGAGAGTAGAAGATGACGGGGAGATTTACTACCCTCCAATCATCTTTTCAAATATCTTTATAAAGCACATGTTTTACAGTCTTTTCTTGCTCACAGACCTCCCAAGCATCTACTCCATATCCGTACAAAGCAAGCTCAAGCCTTGTCAAAATCTTGTTCTTAACTGTATTTTGGTCATAAGGCACACCAGAAGGGCAGTCCTTAATTAATGATTTTGGAGCCATTTCTTCCACAGTGCATCACTTTGCACCTTCCTGAAACTGGAAAGAGCCCCATATGCATCCAAGCATGGTTATCTTGGCATGCTTCAAGAGGAAACCTGTCCTTACACTCTTTTCCCACTAGGTCAGCTTTGCTGGCTTTCCCTGCAAGGGCCTTTCTCACTCCATTTACAACATCAGTCACTAAGCATGACAGCAGTATTTGCCCTTGTCCTGCCTCAGGATTTTCCAGCAGTGTCAGGGAGCTGTTAAAGAGGTTTGCAGTTAGTTAACAGTGCATAAAGCTACGGACCAGATGTCTTTAAGTACATAGAGATCCTTAGTGCAAATACCCGAGCATGCTCAGTGTTAAATTCTCAATTTTACTAGGCAATAGAAGTTATTAAAGCTATATTTTCTTCTCAAGGAAGGCCTTTGCCATACTACATTTCTCCATTCCAAGTTAATTTAATCACACAGTACTTAAAAAACATTTCTATGAAGAGAAGGAAATGAGCATGTCAATACCTTTACTTTGCTGTAGCCTACAAAAGGCTGAATTGGTTTTGGTCATAAAAAAGAAAACAACACCCCAGAAACAAAAATGAAAAGAGCAAAGCTGGGGAAGACTTCATTTTTTAAGAGAAGGATGGTATTTCCAGACCTGTTCATACCAGAGACAGTGACATAAGCAGGAGGTCAAACCAGCATCACTGCCATGCCTGGTCTCTGGTAAACACAGAGGGGGTCCAACAGATCACAGGGTCACCGAGTCATCTAGGTCGGAAAAGACATTCAAGACCATCAAGTCCAACCATCAACCTGATCATCACTAAGCCATATCACTTAGCACCAGATGTACAGCTGCATGCAGTTGGAGCTATAGATGAGTTAAAGGCTGCATCTCAGTTGCCACATGTGCTTAGGTATGACCTGAGTGAGGTGGCAAAGCCACTCCTCTTCCTTCTTGAGGAGGGCTGTTCCTCGGCACAGCCGGGAGCTAGGCTGCTCTACACCCAGCACTGCTGATTGCATTCCAGGGAGATGCATTTATCCTCCTCAACAGGGTCACACCAACACCTACTTAAAGTGTGCCTGATCACCACCACTCATCTCCTTATAATGCCAAAATCATCCCTGCTCATCAGGGCAGGGGCATTTTATGCAGGGACAGGCTGCGTGCAAATGAAGAACTATCTGGAGGAGTGAGTACCATCTTGCACCCACGCTATAGAATCTACTCCTCAAAGAGATGTCGTAACGAGGGATGAATTTCCTCTGCTCGGTTTGCTTTTATTGAAGGATGCTGTAGTAGATAATTGATATGGAAGAATAATACAGAAAATATATTAACACAGTTTTATGTAAATGACATCTCTTCACTGGGAATTGTTGGTCTGTGCCACAATCCACTCCTTCAGTTTTCTAATTAAGTAAAGAAAAGGATACACTGAACAGGAAGTGAGCAATTCACAGAGTTAGGTGCTAAGAACAGATAAGATGAACAAGATGCTATGAAAAGCTCTTATTGCTGGAGTCAGAAGTCTCTAATCCCCGTGCACGTTCTGCTTCTCAGAATGCAGGCACGAGTCAACTACAGATCTGAAGTAAAAATCAAAAATGTGATGTTTATAAAGAAGAGTACCTTGCTGCATGCCATTTGGTAGATAGCTATGTTGAAGCAGAAATGCTTTTACGGTCATTGAAGTTTAGCCAAAGCATGACCCAACATCTGTAATCCTGACTGTGTTTCATGCTGCTTTAAAGCAGTCTTGGAGACGTTTGATACAGGGAAACACAAGCTGACTTAGAATCTAATCTGTTTATCCCATATATCTCCTAAGTGCTTCTTTATTGTTAGTATTATTTTAAAATATATATGCTTAAGAAAAAAATAGTATGGGCATAAAGTATTACTTATCTTTGTGGTTCTTCACCATCTCTTTCTAAAGGGCAGTAGTTTCAGCAGAAAATTCAAAACATCCACCTGCCCTTGTTTAGTTAATTTTCTCCCTGTGGCAAGTTATATCTCGTACATGTACAATTATTCAGAGCAACCAGGCATTGTGAAATCCCTTTGGCAAGAGGAGAAAACAGATGGTTCTAGAGAAAATATTATGCTTTGGGTCACTGATTTAGGTCATAAAGAATAGGAGAGTCCCATCACACTTTAGACCAACTCTGCCGTCTTAAAAGGATTTGAGCACTGGAATTCTCAGCCAGAAAAAAAACAAAAAACAAAAAACCACCCACTAAATCAGATTAATAAGTCACTTGAACCTTATTTGCCATCTTCTCTTCTTTCAAATATTCTACTACAATTTTTTTCTTTTAATCAAGTCCCATATTTTGTTAAACGGAAGGAACAAAAGCCTAGAGGCTTGCATCTGAACAATCCATCTTTCTGGCCTTCCCATGCAGCTCTCCATGTACAAACAATGTTTTTCCCTTAGACTGCCGAAGACAAGAGATGTGCGACTTTTCTGGAGGGCTCAGATGGGTGGAGAAGTGCTGGACCTCAATAAGGAAAAATATGCCAGCCTTGGCAATGTGCAAGTGGCTTTCTTTGAGTGGCCATAGCGTCCCCCAGCTTTGCACTGGACACTCCAACATTCTGTGGTGCAGTCATCAAGAAAGATTCACAACCCACCTCCTCTTCTCCCCCGGTCCTCCTGGAACCAATTCACAATCAATGTTATTGACACCAGACTCAGAAATTATAGAGGGTTAGAAACTGCTTGGCCACAACATGCTGGTTATGTGTATACAACTGGAGTCTGACACGCAAAATCTCTTAGAGAAGCAGCTGCTATAAAATCAGCAGTGTTTCTTTATTTACTCAATCCAAAATAAACAGCTCAGTCCCCAGAGACCCTCTTGCTCCGCATTTGCACGGGGTCTCGGCCCATGGTCAGCACTCTGCTGCAGAGGCAGTGGTAGGAATATTCCCAGACAAATCATTCATATTATTCTGTATCAAGAAGCAAGGCTACCGGAATGCCAGCTCTTCCTTCAGAGCCGACTTTGCTAGCTTTTCATTAAGGTGTCTCAATTGCATTTCCCAGCCAGGCCATCAACAAGAAAAGCAAACGCATGAGCTGGCTGTATGTGTGTGGTGACGAGCCACAAGCCACCACCCTGGATCGGCACAACCCTGCCAATAAGCATTGCCCTTACACCACAAAGCAGACCCAGAGCTTATTTTCTTGTTGGATCTGGTGCCTGGGGTCTTTCAAGCGGAGCTGGAGCTAACTGGGAGCCAGCCCCCAGCTCGGCTCCCCAAAAGCTCCCAAAGCACTAGCAGCAGCTTTCACACAGTCAGAGGGGAAAGCCTGCAGGAATGTGTGATCCTTTCGACGCAAGGTCAGCTTCCATCCAGACCCCAGCCAAGGGACATTTGTCCAGCTTTTATTCCTGCCTTCAGGGTTGTAAAACCCCAGGAGAGCAGCTTCTGCACAGAGTGAGGCTATGAGGGTTGCAGAGATATTTGCCTTTCGAATGGAAAAGGGAGCTTGAGTTTTTCCCTCAGACCTGAGCTTTACAGATTGGTAAACTAGGAACTCATGTTCCTAGTTCGTGCTCCAGCCTGCAGCTCAGGAGAAACCAGCTTTTGGGACCCTCCTTCGATCATTCCCTGGCAGGAATACTCCTTCAGGTTGGCTGCTTGCTGCATGCAAAGCCAGCCTGAAAGCTGCTCTGAGCTTGAGCAATGCACAGCTTTTCCTTTGCAGCAGCCTCTCCAAAGTCCCGTTCCCGTCTGGGCACTTCGCCCTCACCATGTCTACTTTTAGACCCTGTACCTTTGCATGATCAGGTTTGCAACCAACTGCAACAGGCAGCATTGCTATTGAGAGCACTGAAATAATACTGCTAGCTTGGATGCCTTTGGTATAGGGTTTGGGCAAGAAAGGTTGGGTTCATGAGGAAGGAGTGGCCGCACAAAAAGACTTTCCATAGGAAATATTTTTCGAGCATTTGACAACAAACGTTCTGCAACACATATAGCAGCTGTAACCCAGTGGCATTCACATCATTACTGCCAGCAACACAGACAGATACCCAGCTGTGCCTGCCCCACTGTACCATCAGCATGATGGTGAATTTGATGCCAGCTTGTACAGCATTCCTATGGCTGTGCCACCAGTGCAAGATGGGAGCAGCACTGTTTGAAACCTGTCTTCAAATCCTCACACCCTTCTCCCAGGTTGTCTTGCAGGCAAGCAGCACCCAATAGTCAAATGCAAGCTATTTCCCTTTGGGAAAGCTCTGCACACCTCACCTCCATGGCATCTATCTTGTCTCTCCACTTCCAGAGGACTAACAGCCTCCTCCACCCCCCTTCTCACCCTTGCTGGCCATGCTGCATCCTGCACACCTGCACCTTGTTGAAAGCAGCACTGTGATTTACAGCAGAGCGGCTTGAGCAGATCCTGCACTGGGAAAAGATGTGATAACTGTAGGAAAAAGCACCAACAAATTGGTTGTCTGAGCTCTGAGAATCAATCAGGAAATCAGCAAGGAGCCTACCTCCAGCTTCCTGAAGCTGAGGGACCAAAAGGGATGCAACAGGCTTGATCTGGACACTGCCTATGGCACAGCTCCTGCAAGCTGTGATTTGTACCCATCCAAGCAGGAGAAGGAGCTGAATACCATGCTAGTCAGACATCTGAACCCGTGGAGGAAAGCTGCTGTGTCCAAATGCGCTGCAGAGTGCGATGTCACTTTAAACGCAGCTTGGAAAGCCCTTGGCTCGCAGCCCTGCTCCTTCTTCTTTCTCCCAGCTCTGCCATGCTGAAGCTGTTGGCATTCCCTGCCCATGACCCTCCAGATCTCCACATCAGGAAAATGATTTCCAGGCTGTCAGCATCCTGATTGCATCAGTACAAAAACCATCAAAACCTTTCCAAATATAGTCAGAGGCACAAGCCCTTTACGAAGCCAATTGAGTACAATACACATCAGACCACCCTGTTTTCTGTAAAGGCCATTAAGAAGTTAGAATAATTATCAGTCTGCGACTGATTTTTCCAAGTATCCTATCTATCTCTTGCATACAGCATCCAATTCCCTCCTACAATCTCCCCAGCAACTTTCCAAAATAAACAGATAAATAGAGAAAATAAAGCGGCCCCAATCTAAAATTTGAGCCAGATTGGTTGAATTTGGGGGTAAGCCTGTAGAGAATGAGCTTAGGAGTGTTTGTGAGGGAAACTCCAGCTTTGCTTTTTAATGCATGCAGACCGAGTGGCGAGCTGTCCCTTTTCCTGTGGTACACAAGCTCAGCAAGGAAAATGCCAGGAAATGAGAAGCAAGGGAGAAATCCTTAATTTCTTTTTGTGCTGCGTTGTTGTTTTTTAACATCTCCCCTCTTCATTGCTTCTGTCTTCAAACCATTTCCCTATCCTCACAACGCCTTTTTGTCTTTTATTTATTGAGCGGCATCCTTTCCCACTATAAAATGACTGTTTAGAGAATAAAAGGCTGTCAACAAGTCCGGAGCTCCCGGGTAGCCTGGGGGAGGAATCATCTGCCCAGACATGAGGGCTACCATAGGACAGGAGGAATTAGCAGGCCTGTTGCTCTCCTTGTGCCTGCCTGTGCCCACTTTCCCTCGGATTGGCAGCTGCGTGTGGGATGCTCTCTTGGGCTCCACAGCAGGAAGAAGCAGAAGGGATTGGGGATCCCTCCTGTGTCCCCAGCTCCACCCGGATATTAGATCTCTAAATCCCAGGAAAGGCAGCTGAGCCCCAGTGCCACTAGGTCAGGCCCCAGTGCTGCCAGGCTTACCTCATGTCAGGGTTGGCCACCCCTCCATCCCACTTTGCCCACCTTCTCCATCTCCACAGCAGCAAATCTCCTTAGGAAGCCAGGCCTATGAAATCACACTTTCCATGTCTGTTTGTCCATCCCCCCCCACCCAATTTCAGCTAAACTTGCCAAAGGGGTACAGATAACAGAGAAAGCCGAGTTCCTCTGAGCTTCCTGAAAATAGCTGGAGAGGTTGCAGTCAGCACCCAGCGCTTAGGCTGCTTATGGTGCCCGTATCACAATCATTTGTGTTGGCCACGAGGAATTTGGTGGTCCTCCAGTGATGCCAGTGCCTCGGGCGTTATTACAAGATTTGAATTTCATTGGGATGCTGGAGAACAGAGGCTTTTCTCCCATAAGCTGGCAGGACTGTATGGCACCAAAAACAGAGCAGAAAACCAACATTTGTCCTACATGGAATGATAGAAAACTGTAACCATGACAGCCCTGAGCAGAGCGGGGCCAAAGAAAGGCCAGGGCAGCCAGAGAAGAGCTTGTGCCTACATGGCATCATGAGAGCAGGGACGTGAGACAAGCTCATGCCATATACAGCAGTGCCCAGAGAGCAAACCTGTTCAGTCTGGGCAGCCCCAGTACAGCCAATGTTACCATCTCAGGGGAAATATACAAATAAGACCTCAAAAAGCTCAATGAGGGCAGGGTAGAAAGAAGCAGGGAAAATTTCATTGGCTTAGAACTGCTGTTTGGTGTTGGCATTCAGGGATGCTAGGATGAAAAGTGAGCTTATCCTCAAATATCTTGAAGACAAACCCTCGTACAAAGGGAGCTTTGAGCAACACATTTCCCAACCTGGGCTTTGGAGCTGTTTGTATCTCCAATGGAAAAGAGCTGGTGCAACAAGAGAGGAGTCAGGCCACGAATCAACTTCCCTGGGGAGACAGAGAGGGGGTTCTGGCTGTACAAATGCTTGGCTGTGCCTTTGTTTGGTTTAAATACCGTAAGAGGGGCAAAGCTGTGATTAAAGAACCAGCTGGAAGGAAAGAGGGGAGATGGAAACGTTTATCAGACGCACCCAAGTGAACACAAATGCCTTTCTTTGGTGATGTCCATTGCCCCAGCCAAAGCCATGCAGCACAGCTGTTTTTTTTCCCTGTTGCCATCACCACATCAATGTGTGAGCATCCCAGCTTCCCTCCTCTGAATAAAAGCACACCTCTTCTCTTCATGGTGGTGTGAAAAAAGCATCAGAAAGCCAAAGCGGGAACTGGCAGAGCGCGTGGAGAACCCCAGCCTCCCTGTTCCTATCACCAGCCTCACAGCTTTCCAACATCTGGGACCGGAGGAAAGGCTTCAAGCAAAGCATGAGCAAGAGGAGCCCTGAAATCAACCGCTCGCACCCACACGCCCGTGACCTTGTGGTTTTACTACAGCTTTCATTTCCAGACACCGGTTCTCCCTAGCGCTTGCTGCATTTCTACAACATCTTGGCAGTTTGCTTTCGCCCTGGAGACAGAGCAGAGCGCGAGGTTGCTTAGAATGGCTCGGCGGGAGGGAAGCAACAAGGCTACGATTGAAGAATTAAACTAGAGATGACGGAAGAGCCCCAGCCATGCTTCCACCTAGACAAAGCCTACGTGATGCATGCTGCTTCATGCCAGCCCTTCAGAACGCGTGCCGCTCGAGAGGAAAAAGGGAATTTCGGCGTGGCCGCAGGTGTCTCTACCGCTCACCTCGGGAATCGTTTCGAGGCAGAAAACCCCGCGGCTGGAGGAAAGCAGCCCGGCCCGGGGGAGTCCGCAGCGCTGCTGGGCGGGGGCGCGGCTCCCCCCGCGGCAGATGCCCGAAGCCCCCCGGGGGGGGCGGCTCGCCGCAGCCCGCTCTCCGCTCCCGCATTCCCGAGTAAGGGGAGGCGCCCCCAACGTCGCCATCGGCCCCATCGCCTCGCCTCAATGTACGCGGCCGGATCGCAAAAAGCATCCCTGGGGCGGGGGGCGGCATCCCCCCTCTCCGCTTACCCGGCGGCTCCCGCACTGCTCCGGCTACCTCGTCCCCGCCCGGCATCGGGGACCCCCAAATGCGATAGGGCGGGGACCGGCGACTCGCTGTTCTTACCTGGCGGTGCGGCGGTTGGGGGACGGCGGCGGGTGCGGCCGGGGCCGGTTCAGCAGCGGCGGGGCATCGCGGCGGGGCGCGGGGCGGCTGCCGGAGCCCCGGTGCGCGGCTGCGGCGGCAGCAGGCGGGCGGGCGGGCGGGCGGGAGAGGGGAGGGAGGGAGAGATGGAAGGATGGATGGAGAAGCGCACACACGCGCAGCCCCGGGGATGCGCTCAGCCGGCCCGCCCCGCAGGCAGCCTCCCCTCCCTCCACATCCCCCCTCGGAGAAAGCCGCCGTCCCCCCTCCGCGGCTCCAGCCCTCCTCCTCCTTCTGCTGCTGCTGCTGCTGCTGCCGCTATTGCTGCTGGAAATATTTCCCGATTTCCTCCTCGGAGCGAGGGACTTTGAAAGGCAGGGCTGGCTGCGGACCCACCCCCGGCCGTCCTGCCCGCCCTGCCCTTCCCTGCCCTGCCCGGGGCAGCCCCCAGCCCTGTCCTGCTTGCCCCCAGCTCTGCCAATTCTCGGTCCCACAGTCCCGGCTGCCCTGCAGCCTGCCGGAGCAAGTACGACCCCATTTGCACCCTGCAGAGTAAGGGAGCAGCTGGCATAGCGCTCCCCCCGCATCCCCCCACTCCCTCTATCATTGGGTTAGGGAGCCCTGGGAGGAATGGAAAGATAGGCAGCGGGGTGCAAGGAGTATACTGCTGTGTCTGCCGCAGTCCCCTTTGCTGCTGTGTGGAGGCAGAGAGGCCAAGAGAGTCCCAAGGGGCCCGGGTTTGGGGTTCACTCCCTCCATCACATTCCCAGTGTCATGATGTTTGCATAGGACAGTAGGTGTTATGGGGCTGTGAGGTGGCAATCAAGGGATGCTCCAGTCATTTAGGGTCTTGGGAATTTCTTCTGCATCTGGCCACATCCAGGACAGACATTTAACCCTCAGAGCCTTCTTTCCTGCAGGGGTTCAGTGGAGTTGGGGGGAATCGTAGAATCATAGAATATCCCAAGTTGGAAGGGACCCAAGAAGAGAACCATTAGATCACTGAATCATTAAGGCTGGAAACAACCACTAAGATCATCATCCCAACCATCAAGGGATCATCACGCCCAACTCCTGGCTCCACACAGGAGCCAAAAATCAGACCATATGTCTGAGAGTGTTGTCCAGACCCTTCTTGAATTCTGCCATGTTCAGTGCCATGCCCACTGCCCTGGGCAGCCTATTCTGTGCCCACCGCTCTCTGGAGCAGACCCTGTCCCTAATCCACAGCTGCCCCTCCCCTGACAGCTCCACGCCGTTCCCTCAGGCCTGTCGCTGTCACAGAGAGCAGAGCTCAGCGCTTCCCTCCGCTCCCTGTGAGGAGCTGCAACCACCATGAGGCCTCCCCTCAGTTCCTCTGCTCTTGGCTGGGCAACCCCAGGGACCTCTGCACTCCTCATACACCTTGTCCTACGGACCCTTTCCCATCTCTGCATCCCTCCTTTGGATGCTCTCTAATAGTTTTATATCCGTTTTGTGCTGTGACACCCAGACTGCACCCAGTGCCGGAGATGAAGCCACACAGCGCAGAGCACAGGGGATGTGCTGGCCCGGTGGCAGTGCTGGGCCTGGTGCCCCCCACGTTGGCCCTCCTAGTGCCAGGGCACACTGCTGGCTCCTGTGCAACTTGCTGTCAGCCAGAGCCCCCCATCCCTTTCAGCAGGGCTGCTGTTCAGCATCTCACCCGCTGCCTGTACATACAACCAGGGCTGCTCTTCTCCCCAGGTGCAGAATCGGGCACTTCTGTTAAACTCTATGGCTGGTGATTGCCCAGCTCTCCAATTTGTGTAGATCTCTCTCTGAGGCCTCTCCACCTTTGATGGAGTCAACATCTCCTCCCAAATTAGTATTGTCAACAAACTTGCTTAAAACACCTTCGAGTCCTACACCCATGTCATTTATGAAAACACAAAGGAGAACTGGCCCTAAAATGGAGCCCTGGGGAATCCCACTAGTGACCAGCCACCAGCCTGAGATAACTCCATTTACTGTAACCCTTTGGGCCTGATTCATCAGCCAATTGCTCACCCATCGATTATATTTTTGTCTACTTCTGTGATGGGCATTTTGTCCAGGAGGATACCGTGGGAAGGTGTAAGAAGCTGCTTCCTATCAAAAGCTTTGCTGAAGTCCAAAAAGATACCTTCAGCTGGCTTCCCTTGCTTAACTAGATAGTTGTCCATGGGAAATCCTGCGGGAAGCCAGCAGCTCCAGAGAAGTCAACCAACGTAGAGACGTGCTCTCAAGCTGACCCAAGAGTGGGCAGTTCACCTCCTGCAACACCTGAATGACTCCTCCACCCTCTGCTGGCACCAGCAAGGACTGGATGAACCCATTGTCCTGCCCTCCAGAAAAAACTCCATCACTTTAACTACTTAAAGTAGGACCAAAGCTAATGACCCACAATCTGGTAGCTGCAAGTACCCAGTGACCTTGAGCAGCCCTCTGTACTTAGGCCCTCAGGTGCAGTGTGAACCCCACAGAGGCAGAGCCACACTCCCAGCTCTTGCACCTTCCTACACTTTCTCCTCTTACCTGGTCAGCCATGTGTGCAATTTATGTTGCCACTGACACAATAGCAAGCCAGAATCCTTCCTTCCTTCCTTTCTTCCTTCCTCTCTTCCTCCCTCCCTCCCTCCCTCCCTCCCTGTCTCCCTCCCTCCCTCTCTCCTTCCTATTTATTTATTTATTTATTTTCTGATGGGGAGGATAAGATTCCTGCATCACCATTTTCCCCAGTGAGGATAGGAAACCACATTTCTCTGGTTGGGATCTGGTGTAAGACGTGGATAACATCACAAAACCCATTTGAAAAATTCACTGTGATGAACAACACCGAGTTGTTACAAGTGTTGCCACAGTTATTGGTTTGTAGTTCTGGTTTCACTTTAAGAACGTATTACTTACACACTGGATGAAAAGCATTTCCAAATAATTTGGTTTAGGGAAGACCCTTTTGTGTCCAGTAGTTGGGTCTGGTTTGGCAGCAGTTGCTGGGTGTAAGGCGCTGTGCGAGCTGGCACAAGCTGTATGATCTGAGGCAAGTGGCTCCCTTGCAGCAAACGCAATCCCTGCATGCTGAAATCTAATCGGTGCAACAGTAAGCAGTAGAACTCAGATTTTAATTAGCTGTCAGCTGTGAAATTCTCCCTAATGCTCCTCGTTTCTCTCAGTTATGTTGCTGACCTACTTCCCAGCTTTATCACTGGATATGGTACACAACTCCTCTGGAGCAGGGAGATATTAACTTGGTGCACCCTGCTAACTGCTAGGCTGCTCGCTCAAGAGCCAGGCATGTCCCCAGCCTGCCTCTCCCTGCCTTTCAGCTGACTCCTTCCTCACCCCCAGGCTTCTCCAGCTGGAAGATCTTTTGTGATATCGGAGGAATGGGGGAATGAAGAAAACCAAAGTCTGCCAGTTGATGCTCATTAACCCATACAAATGTGCCCTTCACATCACCCAGCCTGAACTGCATGGAGACAGGAAAAGCAAAATCAAGAATTATCTCACCCATACCAGTGAGTTTCCTTCATCTATGTGAAAAGTGCCTGGTTGGGAGGGCCATGAGGCTGATAGGCTGGGAGAAGATGTCTTTCATTCTCCATCCCCTCACACACCTCTTTCCAGGCACATCCAGACCTTTGCTTTCCAAAATTGCCATTTAAAATGTGGAGCTGTGCTGGGAAAGAAAAAGCATAACCCAAGGGGTAGCTGTCTTTCTTCCCTGCCTTCCTTTGCAGCCATGCAAGTGAACATCTACCACTGCAAACATACTTACAACCACTAATTAGCGGTCTCAAAATCATGGAGATTCTTGTGCTGATGCTAAGGAATGGTTCATTCATTCATTCATTCATTCACACACACCCACAGCTCCTTCCGACAGCAGCCTGCACCTCCCTGCAATTGCTGGAGGAGGTTTTTGGATATTGGCTATATATGCAGAGCAGAAAGATGATTCCTCCCTGCAAATAAAGGAGTTAGTGGACTGTGGAGTCTGCAGGACAGATTGGTGCAAGCCAAATCTCCACTCAGTGCTTTGTGAAGACACCTGAGTTCCTACATGCTTTGGAGGAGGAAGACACAAGCATCTAGATATTTCTTGCATTTAAAAATCTTGCCCCAAATGCCCTATAAAAGACATATTTCTGAGCAGCTGTCCTACCACACTTTTACAGCCATGTCTGGAACATCTCAATGGGATGTTTTAGTCTCAGCTCTCTTTTGTGGGTACAAATAATGTTGGAGTATAACCAGTGAGCCCTCAGCTAATGCTTAGTCATTTCTGTCCACGTGTTCCTTGAGTCCCTCAGGAGGTGCCAGGGAGATCCTGTGGGAGCAGATGGGATGTCACCTCTGGCTTGCCATCCATCTGTCGTTGCTCCTCCCTGCAGCAGGCTTGTGCGTGTGCCCACTGAACCTTCCCTTGGCTCTCCTCTGTCTGTTCTTGGCAGAGACCTGGAGATCCCTATGAATTGTATTTCCAGAACAGATATTTCCCAGGCATAGTTTCCAAAAATTTTGAACATTCGCTTTCAGTCTCACCTTCACACCTGCCTTTGCTGGTTAGAGGATAAATCAGGCATTTAGAGACATGATGGATGGAATGGGGCATGGCAAAGAGCAGGAAGGGCAGTCCTCTGCACTGTACCTTGTACACTTTTGTTTGAGCCCTCCAGGCAGTGCCTGCCTAGCTGTTTCCCAGCATATGGCACAGTCTGAGTCCTGATCGTCCTGGGGAGGTCTGAACACATGGCAGGGGTTCATTGGCCTGACTGAGCCCTTGGATGTGGAAACCTGCCATGTGGCTGAGCAGAAAGCAGAACTTGTAGGGCACAGATTTAGGGGCTGCATATATTTCACAAACATCTAGCATGCAAAACCACATTCACACTTTGAACACAGCCTCAGAATCTCACTTTTTTGGGGGTAGAAGCTCTAAAGCCTTCTGGCAGCTGTCATTTGTCTCAACAGCACCAGCATCTCACTCTCATCCCTGTTCCACAGGCCAAAACCGCCTCCTAGCCTGAGTCACTGTAAAATGAAGGACCAGATGTCCCCTTCTTGACTGCCTGTCCCTTAGCATCTTTTCCCACCACACTAAAAAAGAAAGAAAAAAAAAAAAAGAAAAAAAAAAAGGAAAAAAAAGCAGCTTTGTTGTGCTGTTGCAAAACTGCAGAATACAGGAACTAGAAATGCAGATGCAAGGCAAGGTCAATCAAAGAGTGTTTCTCAGTGAAAGCAACAGCCCAGGGACTCTGTGCCTCCAGAGTAGTCTACAGCAAGGGGCTGCAGAATTGCAGTGTGCCAGCTGGGACTTCAAGAAACAACAAAAGTGCAAGCACCAAGATAATGTGGCAAGACCTGGAAAGCCACGGATTGCCAGTTGAAGACTGTATGATGCTTCCTCAGCAGCTCCAGTGTCATACGAGGCCATATCCATCATTTGATCTTCCTGCGATGGCTATCAGTAGGAGCGCCAGGGCAAATTAGATGTAGTGCATAGCTCTGGCTGTGGCCCCTGGTTGGGAAGGTAATTTGGCCTCCTCGGCACCATCTGTTTGCCAGCCCTAAGCTAGGCTGTGTACTCCAGGGAAAAGAGACCTTTTCATTATAAGTGAAGAGTGACTGACCTCAACTGCATTGAGGCACCTTCTCTATATTTTATTTATATATTCCAAGCCAAGAAAGCTGCTGGAACACCTCGCAAAACTCAAGCCTATTAGAAAAGAGGAGGAGAAATGACTTCTCTCAAAGGAGAAGCTGAATGAATGGGCTCTAACTCATGCTGCACTAGCAGGGGGGTCCTGAGACGCAAGTCCAGGGAATAGGGACCTCTACTGGAATGTGATCTTGCTGTTTTGGAGGAATGTTCTCTCTTTTGCACCCCTGAAGATGCATGGACCAGAAATTCTCTGTGCTATGCATCTTGTTCTAAATGCAGTAATTGAAGCCCTGCACATAGAGAGCATGCAAACAAAGAAGAAAACAGATTTAACTTCCTGAGAACCTAGTGACTTTTTTTTTTTCTTCTGGGGGATTTTGGAGAAATGAAACTACATTATTTGTGAGACTATATTCTCTGCTTCAAATTCCTTGTGAAGCCATGTGCCAGCCTGCTCTCCAGCTGGAATTTCAAACAGAGCCTCTTCAGAACTGCTTGGAGCTGAAGAGCTTTCCAGATTGCACAGTGCTTTAAAACACTGGGAGATGATACTTTGCCAACCATATCAAGGTTAGAAGACTCCAGGTCCGTTGTGAAAATCTGCTCCTATGGGAAGCTGTGCTTCTGGCAAAGCAGTTTGGGTTGTGAGGCTGCATTCCTGGGTTTGCAAATGCAGGAGAGACATGGGTGGGTTTGTGAAGGAACGCATGCGTGCAGATGTTTCTTAATGCAGATTGTGCAAGACCCAGCTTCTTCTCTCTGCGTTTCTGCTTATTCAAACAAACTCCTTCTCTCCCATGGGTGCTCCCATCTCTTCAACAGGTGAGACAATTTCCTGCACATAGCTGTCAGTCTGAGAACACAGGTTGCCGTGATGTTGTTATTTATGTGCAGCACTGGGGGACAGAATAGAACAGAGGCTTGGGGATTCACACACGCCTTGGCTCTGAAACAAAACCACTGCTTCACCTCCTGCCTCACCTGGGCTTTTCTTCTTCATTTGTCTCCCTTCCATGTGGTTCACACACACACTAAGAAAGCTTCCGGGTCCTGCAACTTCAAGATATCAGTGTGGTATTTCTGGTATTTGTGCCAGAGCTGTTAACAGTATCTGGCATTTTATTTGCATTTGTGGACTCCAGAGTTAATAGCTGTATTTACATGGTCAGTGACATCAGGAAGGTGGGAATAAATAGGAGAAGTGAGAGGCCTAGAAGATGTGAAGAGGAAACACTGAAGGAATGTGGACTGTCAAGTCTACGGAAGACATAACCTCATAAATCTGAAGGAATAGATGTTTCCCACTCCACTATTGATAAAATAAGAAGTCAGGAGGTTAATCATCAGCTAGGGAAACTGAAGTTTGATGTGTGGAAAAACTTTCCAGCCATGAGAGCAATGGTGTGGGTAGCTGGATTGTCTGCAGAGAGTGAGGAGTCTGCGTCATGGAAAGCTTTCAAGATCGAATGTGCAAACCTCTAGTGTGCTCAGATCAGGTGTCAGCAGCCCAGCTCTCAGCATCGTTTCATAAAGAAGGTGACAAGCAGATGAACAATCAGGAGACATGCATCATTTACCTCTCTTAGCAACCTCTTCTGATCATTTTTGTGCTTGAAGCTTTCCCAGATGCTCTCAGAAGCAGGTGACACGGAAAGACTTGTTTTGTGAATATCTGTCCTGCCTCAAATCCTTATCAAGTCCTCCACTCTCTCTCCTGCCCTCCTGACAGCTATATGTAAGGTGGGCAGACAAATTCCCTGCCCAAGCTGCAGCATGAGGAATGGCTGGCTGTTCCCCAGAGCAACGTAATACACCATACAGGAGACTAACTTAAGGCATGTCACAATGAAATGGTTTGAGAAGCTACCAGACCCCACTGGGAATAAACAGAGGAACAATGTCTATGCAGCTGAGTATCCCTGACTATTTAGTAGTTACACTAAATAGACAGCAGCATGAAAAATGGCAGAAAAGAAACATCAAGTGTAACAAAAGCAGACCACCAGCTTAGCTGTTGACTGAAGTAGAAATTACCAAGGCAACCATATCATGAATAACAAACAAGTGTAGACAGTCAGCAACCCAGGGCCGGTGAGGAAAGAATAAATATGTATGAATGGAGGGCTTGTCTGGGAGGAGCTGAACTTGGTAGAGAAGCAGAACCTGGGGAGATTCAAAGGGGCAAAAACAAGAACATAAAATAAAGCACTAGGAATGAGCTGTATCAGCCAGGTCTGAGGTCTGCCAGGCCATTCCCTGGCTCATTGCAGGGTCCAACACATTGTGGTGAGGGCTCTAGGAGGACAGAACTGGCTCGAGTGGAGTGTTTGCACAAATCACAGTCAAAAAAGCAAGGACACGTCACATGAAATCCCCTCCAAAGACAAGCAAGACAGCTACAAGTCAGGATGTAGGCGGGGAGTTAGCATGGTGAAACATTAGCTTTATTAAGGTTAAAGGCTTCAAACTTGTCTTGTTAGTTTCTGTAGGCTGCATACATCAAGGCACGTTTCAAGATAATCAAACTGTCTGTTTCAAAGAGAAGAATGTTAAAATTGGATACGTTTTTATCAACAGGGACAGAAAATGTCTAGGAAACATGAGTAGTGGCACATCTTGAAATGCTTACAAACTTGCCCTGTTTTGTAGCATTCCTCTAGGTTTGCGCATCAAAGCGTGCTTTAAAAATAGTCTGCCAGGCTATTTTTAAGGTACGAACACTTAAATTGGATACCTTTACATTGCTAAAGGCCAAAGATTTTTTAGTGTACCATCACAGAGGTGCATCTTTAGGCATATTGAACACATACCAGGCGTACTTGGAGGAGGCTTACCCTGGCCTCTAAGAATGAAAGGACTGTGGCCACATTATGGATCTTCAGGTGTGTTTCTGCGGATTTAAAATGGAGATTTTCAAGCAGCTACAAAAAGAATGATTAACTGTTATGAAGTACTCATGATTTGTCCTGAATCTTACTCAGTGATTGGTTGCTAAACAAACAATTGCTCACTAAGCAGATTTTCACTGATAGCCAGTACAAAGTTTTTCCTTTTTGATAAGGAGACATGACAGGTCTGTATACACTTTACTCCTCCATATCATAGCAGACAGCTTCATTCATGCTCACAGCAGCAAAACTTCAAGATTAACTCTTTCATTTAGGTTAGGATGCAGACCTGTCATACATCAGGGGAGCGACGAGGTTATCAGCACAGCTCTGAAGTGCTCCAATATTGGTTGCTGTTGTTCTTAAGAATTCACTTCAAACCATACCATCTCAAGAGAAAGGGTAAATGTCTCAGCTGTGGAGAGAGATGCTTCCTAAAGCATGTATTTTCCACAATCAGTGGCAAAAACTTTTTAAAAATGAGAGAATGCATTTGCTTCCCAAGCTTTCTGTGGACTGGGTCCAGGGCACAATGTGGCAGCAGCACAAGCACAGGGTCTGCTGTGGTGCTGGGATTATTTTATTTTTTTATGTTAATCTTTGAGTAATATAGCCAGAGTGCAAGGAGGGCACCTTTCACAGGTGTACATCTGTATTTGTACAGGATTTTGCCCACAAATTAACACTACCAATAAGATTTGGAAGACCTGATAGAATGTTTCCACAAATATTTGGTTAGGCTGCAGTTTTGAAAGACATGCAGGGGAGGTGAATGCTAAGAAATTAAACCTTTATTAGGTGCTCAGTCAGGATGGGGATTCCGTCTTGTGCCAGAGCATTGGTATAACATGCGGCTAGCATTTGAAAGCTGTCCTAGCAGTCAGCAAAGCAGTAAACACCACCATTCTGGATGGTCAACAGAAACGAAGACCTACTTATCCAGCTCAAGTTGGGGCAATCCAGAGCATCTGTCTTGCTTCTGAATCGGCCACTTACCCTGAACAGAAAATACTTTCAGAGCTGTTCCTTGAATAGCTAAGCTCCAAAAGAGCAGCCTAAATCCAGGAGGTCATCTTAGAACAATATTTGGCGGGCCAAAGTGACTTAGCATGCTGTAAGGGACCATATGGAATAAGTTATGCTGCAGTAAAACAAACACTTGTCTCTCACATCCAGTGTTATTGTTAGCAACTTATTTGACCGAGCGTATTTCTCAGCAGCGACAATGACTCACTGAATAACAGGATAATACCACGAATCGCTAGCATGTTGTGGTCTGTGGCCACAGGAAGGGTTTTACTTTTACAGTATACATGTTGGCAGTTTCAGCACACTAACAGCAAATCCAAAAGTTTATTGCTGCATCTAGTGCAGAGGCACAAGATCTCTGCTTGGAGCCTTTCTGTAAGCCAAAAAGAAAGCATGGGAATATTTTTAATGTCATGCTTGCCAAACTGCAGCAAAAGCAAAGAGCTGAGAATTGGTTACCAGAAGAGGAGACGTCACCTTTACTTTGCTTTTCTTCATTCTTCATTGTGTGGATATGGTGATCACTGGAGCTGGGAACCAGCATGAGAGCAGGTTGTCCCAAAGAAATGGACTCTGTGGTCCCCATATAAATATTCAACCTTGCTGCAGGTTGCTAATTTTGAACGTGGACATCAAAGCACGCTAATTTGGAAGGATGAAGAGTTTGCAGGACAAGAGATAAGACTGGTCCATCAAACCCCAGTCCAATCATTTTGTAGAAGAATTTGTATCCAGTGCACCTCAAAGCAGAGAAGAAAGCAAAAGGGAAGCATCTGTTGTGCAGAAGTTTCCAAGAGGGACTCAAGGAAGTTTTGGTGGGAGGATAGAAAGGCAGCAGCTTTGCAGGACGCTTTCCTGCACTTAATGTATTTTGTTATTTATCCATTTTCACATTTTCATTTAGCTCACTGCTTTTGCTTATGTAAGAGGAAAAAGAAAAACAAGCCAAATCAATGTTCCAGTGAGAGGAAGGACAATTCTCTGAAAGGACAGGAAATGATGTGTGCTGGTGTCATGCAGGAGTAGTCTGCAACCTCCAGGGCATGCTGTGGTCTGCAGGACAACCTGGGAAACATCCCAGAGACAAAAGCTCTGCTGAAACATCCTGGACAGGATGAAGGAAGGGCTTGAAAGCACTGGGAGACTGAGGACAGGAAAAGGGCTTTACACCTCATTCCATACAGCATATTCCCATGGGAATTAAAACAGTCCCAGCATGTATCTTCCAGTCCAGTGGGGAAAATTCTGTATTCAAACAGAACCCCTTGGTGGAAGAAGCTCTAGAATGTTTGTCTTCTTTGGATATTCACAGAAAAGTCATTAAGAATCATTAAGCAGAGTTGAGCCCAACCCAGTCTGGGGCATGTATCTTTCTGCTTTACTGGAATTTTGGCATTTGCTGGAATCCCGGTTCTGTGAGTGCTTTCCCTTCCACCTCTGCCCACATTTTTGTACAAATAAACTGATGTGGAGTTCTCCAGAACTGGAAAAGGCCCAGATGGAGAGACCAGAAACTGAAACCTGTATTTTATGTTAGCAGTGTCAGAGTTCTGCATTCCAGGGATTTGGGAAAGATCCTAAGAGCAAACATCCCAAACTCAGAAGGAAGTTTAGCACTAAATGCAAAAGAAATCCAAATATATTGAAGTATGGAAACTAAAACAACTTCAGCTTTGCCCTGCAGTGACCCCATGCAGTAAGAATACAATTACGATTAGATCACAGGAACAGTTGGAGCCCTAGATAAGAATAAACCAAGTTTTGAAGGCCTCCAGACATACTGCGTTGATTTGCCATATTTTCTCCCAGTGTAGTGCCAGAATAATACGGAGTTCCTTAAAGAATCAATTAAAAACTGAGTGTCAACTCAGAAATTGCCTGATTTACTTGTAAATTGGTGGAAAACAACACCACTACTTAAGGCTGTCATTTTGCTGCCTCCCTCCATAGCAGCACATGGAAGACTGGGGGGGATGATAACAAAATCTCCCTCTGTTTGTAGGATTAAATGTTTGGTGACAACAATGTCCTCATCAGCACATATGGCTTGGACCACCTCCAAGCAAACCCCTTCCACCACCTGAGTGTCTGAGCATGTTTCCTTTGTACTTTTCTGTGCTCTTCTTCCTCATGCATAACTGAGAGGTCTCCCATTCCTTTCTGGAAAAATACCTCTGTGCATCTTAGGGGAATGACTGCACTCTGACCTTGAATGTCTTCACATCAAAACTGAACTTCTTAGGTAACGCAACTCTGCATTCATGCCATTTTTTTCCCTCTACACTTGTAAAGAGGCTTCCTCTGTGCACTGGATACCTTGCCTGCAAATCTCTGTCCCTGGGTTTCCCTTGTATGAGCACAATTCAGCAGCACTGTGGCTCAGTACACTAACAAGATCCCAAGTCCTGAAAACCGAGTACCACAAAGAACTGACTTAAGTCTGCATTAAAGGCAACTTGTGTCATGGGACAGAAGTTTGGAAGTATTTTGTGTCTGTAAAGTGACTAAAAAGGACAACTGGATTTAGACCAGCGGAACGTTATTTACTCATCTCACCAAAATGTGCAGTTAGTTATTATACATTAAAGTTTTATAAAGAACAAAAAGCTTGTGAAGCTGGATAGCACACAGTTTAGCACCATGACACAAAAACGGCAGCAGTTTCTCCAAAGCAAAGGCAAATAAGTGTATTTTTAAGTCCCATTTGAAATGCTACGCTTATTTGAAAGATTGGTGGCCAAGTGCATGAAAGATGTTGAGTGGCTTTGTGCAGACAGCTGCACCAGGTGGCAATTGCAGGACATACTGTAGTGCCTTCATGTGGTGTTCACAGCCTGCAAAGCCAGACTTTTCCCCAAATACCATTCATTTTGGAAAACTGCCCGTGCTGTGTTTGTGAGTCCCCTAGTGAAACCTTCCCCAGGTCAATCGCTGTCCCACATCCTGAATATGCAGAGAAGAGAAAAAGAGAGCATGTTCTGGGCACAAGAAAACCAAAGAAGACAGCGGCACTTTTTCACAAGATTTCTGAAGCCTTACATTCTTCAGACATCAGCTTTTTGGTAAAATCAGAGGCAGGGCCATCCTGTAAAGGACTGTCACAAAACACCTTCTGACTTTCTGTGGTATGTCTTGAATGGGGAATGGTCACTCCTTCCATCTCCTTACAAGCTGGATGTGACACATCCTACAAACTGTTTTCCCTAGAAGAAAGGCAATAAAAAGTACTTGGCTGGATAAGCAAATCAGTCTGTGAGTGTGTCCCCAGAATCTGCTCCAATCTTCTGACTCATTAAGACTCCATCATTCAGGAATCACCATAAAAATATTGAAGTCATTGAAGGGAGGAGGATGTACACTTGGACTGATGCAAGCCAGAGCCAGTTTGCAAAATCCTTGCTGAATGACATCATGGCATAGCCCTCCTCCATGTGATTTATTTTGAGGACTGTCTCTTCTTGGGCATACTAAACAGCACAAATGTCCTTTCCCACAAGAAACTCTGCATTCAGGACCAGGCCAACACAATCTCACTTGCTCCAGGTGCCACCGGAGTTGAGACAGCTTTCTCTTCCACAGCACCAGCAAGGACAGCCTCCAAGTGTGACTTTGCCTTTGATGCCTCACTCAGTGAGTTTTGTGCCCAAGCTCAGCTCAGCGTCCAGTGGGCTGCTGGTGAGGAAGAGGAGCAGTGAGTGTGAGCACCTCGCAGTGGGTGCTCAGGGACCACTTGTTGTGACTTGTTGCTGGTAAAAGGCTCCCTAGCAATATGACTACAAAGGTGATTTGACTATTTATTTTCATGCCCAGGGTCTCAGAGTGAGATCCTGCCAGCTTTGCAAAAGAGACCAAACAAACACCAGCAATACCCAGGACTAATTGACAGTAAATATTTATAACAGCTAGTATGCTGATAATACTAATAAACTTTAGGGATGAAACAATCTGTATGGTATTGCTGCTGATGGAGGGGGGCACAAAGGAGAGGTCATTTGCAAGGTCTCGGTGCAGCTCTACCCAATGGCAATGGAAGCAATCCCAGTAAGCGAGGAGTGTAGGAGTGTCCTTTCATTGTAATAGCAGCATAAAGGGTTGTTTACTAGCAGCTTGATAGTAATTAAAAAGCTATTGTCTCTGTTTAGTTTAGGATTAATTTCCGTGCTTGCGTTTCTATAGAAAGGCGATAAGTGCTTGAAAGGTACTTGTCATAAAAAAGAGAAGTTTGTCTGGCACAGACAAATCTCAGCTGCAGCCTAATTGTGAACATTTCCAGCACATGGGAAGAAACCAGGCAAAGGGAAGATAAGCAGCTCAGTGAGTGTGAAAGCCAGGCTTGTGGGAATGTCCATAGAAATGCTTGCTAAATAAGGGGAAACCAGGGCTGCACTCACAGACCCTCTCGGCAGCAGACTTTACTACGGAGTTTCAAGTGAACGCTCCCATTATATTCTCCTTATGTAACAACAAGGGAAAGCATTTTCATTCATGAATGGAAATGCTTATGACATTTGTGGTCTAGTAATTTCCCTTTATGATCATCTGTCATCGTATCTCTGGAAATCTGACAATTTCAGTCATATTCCTGATATTATGTTCAGCTCTTTCTGTATAATTTCACTTCACCTGCTCTGCTGTTTTTTCCAGTCTATCAACCATCTGAAAAATGAGAAAGCTTTACCTGGCACTTTGCAGTGTGAGCATGAATACCACGTTTTAACACCTGAAAGCACATGAACCGATGTACAGATGTGATTCTCTAGCGTTTAAAGAAACATCTCATGTTAAACTGTACGGCCCCAAACCAACAAGATTTCAAGCCAAGGCTACAAGAGGATGATTGTGCAGTGTGGTTTTTTTTTTTTTTTGGTGTGTGTGCGTTCTGTTTAACAAAACACTGAAGTGGAGAAAGCCTTTCTGCCAAGGGTATGCTTTGCTTTTTTTTTTGCCAGTGCCCAGCTCAAAGAGCTAACGTGCTTCCCTGTGAGTTTGAAGGAGAGAGATTACTTCTGTGCTTTGGAAATAGTCACAATAGTGCACAGCTGTTTTCACTGGGGTCGACTTCCACCACGCTGTAATGACAGTTCAAGCCATACCAAAAATCCTCGCACAGGATGTAATCAACCTCAAATCTGGAGAGAAACATTGAGAAACTGCCTCTGAGTGCCAAGAAAAACAGCAGCCGTTTACAACATGCTTTTCCTAATGTCCACTCAGCTCAACCCACACGTCAAACTGGACGTCTCAAAGCGAAAGTAGGGCAGACCAGAGGAGAAAAGCCCCTTGACTATTGTGAAGAATTTTCTAAGCAGTAACACTGCAGGGCTCAGGCACTGGGAGCCACCTCTGATCCCTCCTACCCCTTCATTGAAGCTCTAGCATGGGGTGTCCTGAAAGACCACATCAGGAGTGTTAAAATGCTTGTTTTCCAAGAATTTTTTTTCTTGCCTCTTTCAGACACTTGGAAAGTTTCTGTCCCTCCAACAGCAAAGCTGCTACACGTCGCGTTCCGCGCTCGGAGCTTAACTGTCTATGCTGCTACAGGAGCCAGCCCACAGCGCCAGATTTACGGGTTTTCTCAGGATGCCGCGTTAACCAAAACCCTAATTATTCCCGAGAAACGCTCGAATCCATTTTCACTTACCCCAGCTGAGTCTCAGCAGTTGTGGATACAGCAGAATGGAAAAAAGCCCTCATATGATAGTGTCTCTAAATTTACCAGAAAGAAAGGAGCGGGGGTACTTGTCCTTTAAGTGTCTCTAAAGATGGTTTGCATAGCTGGATCTCAGCTTATCTATGCTTTTCTGCTTTTGCTTCCATACATGGATCTGTTCCCAACAGTAACTTTGAGCTGTCGAAAAGAAGCTATCTGGCAGCTTTCAGTTTCACCTGGCACATCAATGAGCAGAAATAAATAAATAACAATCTTTTCTGCTAGATCCCCTATTTGATTTGTACCCCTCTTTGTTTATTCCTTCTTTCTTCCTCCCTCCCTCCCTTCCTTTACCTCCCTTCCTCCCTTCCTTCCTTCCTCTCTTTTCTCACCCCTTTTCCTTTTTTCTCTCTTTTTTTTCTCCCCAGATTAAATTTTTTTTTTTTGCTGTTATTTCCAAAGTGATTCTTAAGTGGGGGCAAGTAGAAATGACCAAAACAGATTTTTCTTCCCCCTTTCCTGCAAGCTCATACACTTTATTCTCAGAAATATCTTTTTGTTGCTGTTGTTTTTTTGCTTTGCTTGTAGGTCAGGGTTTTGAATGTTTATTACTTGGAAGCATTTCAATGCAATATACATCATGTCTGCAGCAAGGGAAGGTTAAGAGTCAAATTTTTTGGAGAGAGGGATTATAGAAGAGCCACGTGACTGCTCCCAGATTAGCAGCAGTAGCAGGAGGAAGCATTCCTCTGATAATACAGTAACTACCATGGGACATGCCTGAAGCACCAAAGAGTGGAAGCTGTTGTTTGGAAGCTTCTTGCAGATGTGTTATGATTAAATTACTCCTCGTCCTCCTTCCCACCCCTCCAATCTCACCAGGTTTTTGTTTCAAGAAGAGCTGATACTGGACAAAACAATTTTTTTTTTTAACATGGGGAATACCATGCCACAGGTCAGAAAACCAATTATAGAAGGGCTGCTCTGAAAGTAATGCTTCTTATTTCATTATGTTGGCCCACAGCATCAAAGGCAGATGGCAGTTGGTGGCATGGCAGTAGGGGCTGAACCTTCCCACCAATATCCCATTACATTTTGTTGCCATGTGACAGATGGCAGCAGAGGGGCAGTCTGACACAATGGCATCTGACATGGAAGTGTGTCTGGAGCAAAGGTGTGGAACTGAATTCCTCAGTGTAAAAAAAACAGCACCCACTGACATTCATCAACGCTTGCTTGAGATTTTTCCTAAATATCTGTTAAACACATGGCAGAATAAAAGTTTTTTAAGATCTCACCAGCTCCAGCCGTACAATTAGTTACAAACTGTAATTTTGTTATTACAAATTATCCAATCAAGAGATGCTTCTTCAAACAACTTATTATCTCCTGTTCTTTGGTGCATAAGAAACTGGGGGAAGGTGTATATTTTGATGCGGCTTCTGGGAGGTTTCTAGCATCTACTCGGCATCCTGTGCCCTGAGAGCACACTGCTGTGTCCCACACTGAACAGAAGTCCTGCGTGGGTTGGATATACAAAACAGGCAGCAAAAAAACTCGTTTGCAGACAGTGAATGAGTACAAACTTGATGATCTTGAAGGCCTTTGCCAAACTAGATAATGGTTCTAAGATTCAGTGAAGGAGACCCTCCTGTTTCTGGCGTGCCAGCCAAATGATTAGTGCCTGTTGTATGGAGCAGTGGGAATCTGGAAATCCTTCCCAGGATTTCTTCAGCCTTTCAAGAAGAGCCAAGCTCATCTCAGGAGGGTGCTCAGGTGGGAATCCATGCCACTGATGCCTGTCAGACAAACCTGGTGACTCAGGAGAGAACCTCTTGTCCTATATTGCATGCATCAGTAAAGCCTTTGAGCTCCTGCTTAATTTAAAATATGCAAATAATACTTTTGACTTCCCTGGGGTTAGCCATGTCATCATTCTGTGCTTAATTTGGTTGTATAGAAGTGGAAATGAAGCTGTCACAAAGTGGCACAAAAAAAAAAAAAAAAGAAAAAAAAAGGACCCAAACAAGAACTGACATTATCTGAGTTTCCCAGATCTCTTGGCTGTGACTGTATTGCTCCAAAGCTGTAGAGTTTACCAGAATGGGCTAAGAAAAGCAAGACTTTTGGCTTCAACTCATTTCAGAAGTGTCTTCTTCTCTGTAAAGGAAATGTTGAAACCCAGATGTGCACATAACTTAAGAAAAATGTACGTTGCTTCGGGTTCCTGCAAATAAGATGATGACACAGCCCTCAGGGTTTGGGGAACTGAAAGGTGAAGGGAGCAGGCAATTTTCTGGCTATGTCCTGCCCTTCAGCACAGCCGCTGTGTGTCATCCCCGGTATGAGTGACACCACCTGCTTTGAACTCAGCTCTCTACGCTGACTGGCCAAAGAGCTGCTCATATTTTCCATCAAGAGCTTTTCCATTTGTCCCCGGTGAGAGAGGTGAAGTTGGTGTCAGGGCATGTGGATGGTAAGAGGAAAGGTATTTTTCTAGAGCAAAATAAAAAAGATAGATAATAGAGTCACTATCTAGTCCAGGCAAGTCTGACCAATTGCCCATGACCTGCATGAAGCCTGGCCCAGCCCGCCCTGTGGCTGTCCCCTGCCCCACACCATCATGGCAGCTCTGCCACACTGAGTGACCCAACCCAACCTCCTCCACACAGGGAGGGCAGAGTGCGGGGCTGAGTCGGTTATGGCAAATGGTTATGTGCATTGTGATGTGTTTGCTAAACAGTGGCCTGTCAACAGCAAAAAATATGCAGCCATGCCTTGCTTTTTGATACAGGGATTTGAGAACGGATTTCAAGATTGCTGAAATAAATGATGAAATTTTTTGTATATCTCGGTTCCATTTTCAGTCAACATGAATACATTACCTGTGAATTTCCAAGTGGAATGCATAGAGTTGCAATCAGATATTCATCTCAGAAATCTGACTCTGTCTCTTTACCATGCCTTGATAAGCCCTCTCCTACCAGAGAGAGAAGTACCCCCTCCTTTGCAGACACACCTTATCCGTGTCACCACTTTTGGGCAGCATGTACATTTGTGAACAACTGTTTTCAAGGCCTTAAGCTCAGAAAGAGTAAAACATCATCAGAAATCTCTGACAAACACTTGGGAGTTCACTTAGAATTGCAACCATTGCCACTGAACCTGACTGATGCATCAGCGTGGCAAAACAAGGAGAAATATCCCACTAGTTTATGAAGAGCGGCCGCCATGATGGTGCAGGGCAGAGGGCTGGCTGGGCCTCATGTGGCCCATGGCTTCAACATGCTTGAGCTACCCAGCAGGCCACAAGGAAATGGAAATACACACCTCAGCCTTTCATGCCCATTGACTCCTCTTGTCTTCCCTAAAACAAACAGAAGAGGAGGCGAAAACCCATCTTTGGGGGTGAGACAGCAAATGACATCTGAGGCTGTGCCTGGCACAGCATTGGGTAGAACGGCAGGAACTCAGGGCTGGGAGCAGGGCTGGTGCCTGTGCCAGAGCAGGGTGGTCAGACCTCATCTACTGAGCCTGATCCCCCTATGGACACCTTCAGTCCCCAGTGCCAACCCTGCCTGTGCTGCAGTTTGAAGCGACCAAAGAGGCATTGAAGCCTCTCTTCTGAATATCAATGTGAGTTTCACAAGCGTGGTTTAAATATAGCTGCTTGCTTTCCTGGGAGACCCTGTAGCAGTATTCTCGCTGCAGCAAAAGCTGCACCATATGCCCAGCATTCACAGCCGTTTCCCAAAGACCGCCAGGGAGTTGTTATTCTGCATTTGGCTTGCATGCCGTTCGAAATGAAAGGCTTGCTGGGGAGGAAGGCTGGAGGAACAGGCTGCAGCTGACGTCTTTCACACATTCAGATGTGCTGCTCAGGTGCGCTTATGCAGTGTTACGAGCTGCGAGAGCTGGATGCAGCTCTGAGCAACCTGATCTAACATGGAAGCCAGCCCAGCTCCAGGCAGGGGCTGGACCTCCAGAGGTCTCTCACCACTGAAATTATCCTCAACTCAACTTAGGATACAGTCATATGGCAGAGGAACAGAAAGGAAATCTGAATTTCTGGGTCATTTTGTCTTACCATTTATCTTACAAACCCTTCAAGCACGGTCCATGTCTCATCATACACAGGGCTTGTCTCCAAAGTAACTTGGACCTTACTTCGCTGCAAGTGAAAACCCACAATTCCCTCTTTTTTTTTTTTTCTTAAAGCAAACTGATTAAAATGCAGTTGGGACCATGCCCAGGTAAAGTGCAAGAAAGTCGGGCAGCCATTCTTTCCCTGTGTTAGGTATGTAAAGCACTGCAAGTGAGCAAGTCTTTTTCGTTCGGGATAAGCAAAGATGCTTAAAACCTGGGGAGTGTCCAATTCTTAGCCATCATTAAGTGATGAATTAACCATCGTTAAGACATATATTACCATGCCCTCAGGACAAACTAATAGAAAAAAATGCTAATTAGTGCTGGTCAGAAATTTTCCAGTGGAACATTTTTCTGTCAGAAACTCCCCTGATTAGTTTAAATTGAACTTTCCAGAAGAATGTGTTGGTTTTGCTGAATCCCCACTGCAACACAGTGGACTGTAGTGGGATGGGAGTAGGGAAAGAGGGACTCCATCAAAACTGTCGTGTTGACACCTTGCCAAATTATCTGCCTGACTGCAAGCCTTGTGGCAGCAGGAAGACCCGCAATTTGGGGCAGTCTGCCCCACAGAGTGCTGGCAAATGAACCCTGAATATTCCTGGTTCTTGTGCTGAGGGACTTGGAGATCACACCTGCAACCAGCAGCATGGTTAGGTCGTGTATGTAGCATTGCATGTTGGCTCTGCTCATGCCTGACTCCTTACTCCACTCCTGCTAAAGCCCTCCCAGCGCTCTGAATTTCCATGTTTTCCTCCCACAGAGCATGCCCCTGGAGCTGAGCACAAAAGAAGGGCTAAATGGGATCCTCTGGATCCTCAGACTGACAGAAGATGGCTCAAATGCTGATCAGAGTACTGCAGCATCCAGGACTGAGGATATCCTGAATTGCCAAACATTAATATTTGATGCATTTCAATATTTAAAGAGCTTGATAACATAATTTAAGAAATACTGTTGCTCTTTAAATTATTTGTAGACAATTTATAACAGGAGCAAATCCACTTGGAATGAGCAATATTTCGGCTAGAATAGATGTGTAGCTTAGACAGCTGCCTTCATTTATTTAAAGCATTGGAGATATGACGGTTTTGAGCTCCTCTGCTAGAAACCCCACATCCCACCAGGCCAGACTGCCATCCAGCAGAAGCGAGTGAACCATAGAATCACCAAGGTTGGAGATGGTTGGACTCCAAGGTCATCCAGTCCAACCATTCGCCTACCTCCAATATTGCAGACTAACCATGTCCTTTTCCTTAAACACCTCCAGAGATGCTGACTCCACCACCTCCCTGGGCAGCCTGTTCCAATGCATCACCACTCTTTCTGAGAGGAAATTCTTCCTAATATCCAACCTGAACCTCCCCTGCTGCAACTTGAGGATCCAGAAGAGTCTTTAGGCTGGTTGCGGTGTTGTTGAAGGAAAGTTTTGCTTTTGGAAACAAAGTTAAAGAGATGGAGGGTTTCCCTGAAAATTTTGTTTTCAGTGAAAATATTTGGGTTGTCATCTAGAACTATAAAACCACAGCTGGAAAAAAATAGGCTGCTGGTTGCCAAGAAAAAAAGAAAAAACCCACCCTGCTGCCATTCTTTCTTGATTTATTTCTTTTCCTGGAAACATCTTGGTGTAAGCAGCTCCAACAGTTTACACCTGGTCAGGATCAGTCCCAGCGCTGATAGCACTGCCATTCACTTGACAAATGCCATATGAGTCTGTAGAGAGCTCCCCGCAGCAGTCCATCTCCCATATACATCATCTCTGCCTGCAGTGGAGGGCAGGGAGGCAAGGGCACAATTCATGCAATGTTAGAATGAGCCTCTTTATTTAACACAGATGCCTCGGATGCACTGTGTGAAGGAAGCCAAGAAACCTCTGCACTGCAGCACAAGCAGAAGCACATGCTTAGCAGTGAGGGAACATTTTGCATCTGGCAGCCCCTTTATTTCCAGTCTTCCCATCCTGATTGCCAAGGGAGATCTCCAAACATACCATCAAAATGTAGAGTCACTACACTTTCATTTTTGCTCTAACCACTTTGAGCCTCAGGTCTTTGCCAGTTCTGCAGTCAACACAGAAGGGCTGTGCAGGGAAATTATTTCTCTGTGGTGATGCTGACAGTTTCCTATGGAAACCAACACATTGCTCCACAGATACCTGCACTAGGTGCAGTCCAGTTTTATCACAGAATTGTGGAATCATTGGGGTGGGAAAGCACCTTTGGATGCTATCTGTATCAACCCTTGCTCCAGCAGGACCACCCAGAGCTGCCCAAATGTCCCTGTCTCAGCAAATGTCCTGGGAATCCCTTACCCCTCTAGGATTACGAAACGAGTTTTCCACACTGTGGGAGAAGTGTGGCTGAGGGGCTCCCCTGCTTCTGCAGTCTTGTCTGGATGATGGGATTTTGACAACCTTTCTCCTGAGTGTTTTCGTTTCTGTTCATCAGCTTGTTGGTCTGATAACATTAATCAGCACTGTGGAAACAGTGCTTTCAGAAATGAACATTGTAATCAGAATGAAGAGACACTGAATGAGTGTTGCTAAAATTAAAGAGTCTAAATCCAGCAAAATTGCTTTCGCTGGGAAAAAGTATGTTTATCTATAGCCAGTGTTACCCACTAGATCCGTGCTATCTTGATAACATGAGGCATGATCCTTGTAGGAAGGTGTGGCATCTCTGGAGGAGCCCCACAAAGATATTCTTACAGCTCACATTTTCCCCGTGTGCCAGTTGGCAGAGGGAACTGGGATGGTTCAGTCTGGAAAAGAGAAGGCTCGGGGAGACCTTATCACTCTATATCAGCCTGAAAGGAGGTTGTGGTGAGGGGGAGATTGGCCTCTTCTCCCAGGTAACTGCAATGGCCTCAAATTGCACAAGGGAAGGCTCAGATTGGATATTAGGAGGTGTTCAAGAAAACGTGGCACTGAGGGACATGATTAGTGGGCATGGTGGGGAAGGATCAACGGTTGGACACAGAGATCTTAGAGGTCTTTTCCAACCTTTATGAGTCTATGATTCTATGACTCTCTCCTGCTCTATCAGCTGGCACAGACTCGTAGCAAGCAGCATTAGCTCCCAGAGACCAGAAAACCTGGCCCTACATTGGTTCTGGAAGTTCTTCATCCCAGACCCTGCTGCACATTGAAAAGATTAAACATTTCTACCATTTACCTCAGTCCAAAAATATGTCTAAAAATGGCCTGCTGGTGAGTTCTAGCATGTGTTTAAACATGATGAGATGATGCATGAGCTTGAAGGCAAGTGGCAAAACTGAAATCCCCGCTTAATATTTTCCTTTCTGAGGCTGCAAAGATCTCCAATCCAGGGAGTGATGCAAGGATATAACATAACTGCTAGCGTAGCTGGGATTAGGTAATTCGTGTGTGAATGTGGCTAGATGTTAGAGGAAGAGAACTATTTGTTGATAAGCCTGACAAAGATGAAGCATTTCAGAAAGATCCCACGGCCTATAAAACTGAAGTGCAACTCCTAAACATATTGCTGCCCCTGAAAAACATTAAATATAGCTGCTGGCACAAATATCAGGGCCATAAAGCTGCAAGTGCACAGCTCGAGGGCACCCTGAGCCTCTGCTTTCCCACTTCACCAGTTGTGTGAGCAAAACGGGGGATAAAAAAGAATTTCTTACTTTTGGATACTACTGCTTATAGTTCATGCATTGCTAATTAATATCGTTAATACAGTTCATACCATGCAGGATGGAGCAGTATACATTTAGTATTGTCACTAGACAGTCATTAATAATTTCCTTCTTGCTCTCAGAAGTCCAAAGCCAAGCCTTGGGCTGCCAGGGTAGAAGTCCCACACAGCATGTCTGAGCAATGGTGTCGTTTCTTACTTTTTTTTTCCTTTCTCAAGAATAGCTGCTCAAAATGCTTTATCCACTCCTAGTTGAAAGGCAGAAAGGGAATCTCCCCTCTTTTAGTTCAGAACCAGCCTCCTTGTCCTGTCACTATCTGCCCATGTAAAAATCACTCCCCCTTTTGCTTGTAAGCTCCTCTTAAGTACTGGAAGGCCGCAATGAGTTCTCTTCAGAGCCTTCTCTTCGCCAGAGAGGACGCCCAACTCCTTCAACCTTGCTCCATAGCAAAGGTGCTCCATGCCTCTGAGCATCTTCATGGTCCTCTTCTGAGCCTGCTCCAACAGCTTCCATGTCTTTCTTGTGCTGGGGGCCTGGAGCAGTACTCCAGATGAATTAATTCATTCATTCAATTTAACTAATTTGGATTTTTTCCTGTTCTTGAAGGCAGTCTTTGGATAGTTTAATAACATTACAACTAGTGACTGCAAAAATAAATATCTGACACCCCTAGTTTTTCTATGTGTCATCTGAATGGAAGTTTTCTGATGTATAATAATAAAAACATGCTTGTTAGGAATACATAATCTATAAATCAGACTTTTCCAACATCTTTGATTAATCTTTGTGAGTGGCGTAAGAAAGATTGCTTTCAACCTGTGACAAGTGATCCCTGCTCTGGGCTTCAACAGCGTTCACTGGCACTGAGGTCATAAACCACTTTTTAGTCAAAGCCTTTTGTTTTCATTTCCCTGTAAGTTTCTGAGACAATCACCTACAGAGCTAGAATTTTCCATGCTGAGCCTCCACCTGAGGGGGACTTCAGATGCTGTATTTTGGGAGGGAGAGTGCAGAGGGCAGCCAGAGGCACATTTTCCCTTCCCTTCTTCCTGTGGCAGGGAAAATTGGTTAACACTGGCAGAATAGCATGGAAGTCCTCATTCTCTCCAAGGAGATGTGTATAAGCTGTGGCTGGAACGAGCTGGTGGTGACAGGCTTACAAATACATGAAAAATATTACATCAAGCATGAATTCAAATGAGTGGCATGAGAAAAAAGTGTGGTACAGCCCCAGGCCACGACTCCATCCTTGCACAGGGAATGCTTATTCTCATCCTGGCATCATCCCCAGGAGATGATGTGTGGGGAGGACAGACGTTTCCAAGAAAGCAGAAAAGTGTAGAAGTGGGTCTTTCTTTTCCCAGGTTTGCTGACATTATGAGTGGTCTTACTGCTAAGTTTAGGCAGTTTGAGGATGGATCTTTGGGCCCTGCCGAGGTCTGCATAACAGCGCAAGAAGCTGGTGCACCTTCTTAACCAGGTTATTCACTGAAATAACAGCTTGGAAAGTTGGAAATTAAAAAATCCCCCATGCCTTTTCTGACAGTTAAGTAAGACAGCCTGGGCTTTAGATGTGCAAGAGCCTCCCCTAAATGCTATTGTCAAGGACAATACCTTCTGCCAGTCACCAGGGTAATACTTGTTTTTCCAGAGCTCCCCTGAGCTTCTGAGCTGCATGCTGACTCTGCAATGAGAGCACAACTGGAGCTGTCTAGGTGGCCCTGCTTAAGAGCAGGGCCAGGTGACCTCCAGAGGATTCTTCCCACCTCAACTATTCTGTGATTCTGTGATTATTATTGGTCTGAGACAGAGCAGGATTTTTGCCAGAATTTTTTTCACTTTTCTTGTGGAGAGTTGTAAGAGCATAAAGCATCTGATTGAAGTCCACTTGGAGATGCTGAAGAATTGCATAGCCCCTGTGGCTCACAGTAGGCCTTATTCAAATTGTTGCTCTTTGACATCATTTGACATTAAATGCTGTATTAGGCGGATGTTACTGGGGTCCGCTGTTGTGATCAGGCTTGTGGCTGCTTCCAGATAGCACTCATGAAGTCTGACACGCACTGCACTAAGACAGGTACTCGTGCACTCTGACTAATTGTGCCCACTGCTGTGCAGCTCATAGTGAATTATATTGGAGCTGGGAATCCCGCTGCAGGAAGGACACAATGAAATACAGCTGGTAATTTTGCAGGCCTGTGACACATTAACTTCTTGTGGTTTTGATGTTTCGATCAAGAAAAAGAGATGGCAAGGACATGGGTGGTACAGCTGTTAGGGTAGGAGAGTCGGATGAGAGGTTAAAAAGGAAGATAAACAGCAAGAAGTGCTGTGGGATGGTGTTGCTGGATCTGAAGAGCAGAGGGGAAAAAGAGTAAGATATGGCAGGACAGCTATATGAGGAGAGCCAAGAGAAATTAAGAGCCAGAAAGCAGGTGCTTTGTTTGGGCTGCTCCTCCAGCAGAGGGTGGAACAGGCTCCCTGGGGCAGTGGGCATGGCCCCAACTTGCTGGAGATCAAGAGGTGTTTGGGCACTGCTCTGACACATTGGGTTTGATTTGAGGTTGTACTGTGTGGAGCCTTGGGTTGGGCTCAGTGATTCCTGTTTGTCCCTTACAACCTATGGAATCCTATGATCATTTGCAGCCTGGAAAAGCAGGCTGGCTGAGCCGGCATCATTGCTCATATCCCTGCCCTGTGCTGCCAGAGCCATTGCAGCTTTTATATTTGCCTCCCTGCCTTTCCATTACCCACCATTATCCTCGGTTAACAGTTCTGCTGTGCCACAGCCTCCTTAGTTGAGATTAAATAGCACAAGCAGCTGAGAATACATGGATGGATGCCAAAGAATGAAAGTTGAAAGAATTCGTTTTTATGGTTTATTGAGTATAGTGACATATTAAGGCCTGCTAGAAAGCTGGAGCAGCTGGCTTTTTGATAACTTCAGTCATTTTAAGGCCATCTTTTTGAAGATTTCAGTGGGCGCCTTTTAGTTCTTGTTGTTCTGTCAGCTGGAGTAGTTGGCTACCCTGCTGTGTAGCATCCAGTGTTGGTCCTGGTTGTCACCTGGCTGTGCTGCTGGGAAGGTATCTGTGATGCTTCTTGTCTACTAGGGGCTTTGGTGGTGAGTTTGACCACGTATGCAAAGCACAGCACATTTCTGGCAGTTATCAGTCACCTCCTAAGGAGACCTCCTCATTTAGTGCCACATAGGCAGATTGTTTTAGACAAATAAACACAAGCATACAAGTACCAAATAAACACAAGAGGTGCCCAGCACGTTTATGGCCATAAGCTTGTCCTACTGGAAAGCTGAGCAACTACATAGATAGTTTTTTTTCCCACAGCATTATCCTTGCCAGTTCAGATGAGAAGATGTGATCTCTTCAGACCTGAGTTTAGCAAGATAATCAAAGATATGTATAAAACCCTACAGTTTTTGCAATGGAGTCATGTTTTTAGCTAAATTCTAACCTTTGCTTTAAGTATACGTAGGTTTTCTGGATTAAACTTATAATTTCAAACTCATATACTTATTCTTAGCAGCCTAAATTCTTAAGGTTGCCAGAAGTGTAAGGATTCCGGTTTTAAAACATCCAAGAGATTTTATATCTGTTCTTCAAGTTCATCTGGAAGCAATGACAGATTCTCAATAATTTCAACTCCATTTGCAGAGCTGAACTGCACTGTGATCCTGCTAAAGCTTCCTATCTGCCTGGAACTGAGTCAAATGGTGCTGCGACAAGTATGGGAGCAGCCGGTGTGCTGTTGGCGTCAGCCTGAGCATCTCCTCAGAATGAACATATGTTTCCCAGTTCAGCCACTTCTTTTGCTCTTCCCTTTTTAACTTTTACTGTATGCTTTTTTTTCCCCCTTAATTAAGAACTTTGAATTTTTGGAATTTTTTTTTTACTTTCCCACATCTGTGGATGTGAGCAAGGACAGATGCTGAAGGACAGAAGCTTTTGTTGATGAAACTAATCAGATTTTAATGAAACTAATCAGGTAATTCCTTCCTATCAAAGAAGGAATTGGAATAAAGACATCAGTAATTTGAGCAATGTTCTGAAAAATCACCATGTTTGGCTGTTTGTTAAAACTGCATCACTGATAAAGAGGGAGAAAAATTAGATGGAGTTACACCTGGGCTGGTGAACTCTAAAGACTCCAGAGCCTTCAGTTTGGCTCAGAAATGTTCTGCAAACTTGATGGCTGTGGAAGAGGATGATATCTAATGGGCACATTAGCAGAAATCATAATAATGACCAGAATTAGTGGGAGCGTGAGCCTTTGTGCACTCTGTCTTAGAAAACATCATGGAAGCAATGAATGCACAAATGGAAAGAGGAGATCTGGGAGCAGAGGTTTGGGCAAGTACTCCTCTAAGTAGCATTCAGATATGACTGGGAATAAAACAGCAAAAAGCACTGAGATCAATTCAGAGAGTCATTAAGATTGGAGAAGATCTCTAAGATCATCATGTCAACCATTTACCTAGCACCAGTATTCCCCACTAACCCACGTCCCTCAGAGCCACATCTACCCTTTTCTTAAACACCTCCAGAGACTCCACCACACCCCTGGGCAGCCTGTGCCAATGCCTCACCGCTCTTTCTGGGAAGAAAATTTTGCTAATATCCAACCTGAACCTCCCCTGGCACAACTTGAGGCCATTCTCTCTCATCCTATCACTGTTACCTGGGATAAGAGGCCGATCCCCACCTCACCACAACCTCCTTTCAGGGAGTTATAGACAGAGAAAGATAAAGTCTCTCCTGAGCCTCTTCTTTTTACCCCGTACGTTAACAAACAGGAGGAATGAGTAGATGATACCTCTTATAAATAAAAACATTCAAACATCAAAAAGAATATATCACAACATTCCAAAGGAAAGATCCTTTCTCATGCATTGCATAACGAAGCTGCAGAGCTCCCTTCCAGAAGATGCTTCAATAAATCAATCATTCAATCAATCATTAAATTAGAAATCTCATAAACTATCTCTATCAAAGGTTATTTAACATGGTAATAGGCACCATGGCCATCACTGTGGCTAAGATAGCAGGCAAATATGGTGAGAGAGAGGTGTTTACTTAATTCTCTCCTAGAATTTGTCACTGACAGCACGTAATGATGCAAAATGCAGGCAGGTCTATAATGATTCTGTCTGGTCTATATAACTATGAAAAAATAGCTTTTCTCCCTGTGTGTTTTCTGTTCTGCTATTGAGATTCAAGCTGTTCAGAGGGGGGCTGAGTCATATGACCAACAGACCCTCTTGGACCCTCTTGGTTGGAATCTCCACTGTAGTTTCTTAAAAGGATAATGACAATAGCATACAAGGACAGACTTCAGTAAGATATTTGCAGTATATTTGAGTCAATAAAGTCTATTTCATTCTATACAATCCCAAGAGACCAAGTACAAGGTGTCTTGAAGTCAGCTTCTTTTCCATGTGCCTCTGAATGAGTTGGAACAAGAATGTGAAATGTGATTTAACAGGTTCAAAGGCTGTCCTTAAAAGAGGTGGTATTTTGGCAGTGTGCAAACCTTTTTTTCTGAGCTTAGGAATCTTCCAAGTGAAGACACTTTGCACATTATGAGTTACTCTAGCAGATATTGCTTTCAGAAGTGTGAAAATTCCTGCTTATTTCCACCACTTGCTAATCCTGTTTTGGCTGGTGCAGTGCCTGCAAGGGGACCTCTCCAAAGGATGTGTTACTCAGAAATGAGCCGTACTATTGTTGAGATTTGGGAAGGGCTTTGATTTGCTTTATGAAGTGCTTCACTAGTAGAGAAAACCTGGTGAGTATTTGCTTGCTGCCAATTTGGTGCAAAGGAGTAAGAGTTATTTTATCCCCTTGCTTGAAGTGGACAATTTTGCTTCTTGTATTTATGCTAGTCTTCAACCTGGGAAGCTTTAAGAGTCAGTCTTTGTCAGTACAAACTAGTTCCATCATTCAGCATCAGGCCAATGTGCTCAGAGCAGATGTCCTCCAAATTCCCCCTGCTCTGTTAGTAGATGGCAGATGAGCCAAGAGTGTGCACACAGACCAGATGAATTATATGGTTGCTCAGACAGGAAATTGGAAGGAGGATGTTGCTGGCTGATAGGCTCACAAATGAACAACAAAGCAGTTGTTGTATCTTGATATGCCTCTTGTCAGCATCCAGCACCAGCTGCTTCAAAAGCATGGTTGAGGAAGGACTCTGGCAGGATATGCTCGGCACACTGTTCTTTGTCCCAAGGTAAGGTTTGATGTGGGTTAGTGGGCATGGTGGTGATGGGTTGATGGCTGGACTAGATGATCTTAAAGGTCTTTTCCAATCTTAATGATTCTGTGATTCTATATGTCTCATGGCCTGTCCTCATGAGAAGCCACTTTAGGAGGAGGACTTTCAAAAGATGAGAATTTGTACCTTGGAAGAAAACAAAGGCCCTTTTAATCTCTTGGATAGCAGTTGTTGAAATCAGGTTGCCCAAAGCTTCCTGGAGGGAAGGCTGTCCCTATCTGCTGGTGGCTTCAGGAATCTCACCTCATTTTCTCCAGGCTACCTTCCTAGGGCTGGGGGAATGAGAGCATCTGCCTGCAACACAGGCTTTGTACTGCGTGGCAAGCAGCATCCAAAACTGCACATGATGCAGAATGCTGAATTTTAAACTAGAGGAGAGACCTTCATTTATCCATCTGGTCTGAAGAAAACAGATATCCTATGGACAAGATAAGACATTTTATTAAAAAAAGGGAAATAATTGAACTCACAACAAAACCCACATAATGAACACACAAGCTGGCAGCTATGTAATGGACAGACCTGCAAATGCATTTCTGGGGACTTTTTTAGTATTATCTGAGCTAGCACTGACTCCAAGAGTCATAGCATTCCAGTCCATAGTTGTGTTCAAAGTATAACTTAAAATGTTCTCTGAATTTAAGGACGGCAAAACACTTTTGGAATAGCCACATAACTCTTTGTGGTGCAATAATTTAGTAATCAAAGCCTGTGTCTGGGGAGGGAGGAACAAATTGTGCTGCTTCTGCTTTTCTGCTGATGGACCCTGATTTCTCTTTGGTAGCTCTTCTATACGGCTTATTACTTTTATTACCTTTTTCATATTAATAGCATCCTTGCTTTCCTGATGGGTATTTCTTGTGAGAGCTGTTAATTCCTCGTACCCTCACTAGTGAACAAGTCTGGCAAACATGTTTATGTGCTGGATCAGATGCCAGTTCCTCCAGAGCAAAATGAAATCAAAGTTACAGCAGCTGGTGTGCAAATCTGCTGACACTGCATTCCCCTGGGAACGACCTGGAATACTGAATCAGAAAGCCTGTGTGGAGCCTTGCAAAGAGCCGAGCTGAGCCCAAGTCAGGAAGATGGACAAGGCAGGCCTGAGACATGGTGCTGGATACAGAATAGGATTGTAGAATTGCAAATCATTAAGGTTGGAAAAGACCTCTAAGATCATCATGCTCAACTGCCCACCTACCACCAACATTGCTCACTAACCACGTCCCTCAGTGCCACATCTCCACAGCTCTTGAACACCTCCAGGGACAGTCACTCCATCACCTCCCTGGGCAGCCTGTCCCAATGCATCACCACTCTTTCAGAGAAGAAATTGTTCCTAATATCCAACTCGATTCTCTCCTGGCACAGTTTAAAGAAGAGCCTGAAGGAGGGAAAGTTTCTTTAGGTTCGCTTTCAAGTTTCCAATGGAAATGAACCCAAGAATAAAGACACTTTTTCCTAAACACATTTGGATTTTAGGCAAACTCTTATACCTTGTTAAAGACTCTTTCTAGCAGTGAATTGTGAAATCTAGGCAGCCATAACTCTAATGGAGTTTCTTTATGGTGTGGCAGTTATGGTGATTGATATGGATAAATGTGATCTTGAAAGAGTAATAATAAGACAATACAGCTCAATATTAAAGCAAATGCATTTTGAAAATCAGTTTTTGAAATGACTGGCAAAGAAAATGGTGCAAGTGTGTGCATTTGTGCCTGGCTCTCTCATTCGTCTGGCTTTCAATCTGCAAAATTTGTAGCTGTGACCTCGGCCATGCTGACATCGATTATTGCTCTCTGGGAAGGCTGTGCTGTGACTGAGATTCTCACCTGCTTACATCGAAAGGTTGGAAGTTAAAAATGTACGTTGCTATCTCTTATCTTTTCAGAGGGACGTTCTGAAATATGTGCAGAGCTAGTGGAAGGAAAATATGAATCTATCACAGAGACAGAGATAAAAGCTCGTTTTGTGTGTCCGAAAGTATATGGCGCAGATGCTCTGCAGAAAGCAGGAGGAAAGGAGTTAGACTGAGCCATGCATCAGACCTAACGAAGGAGTTTGCAAACACATTCTCCAAGCATTCACTTGGCTCCACAAACAAGCAGATGAGAACAGAAACACACATCGAGTTCTTTGCAAATCTTTCTAAGCAGGGAACTGACCTTTAGCAATAATCTCATCTAGCAGCAGCTTCTTTCCAAATTTCCTTCTCTGAAAGCCTGCTGACCTCAGCCTGCTTTTCCAAGAGACTCCAGAAGGAACGTGGTGTTTTTCACCGATACTTGTTCGAGATGGAATCCTGTCCCAGACATGGTGCAGATGCCAAGCTCTCCCCTTCTCCTGCTGCACAGGCTGCACTCCCCTCTGCTGGAGGGATCTCGGGGCTCACCTTGCCACAGAACACAGAAACCGTGCTCTTGCTCAGAGAGGGAGCCTTTTCCTTGCGTTGCATGCTGAGAGGCTCTGGGAGACTGGAGATGCTGCGTCCTGTCCCTGGCAGTGCACGCACGCAGCTTAACGACTGCATTTTGCTGACATGGATTGCTTACTCTTGTCACTATGAGATGTTTCTCTCTCAAACACTATATTTAACCTGATGCTTTGTCATGCTGCCGTCTCTGAACAACAAGCAGATATCTTTAGTGAGCTTGCTGCAGTATTTCCCAGATCTATGCCCTTTAATAACCTTACTAGATTTTTCTTACTAGTATGTATTATGATACTTTTATCTAAATCATGACAGGAAGATATAATGATTTCCATCTTCCCAGCGTGTCTGGATATGTTTGGAGTTGGAGTGCTCTAGGACTTAACACTAGCATGAAACAGCACTGACAAAGATGGAAGCATACTCGTGAAATAGGAGTACTTCTTTTCATAGAATCACAGGATGGATTGTATTGGAAGGGACCTCAAAGCCCACCCAGTTCCAACCACCTCCCATGGGCAGGGCTGCCTCCCCCAGTACAGGCTGCCCAGGGACCATTCAACCTGGCCTGGAGCCCCTCCAGTGATGGGGTACCACAGCTTCTCTGGGCAGCTGTGCCAGAGCCTCACTGCCCTCTGAGTAAAGAAATTCCTCCTTACATCTAATTTAAATCTCCCCTCTTTTAGTTCAAAATTATCCCCCCTTGTCCTATCACTATCTACCAGTGTAAAAAGTTGATTTCCCTCCTATTTATAATCTCCCTTTAAGTATTAAAAAGCCACAATGAGGTCTTTTTTTGTTCAAGAAAATCAAACATCAGAAAAAAGTGATGCAACCTGGGCAACCCAAACTTTCTCTGTTACCAAATACAGCACTCCCAACAGGTCTGTCCGACTCCAGCAAGGCACATCAGGGAATCAGGGGAGTGCTGAGTGCTGTAGACTTGTCCATTGCTCTGACTGGCCAGAAAGATCTCGCTCTTCCCTATGAGATAAAAGGAAAAGCCACAATAGGATAGACAGTGTATTTGGGATTTGTCACTGAAGACTGAGCCAGGAGAACATGGCCTTAATTCTCTCAATTCTTTTGTTGGTACAGCTCTAACCATTTACTTCAATGATGGTACTCTCATGGATGCCATGCCACATTCAGAAAACACATTGTGCTGGAATCTATTGTCCTTGCATCACCTCTCTTGAGTTTAGGTATTAGAAAGGACAGACACAGAACTAAGAAAATGGTTGCTTCCCACCAGGGTGATGTGCAGCAGCCCAACATTGAGACATCCTGGAGCTTTCCTTACTACACTGTAAAAAATCTGCAGCACTGAAATATTTATTAAGGCATTTCTTTAACCCATATTGGCTTTCTGGTGCTGGAAACTAGCCTGACACAAATTATATTGGAATATTGCCATTACTTAGCTGAACGCTGGATAGGACACTTTTCTTTTTCTTAACATTCATTTTGATAATCTTAAACAGTCTTTGAAATTGAGAAATGAGAGCTGCCTTTGGAAGTATGTGACTAATGACAAATGAATCAGCATATTTAATAGGGTCAGTAGAATGGCTGGGAATTGCAAGAACCCTCTGATTTCCTGTTCTGCTCTTCTCACTGCATTAGAGTGAAGAATTACCTGAAAAATTGTTGCATTCAAACAGAAGAAAAGGGAAAATAGGAAGAGAGGGAAAAAAGTCATCACTGGATTTTTGAAGTGTGACTGGGCAAGGGTGTGAGCCTGAGCTCTGATTTGCCCTGCCACAAGCACAGAGTCAAACCAGGGATTCCTGGATTACTCAACAGTTCTGCAAATTTTCCTGAATAATTTCTCAAGCTACAGTCTGCTTCTATCTAAACACACAGTGCACGTAATCTTGTCTTTTCAGTGTTATCCTGCTGTATGTCAGCAGAGTTACATCCAGTAATGGAGATGTTGAAGCCAAATCAAAATTAAGAGAAAATTAATTCTGGGCTTTCCTACCTAGGAAAAGAGATGAACATGTAAACATCCTCTTATATGAGGGCTGCTCTGAAAGTAGTGCCTCTTCCTTTATGATGTTCTTTCATGATGTCAGAGGCAGATGTTGATGATATGGCAACAGAGCTGGAGCCTTCCTACCAATATCACATTCTATTTTGTTGCTGTGCAACCTTAATGGACTTACATCAGCAGTAGGTATAGAAGTTCACCATACTTCAAAGCGCATTTACATGCATTTTTAAGAGGTGAAATGCAAGATTATTGCATTCAAATAAAACCAACTGTTGAAAATCTCGCATTGGACCATGAAATGTAGGATGTGCTCCAGTGATTAAAAGCAGTGAGTGTTCACTGAAGTCAATGTTGGGCCATCTACATTCCACTAAGCTAAGCAGAATGTGGTTAAGAGCCTACTTGGACCCAGGAAAGCATAAGGAGTTAGGGAACAGAGCACAGTCTGGCTGGGGAGATTTCCAGGCCTAAGGATGTATTTATACCAGACTAACAACTGAGATACATCTGCCCATTTTAAGCCAGGGTATATTGAATGGCAGCAGTTCTCTGTTAATGTTTTCTGTTAATGTTAATGCCCCCTTTCAGCGGGCAAGGGCTGAGATGCTTGTGCAGTGCAAATGACAGCTGAGCCATGACTGAGCCCTCACAAAATGATCAACCTCAGAGCATCATGGGATCATTTTTCCTCCTGCTACATCTTCTGACACTTCACACTTACCATTTCCTCCTTTTCTGACTTTTTTTTCCACGTGGCTTCTCTCCTTAATTCCAGATGTTGAAAAAGAAGAGACATAAAATATCCAAAAGCACAACTTCTTCAAAGCAGTTCATCCCAAATAAAGTCAGGTTCCAAGTCACTCTATGTAAAAATGAGCACGACTGTTGATTTGCTTGAAAACTGGATCTTGTCTGTGGTGAAGGAAAAAAGATTTCCAAATTACTGAATATTCTGGACTGGTTCGTTTGTTTACTGCTGCCACTTCAGAGGGCTCAAAGCAGCATTGTGGATTTTCATCTTGGCATTCAGCAGCTATTCTGGAAATACTTACCTACTAAACACTACTGCTGACTTCTTATGTTAGTTCTCAGGTGATTTCCACATACGTTTCAGATCCCTTCTGTGTATTCCATGCTATCTGCCAGAGCTATGAGAGGACAATACGGTGTTCTTTACTCAAATCCAGCATTGTTTTCTCAAATGTTGCTTGGAATCAAGCAATTCTCAGAACAAAATCTTGATGAAAATTCCTTGAAAGGTTTTCCTCATATGCAGGAAACCATTTCAACCTGATTCAAAACAAGAAACTGAGTCACTACCTGTGGTATCTGCACTTCAAATTCATGATCTGTATTTCAGACAGGACTAGTGCTACATTGGTGATAAGTTATCTGTGGGTGCATACGTGGAACTTCGCTCCTGAGCTTTTTTCCTGATACTGCCTTACAAAGGATTACTTTGAGGATGATGGCAAATTGAATTCATCCTGTGAGGAATCTACATTTGGAACCTCCATTCACTTATTAAAGCAGAGGCAGTGTTTAACATTTCTTCAACACAGTATTAGAGGGAAGTGAATGAATTATTGAATGAACTATCTTCAAAAGTTCCCTGAGGCTTATATCATCCTGCACTTACCGAAAGTATGATGCCCGCTGTGCTCAGCTAATCCATTTACAAAGCTTTTAAAAATATTTAAGGGTGACCTTTGTCTTTCTTAAAGGCTTTTCTAAAAAAAAAAAAAAATAATCTCTGTTTAATTGGAAATAAGAAAAATACAAAATCTCACTGTTTAAAATAATTTTGATACTTGCTCCCAATAATCCTCTCTGTTCTTTTAACTGATTTTTTTCTATAATGCTATCTTGAATAAGTCAGTTTATCTTCAGCTTGCCATCTCTGATTACCGGATGTGGTTCGGGGTACATTGTACACCTAGAAATCTGCCCTGTGACTCAGAATGAGATGAAATTGCTGGCTTCTGGGAAGAGTGCCGAGTGCTAAGGAAGGCATTTTTCTCATGCTTTATGGACTCGTGGCAGTGTTGCCACCTACCCCTGCACTTCGGTCAGAGCTCAACCAGAAAACACTCAGTGACAGAGATTGTCCCCATCCAACAGCCTGGTGACCCGGATCCAGGGGAAGAAATTTCTCCGATGTCCATCCTGAACTACCAGGCTGCAGCTTCACATTGCTGCTCTGTGATGCATCATCTCCCAGGAACATGGCTCCTTGTTATTCCATCTCCTTTCACACAGTTGTGGCCTGCTTTCTGGTGTCTCTTCAGCCTCCTTTTCACTGAGTGTGCCATCATAGCTTTGCAGCGCTTTTTCCAAATTATGCACTGCTTGGTCACTGCTAGGAATAGGGTGGTGAGTATTGCTTCCTCCAGTTGTTTTGCCCCTTTCCTGCAATTGTTGAATTTCAGGCTCCTACTCAGAAGGGTCAGCCCCAGAGCGGATGATGAGGTTCAGCTCAAAATCTCAGACCGTGTAACCAGGCACAGTGCATGCAGCTTTAGGCTCTGATGATCTAGAAGAGATGATGCTTCCACATAGTTGCTTTTTATATATCTATGTATATCCACAATGTGATGACTTGCCACTTGCTGCCCAACATCTAGCGAACAGTACAACTGCCCACCAACACATCGGCCTTGTTAGCACAACACGTCATCATCCTCTGTCTAACATTCAGCCAATCCTCTAGCAGTAGGCTGACCCTCTCCCTCCAGCTAACTCCCCAAAGCTTTACCATCCTCTGCATGATGTCACGAGGCAGGGAACAACCCATTGCCCGATTCAGACCAGCTGTCTGGCTCTGCTCCTCCCCCTGCTGCTACAATTTTTTTCACACAGAGGAATTCAGTTTTACTCTTTTGCTTCACAGGCATTTCCATATCATATGCCACTTTGTCTGCCTCTACGACTGTACCACCAACATCTGCCTGTAACATTGTGGACAATATAATAAATTAGGAGGCATTACTTTCAGAGAAGACCTTGTAAAACCTATAAATTCGTGCCAAGGAGACCAAAGACGCTCTGTAACAGATCAGGGATCTCCCTGCCAGCTTTTGGGTAGTGAGGAATGTTCGTGGAAAGCAAGAACACTGCTCATGGTCAAGGGATGTGTTCATGCCATCCATTATGGATTTTTTGAGTTGTAATTTGAAGATGTAAGGAGGACACACTAAGAGTGGAGCAGGAGAACAAAAGACTCACGATAAAAAAACTGCAAGAAGGCCAATTTGAGCAGCACAGGTGGTGAGGTAAAGGAATAAGTGTGCTCATGTGTAGTGGTCAGCTGTCAGCAGGATCCAGCTAGTGCAAGAGGATACTGCTGGCATCAGGTGGGAGTCAGGTTTGAGAACTCCTGCAGTCCCTCCCTGCCTTCAATCCTGCCACTTGTTGCTGTAGGAGTCTCATCCATCACAAAAAAGGAATGAGCTTCCTGCTTTTTGACAGCAACAGCCAGATGATCTGCTTCTGATAACTACTACAGCAGGTCTGGAGCTTTACGTTACAGATGAGATGCTGTGATGGCTCTATTTACTCCTATGGAGAACCTCTCCAGTTAGGCAGTGCTAAAGGAAGCAAAGAAATGAATGTATCTGTATCTCTGGAACTGTTTTGAACTGACTTTCTTTAATTTCCCTGAGGCAAAGTCACAGGAAGGTACTAAAAAATTTCAAAGCAAGGAAACTCAACACGTAAAACTTTGTATAAAATAGAGTTTTATGTATGTAAAACCCCAGGATATTTGGCAGTCTGACTAATCTCTAAGCAATAACTAAGGTTTTAAATGCTTTCTCCGAAAACATTGAGGCTTTAATTCTGATAAAGCGATGTCAACACGCTGTCAGTTACCTCCTGGTAGATAATTACAGAGAACAATAAATGTTTTTGAACTCCTAGATGTGAGCTATATCAAGGGGAGAAGGTTTTAAAGACAATCCACCTCCCAGCTTGGATGTGCCGCTGGCAGACACCTCTGCTGCCTGGTCACTGACTAGCACAGAGCACCCAAGAAGTTCCAAGCATCGTGCAAACAGCTCACTTCTGTGTTGCAAAACCTTAGGAGCTTGGCCGGAGTTGTGCAAGGGACTCTGTAGCTGGGATGCTGCTGAAATGTGTCCTTCTGTGTCTCACCTTACAGCAAACAGGGTAAAACAGGGAGTTGAGAGAAGTGTTTAGAAGACAAAGTAAAACTGTAACTAAAAAGCCTGTGTAAATGCAGTAATGTAGTTGTGTGACCATAAATATTCATCTCAAACTAGATGGAAGCCTGGGCACTGTGTGAGATGAAGCCAAGGAGATGGCACAGTGCAGAGGTGGGTGTTTGGGGAAGTACCTTGGTCAGGTTCAAGACCCATTTTTGTGTTTTTATATCATAGAATCATGGAGTTGTACGGTTGGAAGGGACTTGTAGAGATCATTGAGTCCAACCCCCACCTAAAGCAGTTCTCTGTAGTAGTTGGTATAGTAGTAGGACAGCGTCCTGATAGGTCTTGAATGAATCAGGTTGCCATAAACGTAGACAAAATCCCTCAAAACAGTGATCAGTTTCCCATAAACAGTGATCAGATACTTATAAACAGTGATCAAGTCCCCATAAACACGGATCAGTTCCCTACAAACATGGATCAGATCCCACTCTTTTCATGATACACAAAGTCCAAGAATATTTGGGGGTGGGAGTTTTGGCCTTTCTAAAAGATATTTTATATTTTTAGCTTAGTTTCTGGTAGTGATAGCAAGTGGACATAATGTCATTTTTTTCTTATATTACCTACAAGCTCACATCTCTTGAATCCATTTGCCAAATTCAATGAGATCTGACCAAAGGGAAGAGATTTCAGAGCTGTCAACTTAAATTATATTCCAGTTAGTTCTGAGCTGCTGCATTACATTCTGTATGCTTAATGAAAATTGGCATTTACATGGAGATAATAGCTCCATTTTGGGCTTGAGTTCCCTTGAAAAAAGGCCAAGAGCAGCACTTGCCCCTCCCATACGAGCTGGGTCATTTGTCCTACAGAATTCAGTCCAAATATTATTATTATTTCAATATTAATAACTGTTTTCCAGTTCATGAAAATTTCTGGGCTAGCTTTTCCTATTCATTGGTATTAATCATAGATGGGACTACTCCGTTATGATGGTGTGAGGGGAAATAAAAGCCTTTATTCAGGGGAGTCCTGACTTTCTTCCCTTTCAAGACCTGTGCTCACTGAGTGCGTCAAAAACCAGGAAACAGGCACAGAGTGAGCAAAAAAGAGAATGGAAGTAATGTTGCTAGGGCAACTTTCTCATGATTTCCAAAGACATTAAAAAAAAACACAAAAAACAAACCACCAAAAACGTTAGTCATGCTCATTTCTTAATGCATTATTTTTATCTATCAATTTGGAGTTTGCTTTGCCGTAGCAGCCTGCCAGGAGAGCAGCAGTCACACGTGCTCACCAAGCAGCATGATGAAGCCTTGTGCACTGTGCACCAGGAGGAGCTGGTTCATCAGGAGGATGGCCATTAGGTTTCATGCTGAAAACAGCCCAGAATGCATTATTCACGGGTATTATTGCACTCTGGTTTTGCAAGAGGACCTACGATGCTCTCTGTAGCTGCACAGCCACTGCAATAAAGCTCTACCAGTTATACATTTATTCTCTTCCCAGATACTTGATTTAGCACAGAACATTTCCAGCATGCTTTGCAAGAAGAAAGATTTCTGTTGATGAACATTTTCACCTTGCCTAGCGTGGTTAAGTGAAATTAGGAAATCACAGTCGTTCCTTGTAGGGCTGTGGGGATATTTCTTATTTTTTTCCTCCAAACATGGAGATTATAAAGCCATAAAAAAAGAAAGGAAAATATTTGGCAAATGGAAAACTTAAAATCATTCTTGTGACACCATTTTTGCTTTGATAGTAAGCAATTTCTTTACTTGAAACAATTAGCTTGCAGGAAAAGCAAGAAAAAGTGCCGTGACTGAAGAAATGCACTTAATCCTGAAAGTGCAGGGAAAGGAGCTTGGCATTTATCTGAGTTATGTAACCAAGCCCTCGGTGGAACTGACAAGATTTTCAGAAGCATGTCAGTCCACAAATTCCTCGCAAATCCTCACTGGGGCACGGAAATTTTCAGTGCTGCTGAAGGTGCCATGTACCCTACGTACCCTATGTACCCTATGTACCCTATGTACCCTGTCTCACAGAAGCGCACCCGCTGTTTTTCTGCCGCTGTGCCCTCGAGATGTTCACGTGCCTCTTTGTGGGAGCCCTTGTGCTCAAAGAAACCCAGCCTGTGACTGATGGGAGCGAATCCAGTATGTCACAACAGGGACCGTGCTTCCTCTTTGTGATTCATTCCACTTTCAAAATGAAACAGGTCGTTTCCCAGCCCTGCTGGAAATGGGGGAGAAGTATGGAGCTGAGCTAGGTTGCTCACAAGCAGCCAAGCCAATTTGTTCACTTAAACTGGCTGCATGTGAAAGCACCCCTAGATTCAGAGCCACAGGGTCTGAGTGCAAAGGCTGTGAGGGATTTCAGAAGAAGATTGTGGCACATTTGCTATGCAGAATAGAATCATAAATCATTTGAATGGGAAGGGACCCTCCAAGACCATCTGCTCCAACTCCCCTGCAGTGAACACCTCAAACAGGCGCTCAGAGCCCCATTCAGCCTGATCTTGAGTGTCTCCAGGGATGGGGCATCCATCACCTCTCTGAACAACCTGTGCCAGTGCCTCACCAGCATTACTTTAAAAAAAGTTATTCTTTCTATCCAATCTAAGTCTCCTCTCTTTTAGTTTGAAATAATTTCCCCTTGTCCTATCACAACATACCCTGCTAAAGAGTTTGTCCCCTATGTTCTTGTAGCCCTGCTTTAGATACTGAAAGATTGCTAGATGTTGGAATTCTTTGAGAAGTGAATGGAAGTACAGGTCATAAAGTGGCCTTGTCCTCACAGTATTTCTGCAGTAGATGGCCTTCAGATACCCTGGTTTCAAAATTGCTGTGGTCCCTGCAAAACCTGCTTTGAACGAAGACTATGCTTATCACTTTATATGATGTTTTGTTTTGAGATCTTGTCTCACAAATAGCAGGTAATGGACCCTTGGATGCAGCTTTAGGAACTTATCACCTTTCATCAGCTTCCTAGAGCTCCAAAGTCTCTTCTTGCTGGTGTAGAAGGAGATACCTGGGTTTTATTCAGGATGATGAACATCTAGATAACAGACAGACTGTGGCTGGTATGGCCAGGGGGGTTGACATCCTCACTCCTTGTAATTTACTAAAGATTTTGTCTGTGAGGACAGAAGCAAAAATTTTGTATGTTGGTCTTTGCTGGGCCTTCTGTGTCATGTGCCAGGCTGTTTCATGTGAGTAACTCACTTGGTGCTAAGCAGATTCACTCTCCAGCCTATTAGCCATCATCTCAAGAAAGTGGAAGAGGTGAGGGGCTCTGGAGTGGGTGGTGGGATAGCAGCCAGCTCAGCTCAGAAATGAATGGCTTGCTGTGTCACCAGCTGTGTGTTGCCAGATTTAATCCGGGGAAATTCTTGCCTCAAGTACCAGAAGTTTGCTGAACACTGGCTAAAACTCAGAAGTGTGACTGGATGAGAAGATGGATATTTGCAAAACCATGCACCTATCAATGAAACCTACTGGGTAGAAATGCAGTCCTGCAATTAATCTACTACCTGATGTGTCCCAAAACATCATCTTATAGATCTGCAGTATCATAGAATGGCTTGGGTTGGAAGGGACCCTAAAGCCTACCCAATTCTGCACCAAGGTTTGCCTCTTCCTCAGCCAGGTGGGATGATGCAGAGCCCAAACCTTGTTTCTGTTCTCCCATATCTACCATGCCACCACACACACTCCTCACCATTTGGTTTTACTGTGTTAGTGTTGTAAAACACCCTGGAGCAGAAAGCCCTGTCTAGGTAGTGTTTGGCTGCTTGTTCTTTTGTTTCCCTCATGGTAGGGATAGCATTATTGCAAAGTACTTCTGCAAAGTACTGTGAAATTTAAAACCTGCTAGATGTGAACCCAAGAACATAATTTTCTAAAGGCAGTTTCTGTGCTCAGATGGTTTTCTCTCTTACAGTTCTTACAACAAAATTCAATGAAACATGGGAGAAAAAAAGCCATGGAAGGGGTTTATGTGAGCAGATGTTGCCACAATCAGGTACAGCTTATTAATTCATTTATGATCCGAGCTGATCAGTGCTACATCTGTCTGGGAATACATGGTTTAGAAGAAAAAAAAAGATGTTTCAGGGCTTGCCTACACACAGCTGCTAGTCCCACAGTGAAATGGATTTAGTTGAACTGGTAAGGCGTTACTGTTGCTCAGCTCTGAACTGTTTTCTTTTTTTCTCAGGGATAGTTTTGCATACCTGACAGACTGAAAGAGATTCTGTGTTACCTCATTTCTCTCTGGGAGACTGCTGTTGAGTTTAAATTTAACTTAAGATGAAAACATTTGGTATTCTTCAGAGAAAATATGTTCTGATACCCTCCAATTGATTGAGAATCAGAAAATTCAGTTCACCTAAATGAGAAGCTTTTAAAGTCATTACTTTTTATACTTGGAGCAGAAGTAGCAACACTGTTTCCCACTCTCATGAGTCATGACTAGAGGTAACAAAAACTCCTTCAGAATGTGGTGGTGACTGAAAACGGTTGTAGATGTTCATATATTTTCAGAAACAAAAACAAACAAACAAACAAACAAACAAACAAAAAAACACCAAAAAACCAGCCTGAGAAAAGCATGTTGTAGATTGGCAGTATTGTTATGATCTTATGAAAAATTCACATTTTCCCTATTAGCTGACTAGAGCCTACAGCAGTGTCTGTAATTGCTATTGTTACGCTAAGTCATTATTTACATTGCAGTTGTGCCTGGAGATCTTAAGCATGCATTCATATCTTGTTGTGGTGGGTGCAGGCACACGGAAAACAATAAAGCAAAATGTCATCTCACAGCCTGTTTCATTTTCCCTCTTTCCCAGCTGAGAAGGAAGGGCGAGAGGGCAGGCTGTCTATGTGTCTGTTATGCCGAGTGCCTCCGGTCTTGTCTCTTCAGCATTAATTTGTGGGTTTGAATGACTGGGTGCCACGCACTCCTTTTCAGCACAAAGTAGCTTTGTTTGAGCCACCAAACAAACCTAAATGATTCTATGATTCTGTGTGATGGGACTCATTAAGTCAGTTTGATGGTTGGACTTGATGATATTGAAGGAATCCTCCAGTCTAAACAGTTCTGTGATTCTATGATAGCTGTGATTCTACGATCAGTGCACAGAGACTTTCACATAAATAAAAAATTTGAACAGTTTCTCCTATTGTCTTATTTTGCTACCACAAATCCTTTCCTACCTTTCCTCTTCAAGGTCTTTCTCCTTCCAGCTCTCCAATTTCCAGTCCAGAATAGTTTGTACTTTTGTTCTATTGACGAACTGTACAGGAGGGATGTGCAGCTCTTGGAGCAGGTCCAGAGGAGGGCCAGAAGATTCTCAGAGGACTGGACCACCTCTCCTACGAAGACAAGCTGAAAGAATTGGACTCATTCAGCCTGGAGAAGGGGAGACCTCACTGGGCCTTCCAGTACTTGAAGGGAGCTTACAAGCATGAGAAAGAGCAACTTTGTACGTGATCTGATAGTGATAGGACAATAGGAATGGCTTTAAACTAAAAGAGGGGAGATTTAGGTCAGATGTGAGGAAGAAATTCTTTACTCAGAGGGCAGTGAGGCCCTGGCTGTGCTGCCCATAAGAACTGTGGTGCCCCATCACTGAAGGGGCTCCAGGCCAGATTGGATGGGGCCCTGGGCAGCCTGAGCTGGTGGAGGGCAGCCCTGTCCATGGCTTGGGGTTGGGGCTGGGAAAGCTTTATTGTCCCTTAGAATCATAGACTGGCTTGAGTTGTATGATTTACAGAGGTTAATTTTGAACCGTGGGGCCCACTGTGATAATTCCTGCAGGGACTGAATCTAAAACCTTGTTACATGGAATGGATTTGGGCTTCAGCAACAGAAAGGGCAATTTCACTTCAAGAGGTGGCCAAAGATCTATGGAGTTCTCCACACTTGGCAGTTGTCATGACCTAGGTGATAAAGTGACTGCCTTCATGATGCAGTGTTTAGGGATTGTCCTGCTCCAAGCAGAAGATGGGAGGAATGACTTTGAAGGTCTTTTCCCTGTGCTGTGGAACAGATGCCCTGTGCAGAGCAGAGCATTATTGTGCTGAGCAAGTTGTAAGAGCATAGACAGCTGCCTTCTCTCCATCTGGTTCTGGAACTGACTGCTCCCCAATTGTCATTTGCTGCCCCAAGACTACAGAGTGGGTACGCGTGGGAGCATTTTGGATGGCCATACAGCAGGAACCCCTTGTTTGCCCAGGGCTGGCAGGTGCTTACTGCAATTTGCTCATTTCTTTTTGATTTTTCAAAGCCAGAGTTCATGTGGGTCACTTCAGTCCTTTCATCTGGGTACAACGAAGCACGTCTCTGAGCTATTTGCACTCCACTGAGATCTACACCTGTATCTTTGCTGGCATTTATCTCCTGTACCTCCTCCCTGGTTCCTTGCTTATTTTACATGCAGCCCACTAACATTCAGCTGGGCATTTTGAAATCATTATTTTATTTTGTTCTGGTACAGTATTAGTCTGTTTAGTCTGTTTGTGGATTTATGTTTTTAAGCTCTTCTCTGATTTAATGAACCTCTCTGCTCTGCCTCACTGGAGGAGTTGCTAACAGATGGTTGGCATTTGTTTTTCCATTTAAAAGATTGAAAAGCAACCCTGTGAGGTTAGCGAGATGCCCAGGTGCCTCTGTTACAGCTCGGCTATTTGGCTGTATTGCTGTACCATCTTCCACCAAGCTCCTCACTGCCTTGTCCCTGCCAGAGGCTGCTCTGGCTGCTAGCAGTGCAATATTCCTGCAGCCCAGAGGGGAGGCCTTGCTTTGCACACCACACAGACCAGATTGCATGGGATGATGTTTTTAGCAGGAGCTTTGGCCCAACCCCTCAGGAATTTAATTCCAGTCCTTGGTCAGTGGGTTAGGACAGCAGCATCCTTTGTTCCTCAGGAAGGATTCTAGGTCACTATGGGTTATTAAACCAGTATTTGCTTGCTGGGCCTCTTTGGGCAAAAAAGCCTTACAGCAATGGGAGATTGCCTTTCTCCCTAAGAGACATTGAGCCGATCTTACTCAACCCACACAAAATAAACGAATGTTCTGGCACAAATGAAACTCAGCAGATTTTTCTAATACCTCTCTGCTCCACCTATGTGAAGAAACAAAGAAATTGTGGAAGAAAAGCTGTGAAGACTTTCCAGAGAAGCCCTATTATTGACAGACTGGTCGCTTGCTGCTGTGTAGGCCGAGCCATCACTATTGATGTGACCAAGGCCTGCTTCCTCCAGCAGGCGCCCAAGTTTCCCTCTCTTCACAAGCAGTTGCTCTGTCTTCCCTCTCTTCACAAGCAGTCCTCTGATGCCCTGCAAAGGAATGAGAGCTCCTGGCTGCACGGTACAGCAGTAAGTACTGGTAAAGACTTATTTGCCATCTCAAAATTTGGATGTAGCTTATCACTTTTGGAAGATAGGATGTCATGGTATGCATGTAGATGTTTTATCTACACCTGGCTTCTGCATCAGGGCAAGTTTGGTTTGCCAGCTGAGGCACAGCTTTGTCTCTTTTCTTTTTACAATACGGCATGTGTCACAGAGCTAGAAATCTCTGACTGAGGCTGCTTTAAAGAGAGCAGAGACACAAGGCATGTTAAGTTTTCTGTCAGATGGTGAAGTGTATTAGAAGGCTGCTACCTCTTGTCCTAAGTTATGTTGTACCAGGGGAGGTTCAGGTCAAATATTCAGAAATTATTCTCTGTAAAAACAATGAAGGATTGGAACAGGCTGCCCAGGGAGGTGGTGGATTCAGCGTCCCTGGAGGTGTTCAAGAAAAGGGCAGATGTGGTACATGGTCTAGAGCAGTAACAGGCATGGGCTGATGGTTGGACTAGATGATCTTAGAGGCCTTTGCAACCTTAATGATTCTACAAACTAAGTATGGGTAGAGATTTGAACCACCTACATGAAGGCTTCTGTTAGAAGTGTTCCAGTGAGTCAATTTGTGTTTTTTTTTTTTTAATTTATTTATTTATTGTTTGTTTTTAATAGGATATACTCACACAGAGAAAATCCTATCACCATTAGTTATTTCATGTGCTCCAATGAATGTAATTCCTCCCCTCTTTTGACCCATGGCTGGTACAAGTTCTTTATTTATTGTATAGTGTTTTTTTTGTTTTTTTGGTTTTTTTTTAACTTTTGTCACTGAGATTGTGGAAATAAAGATAATGGGTGAAACCTGTACCCTGTAAGGGCAGTTACTTACCACGACAGTCCTGTAGCCTGCTTCAATTGAGGAAGGCATACAAATGCCTACCCATAGAAATAGCTGGCCATCAAGGCATTTATTGTGATAAGTAAACTACTAAAAAGTCATATTTATATGGCAAAAGAAGGCAATAATAGTGCTTTCTAGTGGAACACAAATTCCCTAGAGCAATAGCAGATAAAAAAGAAGGAAAATTTGCTCACCACTTCCAATGACCAGTGACAGCTCAAGAGGAGTACAATCTCCATCCAGAGAGATACTGCTCTGTTAGCTGCTCAAGAGAAGTACAGTCCCCTTCCAGAGAGATACTCCTCTGCTACCTGCTAACCCTTAAAAAAAGGTGAGCAGGGGGTTGATCCTGGCTCTACCCCTTCCAGTTGCTCAGGTGCACTGCTTGCAACTGAGTTCCCTGGGTGAAGCACCTGGTGCTCATCTATTGGTTCAGACTGTGACCTGGCAATTCCACTGTACATGTTGTGAACAGATTGCTTGAGGGAAAAAAATAATGACAACCAAGTAAAATTTGGCTTTTGTACAGTCCTCATATTAAATGATATACCTTTGTTTATAGAAGGAAAACCAGTTTGTTGAAAAACAGCTTCTAGCTCTTTCCTTATTTCCTCATCAAAGTGTCACTCCCCATCCTGCAGGAACTGGTCACTGGATACGGATATAACACTTGCACTCCATGTCTCTTATTGCTGCTTACTTTCCTCTTCTGAATTACGCTGCGTTATGTTAGAAGGGTTATGAAGGGATACACCAGAAACATTTTAATGTCCTATAAAACAAAGTTCTTAACAAACAGCAGAACTAACTAAACCTTGCAGCCTAAATAAGCCTGGTTCATGTCCTATTTCCTTTGTAGGCAGCTTCGCCTCTGTTGTCCATGATGCCTGCAGGTAATGATGAGCTGCATCCCTGCTCGTCAGCCAGCCAGCGCATTTGTGCTGATGGGTCGCTAGCTGCTGCCAAGCACAACTTACAACAGACAGCAGAAACACTTCCTGGACTGCTATCCTATAACTAGATGCCAGTTTTCACAAAACTTGTAGCAGTGCAACATCCTGGAAACATCAACTGCTCAGTGACACCGATTGGTGAGTTAAAATGATTACACGAATATTGAAAGGTACATGAGAAATGTGATCTCTTAAACAACGTGGATGTGCAGAATCAGGCCAAAAAGTAAGAGCAGCATATATTATATGTACAATCAGGACTGATTACTTGTGTCTTTATCTCTTTTTTGTCTCTCTGCAAAAGATCTGTTGTTAAACAGCTTAAAGAATCGAAAAGATCAGAATCTAACTCAGTGTTTTTGCTTATTGCTCCTGCTGCAGAAAATATATTAAATGCATGTTCTGCAAAAATGATGTACTTTAAGTACACAATTTAAGTGCGTTAACATAAGTTATTTTGTCGGAACAGCAATGTCTTCTTCGAAGTATCAAAGGATGCTGTTTTTATTGTTTTTATTGTTATTTTATTGACTACAAAGTCTAGACCAAGGATGACCAATCTTTTGGCTTGCCTGGGCCATGCTGAGTAAAGAGGAATTTTCTTGGGCCTATTTAAAATATCTAAAATAATTAACATATAAGAGAAGTTTAAAAATATTTATTTTATTAAAACATTTAAAAAGAGAGAAGCAAAACCATAAAATCAGTCGGATATTTGACCTTGTTTTTGTGAAACTAATGCATCAGGATGGTTCAGTAGCAGTGACTGCAATTCTTAGTGAGTTCTCAGGTGCTCCTCAGAGGTTTCTAATGACATTTTACTCGTCCTGTGCTTTGTCCTTGAAAACAGTTGTTCATTATGTACTGCCAAAAAGCATTGACATGAATAAGACTGATTGTGAAGGGAGAGATGTTTTTGTTTGGGAGGAGAGGACTTATAAAAGTCTGATAAAGAGATACATCACATTTTTGTTTGAGTTGTGCATCTGATTCCATTTGCAATTTTGCAGGTAATGTATTTATGTGAACTGAAAATGGATTCACAAATATATCAAGTAATTAATTTTTTTGCAATTTTGAAACTTATTCTCAAATTCCTTTATCACAATGGAAACAGCTGCATGTTTTTCACTGTTCACAGGACTGTGTTCAGCCAATGTTACTTGCCATAACTCCAGTCTGCCATAACGTAAATTTCATTTTGAACAGTTATGGTATGAAACACAGCACAGATAAGCTGATTTTCACCTTGAAGATGCATGTTTAGCTCATTCAGATGAGCAGTCAAATCCACCAAAAATGCTACATCTGAGCCATTTTTCATCTTCAAGTTCTGGCACAATTTTTCCTTTTGATTCCATAAATGGTTTGATTTTATTTTGCAAACCATAAAACATTTTTAGCACTTCACCCTGACTTGGCCACTTCCCATCGGATATGTACAAGATGTCTCCATTATCAGCATCCATACTTTGAAGGAACTCCTGGAATTGATGATTCAAGCCCTTGGTCTTTATGGAATTCACAGCTTTGGTGATGGTTTGCACGACACTCTCTATTTTTAAAGCTTTCATACATACATTCTCCTGATGTACAACGCAATACTATTTCCTCAAACGCGAGCTGCTGGCGCATACGCATTGTCTGCTATTAATGTTATTAGCCCCACTTTTTTACCAACCATCACCAGGACACCATCTGTAGCTATTACCAGAGATGTTGACAAAGGTTAAAGAAAATCAATTGAATGTAACTTTTACAGCTTTGTACAAATCAAGAGATTTAGTTGTGTGTTTTAATGGCAACAAAGAAGCCATTCATCAGTGACATTATATTCATTATCAGTGTCTCTAATAAAAACAGCAAGTTCAGCTGTAACCATAGCATCAGTACTTTCATTTGTCACCAAAGCATAAAATTTGAAATTAGCAGCTTTATTCTCCAAATTTGCTTTGATAGATATTCCTGCTCCTTCATTTCACCTGGCTACAGTCTTATGAGACTATATAAATATCAGTGGTTGTCTTACGGAATGCCCTTGGGATGAAAGCAGGAATGGCTATAATTATGAAGAACTAAGTGCATCAGTCCCTGAAGTGCTGTTAGTACCTAATTGGAACACAATAGGTAAAAACCTTATTTTGACAACAGAAAAAGGATAATGCAAGATCCTCTAATACATGTGGTAAGAAGCTAGAGGATGTGAACAGGGAGGAGAAGAGCAGATTTACACTTCTTACGGAGGAATGCAATATATGTATCTTTCTAGTGTTACTGGAAAACAACTGCTGTTTCTACTGAATTATTTCAAATGACAAAGCAAAACTTCCTGTACTGTAAGCATCTAGAACTGTTGACCAATAAGTATCAAAGGCAAGCCTTGGTAAGAAGAAGCTCATGAGCTTTGTATTGCATGATCCAAGGTGCAAAGAAGGAAAAAAGCCTCTTGCAATTCTGAATTACTGTGCCAGCACCTGTAGTGGGGCTGGGAAGCTCTGTGTTCAGGATGTCGACATTGCCTCCATAGAGGAAAGAAAGACATTCTTCAGTGCTGCTGCTCAGACTCACTTTATGACGAAGTTTTCACAGAGCTGGGAGATTCCCTTCTGCGCTGATAAATATAGCATTAAGCAAAAAATATCTAATGATGTATCTTATAGAACAGATACACATGACAAGTACTTTGAAAAGGTGGCAGCTGAACCTACGCAAGACAGATGTCTCGGTGCGCACTGAAAGAACTTCAAGGCTGATTTTTGAGGAGAAAAAAATACGAAAATATTTCTTTGAACAAAATTAGAGGCATGCAGCTTTCTGCATTTGATTTGCCAAGGCAATAGGTTGCTTTTTACAGGGGAAAAAAAAAAGTGAAAGACAGTGAAGACAGTGTGCCTGCTCAGCTTGGTTTAGATGGAATTGGCATGTCCCCTAGGGATTAGACAACCATACATATTATATAGAAGTAATCACATGTACAATGTGAGGATTACAAACTTCTGAGAGTGGGTGGCTTGTCACAGCCTCTGCACATTTCCACGTGGTGGAACACGGGAAGGATACAGCTAAACCTTGTAGTTTTGCTGGGTTTGAAGATTTGCTTACATCTGAGATCATTCCACTGACTTTGAGATCCTTGCTTCCCCAGAATAGCAAGGTCACACCATTTCACCACAGCAATTAAAATATGCTCCTTATCTCCAGCCAGTGAGCTGTGGCTGTTCTCAGTTGTCTGTGTTGCAACTCTGTCTCTCAGCTTAGAAATCCCACTGCATAACTCCTGCTAAGCCTTTCCCTGGGAGCTAGCTATAATGCAGATTGGTATGGTCAAATCTGTCTGACCCTCCTGTGTCTCCTGGCAAAAATAGCCATAACCCAGCAATGTCTTGAGGCTGAGAGGCGTCAGGTCAGCTACCATATAGTGGCCAACACACTCCTGCAAGGCAAGCTGCCATGCCTAGAAGGGAATGGTGGGGGGGGGGGGGGGGGGAGAACAGTGAATGAACTTAGATGGGAAACTTGCTTGAAAATCTCCAGCATTTCTCTTTAGTGGAAAAGGTGCACATGGTACTTCTAGGAAACGTATCTTCCTTGTCATGCTCTGCTGAAGGCAAATCCACAGGAGAACAGACAAAAAAGAAAAAGCTCCACTTATCTGCTGTACTTCCCTTTTCTTGCAGCTCACTGCCAAGTGCAATAAGCCTTGTTTTGGTATAGGCTGAAGCATCACAGGCAAAACTTGATTTCATTATTACATTTCATTTGCTTTCTTGGCATTGTCTTGTTCCTGTCAGGCCCTCTGATAATCCATTTTTCTTTTCATTTTGCTGTTTTCTTCCATCCACTTACGTTTACTTAGTGCCCAAATCAATCTCCTGTTACCAGTCATTTATCTCAAATCCTTCCACTTCATAGAGACTACAAACGACTTGGAAAAGTCACTTGTGTTTTATTTTCAAAGGTCATTTGCCAATAACAATGCAACATCACATCAAGTTTCATACTTGATGGAAATCAGCAAAATAGGTCATTTTTTCCTCCCATAGATGAACTCTACATTTGCTTATTTGGACTTCAGCTTTCTCCTTGGACTCCAGTGACGTTTCCAAGTGCTCAGAAGCACTTTGGCGCAGCAAACTGAACCGGGAGCCCGATAGTTAGCCGTGTTTCTTCTTTTGTTTTCCTTTGGTCATGATAGCAGACACATTCTGATGGGCGTGCTTTAAATCAGAAAAATACTCCTAATAGCAACCGACAGTTTAATTGGTGTCTTGGCTTTTCTGTTCTTCATTTTTGGCAGCAGCACACCTACTACTGCACAATGTCTAATCCGGCACTATTAATATACTAAGCTCAGCAGCATGTACCTGCAATCTATTTCAGAAAAGGAACATGTATAAATGACCATGCAACAGCATTTCTTTGTGGGGAGGCTGTTGCTTATACAGTCAAGGACATGCTGTTCCCGTGCATGAAAACAGAAAGGAAATTGAGAAAATTGAAAACAATTCAATTGAAAATTGAAAAAGAAATTGAAAGAAAATTGGAACTGCATGAAAATGAAACGTCAAAAAATGGCACTAAGACATCGGAAGGAAGGGGACGTTCACTACAATAGCATTATACATTTTAACAATCTTTTTGAAGGGTTGCTAAATACTCTGGGGAAGAGCTTGTAAATACTTTCCAAGCAGGAAAGGGCCAAAAATTTGAATCTGAACTTACCTCAGTGGCATTGGCACTGGAGCAGTAGGTGAAATGACAAGGCCCTGCAAATACAATGAAAATAGATGGCTGGGTAGAAAGGTGAAATCCTAATACTGCTAAGGAGTAGACAGGAGAACAGATCCAGTCTGTATTAGATATCGCAGAACCTGTGCAAACTCTGCCGTCGTTCCTCTGCTCCCAGAATCACTAATTTGCTCTCGCAACCTCTTTCCTTTAAAAGATGGGAAATAAACTACACTGAAATTAACATTTCCATGACGACACACTGATTTTAGTCTTGTTCTCAAAGTTCAAAATTTTTAAAGAGTTTGTTCAGAGTTCTTTCACTGATGTATTTTTTTTCTGATCTTTTTTTCTTAGAAAGGATTGGCCATTGACTGTGTTCATTTTCTTCTGCATTTTTTCAGCACTTTTTTTTACTGGTTTGTTTTATATTTCTTTTTGTTTTTCCCCACTGCATTCAGCAGCATCAGCAGCGCTTGGTTCTTCAGATAAATACCTCATGGTGCCTGTGACATTTCCCTGTCTTTGTATTGCTGGAGATAAACTGCTGTGGCTGGAGTGATAAAAACATGTTGCAGAATGAGTTTTTATGGTCTGTTGGGTAATTCTGGCTGCACAGAGGATCATTTTCTTTCATGTGGCCTGCAGGTGAAACCACGGTATTGACAAACTCTGTGAAAAGAGATTTTACATAGAGAGGTACCTCATCATTGCCCCTCTGGCTGATTTCATTTCCCTGAGAGGAAAACAAACCCAAAATCTGGAGTGTCTTATCTCCTGAGCAGTCTCAGCTGAATATGCAGGATTAGGGGTTGTTTCTCGGAAATGCAGAAAACAGACATACCAGGAGAGTCATACCAGGCCTGCTGGCACTGTGTGGTGGTGTCTCATGGGCATTTCTCACCACGAGCCTGCTTTTTATCAAATTCTCTCTTTTTTTCCACACAAAGAAGTAGTGATGTGAAAAAAAAACTGGTTACAAAGCACTGATCAGGCAATGGCATGGGTTCTACCTGATCAAATCTCCTCTTCGCCAGCATCTGTATCAAGGCTGCTCAAAATATTTGGCATGCATTTCCCTGTCATTCAAGTGCTTCTGTTTGCCGGTCCTGGGGGGCTGTGGTTCTGCCTTTGGATTCTCCTCTCTTGGGCAAAGTTTGAATTCTTTGTGGATTTTGTTCTGTTAGAGGGTTGTCTTAGCTGTTAGAGGGTAAACTTTAGTTGCGCGCAGGTTCAAAGCACAATTTCCTTCCTGTCTTGCTGTTGTTTGGAATATAGACTTTTCTTTTAAAATATAAGGTCTAGCTAGTTGCTTAGGTTTTAGTGTCTTTGTAGAACAGCTTGGGGAAATGTAGGAGAGTGACTTATATCAGTAGCAGGCCAGCAGAGAAAAGGCACTTCAGAGAGATGGAAACTATTTGTGGGCTGAATTTAGCAAGTGGTCTTGTCTGAGAAAATAGTTTCCACAAGTGATGAAATACTTCCCCTCACACAGTCTTCTAAGAGGTTCCCTATGCCATGCCATGCAAAATCAGAACGTATAGTGAATAGCCACAGATAGGCTGTGGGAGGGATAAAGGGTTTCACTACAGTTAAATTAAACACAGCTAACACTGTCTCCCACAGTATTGTCATGGAGAAGCTGGCAGCCCATGGCTAGGACAGGTACACTCTTATCTGGATAAAAAATTGGCTGGAATGCCAGGCCTGAAGACTGGTGGTGAATGGAGTTAAATCCAGCTGGTGACTGTTCACAAGTGGTGTTCTTCTGGGATTGGTACTGGGGCCTGTCCTATTTAATATCTTTATTGATGATGTGATTGAAGAGATTGAGTGCACCTTCAGTAAGTTTGCAGATGACGCCAAGTTGGGAGGAAGTGTCAATCTGCCTGAAGGTAGGAAGGCCCTTCAGAGCGATCTGGATGGAATGGATGGATGGGCTGAGGCCAACAGGATGAAGCTCAACATAACCAAGTGCCAGGAACTGCACTTTGGTCAGAATGACCCCATGATTGCTACAGGCTTGGGGCAGAGTGGTTGGAAGACTGTGTGGAAAAATGGACCAGTGGGTGTTGATCAATGCTTGGCTATACATGAGCCAGCAGTGTGCCCAGGTGGCACAGCATCCTGGGCTTGTATCAGCACTAGTGCAGCCAGCAGGAGCAGGGAGGGGACTATGCCTCTCACTCAGCTCTGCTGAGACCTCACCTCAAGTGCTGCGTTCACTGTTGGGCCCCCCAGTACATGAAAGGCATTCAGGCCCTGGAGTGTGTCCAGTGAAGGGCAATGAAGCCCCCAACAAAGCTTTCCCCTCGAAGTGAAAAATGACATTTATAAGTATGCCTGAGTGTTAGGAATGTCTACTAATGGAGGCAGTATGAAACTGAGAGGAGGTAACGCTTAATAATAATCTAATGAAGCTTTTCTTCCATTAAAATGCTGCTTCAGGCAAGAGTGTGCTGTGTGATTAGTTTTTTGGAGAGCAGATTTTCATTCATAACAAGAACATACATCTCAGCCACTGTTATTCAGGCGAACATGCTCCGAAACAAAAACAGAAAGAATCCTACCCCCAAAGCTGTCAAGGCAGCTTAAAATGGTGTCAGATCATGACAAGGTGGGTTATTCAGTCCCATAGCAATGCTCAGGTACTCTGGGAGGCATGTGCTCTGTACAAGTCACTGATGTCAGTGCAGCAGTCACTCATATAATGGCCAGATTGGACCTCTGCTTCCTCTCCAAACAGTGGTTTTGGTACCCATCACTAGTATTGCTTTGCTGTCCTTGGCTTATAGGACAAAGTTTTTCCCTAAAAACCATCCAGATTTTTTCTCTGATAGTATTTCTGCTACCGTATCTGTTTTGAGATATGACAAATAGGGAATAGTTAAAATTGTTACCAAAAAATGTCGAAATGAACTCTTGAACTTAAAAAATACACTCATGAATTACTGTTTTCTAGCCCTGTTTGCTTTTGGGATTCCTTCTGACATGGAAATTTCTATTATTATTGTAGTCTTGCCAGGAAAATTAAAGCAGGAAATCCTGCTGGATAACTTGTTCACAGGAGTTTTCCAGACAAAGAGGTAAAACTACATAAATATCTTAAGGCTCAGACACACTTCGGAGCTAAATTAAGCTGCCCAGCTTTGCTCCTTTGCTGTGCTTAGTGTGTGACAGTCTCCCAGATTTCATGCAAGCTGCAGAACAATTGAGGATGCTGTTTTTCATGCTTGCCATTTCTCCCAGAGTACTGGAGGCACTAGCTCCTGTGCTTGACGTTTTCTCTCTGCTGTAACACTAGCCATTGACATATTAACAGTGTGTATTTTTTTATCTGTCAATTTTTATAGTGCGCTGTGTGCCCTGGGAGTATTTCGAAGCCGATCATTTTCTCCAGAAAATGAGGGATTATTTGTAATTTTTCCTACCAGTTCAGGCCAGAAGACATTTTCTGGGACAATCTGTACATGCATTCACCTTTCACAGGAATATCAGTTTTCTCAACTAAAATTTTCTTACTTATTCACTTACCTAATCCTTTGGTTCAAAGGCTGAATAGTTCCAAGAGAGCAGTGAAGTCTCTTATCCATTTTCCAGACTGATATTTTTATCTAAGCCTACAAATCAAGCATCAAGTCTGGGTCTTGCCATTAAATATACTGTGAGATGAGTTTGTTCATCACCCAAACCATATGCATGTGCCTGCATGAGAAAATGAACTAATTACATAAAAAGATCTGGAAGTGTTTAAATGCATGAGGAAGGTTGTTAGCTCAAAAGATGCTCTGTTGGAGAGGAAAAAGAACATAAATGGCATAAGCAAAATGGGGTTCAGGAGAGGATTCAATGCTCCAGAGGAACATTAGCTGATTTCCCAATTTCCGTAGAGGCTCTTCAGCTCCTTAAGGACTATCAGAGTCTCATTTGTCCCTAGCCATCTGGAATGATTTATATCCCATTCCTCCCATTCCTAGCTCCACAAGGCCATTAGATTGCTTGCAGTACATTTTAGACTGAGAAATAGGTAGTAATTATCTCTAGGAGACTGAGGCTTCAGCTTGTCAAGGGCAGGGGACCTTTCCATTTGATTCTTAATTGAGCTCTTCTGGTCTGAGTAGGAACCCATGTCTGGGCAGAACAGGATGCAGAATGAAGGCAAACAGAAATACTTGCTTCCAAACACTGTCTGTTGCAGTGATACAGAACTGAAAGTTGGTGAGATGCATCTTTCTTAAATTCTGAGGGAGATACCAAGGCTCTAGTCTGGTTTAGGGTCTTGAAGAGGAGAATCTATGCTAGAACTGGATGTTTCAATTTAGAAAAGAGCAAAGAGAGGCATGGTAGAAAAACAGCTGCTCTTTCTCCATAGAAGGGGACTTAACTCTTGTTCATGTCTTCTCAAGATATGAACAACATTCCACAGATGTGGGAAGGGACATTGATTGAGTCTAGATATAATGAAATCTTAATATTGTTTAATTGCTTATGCTAACAAATATTAGATGTAGGATTAGATGTTCAATTAGGATAGCTAAGATTGCCTCTGGTAAATGGAGAGGCAGATTGACTTTGGTACTGGACTTGCCAAAGGCACTTGAGAACAATTTTGGCTTCAAAGTGAAAAGTACTGGATGTGATTAAAGCTCTTCAGCAGCCCATGGGTTTTGTGTTCAGGATCTGGTAGGTGTGAGGATCTTTCACACAGAGTCGCTCACACAGAGTCAAGACAAGATGGGAGGGAAAGATCTGCTCTGAGTCACCATCAAAATGGCTGAAACCAGGCTTCTGTGAGCAGAAAGGTGCTCACACATGGATGGAAGGCAGAGGAAGTCTCTTTCAGCACAAGGGTTCACAAAATCCAATCAATGAGAAGTAAATGATCAATGAGAAAAGCATGCCTTGGATGAGAGGAGAAGGAGGGAAGCGGAGACATGAGATAACCCAGAAGTTATAGTCAGCTGAATACTGAATTACTAGTTCTGATCTGGACCATTAACGGTGGTCCACTGCTTGATTCCCAACGATTTTTTTCTTCTTCTCTCATGCTTTAGTAGATATTTGTGCTCTTAGGACATCTATTGTACAAGGAGCTGATTCAGAGCTCAGACCTGCAGTGTTCCTGAGGGCTTGAACTCAAGACAGAAATACACACATCAAATTTAATTTCTCTAGTCAAACTGACACTCTCCAGACCACTATGCTTAAATATGGGCTTATGGATTTCTTCTGATTGAAAATTGAAAATAAAATGTCTTTGTTCCCTATCTCCTTTCTAAAACATATGTTATATTTAAATATCTGTATCTACAGATGTCTCTATCTCTATATGCACAATATCATATTTTAAATTATGCATTCAAATAACACTCAAATATTCAAACTGAAGCTATCAGCATGGAAATGCAAGAAAGGAGAAACAGCAAGATAAAGAGGCCAGTGTTGTCTTCATATTTCTAGACTGCAGCAAGTGAGAAGCAGTGCCACAATGTTGGTCTTCTAACACAAACACAAAGTCGTACCCAGCGGATTGCACAGATGAAAACCCTGTCAGAGCATGAGATATGTTTTCATCTCAACTGCAAAAAGGATTATAGCTTCTGGAGAGTGCTACACATTCTGGGAAATCCATCCTCTGCATTTTTTTGTGTTGGGAAGCTGGTCTTGAGCTGCTACTCAGAAGAAGGGACAATTCTGCTTCTCTTTATTTTTTGGGGTTTTTTGGAGGGTGGGAGGGAGGTGGATACAGAACATAGAAAGAATTATCACAGCAGCAATTCAGGCATTTGTGGAAGAATCAGATCATTTGGAGAAAAAGAATACATGAACGTGTGATGAATAACAACACTGGGAAATAAATAGCAAAGAAAAGAGAAGTTGATGTAATTGTTGTAAACAAAGCCTAGTATACAATTACAGCTACTCAAGGCTTTTGTTATGAGAAAGCCAGTTAAACCAACAACAACTTCGCTCAGCTGTTTTTAAAAACAGAACAAACCCCATTAAAAAATAATAATAAAAAAAAAAAGAGGTCAAAAGAAGCAAACTATTTTCCCTCCCAATAGAATCTAGTGAGGGTACCAGCAACTGGTGAGACTGGAATGCAGGAGCAGAGGGCCAGTTACTGGACAGACTGGGAGTCCAGCTGCTGGAGACATCCACCTTGCACATAAGTGTATATGTGAGAATATATATGTGTATGTATTCTCATTGTACCTGGGGCATCTCTAAAACCTACAGTTACCTGCTGACCTTACTGGAGATTTTTCCTTGATGTCAGACCCACTTCATGGGCTGGCATGGGGGTAGATCAACATGGCAGACAGTCTTCTAAGCTGGTTGAGTCCCTTTCTTAGTAGACCGTGAGTTTGCTCTTCCTTTTTGGTCTGTAGATCCATGTTCCTTTGACACAAAGTGCTCTAAAGCATTGGATTGTTCATGATTCACATTATATAGAAAGCTGAGCAAAATGAGCTGTGGCTTACAGCCAACAATAGCTGAGATAAGAACTAGTGGGAACTCTGAACTTCAATTTGACAAGGGGAAAAATGCAGCATAGAGGGCAGTTCTGTGGCTCGCTGAGCAACAGCGTGATCTCATTTCTGACACTTCTTGTCATCTGGGAGATGAGAAGGGCATTTATACCCACTGCAGGAACACTGCCATAGGGTGACTTTCTCTGATGCTCCATTTAGAAAACAGATGTTTAAGCAAAAAAGAAAAGTTATGTATATGTGTGTGCGTGTAGCACTAGTTGAGGATTTTTAGATGGTGTGTTTATTGCCTGCAAATGCTACAGTTCATCGAAACCCATGTTTTGTGTGAACACGTTTAGTGATACTTTCATCGTGATTAATATGCCTTGCACAGTCCAACTAAGACTTTGCTGAAGTTCTCATCTCTCTGCCAGCCGTTGCTTGTGCTTGCACAGTGAGGTTGTAGTTCTGCTCCTGGAAACAGAGCTGCTGAAGACCTCGGAGAAAATCCCCAGCAAATGTTTTGCCTTCTCCAACATCAACTTGCTGCCCTGATGACAAAAATATCCCCATAGCAGCTTTTCTTCAGCCTTGTCACTCTTGAGTGCAGTGAAAATGGGGGGGGGAGGGGGGGGGGGGAGAAAGGGAGGGGAGGAAAAACCCTAGCAGAACATTAGAGAGAGGAAAGGAAAAAACCAAACCTGATTCCTTGGTCTCTTCTGGCAGAGAACAGACATCAAGACAAAAGATGGGGTCATCCTTTATCTATTGTGCGCTCTGTTTGTAGGTTGTCTCTGACATATGATTTATCATTAAATACCTGCTGTCTCTCCTTGAAGAGAACTCTGTTACTTCAGAAGGTAAGGAAACTTCCCACTGAGATAATCTGGTCTATTCAGTGCAGCCATCTGACTTCCTGAACTGTACTTCTTGGGATCATTTGGCGTGGGTCTGCCTAACTTCACCACCACAACGCAATAAATACAGCTGCCTGCATTGGATTCCTCTCAGAGAGGAAGATAATGAGCTGCTGCTGAGAAACAGAGGTTTTTTGGAGGCTCCAGTGCCACATTTTCTCCTCATCGTTTCTACACAAACATTCCCAGCAGCTCTGAGAGTTGTTGTGTCCAGGCAGCTGTGGGAGACTGAACAGGAAAGCATCTCTGAATAGCTCCTGGGGACTTCTTCTCCAAACCTTTCTCTGGAGATAAGCTGAACGTTGCTTTAGTACGTTGCATTTACTTCTTGCCATTTCTTCTTTCATACATCTAGGAGGAAAAAAACAGAAGTATGGGTAATCTTAATCTCTTTTTTCTTCCTCTTTTTTTTTTTTTTTTTAAATTTTTTTTTAAACATATTAAGCTGTCTTGAGTTCAATCCACAAGTTTCTAACTTTTACCCTTCCAATTCCCTTCCCCCACTTCATTGGAGCAGCGAGGAAGTGGCTGTGTGGCGCTGAGCTGCCTGCTTGGGTTAAGCCATAGCAATGGGTAAGGTCTTTCATTGCCCTAAAGTTTCAGTTACAAAGATTTTCAGGATGAAACTGTCTTCTTTGTGCAGTGTATGTGTCCATCAGGAGAATCTGTTATCCTTTTCTGGCCTGAATCACAGAATCACATGGGTTGGAAGGGATCTCTGGAGATCATCACACCCAACACCCTGCTAAAGCAGGTACACAGGAGAGTGTCCAGGTGTGCTTGAATGCCTCCACACCTTCTCTGGGCAGCCTGTTCAGTGTTAACAGCAAAGTTCTTCCTTGAGTTTCTATGGAACTTCCTATGTTGACTGTTGCCCCTTATCCTGTCATTGCACATCACCAAAAAGGCCTCATCCACTTGACTTCTACCCATTAGATACTTATAAACATTGATAAGATCCCCCCTCAGTCTTCGCTTCTGCTTGCTGAACAGCCCCAGCTCTCAACCTGTCCTCCTACCAGAATTGTTCTAGGCCATCTTCATGGCCCTCTGCTGGATTCTCTCTAGAACTTTCTGAAAGTCTGGCAAAAATCTGCCTCATGCTTCACTTTCTCCTTGAAAGCTGAGCATTTACTCCTCAAGTTCCTCCATGACTTCTCATATGCCCCGATTTGCAGTCATTTGTGAAGGACTCCTGAATAATTCAGCATCATGAAAGGAGTTTCAGCAGCCTTGGCTTAGCACTGCCTAAAGAAGCACTGCGCACACAGCCACAGGCTCCAGCACATCCCCAGCTCCTTTCTGAGACACATAAGACTCCTGAAGCATTTCTTTCTCCATAAAAACACCTCTGATTTCTATTAACTGCAGCTCAGCTCTGTATTGAGCAAGCAGCTAGATCCCATTAATCCTGGTGAGCAGATACTTCCACACACTCACCAAGCTGTTATCAGATCTTGCAGTTAGAATAGGCAGCCCTGTGCACTGACATGAAGTGTACATCACTGACAATTTAGATGGCTTGTATGCACATCCTAGAAATGCTTGTGTGTGCATATGTGTGACCTGCTGATGGACATGTTTCTTCTGATTAGGTTTAGGATTCGGTTTTAAGGGTCAGGGGCTAGGAGTCAGGATTAAGGTTAGTGTTAGGGATCAGGGGTGGGTTAGTTGTTAGGAGTCGGAGTTAGGCTTTAGGATTAGGGTTTAGAGCTAGGTTCAAGGGTTAAGCTTAGGGTTGGGATCACAAGGAGAACAGACTTGACTTGGGGAACGTTTATTTATTGCCTAATAATAGCAGACTAGTGCTGTGAGATCTAAAGGCAAACTCAAAATACCTTTCTCCTATCCACACTCTTCTACCACCTTTCACACATTCTGCTGCAGCAGAATGAGGGCTGCAGTCATCCATAATATTGGTTTTAGGGTAGATAAGTAGGTATTACAATGACTTTCTTAGGAGTGGGGACTGTTTCCATCACTTGAAATCTTGGATGAGACTTTGTGAAGTGACATGTTCCAATTCAGCAAGCAGTTGTCAGATTCCATCATACAGCTTTTAGATGGAAAGGAAAAAGACTATTGGGTGGTTATTTGCAAGCCTGTGTTATTTTTGTGTCTATGAGCAGTTGGTGAATGTGTTGCTTAACATATTAATGTTGTATATGGTGGACAAGCCCTTACAGTCATAGGAAGAGTTTGTTGAAGAGATTAAACCTATCAGAACTGGTTCCTAACTGGGATAACAGCAATAGGAGATGTCCATACTTTAGAGCAAGGGCATCTGGGATTTCAATTTTACCTTTCCAGAATAGAACCATTTTGCATCCTGATACTCTCAGTCAAGCAGCTGTGTAGTTCTGGTGGATATTAGAACAATTCTGAAATGAGGGCAGCATTATTGCTGACGTGATGAATCAGTCAGACCTCTGATTTCTTTTTTATCCACCCCAGAGCAGGTATAGGTCAGCAGTTACAGCCTGAGCTGTTTGCATGCATTTTCTCCCCAGGTGTTTTGCAAAGGATTACCTACATTATCTGGGTTTGAGCTTACGTCAGAAACAAGGCTTTTTTCTTTTTTCTTTTTCTCTTTTCTTTTTTTTTTTCCCCTCTGGAAGAAGAACCTGTAGAAAAATTTGACTGCTCTTGAAATCCATGGGCTCCTAATCCTTCAAACACCTCATGACCAGGGTGCACCAGAGATAGCAGGAGAATCTGGTAAAAACAAATTAGCAAGAAACAATAACAAAGATTTAAAAATGGGACTTTGGTAAGCTGCTTAGAGAAGGGCATTTAAATCTTCTTTCTGAAGTTGTGCATTCTTAGATTTATACATTATTACAAAACTAATCAGGGTTCTGAAATGCTGAATATCACCTTTTGTCATTTCTCATGGCTGCATAGCCTTTTACATGTGCTGCATTCTGTTAATTTTCTTTATGAAGAACTTCACATCTTTTTTCCTTTTCTTTTCAGTTGTATGTGGTATTCTTCTTTCTTCTCTGAATATTTATTATATTTATTCCATGTTTCAGTTACCCAATAGTGAACTTCTGATTTCCTTTGAGAATCCTCTGCATAAAAAAAGTCTTTATTCATTTATCGGGGAGAGTCCAGATGTCTCTGGCTAAACTGATGTTGTATTTTGCACAAACCTATAAAGTCAGGGTATTAAAAGGCTCTAATCCCCTCCCCGCAAAGGAATTATGTTAGTGTCACAACAATTTAACCAGATTCCCATTCTATCTTGTTGTCTTCAGACAACTCTATTCCTACAGTGTGCCTGGGAAAATACGAGACGTTATGGCATTTGGACTGAGATTTAAGAGCAGGAAAAAGATGTTAGGTGCGCAGCTCTGCTTTCATTCTTGTTCTGAAAGGGTCAGAAAAGAGCTAGGGAGAAGATTTCACTAGAAATGAGAAATACTTGGAATATTCTTGCTTCCCTCACTATACCTTCTTGATGCTTGGGGTTAAAAATGCATTGTTTGCACTCTTTATGTTCACACAGATCTCCAAGTTAAGACTGTTGTATTCCAGAAGAAATAACTTATAATTTCCTTCTCTATCAAAAAACTATTTGGACTTAAATACATCTGGAAGCTAGAAATGGGAATTAACCATATCATTTTGACACTAAGCCTAACGTATATTTAGGTATGCATCACATTTTCTACCTGCAGCAGCAAAATTAACTTCCTGCTGCCCCGCAGTGATTTCACCCTTATCTTCCCTATTTACTTTCCACCTTTCCTTATACAACAGTTTGTTTCCATAAAGATGTCTGTGAGCAAGAAGTGTACAGATCCATGAATCTTAGCTCTGGCCAGTGGCCCAATTTACACACATAGCTGTTGAAGTGTCATCTTTATGTGGCTGTATAATCAGCAGTAAATTAAATATACTACTATTTGTTTGCATAGCTGCCCCTCAGCTACAACAGGTTCAAACAGGTTCAAAAAACAGAAGAGCTCCAAAATCAATATCTATGTGCTTATTTTTCAAGTGTCTGCAGCAACATGCACATCCCAGTGGCATTCATTGTTCAGAGTAAGTTCTGTTTGCAGCCCCACAGTCTGGATAACCTTTGCTTTTTTTCTTTGCATGGTCTAATGATGGTAAGAGCAAAGACGTTGCTCTGCGAGTGACGGTGCAGCCTCCAAGTTACAACTCAACATACAACTCATCATGGACTCAAGGCTGTGTCAGTCCTTGAAAAAAGCAAGAGTTTTTCCCTGGAGTTTTGTAGCCTTGTTAAATCTTGCATGCAGGCCTTGAATCTTCGCCTCCTTACAGTTCTGTCCATGCTCCATATACATCAAATGCAACGGCACAGCTGCCCTTTCTTGCATACCCCTACAAAGGGCTGTCCTATGGGCCTGCTGTGTGGGGTTGTGGCAGGGGAGGGGGACTGGGTTCCTGCTGGCTGTGTCATTTCCCACGGTTTTGGGATCAAAAAGGCCTAATGGAGAATCACCTCTGGCAGATACAACCTGTCTTCGTGACTCTTTCCTACCCTGCATCACAGAGTACAGGACATGTTTCCTAACATGTTGTGCTGCGCTTGTGCCTCAGATACATGAGAACTCGACCTCCAGCAAGGGAGAACACCATGCTTACTAACCCTAGTGTCTACAAATCTCCTTCAGAGGCCGAGAAAACCTCTGATCAGCTAAGCAGCTTTTTCCACCCTTCTCTGCAATACCAGTGCCAGTCTTTATGAACACACCTTCAGTGTTAACAATGTTTGGGGCAACCCTGTAAGTCTCAACAGTCACTGTCTGATAACTTGAAAGCCAATGCTGCTTGATTTTTGAGTGCTGAAAATCAGGCTCGAGGGGTACACGCAAATTGTCGTAGGCAAAGGAATCTCTGTCCCACTCCTGACGCAGCCTATGCATTTCCAAGGCAGTGCCTTAATACGCTGGATTTTAGCATGGTTTCCTAGGAAACCAGTTTTGTATGATCAGGCTTTCTGTCATTCAGTTGCACCTCGGAGCACTTGAGTCTCTCGACCAAACTTAGCCAAATTTGGCAGTTGTATCACAGATACTGATTCCTTTGAAATTTTGTGAAATTAGGCAAAGATAGAGCAGTCTTTATCATGGCACCAATGTAAGATCAGCCCAACCCCAGCAAGACGTCAAAGGAAAAAGAAGCTTGGTCCTGGGGACACTACTGGCCAGGACAACATGGCATATATGACATGAAACTAGACCCTGAATTCCCCAAATTGGGTTGGGTAATTTCAAATTAAATAAGCTACAGCTTTCCAAGGTGCTTCTGATTTGGACAAACCCAAGGGTCTCGTTGTTCAAATACTTGAGGTGACTTCTCCTTCCCATTGTCTTTCACTCAGTCCAATGTCACAGTGGCAGCAATGCTATCCCAAGGAATGCACCGTTTTCCTTCACACATATTGTGGCAGTTTCACAGAATCACAGAAGCACAGAACTGTAGGGGTTGGAATGGACCTCTAGAGTTCATCGAGACCAAGCCCCTGCCAAAGCAGGCTCCCTACACCAGGTTGCACAGGTAGGCGTCCAGGCAAGACTTGAACATCTCCAGAGAAGTTTGCAGATCATAGAGTCATAGAATCATTATGGTTAGAAAAGACCACCAAGATCATCAAGTCCAATGACCAACCCCTCCCAACCATGCCCACTACCATATCCCTCAGTGCCACATCTCCACAGCTCTTGAACACGTCCAGGGATGACGACTCCACTATGTCCCTGGGCCACCTATTCCAATATTGCTCTCCTGTTTCAGAGAAGAAATTTTTCCTAACATCCAACCTAAATGATAGTTAGGACGTTTTCTGTACAGCTGCTTCCCAGAGAATTATGGATAACTCACCCTAACTTTTCATTCTCGTGCAGCTTGCACAAGGTTGCTTTAAAAACCAATGGGAAAAAGTTGAGTTCATTTCTCTTCCTTCTCTTTCCCAGGTGCTGAAACATAAAACCACACTAAGCAGATGCCTCTACTTTATATGCTAAATGTTCCTTGTAGAAACTCATTTTAAAAACCAGCTCGGGTACTCAGTTTCTTTCCCTTAGATTCTTTTCATTGTTTCTCATTACAGAACAGGGGAACTAACTGCTATTCTCACTGTTCTTGATAATTCTGCCTTTAAAACTCCGTAATACTCAACTCGTATTGCCTGGTGGCAGTTAAGAGTTAAAATAATGATATAAGGTGCATCTTCTTAAATTTTTCTATCCTTTACAAAATACTACATACTCTCCATAGAGACAAATCATAAAATGCCTTTCTCTTCCAGTTTTACCTTCCACTTGTGACTGAGAGCAACACAGCACAGCCACGTTTCTCATGGCTTTGGAGAGAATCTCCTTAGATGTGCATGACTCATGCAGAGCTAAACAGCTCATCAGTTGGATCCTGCAGAACTGATCAGGAGAGAAAATGTCTTTTAAAAGGATCCCTTCTGGGATGATATTTGCAATCCAGAACTGCTGTGAAAATGGAAAGATTGGGAAACACTATTCCTGTGACTCATAGCACGTCAGGTCTGGATACCCTCCTTCTTTCTCTTCTGCAGACAAGTTTCCAGTCCTGTCTGATGGGAGAGCTTGTTAGTCCTAAGAATGGAGAATGGCCACATGAAAAAAAAAGTTGCTGAAATTCCCACAGAAGTTCCACGCTGATAGACTTAGGCCACAGGTGCTTTAGAAAAAAATAATATTTTTTTGAGAGATTAAAGTGTTAGAAGGAAGTGTCAGAGGAAATGAAGGAGCTAGGAGAAAGTGGAGTAGACCAGAGATTATGCCCCCATCTTCTCCAGTTTACCACACCCTAAATTCTACCATTTTAATTTTATTGCATAGTTAAAAGGTAAAATAACTGTGCCTTACAGCAATGTTGAATCATCACAAGGACAGTGCAAAAATAATGTTGACAAACAAAACGTGGAGAGAGCCACAAGGAGAGACAGAAACACATTTGCTGTAATCCCTGAAGAGGGTGTAATAGCGACTTCATGCCTATATATTTCTACCTGTCTGCTGCTGGTATATATCAAATTCTGCAATGTGGTAGCTGTTCTGGGAAGTGTCACTGTAAGATGGGCCACAGAAATGACCAAGGGGTGGAACTCCTCCTCCATAGGGACAGGCTGAGAGAGCTGGGGCTGTTCAAGCTGGAGAAGAAAAGGCTCCAGGGAGATTTGAGAGCAGCCTTTCAGTATCTAAAGGTGGGGAGTAAGAAAGCAGAGTCAGATGTGATAGGATAGGGGGAAATGGTTTCAAGCTAAAAGTGGGGACATTTAGATTGCATGTAAGGAAGAATGTTTTTGCAGTCAGGGTAGTGAGGCCCTGGAACTGGTTGCTCAGAGAGGTGGTGGGTTACCTGTCCCCAGAGAAACCCACAGTCAGGCTGGGCAGGGCTCTGAGCACCCTGGTGTAGCTGTGGGTGTCCCTGTTCACTGCAGGGAGTTGAAGCAGATAACTTTTAAGGCCCCTCCCAACTCAAGTGATTCTATGATTCTGTGAAGTTATCATATAGTCCCTCATTTAAATTCCTGGTGATACCAATGTCTAAATGATTGTCTATGTAATCTCTTAGGGGTAAGATGTTAGAGATTTCTTCCTCATGATACATTTTTAAGGTGAAGAAATCACTGAATCAGTTGGAACCAAAGCATGAGAAAGCATGTTTGAAGTAGTTTTTAATTTGAACCGGAACCTATTATGAAGGGAAGATGTTTTATTCTCATATCTAGGCAACAAAATCATCACCTCCTTCCTGTTGACAAATATTTTCATGACCAAAATCCTGGAAGCACTCTAATAGAAAAAAATGTTGACTCCTTAATGAAACAGCAGCTGGGATAAGGAAAGGCAGAGGGGTCAACTGGGAAACTGGATGTTATTCTGCACTTTAGGGACACAGAAAAATGGGCTCCCTTTGCTGTTCTCATACAGACCATTTTCTCCTGGCTGTGCTGTTTCCAAGCTGAAATTTGTATCTAGAAAATGGTTACTAGGAAAATGTCTCCAATAGAGCTAAGAAGAACTGAAACTGCCTATCATCTCACGCGCTCTGTGTCCCAACAGAACTTCATCCCCTGCTAAATGTGACCTGACATGGATGCCCTCTCTTGCCAGATATGTGAGCTCCTCTGGAACATGTCAAGCAAATGAAGTTACTGTAAAAAAAAGTCCTGTCCTGTGCCTGAGTGAGGGTACTGTTGATGTACAGCATGCACAATCAGCATAGGCTAATGAGCTGGGTGGCAGTTACGAGACACGGTTGCTAATGGGAATAAAAGGTTGGGCAGTTCTATTTGGCAGTTTTTCTGCTCCTCTTTTTATCTGCTTGCTTTATTTCGGTCATACTGTTTTATGGCCACAGATGTCTGTCACCAAACAGTGGGTCTTAGAGAAATCATATAGCATAAAATCATAGCAGAAAAGGAATAAACTGCTGGAAGTATGATGTTTTTAGGAAAGCATGCCTTAGCTTAAGCATTTCCCACACAGATCACTGTGGCAGCTTGCCCTCCCCCTCCATTATCTAGCTAGGACCTAGGTGTTTGACGTGGTGGACAAGTGGCAAGGAAGCTGAGCACGTGCTGCCATCTTGCCCCTCAGAACCATGGAGCCTGGGGCTGGTGGCATGGGATGGCCATGTGCTGGTGCTGGGATTTGGGGCTGGCTTCAGGAGGAAAAAGTTGTCAGAGGGAGGATCTCTATATGGGGTTTTGCAAATTTTGAGCTGACCATCAATCCAATGGAGAATTTTGGTGCTTTGCTGACTTCATTTTCCCAAGAAACCTCTAAAAAATGGGAAAATGAGAGACAGAAAGAGAGGAAACCAAAGCTTGGGACCTGGTGAAATGACTGAAGGTCCTGGCACATTCGGGCTCTTGTACATCCCATAAAGCTGAGTGCATTTCATTTATGTCACAGCTTTGAATGAGCTTGCATGCACAATGAACTGTGCTGTCTGCCAGCAGAGGAAATGGAATAAAAGCAGAGCCAGCCAGAATGCCATGAGAGCTGTTCCAAAACCTAGCAGCATACCTGGCTGCATTTTCAAAAGGTTATTTAATCTTCCCACTGTTTTATATTGAAGCAATAATAGCCACAGACAAGAATCACTGATGCTTGTCAGGTCAAGCATCGACGGCAGTGTCTTGTCAGCTCTGGCTGTAAACCAAGACGAGGCTCCCAGGAATAAAGGCCCTTAAATGTTTCACCTGCTCCTTCTGCAGGGCTCCAATGTACTCCAGCCACGACATGGAGCAGCTGCCAGCTGTCAACAGCAGGAGAGCATGGGACCGTGCAGCTGCACTCAAAAAACACACTGCCATGCATGAAGGTGGGAATATCCTTGTGTGAGAAGGAGGAGAAAACAGACCTCCTGTGGAGGAGGGTATGTAGAGTTGGGTACGGCACAAAGATGACTTATGTCACTATCCCAAATGTTCTTGGTACAATCCTAGGAAGGGTAGCTGGGCCATGCTGCCAGGAGCCCCCTTAGGTCTGAGCTTTCTGAGTTTTACCATGTTTCCCCTCAGGCTGCTACTATCCCCTGTTTCCTGGCACAATGAGCTCTTAGGCAGAAAGATACAGACAAGAGTTTACTGGGATTGTCAAAGAAAAATGCATCTTTTGTACTTCGTTTCCCTGCTGGCACGACATGCACTGATTGAATCCTGCTCTATGCTCTCCACGTGTGGTTGTGTCTCCTGTGCCAGGACAGGCACATTGTTCATCAAAACGCAACGCTAAGCTTAATTACTCAGAACTTTTTCAAATATATAGGCTGAGATTCCCTCCTTCTTTTCTCTCATGTTTAGGGCAGTGATAAGCAAAGCTGTTCAGTAGCCTAGAGGAATATTCCAGCTAATAATTTCCTGGCTTTGTAGTTGCAGGCTTTCAACTTAGCTGTGACACTGAGCTGCTCTCCTAGCAAGACATGGAAGGAGCTCCATCTTATTGCAAGCACACTGTGCACAGAATGGGAGCGCAAGGATTGCAAGCATTGAAGGGCTGCAGGATACTGCATACCAGCAAAGAGCCTGGCCCTGCCTGATATGTATCTGATGCCTTGGGCACTGTCTTACCTCATGCTGTTTGAACGGCTATGTTGGCATAGGCCATCCTATCTCTGCTACAGTACAGTGAAACCACTGAGCTCCACAGCTTCAAAAGGATTTCTAAATGCCTAAAAATACATTAGCTCAAATAACTGCATTCAAGGTTTCTTCTGAGAGCAACAGTGAAACAGAAAAAGGTGTAGAGTGTCAAGAGTGCTGGGGTGCTCAAGATGCTGGGGGCAAAGAGAAAAAAAGCTCTATGTGTCAGTGAAGGTACTATGTTTTAACAAATGTTAGGAGTATCCTGTCTTCCAAGGACATGAGAATTTCTGGGGAAAAAAAGGAGAATTTCCATAGCAACAGGACTGAAGGGTGGTGGAACAGGCTAGGGTTGTCTTCAACCTTTTTATTCGCTTTGTTTCAAGACTGGGATCAGGTTGACCTAAGCTTTACTGATCCCCTACTAGTGATGCTTTGCTTTTCTACAGGAGAAAAGTCACTTGGTCAGACAGTCCTACTCTCCCCCCCATGGAGCACAGACTCTGAAAATACATTTTTCAGTGTATTTGTTCTTGTTCAGTTTGTACTAATTTGGAACCCCTTGATAAATTTTGTTTCTTTTTCCAAGTGTGAGGAGAAGGTCAGGGTGGTAGAAGAAAGGAGCCTTCAGCAGAGTGCTTGCAGAGCTTTGCTGCAACCTTCTGCACTGCAAGAGAAAACTGAAGCTTGCCTTTGGTTTTCAGTCCCAAACTGTGGGTTCTTGCAGGCCACATTTTGAATGGGGAAGAGAACTAGGGAGCTGAGAGCCATTGCCTGTGCCTGCTGTGAGTTTGATTTGTATTTCAGACCTCTTACCCTAAATTTCTCTCTAACACCTGAGGCTAGTACAACCTCTTTGCCATGCTCCAGCTCTTCTTGCAGCGCTATCTCCCCCTTTCATTTGTCAGTGCTTTCAGATCCCTTTCTGCTGCTTTACCAAATCTGTGTGTAGAGAGATTGTGGTAAGACTTGCAGTACTGTCACAACTGTGCCAGTTTTGGTACCAATTCTGAGAAACGAAGGACAAATGAGGGGTGAAAGCCAGCAGTGTGAATATCAGACCAAACGTGCCTCCATGAGAAGAGATGGATTATCTTTAATAAGTGCTGCTTGTGAAGCATCTCTGTTGACAGCTTAAATCCTGCAATATGAGATGGAGTCCAACATGATCAGAGCTGTGTCTTTGCACAATGCCACTGAGCTGAACCATGCAAAGCCTTGTTTGAAGAAGGTAAGACTGCCTCTATTAAGCAGCTGATTTCTAGGCTTTCAGGGTCAGTAACCTTGACAGGCCTTGGGCAGCATTTGTTTTAGGTCCTGAAGAGCTCTTTTTATCTAACAAAGACATGACTGACTGTTTTTTTCTCCTGATCCGGAGCTTCCTAGAGCTCCTCAGCTAATAGCCTGTGAAATATATAAATAAGCCCTGCAAGACAAAAGAGGTGTGTTGTATTTTCTGAACATGAGAGTTCTTCCTAACAGCCCTTTGGGGAGTATGATCACAGTCTAGTCATTTCCTCCATACTTCAATACAATTCTGGGGAGGTCTCTGGAGCAAAGAGAGTTTCCACTAGTTAATTCAGGTGATTAAATGATTGTCAGTGTGTTTTGGATGTATTTGATAAGGAAAATCTGGTGGCATAAAACCTAGGAAAGATTATGAAAAAAATTCTTATTGCAAAAAAAAATTGCTTAGTAGGAAAAATAAGTCTTTATTAGGAATAATGTCTTCTCTGAAAGAGTGGTGAGGCACTGACACAGGCTGCCCAGGGGGGTGGTGGAGTCACTGTCCCTGGAAGTGTTTAAGAACCATGAAGTGTGGCACTGAGGGACATGGTCAGTGGGCATGGTGGAAGTGGGTTGGTGGACAGACTTTCTGATCTTGGTAGTATTTTCCAACCTGAATGACTCTGTGATTCTATGATTCTATTTGAGCATCAGGGTAAACCTGCAATCCTCAGCTGTGCAAGGCGAATCCAGTTTTTGTTCTTCCCTATTTGTAAAAATCAAAGACAAACTAGAGTGGAGTGAGTATATTTTGTGTTAAAATCAGAGGGACCACCCATGACTTTTAGGGACATTTTCCAGATATGATCACAGATGGTCACCTGTGCTTCTAGCAGCCAAACTATGTAAGGAATTCTCCCTTTCTCTTCCATGAGCTGGTTTCATTAGCAAAAAAGCAGTCAGCAGTGGTGGCATTAAAGAGATCAGCATTAGACCTCTGAGCAGAGATGAAAGGGAAGACACAGCCATTGGTTTTCTGCAGTATCAGCCAAGCAGCTCTGCACCAGTTATAACTTATTTCAATGTCTGCAAGACTTTCTTCTTATGCAGAAGGGATTAATACTTCTTATTGTCAAAGAAGAGATGTGTCTTTGGAAAGAGTCACAGACAGCATCAAACACCTTAGCAGGGGTTTCAGAAGAAAAAAAATACTGTAAAATTGAAAACTTCCTAAGGAAATTATTTATATCATCAGGCCCCCCACACAAATGTGCAGCAGCTATTTCTGCTGCACAGATGATATATCAGCTGTGAGAGCAGATATTTGGGGTTTACGAGTTCTTTGAAAAGTGGACCGGTGTAAAGCAACTGGGACACAAGGTTGTAGCTTGTCTGTGATCCTTTGTTTCACTGAAGACCTGCTGAGCTTTTGCTTTCAGCCAGCTCCCCATGAAGATAAGGATTAAATATAAGAGCTTTGATGGTTTCTTTATCAGAGAAGATTGGAGTGCCATGTCCAGTGCTCCCACTGCAACCATTTCACATGGCAAATGAAACCATTAAGCTAAAACACAAGAGGAGAACACACTCTGGCATTAAACAAACAAACAAAAATACCACTATCAGAACGTAAAGACATCTTGGTCCACAAAAGGGAATATGTTTAGGCATTTTGGACTTAGTCAGAGGTCATTCCAGTGGGACTTCCCACTTAAACCACTCAGGAATGGTATTGCCTTGTGAAGGAGCCAGGGCAGTGCTGCCTCAGGCCAGTGGGGAACCCAAAATGCTCATTGGACTCAGAGGTCGGAGGAAAACAGCTTTCAGCTCCTTTAATTGTGAGAAGAAAGGGAATGCGTGCAGTTGTGTATGGTATGAACAGATATCCCTCAAGCTGACCTGATAAAGATAGAATATTCTGGGTATTTGTCTCCATGGGACAAGTTTGCATATTTCATTTCTGTTTGTTTGTTTGTTTCCTTCATAACTTCTATACTGCATAAAGGTAAACACTTTGCATGAGCCAGGTGGTCATTTTACATTCAGTTTTACTAAGGACAGAATTTTCATTTGAAAATACAGCTCAAATTTTACCTTCAGAAGATGTCAAGAACTGTAGCATGGTACATGCAGCAGGCATTTTCCCTTTATATCACCACATGGGAGTGAGGTACTGGGTGCCATGGTGCAGGAAGCAGAGAGACAGCTCAGTTCCCTTCAGTATCCTGTCCTGAGACTCAAGGTGAAAAAGGAGTGATTACTCCAGGCTGCTATTGCAGGCAGTAATCGGGGGAAGCAGTTGGCAAAGCACAGACAATTCTTCTGGCTCACACCTTTCAGCTGTCATTAGAACAAAATCCTAAATCAATATTATTGGTCCCAAGAGAGGTTTAGTGGAGCTAAATTAACATAACCTTATAAATGACAGGCTTTTCCATCCATCTCAGTCACTAGCAAGAAACTGTTGTTGCTTTACAGCAGCAGTTCACAGGCGCAGCCCCTGTGTTTCAGATGCTGCCAAATGACCTGAACCAAAAGCCCTGGTTTTTGCTTGCCAGCAATCTCCACAGACTTTGTACAAAGAAAAATCAACTTTCATCTTTTTATGTCTATAGAAAGGACAAAACATACAAGATTCTAAAAGTCTTTCCACTCTGTCATGGGAACTTAGAATTACAGAATCATTATGGTTGGAAAAGGCCTCTAAGATCATCTAGTCCGGCCATTCACCTCCCACCAACATTGCCCACTAACCCATGTCCCTCAGCACTGCATCTACCCTTTCCTTAAACCACTTCCCTGCACAACCCAGTCAGAACCAGCACTCTACTGGGGAGAAGGTTAATTTACTTCAAAGGCAATAGGCAATGCTGTACTCTAAAATGAAAATCAGCCAATCTTTTAGAAGTGGAAATAGTAAACAATTATTTTTGCATCCCGACACACAAAGGAATGAGTATTTTTCTCTAAAATCTCATATAGCTGGAAAAGGAGAGGCTTAGCCAAACATTTTGTTTTCAGCAAACCAGACTGATGAGAGATTTTTTTTTAAATGTCAGAGATGGAAAAGTACTGGTATGTAAAAACAATCTTAACTACAGGCAGATGAGATGATCAGATCCTACTTGAAAATTCAGTATATCCTTTCACTTTTTTTTTTTTTCACTCTGTCAAACTCCATAATCTGGTATTTTGTCAATTTATTGATATTCAAGCTAAGGAAATTGCCACAGAAGCTCACTGTACTGACGAGAAGCATGCACTCAGAGGCTGGGCACGTGCGGCATGCAAACCCTGAGCATCCCTTCAGAGTCTGCTCCTGCTCCCAGCAAGGGCTCTGAGAAAGCTGTTGGTGACACAGACTAACAGCAAATAGATGTTACTCAATCCCTAAAGATTCATTATATACATACACAATTCCCACAGGCTGGAATTTCTGTGCACGTAAAGATTCTGCTCCCTTTGCGGAAGGATGGCTGCTGCATGGACCACAGCCACTCTGGCTTCCTGCAGGGTGTCCTGGGCATTGGAGTGTCAAATACGTGGGAGTCAGTGGGGAGTTCAAACAAACTGCAGGGGTGAAGAGCAAGCTGAGGGAGGTGTTTTCCTCATTTGGAGGGGAAACAGAGTTCTTCGCTTTCTCTAGAAGATTATTTATGGAAAGGGTTGGATGAGAAATCGAACAGAAGGACTTCAAGTTTGGAAAAAACCATGGCTTTAGATATGACCTAGTTTTCTATGCTAGGAAATGCTCTTTATTGGCTATTTGTTGCTCTCACTTTTTAGTATGCATCATAGATATCTCGTTAATTTTGAACTATACCCCTCATGAAAAAAAGGCCATTTGTATGTACATAGAGCTTCTCAGACTTGGAGGTCTCAGGTGTTTTCATTATCTTTCTAAATATCTCAAGGTCATGGGGATATGATGAATAAGCGAGACTAAACTGCTTCTTATTGTTCATGGTAGTTTGCAGAACGCACAGCAATTTTCTCTATTGGAGACGGACCATTGTGACTTGTAACAGCAAATTAAAGATAGCACACAGAATGAGAGAAAGATGTATTTCTCCTGTATAGTCAGGGAGGTGATTTTACAATAACAATCAGCTTGCTGGAAGTCCCTTAATGGCTCTGCTCTGTGGACTCACTTCTACATTTTTCCATCTTTTTGATTGTTTTGGAGGTGTGTGTGTGTGTGGGGGGGGGGTTGATTTAATTTTCTTAGTTTAGGGGTTTTATTATGTTTACATGGAAGAGCACAGGGCAGAGAACTGGGACTGAGAATGTTTCCCTTGCCTGTCTTCTGTCACTGCCTCATGTCTTCCACAATGAGTCCTTCCAGACAGTGTCTCTCTCCTTGAACAGTGAAGGGCTAAGCTAAAGAATATGACAAGAAAAAAGAACTCTGATTTCTTTAGTCTGCAAGGACAAATAATCAGGAAAAAACTCCAGTACTTTGCCATTCACATACCTCCAGGTTTTGGAGCGTGGTCTCCCACCCCAAACTATCTGTCCTCTGAGCACTTCTGCTGAGATGTATTCAAGAACAAGACCTCATTAAGTGTTGTCAGACAGAGATGTGAGCTTTGACTGTGTCATGGAGAAGGCTAGGATAAGCATCCCTTACCCTCTGGAAGCACATACCAAGTCAGCAGGTGTAGGAGAGCCTCCCAGGGCAAGGTGCGTGCATGGCAGTATGGACACACAGGCAGGAGCAGAAATGGGCAGAGAGGCTGACAGCTGTAGCCCAGGGTAGGTGTGGAATGTGGTAAGGATGTGACATGGTCAAGCCAATGCTCTGATCCCTCAGAGGTTGGGCCCTCAAAATGCCATCCTTCTCTCATCTCAAGACCCTCTAAACTGCTTTAGGAATCTTCCTGGACCTACTGAAACATGGAATATCCCAAGTTGGACCAACTTATAGAAGGGATCCATTGAGTCCAACTGTAGAAGACAGAAGGAGCTGAGGACTGTCATGGACCTCTGGGACAAAAGTGGCCACGGTAGATTTTTCCACATCTTTGCTTTAAAAACTGATTTAGTATGTGCAGTGACAAGATATTTAAAAAGATGTTTAAAAGTTTCACATAGGAACACAGAGCGTAGATAGAAGAAAAATGAAACACCGTTACAAACCAAAGAACATAGTTAATAAATGGGTCCAAAGAAATGAGCCTTGAATGACTGCATGCCGCTTTTTGGGTGGAAAAATGGTGGCTGGCTCATTGTTAAAACAGTCCATATTTCTTGTGGGAAGTAACCATGCAGAGTAGTAACACTAATGCAAATAGAAATTCTCTCCAGAAATGATTTCTGAGAACGCCAAGAGTATTAAAATAGTTGCTTGCTCTCTCCAAATAGACACCACTGAGATAATGAAGAACTGACAAATTGGTGTAATTCCAGCAATAAGCCTGTAACTTTCTTCTGCAGTCATATTGTTGATTTACTGGGTGAGAAGAAGAAGGAGAAAAAAACCCACAACAAAACACAACAGCTCTAACACTGCAAGGCAAGTAGAGCTGGATTTTTGCTGTCCAAAAGAACAGCTTACAAAGCCAGTCTGGAAGAAGTCAAGGCAGCCACCCAGACGGAGCTTCCCTTGGGTGAGGCTGCTGTGCAGCAGAGGGCCATAACCCCTGCAGCTCACTCTTCCTTGTGCAGGATGGTGGGAGCCTCACCTGTGCCAGGTGCGCTCAGATGGAGTCACTCAGGCAGTGGGTGGAGGAGCTGCAGGAGGAAGTCAGCAGCCTGTGCTGTATTCGAGAGGGGAAACAAGAAACAGACTGATACTTGAGCTGGTGAAAGGAGAAATATTAAGACCTTGTGGCAGGGACCTCCAAGGACTGCCAGACAAAGGGCATCAACAACAGAGAACACCTTGGGGAAGGAGGCATCATGATCTCTGGTATTTTGTGGCAACAGGATGACTCTTCCCCATTTGTCCACCATCAAGTAACAAATACAAAGCCTTGGGCAGTGGATGAAGTCAGTGAGCAGGATTCACTGTGATAAACACATCAGCTGTGTGTGCTAACAGCCATAAAACAAAGCATCTAGGGTGAGGACTTTGTTAGGAGGCACCAGTAGCTGTGATTTTCTGGGTCAACTGTGCTAAAAGCAGGGTCTGGGATGGGCTTGTAGTGCAGAACAATTCCTGAGCCTTTCCTGGAAGCAGACAAAGAATACAGCTAAGCTTTTCTTTGCAGCAGACACGGTATGGGCTCAGGGTAAACTGACCTACATAACACCCAGCTATTGCTTTGCAATAGGACTTTGGAGCTTTTTGTTTGAATAAGCTTTCCTCTGTATTATATTAACGACTTTGTGATCAAGTACTGCATCTGAATTATTTCATTTCATGCCTGTCTTCCTCTTTATATTAATAGTATTTTATGCATTTAAATTTCAGGGAAAGCTAAACAAAAGGCATTGTAGCACAAGCACATCTAACAGACTCGTTTGTCAGTGTCACTTAAGGGGATGCTGTCTCTGCTGAGTCAGAAACCTGCCCATTGATTTATGACCACCTGCTGGTTGGAGGAAGCTTTCCTTGAGCCACAGCATTCAAAGCCTAGAGAGATTTTTCAGATCACCTGCACTGGCTGTCCATATATCACCATTTGTTCAGGCTATTCCCTTGGGACCCTGAGCTGTTTTTGGCTAGAAGGAAAGCTCTTGGGACAAGCAATCCTACATTCATTGGAATTTGAAGGTCAGAGCCGTTGGTTCTAACTGTGTCTCTCTATTGGACCAAAATTGCTCTGGGCCTGGTGGTTTTTTTATTCCAGAGGGTAGTGCTGTGCAGATGAAAAATAACAGGTAACTCACTGGCCATTTAGTAAGTGATTCTTATAAAATGAGATAAGGCTGACAGGCAGTCTGTTGGGCAGACCTGCATGCACAGGCAGTGTGTGCAGTGGCTCCAGTGGGACCTTGCAGGATTGTTTCCTGGGTTATTAGCATCAGGTGGTGTCTCGAAAGAGACTCAAGCTTGTTATAGAGCTTAAGGCCTCATTCGTACGTTAATAATAGGACTGACATTGGTACTGTTCTGTTCAGTTGAGAATAAATTGACTTTTGAGCACAAATAAGTAATGATGAATTTTGGCAGAGTTTAAACATCCCAGTGTTGATTGCTGCAGCTATCCTGGGCTTCAAGTCACTCAATGACCCGATACTCTGGAGTAAACACAGAGAAATCTTGAGAATTGAAAAGAGAAGTGCTTGCTAGGATAAGACAGCCAGGCTTTGGAGGTTTTAGTCTGGGAAGAGATGGCTGAAACATCCTTGATTACTGTATATTCTAGAGGTTGGAGGCAGCCCTGCTAAGACACTGCAAACAGTGAGTGGCACAAGGAAGATGGCTGTGGGTGGGGTGTGTTTTCCAGTTTGTTGTTATCTGAAGAGGAGGGCTGGGGATAGAGTTTGAGTTCTTCCAGTCTTACAGTGTTAATAGAGGCCTGCAACAAAAGCCAGCATGATGGCTTTGCTGTTTATTAGACTCAGCTGTGCTGTGCCTGCTACCAGAGCTTTCTACTCATAGCCAAGCAAAGAAAAAACATTTCCTTCCAAGGCCATCTGCAACATGTTGCTAGGTTTTCAGGCTTGATGGTGTTGGAGAACTTTAGGACTCCAAGTGCATAAAAGCGTAAGCGTGGTTTAAGACAGGTCAGGGAGAAACGTCATTAACTATGATCATAGCGAGAAGATGCCCTGGCAGCCTTTTTCCCTCTACTCCCCTGTTCTCTGCCAAGGGATCGTGCAGACCCTGCTTAATACAGATGCAAAGAGGTAAAGAAAAATTTATCCTTATGTTAGCACAGCCAAGCGTGCATTCTTTGAGGGAACAGGCTCCAGGTTACCATGTATATGTTAAAAAAGCCAAGTGCCCACGCCTGAGAGAGATGGACTCCTTTCAACTGCCACCATTATTTTACCACTGCAATGACAACTAGGCTTTGTTCAAAGAAAATGTCCAGTTAAGTTAGTGCAGCCCAGCATGTCTTCCGATCTTTGGTAGAAAAGGGAGAACCAGAAAACACCATCAAAAGGTACCTCTGCTCTGAGGTGTTTCTGGGAACAAGAGATTCACTTTTCTGGGAAGGCAGTTGCTGAGCTTGGTAAAATTAGGAACACTTCTTTAAGATTTAAGTTTCCCTTCTCACCAAAGGCCAATTCTGCAGTTACTCACTTTAAAGATACCAGTTTGCCGTAATAGCGGTGGACTTGAGCCAGGTGCAAAGATCTAACCCCTGCTCAGGTGTTTTATTGTCTCTAGTATAGAGCCTGTTGATTTATAGAGCACAGCTAGAAGGAGACCAGCTCTTAACGAGGTGCCTTAAAGCTGAGTTACTTAGCAGGGTCACATGAATTGTGAGTGCACAGCTTCCAGGTAATTAAAAGCAAGTGAATAGGTCAGAATTTTGTGCTGAAGTCTCAGGCGTAGGTATTTTTACTCAGCTGTGGGGGAATAAATAACTTCATGTCTTTCTTCTGTCACGTTATGGCTGGGCACTGTAAACAGTACTAACGAGGATCTCTGTTGCCTTGTAGTAGCTGTAATAAATCTCCTCCAAGTAAAATTCAGTTAGGCTTTACTTTGTTTTTAACCTTTTGAATGTTTTCAAACAGAGTATGTGACTTACCTATTTTAAAAATGATATGTGATTGATTTGGAAATGGTTGTAGGTGTGATTTTTGATATGGCCCCTGAAGGGAACAGAATAAAAGGAAGCAGCTAGCAGAGTTTGAGAATACTGATTCCTGGTGCTGTATTGCACCTGCAAATGTAAGCTGGGAGAGCATTGGTGCTGCACAGTGAAATGGCAGGGAGGACTTAAAGCAGTGCTCCAACCTGCCCAGGCAGCCTGCCTGGAGAAGTGGTATCTACCAACAGGAGGTGTTTAAAAGATGTGTGGACTTGGTGATGGTTGGATGTGGTGATCTTAAAGGTCTTTTTTCAATCTAAATGATTATATGAAATTGTGGTAGGCATCACGAATGCTTTGTGTCTTACTGTTTTCACTTCTTAATAAGACGCTCTCAGGCCTCTCTGATGAATTTTGTTTAATCTGCAGGTGGCCTACATAGCTCTGAGGAACTTCAGCACATCATTGCATCAGGCTGGTAAGATGATGTACCAGATGAATCCTTTTGTTTTCTTCCTAATGATTGACTGACCAAGTTCAGGTTTGCTAGAAAAAAACAAAAACAAAAAACAAACAAACAAACAAAAAAACACTTTTTTTTTTTTTTTCTTACTTTGGATCCTAAATTTAGTCTAACAGTTCTTTAGAAATGCATCATGCAGATAATAATATAATAATATATAATAATCAATGAGATTATTATATAGAAATAGGATATTCTTCTGTTTCTTTCCATGTCTTTCTACTGAATGAATGTTGGTTTTCCTGAAAATTAAATATAGTGATGTGCACTGAATGCTGACACAGATTTTTCTTGTGTAAAAATGTTACAGACAGAACTTCTGGAATTCTACAGAGGTTGAGTATGTATCTTGATCCGTTAAATATATCTAAAATATTGCAGACCAATCAAAGAAATGTTAAGCACACTTTGTATTTCTGAGAGTATTTTAAAGGATGAGGATTCAGAAACGTTTAAAGGAAAGTGTCCAGCTTTGGAAGGTGTGGAATGCCTGCTCAAGCTAGAATCTGTCCTTTAAAAATCCTTGTGTTTCCTGGAAATGTTCTTATCCGGACCATGCTTTGATCTCTGTGCCTCACAGTTTCTCAGGAATGGCTGAGGTATTACTAGCTGTTGAGATAAGAAGCCCAGCTAATTTCTACAATGCTATCATGCTTCATCTCTGCTATCTTAATCAGCACCATTCAGCTAAATATTGCAGCAGGGGTGTCCAACCTGAGGGATTTAACAACCAGTGCACCTGAGAATGATGCAAAAGAGCAATCCTACCTTAAGTTATGTTGGCAAATCTGGAGGGTGTGTTGGGGAGGATGGGGTTAAGGCTGGGGAAGTACCTGGCTGAGGATGCATTAGGAAGAGAAGTGCCTGTTCCCTCTCAAGTAGTGGGAGCCTGATTCAAGTCCTGGTAGAGAGAGCTTTTTCTTTGAGGCCTGGTAGGGAGGGTAGGGTCTGCTCTGTTATTTCAGCATGCAGGTGAAGCTCAAAGGGGGGACGAGCAGCCTTGCAGAGGAAGCTGCGTTCCCATTCCAGTCATATCCAAGTGACTCACCCCAGCCCTATGGGACAAGCTGGAGAGGGTGAGAAGAACTGCAGACTTGCTGCTTTTCCTTCTGATGGGGTTCAACTCTAAGACAGCTTTGTGTGCTGCAGCCAGTGTGTCAGCCATACAGCATCTCTGCAGGCAGCGTCTCTCTCAGGAGCCAGTTTTCCTGCTATGCAAAAGGGAGAATTGCCTAGACTGAGCTCCATACATTTGTAGCAGCCTAGTCCAGAGGCTGATGTTGCATACTCTGCCTTATTTTCATTCTGAGATCTGTGGTATAATTTTACTAAAACTGAGCCTAGGCAGCTGCTAAATCCACATATATCCACGACTAAAAACAAGCCAAAAGGTCTTTAGTAAGGCTAATTATACTGTAGAGACAGTGCTGTCAATGCAGTAATATTGTGCATGCTAGATTTGTTCTCTTATGCTAGTGAGACAACTCAGACCCCTAATGCTTTCACTTAGCATGTAACTAAGCTGCTTGTGTATCATGCAGCCAAGCCTGATTAAAGGCTCTTCTCTACTTGTCCCCAGAAAGGTATAAATAAAAGTAAATTTAGACACATTCCTTGCTTAGAGACATGTCTTTGTGAAGATGCAGATTATTTTTTTTTCCTTTAAGCTCCAGTCTTTATTTTCAGGTTCAAGTGAAACAGTCATCAGGTTTTTAATGAGGAATATAGTGGTAATGACGCTGTGACTAGGCTTTGAGCGATCTAGGAACTCAAGGTTGGTCTGCTAACAATCTGTGACCTCCAGGTGCTTCTCCAGGGGAAAACCAAGACTCTACATGTCTCATGTCTCATGTCTCTCTCATCCGGCACCCAAATGTTTGCTGGCGAAGGTACAGAGAAGTACCCACTAAACAGGAGTGACTGAGTAGAGAGCATCTATCAGCTATCTGGACTGAGGAGAAGGCTTGACTCTGTACTGACCAGAAGCCCAGTGCTCCAGAGAAACTGTTGATGGGCACAGCAGCGCCTCACCTTTCTAAAGCATTGCTTGCCAATGCATTGCAAAGAGATATCAGTTGTTCCTGAATCTTTAGATGTCCTAGTATGTGCTCTAGTACCATTGAAGAGGGAGGTAGTACTGCAAAATAATCAGAGGTTGAGATTAACAGGATCCCCATGGCTCAGCTCTCCTCAATGAGCCTTCTTACCCCATTTGTGCAGTGAGACACAGGCCATGCTGTTCTCTTAGCGGAGAAGCACCTCCTGCACCTCTGGTTGATGTCTCATCCTTGGCAAGGATCCCCTCCCACAAGGAGCAGCACAGCAGAGCAAGGGCAGGCTGTGGTGTGCAGGAGTAGGGAGCTTTCTAGCAGCTCTTCAGAAAGCTCATGTTGGCAAAATCAGCTCTTGAGGAAAAGTGGAACTGCAATTTTAAGTGCCCTAAGAGACTTTTAAAAGCACAGGTTGTGTTTTCACATCCAAAACTGCTAATGTTTTGATAATCTCCAGATTAATTGAAGGATGTTTCTGTCTGATTTAATTTGCTTATTGCTCTGCTGCCAAATCACGTATTTCAGATATGAGTGGATGTCTTTATGCTTTTGATCCTAATTATTGATAAGTAAGTGTGAACCATAATGGTACTTAACCCATGCCTCAGAGGATGAGCTTGCTTTTAATTACCAGATTTGTTGAGCATGAATGCAAATGGGGAGAGTGCATTATTTTAGAGTTAGGAAAGCAGAGTTGTTAGGAGATGTATCTTGTCCAAGGCTTGTGACTAAAGTTGCCTTCAGCATTATCATAGAATTGTTATAAGTTGGAAGGACCACTAAGATCATCATGACAAACCATGAACCCATCCCCCTCATGCCCACTAGCCATGTCCCTCAGTGCCACATCTACCCTTTCCTTGAACCCCCCAGGGATGGTGACTGCACCACCACCCTGGGCAGCCTGTGCCAGTGCGTTACCACTCCGTATGAGAAGAAATCTTTCCTGATATCCAGCCTGAACCTCCTCTGGTGCAACTTGAGGCCATTCTCTGTCATCCTATTGCTGTTCCCTGGGGGAAGAGGCCAACCCCCCACCTCAACACAACCTCCTTTCTGGCAGTACTAGAGAGTGATAAGGTCTCCCCTGAGCCTCTTCTCCAGACTGAACCATCCAAATTCCAGAAAATGCTTTCTGGAAGATCTGTATTAGTCTCAGGTAATGCTACCAACTCACCAATTCTGTTAGAACAACCCCAGAAGTCTGCTTATTCCCACCTCAGCCACCTGCTCCTTGGTGCTCGCTTCTTCCCAGGTGCCTAGCATGAGTCTGGCAAACCTCTGATGTTGTGCAATGACATTTCTCATCACAGTGTCACATGTGATTTGAGTTCTAATTTGATTTCAATTTCTAGTTGCTGCCCTTCTTTCTCAAATACAGCTGATGGTAAGAGGCATGTTTGACTTCCTGATTGATGTGGTCTGAGCAGGGTTAAAAAAACCCACAAAAACACAAAGCAGGTACTGATGTTTGGCACTTAAGGTATTCATATGAAACAATCCTTCGAGGCACTCTTCCAGAATGTAGATAATTTCTTGACAAGAATTTTATCATTTCACAGCGAGCTGTGCAAGCCTTGCATGTATCAGAGTACATAATATTAATTTCAACTGCAGGGCATTGTAGTGATATGAAATATTAAAAATAATAATAAAATAATCCTGGGTTAAAAAAAATAGCAATTTCTGCAACATCAAGAGTTTAAAAGCTGGAAGAAGATCACATCTTGCCCCCCTGTTGAACTGTGCTGATCCAACTATCTTCCAATTTTTCCGATGTGATGGAAAACATTTTACAAACCAGTGGAAGTAGAAATGGTGGGCATTCCAGTCTAGTTGTGTAATAGGGATGAATGATGGAGTAGCAGAATTTCTGTGGAATTTGTGCATAAGAATTAGGCTTGGACCCTGTTGGGGAACTCTTCTGTCGTGGCCTGAACTGATGATTGAGCATCTGGTGAAGGGGATGCTTGGCCCAGAAACATTGTCTCCAGCTGGGTGAGTTAACTTTTTCCTACATATGCTATTGGTATTCCCAATGATAGTTTGCCTGGTATTGCAAAAAAACTTGTCAGAAGCGGTTTTACTGCTTTCTAGGACAAAGAGATCCCTTCTCATGTTTGGTGGAATTGTGTGAGATTGCTTAAGATGAAAACTGAGGTTTCCAGCCCATACTAAGTGGCTGCCCCCTTGCAATAGTTAAAAAGGGCAAATGAACTTCTGTTAAGTGTAGAAGGATTTTACAGAGTACAGGAGCAGTCTGACTTCTGGGCTTCAGCTCTGGATAAAGGAATTGCTTTTTTATGTGTTATCATTATTATTCCCTCACCCCCTAAGGTACAACATACCTCTTCAAGTAGGGCCATGCAGGCTTTGGATGCCATCTGCTAGACTAGAAGATCACTGCATGGAACCACTGACTGGAGGAGGAAAATGGTGGAGAAGAGGTTGTGTGCCTCAGCCGTAGGTCTTCCTAGGTTAAGTGTCATGGCCAGGATTGGCACTGCTGTGCCTCATGGTGCTTTGTGGCTCTGTGAACAAAAAAATCATTAGGTGCCTTGTTGGTTTCAGTGAGGCTGGCTGGGAAAAGAGACCAAAGAGACGCAGCAGGAGGTTGGAGGAGTAAGCAATATGCTGGTCTACCTTGAACTTTCTTGATTTCCCAGTATCTTTGAATAAGCTCTGTCTGGAGATGGATCTGGAGCCCAGCCTAGCTCTCTCCCAGGCACATATCCTCTCCTTTTCTGGGGGATGAAAACAAAAAAAGGCATTGTTCTCCAATAATGAGTAAAATTCTAATTATGCCCGGTGTGGCCGAGGAGAGCATTGCCCCAGTTACACCTATGGCAAAAAGGCCTCTGGCTTTTCAGTTGTTTCTGCAGAGAAGGGGGAGGTGCTCCAGTAATTTAGGGAAAAACGTTCAGAACTGAATTTTCAGTGAAAATCTGAAAGTTTTCTGAAGTCTTTTCTAGTTCAGGAGGACACAAAAGGAAACGTCGTCTTTATGAAAACTCTAATTCATCTCTGCTATCTAGAAATGCTTTTAATTGGGATGACCAGGAAAAACAACAGGATAGCAACAATCTGGGGACAGATTCCTTGTACGGGTTCCTTCTATCTGTTCTGTGAAAGCACTCTGCAGCCTCCCAGCTGATGTGCTGGTTGGTCTTGTTTTTTTTTTTCCTTTTCTAAATATGCTTCTGGAAGGAATGTCTGACGCAGCAGTTCTTGATTGCATGTCCTGATTGCAGAGCTGTCATTTTGAGTCTGCTTGGCAGCATGACAAGATCAATATTGCACAGAGGTGTAAGAGGTATTTCACTGCTCTCCCTCCTTGAATAAATTGACTGATTGTTCTATAATTTACATGCTAGGTGAAGGACAACTGAATCAGGTACCCATGCCAGCACATTGCTAGTGCTTTCCAGCAGCGGCCTGGAGGGGCTATGAGGATTAATAGGCTGGTGTAAATTAGCACAGCTCTCTGGTGCTAGCAGTACTATGAGGCTGGCTTCTTAAAGAAATAAGGTTTGTTTGATCATTGTCTGTCTGGTCTTTCTTCCACTCCCAATAACTCCTGACTGTAGTGGACAAGCCTGATCAATCTCATAAATGAGCAGAGTTCCCCAAATTAATGAATTTTCTACCATGAATTCAGAAAATTACTAGTCAAGGAGGGTTGTGATGGAGTCAGCAGTTTGGTGCTGGTTTAGTCAACTGGTAGTTAGTCCAGCTCAGGAACAAGCCTCCTGGGAGGCATGGGGGAAAGCTGAGAGTACTGCGATGGGGAAAAATAATAAAGCAAAAATGTAAAGATGCAAATGTGCTGAAACTAATTCCACCGTGTGGCAAATGGGCTTGTGAATGAACTACGTAAGGAAGGAGAAGTCTGTATATAAAGGTTTATTGCTTTTTCTGTTGCTGCAGTGTCTGAGTATTTCCAGTCTTCTGTGAAGTTGTACAGCTAGCCTCCATCATATCTGACTTGTTTTTCTTTCAAATAGACCCTTTCCACCTGCTCTCTCGGGATAGACTGCTTATTCCTAGTGCTAGCTATGCCAAGCTTATGCTCACATTGGGTGGCCTGGTGGCAGCAAGGGCAACCCAGAAACACAGTTTGGCATCTTCAGCCTGGTGCATTGCTTTGGTGATGGCTGAAGCCTGGCTTATTCAAGAGCTGACTTATTTGTCCAACTTCAGTGGATATTATACTTTGCAACTGGCAGGTCACAGCAGCACACATGCATGGTGTCACCAGAGATAACAGAACCACAGTGTAAAGCTGATCCTGTTAGAAGTGACCCTGTGCAATTGCTTTTGCTGTAACTATCCTTGTCCTTCATCACACATCCAAATTCTGTTTAAATGAAATTGTGCTGAAGATGCATACCCTGGGTGGGGAAAATATACTGAAAAGGCAGTCTGGCAATGTCTGAAAATCACTGAAGCCCTACTGCAGACATCATTCCAGGTATGTGAAGGGCTGTGTTCTGATCTCCTTCCTGCATGGATGGATTTATTATGTACCAAGGGGTCCCTCTGCCCTTCGGGTTTGCTCTTAAAAAGAGATGCCTGAACACCTGTTAGGCACTCTTCATCAGCAGTGAACATGAGATTGCATCCATGTGGTTGAAATGACCACATGGTCACCATGAGCTGCAGAGAAGGAAAACATGCTGCAAGACCCTCTGATGCAAATGCAGCAGCTGCTTGCTGTGTGGGGTCTTGGCACAGCCATCTTTGCAGTCCCTAGTAGGTATATGCATGTATATGACTGAGAAGTATGTTGAGCTGTTCTGAGCTGAACTTGGCCTGATAACCTGATTATGTCAAGTAGTTCATAGGCAAAAGAGCAGAGGGAATTTACCCAGCTGTAGGTGCTTTACTACTCGGGGCACCTACCTGGACAGAACTGGAGGAGACTGAAGATATCACTAAGCTCATAAGGGCAACCTCTCTGCCAGTTGTAAGCATGGATAACCCTTCCCCAGCAGTAGATATTCTGTAAGGGATGGATAGATTCCAGAGCACATGATCATCACGTGGAGATGTGCCTGGGTGGCCACAAGGAAGGCAAAGAATGCAGCAACTGGGGAATTGCAGCAGGAAGGGAATAGTTAGGCACAAGGTACAGCGATGCATCAGCTGCACAAACCCTGGCCATTTCTGTCACTTTATTGCTGCGTGATGCAGCAGGAGTTTGCTAGCCTTGGGTGGAGTTGAATGGTGACTCACATAAAGTATGATCAGGTTTTGAATTAAAAGGTTAAGCTTTGCTGGTCAGCTGTAGGGACTGCATCGGGGATGATGCAGAGAGCACTCTAGCTTGTGTGCGTGCAGATCTGCACCATGCATAGCTGTGGTTCATGTGCTGGCCCGGCTCCTTGCCATGTGGCTGTCTCCAGAGATGCTTTGCTCTGAGTCTGGTCCTCCAAGACAGGAGATAAGGGAAATGAAACCCAACTCTTCCCCCTACTTTAGCAAGGCCTGTGCCTAATACTCCCTGCCAGCTTACAGAAATTTCTGCCTTAGCTGCTCATGTCAAAATGTATAGAGCACAACACTGAAAGGTAAGGGTTCATGTTTGTTAATGTCTTGGATGTTCTGTGAAGAAATTTCAAGGGTTTGGTCAGAAGGACTTCTGCAACACCCTTAAAATTTGGTTATTGAATGGATTTATATTATAGAGCAAAAATGCAGAGACATGGCACTACTTTGGTTTGGTGGAGAAAGACTAACATTGAAGATCTTTTATATGCAAATTCAGATTGGACACTGGATACATATTTTTCCATAATGTTGGAGTAAAGATCCCTCTGTTACTTCAGTTCTTGATGTTTTTGAATTATAATTGAATCCCTGCATGCACCCTTCTGCAGAAATATCACTTTCCAAGCAGAGTGCTGGAGATGTGGGATCTCTGATCCTAAGGGTCTGTGCATTCAGTGGGGTCGCTAGCACAAGCTGCTGGTTCAGGCTCTGTTACCTGGGGTTTGAATTGAATCTCAAGCTGCAGAACATCTTTGATTACTCACATTCACAGTACGGATGCTTTTGCTTTAGAGGATTAAGTGAAATGTCATGTCTAGAAGCTGAAGGAAGGGAGTGTTGCATTTCTCTCTAAGCCATCAATCATTTGAGGCTTCTTGTTGCTAGAGTGGGTGGGTGTGGTATATTAGCACTGACAGGGAACCCTGAGATGCTTTTTGTGCCCAGCTAATCAACCCCTTATGCTTGCTCTTAAGGCTGTTGTTGCATAAGGTCCACAATCAGGCTCAGGCTGATTTTTAAATGGAGCTGCTGGAGGTGACACGTGGGGAACCAAGTTCCTTAAAATCATTGCTGCCATTATGACAGAAAGGCTGCTTTCAGTCTGAATGCATCCCTCTCGTTCTGAATGATTATAGTATTTGTGCTAGAGCATTAGAACCAAAGGTCTAATTACTGCCTCTCTTCTTTTTCTTACTTGGGGTGGGCTGGGAAAGGAGAGCATGTTGGGTTAGCCAGGTTGCTTTCTGTGCCTCTCAGTCTGGGTGATGTGACCTCTTCAACTTAAGTCCTGTCTTCCAGTTGCTCTGTGGCAAAGCTGCTCAGAGGATAGCTAAATTTACCACAGTGTTTCAAAGCACTGAGCTCAAGCTGGCTTCTTCAGCCAGGCTGTGCCTTTGATAGGGAGAATTGGCTTCAAGCTGCCTCATGTAGTGCTTAGGACTGCGGCATTTTTCTCAAAGTGGCGATGTAGAATTATACACAAAATCAAAGAGCTGAGTGTGGCTGATTTTCAAAAGGCTGCTCTCAGTGCTGCAGGAAGCTTTCTCGTTTCACACAGTGAACACAGCAATAGTGATTGTTTTCTTTTTCATATTATGAGCAGTGGGTTGTCTTTGCTGTTTTCCATTGCTTACTAATTCTCTTGAGTTATTTTCCTCCCTATTTTCATCCCCTGAAGATGGGCTGCTTGGAGAAGAAGCCATCTCCCTAATTGTATTGCCATCACTAACCTGTTACAACTTTTGCCAGGCAAAAAGTGAATGATGTTTTGGAGGCAAAGGAGAGAGAAATCTCATGCACTTTCAGTCTTTGCTGTTACCATATTATTGTCTGAGCACAACCAGTACTTTTCTTTCCTCTCCTCTCTAATGCTGCCACCTCAATTCTTTGCTCTTTGTTTCAGGGGTCCCTAGGTTCTCAGGCTCTCTGTTTCTCAGTTCTCCTCTCCTGCTCCCTACTGCTTTGTAGTTGCTCCCCTGATGTCTAGTATGGGGATATTTCTGTTCCTTCATTTCTGTACCCTTTGGCTGCTTCTCCTTTATTCCACACATACTTCCAGCCTTTCTCATATAATATACATGCTAATTCCAATTGGTTCACATCTCTCCACAAGGATTTCCAAAGATACTTCAGTGACTTCATCAAAGTGATCCAGTGAACATTCAGTCACAGCAGCTACAGAAAAAATGTTTCTCAGCCTGTGGTTCTTGCTGCAGCTGAAGAAGAAAGTAATAGCTTGCAGTAGCCTGTGCTGTGCTACGTGTCAGGCATTCATAGAGAAGGTAAGGAGCGTTAAGAGATATGAGAATCTTCCAGGACTCAGCTCATGGGCTATTTGACTCATCTGAATCATATGAAACAAAACACTCTTGGCACAAGCATTATGAGGATGCATACACGTACCCAAAAGGGAGAGGAGTATGGTGTTGGTAAAGCCCAAACATCCAATTTAGGTAGGCACTGAACAGCTTGCAGAGAATCAGGGTGTGTTGTTTAGGTAGTTGATGGTCTGGTCACCATCCTTAAGATAAGGACTGTGTTCAGTTTTGGGTTCCTCACTGCAAGAAAGACAATGAGGCCCTGGAGCATGTCCAGAGAAGGGCAATAAAGCTATGAGGGATGTGGAGCACAAGGGCAATAAAGCTATGAGAGATGTGGAGCACAAGTCTTATGGGGAGTGGCTGAGGGAGCTGGGATGGCTCAGTCTGGAGAAGAGAAAGCTCAGAGGAGATCTTATTGTTCTCTATAACTGCCTGAAGGGAGGTTGTGGCGAGGTGGAGGTTGGCCTCTTCTCTTGTGTTACTAGTGATAGGATGAGAGGGAATGGCCTCAAGTTACACCATCGGAGGTTGAGGCTGGATGTTAGGAAAGAGTGGTCAGGCAGTGGAATGGGCTTCCCAGGGAGGTGGTGGAGTCACTGAACCTGGAGGTGTTCAAGGAATGTTTGGACGTTGTGTTGAGAGACATGGTTTAGTGAAAACTATTGGTGACTGGTGGATGGTTGGACTGCATGATCTTGTAGGTCTTTTTTAACCTTGGTGATTCTACAATTCTATAACTATATCAACTTCAGCGTCTTCTGGTCAGAAAAATAATGCTGCTGCCTAGATTCCTGAAATGAAAGAAAATCTGCCTGTAGCCCAATAGGCTCAGGCTTTAAATTCTTTGGGTGTTAGGACTATTTCTCTGAAGTGCTTAGTGCTCTGGCTGTGGAGCTCTGGTTTCCCTCCTGTTTAGTTAAATTCAGCTTTTAGGTTTGCTCCCCCCATTTCCTGATTAAGATGGGAAGATCCCTACAACTTATACCTCCTCAGCCAAATACAACATCTCTTCTCATCGTTGCTCCAACAATATGAATAACCTGAGTTGGAATGGGCTGCAGAGTGCAAATGCTTTTAGAGAAACCTGTGGTTTTACCCAGCAGGTAGCTCAGTATCACAAAGTCATTTGCTCGCTCCCTCCTCTCCCTGTGAGGTGGAGGAGAGAAATGGGTAGGGAGAAAAAAAACAAAGTAGGGCTTGTAGGTTGAAATAAAAGGTATTTACTAAGGCAGAGAAGGCAAAAAAGTAGTAATGATAATAACATATATGTATATGCATGATGCAATTGCTCATCACCTGTCAATTGATGCCCAGCCAGTCCCCAAGCAGGACAGTATGAGAAGCTGAGAAACTGCAGTGTCCCTGGCTCTGTTCAGCACTGCTCAGCAATGACTGGAAGCATTCAGATGTTATCTGCATTGTTTTTCTCCTGATGCCAAAGCATAGTATCCTACTAGATACCATCAAGGGAAAGTCAACTCCATCCCCAGAAACCAGGACAAATCTCATCAAACAGAGGGACTGCAGTTGTTAATTAGGGCTGTTACCCAGTTGAAGGCTGTAGAGGCCAGCTGAACATGTCTCTTAGTACAGCCTGTGCAGTAAATATCATTAAGCCAAATAGAATCATGGACAGAACGATGTGAAAACATGCCATCCATCACACTTGACGTGGCAGTTCTGGCATTAACTAGGACAGTGTGATGTGGCATTTTGCCACTTCCTGCTGCAGTCATTCATCTTTACCATGAAAGCACAGTATTCTCATCTATGAAATACTGGAGCTCACCACCTCCTGTGGTAAAGATGACCCTTATTCTGCTGTCTGAACAGGTCTCTGCAAATCCGCTTAATTTAAGGGGGTGGTTGAAAAATAAATGCATCTATGGAAGGCTTTTTTACTGAAGTTTATTTTAGCAAGTGATTTTTTTTTTTTTTTTTTGGCTCAGAAATGAATATGTGAAATGTTATCCTTCTTTCTTCCTTTCTTCTTTGGCTCTGCATTAAAGGGACAAGAAGCATAGCAAAATATGCATTTCTGATCTGTAAATGCAATCCTATTTGGCCTTGTAGGAATATAGCTTATGGTGATTCAAATAACTTCTGTGTGCATTCGCAGGTGGGAGTGGGGAAAAGATATCCATGCCTATCTTTACACCAATTACTTGATGCTATTGCTTTATGTTAAATACTTGTTGTTTTCTGGTGTTTCTAGCACTTCAGCTGGGGCAATTAGGTCAACAAGACACAGATGTAACTTTTTGTCCTAAATATCTGTAGCACAGAGGCCACTGTTCTCTGATCAGTGATGCATATGTTGTGCATCCATCTTGGCACGCGTGTGCTGCAGACTCTGGGCAGGCTCAGGTACACAGGCAGCCCTCTTCCTGTCTGAACATGGTCTTACCTGGGTACAAAACACTCTTCACCCTTCACCCGGTACAGAGCTGGAAGTGGTCATACCCTACAAAACTTGTGCTGAAATTGTTATATTTTACATAGGTCCAGAAGTTTGCAAGGAGCCCCTTCGAAGCTCCTAGAGTCTCCTCCTGCCTCTGCCATGTCTCTCTTTTCCTTGTACTTTTACTGAGCAGTACTGTGAGTCTTCAGTCCTGTCCCTTTTGGGCTAGTTATTAAAGGCCCAAAGGCTCTAATTTAGTATGAGCTGCTGCTAGAGTTTTTTACCATAGGCAGTGGCCTTCTTCGCTGTCCAAAGGCATGTGAATCCAACGTGATTAATTAGGTGAAAATATATTGGGGTTCCCTGAGTCTCAGTACAAAACAAAGGCTCTGACCTGTTCCTTTGTCTGATCACAAGCATGCAGAGCAGATGGTGAAACCAAGGTGAAGAACGAGTTTTAAACTAGAACATATTCTCAGTCTTTCTTCAACAAGCTTCAGAAATGGCCTTTTGAGTCTCATGCCACTAATTGCAGATGTGTTTACAAAGCCCTTTTAAGAAAACAGCTAATTCTTTGGGTACAGTTAATCGGCTTAATTTTTAAGGATGTTTCTTGCCATCAGGAATGTATTCCTATCGTCTTGTCGTTGAAGAGTAGTGCAATTAGATGTTTAAAACTACTGATAATTTTTTTTTTTTTTTACTATTTCTCATCCTTTAGCATTACTTTTTCAATTTTTTTCTTTATTCCCTTTCCATCAGCTCAGCTAAAGCTCTTCATCACTAAATTGAAATGAGTCAGTTGCTTCCGTCTTCTGAAGTTTGAAGTTCAAAGGCTTAATGCCTTTATTCAGTGGCATTTTCCAAAAGGAAAAGGTTACTTTTCATGGTGTATTGAAGAACATTTGGAAAGAATATCAGTAAGGGGAAAATCTGTTCAGATTTTCTGTTTGCTTTTATTTCTAGCTAGCTTCTGCTACCTTTCAGAACTGCTATCATGTGCTCTAAGAGCTCTGTACAGCTCAGCTTCAGGACAGTGTTGTGCCTTGATAGCAACTGAGTATTCTGGGAGAGCAGCTGACAGGAGGAAAGAAATCTGTCTTAGAACAGAAAAGGCAAGGGGCTCCTGTATTCTGCATATAGAAGTCTCATCCCTTCAGAAACTTTGGTTTTCTAGTTCTCAACAGAGCCAGATTGCTCTCAGAAGTACCTCGTAGAGGTGTAGGAAGAATATTTCTATCTGAACATGCTGGGAAAAGTTTCACCTTGGCACAGGAACCATGCTGCAACAAGCCAAGATGTGGCTGTGGGGTCTTCATACTTGCAAATACTCAGTGCTTGACTGGATGAGCAATTTGACCTAACTTCAGAGCTCTGAGCAGGAGGCTGGACCAGAGATCTCCACGGGTCATAGAATCATTTCAGTTGGAAGAAAGTCTTAAAGACCATCTTGTTCAGCACCCTTGGAATGAACAGGAACACCTACAGTTTGATCAGGTGCTCAGAACCCTGTCCAACCTGACCTTGAATTTCTCCAGGGATGGGGACCGCCTCTCTGGGCATCTTGTGCCAGTGCCTCACCACCCTTATTAGAAAAACTTTTTTCCTTATATCCAGTCTAAATGTCCTCTCTTCTACCTGTGGTGTAAACATTGTTAGATCTACAATGCTTAATATCATAGGTTTATGCGTATTTTCTAAGACAAACAAGAAGGAAATGTATATGAAAGGGAGCTTCTCAGGTAAGGATGGAATCAAAGAAGAGGAAAGAAATAACAAGTCAATTATTACTCAGTAATGTTAGGTATTTCCAGCACTCTCCAGTACCTCTTTCCTAGCAAGCAGTCATCCATTGAACAGTTTAATATCCCAATTGCAACAAGCATTAGACTCAGAGCAATGAAGCAGCATAGCAATGAGGACTAAAGAAGTCCTACCCTGCCTTTTATTCATTACTTCAGGTTGCTGATCAAAGTCTGCATGCCCAAAGCAAACAGATGTGATCTCTGGAAAGGCAGCACCCTGGGGTGAAACCTGACAGTATCTGTGCCCAAGTCTCTGAAGATACAGGAAGAATAAAATTTTACAGAGAAAAGGACAGAGCTGTGCACAGCAATGAATGTTTTCCCATGTGAAATATGAAGGGAACCCCTTTTCAGGCTGTGCTTTTTTTTTTTCCCCCTTGCTTTTGTGAAATAAAAGAGCAGCCCCTCCACCATCTTTCGCCTTATGCCAAAATAGTTTCCTGTGTACAATATCACAGGATATTGTAGGAAAAAGTCTGGGAAAGTGTCCAGCCTGTCAGGAAGGGAGAAGACTTGCTAGGACAGGGCAGGACATGGGGATACCAGATCCAAATCCCCTGGGACTGCTGGTGACAGGAAACTTTGTCTGTGGTAACTGGGAACAGGCAAGCCCTGAAAGAAGAAAGCAAAGAAAACCAAGCAGCAGAGAGATGCTCAAGGAGTGTATGGAACTATAAAATCTGTCCAGGAGACAAACTCAACTCAGACAGATAAATTAAGTAAAAGCTGTTTTGGAAGGAAATCATTTAATTTAATTACATAAAAGCAGTTTTGCTTCCTTGACCAGGACAGCTCTCTGTATCATGGCCTCAACTGCGCTATGTGCCTCTACTTTCTGCTCTTGTCCTGCTGGAGATCACAGCAACAGTGATTCCCCAGTGGCTCAGGTTCAGATGAGCAGCATCCCAGTGCCTCTGGGAGCTAGAGGCTGCGTGAATTCTGTACTGCCACTGCACTGTATCAAAGTCCCGCTTAAACTCCGATATATTGTAATAAGCCCCTCTGCTCAGAGGCTGCAGGGGTTCTTCAGTGGTGGGAAAGGATCTCTTCCTGGCTGCTTTCTCTTTGGGTCCTTACCAGCCCAAGTTTGGGAGTCTGAGTGATAATACCTAAGGTCTTAACACTGATCTTGTCACCATGATGCTTCTTTTTCTACGAACTGGATGTACTGACATCTTCCACAAGCGGAGAACTCTGTCCAAGCTCACAGGAGATGAAGATCTTTCTATTGAAAATAGTATACAGATGCCATTCCTCCTCAACCCTTTTTTTTTTTTTTTCCTGCCAAGAACAGGAGCGTTTTTGCTTTATCTCTTTTCCGTGTCCTCTTCAGTTTAGCATCTCTTGCTCTCTCTCTGGTAAGACTTCTGTGTGCTATGCTTTCCCTGCACAGCAGGGCAGTTATTTGTCAGGGAGCTTAAATAGACCTGGCATCTTTTTATTCCAAATATACCAGCCTGTCACCATTTGCAATGAGAAGAGGCTTCTTAAGACAGTGCAGGTATGAGTGTTTGCTGTCATTATTGCTCTTGAACTGAGAGACTTCCACAGATTTTTGGTTGACTACACTGTGAGTGTTGATAGTATCTTTTAATAGCTGTGTATCTCATAGTACTGCCTGGAGAAGTGCATGTGGAGCATTTCCTTAAATTTGTTCCTGTTGCTGTTCAGCTATTATGCCTTGCCTACAAGACACAATGTATTTTGAGTCTTTTGAATGTATTTATCATTTCTTGTATGCAGCAGCCCTGCCTTGTGATGTTCCCAGATCTGGGTGAGATAGGGCTGCCCTGCAGCATACAAATGCTTCATAGTGGGAAGTCCACAGGAAAGCATGCCTGTATAATTAAAACCAGGAGCTAGGAGAAGAGTGTGCCACTTGGTGAACCTATGCTGTGCCAGAAAAAACACTTTCTTGTTATGTGTGGTCCAGCAGAGCTGGGCAGCCAAGCAGGGAAGGCATAAGGAGCTACACACAGAATAGGCGAGCGTGCTGACCTCACATCTGCAAAGAAGACTTCAGCACTCCCAAATCCAGTCTTTTCCCTGTGCGACTGGGGAGACATCCTACTTCTCTCTTTGAAGTTGGATGCTTAAATAGCTCTAGCCTCTAGCTTTTGCAGTTTCTCTCAAAGTAGAAGTTGTGAAGCTTTTTTTTTTTTTTTTTTTTTTTCTTAAGTAGTCTCTTCCTTAGCTTGTGTAAATTGCCAAGAAAAGGATGCAATTTTTAATTAAACCACGTCTCTGCAGACCTTGGCCTTCTTCCGTGCCCAAACACAGTCTTCCAATGTCCCCTCCCTGCATCTACACTTATCTACCAATGTCCCAGGCAGCAAATGTAGGCTGGGCTGCCACCCTTAGAGTGCTAGGTGTAGATGCTCAGATGCTGTGCACTGGAAAGCTTGTTTGAACAGCTATGTATCTCCACCCCTGGTGTGTACTTACATTTTCTGCTGCAGAGAGTTTATAACAATAAATAAAATATTGAGGCCCCAAATTCTGGTGATGCCAGTGTTAGTAACTGCTTGACTACCCTGAGGACATGGCCATGGGCAAACTTATCAGGTAAGTTACTCAGAAAACTGTCAAGTCAGGCTTTTGCAGTGTGCTTCAGCAGGACAACTAAATCATTTGGGAGAGCATCAGTTATAGAGCAGAGGGTTAAATGTAATCTTTCATATAGGTTTTCAACGTTTCTATGTATAAATGTGTCTTTTCTTCTCCAAAGCACAACATGAGACCTTTTTAAGACTAGAAAATTCCGTTTAATGTTTCACAGAGCATTTGAAGTCCAGCACAGAAACTTTTTCCTTGCATTGAGTTATGTCTAAATCTGCCTTGGTTTCTCAGGAGAAACGCTTGCTAGGATGGAGAGTTGTGATCTCTTTTGATGTACTGATGAATTCATTGCTGTGTTCTGTATTCCAGCAGGCGTTCTGCTGTGCTTTATTTATACTTTTAATGTAATGCCATTTTGTATGTATCAAAACTGGCAATGAAATTAATATACAGTATATAAATGCATTAAAGAAAAAAGAACCCTGGCAGTTGCTTTAGAGAAGTGATTAAAATTTAAAAGGCAATTTTCCAGTGGAGAAAACAAAATAAACTCATTATTTACCATGGCTACCTCCCTAATGGAGTGTGGAAATTATTTTATTAATGATTTTGATATTTCAGAGCATTTTTTTTTTTTTTAATTGACAATTACAAAAGATCTCTACAGGAAGGATGATTGCTCTGAAATTTAACACTTTCTGTGATAAACTCAGTTGCTCTGGCAACAGCTTTCCTTCAAGAAGATAATATCCAATAAGTATATATTTTTCTTGTTTTTCAACCAACGTATTTGTAAATCAACTTACCTTATTATTCTAGATGCTCAGGCCAGAAATAAGTCTGTGCAAAGGTGTAGTCCATGAGGTCATCAGATGGGACAAGGAGAAATGGCTTCAAACTAAAAGAGGGGAGGTATAGATTGGAAAGAAGAAGTATTTTACACTAAGGGTGGTGAGGCACTTGCAGAGGATGCCCAGAGAGGTGGTGGGTGCCCCATCCCTGAACACATCCAAGGTCAGGCTGAACTGGGCTCTGAGCAACCTGATGGAGCTGTAGGTGCCCCTGTTCACAGCAGGGGAGTTGGGCTAGATGGCCTTTGGCGTCCCATCCAGCTCAAAGGATTCTGTGATGATTCTATGGTCTTAACCTGTTAAATCAAGTGGGGATACAAACTGCCCCAGGCAGTAGGCTGCTAACCTGATAAAGCAGCTGAACCCCTGAAAGTTGTGACTGCTGGTGTATGTTTGTTTATTTATTAAATTAGCTCAGCAGAAAGGGAAGTGGAAGCGATTTTCTTTTGGCGCAGAGAGAGGCTTTAGGTTTTGTTAATTAAACAGCAAGACAGTAAAGTCTTGATGTATTAATTGGCTATGTTGAGACATGTATTGATTGAATGAACAATTAGGGTGTCGCTGCAAGAAGATGGTGATTGCGTTAAGGTGGTTTTGGGGCTGGACTGTTCTGATGCAGAGATTTTGGAAACTGGTACTTGTTAAAATAACTGCTGCCTGAATAGGATAGTGGAAACGTTGAAGCAGTGGAAGGTAGTGCCCTGAATAGATTGTGGAACTAACGCCTGCTGCATTTTAACTATATTCAGGAATGTGATTTAATTATTTTGTTTTGGCTGTCTGTTTACCTACTGCAGGAGGCTATGAGTACAAAAACATAATAAGCCCTTGTGTTGTAAGAATGGTACTTTAATGCTGCTAATCAAAGGATATGAATGGTACCTTCTGCTTTTTGTGTGTGACTGCGATTATTTTAGTAGAGCAAAAATCACAGCTGTAGCCTGTTTTTATCTCCTCAAGGTAATCTGACTGTCAGCAAAGGTATCTTAGCCTGGTATCTAAGTTTTTTATTCCTTCAAGACTTGGGACTAATTAAATTCATATTTAACCTTAACATAGGTTCTGATAGGCCTTGAAACTGCTAAGCTCCAGAGAATGACTTTTTCATATTTTTTTAATAGATTGAATACAAAGTCATGCTAAGATATGATTGCAGGTACTGCTCCTGAGGAATTTTAATGCATTCCTTTCTTTTAAAACTAAGAAAGTAAAAGCAATGTTAACCAATTCAGTAGAGCACAGTGTAAGGAAGCAGCTGAATCTGAATAAGAAAATTGGATGCTTACCTGTCCTTATGCAGACTGTTTGTCTTGGTCCCCTTGGGTCTGGAATTCCTGTTCTCTTAGTCCTACACCTGCATATCTGGACCAAGAAGCCGCCCATTTCCTACCTGGTAGCTGTGGCAGCCTAGAGACTGCCCTAGTCAGCCTACTACCAGGATACTAGGAATAGTTTACCAGCCCACTTTTGTCTCTCCGTCAAGTAGGTCTTGTGCAGCATGCACTTCCCCATCCAGAACAGTGGAGATGCCCAACAATCTCCTTTAATTACTACACCTGAACATGGGAAGGGAAATTTCCAGCTTGCTTCCAGAGAAATCTGCTGTTCAGGATTGCGGGTTTGGGAAAGTGCAGCGTGCTGTGATTGAGTCCTTTTGGAGTAGGGCTGAAAGGCCTTGCTCTAACTAAGGTTTGACACTTTCTAGAAGCAAAGCATAGTTTGGTGGTAGCTTCTGAGTTCGAGTCACTTGTTTTTAGTGGAGGTTGGTTTTGCTTGTTTTGTTTTTTATCTCTCTCCTTCTGCCCTCCTCCCTTCTTTGTTGTTTCTTTTTGTTTGTTGTATTATTATTTTTTTTCCCAACCCAACATGCCTAGATCAGCATTTCCTCATTCACAACTGGACCTGCTGTGACACGTTGGAGAATTTGACAAGACCTCCAGGAAATGTCACCTTCTCTTGATATTAATAATCCCTTCCTATGATATATGGTAACATTATCATTATTTGCCTCTGAGCAGCCCAGACGCTTTCTGAGCTTATCCTCAGGTGGCTCTGGACACCCTTTTCCAGTTCATTTGCTTAGTCTCCAAGGATAGTTTTCACCTGCAAAACCAGGGAAAGGCAGAATGATTTGGACAGCGGTTGAATTCTTCTGTGCTGCCCGATGCCATCAGCTGAAGGAGAAATCCCAACTACGGGAAAACATAGGTGGACCTGTTTTCCCTGACCCATGGCTATAAACTAGGAAAGCAACTTGAAACTGAGCAACTGAAGTGTGCTAAATATGGTTCAATCAGATAGGAATCTTTCTTCCAAGCAGGGGTTACCTGGAGGGTGAGCTGCTCATGGCAAATTAACGTTACTGAAATAATAAAGAGAGTTTAAACTGGTTTCTATTCATCTGGCAAGTGCTTTCATGCTAATAATAGAAATGGCAGCAGTATTATGTAGTAATGGGCCTCCTTTCCATTGTTCTGTGAAACTGCACTTCATTAAATGGCAACCTTTCTCCTGGCCCTAAACAGTAAACTAGAGCAGTAGCAATATAAAAGCACTTCAATATTTTATAACAGCTAAGGCTGCCTGCTATCTATAATTACAGTCAATACTTGGACTGGAGGGAAATGCCTAATTTTCTTAATGTTTCATGCATGGAAAAACAATCAGGCTTTTCCTGTATTTGTAATTGCATTGGCTGGCTCTAGATGAGTGTGCTTTTCCAAATTATTAGCTGGCCCTGGCAAAAGTAGCACTGAAGTAAAAGCTTCTTGCAAATAAATGCTATTTCTTGTTGCACAAGTCCCTACCTCAATTCCTATTTATCTTTGGGATTACCAGCTTCACATTCATAAACCTTAAACCTTGATTGAATTCTGCCTGGAAAGCAATGAGCCTAGGAGCTTTTTATAATCCAGTCTCTGCCCTGACAAGCTCATGTTGTGCCATCACCTGCAAACCTGTAGTCCTGCTGGGAAAGGGGAAACTGGAGATTTGGGATAGGGAAGAAACAGGGAGCAACTTTGCTCAACTAAGCAATTACAGGCAGGAGAGAGGAGAACAAGGAAGAAGCCATAAATTGTAGGGATCTTTCTGTTTTGCTATGGGACCTCTTTCTTTTCCTTAGAAAAGGAATGTCAGGGCCATGAGAGCCCAGTAAAGTCCTGAACAAAGAGAATCTAAACTTGCTCATGTGTGCATGCTGGTCCAGCACTCGTGTAGTGCAGACCTTGTCCTTGGGACAGTGATGAGCAATCCCACCAGGATCAGATGGAAGCCAATGGGAAGTTTTAGTAATGAAGGGACAAGTAAATGAGAGTGGAAGAGCATTTTCTGTACAGTACTGCTAGGATGAGGAGAGCTGAAACAAAGGCACAGTAGGCTGTGACTTTCCTTCTTTATTGGTTCTGTCCTTAAAAACTACATCAGAAGTAGAGGTGATATCATTTTTCAGGTCCTTTACAAGCAGCCTGGGCTGGTCTACTACTTGATTTTCCCAGAGAGAACACCAGCCTACCAAAAACATCATTTATCTTCTGTTGTCATAAACCGAAGGCTTATGACTGTGTAATGCAGGAAAACTCTCCTCTGATGATGTCGTCTTCATCTCTCTCCAGAAGGCTTGTAGATATATGAGTGTTCAAAGTGTCTTCTTGTCTTTGTGTTAAAGGTTGTTTCTAGCTGGTCTAGCCCAGTCCTTCCAAGGTAGGAAGGTGTGGATATAGCCACACTGATCTACAGTGCACAGATGTCTAGAAAGATGTGGTATCTTCAGAATCTTGCAGGCTACCTGTATACTAAGGAACCGATTGCTTGGGCCATGTGCCTGCTATGTTACAGTGAACAGCAATCTGATGCTTACACTGAAAAGCAAGGGCTTGTAAATACATATTGTGCCATAATGCATATAGCTTACCTTTAAGAAAGCCCCCCATCCTTTGCTGTTGTCATTACTATGTCCCAGTAACATTGGTTGGGTAGTCAAATAGGGAGAGATGATTTCTGCACAGCTGGTACCCTAACTGTGGCTTAGCTGAAATAGCTATAACATTGCTGAAACCTTGCTCTAAGCCTAGTTTGGCTAACACTGACCTCTGCCCAAGCACAAAACAGTGCAGAAATTTTCCTGACTTACATGGTAAACTTTCACATTGGTAGTTTGCTCAGGATGCTGTGGCTTGAACTGGTGACCTGAGTTTGGTAGAGGAGGTGTTCCAAGAAAGTGAGAAGCAGAACTGACAGAAAAAGGGAAAGCATTCACTGTAAAGAGAGAAAAAAAAAAAAAAAAAAAGCAAGCAAAAAACAAGAAAACCCCAAAACATATCCTGCTGTTAGAGAAATTGGCACCTCCACTTCACAGCAAATTTGAACAAGATGACTGCCAGTATCTTAGGCAAGGATTGGAACTCAGCAATTGCATGTTCTGGGAAGAATTCCCTTATGTATGAGGAAAAATATTGATAGAAGCATGGTCTGGTGTTGTAATTCAGAGCCATTTAGCACCAGAGCAAATTCAAGTGGCCTTCAGCACAGCTTAAGAAGGGGGAGAAGAAAAAAAAAAAAAAAAAAAGAGGAAAAAAATGAAAATCAAAGCTCTTAATCCAATATCATTCCATAGCACTTAAAGGAGAGCCCAGTAGCACAAAGAGTAAGTTATCATAGAGAAACACAGTTGTACAATCCCTTCTACGGCATTTTGAGACTGATGCCAGTTTTGTCAACCTCCTTCATGCAAAATGTTGCATATCTGTCTGTCAGCTTTCGTCTTCCTTGTCAGCCAGGTCATGTTTGACAGTTCCTTCTCTAGAAGAATGTACCCACATTTTCCATCTCTTTGCAAGTGAGAGGTTATGATGTTTCTGCTGTGATTAACAGAAACCATTGTCTCACAACCCTTAGCTTTGTTTTGCTCCTATCTCCTTTCCTAGGATTATGGCCAGAGAGACCCTTAGCATGCAGCTCCTGCAGCCTTTCAGCTCAGGAGGTGCCATCAGCACTGGCTGACATGGCCCGCCTCCATCCTCATTTTCTTCCACCCTTTCTCAATTGCCATGCCTCATATTTGTGCTCGCTTCCCAGCCTACCCTGGGAGAACCCAGGCAGCCACTGTCTCTGCACGCCTCTCCTGCAGGCTGGCTCCTGCTGCTGACAAGCACTCTGCTACGGTCAGGATGGTCTTGCTCACAGTGCTCCTCAGGAGTCTTTTGAGCCTGGGCAGTGGGATACTAATTCATTCAGAGAAAGCAGACATGCACAGAGAAGAATTAAATATTTAGGCCAAAACTCAGTGCTCCCTTCCCCTTGAGATGTGGTTTTGGAAAACACCAGACTCTGTGCTAGATTATAAGGAAATATTTCATGAAATGGAAGTTGAGAGTAAAACTTCATTGTTTAGTCACTAAAAAAAGTTTCAGTACGAGAAGAGCTAAACCAGTTCTCAAATTCAGCTTATATCCTCACATATTGATTGAGTAGAGGATAATAGGACAAAATATTTTTCACATGAAGAGGTTTGGCAGGGAGATGATGCATTCAATGTGAAGGGGTTTTTTTTGTTTTTTTTTTTTTTGTTTGTTTGTTTGTTTTTTGGTTTTTTTTGCATTAAAGAAGGACATCTAACAACTAAATGATTTTAAACAGGCTTTTCAGACAACCATCAGACAGATATAAATATGTATTTATTTTAGGGTGAGAAAACCTCTTGTGTTCTTCCCAAATGATCTTACAGTCTTTTCCTAGTTTTAAGACCAGCTGGGATACTGTAAATTTGACCCCACATCATTCGGCTACATGCCAAACACTGAAGCTGGGGCAGGAAGTAATGCCAATGCAAAGGCTACCTTCATCCTAGCCAAAATCACTTGGGTTTGCAGAAGAGCCTGTATCTCATCCTAGGAGTCTTCCCACTTCCCTATTTCGTAGAATTGTAATATCATTTGAGTTGGAAGGGATCCCCAAAGGCCATCTAGCCCAACTCCCCTGCTGTGAACAGGGACACCTACAGCTCCATCAGGTTGCTCAGAGCCCAGTTCAGCCTGACCTTGGATGTGTTCAGGGATGGGGCACCCACCACCTCTCTGGGCATTCTCTGCAAGTGCCTCACCACCCTGAGTGTAAAATACTTTTTCCTTGTGTCCAATCCTTATCTCCCATCTTTTAGTTTGAAACAATCTCCCCTTGTCCTATCACAAAAAACCCTGGTAAAGAGTCTGTCCCCTTCCTTCTTACAGCCCCTCTATAGGTACTGAAAGGCTGCTCTTAGGTCTCCCTGGGGCCTTCTCCAGGCTGAACAGCCCCAACTCTCTCAACATGACTCAGCTACTGAGCCAAAGAATCAATTATTTAGAAAACTCTAGATTTCCTCTGCAGTTTGGCTTGGGATTTTGTTGCAGTCCGATTCCTTTTTGCCTCCCTGACTTCACATTTTAATCTTAAGCAACAGTAAATTTCCTGATCATTCGAACTTCTGGAATCCTTGCAGAGGAAAAAAACCCATGCACTTGTGGGAAAAATTAGCCCTCCAAATTCATCGCAAAACTTGAGAATGGTTTCAAGTATTCTTAAATAGAAAAAAACTGGAATATTCTTCTGGTTGCTTGGAGGAATAGAGGAGAAAAAACTTTGAGCATGTGTTTCTTCAATATTTTTTTCTCGTTCTTGGAAGAGATTTTGTACAAATGTGAAAATTAATTAGGATGCAGAATGTAGGATCTTATTTATGTGAACATATTTGTTGAAAGTTTATAAGGGCTGGATATTGCAGTAATTGATGCGTGCTTGTATTTCAGTTCTTTGCGGATGCCATCTGGTCAAGTTAAGTTGCTCTGATGTTTTATATGTTGTGTTGTTTTTGTTGTTTGGTTTTTTTTTTAATGATTTCTTTTGTTGTTTGGGTTTTTTTTAATGATTTTGTGCTTGCTGTTGTGAGGGGGGAGAGAGAGATTGAAATGTGGACAAGTTGGAGGAGGGCTGAAATATCTGTGAAAGCATAAGAACAGGATGAGTTCTGAGAAATTGGGTTTGTATCTGAACATGCGTTCTCTATACCAGGACTGGCAGCATGTGACCAAAGGGATGTGGAAATATTTGATGCAGATTTTTGAACAGTAGTCAGCTGGTGTCAGGGAGAAGGAAGAATACCTGCAAAGCTGCTAGTGGCAAATATGCATTTTTTCATCCTCTACAAAAATGGATGTTTTCATACCTACAAATAGGATGTGTAGGGGGCGAATTGAATTCTTCCTGGAATGGCCATACCTGGGCAGAGCAACTATTCTGCTGAATGTGCTGCTTTCTCATGCTTCCCATCCCTCAGCAAGAAATGTACTGTGGGTAATGACATTTCTTTCTGTTCTCCCTTATGCTGGTGTCGAAGAGGAGCAACCCACTGCTGAAACACAGCCGTGGAGCTACAGATCTCTCTTGTTGCCTTTCCATTCCACGTGTTCAGTTCCCTCCCTGCTGGCACAGAACTCTTCCCTCCCAAAATGGACTTTGCTTAGCCTGGCAGTCCCATGGGCAGCCCTGTTTGTATGCAGTGTTCTGCATTCTGTTCCTGTGCTTTGCCGACCGACCGCCATCCTTCCCTGGCTGCCAGCCCAGGACTGTGCTGCCAGAGTGGTTTTCATCTCCTTGCTGGCAGCTTTTCCCTTCATCTCCCAGGTCCTCATCAGCAAGCATTAACCCCATGTTTGGGCCATCTGTTCCCATCTCGCTCTACACAGGCAGCAGCAGATCTATTGCAAAACCAATTTCTCTTCCACAGAAATAAACTTCTCTCCCCATCGTGGCCTAGGGGGGAAGATATGCTAGTGCACAGACAGTTGGGGCTGGTCCAGGCCAAGCCACGTGCTAAATGGCCAGCCACAACACACGTGCTGATCAGTCAGCTAAGGCTGATGGTGACACATCTGTCTCCCTTTGGGGGCCTTGTGGAGCGTTTCCCTCTTCTGGACAGTGATTTTTATCATACGTGTAGAAGATTAGTTTTATTTCAGGTTTCTCTGTCAAATTGGGCTGAAATCAGCTAATGGACTCAAAAATGATCGCAGGGTCTGAAATGACTGTGCTAACAAAGCCAGGCAAAGAGCACCATTTCAGGCAATATGTAAATGGCTGTAGCTTGCTAACCTGAATGCGTTGTATTGAATTCTCCTTTTCAGCAATACTCAAGGTTCCAAAATGCTCTTGGTTCTTCTCTGTAGATGAGAAGAAAATGTTAGTCAAGAGACCACGATGCCATGAATAAGCTTGTGCACACAATGTAGCAAAAACTTCTTTGTGTGGAGGGGTGTATATTTCTTTGTAGAAGCAACAGTTAGTAGAGTTACAACTGCCTCATTTCTATGGCTGTCCTTAGATATAAGAGCTCTCTTAATCCCTGCGCATTTTAGAAGACGTGTTTTTAATTCCCTAGAAAGAGTTAAAACTTTAATAGGTAAACACAAATGTAAAAATTACAGGGCCATAAACTCTACTCTGAGCCGAGCTGATTGGAAACAGTTTGGCCTTCCTGAAAAGTGGAAACTGCGATCTTTTTCAAAAGGCAGTACTCCCCATATGATGCTTTTGTTTTGCCAAAATATTGGAAAGTAAGATAAAGCAATAATAATGTTCTCTTCCGTGGGTTGGGTTCAGTCACCAAGCAGTATCTCCCAAGATGTGATATATCCTGAATTACATGGCACTTAGGACAAACCTAATTATTAAAAAATTGAGGTAATCTCAAGGATAGATTTCTACTTATTAATTTTATTTTTTCAAGACATTATCTGGAGGAAATTACTGAAGAGTGAAACGACATTTTCCTTTCATAACTGATGCTGAATCATTTCTCCATTGGATGGCGAGGCAGAAACTGAATTATGGCAGAAGACGGACTGTGATTAGGTTTATCTGACAGCATAACTATCTTTCATAGCTGGAGATCCAAGGTCCAAGAACAGACTGAACTGGATTTTAAATCAGACCTTCCCCTCCAGGTACTCCCAAGGTCTCAGTAGCCATTTATGAGCTCCATATGGTAATTTACCACTGTTCTGCTCAGGATGAAACCCATCTTTTCTCCTGGTTTATTCTTGGCTGGCTGGTTGGCTTCAAAGTGTTCTGCCAAATATAGGATCTGTGGTGTCTGCTTTAGCTGCCCAGAAAGCAGTAAATTGACGTAGAAGAGAGCTGAATGGTTTAAGTAGAACTGTCTTTTCAGTTATCTTGACTTTGTATTGGCTTTCAAAGGCCATGCAATTGACCCTGCTGTGTGCTGCAGCAAGGACCTAAGTTCACCCAGTCCCTAAGCCAGTGCATCCTTCCTTGTCATTCTGTTGAACCACTGTGTTCAGAATTGTGGAACTTTCCAAAAAACCTGCACAGTAGAAAACCTGTTCCTGTGGCATTAATCCTGCATGAAAGTCTACTCTTGATTGTCTATCTAAGCAGATCTCTTGATCTGAGCTGTCCTGTCTTGATCCAGGACAATGCCATGGGTTTGCCTTCCCTGTCTCTACCACCCAGGGCTCAGACTGGCTTTGGGTATAGCTTCCTAACTCTTTCGTAGTATTAAATGTCAAGAAGAGCAAAAACCATTGGAAAAAATATTTTCAGAAACAGTGGTGAGGTTTGGTACAGACTGCCAGGGGAGGTAATGGAGTCACTGTCCCTGGAGGTGTTCAAGAAATGTGGAGATGTTGCACTGAGAGACGTGGGCATGGGGGGAATGGGTTGCACATGTTCTTCAACAGCAACTTTGGAAACAAAGGGGGCACTTCTGGAAAAAATACCTTGCAGAACTTCTTGAAGGGCTCAGTCTGAATTTTGAGAAGATCTAAAAGGAGCGTTGTTTGCAGGGTATAAGAATCTCACACTGAGGAAATAGCGGGTATTGAGAGCCATATTAATGTAGTGGAGAAAACCTTAACAGAAAAAAAACATCATAGAATCATAGAATGGTTTGGGTTGGAAGGGACCTTCAAGATCATCAAGTTCCAACCCCAGCAGGGATGCCTCTCACTATACCAGGTTGCTCAAGTGTCTAGAAATGAAAGTTCATATGAGGGGGAAAAAAAAACATGTTTTCTAGCAGGGAGGGGGACAAGAACTACTGTGAGATGCTAGTAAGCTTAACAAAGCTTCTTTTTGTACGTGCATGCAAGTTCAGATTCACACCTGTTTGGGGGAGATGAGTGCACCTTTAAACAAGTGCCCTGAGCATCATACATACAGAGTGCTGAACAGATGTTAGGGCTTAAGGTGTGCCTGCTGTCTACTTACCTGATCCTCTTCTGCATCATGATTTTGAGCCAAGAGCACCTGGGGGCCAGAGACAGTCTTGCTGGGTTCAATGATGCAAAGAAGGACCTTTTTTTTTGTGTCCAGGTTACCACAAGTAGGTACCTCAGAAAAGCTATGTTTGAATTTTGTCAGCTTCAGGGTATTCACAGAATTGCAGGAGTTGGAAGGGACCTCAAGAGATTGAGTGCAATGCCCTTGCTAAAGCAGGTTTCAAACAACAGGTTGCACAGGTAGGTGTCCTGATCTTGATCTTGAAAGTCTCTATAGAAGAAGACTTCACAACCAAATGTTTATTTCTCCCAACAAGGACATCAGATTTGTGATTAATTAAGGAGTTCCACTGGTTGAAGTACAAATAATTGAACCCCTGAACCACACTCATTTTTAGCTTTCTTCATCTAGATAAATTAGTTAAGGAAGCTAGAAGAAATCCACATCTTTGAGTATGAATAGATGGGAGTAGTTATTTCAATCCCATACTTGCAGTTGGGGCAGAGGTGGTGTGTGATGTCTGGAAAACAGCCTTTCCATCCCATGCCCTGCTGCTAACAGCTCACTCTACCCCAGCAGCCTCCTGAGTGGAAGAAATAAAATTCTCATGGAAAGCATCTCCTTGCTCCAAAAACAGATTGCACTCACTCTGCTAACACCTGCTAACACCTGGGGCAGTGCAGCCATTGCAGCACTGTGTGCCATGTTCCAACTGGGAAAGCACGTACTGCCCACAGCAAAGAAACCCTCTGCATCCTGCTGAGCTTGCTCACAGAAGGAGTTGATGTGGCCGAAGGGATACTCCAGGTTGATACACTCCTAGTATTAAGCGGCCCTGGATGGAGGTCTGTATTTTGCTCAGCATCTGGGAAGGTCCCCCTGCAAAATGCTGCTTGTCCAAACTGTTCTCCTGACTTTGTCACCTGGCTTGTGCACTGGAGCAGGGAGGGCTCACGCCTTTACTTTTAGAGTTCTAGGGAGTTTGGGGGCTCTTAATGTCCTCATCATCTACATGAAATAAACTATCATTGAAGTAAAGGGAACTTTTAATCTAGAAAGTTTCACCACTTAAATTTTTTTGTCTTGTAACTATTGGAAACACAGACATAGCCATACTGCAGTTAGCTAATTTTTTCCAGTGCTTTTGAGAAAAATAATGAGCTAATTAAGCAATCTCCCCCTTGGTCATGACATTACTGTTGCATTGCATGAACCTCTTTCTGATGTGTAGGATATGTTATTTCTGATGAAACCTGTTAAGTTCAGTATGTGCTTATTTATGAGATAGACCTTGAAATTTGTAAAAAAATAATTGGGCAGATGTGCTCAGCTTTCAGTAGCCAAACCTCTTTGTCTGAGTTACCAAGAAATAGAGATGCCGCAGAAAGGCATGTAGGTATTTGTGTGTCCTTTCCCTCTAACAGTAATCTCTGGTATTTGTTTGAGCTTTTCTTCAAGATTTCTTTTCTTCCTTTGCCACTTCCTCAGTACAGCTACTCAGTAGTCTAGCTGTCAGTAAAGATTTTCTTCATTTCTTTGAATATTTGTTTCATAGAAGCCCTAAGAAGATTTTGAGGGGTATTTGTCTCAAGTCTTCCCACAGAGAAGATGTAAGATGTGTGCGCAAAAAATCTCCACTATTCATTAAAGAGTGACATTTTGCTTTCCCATCTCTTGGGATACTTGTCCCCCTGGGTTGTCCTGTGGAAAAACTAACATACGTTATAATCTCTGTTACATTTATTTGTTTAGGGCTCTTTTTTGCTTTTTCATCCTTATTTGAAGATGAGAATGGGTGTTTAGAGAAGCCGCAGTACTTGGTGAATTGCTGGGTTGTCTAGGCTTGGAGGATTTGGAGATTTGGCCAGACAAAGCCACAACTGACTTGATCCAGTGTTGGGAACTGCCAGGCGGGTCTGGAAGCCTCCAGGGATCTCTCTCAAGTCACATGCAGGAGAAAAGTCCGATGACATCAGCAGTGAGGACTTAAAGGTGGATGCCATGATCACACTGGGTGTTTGCTCTCCTTCTCTCATCAGGCGTTGCTGGAAACAGACTGAAAAGTCTTTCCCATTTTGAGTATCTAGCCTTTCAAGCTTTTGGGGATGCATATGATTGTAAAGGCTTTAGTAGTAGGAATTGCAAGCAGTGAGGAGAGATAACGGCTGAATTAAATGCATTACAGTTCTCATCTAATAAGCATTATACATTACACCTTGGTACAGTTTGGAAACAAACACAAAGACTGGAATGAAAAGATGTCAGAATGTACACTAATCTTTTTACCTACAAGTTTCTCAGCCTTTCTTGCTAGAAGGACCACCTCTCCTTAATTTTATTTTCTTTTTGCCTTTATGGTTGGAAATCTTCATGTTATTTTTTATTTTTAAGATGTATATATTAGTCTCCCTGGAATGCTCTTCCAATAACTCACAGACAGTGCTGGTGGGACAGTTGACAGTAGAGAATCTCAAATCTATAGCATCCTTTCCATAAATTTTTCCCTTTAATTTATGTTTGGGAATCAAGCAGATTTTGAAATGTCTTAAAATATTAATATACCATAAGCGAGAACTGAGTAGGTGGGGATTCAACTACTCCAATGCCAGCAACCAGAATAAAACAGATTAAGGATTTGTCAGGAAAATGTCATCTTTTCTATGTTTTCTTGTTAGCCTATATAAAAAGAGATGAGGAAGCAAGATTCCCTCCTCCTCACTGCCCAACAGCAAAGCTTGTCAGACTGCTTAATGGAAGGGATGCTCACCTTCTTGAAGAAAGTGTCCTGCAGTACTATTCCAACTGTTTTGATTTACAGCTGATAAAAAAATGGACACAACTTTTAGTAGTCATTTCCTACTTACATAGCTTTTAGGATAGGCAAGAATGTCTCCATTTGACTTCATTCTCTAAAAGAACACCTTGTCAGGGTGCATTTTAATGGAAGATTTTCAGGCGCTAGAGATTTATATAAGTTTTTTTTTTCTGTATAAACTTTCTTGGTTTTCCTCAGAAAGACTTGGTTGGTCTCCTTAAGATTATTGAAATTATTTTCAAAATAACATTTCCTTTATTTCTTCTTTCCCAACTAGATTTGTCTCCATTTTCTTCCCCTTCCTGCTCTATTACTTAAAAAAGGGGGAGAGGAGAACACCACTTCCTGTGAATCCTCTTCCCAGTACCTTCCAGTTATTATGACTTAAGGTGACAGTCTGCTGGTTGTCTGTTCTCTGCATCCTGTTCCTGCCTACCTTTCTTGTTAGTACTTATCTGTAGGAAGTATTTATTGTGAGTGAGCTAAAGAAGCTTAGGAGGGGCTTTCAAAAGCAGTAGACTTTATTCTCTGGTTTACTAAGAAACCAAACATATTCCAAAACTGAGGAGCTGTGCAATGATAAGTAATAAGAGAATTCACTCTGCGTAGCAAGTTGAAAACACCATATGTTATCTCACAGTATTTAGCCCAGTATTTATTTCTTTCTCGTTTTTTTTCAGCAGCTGGAAAGGCTTACAGTATTTGTTGGTAATTGAATTAATGGGATATTGTCAGTTTGTTTACACAGTTTGTCTAAAGAAGCATATCTTGCCTCATAATCTGGAATAGTAGATGAAATACAGGTTGCATGGAAAGCTGCAGGGAGCTGCAAAAAACCGTCGGCCATGCAAAAGTTAGGCAGACCCAAACACCACTGTCATTCTGCTTTAGGCCATAGTTTGTGTAAGTTCATCAATGTTGTAATTAAAACTAATGAGCAACAACAGCAAAACAGCTTTAAACACAAGAAAAGCATCTTCAAGTCTTTCCTTAAAGTCTGCAAAATTCATGTTGCTCTAATTTGAAAGAAAAGGTTACAGCGCAGTGCAAGAATCCATTTTCCAAAGAATTTATAAGATTTGTACAGCTTAGTAAAGATGCCCAAGCACACAGTTCAGCTTTTTGAATACTTTTCTGCTGCCATCCCTGGCACTAAAGCTTGTTCCCCCAGCCTTTTCCATGTGGCACATTTGCAGGTGATATCTGCTTCCTTTTCTGCAGCAAAAAGGATGCAAGTCTGTGCTAGTTACTGCTAAAAACAAGGGAATGGGAGCACTGTGCTCCCAGTGGCAGAGAAACAGCCTCAATACTCAGCCCCATACGTGCATGCTGTGGCTAGTGGTACATCAGGGACAAGTTGCCTTCAGACTCAGGTATCTTGTTAGCTTAGCTACAACAGTCCCCAGACTGCAGAGCCTGGGATGCTGAAGAAGTTATCTGTTCCGAATGGGCCCATCTCCATGGCCCAGCATGTTGGCCAATAAAGTTTCTGCTGGCTTCTCTTTCACTGTTGAGGCTTGACACTCTGGCAGGAATGATTTATGACATGAGATAACTAGAAGACAACATTTCTTAATGCGTTTTTGCTGTGCTTGGTATCAGCTCCTCTCTGATGACTCAGTGACTGAACTGTGGACAGCTCTGCCAGACCAGTCCATCCTGAAATGAGGCAAAGCAGGCAAAAGCTGGCCTGTTTTTAGGCTTCCAGCCTGATGCTAGTCCTTGCAAGCCTGCTGTCTCTGTGAGTGGTGACTACTACAGGCTCTGACCCTTGCTTGTGGCTTTATTGCTGACAGTACATGTGTGCAGACAGCAAGAAGAGCAGTGCTTTTTTTCCTGTTTGTCACCATCCACTTCTTCTGCAGCTATTTCAGAGTTAAATGGGTTTGGCACCAGAGGCAAGAGATTAAAATGACAACCTCTTCAGACAATGGAGTTCAGTTCATAAAGAACCTTTTCAAAAGGTAGACTTGTTTGAGACAAAATAATAGCCAAAAAAAGTTTGGAATTGAAATGTATGTTGCCATTTCAGTTCTGACTTTGGAAGTTGTCAACATCGGATATTTTCCTGCTGAATGTTAGAAAATCCTGGGGCATGATTTGCAAGCTTCCATGATATTCTCAACTTCAGAAAAATTAGAGATGAGAAGAAAAAGCAACTTGGCTACTTTTTGCCTGCTGAGAAGTCAAGGAAGATTGCAAGCAAGCAAGCAAAGAATGAAACCTCCTAAACTTTCAAACCTGAAAATGGAAGAAAAAGAAAAAAACTTCTTGGATATCAAGAATGGATAAATTGATGACTCATACACTTGATGGTCTGCAGTCTGGGAGATTAGGAAATCATGACGTTTTTTATTTTTGGTTTTGAATTCTATAGAAAGATCATGAAAATTGATAATGTTTGAGCACTGTTCCTCATTTTCAGATTGCTTTCTTTTTAAATATAATGAATGACATTATGCAGTTCTTCTGCTGTGCTGATTGTCAGCATCTACATGGTAACTGCAGGTTTCTCTTGGTGTGGTGTTAGGCAGTGTATGGTGAGGTACCTGCTTGCCTCCACACCTACGCCCTTCTGATTCTGTGGAGTCCAGCCCTTTGAGTAGATACGGGTGTTTGAAGGGAATTAACAGTGAGGATGGTTGTGATAGACATTAGAACAAGGGTAATAACCAGAAACTGTGGTGCTGGAAATTCAGGTTGAAGGTAGGAAAAGTCCTGGCCCAGGGTAGTGCAGCCGCCTGGAAATGTGGGGAATCTCTGTCCTTGGAGTTTTCCAAAGACCTTTCCAACCAGTATGCACTGTGTTGCTGGTCATCATTGTATTCAGGTGGTGCCTGAACACTGAGCAGTCTTCCTCTGTTCCCTGCACACGTTAGAAGGCTTTACCAAAACTGAGCTGGTTCTTTCTAGACTAAATGTAGATGATGACAGCAGCTTCTCCTCGCCTCTGTTTGACAAGGCTTGTGAACCAGTGAACCAAGACTTGCACTTTGCCCTCCACATGACGAGGACTGTAAGCATCCTGTAGAAGCCTTTAACTTTGTATCATCACCAAAATTGTTCACAGCTTTTTTTAATTTTTTTTTTTTGGCCAAGATTAGGAGTGACTAATAGGCTGTATTGTGGCATCAGCTTAATCATTTTCCTCCTTCATCTTGGCAAGTGTTTAGGGTGGATCTGAGATGAGATTCAGCATTCAGCGCTGAACTTGTGATGTGGGGTGGAAGATGAGAGGAATGGCAGGGGATTTTCAGAGTTAGTGATGGCTGTTGCCAGTTTGCTCACATCTTGGACAAGTAAAACACAGGTACAACACAAAAGTGGATATGCAAGGTTGTGGTTTAACCCAGTAAGCAACTTAGTGCCACACAGCCTTTTGCTCACTGTATCTCCCCACAGTGCAACGGAGGAGAGAATCTGAAAAAAGTAGAACTTGTAAGTTGAGATTAAAAAAACCACACTTATTTACAAATACAGAAAAGGAAGAGAGAAATAACAGTAATCACTAATTCACCCTCACTGTGGCCAACTTCCCTCAGTTTTATAGTTTTTTTCACATGACACCATATATTATGAAATATCTCTTTGGCCAGTTTAGACCAGCTGCCCCAGCTCTGTGCACCTCAGCACCCCTCGCCATCAGGACAGTACAAGAAGTTGAAAACCTGAACTGTCCTTAGCTCTGTACAGCACCATTCAGCAGCAGCTAAAACATTGGTGCATTGTCAAAACTGTTTTCTCCTGAAGCCAAAACATAGCATCATTTCAGACTCTAGGAAGAAAATCAACCCTGTCCCATCTGAAAGCAAGATGATATTCCATACCATTTACGTCACATTCAGGTCCCACAGTTTCCCCATACATCATAATTAATTATCATCATCTACCTTGCCTTCTGATATATACACAAACCTGTCATTCCTGTGGTTTATTGGCCATCCCTGTAAACTGTCCATGGAGTTCATTTAATTTACAACCTTGGGCTTCATCTGTCCTAACAGCCTTTCACGACAGAATTGAGTTCCAAAAGAATTCATTCTTCTTTAATCTGTGTGATTCTTACAGTAATACCATTGATAGGCCCTATAAGAGCCATAGTAATTATGACATTAAGTATTATGCATGTATATTATGTTAATATCATGCAAATATCAAATTACTGGCCATTCTCACCCAGCATCAAATCCCCTTGAGGTGCACATCAGACATCCTAGAACAGCCTAGAACAGAGATCTCAAGCAAGAGGAGTTATGACAGAGGTTTAGGTGAAAATCTCCCTGGAAAGGATGCTGTGGAGGAATCATAGATGTTAGTTACAAGGCTGGGTGTGCATGTGTGTTTTTTAACTAGTATTGGGTCTTTGTGCACAGTGGCAGCTGCAGTTAATCAGAAATGATTAGTGATTCTTAAATATGTTCTTATTTTTGTATTGTTTTGCCAATTCCCAGATGTTTTCAGAAATGTTTCTTCTGTTCCAGCTAAAAAATGATGGTTGCTTGGAACTCCTTGAAATTAAAATGTAGTTCAAGAAATAATGGGCAAGCACTTCAGCAGCAGATGTTCTCTTTCACTTAAGACCTTAGCAGTCCAGAGCACAGGAGCCCACAGCTCCCAGTAAGCTCTGCTCCACTGCTTCCTCACTGATCATGGAGCCTATTGAAAGCAGGAGTTTATTCAGCAAAGGGAAAAAAAACAAAAAAGAAACAACAAAATCTCCAAACTATCAAAAGAAAACACAAGGTATCCTAATAGTCCCTCTACGGTTATCTGAAATGAAGGAAAATGATCTCCAGCTCTTTTGTGGACAGATGTGTTTATATCTGATGCTAATCTTCAATTCAAACTAATCTTCCTTCTTCTTCAGAGAGGGAAAGAAAACATTTTTTTCCCCAAAATGTTTACACATTGCCAGAGTTTGATGTATTATTGTTACAGTGGCATGGACAGGTGGTATTTCCCTTCCAACTATCCAGGCAGCAGAAAAAGTAAGCAAGTAGCATTAAATACTAATTGAAGCAGAGCAAACCATGAAGGGAACAAATAACTGGGTTTTTTTGTTGTTTTTTTTGTTTGTTTTTTTCCCTTGATTGGAATATCTTTCAACACACCAGGTGCAAGTGAGTCTAAAATTCTATATTGGGGAGGGGGGGGAGATTTTTTTTGTCCTTCGGATCCAATTTAATATTTTGGTAGATGTGAAATGTGAGGATTTCATATGGGAAGAATTTGAAATATTCTCAGTTCTAATCTTATTCCTTTTACACCTGCAGTGACTCAAAGATGGTAGAATACAACATCATTAGGACTGGCAATGTTTTTAGGGATGGAGCACCTCTCCTATGAGGACAGGCTGAGAGAGCTGGGGCTGTTCAGCCTGGAGAAGAAAAGGCTCTGGGGAGACCTAAGAGTGGCCTTTAAAGGAGGGCTATATGAAGCAAGGAGATAGGCTCTTTAGCAGGGTCTATTGTGATAGGATAAGTTTGGTTTCAAACTAAAGAAGGGGAGACACAGATTGGATATAAAGAATAAGTTTTTTACTCTGTGTGTGGTGATGCACTGGCACAGGTTTCCCAGAGAGGTGATGGATGCCCCATCCCTGCTGACATCCCTGGTCAGGCTGAACTGGGCTCCAAGCACCTGTTCATTGCAGGGGAGTTGGACTGGATGGCCTTTAAAATTCTCTTCCAACTGAAACGATTCTATGATTTTTCTCTTTCGTTCCTGGTGAACTTGTTTTTGCAGAACTAGATCATTTTATGTAATGAGTCTCTTTAAAACCCACTTAAGCCTGTTCAGCTCTACCAAGCCTTCACAGTTTCTCTCTTGCTCTTCTGAACTTCTTTCTCCCTCTTCTGAACAAATGCCAAGTTGGAATCATAGAATCATTTGAGTTGGAAGGGACCCCTGTGGGGCACCACTTGTCACTGATCTCCATCCAGACATTGAGCCACTGACCACTGCTCTCTGGATGCAGTGCCCTGACCCTGGACTTCTGTTCGTCTGTGTGCAGCTTTAGTGGGGAGTGCTAGAGTTATGAGCATCCCCCTGTGCCTGCCCTCACGGGATGGGATGTGAAGTCTGATAGCCTTTGCCCATCTTTTCTGCAGCAGGCAGTACATGCTTGTGTCTGTGTCATCTCCTTCATCTCACCTGCCCAAGGCTGTCTAAGCAGGGAGTGGAAACACGTGGCCCTGTATGTAGTTCACTGCTAAAGCTTCTAATTAGGCCTTTAGTATTTTTGAAGGTTCACACATACCTTAGAAGTGCTGATTTTTAAATAACTTGCTATGCAGATTGTGCATCCACCAAGGAGATTTCAAAGGTGTTTTTGCCCTCTTGCACTGTTTGTTGTGTTTGTCATTGTTGTGCACACTTCGGCTGAAGCAGCATTTTTCCAGCTAATAAGATGGCAATTTTGCCTGCCTTAGAGAACTATTGAAGCAATAGAGAAGGACTTGTGAAGATGGAAGAAGTAACAGCAGAAGGAGATAGCTCTCTGGGTGGCATTTTTTCAACAAGCTGGTCCATTTTACATAAGCTTTTTGGAGAATTGGTAGGGATTTCAGTTTGGGGCTCAGGGAACAGGGAATGAGGAAAAGAAAGAGATACTCAGAGTCTTGCTATTCTTGATATTGGCTAACAGCTGTGGTGAGACTTTTGACCTCTTCCAACTTGCTTCTCTATCCAAAGACTGAGTGAGATTACAAATCTTGCAGATAAAATTCTTAAGGCAGAATAGTACTGCCTTATTACCTCAGAGCAGCTATTTGGAGGGGACAATTTATTTGTCCCCCTGCTAATGTAATAAGGACCTGGGAGAGATCTTTGCCTTCTCCTGTGTGCAGGAGCAATCTCAGTGATGTTTAGTGAGCATGAAGCAGTGCCATATTCTAACTTGATGAAGCTCAGCAGTATGTCCAATTGGTGTTGCATTCAGCACCTTGTGAACAAATCTGCAGGGATCCTGTGTGGCCATTAAACCACAGCTCCTACTTTCAGAGAGGACACTGCACCTCCTGAACACAGGATGTGCCCATGTGTCAGCCTGCAGGCTAAGGAACCTTGCAGATGCATGTTTATGATGAAGGCTCTGATGTGTATGTAGATTGCTCCAAAAGTAATGCCTCCTACAACAGATACAAAGAGCACAATAACACTATTTAATAGAACAAATTCTCAGCTACAAAACACTGTTTTTCCATATAATCACTGCTATTAGCTATTCATTTTTGCCAGCAATGAAGAAGAGCCTGCATGCTGCACTTGTAACAATCTGCACCAGTGGAGGTGACCCACTGTCGCTGTTGACCCACTGCTGAAACGCACCACCCACTGCCTCACTGTGTTCACATCCGCTGTTTGGCCTCCAGAAACATTTGGCAAATGTCAGTGAATGTCAGTGAGTGTCATTTTTTCTGCATGGAAGAATTCAGTTCCACACCTTTGCTCCAGACACACTTCCATGTCAGATGCCGTTGTGTCAGACTGCCCCTCTGCTGCCAACTGTCCCATGGCAACGAAATGTAATGGGGTATTGGTGCGAGGGTTCAACTCTGCTGCCATGCCATCAACATATGTCCCTGGCATTGTGGGCCAACATAATGAAATACTAGGCATTATTTTCAGAGTAGCCCTTTTATATGCAGTGCAAACTAACTTGAGATGGGAATAAATAGAACTATTCCTAAATGAACTAGTAAATGAAGACTGTGCTTTCCTGAGACCACATTTTATTTTTATAGGTGACTAGTAACGTATATTTCTTGGTGAGAGCAGTGGTGAGGAGGGAGGTGCCATCCTTGTGAATGTTCACATTTTATATGTTTTAACTTCTGCTCGAAAGAAATGCACAAATGAGCAGCGTAGCTAAATCAATCTGTTGCTCATAAGTGCTTAACAAAAACATCTACCTGAAATCAAGGCAGTTCTGAACGACTAATCAATGTAAGTGAATCTGCGTTAAAGTAGGTGAGAGTGCTGTGCTGCTATGCTCCAGTTTCAACAGAGACTTAAGAAGGTTTAATGCAGTGAAAGAGGTACTGTACAACAGTGGGAGGACAAGGCAGCATTTCCTCCGTTATTAATTGCAGATCATCTACAGAGAGACCTGTCCCCATCTTCCAGGGCTTTATCCTTTTCTGCCCAAATGTCATTCAGCAAGTTTTCCTCTGATCCTAAGGTAGAACCACAACTCTGAAACCAGCCTCTCTATATTGTAACCAGGAATCAGGTACTGTCACTGTATTTCAAATTAAAGAGGATTTGAAGAGCATTTTTCCTCCTTTAGAGAGATTCCATGGTGACACGATCCTTGACTGAGGGAGAAGCTGAGTGTGTCAAGTGTCCTAAATGTACCAGGATAGGTTGTGAATGGAGAGACAGCAGGGATACGATGACATCAGGACAGTTCTTGTCTCCTGGAACCCTGTGAGGAACTTGCCTTCTACTTGCATATGGCAAGTGGAGGCTCCATGGCCGCTTTCCCTTCTCTGCATTTCATCTGCACACACATGAGATCATGTGAGCCAATGTGTGAAAACCACAGCAGGGTAAGAGGCTCTCATTTATTTGCTTCAACCTTGTTCGTTGTGAAAGCCAAGGTAACGCAGGGACACTCCTGCACTGAGCAACAGCTCTAAACAAATGTTAAAAAAAAAGAAGATGACGATAAGCAGGATGACTCTATCTTGAGCTGTTATTAACATTTCCAGCAAAAGACCTTCAAGCACTCTCTATATATAGCAATTAGTTAAGCTTTATAGTTAAATGACGTGACTCCAAACTGCATCAGACAATCAAGCCTTCAGGTGAGAGTGCAGCAGCTACAAGGATGGCATGGATGCTTTTGAACAGAAATGCTCAGCTCTGCCTGTAAATTATTACCCTGTTTCTCATCAGCCTCCCAGCTGACATGAGAGCTGCAGTGATATAAGCTAAATCTGAAGGTATTTATTTCACAAACGTGGTGTAGCCAGCAGCAGAACAGGTAGAGCTCTGTGTGATGTCATGAAGGGGGTTTGAGTCTGTGGCAGGACTAGAGTTATTTGTGGCTCTCCTCAAAATGTTTGTTGTTAAACAGGCAAAATAACTGAAGTAATTCTGTTTAATTTCCTTGCTATTTGCCGCCAATTAGAGATTAAAAAGTAATTGCTATCCTTAATGAGACTAGGAGTGACACTGACAGATGTCAGTGATAACAGATTGTGAAGGGAAAACCTCTTATGTGTGCTGGGTGAGTTGTGCTACCACAAACCTAAGAAATGAGGGGCCCTGAAGATTTGTAATTGATAAGCTGGGAAGGCATGGGCCTGAGGAGGGCTTAGTAGGTACTGCCCTGTCTGTTCATGAATGTACTGCATAGCCTTGTCTAACCAGGGAGCTCAGTGCCAGCCAGTGCAGTGCCTCAGCAGGGCAGGGAATCTCCCTGTGTTATTCATCACCCTGCCTGTTCAAGCTGGGCAAAAAAGAAAAAGCAGTGTTATTTTACTGATGACTTCAACCATGTAAGTTGATCTCAATGTAAGGAAATGTCACCTGGTAAGTTAAAACAATGGTACTAGAATGGGAAGGGGGTTAGGCAGAAGGAAAGACTATTGGGGTAAAATAGCTTAAATACTTTTCAGTTTTATTTGCAGTATAGAGAAATTTTGAAGGAAAGGCCCTGCAGTTCTGAAAATCTAGTTCTGAAAACATGAACGTTTATTTCAAAAAAGAATTCTAGTGTTTATGTTGGAATGGATGTCTGGTCCAGCCTCTCACTCACAAATAGCTCAGGAAGGGTGAGCATCTTGAAACCCACCACAGCAGAACTAGTGTGTGCTGCTTTGGGTGGGAGCCTTTTGTGGGAAAGCAGTAAAACTGCTTGTGCCCATCAAACCATGTTCTCATTCAGCACATCAGCTATTCCCACTGACTCACACGGGGATTTAGCTTGTCTGGGAGGTGTTTTCAGGATGGAGTTGTGTATTTGCCCAGTTGCTCTTTGGTTCTTTGCGGAGTAAATGACAGGGAACAGGCAGGGTGTGGGGGAGAGGGGCATTTCCATATTTAGAAAAAGGAAAAGTGATATTCATAATCTTTTTCCTCTTCTCTCTGTCTGCCGAGTGGCTCTTGGTCAAGAATTAAACATATTTTGAAAGCTGAGATTCTCAATACATTCTCTACTTGAGATGAGAGGCAAGGCAGCCTTGGTTGGGAGGATCAGAAGAAGGAAGTATGCAGCTGTCCCCTTTCAGTGGAATGATGTATTACTTTTGCAAACAGGCAATTTGAAAGCTAGCTAGCTGCCAGTGATTTCATCTTTAGTTGATTTAACCCAAGTCATCAGCAGAGTTATAATGCGCAAAGACCGTGCTCAGTGGCTGAGGGAATGAATCACAGAATGCCTCCTCTTCTGGGAGAAGAGTTCCTGATATTGCAGACTAGGGTTATATCAGTGCTTTGATGAGAAAAACGAAGAGAAAACATCTTAAAGCAAAATGGTCGCACTGGATGAAAGGATGACAGGCCATGTGCTGCATGCATTGGGTGGCAGTTCCTCAACTCTGCTGAGCTGGATTTCCAGGTCTTGCTCTTTGTTATTTGATTTTTCTTTTTACAGAAGGGAAAGGGAAACACTTCCCACACTGTCTTCCTCACATCAGCTAGTTCTGCCCTATCATGCCATGCAGCAGGCACAATGATACCAGAGGAGTCCTTCTGTCCGTTTCCTCTTTCCTCCTCTTTCCTCTTTCCTCTGGCTGGGCTCCAGGAGTAGCTGAGCGGTGAAGGTGTTCTGAGGAGCATACCTTGAGCCTCTGCATTGAATCCCATATGGTTTGAAACATGCTTGGATAGTTTGATTTGATTTGCATGGCCCAAGGAACTGAGACACAGGCACCTTTGCCCAAGGGGTGTTCCTGGCAGGCGACTAACAGCAGCTGCTGGAGGTGTGCTAGGACATAGAATCATTAAGATTGGAAAAGACCTCTAAGAACACTGTGTCCAACAACTGACCCATCCCCACCATGCCCAATAACCCATGTCCCTCCACACCTCCAGGGACGGTGACTCCATCCCCTCCCTGGGCAGCCTGTGCCAGTGCCTCACCACTCTTTCAGAGATATTTTTCTTAATACCCAACCCACACCTCCCCTGGCACAACTTGAGGCCATTCCCTCTCATTCTATCACCTTTACCTGGGTGAAGAAGCCAATCCCCACATCACCGCAACCTCCTTTCAGGCAGTTATAGAGAGCAATAAGGTCTCCCCTGGGTCTCCTCCAGTTCCTTCAGCTGCTCCCCGTAAGACTTGTGCTCCAGACCCTTCACAGCGTTTTTGCTTCTCTCCGGATATGCTCCAGGGCCTGAATGCCTTTCTTGTAGTGAAGGGGCCAACACTGAACACAGCACTTGAGGTGCAGCCTCACCAGAGCTGAGCATAGGGGAACGATGACTTCCCTGCTCCTGCTGGCTGCACTGCTGCTGATGCAAGTCAGGATGCTATCAGCCTACTTGGCCACCTAGGCACGCTGCTGGCTCCTGTTCAGTTGGCTGTCAAATAATGCTCCCAGATCCTTTTCCTCCATGCAGCTTTCCAGCCATTTTGCCCCCAGCCTGTAGCAATGCATGCAGCCTTTGTGGCCAAAGTGCAGGACCTGGCAGTTGGTTTTGCTGAACATCATACAATTGGCCTCAGCCCATCCATCCAGCATATCCATATCCACATGCTCAGGCCTTCCCCTCTGTAAATGCTGCAGCACTTACAGCCTCTGCTGCTCCAGTGTTTCCACATCATGCCCCTGCACAATGACACTGAGAGTGTCAGAGCCAGAGCCCTTTATCCAGTGTACTTCTAGGTTTCCCCTCTTCACTCTTGCTGCAATCAATTCTATTCTGTTGCTGCATCCACGTGTGAAATGGAATAAGACTGAATCAGTAGGTCAGCTGCTGCTGTTTGCAATTCCAGCTGGCCCTTTGCAGGCCCCCATCACACACACTCACACGCTTTATGGATGTGCAGGCATGCATTTTCAGCAAATGACGATGTTTACCTGCTCATATATCCACAATGAATTTTAGTACATTGCCTCCATTTGCTCACACCTGCCCTGCTGGGATGTTGCTGACCATTTATAACCAAGCAAAACAGCTAAAGTGTAGAACAGATAACACTGTTCCACCAACCACAAAATCTGTGCCTGAGTAAATTTCCTGAATGTGGCTGCCAAACACTGTAAAAGCATTCAGGTGCTGGGCAGAGAAGCAAATTCATCAAACTAATATCTCACAAAAAACTTCAGCCCTAAAGAACTCCTAAGTTATTGATATGGCTTTAATTTGTACAAGGGAAGGTTTAGGTTGGATATAAGGAAAAGTTTATTCTCAGAAACAGTGGTGAAGCAGTGGCACAGACTGCCCAGGAAGGTGGTGGAGTTGCTGTCCCTGGAGGAGGGAGGTGTTCAAGAACTGTAGAGATGTGGCACTCACGTATGTGGTTAGTGGGCATGGTGGGGATGGGTTGGTGGTTGGACTTGATCATGGTGTCCAACTTTTTGGCTTGCCTGGGCCTTACTGAAGAATTGTCTTAGGCTGCATATATGTAGGTTGTTCCAAAAATAATGCCTCCTGTGGGAACTACAACAAAGAGCACGATAATTCTATTTAATAGAACAAGTTCTCAGCTACGGTTCTTCCATAAAAACACTGTTTTTTCATATAATCACTGCTATTAGCTATTCATTTTTGCCAGCAATGAAGAAGAGCCTGTATGCCACACTTGTAACAATCTGCACCAGTGGAGGTGACCCACTGTTGCTATTATCACTGAAACGCACCACCCACTGCCTCACTGTGTTCACATCCGCTGTTTGGTCTCCAGAAACATTTGGCAAATGTCAGTGAATGTCAATGAGTGTCATTTTTTCTGCATGGAAGAATTCAGTTCCACACCTTTGCTCCAGACACACTTCCATGTCAGATGCCGTTGTGTCAGACTGCCCCTCTGCTGCCACCTGTCCCATGGCAACGAAATGTAATGGGATATTGGTGGGGAGGTTCAGCCTCTGCTGGCGTACCACCAACATGTGGCTCTGATACCATGGGCCAACATAATGAAATAGTAGGCATTACTTTCAGAATAGCCCTCAGAAAATATATAATGTAGTTAGTGTATATAAATAACAAAGTTTATTTAATTTTTAATGTTTTTTCTTATAACACTTCCAAACAAAACCATAGAACCAGTGGGATATATGACCTTGTTTTTGTGACGCTGATGCATCAGTAGGGTTCAATGGCAGTGGTTGCAGTTCTTAGTGTGCTATCCGGTGTTTATCACAGATTTTTGATTAAATTTTCCTCTTCCTGAGATTCATCCTTGAAACTGATGATTTTTTCAGCAATCTTGAAACCCAAATCCCTGTATCAAAATGCAAAGCACAGCTGTGTGTTTTTTGTTGTTCACAGGCTGTATGCAGCCAATATATCACAACCATTTCCCATATCGGAGTCAGCCCTGCACTGTGCCCTCCCATGTGCCAGTTTCAGCCCGTGCCGATCGCACACTGCTGTGTGGTTGTTGGGAGCAATGGATGCACGGCTGGGCCGGGCCACTCAGCAGGGCAGAGCCACCACCATGAGGTATGCGACCACCTGGACCAGATGATCTTAGTGGTCTTTCCAACCTTACTGATTCTATGATTCTATTTCTTCTGCCTTCCAAAAATTCATATCCTCTGCTTTGGCACACAAGACATCTGCAAATGATTTCTACCTTGGGCTACAGTCAGTTGTAGCACAGCTTTATTTTCTTTTTCAGCTTTAATCACCAACGAGTGGAACCAATCCATTTTGTGCAGACTCCTGGTAACATAATTAGTTAACTGAGGTCCTTTGTCTCCTTAAATTCAAATATGTTACACTTCCCCTCCAAAACCCTTAAATAGATATAAAATTAAGTTATCTTTAGGGATTGTTCTGGTGTTGGCATGCTGTTTGTTCAGAAGGCTTATCTGCAGCACCAGGACAATCTGCCACTTAAAATGAAACAGCTGGGGATATTTTATTTTCTCATGCTCAGTCTGAAAGCAGAGGTGTTCTTAATTAATTTTGAAATGCTCTTGCGGTTTAACCCGATAGGTAGCTCAGTGCCACACAGTCTTGGGCTCACTCCCCCCTCTCCCAGTGGGATGAAGGAGAGAGTTGAGGGGAAGAAAACAAAGCAGAGCTTGTGGGTTGAGATAAAATCTATTTACTAAGACAGAAAAAGGAAGAGGGAAAAAAAACCAAAGGATAATAGTTATGATGATCATATATATAGATATGTGTATATATATATACAAACCAAGTGATGCATAAGCAATTGCTTACTACCTGCCGACCAATGCCCAGCCAGTCCCTGAGCCTGCTCTGACCAATTCTCCATCATTTTCAAGGTTTTTTGCATGATGTCATATGGTGTGAAATATCCCTTTAGCCAATTTAGGCCAGCAGTCCTGATCCTGCCTCCTCCCAGATCCTTGTATTCCCCTCAGCCCCTCTCTCCAGAAGGACAGTACGAGAAGATGAAAAACTGCAATGTCCTTGGTTCTGTGCAGCACTGCTCAGCTACATTTCAAACACCGGTGCGTTATCTACGTTGTTTTTCTCCTAATGCCAAAACACAGCATCATTCCCGACACTATGAAGGAAAAATCAACTTCATCCCAGCTGAAGCCAGAACAGCTCTCTCAAAAGACTGTAAAGTAATTAAAAGAATGACAGGAGATGTGGTATATTACCACTGCCAAATATGATTCAGACAAACTGTCACTAGAAAATGTCTTTAATAATTCAAAATCCTCCAAAATCTATTATTAAAGCTATTTGGGCTATTTTTTTTTTTTTGTTTTCCACTGTCATTGCTAAACATAATCTTAGATCTAGCAACATACAAGTTACTGAGGAGGTCTCCACTGTATCTTATCCACTCTCAGCCATTTTTGGTGGCTGAACCCTGCAGCAATTTGGTTACCCCCCTGCAGCTCTAATCCTTTGAGTGCAACTCCAGGAACCAATGCGACTGTATGTCACCAGCTTCCTGAGCATGTGTGGCATGGCCAGCCTAGGGAAAGGCTATGACAGAGGCAATGTGTGCTGTACAGATGTGTGCTCCCTTCAGCCCAGGGAAAGCAGGTGTCTTTGCAGAGCTTTGTAAGTTGCTGCTGCTGAGTCAGTTGTGCTCACTATTCGCACATGGGGTTTTTGCCCCATGAGGTTGTCCAGTGTAGAAGGGTAAGGAGTGAACTTAGAAGAGAATTAGAGATCATTTTACCCCACAATTGTTAAAGCCTGGAAAGGCAAAGGAGTGGAGAAAAGGGGTTGGGAATTGGAAGGGAGCCACAAGCAGCAGGCCAGGTGGCCGCAGGATGTGAAAATCCTCCCACTGCTCAGATTTGCCTGGCAGCTCTTTTTTTGACTGCCAGTGTTGATGGTGTCTTGCCATACAGATGCTGCCTCCATCTGAGGAGGAACAGAACAGAGGGTTGTAGGAATGCATTCCTGCTCCTGGGAGATCTGTGCCTAGTGCCTCTGTTGCAAAGATGGTGAAGTATTCCAACCCAATGGCACAAATTCTCCACTTTTTGTGCCTCATGAGTAACAGGTCATGCTATTAAGTCATACAGGGTACTCTCAGAGACTTAACTGGTCTCTTCTCCTTGGAAGATGAGAAAAAGTCCTGAATCAGAGACTGAAGCTCATCACTTCAGCAGCAGTGATGACAGAAGAGGGTACCCACACTAGGTCCTGACATTATTCAAACACAGATGTGGGGTAGGTCTAATGTAGGCATGTCCAACCCACAACCCACAGCCCTGAGCGTGCACCCATCACTCCCAACAACCACACAACGGTGTGCGATCGGCACGGGCTGAAACCAGCACATGGGGAGGGCAAAGTGCGGGGCTGAGTCGGCTATGGCAAATGATTGTGTGCAATGTGATACATCGGCTGAACATGGCCCTGTGAACAGAGAAAAAGATGCAGGTTTGAAAGAGACCTCAGGCACATTTCGTGACCAACAGGAGATCGCAGAAAGGAATAACGTAGGTGTGTTTGTGCAGGCCAAAATTTTTGATAAGGTGTGTGGGAGGGAATTTGTATCCAGCATCCCTGTTTGCACCTCTCCTCCCTCTTCAGTCATGGTCTGTTGGAGCTGAGAATGCTTCCACTGCAGCCCCAGGCTCCGTCAGCATCATTTCTTCTTGCCCAGAGAACTTTTCCTTCAGCTTGCGGTATGTCAAATTGTTCTCCTTGCTCTGTGGTGAAGTGGCAGCAAGCCCCAGTGAAATCTGTTCAGGCATGCTGTGTATCGTTTCTGACTGTGCAGCATTTCTCAACAGATGCAGCATTTGTAAGGAGCAAGCTGAGGAGGTGTTTACAACCAAGAAAGAAGAGAGGAATGTGAGTGTGAGAGCCTGGGCTGCTTGGCAGTCTCCATGTAGAGAGAAATGCCCACTTCTGTGGCCTATCTGATGGTACTTCCATAGCTCTCAGCCTTATGGACTCCCAGTGCTCTTAGAAGGGACCTCCATTGGTCTCTAGTCTCTCTCCTAGAGCAGAAATACCACAAAGGTATAAACCTGCTTGTGATTTTGCTCTCCAGCCTCCATGAACAGTGAGTGCAATAAGCAGTGAAGCAATGGCACTTTGCTAGAGCTCCCTGCTGCATGGCTTCAGCTGCTGCCCTGGGCAGATGTGAAAAGCAGCAAGGACCAGCACTTGTGATTTCCCCTGGGAGAAGGGCAGAAGCAAAGGTGTTTGGAGGCAGACGTTCTCTTAGCACTTAATATTCAAGGCAAAGCTGCTGTATGTTTAAAGACAGCACCAAGCCTCTTTCCAAAGTGCAGCTCTTTCATCCCTTTGAAGAACTGATTTCTTTGACCCAGCAGGGAGGAATTTGATACGTGAGGTCATATGTGAGGAATATGATATGGAGGCCACAGTTTTGAAAATACACTGCACAAGAAGCCTCCTTGTATACCCAGTCTGTTCTGAAGGGCTTCACCAACTCAGTATTCTGGACTGAAGTCACACACAACTGAGTTAGCAATGGGGAGAAGAGGAGACATTTCTCAGCAAGGCCCTTCAGAGTGGCCTGATCCAAAAGAGCCTCCATGACAGAGAGGTGATGGGAACATCAAATATCAATTTATTTCTTAGCGGTTTAGAGGCAGATGCTCCAAGATACGGATCATCTTCAGACACAAACTGTCCTCCCAGTCATGTTTGAATTGCCTCCCCCATGTTGCTGAAACTAGCCAAAAAGCTTTAAAAAAAAACATCCTGAACTGTTATTCAGCAGTGGCAGCTTCAGATCAGCAATGAGTCCCCCAGTGCCTGGTGAAGGCTGTCCACTGAGCGCACTACTGACTGCAGAAATGCTGTCAGGGAAGCTTTGAAACTTGGCTGAATCCTTCTGTCACAAGAACAAGGCAGGCTGAAAAGTAAATCTTGACATCTGCTTGGAGGCAGTAATGTTCCCCTGTGGCCAAGCCAAAGCCATCACTAGGGAATTGTTTTATTGAAAAAAGAAAAAAGAAAAAAAAAAGCAGGATGTGGAAGGATTCAGCCAAGATCTGGAAAAGCTGATCTGAGAAGAGGCTGAGAAAACGTGGCTCAGGAAGGAGGTGAGGGATGGAAAAATACCACCTATTCATGAAGAGCCCTAAAAGCTGTGGGACTCCCTTGTGGTAGGAAGTTGTGAGGCAGAGACATTGGCAGTTTCCAAGAGGGAGAAGGAGATTTTATAGAGACATCAAGAGTTAGGGTTCAGATAAGTGTGGATTCCACAGGATATCAGACCTCTTTCATCCAGAATATACCACAAAGCAGTCCAAACTCACTTCCTGTTTTGTAGGAAACTGTCAGTTCAAGCTTTGACTTGCCTTATGTTCCTGACTGCAATAGCATGCAAATGCACTTCTCAGAGTGTTCATTCAAAACACAGTTTTGAAATGTGAATTTGGTAATAAATCTATTTTTCATTTTATTTTAAGGTTTTCCTTCCTGGGGAAACACAGGGTTCTTGACTAATACCAAAAGAATAGCCTAAGAAGCTCTGACTGCTTTCAAAATTCAGAATTACTGAATGCAGCTTCTATCTCTATTTGGCTATTAGGAAAAAATTCTTCTCAGAAAGAGCAGTGAAGCACTGGCACTGCTGCCCAGGGAGGTGGTGGAGTCACCATCCCTGGAGATGTTCAAGAACCGTGGAGATAGGCACTGAAGGATGTAGTTTGTGGGCAGGGGGTAATGGGCTGGTGGTTGGACTTGATGATCTGGGAGATCTTTTCCAACTTTTGTGATTCTATAGTTCTGTTTCATACAGATCCAAAACAGGTACTGTAATTTAAGGGAGGGGATTTGGCAAAGTAATACTGCAACCAAGAGACATTTGGAAATAGAAGAAGTCATCTTTATCCCACAATGCATTCCTGTCAAAATAGCACTGAATAATTTTACTACATAAAAAAGATGTTGAATGTAGTGATCTGATCTTAAGCAAGCTGCTCTGTGCTCTCTGTCCAGAAGATAAGTCATGTCGTAATGTAGACAGCTGTAGGTAGCTTTGCAACATGCAAATTTAGTAACAGTGAACTTGCAAAGTCTTTCTGTGCATTGCGACTTTTTCTAAGAAATGGGTCCATTTCTGTTACTTCATCATCATAGAGAATAATTCACTGTGATTTCTCTCCCCTTTCATCTGTTTGGGGAACCAGACCTCCAAGCAGATAACCTATAGCCCTAAGCCAGTTTGAAGCACTTTGCAAAGCCATTAATGGCTCAAAGAAACCGAATAAGAGGATTGAGAAGGGTAAAGTTTGCTGTGTTTGCAAATGAGATTGTGAAAGGGCTTAAAAATAAAGCAGGAGCAACTCTGTACCAGTTAAACTAGCAAAGGGTTTCATAGAATCACTGAATAGCTTGGGAAGGGACCTCAAGAACGTCCAAGTTCCAGTCGCCCTGCCACAGGCATAGTGGTCAGCCTCTAGATCAAGTACTGGATCAGACTGCCCATCCAACCTGGCCAACATCTCCAGGGATGGGGCGTCCACAGTCTCTCTGGTAACACATTCCAGCACCTGGTTTCTCTTACTATCATAAACTGTAAACCTGTGTAACATCAAAGAAATGAAAGAAATAATAGAAGGTCCCTCTGAGCCAGCCTGCTTTCTGCTACTGAAACCAGACTATGACTTATGGATTCCTGTTTGTTTTGTTTTTTGGTTTTTTTTTTTTCCATATAAAATATTGCATTCACACTATTTTTCCATTTGCAGTGCACTTTAGATGCTCATGGTAACATGTGATAACATGACCATTAATAGCTACCAAACACAATAAATCCCCATTACCTGCAGTTACAGGGAGACAAAGTAACTTCTTCATGTAATGGATTCACTGAGTAAAATACATAGAGCATATTTCTGAGAGCACTTAAGAAGCATTTAAGACAGCAGGGAGATTTTGTATAAGGATTTAGCTTTATCTAGCAACCAAGCTATAACATTAAATCCTCTTGAAATCAGCCATCAAAAAATTCCAAGGGTGAGTATTATTAGAAGCATTAGTCCTGGCAATTGTTGAGAGAAACAGGGGAGTTGACATCTTGCCCTCGTTAGGGGATAGATACTAACACACAGCTGGGCTCAGGAGCAGGGAAAGCTCTTCTGGTTAGCACTGTGTTGTATGCATTGTGATCTAAAGAGAAAGCAAGGCTGTATCCGTGCTGTATCGAAAAAGCCTGCAGGCAGCCAAATCCTGCTCCTTTGCAGTTAAATGGAAGGATTTAAATTTCACTGTGTTACAAAGGCAAAAAATCCGACAATAAAGGTGCAGGGTATTTTTTTTTGTCCTAGTTCCTAAATTAACTCTGAATCAGACTATTTCTTTGTGAAGGGCCACATTCATCTGAAAACACCTCTGTGAAGTCAGTGCTGATCTACAGGAGACCAAGTTGAGGGTTATGATTTGAGTTATTCATACCTTGCTTTGTCCTTCCATAGCACCTGTGTTGGCCAGTCCCCCAGTGAGCCAGAGGTAAAAACAGCTCAACTGTCATTACCTGGTCAATGTGCAGCTGATGTTCAGAGAAAGGTGTGGGAAGAGAAGGCACAAAGCAGAAGCAGCAGGCTCCTCCTCATCTACGAGCTGGATCAAGCTGTGCTCTTGCTCTCTGCACAAAATGGGGATCACAGCATGGGGAAATTTTCCATGTGCTAGGGAGGCAGGTATGTGGTGAGGTGACTAGATTCACAGCTCTCAGTGGGGCAGGTATTGGTGCAGTGCCTCATCTGTCTACACAAATATCTTGTGCTCCTGTGCCTTAGATGGCATCTCTCCCACCCTGGTCATCTCCCACAGCACACAGCCTTGAGCTCATCTCTTCCTCCCAGTGCCTAATAGTTGGCACATCCAAAGGGCTCTGTCAACAACCATCTTCTGACCATGATTCTCCTGTACGCCCATGGCCAGCCTCTGTGGCAATGTCAGGCAAAGCCCAGGAAGTCTGTAGGGCCATCTCCCCTGTTATTTCTCTCAGCATCTCTTTCTCCTCTTAACCCTGCAAATCAGCCTGTTACAAGGGTGCAGGCCCTGGTATCCTCCTTCAGTTGTTTTCTCCTCCATCTTCTCCACAGCCATTTTTCCCATTGAGGACTGTGGTTTCTCCTCTCTTAAAAATGTATCTCAAGAGAGTTGTCTCTGAGGGGGCTGGCATCAAACAGGCACAGCTGCTGGTGGGAGTTGGGCTTGCTTATTCACACTGCTGTGCTTGCATATCAGCCTGAGCAGTCTGATGCAAAACCCACTAATTTCATGGCAGGTGAGATTAAAAATGTCACTAGCAACATCATGGCAAGAGCCTTCTCCATGTCACTTTATTGCAACAGGACTGCAAGGCATTCAGACAATTGCATTATCTGCATCTGCTGCAGACAGATAATTGCACTGTTGTTATTTATTGTTTAAACAGGTTTCCAGCAGTCACATCAGGACTTGGCTAAATTCTTGTTCTGCTTGTCTAAGATCTTCTTACTCTATGGTCATTTAATATAAATAAATTTAAATAACCGTTGATTATTTAATGCACCCTTTTTGCTTGTAGTAGACATTATCCCAATCCTGGCATAAGAGAAATGTGTTCTTGCTCATGGTGCTAATTAGCTGCCATGGTTGGCTGCTCCTCAGCAAAATGGACCCTCATTTGTCTGCGTGAGTCTTCAGACAATAGAAAAAGTTAAGTGTGTTGGAAAGCTGGGAATTGGCTGTTTTTGATTCCCTAGCAAGAAGAATTGGACATGGATGTTTCTGTCTGCAGCTGAGAAAGGTTTTCAGGGGGCCGTTCCTTGCTGCTTTGTCCCATGGGATTGCACTCCAGGGGCTGATGGGTGGCAACATGTGTGGGCAATGTGTAAAAATTATCCACCTGTGGTTCTGGTGGGACGGCAACACAAGTGAGAAGGGGCTGGCATCTCCCGTCAGGGAAAGCTCCCCAGTACAGCTACCTGGAGCCACATTTGTCACCTTCTTCAGTGTGGCTTCACAGAGAAGTGGCGTCCATATTAGTTCTGTTAAAATGAACAAGGTCCTATCCTGTCAGAACAGGCCAGGAAATAGGTTAAAACACAGCTTCCCATGGAAAATAAATTCATTGGGATGCTGAAATGTAAGACTTTATAAGGGCATGATGGCCCCAGTGGCAACCAAGCCTGCCAATTCCCTCCATGGCCTAATACAGGTAGACTTAAATGCCACAACAGCAGCTTTAACTGGAGTCATATCTGAAGCAAATGTGTTTGTATCTTGTCTCTTATAATCCTGATTCTCTAAACTGAAGCTTGTTTTTCTTTTTTTAATGTGCCATTGGCAAGTCAGCTAACCCCATCCACGTGAGAGGGAGTATTTTAATAAAATAAGAACTGTTCGGATTGCTGTCACATCTCTTTAATAACTAGCTGCCCTACTATTGCCACTCCAATTTCACAGCTCCGAGTTGCATTCTCTCTGGTTAATCACCACCATTTTTAGCTCACTGATGTTAGCTGGTAATGTATCATGGCTGCATCTATTTGATGGATACCGACTTGATCTCACCACCAGTGCTTCTACCCCAGTGCCTCTCTGCAGTTGATGAGTAGAACTAAAATCAATGAGAATTAAGTATTGAAGTGGTTTTGGAATCAGAATCATTGCTGCAATTGATTCACTTTAATTGTGGTGTCTCACACTCCTGAAGGCAGTGTAAACATTTGCGGTTGCCACCTCAAAGGACAAACAAGGGTGTCCGGCCCCAGCTCTTCAGAAGCCGTGCCTGAGACCAAAGCAGCACACAGCTGTGGTGTCTGTCACCAGCAGAGGCTGCAAGAGCATGCAGGAAGTAATGTCCTGCACTGAAACATCCTGCATCCTCAGTGTGCAGCTCTGAGAGCATTGGTCTTCTGTACACATTTTGTGTAGCTAGTTGAATTGCTTTTTGTTTGGCATGTCCGGGGGAATTCCTGGATAATACTACTGCGTGTGAGTTTTGCACCATATCAAACATGCAATTGGGAAAAGAACACAAAAATTAGGTGAGATTTCCAAGAATTTCCAATCATCTCTATCATCATCAATCATCTCTAAGGAAAGCTAGAGCAAAGCCTAGCTTGTCCACACAGGTGATTTAAAGGAAGATATGAATAATGAACCTTGCCTGTAAGAGCAGGAAAGCAGATTCTTCTGGCTCTGGACAAGGTTTTAAACTAAAAGAGGGGAATTTAGCTTAGATGAAAATGGGAAATTTTTCACAGAGAGGGTGTGAGGCACTGGCAGAGCTGCCCATAGAAACTGTTCTGCCCCATCCCTGGAGGCACTCCAGGCCAGGTTGGATGGGTCCTGGACAGCCTCAGCTGGTGGGGGCAGCCCTGCCCATGGCTGGGGGTTTAAACTGAGTGAGCTTTAAGGCTTCTTCCAACCCATGCCATTCTGTGATTCTATGATTCTGTGATTCTATGCTGGGAGGGCAAGCCTCTCCTGCACTGACACTCCCAATTGTAAAACAGCGCACTTGATTTACTGCAGCTATGTACATTGCAGTCAGGAGTGCAGCTCAGCAAAAACACACCAAGCAGACAGGCTGCCCAAACAGGTTCCCATCTAACTCCTATGTGCTCTGTAAGGCAAGCACTTAGAAGCAGTAAAATTACAGGCTGGATGCTGAGAATAAATCAGAGCTCAGTTACACTTCTGGGGTTTCAGTTGAGCAGCTGTTTCTTCATCTGGCCCCAAAGGATTTTGTGCTATTAGGGTTTGCTTGGCCTACAGCAGCCAAAATTATTAATTGCTATACATAATTTGTATACTTATAATTATTGAAAATAATAATAGGATCTAAGTGATAACGTTAACTTGTTACAGTGAGAATATTTTCTAGGCCAACAGGAAAGGAACTGGAGACCAGTTTTATTTACCATTGCAATATCCAGGCTTAAAACATAATGGAGAATGGATGCACCAATAAAGGCTGTCTGAGTTTCTATCTCAAACATGCAATTCAGTTAAATTACCATTTCTGGTCCTTGCTATTCCTTGGGATCATCCACTGGGAGAACTAAAAAATCAGCATCTTCATCTCCAAGGAGAGAAGAATAGCTCCAACAGATGGTGAGCATGCAGGAAAAGAGAGAAAAGGTCAGAGAGCCAGGGGAGGGTGGGGAGCGAGACCCATGAGGGAATGAGGTTGAGGAGGAGTTCACTGCTGCACTGGGTTTGTACAGACAAGCCATGTCAATGCAGCAGATTTATCTCCTGCTATTGAAAGCATGCTCACCATCTACTGGAGATACTCTTCTGTGCACCCATGAGGTGGTGGGTGCACTCTGCACCCACTCTGCACCCACTCTGCACCTCATATGGGAGTTGGTCAGATACTGCTGCAGAGATCCACAATAGCCTGTGCCCATTACTTTATTTTCCCATTATTTCCCACAGCCTTAACAAGCCTACAGAGGAGAAAATCCCATCTGATTTTGTCTCCGTGGGTAATGTTTTTACTCAGCAGCATTTTCAATAGAGTGAGAGAGATCAAGCAAAGGCCTCGGTCAGTGAATCAGAAAATGAATATCTTCAGCTCTGTATATCTTAGATTTCCATCTTAGTGTTTTGCTGTTAGCATTTTTCCATGTTGACAACCATGTTGCTAGAACACTCCTAGCAGATACCTGGGCACTTTGGAAAAACCCTCCTGGCCACATAGTTCTTAAAATATGTCCAGCTTTTCTAACTAGTGGAGTGATTCATTAAAGTGGATGGAGAATTTCTTTAAAGAGCAGAGAAGGAAATAATAATTGCGGGTGAAAAGCCTTAGAATGTGCCAAGGTCAGACCGTAATGACCTGACCGAATCTGACCTTGGGTAAGACATGGAAATATCAGTATTAGAAAGATAAAAGAGTTCAAACACCTGGGGCAAATCACTCTTGCTATGCCTCTCCTGTAATTCTCCCCAAGAATGGAAAAAATGTGTGAACCTAAGTTACCTGATATTTAATTTGATAGCATACTGAAATCCAGAGGAATCTCTGGTTGCTTTCTTACATGTCCTGATATATGACTCTTGGTGAAAGTGTCTAGAATACACAGGTCACTACTCATCCATGCTTAGGGTAGGCTATGCCCAGAGCTCAGAGACCTTCAGAGCAGAAATTGTTTATAGGTGGAATGAGTCCTGTGTGACATGTAGTGATCTAGATAAGGTTGTGCATCATAACCACATGCCAACATGAGCAATTTGCATCAGTGAACTGTCCAGAGCCTCAATGGAGCTTGAATATGATCTCTTTGGTTAGGAGAAGCAGTGCTGGACCCTAGACAGCAGCCGGAGGAGCCAAATGACCTATGGCTGCCTAGTAAAAACTTCTGCACATCACAGCCTTTTTGCACACATCGGGCATGACTGTTTCCAATGAGATGCCATCTGGAATAAGAACAGGCAACTTCAAGCATGTATTTGAGCATTCAAACAAGTTCAGAAAGCAGACAGGAATGAAGTTAGCATTCATATATTTCCCAGGCTCATATACCTAGAAGCCAAATGTTCCAGCTAAACAGATTGTGCCCTATTAAAACAGCACAGCGACAATAGCTTAGCCCACAAGATGTCATCTGGCTCATCGTTACACAACAGTGTGTCCATTGGCTATGCATACTTTCCTTGCATTCTTAATAAAAACACTTATGCCTTGCTACCTTCCTTGCTCGCCCCAGCCACACATCAAGGGAAGAGGGATTACTTTCATAGGAGGACCAACTGATTTCTGCAAATAATAACAACACCAACTTTCCTTTTTTCAGAACAAAACAAAGGAAATGCCAACTAATATAGCTGATATTTTGCAGCACTTTCAGATTAGAACTGGAGCATAGTTTAAAAAAAAAAAAAAAAAAAGCTATGTTCACATGACATTTATAAACCCCACTTATTCACTGAATTCTTTACTCTTGTGATAGGTCACAATGGAGATCAGTCAAACTGTGACGAATGACATAAACTAACATCTCTAGTCAGGGAAAAGACACACATTGCAAAGCAGCCAAAGGGAGTGCTCAAAAGAAAGGAACCCTCAAGCAAGATCAGGTGTCTGCTGAACAGCTGTGTAAGGTGCTTCTGTAAGACCAGTGTTCAGCACTGAATATCTGAAATTTCAGACTGCAACTCCATCCCATCAGCTGGTGCTTAACACTGAAGAGGCCACACTTCCAAGAGTTTGTTTCCGTACGTTCCTGCTGTCCTGCTGAGATAAGTGCTAGGGGTGATATGGAACATCAGCTTCTGACAGTGAACCCTAAGGACAGCAGTGTCCACCGGGCATCCCATCAGAGCAGGCTGATACAGTAGAAGCGTCACTGAGTCCTGTTAGTGCTTGACATGCAAATCATGATGAGATAGGCTGGGTTTTGCTTAAATATAGGCAAGATGATAATGACATGAAAGTGCTAGAACAGGACTCTAGAGATCCAGATTAATTTTCTAGATGTGCACAGATACCCCTTGTATTTGTTCTTTGCACTCTGGCTGCTTCATCAGCTCTGCAGACAGAGGAACAATCCCTTTTTTTTAAAGAATGTTCTTGGCAAGGGCCTGGCTGCTGCTGTGGCCAACGTTATCTGTCCATCCAGTTCTCTATGTACTCTATGTCCGTATCTCTCCTTTCCATTTGCACTGAGACTCTTTAGATCAGGACTGATCTTTTGCTCTGGGATACGTCTGTGTTCTTCAGATAGCAAAAAGAATGCTGTAGTCCTCATCCATCTCTGGGCAACACTGATAAGTAGCTATGATAATCCACCACATTTCTGAAAATAAATTTGCAATGACACCTTGCTTAGAACAGGAGTATTGTCTTAGTGTATTCATACAAATATATAGTGCATTATCATCATGGTATCTGCATGACACAATGGGTTTAAAACAAGAGAAGAGGCCTGGGGCAGTCATTTAAATTTAGGTTTTGAAGGCTGAGATGGGATGACAGAGAGATGCCAGAAGTTTAGAAGTGGCATTCAGAAACCAAGGAGCCACTTTTAAGTAATTCACAGCCAAATATTGCCACTATTTTGCCAAAAGGGTTGCTTGCACCACTGAGTACCATGTGGTCCTTCCTCAAATGTCTGAGTCAGTAGACCAGGGTGGCTCTGACTGAGCCATGCCAGGAAGGAACAGACATGAACTGCGATATATTCCCACGTGAACACACATGGGAACTCCCTAATCCCCTACTCACTCACCAAGTTCACCATGGCATGAGGGGATTTGTCAAATCAAGAAAACCAACTTAAGCCTTTTTCTACTATGTTAAAATGCTTGGGAAGAGGGAAACAAAAAAAACCAACCCATGACAGCTTTTGTTGCTGCTGTTCCAGATGAAGAGATTTTTGCATATATCCATGGTTAAAAGACTGGCTCACAGCAGGGGACCCCCAGCACCCCAGCTAGAGCAAATACAAGAGCATGGTGTATCAGCCATGCCTGAGGAAGGGATTTTTCTGAGAAAATGTATATACTGGAGCATGAACTGGCAACCCAATTGTCATGGGCCTGATTTTCTGAGGCTCAAATCACAGCTACCTCTTGGAAGCCTCCCCAGAAGGCTTCTGCTTCTGTGCACCGAGATGTGCCGTGTGTTTCTTGTGATGAGCATTGCTCAGGGTGCCTCTGGGTGCGCTGCATCTGGAGGGAGAGGGGCAGGCTTCCTTAGTCCCTTGGCTCCTTCTTCATGGCTGCAGGGCTGCAGACAGCCCCACAATGACACCTGTTTTCCCTGTAGTGCTTGGCCAGCCAAGTGCATCCTTTCACTCCTGTCCTGTGGCCTCAAGAGTTTGCAGTTGTGTAGAGCAAAGCAAAGCCCAAGATGCTATCAGAAACATTAGCCTTTTCTTCACCCATTCATTTAAAAATGCCTCTTAACATTTATACCCCCTGAAGGCTGCATGCACTAAATGCAGTCACCTCACTCTCCTCAATAACTGGAGCAGAAAAGGCTCTCTTTCTCTGTGAAGTATCATGTCCAGCTGCTGGCGGAGTTTTATTGTCCTTTTCTCTGGTTTTTCAGCTGTCCTTGAAGGAGCACAGCCCCCAGCCAGGCACAGAAGCTGCTCAGCACAGACTCCTTGCCACGGCTCACCCTCTGCACACGGTCCCTGGCACAGACAGAGGCTGCAATGTCCCTCCTGATTATAGTATCCCAGTATGGCCCCCTCACCCTTCCTTTTCTTGTGTCCCACAACATGACTTATAGGTATCCATGCTTTCAGAACAATTGAAAGATCTGGAGTGGAAGGGAGAATTCCTCTTCCAGAAGCAGTGTTGAAGGATTGCCTTTTCTTTCCACTGTGTGCTTCCCTGAAGTACTGAAGCATCAGCAACTACTGCACAGTGGAAATTCACTGCCTGACTTAAAATGCAAATCTTTGAATGTGATGCACTTGCTCTGTTAGTTAAATAAATTGCCCGTCACCATTACTATGTATTGTATTATATGTTTATTACATTGACCTGTTCTTGATCCAGAGGTCAACAACTCTGTCTGCAGCAAGGGGTTGGAACTACATGATCCTTAATGTCCCTTCCAACCCTAGACATTCTATGATTTTATGATTCACGTAGTTCCTTGTTGTCTCCTGTTCACTTGAAACATACATCAGCATAACACTAACACTAGCCAACACTGATTCAATCACACAGGTAAGTCGTAATCCTTCCAGCATGGTGTTTGTATTCTCAACCATCTGACCCATTCTGCCCCATTCTTTTTCCTCTGCTTGGCCACCCTGCAGTGCAGTACCTCAGCCTGGCTTTCTGGCCTTTGATGGGCAGCAGGAAGGGATGGAGAGTGCTCATCAAATGCCAAAGTTCTGGGTTTGCAGGACAAAATACCAGTGCCCCTCTGCTGCCCAGAAGCATGACACATGCCATGCCTTCTCCATCCCCTGGTTCCTCATGCACCTGCTCACCACCCAAATCTGCCCCAAGACCTCCACATCCTGACTGGCACCACAGCACAGGGCAGAGTTGTACTTTCTATGTTTGGCTGCACTGCTTGGGAGAAGTGATTTAGTGCCCTGATTTTTTGTTTCTTTGTGTTCTTCCTAGGCAGTGCTTAAGATTGAAATTGGAAATGCAGAGCTAACATTGTAGAGGAAAAATTCAAATGCCAGCATTTTAATAGTATGGATTATTTTTCCATTTTATTGTTCACATCAGAGCATTGCTCTGAACCTCCATACCTGTTTTCCCGTGAATACTGATCAGGTTTAATATGAAACATCAATCATTGCAGAGCTCTACAAATGTGTCAGGATGGAATAATAAGTAGCCTTTTGGCTAAGGCAGTGCAGTATGTGCTTAGTCTTTATCACCATCATCAGAAAGCACATTGCTGGCTTGTACTGGTGACTGGGGTTTTTACACACACAAAAGCAAAGGGCAGGGCTCTGCAACAGTCAAGCCAGTCCAGGGTACAGTGTTATGTGCACTCTCTTCCTCCAGAACAATCCCCACATGAGATGACACCAAGAAGAAGCTGTGGGACACAGCAATGAAGTGGAGTGGCACACTGCAGTTCCTTTTTCTGTTTTGATTGGAAACATTTGTTTTCAATCTTTCTAGACAGAGAGCAGATGGGGAGTCCAGCAGGGTGTATTTCCAGTTTCCTAATGCAGTGTTGTGTTCTCATCTGTGGTGACAAGGCTTTGCAGACAGGAGAAGCGTGTCTGCTTCAAATACCCAGCCACGGCTGCTAATTAGCTCCTCATAGATCTGCAAGGAAGATGACAGAATCACAGAGCTGTAGGGACTGGAAGGGACCTCTAGAGATCTTCAAATCCAACCCCCTGCTAAAGCAGGTTCCCTACAGCAGGTCACACAGGTAGGTATCCAGGTATGTCTGAATATCTCCAGAGAACAAGACTCCACAATCTCTCTGGGCAGGTATGTTGGTGGTACGGCAGCAGAGGTTGAACCTTCCCACCAATATCCCGTTACATTCTGTTGCTGTGTGACAGATGGCAGTGGAGGGGCAGTCTGACACAACGGTGTCTGACATGGAAGTGTGTCTGGAGCAAAGGTGTGAAATTGAATTCCTCAACAACACTATCAAAGCAGCTGTGAAACAGTGGATCGCTTCTGTTGGTGCAGATTGTTACAAGCATAGCGTGCAGGTTCTTGTTCAGCACTGTCAAAAATGCATAGCTAATGGTGGTAACTGTGTTGAAAAACAGTGATCATAGCTGAGAACTTGTTCTATCAGGAAGCGTTATTGTATCTATGGTAGTTTTTGTGGAAATAAATAGGAGGCATTACTTTCAGAGTGACGTACATATCTGAAAAACAAATGATGCACAAGCAATTGCTCACCACCCGCTGACCAATGCCCAGCCAGTCTCCAGGCAGTGGCTGCCTGCCCTGGCCAACTCCACACTGTTTTCAAGGTTTCTATCATACAGTTATGTGACATGGTTGGCCAGTTCAGGCAGTCCTGGTCCTGCCCCCTCCCAGTTCCTTGTGTCCCTCACAGCCCCCCTCACCAGCAGGACAGGACCAGAAGCTGAAAAACTGCAATGTCCTTGGTTCGGTACAGCACTGCTCCGCAAAAACTAAACCATTGGTGTGCTATCTACATTGTTTTTTTCCTAAAGCCAAAAGATAGCATCATTCCAGACACTGTGAAGGGAAAATCTACTCCATCCCAGCTGAAAGCAGACAAATTGTTATAAGCATTGATAAGATCCCCTCTCAGCTTTCTCTTCTCCAGGCTGAATAGTTCCAGGTCTCTCGGCTTTTCTTCCTACAGGAGATGCTCTAGGCCCTTCATCATCTCTGTGGCCCTCCACTGGACTCTCTCTAGGAGATCCCTGTCTTTTCTGACCTGAGGAACCCAGAACTAGACTCCAGATGTGGACTCAAGAGCAGAGCAGAGGGTGAGGATCACCTCCCTTGACCTGCTGGTCACACTCTTTAATGCACCCTAGGATCCCATTGGCCTTCTTGGCCACCATTCCACACTGTCAGTTCATGGCCAACTACTCCTGTGAAGGGCTCCTTTCTAGCAGGCCAGCCCCTAAGCTATACTGGTGCATGCAGTTATTCCTCTCCAGGTGCAGGACCCTACACTTACTCTTGTTGAATCTCATCAGGTTCCTCTTTGCCCAACTCTCCAGTTTGTCCAGCTCTTGTTGAATGGTGGCACAGCCTTCAGTGTGCCAGCCACTTGTTTCAGCTTTATATCATCAGCAAACCTGCTGACGATAGATTATCCCTCCATCCTCATCACTGATGAAGATGTTCATGTGATCATTTTTCTTTCATGAGTGGAGTGGGTTAATATGATCGCTCACAACAAAAAAGGGAGTATTAAATAACTGAGATGAGAGTGTGGTCAAATCAGAAGGGGGAAGAGCAGAGAGGTGTTGCAGCCATGTGGGATGACATCCTGTTTGCAGCTTGAAATACAGAAAAGGAGGAGGGCATAGGCAGCCCTGTTTTCTCTCTTAGCTGGAGAAGTTACTGCTTTAGATAGTACCATGGCCTAAATTGAAGAGACTTACTCTTCTTAGTGTGGTATTATTTGGTGCTGTTGCTTTGCTAATTACTTAGGGTTATTATTATTATTTTTTTTACATTGTTGTTGTTTTATTTTTGTTTTCTTTTGTCAGGTTTGGTTTATTTATTTATTTTTAAAATCAGATTATTTGTTTTGTGTAGTAGGGAGTTGGGTGAGCTGTGAGTTGAATGAAATTCATGTACTAGGTGGAATGAACTCAACATAGAGAAAAAGAAAGAAAATAAGCAGCCATGAATACTGCGCAGCAAACAGTCCTGCATGCTTTCAGGCATACTCACACTTTAAATGGACACATTTTATAAAGTTCAGTCACATGAAAAGACTGGTTTTTTTGTTCTTCTCCCCAAGTAACAGTGACAAGATGAATTATCTCTCCTGAGGTTAGCAGCAAAAAATCATCTTCATCTTTTTCTACCTTCATTTTAGAAACCACCTGTGGTAGTTGGAAATTCCAGTTTCCACCAGCATGTAAGGAGCCTTAATGTGCCATTTGCCCTGAGAGAATATGGTCTCTCTACATGTCAAAAGGATCTGGGTGTGATTTCCCAGTGTTCTACTTAACCACATGGCCACGGGATAAAACAGAGCCCTTAGAGAAAAGAAAAAAAAGAAAGGCAATCATAGAAGCATAGAATCATTTAAGTTGGAAGGGACCTTTAAAGGTCATGTAGTTCAACTCCCCTGCAATGAACAGGGACACCTATAGCTTGATCAGGTGTGCAGAGCACTGTCCAGTCTGACCTTGAGTGTCTCCAGGGATGGGGCATCCACCTTCTTGCTCTGCAGTTTGACCATCAGGTCCTGATTCAGCCATGCTGGTCTCTTGTCTTCCTTTCCTGACTACACCACCCCGATGTCACCAATCAGTTCACTTACACTGGTGAGCAACAGATCCAGTACTGCATCCCCCCTGGGGGAGGGCTATCTATTACTTGACTCAGGAAGTAAAACTTAATGCATTCCAGGAGCCTCTTGGATTGCCCACAGCTTGCCATGCTACTTTTCTAGAAGCTGTCAGGGTGGTTGAAGTCCCCCAGAAGGACAAGCACTTGCTATTGCGATGCCTCCTGCAGCTGGAGGTAGAAGGCCTCATCATTAGGCTCTGCCTGATCCAGTGGCCTGTCGTAGACACTGATCGCAGGGCTCCCTTTGCTGCCTCGGTCTCTAACTGTCACCCATAGGTTTTCTAGTAGCGCAGTGGCATCCAACACCTCCTGTTTGTTTCCCAAGTTGTGTGTGTTGGTGTAAAGGCACTTCAGCTGAGAAGCCTACCTGGTCACTTTCTTGGAGGATAACCCCTTCATTCCTTTAAAGTATTTTCCTTGAGTTTCCCTGTTTCCTTCTCCTATTGCTGTTAGGATACTGGCAGATCACTGAGGTTAATTATAGTATCCCTATGCAATGGTTTGGAAGGTAGCAGAACATGACACTCAGCTGTTTAGTTAGAGGATCTCACATGGTATTACAGAGTGCAACACCATGCAATTGCTCAAACAAGACAGGCTATTAAACTAGAAGCCACCTGTACTAAGCAAATGCTACCATTAGCAGCATTTTCTCTTTAAAAAAAAGACCAGCTCTTTAAAACAGCTACTTTGGGCCCTCCTTGTCATGTAAGCATGCATTCTGATACTCTCCACAAGAGCCCTTCCCGTATCTAACAAGTCCTTGCAGATGGAGTGTTTGTGTCTTATCTCAGTGCCTGCTTGTGAAGGATTTTTTTAGTCACCTAGATTTGCTTTGAAGCTAAGATTTTCAAGCCATAATCATAAAGGAAATGGAAAGGCTTGATGGGGGTCAGCAACTACTTCTGTCAATCTTCTCTTACCAAATGTTTCTCAAAATGACATCTGCTCTCCAGTGTTATTTGGAAGGGAGGCAGTTAAAAAGAAAGAAAAGAAGAAAGAAACAACTTTCAAATTTTCAGTAAAAAAATTAATGAAAAAGACTACGTTTCAAAATTATTTTCAAAAAATAGTAATTTATTACTGGAACAAGGAAAAATTACTGGCATTTCAGGAGCAGATGAAAGCAGATGTAAAGTCATATAACAGGGACAGAAAGCTCCTATCTTCATGTACAGAATGATGGGTTGTGAGCTGGTTGTTACCTTTTGAAAGGGAGGGACTGATGCACATGATACAAACAAGTCTTGGGAGTGCCACAGCTCAGTGCATGGTAGCTGAAAGAGCAAATCAAAAGGTTGTAATTAAATGGAAAGGAACAGAGATAAAATAAAGGGTATTTGCTGTGCTTCTTAGAACAATCCATGGACTGCAATCAGGCTGCATACAGCATTCAGTCCTGATCCCAATCTCCAAAAGGATGGAACAGAATGGGAAAAATATAAAGATCTGTAACAGCCTCCCTAAGAACAGTGATAAGTCACGTAGGCTGGGATTCTTCAGCCTGGAAAAGCAAAGCTTTCGGAGGACATGTGGTAGAGCTCTACCAGGTCTTGAGTGGTCTGAAAGACATTAATAGTGATTGACAGGGTAAGAGCCTGCAGTCATAAAATCATTCTCCTTGAGATCAAGTGCAGAATAAGTCAAAGGAGGCAAGTCAGTACACTTTGGTTGTAAACTTGCAGAATTCTTTTCCAAAGGGCGCTCTGGGTGCGGGGCTGCACTTGGAAGGTGTATCTGTTTGGTCTATTAAAAAATAAATTGCAGCTTCAGGAAACCCCCTGGGTTAAAAGCAGTTGTCCAGAAGTATGAACAGTGAAGGCATTGCATACGTTTGTCCTCTTGTTTTGAAGAAGGTCTGTGCTGGATGTGGAAAACTCAGCTGACACGGAATGGCATCGCTGTGTTCTTTATGGAAGTAATATCTGAAGGCCATAGTATTTCTGAGAAAAAAAACATGTGGCCAGTAAGAAAAATATAATGCTGTGTCTCATTGAGTTATGTCACTGTTAGGACCTTTGTGTGCTTGCAATGAAACAAGTGTCCTCTGAAATAAGACAGGTAAATCAGGAAAGAAAATCACTGGGCCTTAGTCATGCCAAGATCAGTGGCAAGTCCCCTGACTATAAATTTGGCATTTCCTTCGTGACATACTGAAGCAACCAGACGCAAGAACAGAGGCACTCAAGAGAAACCCTGCTATTTGCAATGGAGTTGCTTTCACCAGGCAAGGATGAGGAGAACGAGTTGTCCTAGGCCCCCAGTTGCCTTCAGCAGGGCAGGATGAGCAATTTTAGGGTATGGCAGTGTTTTCCTGTGAAGGAGAGGTACCCTTCTCTTCAGTGCTCCCAGAAGTGCTGGTGGGAAAGGATTCCAAGATCTTCCAGTCCCATCCCCTGCTGTCACCGACACCAGATCTGAATAAATTCTGAAAACCTGCAGGAACAGAGAACCTGGCTCTCTGATAGGTTGTCCCAGAGTTGAATTACAAACCCTAAAGCAAAGCAGGGTTATCCAGTTCTTACCTATAGCCCAAGACCAACCTTAGATGAATGCACTGAGAGAAGAAAAACTCTCAGGAATTGTGATTGAGATATTTTGGATATTAGCTGCCACAATTTGAAAGAAAAAAAAACCCAATCTGGTAGGGTTGACTTTGCAGTTTTGGTGAGTTTTACTTGCAGCCAATTTCAGACTCAATTCCAGGTCTCTTTCCACCCTAAGAACAATGTAATACTAGATGCTTAAATAGGTGGGACTTGAGATTTGAGGTTGTGAACAGGCTGATTTTAAGAGCATGCAGATGCACCTGGGCCTGGGGCTCTGTGTCTGCTATGTACAGTCAGCCCCACCTCAGTGTGCTGGCTCTTTCAGGAACTTTTCTCCCCACAAATGGAGACTTTTTTGCTTGTGCATGGCACTGCCACAAGAGCTTGTAGAAAACAGCCATCCCCACAGAAATCCCAGTCCCCTTGGCCTGTGGGCAGCAGGGCAATGTCCTTCTGGATGTGAACGGGACTTCTGACTGCTGCCCAGCCATTGACTAACACCTATATCACTTGTGATGGAAAACCACATGAGGTTTGGGGGTCCAGGTGTTTCAGCATACTGACTGCTTCACCAGCACTCTTCTGGCAGTAGCATGCTCTGCTAGGCACAGCCAGCCCAACCCTCTTCCTTTCCCCTGGTCTGTGCAGAATGGTTTTTTAATTTGTGCTGTGATGCTGCCTAGTGCTGGGCTGGTGAGGCAGAAAAGCTCCTGACTTACTAGAGGGAACCTGTCAAAGAAGTATTTCTCTATCTGAGAATGAAACCATTGTGGAAGCTTATCAGCCTGCGAACTCAAGGCAGGGTTATCAGCACTTCAAGCTTTTCCCAGTGCGGGGAATGCTCTGAACTCCATGCTTTCAGAATAAGCCCCTGGCTCATTCTATAAGCTGTGACAAGCCACATCCCATATCCCATTCCTGACTGCTGCTTGCTGGGAAAATCTTCTGAGAAAATGCAACATGGTGAAAGCTGTCAGTTAGCTGCCAGCTTTGCTGTGTTCTCAAAGTTGTGGAGCGCAGGATTGGGGGTTACCCTGCAACCACGATTCCTTCAAGTTGATTTGTAGGTGTTGTGGTTTAAATCAGCAAGCAGCTAAACAGCACACAGCCGTTTGCTCACTCCCATCACAAGTGGGATTGGAAACAAAAAAGTTTTATCTCAAGTCACGTCAGCAATCCATCTCAGCCACAGCTAAGTCATCGGTGTGCTATTAATGCTGTTCCAGCTGAGGACATCCTACCAGGACGGTAGGATAGGGGCACAAAAACACTCAGATAGATGCTAAACCCCTGAGGGTGAGTGTGGCCAGATGGGGCTGTGCGACCCTCCCTGCTGAACGGCTCTGGAAGCAGCACTGTTTCCATAGCCAGCCTCCCTTCCAAGGAAGGCAAGCTGGGGAAATGCGTGTTTCCATTTGTTCATTCAGCAGTGAATACATTAGAGGAAATGCAGTCTATTCGTGGCTTTTGTCAGCTGGGAAAGCGATTGAATTCATGCAACAAATTATTCAGGAGTTATTTGCCAGAGTCTCATTATGAGCTCTATAGAACAGAGGAGTTGAAACATCAGATGTAATTAACTTCATGTTATAAAACCCTTTTGGGATGTAAAGCCTAGATCCTGCCAGCCCTACCCTACTGTAAGGGCCTGGCTGCTGCTGATTTTAACAGGAACCTATGTCTATCTGGCCTGCATATTTCTGCATGTGGCAACATCCATGAAAATCCCATGAGATCTCATCCAGAATATGTCTAGAGAACAAAGCGACACTTCAGACCAACACAAGCAGAATTCAAATGTGAGTTTTGAGTAGGAGTAAGCATCCCTTGAAGGAGTGAAATATCAAGCCTATAAGCATTAGTACTGAAAAGGAGGTTCAATATGAGTTGCAGTTAGCAGGATTTCACTGAGGGCGGAGATAGACCAGCACCAGTGTTCTCTCCTCACCTGCTCCTTAGTGCCAAGGCCTTAATAAGTCTCTCTGGGACAAGACACTGCAAGAATATGCTTTCTGCTCAGCACAACGTGGGGTCTGTGGCCAAAGCAGCAGCTGACGGTCTGTAAAGCAATGAAAGCACAACTGCTTCATAAACATGCAAAAGCAACACATCGGATTCAGCTGACACTACAATGTCCTACCGAGTCTGTGCCATTTTCACCAGATTGCTCACAGCAACTCAGAAAATGTTGATCTTGCCTTTTTCAGTGCACCGCATTGGGCTCTAAATGCAAATTTATACTCTTGTCAACTTCTATTTTTAAGTTGTGTTCCAGCTAAAATTCACTGGCCAATGTGAATGCATGTTTATTTTTTAGGGACCTCACTTAAAAAACAAAAAGGGTAATGGAAGCTTTAACTGTTAAGGAAATGAAAAATCAGTTGGTTGCACAGCTCTGGATAGAAGCAATGGGAGAAAAAAGGGAGAGTGGGCCCTGCAACTGTGTAGAAAGCATTTATTCAAGCATTTGAGAGGTTAGGTTCATTGTAAGTGCTCAAAGACAAATACTGTCTGTTCCTAAGGAAAAGTTACATCAAGCATTGCCAGTATTTATGGCTGACATTTCTTCAGAAAAAAGATTTTAGTGCTTTTAAGGAAAATGTTGATTTTAGAATAATCAACAAAGCTCAAAACAATGCTTCCATTAGCATCTAGTTAAACAGAGACTCAAATCTCTGTGCTTATCCCCCCAAATTTCACACAATAACATCTTCCACCTCCTCCTCCTTAGAAAAGGGGGAAAAAAGCAATAAAGGAGAAAAGCCCTGAAGGAACCTGCTGAACTGCAGGCCTTAAGAATAGTTTTCTGGACTTGTGTTTGTTTTTTTTCTACAACAGCATCTGTTACATTGACCCTTAAAATAAGCCATGGTGGTGATTCAGCTGTACAAACAACTTTAAGCAGCAAGGATTGGATTTATTTCTCATCTCTGCACATTGCTATGTGGGACAAACCCTCTGTAAAACATCACCTATACCTACTGTTAACAAACACCCATCATTTCGCTTTCAGTAGTGAGCTTGTTTAAGAAAAAGTTGAGACCTTGGCTGTGATGGAACTGCACCCAACTGCCTTAGATAAAGGAAGGTTCCTAAAGGGAGCTACGAGAGCCCAACAGGGAAATCTGTGTGGAACAGTGTGCTAAAATAAGGAGGAGTCAGGGTGGCTTGGACCAACCTGGGCTGGGACCAGTGCATCCTCAAGCCATGAAGGGATTTAGGAATAAAATCAGCTCTCAAGAGGGGTCCAGTTCTGGCAGTTTTGGCAAATGCAAACTAGATTTTGCAGCCAAGAATGCTGTGAACATGGCAGCCAAAAGACTGTAATTCTCAAAAGTGAATTATTTGTTCAGCATAAAAATGAGGAATGTAAATGTTGCTCTGCATTGGACAGGTTGAAAGTGGAACGGAGGCTAGCAGCCACATTTCTTGGGCACCTAAAGCGTTCCTAAGAAGCTCCTGTGGGTGTGCATGTGGGGAATATTTATGTTGTGTTTGGGCAGCTGTTGAAAAGAAAGCAGAAAACACTGAACACCACGTTAAAAGGTTGAAATAATTTTTGGAGCAAGGTCAAAGCAGATGGAAGGAAAAAAAACACAAAGTCCTCATGATTGATAAAGAAGGCAAGAGCAGAGCATATCAAGAGTTAGGCTTGTTTCCTTGATCTTGCCAAGATGCCCTTTTTCCTGTGGAAAGTCACTTTGATGCTTTTAAACAGGGATAGGAAAGCAAAGGGAAATTTGGTGACTTTCACTGAGATGCCCTGTAATGGCAGCTGCATCCTGGGCTGCCTGCTCTCATGATGATTTGCTGTGTTCTAATGGGTACAAAGGTACCAGGCTGAAGCAAGTGTCCATCCTCCTGCTCTGGGCAGGTCCAGTCGTATCAAGTTGCTCAGGCACATGTTATGCTGAGTTCTGAATACCTGCAAGAATGGAGATTCCACAACAGCTCTGATTTCTGTTCGGGTGTGCATTGTGAAAAATCCATTTTCCTATAACACGGAGAGTCTCAGAAATACTGATTTTGGACCACGGCATTTTCCTGTACTAATACTGAATCCATATTTTTCCTCACAGTGTCAGAATAGTAAAAAACAGTTCAACAAATAATAACACATGAGACAAAATATTCCGAAATGATTTTTTTCTCATTTTCACTCTACAGTGTATGTCAGAACCACACCATTCTCACAAGGCATTTCTACTTTAGCAGGAAGGAGAGAGAGCCAGAGATACTCAAACTGGTGCATCAGCCCATCTGCCCTGGAGAAGCATGTATAAAATTAGTGCCAAGGGAGGTTCAGGTTGGATATTAGGAAAAAAAAAATTCTCAGAAAGAGTGGTAATGCATTGACACAGGCTGCCCAGGGAGGTGGTGACTCCACCATCCTTGGAGGTGTTCTAGAAACGTGGAGATGTGGCACTGAGGGATGTGGTTAGTGGGTATGGTGGGGGTGGGTTGGCGGTGGGACATGATGATCTCAGTGGTCGTTTCCAGCCTTAACGATTCTGCGATTCTGTGAAAATTATGACTCTGAAGAGGGCAGAGAGCCATCTCCTCTCTGCTCAGTCTAGCGCTTGGTGTGTGCTGTGTGCCCAGAGGAAAACCTGCACTGAGCCATGGGTATAGCAGAGGAAACAACACCTTCACATTGGGTATGAAGGATGAGAGCAACTTGTTGCTTTGTGGAGCTAAATGCTCTTTTGCCACTTTGTAAGTGCCATGCAAATTCAAGCCCTGGGCTTCTAAAGGACTTAAGGAATCACAGCTGGCATAGTCAGGGAGCAGCTGCTTCTCTTCGTTCTTTTCTGTGTTCTGTGCAAGAGGCTGTTGCTTGTGGTAGTAATAGCACAGAAAAGTGAGATGAAGAGCTTGATTCAGCCCCGGCATCAGTCCCAAGGGTACTACATCTGTCTTTGCAACTACACTGCTCTTAGAGCAGTGTCACAGCAGCCTTTCCACCTACTCGTGGGGACAAAATCTCATGGTTGTGCCTTGAACCCACCTGATGCATTAGTATCACAAAAAACAAGACTACATATCCCACTGGTTCTTTTCTTACCCTCTTTTTAAAAAAAATAAAATATAAAGATAAAATAAGGTTTTTTTTACTTATATACACTATCAAATTTTTATGAGAACTGCTCTGAAAGTAATGCTTCTTATTTCGTCACGTTGGCCCACAACACCCACAACATCAGAGGAGGATGGTGGTGGTACGGCAGCAGAGGTTGAGCCAATATCCCATTACATTCTGCTGCTGTGTGACAGATGGCAGCAGAGAGGAAGTCTGACTGTGCTGCGTCTGACATGGAAGTGTGTGTGGAGCAAAGGTGTGGAGCTGAATTCCTCCATGTGGAGAAAATTGCACCCATTGACATTCGTCAACACTTGCTGTACATTTATGGACACCAAACAGTGGGTGTGAGCACCGTGAGGAAGTGGGTGGTGTGTTTCAGCTGGCGCAGATTGTTATGAGCGCAGCACACAGGCACTTGTTCTTCACTGGTGAAAATGGTGGTGACAGTGTTGAAAAACAGTGTTCATAGCTAAGAATTTGCTCTATTAAATAGTGTTATTGTTCTCTTTACATCTGCTGTAGTTTCCATAGAAATAAATTGGAGGTATTACTGTTGGTGCCACCTATGTATATGCTGCCCCAGTTCAGCCAATTCCTCTTCAGCCAACGCAGCACAAGCAAGCCAAAAAGTTGGACACTAATGCTGTAAATACTGCCTCTTTCTCCCTCCATGGGTTGATGAGGGACAGACTCTCATCCTTCTTCTCATTTCAGTTTAGCTCTTGTATGACAAAGATTTGGCTGACCTCAGTTTTGCTGTCCTCTTCCTTAATCTGCGTCTCCCTTTTTTAAGACAAATCAGGCTGTGCCCAGAAGGCAAAATGCTTCAATAGCAGAAAAAAGGGAGAAAAAAACACTGTTCTCAGCCTGGCAGTAACCAGGAAGAGCTGTAAGTCTCCTGGGAGGTCTTGTTACTGAAGATCAAAGAGGCTCAGAGGAGATTGCCTGCATTGGAAAAAATCTCAAGAAAGCTCTCAGCTCCATCCACGAGTCGTTTCCCATCCAGCAACTAAGCCAGTAAAATATCTTGTGAGCCTCCTTTAAAGTCATGAATCGAAAAGAGCAGAGGATGAAGTGGGATTTTATGGCCCTACGTATATTTCCGAAATATGCTTGTACTTCTTCTGGAGGCTCAGCATGAAATTTTAATGCAGAGAGTAGATGATATAAAAGGCAAGGTGGGGAAGCTTCTGGCTTGGATGGAAGCTGCTGAACTCATGCTATACTCTGCTTCCCAGGCGACAGAGGTTTCAGTTCTGGGCAGCCATTGAAGCAGTGCGTGAAGCTGTAAGCACTGACATTCATAGCCCTTCCTCGCAGGTGAGCGATAGAAACCTGAGCAGAGAGCCATAAAGCTGAACCAGCTCGTAACGAGAACATTCATCAGGAGATGGAGCTAACAGGCCTGGCCACTACTGCTGAGCAAGCCAAGTCAGGATTTTCCTGGCACGCAGGTGCTTTATTTCTTTTTGAGCATAATTCCACAGAAAACACTCTCTCCCCCAGGCATTAATGGCTGATGACAGGACATAAGTGTAATTGCATAGTTAAGATGTAGCTCCTGCTGCAGCTAATGGTTTCTGTCCTGAAGAAATGATACAGGCAAAACGTTTGCAGTCGGCCCTTCTCAAGTATTCTGAAAATCAGAAAAGACTAAAACGTTTTCTGTGTGGGGAATTTAATAATGTATTCAGAGTTTATATTCAGAGCACTGGTACTTTATTCTGAATGAGGAAGCAAATAGCAGGAAGGCAGAGTATCCATCAGCCTAATCATGCAGAATGTGCTTATGCTGGTATTCGTAATGCAAGGCAGTCTCCACATCTCCACAGTCAAAATATTTGGCTTTGTTTATAGATTGTTTAAAACATCTCTGAAACTCGGTTTCCCAAGTGACTGGGTTTCATCTCAGAAAAGGTAAACAAATGCTTCTCAAGGTGTTCTCAGATCTCTGAGTAATTCAGGTTGTCTCAATCCATCAGGATACAGAAAGTCAGTGTGTGGCAGCAGCAGACTCCTGGGGCAAGTTTTCAGAAAAACACTGTCAGTGAGGTGCCCCTCTCTGCCAGGCAGCTGGACCCATAAATTGACAGTTTTCCAACTGCAGCGAGATACAGAACTGTGACTGCAGACCATCTTCAAAGCTTAAATCACCCAACCCATCCCCTGGCGGCAGCAGGACTGTCTGACCACCTGCAGAGGTACACCGGAGGTGTGCAGGACTGGGAGCGCTCCAAACCTGACACGGGGTGAGGTGCTGGCAGGCGGCGTGATGAGGAAAAGCAGCCCTCGGATCCATCTCAAGTGCCTGAATGTGGAATGTGCATGCAGTCTGGGAAGCCAAGGATTGGAGGAGAAACACTTGGGAAGTGGGAGCGTGCCAAAACCGGAGGAGCACATCCCAAAGGCATCGGGGCACTGGCTGCCTGCAGTCAGCAGCTGCCGCTTTGAAGGAAGCTCCAATAATCTCTCCCTTGGGCACTCTGAGACTAACAGCCTGCCTCTGCACTGCTCATTTCCCATTTCCTGTGGCCACATGCTCACAGCGTGCTTAGGAAGTGACATGGTGCTTAAGGTGAGCTAATCAGCACGTGTGCTGGTCTGTACAAACTCTGAGGGTGGTACAGCCTTCTACTCTGCAAAGCAGATCTCCTATGTCTACTCAATCGGTCCAGAAGCACGAGGTGGTTTCCAGAGCTGAGGCTCAGGAAATGCACGCTATGACAGAAAGCTAAAAGAAGCAGAGGTCGACTTTGCTCTCCTGCTCTATTTAACCTACCCTGGAATTGCCTTCCCTGTCACCAGCGCAGCTGGGCTCGCAGTCTGCCCTGAAGGCTGCACACTAGAGATAAGCATAAATATTTTAACGTTTCATACTAATGAAAATGACTGCGTGCCCTAAAGATAATAGCCGTTGAGCTGTCACTCACAACATTTTAGGTGTGAACAGATACATTTTCCCCTGCAGCAGTTTTCCTCTGTGAGAGTAACGATGTTATTAAAGTTTGCCCAGCGAACACTTTAGCAGCTTATTAAACACAGCTGCATATTTTGTATAGCATTAAAGCAATTCACTTAGTAATTAACTAAATGCAGGATAAGACTTTTCAACTAATATTCCTTTTCTTGTGCAACTGCCTTCCATTCATCTCGTTCTATGGGTGGCACTGGGGAGGATTCCCTGCCTTGTGGAAGAGGGACAAACTCGGCAGCCACAATTCCTACGAATATTTGGGATATTCCCTCAATTTAAAATGGACTCCACCACACCTCAGGACAGGATTGAGCACGTGTTGCTCTGTAACCAGTCTTTTTTCCTTATGATGCTTGCACTGTTCATTCCTGAGAGGTCATGGTTTTTCCCCACATTTTTCTGGTTTTTCACCAGCATTAAAAACATTCTGGCAGTTCCAAATGGGGGCCTATACATTAAAAACCCCTTGAGTGCCTGCTATAGATCAGCACCTGCCATTCTCACCATGTTTGCAGCAGGTTTTTACTAGCAGCTTGGATAACCCATTTTTGTACTAAATTTCTCCTGGCTGGCCTAATGATTAAAGCTTTCCTAAAAATGAATTCTCTTCCAGATAAATTTAAACAGATTTGGTTTAACTTCTCGATGGTTTCTTCTTACTGTTATTTGAAGTTATTAACTTCTGGTGATAGAGCAGGTAGCACACTGGTTGTTAATTGGGTTCGAAGCTCGTGATATTTTCAGGCAATCCTTCTAGTCTTTCAGTGTTAAGTCTCCAGCATTGACCTATTACTGCGTTTTGATTCTTTATACTACAAAGGCAGAGGAACAGTCTCAAAACAATTTTTGATACACAGTTTTCACAGATGGTCAACAGGACTGGGGCATCTGGGTTCTTGTGAAGCATTTGAGATCTCCACAATCAATCCTGATCTCCATCTCCCAACAGTGTTTATCTTTCACTCTAAGGGTTCATCCTTGCCTCTCCTAGTAGGGAACACATATTTCTCCATAGGCCTTTCATTCACACACTGAAGACAATATATCAGGAAAATAAAAAAAGTAAAATAAAAATGTGGAAAGCTTCAGACTCTGGCAAAGGTGATACGATATCAACATCTTCTCAATGGCCTTTCAAAACAGAAGAATAAAATCGCTTTGAGCTGAGTGGCTTAGCTGAGTTTTTTCTGGAAATGGGAATAACTGTGCTCTCAGTTCTGGAGCCTGACCATACAATGAGTAGAGCTTTGTACCACAGTGCTTGTTTCTTCCAGGAATCCTCTCAGATGCACTGGAGATGGAGAATATACAGAGGTACCTGGCACAGAGCTGCTGTTGTTTGGAAATGAGGTGCGTGAGGACATGATATGCCTTAGTAAACAAAGACCTCTGTTTTCTGCTTAATGACTACAGGTGATCTGGCTTGAAGACCATAGCTTCTTCTAAAGTTTTATACTTCAAGCCTCAAAGCTCCCCAGATGTCAAACTCCAGTCAACGGCCTTGAATGTTCCCTGCCTTGGGACTCCACGGGCAATTAATCCCTCTGCCCCGATTCCTCCCTTGTAAAACAGAAGTGTTTATGCCCCCTGACTGGCTGCAAAGCCCAGCACTGACTGAAGACAGCTTACATACTGACCTTGACTCGGTTGTCAGTAACGTCAAGGTTTCCCCTCTCAGGCTGAAATGTCCTTTGTTGGGCCAACCAGGCTGGGTCTGACCAGGAGGAGAGAGGAGAAATAAAGAAGTGTCGTCAAAAGAACCTGTGGAGTCAGTAGGGCCATTCCCTTTCCCACGGGTGAAAGATGTAGTCCTCTGTGCTAAAAGCAATTCATGGATGGAGTTCTGGAGTGGGCCAACCAAAAGGTGCTATTGAAAACCATCCCTGTCAGTGATATGCAATGACTCAAGCAACTTTCAATGCAACATTATTTAAGTGATTCACTGTTCCTTATTTAAACTGCATTGCTTTACTTGAGGTGGAGAGAGAAGGAAAAGCTACAATAAGTAGTGATTCTATTACCAATTCTAGACACACTACAATAACAACAAGTATCACTTTTACTGGAGTTCCAGTCAAGTTTCACAGCATCATTTACAAAGGCAGACAAATGACATCAGAAATAGATTTCACACTCTGACTCCAAAACCTGGGAAACATGTCTTGGTTGAAGTCCTTAGATTCCACCCCGTTCCTGGGGTCAGCAAGTCCTGTACATTCAACAATCAATTTTTGAGGGTAGCTCTTGTTCCTATTCAGCTCTCAGTCAGCTTTTTAGTCAGCTTTTGTAGCCAATTTGAAGGCCAGTTGCCTGGAAGAAAGTATACATTCACATATGTTGTGCCCCCTGCTCTCAGGTACAGCTTTGTTACCTCCAACTTCACTCTCCTGCCATCATCCTGGCTCAGGAACACACGTCTGTGGCTGCTGCATATAGAGTACTTGTTTTGCTATTTGTCTGTTCTCTGGGAGATTTTGGGAGCTTGTTTTGTGTCCCATGAACACAGAGAGCTGGTAAAGTAGCTCAGGAACACAGGAACACCACTGCCTGTGTTTTTTTCTGTGTTAAAGCTTCAGAGAGTTGTGCAACGTGAACATAAACAATGCTACATGCTATAACCTCCATTGTTGTGGCACCTGAAACCATGCATATCAGAGCTTGAAAGCAAATTTTCTTATTAGTACTAACAGAGAAGCGTGCTGAATTACTGTCAGTGCTTGTTGAGATGAAGCATTGCTGGAACCAAGCACTGCTGCAGACTCCAAAACTTTTGGATGCTTTCCATCTTCGGCACCTGCAGCAAGTGAGGACGTGGTGTAAGGTGAACGCAGTAAAGCTGTAGGTCAGAGTCTGCCACCTGAAATACTTTGATTTTTTCTCCTTTAGTATGTTTCCACAGGCTGCTGTTGCAATCTTCATCTCTAGATGGAATATTTCAACAGCTTCTTTTGAAGGATGCTATGCAAGCAAAAAAATACGGGGGCTGCTCTGAAAGTAATGCCTCCTATTTTATTGTGTTGGCCCATGACATCAGAGGCAGATGTTGGTGGTTGTGTAATCAAGGAATATACAGATGTTATAATTAAGAAATATACAGGAAAGTTAGGCTAAATAAGATTGTTGCAACAGGAAGATAAGTGGAAAATGCTTACTGATGTTGTAGGCTCTGAATATTCTCCTGTGGCTGACTCATTGCTTGCCTCAGGTGGTCAATCAGAGGTTCAGGCCATGATTCAGCAGTTCCCATACACTGGTACAACAGCAGAGGCTGAGCCTTCCCACCACTACCATTACATTTTGATGGCATGTGACAGATGGCAGCAGAGGGGCAGTCTGACAAAATGGTATCCAATGTGGAAATGCATCCAGAACAAAGGTGCGAAACTGAATTCCTCCATGCAGAAAAAATGGTGCATTTCAGCAGTGGTGACAGCAACGTGAAAAAAAGCCACCTTCTGGATGGCCATGCACGGCTGTCACAGCACCAAATGAAGAATGTCTCAATCAGCTAATCCACACAAATGAGCTAACGGTGGGGGCTATGTTGAAAAACAGTGTTTCGTAGTTGAGAATTTGCTATACCAAATAGCGTCACTGTGCTCTTTGTATATGTTGTCATTTTCATGCAATTAAGTAGGAGGCATTACATTCAGAGCAAGCTACGTATTACATATATGACTATAATCATTTTTAATTTTTTTAAACTACTCGAAGAAACCTTGACAAGATGTGGCTATGAGGCTGTTCCACTGATTTCCAGTCAGCCTTTACATTCCTTGAGGTCTCAGCCAGGGTACCTTCAGGAGTGCTGCCTTGTCTTTTGAGTAAACCTGCACTGGAGACAAAATGTGGAAAACACAGATAAGTGGGGAGCAGTGAAAAGGAGGAACAAATAAGCAGAATGTGATGGAATTTCTTCTAAGTATTTCTTAGCCACATTTCCCATCCAGGCTGCATCCAGAACATCTCCTAGAGTGATGCGGGTGGGAGAATCCCAGAGGCACCCAACACTGAAAGCTACTCTTGGCTTTAGTGCTTTAGTGCTTTCCCTTGGTGCTCCCAGGAGCAGGAGATAGAAAGGGTCTTTGACTGCTCTGCACAGAGCTGGGGGTGCTGCAGTGGGCACTGGCAGTTCTCCACACCCTTTTCTACAGCTTGCTTATTGTGCCCAGGGGAGAAGGGCTTGTTATTCCTCTCCAGATGCTGGGATGTCTGAGGCAGAAAGCAGAGAGCAGTCTCAAATGTATTCCATTCATCTGAGCTCTGTATTTCAGACCTGGCAAGAAGCAGCTCAGCTGGCCCTGATAACCTCCACCAGCTCACAGGACCTGAAGACCGAGCTTTCATGAATTGCTGAGTGTTGCCTTAATTTTAAATTTCCTCATTTTATAACATCAGGGAGAAAAGGAAGGAAATCTCATCAACTCTTTTCTCTAGAAATGTAGATTAACGAGGAGATGACAGTATGTTTTAATTTTTTAAAAGCTCTCTCAAGCAAAATGAATATTTTCTTTGTGCCTGAAAGCATCCATTTTCTGTGCCATAACTTCTAGGCTCTGTTATAAGCTGTCCTTCAGTTTCTAGACATTCCTTAGGGATATCCTGCTCCCTGGCAACTTGTTACTTACAAGGACCGGCTTCCACAGACCTTGAGGGGCTTCTGGGAGGGCACCTGGGGGAGTCTCCAGGAGGACAAGAGAACCTGGCTCCAACTGCTGTGGGGGAAGCAGTCTCTCAGCACCAGGCTTTAGTGCTACTGCCTCTTTCATTGCGTGGGAAAAGGGAGCAGCAGACACAAGAGCAGACTTTTTGCTTGACTGTTCACTGTGCTTATTTCATGAAATATCCATGACCACAAAACAAGCTGGGTGTTGCTCAGCCGAGTCATGAGGAGAGCAAGGAACTAAATATACAATGCTTGGTTGCCAGATGGCAAGACAGCACTGGACAGCAGTCCAAAAGACAATGACTTCTGAGTCACTAAGTTGCTCACACCATAAAGGGTAGGATGACCGGTATCCAAGCTGCCTATTCTGTTCTTTGCTGCTCACACTTACACAGGGTCAAGGCTGGGATCTGAGCATGTGAACAAGAGCTTGCAGCTTTATTTCATTTCCTACTGACAGGTGACAGTGGATCTCGCAAGACAATCTTTGCAAGAGGAAACTTGTAGATGTGAGCCTCAGCTTAATCCCAGCCACCATTCCTACAGGATTTCTAACTGTGCCTTCCCTGTGGCCATCAGCTCTTGGCAGAGTGAGCAGCTGCATGGCAGCAGTGGAGGCTGGTCCAAAGACCCCTTGTGATCTCCTGCTGTTGGCATCTGTTCATGCCGGCACAATGCTGGGGATGGATTTGTGCCAAGAGCTGGGATAGGCTGCACTTGCTGTCACTGCAGCTAGTGCTACCAGGACAGGTATCCAGCTCCCCCAACCATGCTGCTGGAAGGAGCACAGCAGCAGCTTCTTGGAGCCTGAGTGTTAGCAGGTGGGTTTTACAGATAGCAGCTTGCTGGCTAGCAAATGATCCATGCCAGACAGGTGGAGCATGGTTTGTTACTGCCAGCAGTGGGAAGGAGAACACATAAATAACACAAAGTGTTGAACAGTTGCTTTGTTTACTACTCCAGTATCTCTGGCTACTGCCAAGCAGAAATCAACCGTGATGCATTTGATGCAGGGTGGCAACAATATTTAGATCTCACTAGAAATGCATTTCTCCTTCAAAGATGGAAAAGTGCTCTCAGATGAATGCTAACCTGGCTGAGAGATATATTTGACCAGCCATCTGGTCCTGTCACACCCTGTTTTACATATATGCTTATTGATAGTCTTCTCTTCTGATTGTACAGCCTTCAAACTAGGTGCCTGGCAGTAACCACCTATTTCAAGGAGCATGCAAATGATGTTCTGTCCTGCTTGCCATTCAGTGTACCTTAACAGAGCTGTCCACATGAAATCTTCAATTTCCAGTTTTCTCTTTGGCTGATTACTGATGTGCACATTATAACACTGTACCTCAGCAACACTAGAGGAATGATGGCAGCAATCACATTAACTGTTCCCCATGTGCATAATCAGCTACATGCCAGTTTCATGTGGCTAAGAGTCTGGCAGTGGCTTTGGGGACTCACAGATGACATCTCAAAACAAATACTGAGGAACATCATTGCTGAAAGACTCGTAACAGAAATACATAGAGAAGGCAGAAATGCACACACACCTTCCAAATTGCAAGTCTGTTTATGACCTTTTTCTGCCTTCATTAGCAGTACTGCTGTGCAGTTGCATGCTAACTGGATGGCCAGTGCACCTGCTCATTTCCCTGCTTGACTCTGAGCACAACCAGTAGTTGCAAGGCCCATGCAGACCTATGTGTCAGGAGTGGAAGAGCAACCAAGCAGAGCAAACAGCAATTGCTCTAGATGAATGTGTTGATGTAATTTCATATTTGGTCATTGGTCGCAGAGATGCAGTGATATCAAGCATTGGAACAGCTGCCCAGGGCAGTGGTAGAGTCCTCATTCCTGGAGGTATTTAAGAGATGAGTGGATGTGGCACTTCACAACATAGTTTGGTCAAGGATGATGGCTGGACTTGGTGATTTTGCAGGTCTTTTCCTACATAGGTTATTCTGTGATTCTTTTTCTTTTTTTTCCCCAGCATGACAGCCTTCATGCCTAGCAGAAGAGGAAATGAAACACCATGCAAACTGCAGGCAGGAGCAGCATTTGTGAAGGGAATAGCTGATTTCCCTAGAAGAAGGCTAAGGAGTGACTGGGGAGATGGCATACTACAGTCACTCATTCTTAGCTTAGGAGAAACATGAGGTTTTGGCAGAAACCCCAAAAGCACTCTTGTACTAAAAGGCAGCAGCAATCTGGCAGGTATGCCCTCGTGGATACTGCCGATGGCTTCAATCCAGTCTCTTTAACAATCTCTCCAACAATCTCTTCCTCAATGGTGCCCATCAGCCCCCAACATGCATCAAAGCAAACTGTGGGAGCGCAGGTTTCCATGGAGAATATATTATGCTTTCTCCTGGCAACCCTTCACTAGGCAACAAAGGGAGCCAGTGACTGTGTGTGCAGAATGGAGCTGGATGCAGCCCATCAGTAAGGAGCTGGAAATGGGGTCTCGTGCACGTGCACCCATAGCCTGGGGTAAAGGAGGGCCTCAGGGATGACAGTTGACTGGTCCCTTACTGCACAGTGGCTCTGTTTCACTCACCTTCAGTCCCAGCAGCCCTGGGGAGTGCCTGCCCAAAACATCCAGCTTTGCTTCTAGAGCTTCTGATATTTTGGAAGGTTTTTTTTTTTCAATCAAAAGCCGTTGAAGGCACTATCCTCTCTCCTGCTGACCCATCATTCTGATTATACCAAGTCTCCACTCTCACATTTAGCTTTCGTTGTTCTTGTTGTTGTTTGCTGCAAATATGCTGTGCTGTTTCTTTTTGCACATCTGAAGTTCCTAGCCAAGGGGAGCCAAAGTAGTAGAATGTACTTATTTGTCATTGATGCTATGATAGGAAAGTATACATTGGAGAATAACTTTAAATAATAGAGATTTGCAGGAAAAACAACTAGGGCAAAAAATAGTGTCTGTGTTGCCAGTTATTAGAAATTATCAGTCTTGCTGAAACAAATGAGCTAGATTGGGACTTTGCTATTATCCAAAGATAGGAAAACCCTAATTGAAATCACATCTCTGAAACTTATGTCTGCTCCTATTAGATCGCACTATTTATCCTTCAGTGGAGCAGGCAGCCTACCCTGGAACAGTCTGTTATCAGCCTGCATCGCTGTTCCTCCCAGTGGCAGTACTGTTCACACATCAATGACTGTTACTGGTTTAAATCTGTTCTACTGCCAAGGCATTCACTTGACACTCATGAAAAAAAAATAGGCCAAATAAAGTCATAAATGACCGTATGCCCAAATAATTGCCTCACCTGCTTTCAGTCCTGGGGTGACAGGATTTTTCCCTGTGAAATCCCTATGACAGGATTTTACCCTGGGACAGCAAAGAAACAGCTGATAACAGCACACAGCTAGAAGCACTATGGTGCAAGACAGGTCAGGACTGTGTTGTAGGGGGGTGCAGCAGGGCATGGAAAGTTCACCACTGGCTGAGCCCTGGGAATAGGGCCTCTCCCACCCCTGCCCCTCCCCACAGGGAGAACTGCATGGAAAACAACTGGTTGTTTTCAGCCAGTCACTCCTTCCTTTCAACCTGAGAAAATAATGGTTGAGAACAGATGGATACAATTTTAAGGAGGGTCAGATGACACAAAGTACCCTAAAATCATACAGGGTCAGTTCACAAGTTCTTTGTATTTTTTTATTCCATGGAATGTACAGGAATGAGCCAGGAATGGGCCTTCAGGACTGCGTGTCACTTTTCTTCCTTCTGTCTCTTGCAGCCCATGCAGAGCACTCAGCGCACACAGCCTGACCTTCGCCATCAGGCAGCCCTGCCACAAGGCTTTGGTGCTAAGCAGCCCTTCTTGCATGGCAAACCTCTCTTCTCAAATCAGCGTCCAGCAAGGGACACGGCCAAAGCACGAGGGCGGCCACCAGCACCGCCCTAACCCAGTAGCGAACAAGATGGCGGCTCTCCTCCCATACCCGTCGGCGAACAAGATGGCGGCGCGAAGCCCCGGCCCGCCGCCTGGTGGCCCAACCCCATCCACGTGACCACCTGTCGCTGGAAAAAGCCCCATGCCGAGGTCGTGCATTCGGTGGGGTCCTGCGGAGCGTTCCAAGCTTGGAGCTGTTCAGAATATGCCTGTCGGGAGGCTAACAGTGCAGCAGCTTCTGGTCAGGGCGGGGAGGAGAATTTCAGCGTGGCTTCAGCCTGGAAATAGGCGCTACTTTCCAGTATTCCTCTTTGGTCTTCCCGTCGCGAGCAGCTCTCTCGTCGCCCTCGCTTACCCATCAGGCAGAGCGTTGGACAGCTAAGTACGGTGGCCGGCTGCGGAGGCGGGAAGTCAGCATGGCGGCGGTGGTGGCGGCGGCCGGCCGGGCGTGCGCCTATGGTGTCGTGCGAGCGGCCTGGCGAGGTGCGGAGGGGGGCGGGGGGTAACGTATTTGCGCCTATGGGGGGCTGAGCTGCCGGCCGGGGGGCGGCTGAGGAACCGGCACGGGGACGGTGCGGCTCTGGTTGTCCGTGCGCCTGTGTGGCGAGAACCCAGTTGTTCTCACAGGTATTCGTGATGAGTCCCGTAGATCGTGCTCTGGAGCTGCAGACTCTGGCTGCATGGCTGACGATTCGGAGACGTGTAATTCTGCTGTAGGTTCTGCGCTGCGTTTCGCTGTGTAGCAGTCGTGCTTCTCGTCAGATGTTAACGCTGTTACGCAGCGCTATTAAGCAGCGAGCGCTGCCGGGTCTGTGGGAAGCGAATGTGAAGCGGTGTGGGCTCAGAGGCAGCGCGGCGCTGAGGGTCCTTACGCTTCTTATGTTGCTGAAGGCCCTTCGTCTCTGTCACCGCTGCGTGCCCTTGTGCAGCTCTGTTTCCATTTGCCCAAGCTGCTCTGGCGTGGGGCAGAGCCTTGGGGGCAGTTTTTCCCCCTCTCATTGTTATCCTTAAGGCTTGGCAGCAGTGAATCCCGTGGTGGATCCTCCACTTGGCAGCAGTGAAAGATTCTCATCTCCCGCCCTTTGTGTTCTTTGGGATTCCTTAGGGGCTGCGATAATGTATCTCCATAGAGTTTAACAGCGAACACCATGCATGCACACAGTCTTAAAGGGAAATCTTAAAAGAGTCCTAATGTAAAGTATATACTATGGGATATTTATGTGAGGGGGAATCATCTCTTGTATTGGAAACTACCTTGACATCCACCTTCTGTCTTCCTGGTTCTTTCTGTTTTCCCTTTTCTCCTGAAGGGACTTCTGTCACGACAGTCAATGTGTGGTACCAGTCACAAATCCTGCTAATAAATTTTTACAATCTGCTGTCAGAACCCTTTATAGAACTTAAGTAACTTGATGAACTGAAGTCCTAGGCAAGGCTGTCCTACAGGGAAAGCTTCTGAATAATAAATATTGCTGGAGACTGAGGTGGGAAGAAAGGCCAGAGTAATTTCCTAAAAATATATTCAAGTCTGGTGTTAGAACACTTGGAAGCTGAATGTGTTGGGTTGTTTGTGGTTTTTTTGTTTGTTTGTTTGTTTTTTTAACTTTTGACAGACTTTCCTTCTTTCTCCCTTGCCTTCAGAGCCAAAAGGATGTTCGTTAGTATTTATTTATTTTTTCAGCCCCCAGGAGCTTCCTTACCTTCCTTTTCTCTGTTTCTAAAAGGAACAGCAAAGTAGTTAATACATTCCTTGCCTCCTTCTTCAGGGTAACATATAGTGAAGAGATGTTCGTTCTTTAGCCAATTAACAATTACAGCTTGCACGTTCAAGGATGTTTGAAAGCATACAAAAATTTGCATACAAAATTTTTCAAAGTAGATGGAGGTGGTTTTGTTTTGTTTCTGAGAATCACTTAGTGCAGAGATTTCATTACTACGTGGGACTTTCTTGAGCTCTTGTGAGATGACATGAGAAAATAGTAATAACTCCAAAATATTTTCCCACTGGAGATTATTTGTATGAGTGTGTAATTTCTGTGCATAACAATTTCATTTGAATAAAAAGCAGCAAGCAAAATATAAAACAAAAACTCCATGCAAGAAAAAAGTTCATTGCCCGTTAGAGATTAACTTGACAGCACTTGATATCTTCAGAACTGCAATTTGTAATTTAAATAGACACACCTCTGGTTTTTTGGATATATATATATATATATATATATATAATATAATATAATATATAAATAAATAATATAAAATAATATATATATATTTAAAGAAATTTTTTTTTTCTTAAGAATGATGTGATTATTTCAATCTAGAGCCTCCCATGTGTATGCCTGTACCCGTACTCAGGCAGTTTCTGCGAAGTTCCAATTATAATGCTGCCATGAGCATTTCAATGGCTGTTTGTTTGTTTGTTTGTTTGTTTTAATAAGCTTTCTTTTGTGTGTGTGGTTGGTTGTTTTTTTATTATTTAACAGAGCAGTTCTCATGGCTGAAACCAACTTCTTGCAGTGTTTCTTTCTCTCAAGTATGGAACTAAGAACAGTTCTCCGTATTTAACTCCTGTGGAAAATAATTACAGAAGCAGAGGGGTTTACTGAGTAGTTGCCATTTGTTTAAGAAAAAAAAAAGCTGGGCTCAGGTTTACTGAACAGTGCTTTCATGATGCAAATGCACGGGTGTTTGGGCTGCTTGCTGCCTTTCAGGATGTGGGTGATGCAGAAATCAAATGCAGTGTGTGCCAGTTTGGGGCCCTGAGCGTGGGGAAAAGTGTGCACTGTGTGTAAGTCCATGAAAGGTGATTTAACCAATGTGTCACTTCAGTGGAGGGTAACAAGGTTTGGATGAAATAGGCACATCAAATTACTTGTATTGTGGTTGCTGTGTAGGAAATGGAGGACGTGGTGCATTGACTGCATGCGTGTGGGTACCACAGTACAGTTTGACTGAGATAGAGCCGTAGAATTTTTAACATTGGAAGTGACCTCTAGGATCATCCACTGATGTTTTCCACTGTTCACCTTCCATAAATATATATTTTTTGCTTTGGTTTTTGAGTGTTTATTCCCTTTGTAGCAGCATGTGCGCAGAGGTATGTGGGTATGCTTCCTTAAATACCAGCACTCAGGGTTTCATGCATTGGGAATTGTGGAGGTTTCTTGTGGGTGCTTTTGTTTGTTTGTTTGTTTTATTTTTCTCCAAGCATCTTCCTGCTTCTCTTGTCCTATTGCAATTCGGACCAAACCAGTTACATGTCCAAGCATCTAGAATAATGTAACACAGCTTTTAGGATTTGTTATACATAAAAGCTGGATTTCCTGCTCAGCTGGAATTCTCATACTTCCAGTCTTCAAAGTGTGAGTTTGTAATGTATGGTATTTTAAAGAAGACTTAATCCTTAAAGAAAATGTTGCTAGGAGATTTTTCTCTTTGATTTCAGAGAAACAGAGATCTCACCCTGCACTTCAAGAGCTTATGTTACAAATCATAATTGTCAGATGTTGTAGCACTTCTATAAAACTACTTTGAATCATTACACTTCTTGAGATCAGTTGGAGATGTCATCTCCTTTCTGTAACACTGGTGTTTGTTTGGCTTTGGTTTTTTGACATTTGACTTCTTCTGTGCCCTGACCACTGTCAGAATGTATTTCTGCAGCAGTTGATGTGATTTTACTGCCTAGTGATTCTTCTCTGTTGTCACTTTGTTCTGATTCTGTTGCCTCTGTAGGCTTTTTCTTGTACTGCTGTCAGAATCTTAGAAGGTGATGGTATTTAAGTTACGGAACTCTTCTTGGCCCATTTTGTTTTAGTGTGTGGAGCCAGGAGTTGGACTCAGTGATTCTTATGGGTCCCTTCCAACTCAGGATATCCCGAGTTTGGATTTGTTCTGTTTTCAGAGAGGCTCAGGAGGGTGATCCAGTTGATGTGCTCTGCATGATTCCCAGCTGGCTTTTTAGTGGAGTCCCTCCCCACAGGCTTCTAAAAAGTTCAGCAGGTATGGGATGTGAGAGGTGATTTGGATGTGGATAAGTAATTGGCTGCGAGGAGAAGTGGGGCTCCTTTAGGAGGGAGGTCAGCTGTGGAGCTCCACAAACATCTGTGTTGTTGAGCATGTTCATGAGCACTCAAGGCATATGGGTGATACAGTGCTGTATTTATGTCTTGCTGTTGACATGTTTTAGAACATTATTGCAGGTTCTGTTATCAAGACAATTTATACCTTCTGAGGGTGCAGTCTCACTCTATCAGCAACTTGTTAGAAACCTCCTAGCTTCCTTCTCTCTGTGACACTTCCTATTACAGTGGTCCCACCCCACCTCCCTCTGCATCTTAGTGCTTCAAGGCAGAGGCTTCACATCTGATTCCCTTTAGTTTCTAAATCATAGGAGTAAATGTTACTGGGGGGTTATTTGTATTTATGTGGTGTGTATGCTTGAGGGAAATGCTGTTTTCAAATTAAAATGTCCTTTATCTAAACACTTTTTTTCTATTTTTATCCCCAGGGTTTGCTTCTGTACCAGTGAAAGGGAATTGCTGTTCCTATTCTAGCTTGGCATGGGCTTTCCAGGTGCGGTGTTCCATCTCTGTCCCCCAGAATGTGACAGTACAGCAAAGCAGGCAAAGCAGTTTCTTCAATACGTGTAAGTCTTGAATTGGATTAAAATTAATGTCTGTAGCAAACAGAAAGAAAGAGAAGTTTGCTTTGGGAAGATCACAAAAATCTATCTTTAGTAATTGTTTTGTATCTCGTAAGATTATGGTCGCACCTACATTTCTTGATGGAACTGCATGCATAAAGTTCATTTCAATAGCAAGCAAGTATTTGATTTGCATCACAATGAATCCATTCAAAATAATTGTATGGGAGGGAAAGACACCTTCCCCTCTATTTCTTAGTCCTTTACTGACAGTGTGAACTATGTGTTTATTTTCCAAATGGTTTTTGAGCCATAGACAAGATGTACTATTTAAGCTGTTCTGTCTCAAAAATGAAATAATTCAAACACAATAACGTGCTTAACAGAAACCGTTGATAATGTCTTGCTAATTGTCAGCCCAGCTACAGTATTGTCCTCCAATCCTGGAAGGAATTAAATGCGTGGTTGATGTAACTGAGGAATGATGGCTGTGAACCTATTTTGTGGTTCCTTGTCTGTGGCATTATCCCACAGCGCAACAGGGGGAATAGTAAGAACATAATTTCTGGAGGAGATAACTGAAGTTTCAGAGTCATGTTGACACTTTATAACCCATAAGCTAAAGAACAATGGTGTTTTCTAATCTTTATGACATAAATGTGGTGGAGTCGTGTATGTATTTTAAATACAAAAGAGGTTTAAGTGATCATGCTGTCTGTCTGTTCTTATTCAGTATATTTTGGCTGTTGGTGGATTTTATTTTATTTTTTCTTTCCAAACAAATGATGGTAGAAGGGGCTTGAAAGACCTGCCAAGGGCTGCAGTGTGGAGGCTGATGGGGAAGGTTTTTGAGGATGCCAACTGCTTAGAGCTTAGGCACTAATGGCAAGATAAAACTATCTGTGAAGCTAAGCACTCTTTTTGTTTTCATAAACTCACAGAATGGCTCTGGTTGGAGAAGACCTTAAAGCCCCAAACCCCTGGCTGTGGGAAGGGCTGCCCTCCTCCCCAGCACAGGCTGCCCAACATGGCCTGGAGCCCCTCCAGGGATGGGGAACCCGCAGGTTCTGTGGGCAAGTGATTTTGTGAATCTTAAATTTAAAATATAATTCTACAAGGTATTTCCCTGTGATTATTTGTAGGGTAGATGTTACCCTAATTTGTGTTTGTGTTCATAACATCTAGATGAGGTCTGTTTTATGAGAAATTCTGCCAACTGCCTTTTAGGTGACTTAATCAAAAGCATTTATTGTAATGGCATCATTACTGCTTGACTTAATAAAATTTTAAGGAAGTTATATTTAGGCAAGCTACATAAAATTGAACTTTAATAAGATATAAGAAGTTGGAATAATTGAAGTACTTCTTGTATGTGTTCAGCAGAGATGGAAGCTGGAATACTGAGAGTTTCAAAGTATGGTTGTTTTAAGAACAGTTTTTATTCAAGAGGTCAGTCTGTAGGGTTCTTCACTTTTAAGAACCAGACTGGATAAAATCATATTACACTACCATTTGGAAGTAATGGGCTACCTTACTTTGTAGGCTCTTTTGTTAGAAAGGCAGGTTACAAATGTGGGTTGATAAAATAGTACTTGGTGCTTAAAAACAGTTTAATGCATTTTTTCAAAGCAATCAGAAAGGCTGGATAAATGAGGTGATCCCATAGGAACCTAGAGAATATAGTAATTGCTTTTTCTTTGTGCAATTCATCATGCAGTTTGTTAGGAAGCGTAAAATTTTATGCTATTGATTTCAAAGATGAGCCAAATCTGCTGAGTTCCCATACAAATAAGATAATGATAGATGAGGTGTACAGTGCTAATCTTGGCATTACGATTACTCTCAAATGTTCTGTTCTTTTTCTGCTTAGATGCGTGCAGTGGAAAGATAAGCCATTGAGTTAAAACTGCAGCAAAACTTTGTGCAATTCGTTTGTTCAATTTGTGAATGTAGGTGTGAGTCTTAACACCTGTTGTTTTCTAACCCTGTCTATACTGGGCTTAGGATACAGCACCAACCTGTTTTATTTTGTGCACCATTTCTTGAAACTCGTTTGGGATCACCTATTCCTGGAACTGAGAAATGGGTGTCAGCAACAGCTGTATCTGGCACGGTTGGGCTTTGTAAGTTTTTAGAAGGAAAATGCTGAGGGAAGCAATGGACAGTGGAAACTCAGGAAGTTCTGTGTGTGCATAAAGAAACACTACTGTGGTGGAGATTGAGAACTGGCATAGGCTTTCCAGGGAGCCTGTGGAGTCTCTGTATTTGGAGATGTTCAGAAGCTGCTGGACTGCTGGATCTGGGCAGCCCTTCTGGAGCAGGAGTTCGAGGGGCGCCTTCCCAGCTCAGCCATCCTGTGAGTCCACGTGGGATTGCTGCAAAGTGCTGACTCACATCTGAGGGCATCGGGTGGGTGGGAAGCTCTGGGACCTTACTGATCTGAAGAGCTGACTAGTGAGGGGCTCAGTGGGTCTTGTTTATTGTGGGTGTGGAGCAGAGATCAGTTGAAGCCTAGCTAGTAGATCCTTCTTGACATGGTTTTGTGTTCTGCTGTGGTGGTGTAAATGAAGAACTGGTAAAAGGGAAATGACACTTTCTTGTCAAGTGCAGAATACTTTGAAGAGCTGCCCTGGTGGCTGTTCAAACACCTTAGCTGGGTGCATGAATTTGCTCTGCCATGAATGGACAATGTGTGGCTGTCTGCATGCTTCCTTTTAGTAGCACCTGTGAGAAACATTGACTTTTCATGCTGTTCAGTCTCCTTGCACACTAACTACTGCATCTCTGGGTTCCATCAGGGTTTTAGAAACATGCCTTCATATGTTGCTTTTACTTCTCTGAAGCATCATTCTTCTCTAGGTTCTCTAGAAATACGTCTAAACCAAGAAGGTTGGTTTTGGTTTTCCTGCCTGGTTTGGTTTGGTTTTGTTTTTGTGTAAGGCTGCTGGTTTTGGAGCAGGTCTTCTTGTTGAGATGTTGTTTCCACTTTCTTTTCTCCCTGGTAATTAACAGCTGGAGTTTAATAGTTCAACATCTTCAAAATTCAAATGAAGTATGATATTAACAGTATAAATCACATTATGGCACTCGTATCCTTTAGTAATGTGGTTGTTTCAGAAGAGTGGTAGCATGGAATGATCGTATCTGCATTTTTAATGTGAAATATAATTTTCAAATGAAATGTCAAATGACAGTTCTTCGTGACTGAGAAAGTGATGGTACTTCTGTGTCTCATTAATGAAGGCTTACTTCTCTTCCATCATACTCTAAAAATTGTTGGCTTGCTCTTGTTAGCAGGGTCACCTGTACCCTTCAGCTTGATCTTTAGTTTAACTCATTTAAATTGGAGGAATTGCAGTTGTCCTAGGCAGTCTGTGGTCCTGGTCTGTATAGCTGGCTGCTGCACTTTGAAAGGGGCGTATGTTGGGATTTGGTTTTGTTTGGTGATATACTTCAGTGAGTTTGTGATGAAGTAATTTAAAATGCTCTTGTTATTTCAGGATTAAATGCTGCCCATCCCTCCCCTTTCCACCCACCCCATATGAAAAGCAATTATGTTTGTATTTACTTAACGATTTCATGTGCAGAAAGGACCTGATTTATTTTTTTTTCCTTCAGATGATGATTGGAAAATGAATACCTCCCTCTGAAAAGCTGTATCTCAACAAACCTGGCATAACAGATAGTATTGCTTGTGCCTGTTTCCATCCAGCTTTTGTGTGAGAAAATAGAGCACTTTTCCTTCCCTACCTCTTTTCACATTTACATGCTCTTATGAGCAGGCAGGCAGACTGGAGAGTGTATGTGTGGGTTGGAAATGACCTTCAAGATCACCAAGTCTGACCATCAACAAACCATGCCTCTGTGTGCAGCATCTGCACAGCTCTTAAATCCCCCCCAGGATGCAAACACCACCACGCTCCTTAGCTTTTTGTTCCAGTGCTTGGCCACCTTCTTGAAAAAATTCTTCCTAATGTCCCACCTAAACCTGCCCAGTGCAGCTTGAGGGCTTTAAATTCCAATAGTTCTGGCTTTTTCTGGTCAGGTGCTTGAGCTTGTAGTTGTTGAGAAACGTGGCTTAAAAAGTGCTGTATACTTCATGGGAGAAGTACGTATCTGTGTGAGCAAAATGTGAAGTAAAGACCTTTACACTACAGAACTGAGTTGAAATATGTAAGCTACCATTTCTGAAGGCAGCAGAGGCACACAGGTGTGTCATGAATACTGAAAGGAATTGTCCCCCATCATCCAAACCTTTTGGCAATAACAGTAAGCAAAATTTCTCCAAAATCTGTTCTGTATCCAAGAGTATATGAGACTAAAGATCTTTTATTTGAGCCTGCAGTTGTACCACGATTATGCTTTCCCTGTCAGTGTTAATTCCATTAGTTACTGTTGGGAAAAAATGAAAAGAACTTGATTTCTCTGTTGCTAGGTGATGTTTCCTTATAGGTTAGAATACAGAGTGAGGAACACGACTATCTTTCAGAGCTCATAGAATAGATTGTAGCAATGAAGAGAGAATCATATTTAGACCAACAATATAAAATTGTACTCAGAGTAACATGTGTTGTCTTTGGAGACTCTCCTTACTGCAAGCAATTACACTCTGTATAAATCTCTGCATTTGTGTTCTTTATGGGAAGCATCAGTTCCTGAAAGCCTACGTGTTAATTAAATTTGATATTAAATTTTCCCAGTCCTATGTGAGTTGTCTTCAGATTAAGTAGTTCATTTTTCTGCCTTGCCTACTTGAGAATCAAAGAGGAAAAGAGATCGTTTTTCAGGTTTTAATTTTTTTTTATTTAATGAAGTATGACCACTCAGAAAAACAGCTAATGAGTTACCACGTGTCACTGTCAGTAGCAGCATATGGAGAGGTTCGTTGTTTCCACATTGAGAATGTCAAGATCTCCAAAATACACATTGCTCAGTTCTATTTCCTCTTGTGAGGGCGATGCCTCATGTATTTATGTGTATGTTGAAGACATGTGAAGCTATGAAATCAGACTTCTCCTTTGTTTTAGATGTTTCACTTGTTGTATATGAAGTGCCTAGTTCTGCAGCAATTATAAGGCTGTCTCCAGCCTTGGTAAGTATTGTGCTTGGAAGCTGAAGTTAACATGTGCAATCTGAAGTGACACCTAAATCGTTCACCTCATGTTTGCTTTGTGTTTAGCCACTGAAATGAGTTGTAGCTTTTGTTCTTATGACAACTTACCTATGTGGGTTTTTTGCCCAGCCATTTCTATGTTAACTGCTTTGGTTGTTGTTATTAAGCAGTCTTTGAAAGTTTGAAACCTTGTTTCAGTGTCTTTGTCTTTTATATTTTATGCTGCCCATATGCTGCTTTGTTTCTTAATAAAAGTGCTAATTATACAGGTAAAATTGAAGCATCAGGAACATATATTTACATGAAAACAGAGGAGAACTAATGGAAGATGAATTAAATGTATATTGCTTAAGACTGAGCATAGTCTTGATTTTTTTTTTTTTTCTTTTTTTTTTTTTTCTTTATTTTCAGGCTTTGTATCTCACTAAAGCTTAAGATCAGAGGCTTAGAAATCAGGAGTCCCTACTGAGTCCATACCATTGTTTCAGAAATGTCTTTCAAAAAAACCAACAGATTTCATATTTGAAAACTGATCCATTAGACATTACCGTAAGGCAATCTAGGAGTTAAAAAGGACCTTTTACAACACGAGGAAATTCTTGCCTCATTAGACCAAATGTCTGTCTGAGCATCCCATCTCCAGCAGTAGCATGTTCTATGGGAAGAAAATGAGAATTGGATGAGCACATGGGGATGGACAGCTGCTCAGAAAATTGTAGAATGGCCTGGGTTGAAAAGGACCTCAGAGATCATCTAGTTTCAACCCCCCTGCTGTGTGCAGGGTTGCCAACCAGCAGACCAGGCTGCCCAGAGCCACATCCAGCCTGGCCTTGATATCTCCAGGGACGGCGCATCCACAGCCTCCTTGGGCAGCCTGTTCCAGTGTGCCACCACCCTCTGTGTGAAAAGCTTCCTCCTAATATCTAACCTAAACCTCCCCTGTCTCAGTTTGAAACCATTCCCCCTTGTCCTGTCACTATGCACCCTCGTAAACAGTTGTTCCCCCTCCTGTTATATGTTCCTTTCAAATATTGGAAGGCAAACAATCCTCGCAACATTCAGTGATTTACAGTGTGCAACTTCTGTGCTTTGTATATTTGAGTGTTTTTTCTTCTGTGAATTTGTTCACTGCTTTTCACCCCTGTAAGTAACACAGCAATGGTATGTTCTCTTTTCTGGAGATGGAGAAGCTTGTCTTTACAATAGAAGACAAGGTCAAGGAAATGTCCTCTGCACTTGAGCGCATCGGGGTCTGTGATGTGTTGGGTTCCCAGAGGAGCTGTTAAGCCTTCAACGTGCCTCTGAGGAAAAGAAAATTTACGTGTTTTTCATTAAGCATCTGAGTCTAGGCTCTGTAATTTATCTTGTCACTTGTAACAGAATATGTAAGCATTCCCTTTTGAGATGCTTTCTCATATTTCACGTGTGGAGAATTTTTTTTCCAAATTTTGTTTTCCTTTTGATTGGAAAAAGGAAATGGCTGAAATATCATACCATTTTAGAATTCATCTGTGTACAGAAGTTGCGTTTTAATCCAAGCTGAAGCCTGAAAATGAATGTTAGTGATTGGGAAGACCTTACAAAGTTCCTTAAGAGAATATGGATGCACAGTTGTAATGGCACTGACAGGCAACAACACACTAAAATAATTGTGTTTGTTATAACACATTCCTTTTTTAATGTTGTTAATATTAATGTGGATTTGTGGTGTTCTGCTGCTGGACTGTTTGTCATCAAAAAATTGAAACAGAAGTTGCTTGTCATGTAGAAAAAATGAGCGTTCGCTCACAAAGTTAATCCTTTCTTCTCTTTTTGTTCCCTTCCATTTTCCAATTTACTGCTATTTGTTTTTCCTTTCTTTTGGTAGTAAGCAAGCTCAAAACTCTCATCTTTCTTGAGGCAAAGAAATCTACTTTCAATCTCAGTTGATCAGATCTTGATTCTGTTTTTAGTATGGTTTACACCAAGCTGTTTTGGTAATGCTTGCGAGTTACTGAGGTGTGACCTGAAACAGCTTCAGAAGATGTGCTCTGATCTGAAATTGGAGAACAGCATAGAAGGGCACAAAACCAAATCCTTTTCAAACATTACAAGAACCTTTTATGTAAATTGAGTAAAACAGTGGCATCTTCACTGTTGGTAGTTGATGATCAGCTTACCAGCAAACATGTTTTCAACAAAATTCAGTAGTGGATCGGTTTTTTTGGCCATACAATAAAATCTTAGATGTCACATATTTCCCTTGTTTGTAGCTTTGTGCTCTTCAGTAGCTGGCTAGATCTGTGTGGTGAGTTTGGTTTTACAACTTGGGCTATTTCAGCAGTAATGGAGTGCATGCAGCTTCCCGTTTCACTGAACTGGCACTGAGGCAAAAGAAAGATAAAGCCACAAATCATTAAGAGATTGCAGACCTAGCTGCGCTGTCTTCATTTCAGAGCATTTTCTCCAATGTGAAAAATAATAAAGTTACTGGCATTACTTTTACCTCTGTGAGATATTTTTCCTGCAGATGTATTATGTATGTGCTCTCCAGTACGTTAGTGCTTTGCTGCCAAGTCAGATCGACCTTTCTATGATCAGATTTTGATTTTCTTAGTTGCTGTGTTGTCTGTTGTAAGCTGTGTCCTCACCATTGTAATCTTCTTGACTGCCCCTATCCTCTCTGTATTCTACTCCTGTCACTGTCTTAAAATTACTTTGTTATCTGACATCTTATAAAGAGCTCTCAGCTCTGAAGCCTGCAGGCTTCTGATATTGCATTAAATACAATTGCTTTCCAAACAAGTGATGATACTACTAGAGATTGATTAGATGGCTACACTTTGGTACCAAGTGTGGTTTTTCCCTCTTGTTCTGATATTATCAGATTCTGCTCTGTGATTGAGGCCAAAACGAGGTTTGTTCTGACCTCATCTTGCTGGATCTGTTGACATTGACTTGTCTCCTTTGCTGCAGTACAATTTGCTCTGTGACTTCTGCTGCTTTCCCTGTATTGTCAAGAAGCACTGTTATGATGTAGACATTTAGATGCTAAGAGGCTCAGTGGGAGCAATGTTGAACCACTGAATTCATGCCAGCTATCATAGTCTACGTGAACGTGAGAAGTCGCATCATACTTTACCTGCTTACCAGCAGTCTTTGTGTGGGTCTGTAATGCAGCGTAATCTTAGAGTATTATTAGTATTCATGTGCAAAAAAATCAGGTATCAATCACAGCATGTATTTTATTAGAAGTAACCAGAGCATCACATTTGGTAGCGTCTTGTACTTCGCAGTGTTTTGTTTCTTCCTCTGTGCTTGCTTTGTAGTGTTCTGAGTGCCAACTATGAGATTCAGGATTGGCCTTCAAAAAAAGAATTGTAGTCAAACATCCCAGTTGCGTTAAGGACTTCTGCCTGGAAAGGTGGGCATTATCCTTTGAATAAAGCCCCCTTGACCCCGTATTTGAACTTACCCAATGCAAGGAAAGCTAAGTACTGAACAGTAGCTCTGGAAATAGTGGCTAGCTCCTCATTCTCACCTTGATGTCAACATAGCAGGGCTCCCCAGCAGCGTAAAGTTTACTATCAAATCCGTACCTCCTCGGCGTCCTCCAGCAATTCTGTATGTTAGATGAAAAATCATGCAGTGGGTGAGGCTGGAAGGGAACTCTGGTGGTCAACTGATCAGACATGTGCAGGCAGTGAATGTTCTGCATGATCACCAAGTGAGAAGGCCAGCTGAGTTCTGTGAGGAAGCAGTTGGTTGTTTAGCGCACTGCGTTCCTTCCTCCACTCACCATTTCCATAAGCAATAACAGAGTGCTTTGTGTTTAATTGGAACATGAAAGTATCTGCAGGTTTATGTTGGTGGTGATTTGTATTTTGTGGGCTTTTTTAAGCAGGTTAACTTAAATATTTTTTAGAAAAAAGACGTTGACTCTCATGAATGCATGTCCTTGGTCAGGTGCTTAAAGGTATTGCTGATCTGAGCTCCTAATGAGTGATTGTCTTTATTTACCTAAGAATTAATACCTTACTGGTACTGGTTGGGATTGTTTACCCTTAAATTGTTTCTGAAAATCCTTTTAAGAATGATGCACCTAGCTGTGTGCATGTCTGATGGCAGTCATCAGTGGCAGAGGCACATCTACCTCTGCAGCAAATACACATGTATGTAGTAGGAAATTTCTTTCTTAGCAAGGCACTAATCCTACAGTTTAAATCCCAGTCATGGTAGGGTTAACTCTGTTTTATTGTGGTTTTTTTTTTGGTTCAGTTTCCAATATGTGAGGTAATTGTACATTACTTACAAAAACTTTCCTATTTCAGCGACAGCTGAGGAGCTATGGAAAGGAGCTTTGGCAGAAACTGGTGTGGGAGTAAAGAAAGGAAGAGGAAAGAGAAGGAAGAAAAAGCTGAAAAAGAATCTCAACAGAGGCCAGGAGATTGGGGAAGGTAGGTTCATAAATAAAGGGTTGCAGAATATGTCAACCTTTTCACATGCAGTGTCTTTTGATTTAGCATACAGATAAGTTGCTGTTAATTTCTGTGATGTCTGAGCAGCTTGAGGTACTCTGTTTTCTGAAAAATAAAAATCCTTGTGCAGTTGTTTAACGCAGTTCTTTGATTTTTAAACACAAATTGCGTCACAGGAAGCACTTCAAATGTGTGAGTACTTTGTGTTTTATTGCACTTTTCCAATGCGCGGATTTCAGTCCTTGCTTGACATAAAACTTTTTTCCACTTATTTTCAAGGACGTTCCGGTTTCCTCTGGCCAGGTCTTAATGCTCCTCTGATACAAGGTGGGAGAGTACAGGCCCTTAGTCAACGGAAAAAAGAAGAACGAGACAGAATTCAGTCTGAGATTATTCAGCAGAGAGATACATGGGAGAAGAAGAGAAAAATAAAAATGAAGAGAGAGGGAGGATGGAGTGGAAAGTGCTGGGGAGGTGTTCTTCTGGATCCTCCTGATCCAGGTCCTAACGGAGGTAAGAAGACTGAATTCATAGCTTTCTCAGTCTTATTAGCCTTTTTGTCAAGGGGCTGGGTAAAAGGGAGATCCAGACTTCCTGTGATTTGAAAATCCAGTTTGTACTTCGGTCTTGGATGCCTTTGTGTCTGCACATATGCTGATATGTTAATCAAGACGGCTGACTCCAAACAAGTTGCATTTACTCAAGCAAAATTTGTTAAATCTCTGCTGTTAGGTGAATGTGTTATGGACCATCTGATCTTACACTTCACTGTGGACCACTGTGTCATGTTACAGACTGTTACAGAGGCTTTGGAGTGTGGAAATATTTTTGTGTTTTTGGCATCATTTGTCTTGAGTATGAAATGCAGCTGTGTTTTTGCATTGTTTCTTAAAGGATCTGTCGTGTTAAATCAACTTTTTCTTTCTAATAATGTAGTGAAATATGGTTTAAGATGTTGCAGTTTGAGTGTGGCTACTAAGTTCTTTATGTGCTAGAGAAATACCATATGTGTCTAGAGAAATACCATAGTGAAAATAGAGATCTTAGAGTGGACAAGTAAACTGTTTTTTTCAATCATGCTGTTCCTCAGACCACTAGGGAATTTTCGTTAGCTTTAACAACTAAAACTGTAGCCCTCTTCAATTAAGCATAAAAAGAAGTTGCTACATTCAGCTGAGTTTTCCTTGTGAAGCACTTTATGGTACTTGAGGATGATGTTTGTTACTGTTTTTCTGTAGTTTTGTATGTCCCATGAGGTAAGAATGACAGCTGATTTCTCTCTAGCACTTGTTTGGGACAAGTTTCAGTCCCTAGTTCTCTTAACAGTTAAGCTTGGTTGATATCTTCATTACTCAGAGAAAGCTGTGATCTTAGAACACACGTTGCAGAAAGCCTTTATAAATAGGACTTGCTGCATAAATGGAAATCCCCATATGAGTGAGAAACTACGTGTATGGATTGCAGTAACTTTTTTTCTGTTCTCCTTGCAGTCAGCTTTGTTGCTCAGTCTGTCTACCTGCTGTGTGGTTTATGAATTATTCTACCTGCTTATTTTCTGGTGATGTTCTATTGGGCCTTAATTCAACATTCAGGCATGCTTTGCACCAAGCCATAAGTCAGCGAGAGCGTTGTCTTTCCAGAGCAGCATAATGCTGTTGTCCATGTAGAATGAAGTGGTGGTGCTGTTGCTTTTTTAATAGTTTTTTGTCTTGTAAATACATCCCCACATAAATGTGTCCCACATTGCTGTCTTGCATTTCTCTGCTCCCTTGCCTGGCCTTCAATTCCTGTAGCTGGAATGGGTAATTCTGTGGCTTGTGTTGCTATGGTGTTGCTGATATCTTGTTTCCCTCAGACTTTCCTTATAAACTGGTGGAGCTCTTACCTTCTGATCTCATCAGAAGCTCAGAGATCAGAGCTTTTTTTTTTTTTCTTCTTGATTATAGGAGTAACTTGTTCTATTTCAATATCAGCCTAATACCATAGAGTATAAACGAAAAAATTCCTTTATTCACTTAACTGCGTTTCATTTTCTTACCTTGAGAGCACATGTACTGTGGAAGGCAGCAACTTAACAATGGAGGAGGCAGCCTGTCTTTCAAGTAAAAACTAGAAATTTGAGAAGTTAATGAATTGTTCCAAATTCCTCTAAGCTACTGTTGGAATATGGAGGAAAGTCAAGAAAATGTCATAGTTTGGGTTCTGTGCTTTAAATAAAACACTGCGTTGCTTTTAAAATCGAGTGTGTTGTCAAGTAGTTTATTCTGTCAAAAGTAGCAGCTGCAAATAGTGTTAATGTATGAGCAAATGGCACTCCTCGCTATTTCTCTACGTTTCAGTGTGATTACTGATCACAGAATCATAAAGGTAGGAAAAGACCTCCAAGATCATCCAGTCCAGCCATCCACCTACCACCAGTTATTTCTCCCATTAAACCAAGACCCTTACTACAGCATCTAAATGTTTCTTGAACACCTCCAGGGACAGTGACTCCACCACCTCTCTGGGCAGCCTGTGCCAGTGCCTCACCACTCTTTTGGGGAAGAAATGTTTCCTAATATCCAGCCTGAACCTCTCCTGATGCAACTTCCAGGCCATCCTGTCTCGGCCTTTCTCTGTGTGTTATAAGTGTGCTTGAGAAGAGCAGTTTCTGATTAGCATACACCGATTCCCTCTTAGTCCATTAAAAATTGTGGGGATTTGCAGATCCCCACAGTTCAATCTCCATCTCTTTATTCAGAAGAATAATGAAATGACTTCATTGGAGTGTGAGGACACTGGCTGTGTTCAAAGCACTGTCTGGGTGGTAGAAGAAGCAGACTTGAAACTGTCAAACCTTATGAGTCTGTTTGTCCTGAGACTGGCATGGACAGATTCTATGCTGTCCAGCCAGGTGTGAGCTATGGTTTGAGATGCTACCATTCAACCCTGCCTACCTGGTATTCTGGGAGGCTTCCTCTGAATTGTACTGAGATGATGACATTTATAACAGTCCATATAAACAATAAAGCAACACCTGAGTCCCAGTTTTGTTGTTTTTTCTCTCCCACCATTATGCTGTTTTAAGCTCTGCTGTGACTATGCCAAATGCAAGAAGTGTTTAACACTAGTCTTCTAAATGGTGACATTAACACTAGTGTTGTAAGTGGTGAAAGCTCTAGTTCATAAAGTAAATGGGAGAAGCAGGAGGTTGGTAAGATCTCCTGTTTATCCTGCCTCTTATACTGAGATGCTGCATTTTACCCTATTGCCCATCGATTTCTAAGGCAGTCATTTTTCTTTTTTCTGGAATAAAGCAGTGTGTGTCAGGGTGAAGGTCTGTGGATAAGATCTCATAGTGCTTTTGTTGGCATGGTTTTGTGCTCTCTCTTATTACTTGCCAGCTTTGGAGTTGGTACTTACAGATGGTATGTCGTGCCCAGAGCTCTGTGCTGTTCTAGCTCTTTCCTACCTTTGTGATTTTTATAGGACACTTCAAAAATTTCTTGTTCCTTTCAAGCCCCTTTTAATGACAGAGCAGAAACACACTGATTTTAGTGCAGTGAAAAGGATGTGTTCAGCATGCAGAGCTGAATAGGTAACATATACCTGATCATAGCTCCTCTTATCGTCATGATGACATGAATTGAACTCCGTGTGACGTGGAAGCAACGCGTAACACTTTAACTGTAACTGGACAAAATGAATGATGCTTTAGTTGTCTTTAATTGCAAAGACTTTTTCTTTTCAGGAGGCATTTGAAATTGGAAGAGATTGAAAGAAGTTTGGCTGTGTTGTTGTTGGTTATTTGATGTGGCTACGTTTTGTTTTTTCTCTTCTCTTGAATTTCACAGGAATATGTATTAAGAAAACCAGTTTGAGTCTTGTTGATTGTCTAGCATGTGTTTCAGAATGTACTGAACAGTACTGGCTGATAGTTTTGCTATGATGGAAGCTGACCCATTTGATGATGTTTTTAACCGTTTGCAGCTTTTGCATGCTGTACATTAAATGTGGTGGTTTGCTTTCTTTGTTGTCGTTTCTTTCGCAGTTTTAGAGCAGTGTTTTTCTTTAATCGTGCTGTAGACTTGTTTTTCATAGTATTTCTGCAACAGGAGAGAATTAGGAAGAATGTCGGATATAATTTAATAAAAATGCTTCAATATAAGTGCTGGCTTGCTCTGATTTCCCAAAGAGTATTTCAGGTTTAATTTAGAAAGATTGTATAGCTTAACTTGTGGTTAAAATATTGAAGAGATTCTGAGGTCAGTTCAGGTTTTCATCAGCTCTGTTATTACGTTCTGTGTGACGTTCAGACAAAGCTGTTGAATCGAAGTCTTGCTTTACCATTAAAAGAAGTATTATTTTTCTTCCTGTGTGCTACGCTGATTATTTGGATTGGACAATCTTTAGAGACTGTTTGCATCTTAATTCTCTTGCAACCACAATACCTAAAAAGATAATGTATAGATTCCAGTTGGAAGCAGGGGTACCTAATAGACACAGTGGATGTGTATAGGTTTTCATCTCTTTCATTATGACAGGAACTGTACTGTACTTACAACAAGAGTGGTGTTACACTTTCTAGGAAGTTACCACTTGAACTGGACTTTTTTTAAAGCTGGATTTCTTAATAGATGTTGATTTTTACGAAAGAAGTAGTAATAAAATTATGCATTATAAATAAAGAGTTACACATTGCTTTGTCTGTTTTAAAAAGAACAAACTGGACTCATGTTACAAAGCACAAAGCCTGCTCCAGAATAATGCCTCCTGTTTCATCACGTTAGCCCGTGATGTCAGAGCAGATGGGGTTTGGCAGCAGGGTTTTGAACCCTCTGACAGCAGAGGGGCAGTCTGACACAGTGGCATCTGACATGGAGTTGCATGTGGAGCAAAGGTGTGGAATGGAATCCTTCCGTGCAGAAAGAGCAGCACTCATTGATGCTTGCTGAGCACTTATGGAAACCAAACAGTGGATGTGAGCACAGTGAGAGTTAGGCTGTGTGGGCAACGTTCTCCTAGCAATGGCTCTGCGTGCAGCATGCAGACTCTTGTTCATCACTGGTGAAAATGCTTAGCTAGTGGTGGTGACTATGTTGGAAAACAGAGTTTGGTAGCAGAGAGTTTGTTCTATCAGATATTTGTTGTGCCCTTTGTCTCTGTTGCAGTTTCTATAGAAACAAGTAGGAGGCGTTACTTTTGGAAGAACCTGTATTTGAAGCCTATTTGTAAGGAAGCAGCTAATAATCTTCATTTTTAGATGTGTTCAAATCATTTTCTGCTTACTGCTGAGATGGATTTGTAAATTACAGCTACATAAAATTGCGTTCGTCTTTAAATTATGTTAACTGCAGGGAGTTGTGCTGATATGTAATTAATACAAGGAAATGTAATACACTGCTTTTTCCCCAACAGAAACTTACGAGGATTTTGAAACAAGAGTCATTGAGGTAAGCATTACAAAACTTTTCAAAGACTTTAATTATAGTTATTTTATATTGAACTTGTAATTATTTAACTGTCTTCACTAAGTCAGTGATACAGAAATTAGTCTGTTGTTTCAACTGCATGACACAATCTGGCATTCTGTTCATGGAGACTTCTCTGTTGAAGAAATAATATCTGATTGGAATGAGTGGCTATGAAATGGGAAGTGCTTTCAGATAAAGCTTTAACAGTTCCCACGCGACTGTAATGCAAGCAATGTAGATTCTAAAATACTTATGTCTCCATTGCATGTCCTTGTCATCTTTTTTCCAACGCAGAGTAGCGCTGCTAATGTGTAACTGATTGTGTGCGATCCCTTGGCTGGTGTGATGTGATTATCTGGTTGCTAAATCCAAGTAACTCAAGATATTTGCTCACTGTTGGCGATGCTTCAGGCTAAAAGTCAAGGTCTTCAACGCTGCCAATAGAAGTTGTTTTGGAGGCCCAAATTTTTCGTGATGATTTCGACAGAAATGCCACTCAGAATATGGTCAGAGAAAGTGCTTTTTAAAAATGAGAAAGGTGAATTTTGTTTTGGAAACAAGATAAACTATTAGTAATAGATTTTGAATAGTGAATTGTAAAGTGTCAGTAGTGCAAATATGTGTTGTTGCTTCTCAATGGAAAAGCCATTTCTGGAGAATGTAATGCATTCCAGAACAGACCATTAACAATTAGAACTATGCACGCTCATGCTATTGCAAGTTCTTTTGTCTACCATTTATGTTATTAGTTCTTCTAACTTCAAACACGTTTGTTACTATGGAAACCATGGAATTACTTGAAGCCTTGTTGGGGCAAGTCCTGACTTCAGAAATAAGCTCGTTTCTTGTGACTCATTTGCTATCAGTCTGGAACCAAATGATGCTGAGCATCCAGAAAAGGCAGTAGCTCTGGAAGTCAGAGCACTATTTGCGTTCCCTTCTCTTCTACTCATGTCCTAACTCTGTGAGATTTGTGGTAGCTGTGGCCAGCTAATTTTCCAGCTCTATCACTGTTGTATATAGCTTGAAGCTTGAAATCTCAATCTGTTGTAGCTTTTCTTGTCAGTTTATAAATACTTGACGTGCTAGAAAGGACTCAATGTTTTGCTGAACTGACAGAGCTATTAGAAAGCAGAACTCAGCAAGGTGTAGCAAATTGACCACTTCCAGCTGGGTGCATCAAATTGGTAAGTTTGGCCAAGTCTTTCTTGTTTATAAGCACAGATCTTATTGGTGAAGGAGAAAGAGCTGGGAGAAATTCAGTGTTCCTTTGCAGCCCTCTTTTATTGGGTTGAAATCTTAGAGCTGCTTTTGTCTCTTGGAGCCCTGAAGCCAACTACAGGAGCACAAAGCAGGGTGAATACCTAAGAACTTGTGAGATCCTGGATTGTGCTTTTAATAAATTAAATTAAACCCTGCTATACAAATATTAGGGGCATAAATCAATCCAGTGGCTTTGTGTTGAAAGTAATTGCATAAACTTGTTTCTTCAGAGTATTCTCATGTTGCTTACTTCGGATGAAATTGCTTGTAAGATTTGTCTCAGAGTTATCATCGAAATCTTATTTGCAATTAATATTTAACTACTTTATTATTGGAAAAAGTATACATGTCTAGCTGCTGCATTGAAAAGACTGCTTTAATTTCTAACCATGATCTTAGAGCTGAGATATTAACCTGGAGCTGTGCACGTTCTCTGACAGAAACATAACAAATCTCTGCTTCATACAAATGTTATCTTTCTATCACTGCAAAAAAGAGTGGCTGTCCAATGGGTTGCTACACAGTTTTAAATAAGTAGTGCTGACTGTTCATCACTTTCCCCCTTGTCATTATTACAGTTTTGCTTATTAGCCAGTTATGTGAAATACTGCCTGTATTTTTAGCCAGTGTTGTGTTATACCACTGTCTAGACACGGTGTTTATACCACTCTGACTTTCAATTTCTGCTTAGTTTCACTCTGAGCATTTCATCTCCTGTTCTGCTACCAAAGCTGACTTGCAATGCCTGTTTTGGAAGGCGTCATCCTTTCTCTGTATCACTACCAGATACCGTCCTGTATCAATCTGTGTTTATCTTAAAAACTAAGTTGCTATTTAAGATCGACTTTGATTTGAATGAGTGAGGTGGTAGTGGTATGTACAAGTACAGATGAAATAACGCACGTGTGAAAATTAATGTGCAGTGGTTTTTTTAGATGAATGTTTGATCACAATTCAATACATTCCATATGAAAATTCACAGGTAGTGTACTTCTGTGGACTGAAAAAGGAGTTGCAGGCATACCAACAAACTGGTTATTTTTTCAGCAATCTTAAAACCTGTTTATCAAAATGTAAAGCACAACTATGTTGTTTTTGCTGTTTCCAGGGCCGTGTTCAGCCAGTCTATCACGGTGCACACAGCCATTTGCCATAACAGTCAGCCTGTGCCCTTCTCCCCCTCTCCTCCCACGTGCCAGTTTCAGCCCATACCAATGGCACATGGCTGGTGGTTGTTGGGAGCAATGGGTGTGTGCCCAGGGCTGTGCTGAGGATTGGACACAGCTGCCTGAGGGGCTTGCTCTTATTTGCAAATTGGTTGAAGGCTGAAGGGAGCACAATGATGAATCTTTCCTCCCTTTTCACCTTGGGTGAGCTACAGGTACCTTACTAACAGCGTGTCTTTAGCCACTGAAACCCATTCCCCATAATTTAAAGGAAGGGAGGGAATTGTCAACTGTAATCTTCATCCCAAATGTAACAACAAAATGGATTTCACCTTTCTCATGTCTATCCACTTCCCAAGTGTCCCAGCTGCAAAGGGCTTGAAAACCATTTGAAGTGTTCTGCTGTCTTGGAACTTGCCACGTAGCTTACTGATTCTGACATTCCTTTTTCATACTTAAGTTAATGTGGAATAAGAATTGATTTTTAGATTGTACTTCTGCTACAGTTAGTGTTACAGTAAGTGTTACAACCTTAACAAGCCTTGCAGGTCACAGTGTTTTCAATTTATTGAAAGGTCATATTGGAGAGTAGTGGCTGTTCCTTTGTCACTGTGACAAAGCAGCCAGTTTGGATTCTACATTAGGTATTTACTGAATGGGGCTGTTCTGTATCTCTGTAATTATTTACAGTTAAATATATTAAATAACAAAAAACTGATTGCTATGCAGCACTTCTGTGTGCTGTAGAAATCTTTCACTGCTTCATTATATCTGAATAATAAAAAAACACTTGAAAGGCAGGCTGGGGAGGTACTGTTATGATGTTGCCACAGGTGTGAGAAAACAGGAATGTATTTTGCAGTAAAATACAGCTGCAAAAATACAGGGGCTGCTCCAAAAGTAATGCCTCTGATGTTACTATGTTGTGCCAGGCTATCAGAGGTTGATATTGGTGGTATGGCAGTAGAAGTGGAACCTTCCTGCCACTGTTCCATTACATTTTATTGCTGTGTGACAGATGGTAGCAGAGGGGCAGTCTGACAAAAATACCATCGAGCATGGAAGTGCATGTAGAGCAAACATGTGGAACTGAATTCCTCCATATGGGGAAAAAAAATGACACCCATTGACATTCATTGGTGCTTGCTGAACGTTTATGGAGACCAAACAGTGGATGTGAGCACAGTGAGTTGATTGCTGATACGTTTCAGCAGTGATGGTAGCAATGTGAAAGATGAGCCGTGTTCTGGATGGCCATGAAGCAAGCTGTCACACCATGAAAGGAAGAGCGTCCCAACGTGCTCATCCATGGAAGTTGGCAGATTGCAACCAGGGAGCTGCGTTTGCAGTTAGATATCAGTTTTGATGCTTTGGAAACAATTGTGGCAATGTTATAATATGGTAAACGCACACGATAGAAAGAACACCACGTGCACCTTTTTCAGTGCCTTATTGAACCAATACGAGGCTGAAGGTGACAACTTCCTTGATCACGTCATTATTATATATTATATATTACTCTGTTTTCCCGGAAGCCAAACAAACCATCAGCTCTGACCATTGCATTGCTGATGCTGACTAAGCTGAAGGCTTGAAATTCTCAAGTTAGACCAGGGAAGAAGACAACTTGCAGTACAATAACACCAGGCCCTATATCAGTGTGAAGAGCATGGAGGATATTGCCCATCTTGGCAGGACTGCCGACCGTAGCCACTGTATAGTCTGGATTTTGTGATTTGACTTCCATCTGACCAGTGAAACAATAGCAGGGACTGTATGTAGGTTTTGGTTTTGTGTTAACTTGTGCTACTTGAAGCAGGTTGCTTGGGCTATCTTTTCCACCTAATCACAGAATGGTGTTGTGAAAGCACCTCTGGGGGTCCATTTGCTCCAGACCCCTGCTTCAGTAGGGCCATGTAGAGTTACTTGCCCAGGTAGGTATTGTCAAATAAATTCTTATATTTTGGTCTAAAATCACAGTGGTGGCATTAAAAAACATAAATAAAAAATAAAGCCTACACGATAGCTTGTTTATGACACCATTTACCTTGTAATGTGTTCAAAATTAGAAAATGAAACCTAGTAGTCAAAAAGGCTGGAAAGCGTATAAGTGTAGTGCCCCGTTTGAATTGCTCATGAATGTGAGCTTACTAAGGATGAAGATAGAGCACTAAATGTATTTTGGACCTGACAGGTATGTTTTTTGTTGTCTGATACTGAAGTTGCCAGCTGCAAAAAGTCTGTCTGTAGAGAGCTTATTTTTTGTATTCATATTTTTTCTTTCTGCCACTTCTTTCTAGTAAAGATCAGTTTACTTGAAATTGTACCTGGGATTGTACCTAGGCTACTGCAGCTTTTTAAGTGGCAGAATAATTGCATTTTCAGTCAGACAGTTGTGTTGTGTCCTGTCTTTTTTAAACCAAGGAAACACTTACTGGTGTTTAAGTATTTAATGACGGAAAGGCAAAGACTTTTTTAAAAATAAAAAAAAAAAAAAAATCAGGTCAGGCAATAGATTGTTTATATAGGCCACAGCATATATATGTTGGTACTGTCCTTAAAGCAAAAGCTACTTTCTGCAGATAAATGTATGTGGATCCTTGTGTTTGCGGATAGAGCGTGGTATGATGTTGAGCTGGGTACTGAGAATGAATGTTGGCATTACCCATGGCCTTGCTCTTGAAATCCAAAATAATTTCTTGTTCTTTTCAAGCCTATCTCTTTCCTATGTTGTAGGTAAAACTTCATATGGACTTTATTCTTTTATCTGTAGTTGGTTTTTTTTTTTTGTTTGCTTGTTTAATTATTTGGTTTGGGTAGCTTTGTTTTTTCTTTTTTGTGTGTGCTCTTCTTCTTTCTTTCAGAGTCTGTAGAAAGGGATGGAAGATGATAGGACAGAAAAATGTTTTTAACGCTTGCATACTGAAAATTACTTAACTGGTTCTTCCTAAGATGAAATCAATCCAAGTAAATTGCATTGAGTGGATTATGGGTGGATATTCTGAAAAGCATCTGAATGGTATTTTCCCAGGAATCAAGTTATTGATGAGCTCTGCTGGAGGCTTTGAGAAGAAATAGTTTTATCCTGTAATCAATATAGTGTGCAGTAAACGAAGCCAGATTTAGAGCTTTTGCCTGAATCTTGTCTTTGTCTTTTTCTGTATTATCTCCAGTGGCAGGCTTTTATGACTTAATTCTCAGTTGAACTGACTCAAGATTAGGCATACGTTGCAGAGTTGTATCATGGTATTGGTGGTTCATAACTGAGTTGGTGTAGTGAGAATTGATTCAAAACCTGTAATTTTGTAAAGGTGGCATTTTTTGTCAAGTGAGGTTGGTTGGATGGTGGTTATTTCTGTACTTTCTCCAAATGCCAAACTGTATTCAGGCATGGTTTTTCTTGATTACATGAGACCTGTTTTGATGCAGCATTTTGCCTCTGCTGTTGCATGGCACTTTAGCAGGACTGAAGGGAACAGTCAGAATTCTGAGAGTATGGTCTGCTCCTAACTGGTGTGGGGTGTGCTGCTCATTTGCAAGGCAGGGATAGAAGTGCCTAATCAGAAAAACACAGGAATAGCAGCAGCCAAATGGCTGGAGGTTTTTGCATTGGAATTAAATGTTTTGCATGTTTTCCATGCAATTGGATGTCACCTGAATTTACTGACTCTGAATGTAGTCCTTGGCAATTATTGATGGGGACAGTGCAGGCAGGTTGGTTACCTGGAGACTCTTGACGTGGGGCACTTTAGGAATGGAGACACTGGAAACCACTAGGCTTTCTGTACCAAACTACAGAGAATTGTCTTACCTTAGGAACAGTAGGTTGGTTTTGTTTTGTTTTGTATGATGAAAGTAACGTCAAAGTCAGAAATAAAGGTTTGGTGGGCCAAAGTGAAAGAACCATGTCTTTGGTGTTTCAGTATGGATTGTTATAAAAGGTACCTGGAACTGTGGAGGAATATCTGTAGGTAGTGTGAACACAGAAGATTCTCGTGCTACAGTAATATGTTTTGCATCTACTGAGCAACTGAATTGCCTAGATGTAGCAGGGAATCATAAGTAGAATATAAGCCATAGTTTCAGTTTTCTGTGAAGTAGCAAGGAAACACATTCATACATGTTTGCTTTAGGAGCACAGAATTATTCTCGGTAGACCAAAAGAGCATTCCTTAAGGCACAGTCAAAAGCCTTTATAAATCATTGGAAATAGTTTTTTAGCTGTTGTTTTTGCAAAGGGCACAACCAAAAAGGCTTGTTATGAAAGGAAATGCTGCTTGAAATTACAGTGTCTGAGATCTATTGCTTGACATCCTTGACTGAAAAATTATATGGTATAAGTGATACTCTGACTAATAGTTTACTTAAAATGAGATGTTGGCACATATGTATTTTGGGGTTGTAGAGATGTAGATTTTGATTTTGGAACTACAGGCAAATTTTATGCTCCAGGGATGATACCAGTGATATCTTTTGACTGATAATGAAAGTTACCTGACGGTTTCTATGATGATAACATGTGAAGCAAGCTGTTATAGGACAGAACGAGAGTTCAGACAGGAAATGTAAACGTGTGCTATAATGTCTTCAGGTTGGATTTCTTCAGGAAAAAGTTTAACCACCAAGAGGGTAGTGAAGCACTGTATCAGGCTGCCCAGGGCAGTGACCACGGCACTGAGCTTGCCTGAGTTCAGGAAGCATCTGGATGAAGCTCTCGGTCATGTGGTCTGATTTTTTTGGATGGCCCTATATGAAGCCAGAACTTGGATTTGGTGATCCTCGTGGGTCCTTTCTAACACAGGATATCCTGTGATTATTTTTTTTCTGATGTTCTAGGAGTTTGGCACGCTGCCTGCAACTGCAGTCATCCTCTGAAAAGGAAGCGAAGCCATCTCAGACGTGATGTGGCTTCAGGAACTGTGCTCAGATATGTGCTGTAGCATGAAACCACATTTAGGCCTACTCTATGTCAGTAGGGTATTTGGATTGCATCATTTTACATAGTGAGCTATGAAGGAGGATTTTATGCATGTCACGAGACGATTATCATCACTAACCTGAGCTTTATCTATAGTTTCTCTGCAAATTGAACTTATTTCTAACTTGGATGAGAATTGTGCCTGGGATTTATCCCAAAGCTGTGATGAGTCAGCCTTTGTGAAAAACCCCTCAAGTGTCTGATCAGAAACTTTCATTCGATTTGTTCAGTGAGGGGTGGAGGAATCTGTTTCTGTCTAATGGTTCTTTTGCTTACTGTATGCAGTCAGCACACAGGGGATGGATGCAGAGTGAACAGGATGACTGAGGCTTCCTCTTAGCCTCCTCTTCTCTAGGCTTACAAACCAAGGGACCTCAGCTGCTCCTTGTTCATCTTCCTCTCTGGACCTTTCACCATCTTCATAGCCCGCCTTTGGATGCTCTCTAATAGTTCTGTGTCCTCCTTCTATTTTGCTTTGCTACTGATTGAATCTGGATACAAGAAAGCAGCAGTCACATCCCTCAGCCCAGCTTCAGAAGCTGGACCCAGAGCTGCAGGACATGGTGGCCACTCCTAATATCTCTAACACTGTTCTACTTGGTGGATCTGGAAGCATAGCAGCCTGGCCTTAGTTGGGCTACTAGATTCATCTCTATCTCCTTATCAGGCCGTGCTGATATTTAATATGAATCCACTAACTTCTCCTTGAGAAGAGTAGCAGAAGACAAACTAATTTACCTTTTGATGCGCTTCCCCTGCTACTGTCGACCATGTGCATGCTTTCAAGGAAAATATCTCGCTGTCCTGTCACTTGTCAGCAGGACTAGTTTTGCCCTACAGCTAGCTTGTGCAATTTAAATCATGGAATGATAGAATTGCTTAGGTTGGAAAAGGCTTTTAAGATCATCAGTCCAACCACAACCTAAGCAGACTACCCTAACTCTTCACAACCAACCCATTGCCAAATCATGACCCTGAGAACCACATCCAGATGGTTTTTTGATACTGTAGTTTTATGTTATACCTGAGAGAAGCTCTGTCACTGTGGTATGCATCTACTTTATCCCTAGTGCTTTGCACAGAGAAGAGAAGGCTGATACAGACACAATCTAGCTAACAGGAATTTGATTTTGTTTATAAGACATGCAGTTTTATTGGTTTATTCTCTCAAGTGTACTGACTTCAGCCTTTTAGCTGCATCCCTCACTAGGACCACTTGCATGAAAAGGATTTTCTTTTAGCACTCTTCTCTCGTTTTATTTTCTATCACCTTGTACCATAGTATTGGACCAGAAGATCTTCTGCCATGAGGTGTTCAACCTGTGTGGATGCTCTCATCAGCAGCAAGTGAGTAGCAGTGGTCACAGGTGTGGCCCAGAGGTGCCCAGATTGTGCTTTGTAGAAAGGAGGGGTTCCTATGGACAGTCAGTCATGTATTGTTATTTTTTCTTTTTCACAAGAGGAAAACTAACAAAGTATTGGGTTTTTTTCCTGTTTCTAGCACATTACAACAAGCTGTTAAGTGCTTGGAATAACAGTGGAAGGACTGCAGCATCCTTGCAGGCTTCTAACTCCACCTTTGAAACTTTGCTATTCCTTCTCTTGAGGAAGGTTTGAAGTGGTTTCGTTCTGCATTTCAGATGGAAGAACAGTATTTCTGTGCTTGAAAGCAAGCTTAATCTGCGTTGTTGGGCACTGAATAATAGAAACGGAGACAGTCAATTTGAGACACTGTGATTAAGGTTGAGCATGTGTGTTTTGGAATTGAAAAAATTGACTTCAAATCTAGCTTGAATTGCAGTCTAGCAAATAAGGGTAATTGTGTCTTAGTTTCAGTCACAATTTCAGAGGTCATGCTGTTTTAAAAGTGGCAAGCTGTTACATTGTGTATTAATTAATTCCAGTGCTGCTTAATGATACGCTTTCAGTTGAATTGCTTTAACTGCAAAATGGAAGGGAAGCACTTCTGAACGCACTCCAGCAGAGCGCTGATCACTTTGATGTAAGGAGGCACGGGGGTGTGCAGGGAGAATCTAAGGACACAGTTGTTCCAGCAGCCATGGCTGCCTGGGCACATTATCAATTTCGAAAAACCTTTACAGCATTTCAGGAGAGATGCAATAGCACTGATTGTGATGGGTGACTGAACACATTTTCCTTCAAAGCTGTTCAGAAACAGCTGACAAGTGCAGTTTTAAGAGGCTACTGGAGAAGCTCATTGCGTGTGTCTTTCCTGCCACCTTCTGGGTAGGGTAAAGAATAATCTTGAGTTGACTTCTGCACACATCACATTATTTGTTCTTGGCAATATGTATGTCAACCTTTCATTATGTAAAGTATGTATCTAAATTGCTCTGCACAAACTTTTGTCTTCCACTGCAAAATAGCCTTCTTTCAGTGCTCCTGGAGAGAGCGTCGCTCTGCTTCAGTCTCTTCCTTTCATCATTCTTTTGCATTTCCTGTAAATAACCTATTGCCACAGGTACTTTCATTGTAGAGTGCTTGTGTTTTAGCTTGCTCTTGTGAGCAGTGAGATTGCAGAAGGAGTAAAAGCTTGGAGTAAGCAATTAGTAAAGCTGATTATTCTTTGAAGCCCTCTACAGAGCACATACATTGAATTTAGCAACATCTTTATTTTAATAAAAGGATGAGTGGAATTTTTCAGAAGTACTTAGTTCTAATCTGTACCCTGTGTTGACAGTAGGTTTTGTCTTATTGTGAATTTCAGTTAAACTATTGAAGTGATATTAGAATAATTTCCTTTCAAATAAGGAGATACAACCAGAGTAGCTTACTGAATTATATATGGGGAAAAGTGGGAAGTGCTGTTTAATTTCTACACTAACGATGAATATTTAAATTAGCTCTTATTATAACATGAAAAAACCATATTGGAGCTTCAGACAAGTAGAAAACAAGATTTTCTTGATTATAGATGTACACACACAAACACATGCATATAGACATGCGAAGAAACAAGAAATAAAAATGTTCAGCACATACATACCTCAGAACAGGACAAAGGATCTCTGATAAGATGTTAGACCACGGCTGTCCAACCTTTTGGTTTGCCTGGGCCTCAGTGAGGAGGAGTTGGCTTGTGCTATAAACATAGTTAGTGTAATGTTGAACTGCTATCTGTTGCACAGCTAAATACAACAGAAGTAGTGAAATAACTTCTTGTGTGTCTGAGTACAGATTTTTAACAGCTGCTATTGAATGTCTTCAAGCCAGTGTCCTGCTGCAGTTGATGTTCACTGGCAAAGGTGATGTATATTGAAACACTGCACTGCAAACTTCTAATTCCTCTCTAGTAAGCAGAATCTCTTTTAAAAATAAAAAAGATATAAAATACAGATGGGTTGTGCTGTAACAAGATGCTTTGTGTTTCTTTCTTCAGGTGAAAAATGTGTTTTGTATGAAGGCGAAGGAAGGCAGAAAAAAATCAATACGTGCTTTAGTGGCTGTTGGAAATGGGAAAGGGGCTGCAGGTACGTGTGTTTGCTGTGTCTGAAAGATTCCAAATTAATCATTGCTCGTAACGGAGCTTTTGAAGATGTGAGGAAACATTGTATGCCAGAAAAAAAAATTACGCTTTTTTCCATTTATTTCATTTATTATGTCCTCCTTAGACATGAGGATACTTCTTTGTAAGTATTGCTGCTTTTAGTTACAAAGTAAGGACTGACTTACTGGTACTCCCAGGTAACATGGACTGCCTTGATTCAGAAGTTTGTCATTCTTCTGTTAAGTCAGAAGACCGTGAATTTCCTTCAGACTCCTCAGGAAGCTCTCTTTATTGAAGTTAATCCTAGAGAAAAGCCAGCAAACCACATTTTCCTACAGATTTTGTGTTTGTACTTTTAAGGGAAAAGAGCACTTGTGACTATTCGAGTCTATTCCTGTAGTCACTTCAGTGATTTGCAGTTTGACCCATTTATAGGTTTTCTCCATTACAATTTTTATAAAGGTCTTTTCAGCAAGCAATTTAAAGTCCAACCTTAGAAATGCTCTTTATGACATAAAGGAAATGAGACAAATCAAAAGAGATGGGATATTATGAAAGATCCAATAATACAAGCTATGAACAGAGCTCTTTTCTTGCTCAGCAGAAACTGGAGGAAGAATACTGATCAGAGGGATTCAGTTCAGTTTTATTCTCCTTGTAACAGGAGTAATTAAGCACAATTATGCTGAACAGTAGCACTTGCCAAGCTATCTCTAGAAGTAATCATACTGAGAGGATCCCATGTAATATTATGGTACTGCTTCATGCATTAGTAAGATCAATTAGAGCAAAGACGTATGACTGAGAACTGGCACGTTGTGCCATGTTCCTCTCCTCAGAAGTTAAGAATATGTTCTAAGTAATTGTAATTCCTACTTCAAGTAAAGAGCTTAACAATCTTGGCCAGAAGAGCCTTTTTGCTGATCAGAGTTGGACTTCACAAAATAAGGATAACAAGAATTCCACTCTACTGCAGCTTCTGACAGGATTGTATGCAGAGTAGATTTGCTGGGAAAAATCCCCAATGGTTTTATCTCAGTCAGTGATCACTGTTGATGAGGAACAGTGATGGTGAGTTTGTGTTATGGTTACAGATTTTATAAAGGAGGAGATATCATTGTAAAACAAAACAACAAAAACAGCAAACAGAACAAAAGGGGGAAAAGAAAACAAAACTGAAATTTGCCCAAACGTTTATGTGCCTTCTGGGTCCTGCTGATAAGTCTGTTGGATGGATAGGATCCAATGTGTTTTCATAATAGACAGATGCAATTCAAGACATGTGTAGATTTGGCCTTTTATTTCTTAGAACATCACTTATTGGATGTCGTTTGAGCCTTAGGAATTGTTAACTGATGTTTGTAATACATGCGCTCTTTGTGCCAGTGATACGCCTGCCCAATCGTAGTGCTGCCCTCCTTGTTCTTGTTTATGTGCCACTTCTATGATTCCTGCTGCGTATGCTATGTGCACTTACTTTTATGTGCTCGTGAGGCCAGGCAAGGCTGATAAGCAGATATTAGTACTTCAGCACAGTCACACAGCAAAGCCTTTGTGCATGGGATGCTTCTGGATAAATAATATTTAACAATATTACGTACTGGTAAAGCAAAAAGAGATGTTCTGTAATGTGGTGGTATTTAAACTTGTTGCTTTTTTAAAATCTCTAAAGGCTAGCAAGTGCTCACTGGAGATAGGAGGCAGCACAACTGGAAAGTGTGCTGTTTGTTACAGGCTTTCTGATCCTTTTTGTCAGTTACAGAAACTATCAAGCATTGTTCATCTTTTGAGAAATGCTTTGTTTTAGTAGCCAGCATTTGAGAAGGGTCAGAATCTAAGCCTGTGGAATAAATTGTCAGGACTGCTTATAAAAGCTATGCTGGAACCATCTAATTGTAATACTGTTTAATTGTATAGGAATCCTTAAAAGAACTGCAAAACCACAGTGTACTACAGTGAGTTTCCAGTTGCGTTGCTTAGGAAATAGCATACATCTTCAACTGATTTTTTTCATGTAATTTCTTTTCCCCCCCAGGCTATGTTTTATTTAAGAAGGTTCCTTGAATCTGTTAAGTTTTTCTCCCTGAGGAGGTAGACTTCTTTATGTAAATACAAACCAATGTACATTAAAATTCCTATTAGATGTCAAATAAGCTTGCAGATAAGAAGTCTGTGCAGAATTAAAAGAAGACTGCTTAAAAGAACAAAGTGAATAGCTATAAAGTAAATAATCCAAATAATAGAGGCAGGAATATGGGATGGTGACAGAGTATAGGAAATTACATTTGCATTGTTATATGGGTGTACTAAAGAAAATTCTATTTTCAGTGTATGTGCAGAGCTTCCAACTGTTGGAAGTAAGTAGTCTCTTTTTATGACGAGCTTGATGAATATCTCTGATGAGATGTACGTAGGAGCTTTATTAAGACAGCCTTATTTCCAGTTGAGTACAGTTCTTCAGAACTTCATCTATTTGAAATATTCAAATCTGGATGGGCTCCTCAAGGTGAACGTTAGCTACAATTTAGAGGGGAAGAAAGGAATGTATACACAGCACAAGGTGTCTCCAGCAGAACACAGCTGTTCTGAAAAGCTCTGCTTATCTTTTCTTTGAAACATTTTTTTGTGAAACATTATCATGTCCTTGAAGGCATACTTTAATCTCAAGTGAAGATTGATTGAATTGAGCTTGACCAAGCCATCTCACTTCTGGAGTTTTCTAATGCTGTGTGTGACTTCATTGTTGATACGTTATTAGTGAGCTGTGTGTGCATAAAAGGATAGCACAGTTTGCTTGCATTTTCTTCTGCAGGAGTTAAAAAGTGATGGAGAGGTCCTGGGTATGTAGTGTGTGCATAGGGAAAACTATCAAGTGTTAACCTTGACCTTCTGCTTCTTATGATATTAATTTCCAGAATTATGGTGATGTCCTCTATTGCTTGCAGCACCACAGTAGTTGGGATGCTTTCTTAGATCTCTCCCAGTCCATTTCTCCTGTAATATCTGCAAGAAATTAGAGAGTTGATATTGGCCAACGAGTCCAACTGCATTGATTTTCTTTTTGTATGAGGCACTGTGATACAGAAACCTTGAGCCTCAGCTGACACAACAGAATCATTAGAAGACCAGAAAAAGCTTCAAAAAAAAAAAAAGTAAATATTTTTAACTCAATCTGTCTTGACAGCATTGGATTTGAGAGTTCATAAAAAAATGGTTGTCACATCCTCCTATTCGTTCCATAAGCTCAGTTGATGCCCCACTTTCTTTCTCTGTTCTGTTGGAATATATATTTTGCAAATACACAGTTCTGTTTATAAAACATGTTTTTAATGTTTTCTATTTTGCTGATATAAACCCAGCCTCCTTTGTTTTTAGGGCTTTCAAGGTGTCATTTGTACAGATGTAGTTCATACGTCTGTCAGCTTCATTATTTCCTTCTTTCATTTACTTCCTTTTAAGCAGAAGACTGATTTTTATTAGATGAAGCAGCCATCTCTTTTCAGTTGTTTGAAACATGTATAGAGCAAATAAAAGAAATAAGCCTTATTTATCTTTGTTTAACAACAAGATATTCATAGTTCTAAAGTTTTTACTTTCTGGAGCTTTTTTTGAATATCATCTATGTGATGGATTGGAAATAACTGGTAGTAGTCTTGGTTGTGAAATTCACTGTTTTTTCCCCCTCTTCTTAAGACACTGCTTCACACATTTCACAGTAATAAAATACTTTTTGTCTTTCAGGTTTTGCACTGGGGAAAGCAGGCGACAGGATGAATGCTTTACGGAAAGTATGTTGATTAAAAACAAGTACAAATATTTCATACCAAAATATAAGATGTTATATATTAATTATTGGTATATTTTTAGTCTACACAAACACGTGAAGCCATGCGTGCATACAGTCTGCTTATAGAGTGGTGTGTAGGACTTTCTTTTCCATGTGTATAATGGCCTTAAGGAGGCTTCTTTAGGCTTCAAGTGTTTATTTATCCATCTGCCTTACTCTAGTTTCTGTTTCAGTGGTCAACAAAACATCAAAATGGCAATGCTAAAATGCACAGTTAAGTTGTTACTACCCTGTGAAGTCTTTTGAAATGCTCAGTGATTAGGAGGGTACAGTTATTAACTTGAATGTTTTCATTTCCGTAAGTGGATCAGATCTGGGCCAGCTTCTGAAGTTTTCTTTCTTGCTTTGTTTTTGTTTTTTTTTTTTTCTATCAAGACAACTAAACAGTGGTAAATTTCCAATGCTTGGCATAAAAATTCACGACAAAACTTTTTTTTTTTTTTTTAGGCAAAGAACAAAGCCATACGCAGCTTACATTTCATAGAGATGTATCAGAACCATACAAGTAAGCACTGTCCTTTCTGACTCTTCAGCTTTCAGCAAGCGATGAATGCACTATTAAAAGCTGATTGAAACTAGTTGCAAAGTGTAAAAAGATAACTAAAACCTTTAATTTTAGAATAATTTAATTTTTACTTTTAAAAAAAGATTTAATTCCTTGTATTTGTTTAATTTGTGTATTACTTAGTTTCTTCAGCATGCTTTATGAAATACTAGCCCCAGATTGTTTGAGCTAGACAGTAGTTCAGTCTACTGATCCCTGTGCAAAATAAACTGCTATTAACTGCAGTGAATATGATTTGGCTCTTCTCTTTCACTCAGGTTTGTATCAACAGTTGTAGGATGGTCCATGAAGAAGAGTTCTGTTAAGATTTCATAATATAAGCAGATGTTGCTAAAATATTGTAGAGAGATTTATCTTCCTTCTGTTCTCCTATTCTTCAGTTCTTTTTGAATGCTTAATGCATAGTATTTCAGGGGTTTTAAAAACATGTGGCAGTAATAGCAAGAGCTGATCTCTGCTGTGTGGATGTCAGCTATGGCTGGACATCTTTTCTCTGCAGTGGACCCCACTGTGCTTTTTCCCTTTTGCCATTCAAACATGATTCCCTGTTCACTCAATCCATGTATACAGAAAAGTCCCAGAAAGGCTAGAGAATGCCGTGGTGTGTTCCATGGTAGCTTTTTGTGAATTTGGTTTAATGGCATACAAGTCTGTCTGATATCAGGTGTGATACCACTATACCAAATACTCTGTTATCTTTTGGAAAAAAAAAATGTAAAGATGGTACCTTACAATGAACATCTTCAACCATGTTATTTAGGTAGATAAATGTTCAGGGTAGTACAGCTTTGTCTTACAACTATGCAATTGCAGTTATCCTTATGAGTCTGTCTCCTGACCATTAATATTTCACATTAATAAATTTGGGATTTGATTTAAAAACTAGCGGTGTTTTCCCCATGCTTTCTGTTCTGCTTAATCTTGTCTGCAGTGTAAGAATTCAGTGTGCACAGGCTGAGTCACTGAATCAGATGTGAACAGCAAACACCAGGGGAAATCAGTTTGGGGTTCCTTTTGAAACAGGAAGACTGAGATGGCAAATTTCTGTACAGAAAAATCTAAGAACACCAAGGCCTAATGGAGCAATTTCAAGTTAAAGCTGAGATATTAAGAAAATCTAAATATAAAGAGGAAGGTAAAATTTCATCACAGAACTTAGGTGTAATGCCTTTGTTTTTTTCTTTCCCTCCTTTAGTTTATCATGACATTACTGTGAAATTTAAACGCACAAACATCCGCATGAAGAAGCAAAACAAAGGTAATTAAGTTGTTTGGAAACTCTAAAGTTTTATTAATGAGCAACTGATATTTATTTGATGGAGTTAAATCTGTGCAATATTCATTTACTTCAGCAGTTAGTAGATGGAAACGAATGATATATCTCTGAAGATAACCAGTGATAACCAGCTGTCTTTCACTAGAAATACCTGCTGTTGATGACATAGCTTTATTTTTGTGAAAGGATTTGTTCCTTATGCACTGGTGGAAGCTTTGCTGGCTTTCTGCTGCCCTGCATGCTTCCCATTGCAATTCAAAATACTTGTAGTCTACAGTAGTAGTAAATTGCTGTCAGTAGTTTGAAATTTGCAACTCAGCATGTCTGATGTCAACAGTTCAGCACAAGAGAAGGCAGGCAACTTCACCCAGGCTTCTCTGATCAGTATACTGGTAAAATATGTCACCAAGTCACAGTAAATACTCAGATATTTATTTTCTGATAGGGCTGTCTCCTGGTCAGTGATAATAAGCAGTATTTCATTCCATCCTAAATGATGGCACTCGTGTGATTTAAATTACATGGTGATGAAGAAAGTGTGCTTGCTCACAGACGGGTTTCTGCCTTTGCCATTGCTCATACTCCAAAGAAACAAACAAACAAACAAACAAAAAAATAGAACCCTGACTGCACAGTACAGTTTTTTATTTGGAGAAGTTCTACTGTATTGTCAGACTGGAAGTTGAGAGGTGGACATGGCTGCATTCTCCTCGCAGCTTTAGCCAAAAGAGATGCACAGCTTACCACGCATCATCTCTGTCTGCTGTCACTGAAAGCTTCCACCTAAATGCTGAACTTTTGAAGAGACATTACTGACTTTCTGCCATCCCTTTCCTCCTCATCTCCAGAGCTGTTGCAGTGTATGCTTTACCAGCTGTTGAAAATGATGGGGATATATCCAGAGCAACCTGGTATCTTGATGCCACCTTCCTCAGGATTGCAGTATAGGAATTCTTACCATATGAAGTAGTTCAGTGAAGTAATGGTTAGCTTATTTCCAATACACTGCAGTTTTCAGTGTGACCTTTTTTTTACCTTCTAGATTCTTCCCGTTTTTAAGTCATTAATGGTGATATGAGGTCATTTCTTTGCATGAATATTGGAGTTAAACCTTTGTATGTAGAGTCATAGAATAGTTTGGGTAGGAAGGGACCTCAAAGATCATCAAGTTCCAGGCTCCCTGCCACAGGCAGGATTTCCAGGTGCTAGATCAAGTACTAGAAAAAGATTTGATTCTACTTGTTTAGCTTAACTTTGCTTTCAAGATGGATAAAGCTGCTATTTCATAGAAAGTGGGTGAAGTTTGCTACTGAGTGCTCTTAATTGACACTCTAATATTAATATACAAACAGGAAGCAAATTAATCTACACGACTAGTTATAATTCACTTCAGATTCGTTATGATAAGACCTAAATTGCAGGAAAATGTAATGATTAACTCATTTATGAGAAACAGGATAGCTTTCCAGTTAGAGAACTGTTATTGTGTTCTACTTTAATTCATTAATTCCCATAGCTGAATAAGCTGAAACACTGACATTTTTTACATTCTCCTTGATTTTTTTCGTGTGCATCTGGTATTCTTCTGCAGTGTCACATTAGTAATATGAGAAGATCATAACTCTGAACATTATTGATGTATTTCAAAAACGTCTAAAATTTCGGTGAATTTTCAACAATTTTTATTAGATGATGTCTTGATTCTGATGAGGGGTTTTTTGTTCAGTATGACAGTAAAATTTAGCACAGGCTTAGAAAAATCTTTACAAGTCAACAAGAACAGCGTTGGCTGTATGCTTATCTGCAGTTCTGCATTTAAGGAGCACTCACAGTTGAAAATTGGCTAATTTGGCCTGTAATTTTTTTTAGGGTAACCACTTTGAACTAAAGACTTACCTGCTATCTAAACTAGACTAATCTAAAAACTGCACTGCAATTTAGTCTTTAATATGAGGGAAAAACATGGAAGGAGCAGGAGTAACACAGCTGAGCTACGCATGTAACTATGCGCTTATAAATAATGCTGTCACTGTTCAGTGGAAAGGAAGATTCTCATTAAATGCTGTTATTTTCTTTTAGTAATACACAGGATAAGACATACCTTCCAGTCTCATCTAGTGTGGCACTCCTGAGCCTCAGAAACAAGAACAGTCTAGTAGTGCTACCTTCTAATTAATATTACATAATCAGACTGCTGTCCTCTTTTATTTCCATTTTAGTAGTACTTTTGCGAAGCGCAGTGCCTTCTCACTGCTTTTTGTTTTTTCTTTCTGTAGCTTGCGTGTTATTACTGCCCTGTTCAGTGAGGCTTTTCCATTCATAGAATCATAGAATTGATTGAGTTGGAAGGGCCCTTTTAAAGATCATCTAGTCCAACTTGCTTACAGTGAACAGTGACTACAGCTAGATCAGGTTGCACATAGTTTGTCCAGCCTGACTTTGAGTGTCTCCATGGACAGGGATTCCACCACCTCTCTGGGCAACCTGTTCCAGTACCTCAATACTCTTATCACATAAAGAACTTTTTTTCCTCATATTCAGTCTAAATCTCCCTCCTTTTAGTTTGAATCCATTTCTCCTTGTCCTTTCACAGCAGACCCTGCTAAAGAGTCTGTCCCCTTCTTTCTTATTGCTCCCTTTGTATATTGGAAGGCCACTGCTCTCAGGTCTCCCTGGAGCCTTCTCTTCTCCTGGCTGAACAGCCCCAGCTCTCTCAGCCTGCCCTTACAGGGAGATGTTCCATTTCTTGGATTATTTTCGTGGCCCTCCTCTGACCATGCTCCAGCAGGCCCATGTCTCTCCTACACTGAGGACTCCACATCTGGATACAGTATTCCAAGTGAGGTCTCACAGTTTCAGTGTGTGCTCACTGCTTCTTGTTCTGGCACTGGGCACCCCTGCCAAGAGCCCAGCTCCATCTTCTTTGTATTTCCCCTTCATATGTTTATGTACATTGCTAAGATCTCCCCATACCCCCTCTCCCCCAGGCTGCGCAGCCCTGGCTCTCTCAACATCTCACAGAAGAGATACTGAAGGGACTGAAGCATGTTGGTGACCCTATGTTGGACTTTCTCAAGTAGCTCTTTCATACCAGGGAGCCCAGAATACAATATGCTTACTCCAAGTGTGACCTCACCTCTCTCAACCTGCTGGTAGCAGTACTTCAGAATAGAAAATTTAATCCCAGTTGAAAGGTACTTACAAAGTACAACTTCAGGGCTAACCAAAAGTTAAAGCATGTTACTGAGGGCATTATCCGAATGCTCCTTGAGTACTGACAGGTATGGGGCATAAACCACCTCTCTGATGAGCCTGTTCCAAAGTTGACTACCTTGACAATGAAGAAGTTTTTCCTAATGTCTTGTCTGAACTCCTTCTGACACAACTTTCAACGATCGCATGTTTCCTGTCACTGGATACCAGGGAGAAGAGATCATCTCCTTCTGCACTTTCCGTCCTCAGGAAGCTGTGGGGAGTAGTGAGGTTGGAGAAAAGGAGGCTAAGGGGCAAACTAGACACTAAAACCAGACCTCAGCCACTCTTCACAGCAGATGCATTCCAACTCTTCTGCCAGCTTTGCAGTATTCAAGATGAGGCTGCATCAGTGCTATTCCTCATCCTTGGTGGCAGCAAATTTGTTTTGTGGTTGTCTTTAGGTGGAGCCAGAGCTCTATCCAACCTGGCCTTGAGTGCTTCCAGAATGGGGTATCCACAGTTTCATTGGGCAGCCTGTGCCAAAGCCTCACCACCCTCATTGTAAAGAATTTCTCTTTAATGTCTAATATAAACCAGCTCCCTTTTAAACTGTTGCCCCTTGTCCTATCTCTGCTTGCCCTGATGAAGACTCTCCCAGTTTTTTTTAAGACCTTTTTATGTACTGGAAGGCCGCAGTGATGAATCCTGCAGATTCCAGGAGCCATCTTTTCTCCAGTCTGAACAATTCCAGCTCTCTCAGTTGATCAATAATATAACTTATGTGGCTGTAAAGCCCAGCACTGCTACCCCGTAGCTGTAATTAATATGCATGAAAAATATACAGTTATTCATAGTTTTCACAGTAGACCATCTTTGATAAGATTCCTTCTGCTTGCTGATGACATTACAATTATATGGTTATATATGCTGAAGCCTCCCACTTTGCATAATTTCCGCTGGCGAATTCAGTATGTTCCCAATTCCTGCACATAGGACTCAGTCAATGACCGTAACAAAGCTTAATGTTTTAAGAAAAAAATAATTTAAAAAAAAAAAGTCATCACTATAATTAAATGTCCTTTTCTTTGTTCCTAATCCCTGCAAAATGTAGAAAACCTCTGTCAGATAATCAGGATTACATATTAAACAAGTAGAATTCCAGGTTTCAAGAGTTAGGTGGTATGAATATCTGAATGTGAGCTTAACTCAGCATAGTGTCTTAGTGTGGGCTGGAGTAGGTTTTCTTTCCAAACTCTTTTAGGGGCTGCCCAGAAAAGCTAATGTAGGTTGCCCATCACAGCTTGTATTAGTTAGGAGGACTGCATTTTAAATGCTTTTCTTGATTTCCTTTTTATCAAAATTCAGTGTGAGAAGATTAGTGATGTTTTAAATGACCTTATCCTCTTACATAGACCCTCCTGAATTAAACTGCAGTACTGCAGCTGGAGTGCCACAGGCAAGTTAGAAAATGTCTGAGCACACTTCTACTCCACAGCTAGAATTTGCAATTGGAATCTTGTGCTTTTGTGTTTGGCATAAATTTTGTTCGGTGACTGATGGAGCAATTTGCTGGCTTCTGAGTTTCGTGCATTAGCAATCTGCAGAAACCTGGTTGAATGGTGTAGGAGAGAAGCAGTGATGCAAAACACTAGAAATAAAATGCTTTTAGTCACTGAAAATGAAAGTTTGACAAACAGCTTTCCAGAAATCATTCACATGTGTCTACCTTTTGACTTTTATTGTAGCATGGAAAGCAGTATTTTTTTTGAAAGAACAAATGACTTTGAATGGTTATAGTTTATTTTCCAATTACAGGTTAGAAAAAAAGAAAGGAAATATTAGTGCTGTAAAACATGTGCCATTAGAATAGGGTTTGATTTTTTTCCTCATTTACTCTAGCAGCAAAACTGTTCTGTAGAGAGGATTAATCGATAAACTGGCTTTTCAGCTTTTAAATAAAGTACATTAGAACTATCAGAAACCAATTTGTGAAGATTAATAGAGCTAGGCCGCATGAAACAAGTCTCTTGGGGAACAAGAGAACAAAATTGGATGCCTCAAAAAGTAAGTCCTTCATTAAAGTCTGGCAAGTGTAAGAAACCATTTGTAATTAATGCTAATACACTGCAATTATACCTTTGAGATAATATAACGCTCTCAACTGAAGATGGAGCAAACTTCTGTTTTTGTGGACTCTGGAATTTGTTTGTCTCTCCCTCCTACTCGCCCAGGTTTGACCTGTGGATTGCACTCGTGCCCATGTGTTCTTTCAGTGATCTTCACTGCCCTCGAGAAGAAGAAAGCAATTGAGGACCATAGTGCTCATTTGTCCTTTAACCTTGATAAATTCATGCCACTTTTTGAGCCAAGGTGGAGTCTGTGTTTAAACCACATTTTCCTGTTGGAGCATTACTGACTTCCCTTTACCTTGCTGGCCCTTCCCAGTTTCTCTACCTATGCTGGGTTGGAAAGGGGTGGGAGATTCTGACCTTGCTGCTTCTGTACCTGCGGGCAGCAAGTCCAGGAGGCGGCAGTGTTTGAAGCACACCGGTTGTTTTCAGCTGTACCTTCACAGTAGGAAATGAGTTCAAATCCCTATAGATGAACTGAGACTTAAAGTCAGATTTATCATCGTTAAGATTTAGTTGTTGAAATTGCAAAGGAAGCAGTTTTGAAACTATTGTAGGTATTGTTTTTTAGAAGGTGTCGTGTGGTTCTTGTTTAGGCATCTCCCCTTGCAATGGCTTCATTTTAATACTCTTTTAAGTAACCTTAAGTGATCTTGCTTCTCTGCTAATCTTCCATATTTTTTTAATCTGGGGAAGTCATTTATTTCCTGAGTGGCAGAAGAGGATTACCTTTTCTTTGCTGAATGTTCTTGGGAGTGGTAAGGAAGTTGTCTGTAGAAGACTTCTTAGTATGTTAATGGCACTTCTAGGAAAGTAGAATGCTACTTAAACCTGAGGTATTAAAACAAACAAACAAAAAAAAAAAAAACAAACAAGAATGGTTTTATGGTTTGAGTTTAAAGGTGGTGATGTTTTCATTCAGTTTTGTATATTGGTAAGTGGAGTGTATTTACTATGAAAAGAATGTGATCTTTGTTAACATGCCAGCAAAAATTGGGAAGAATGGTCTTCCCAGATTGGTTTGACCAGTTTTAAGATACTAGTATGTTGTAACTTAATAGGTAACAGACACAGATGTGAGAAAGTCTTGGTTCTATTTTTCCTTAGCTAAGTTATTATATGCTTACAAGTAATCATGTAATACTAATTTATACTTTCTTTTTTTTCTTTACAGGGTATGGTCTTCGTTGCCACCGAGCTATTATTACCATCTGCAAACTAATTGGCATTAAAGACATGTATGCCAAGGTTACTGGATCTAAAAACTTGATTAATATTACTAGAGCTCTCTTTAAAGGATTGACAGAACAGGTAGATTACATTCGTTGTGGTTCTGTTAATTAAATCAGAGGACAGGATGGGATTGATATTGTAGTAGTCTGTGATTTAAAAATGTTATATTCTGCATTAATGCATGTTACTAACATGTCAGTGTGCATCCTTATTAGCAAGATGCACTTTTTCTGGCAGCCAGACCTCTTCCAGAATCAATTTCCTGTAGAATAACATGGTAATGCAAATTACCTGAATCCCTGCTGCTTATTATTAGCTTATTTGAAATCCACAAGGATCCTTCCGATGAGTCTTTCAGTTTATGCAGCGTTGAAAATGTTTGTTGGTAAACATTTTTCCTACCCCATATACTGTGTATATATTTGACCTCAAGTAAGCCAACATCATGCATCATTGCTCCTGAAGTTAATGTTTTCTTAGGGATGATTTAAATTGGAATCGGCCAGAAGCAGGAAACGAAACAGCCTTTCTTGTAATATTAATTAGCCTGAGACTTTTAAAAATAGTTTTGTCTTTTTCCTGCTCCCTCTCTGCCCGCAGGAGACTCACCAGCAGTTAGCAAACCAGAAAAACCTCTACGTGGTGGAGTTCCGGGAGGAGCAAGGCCCACTGCCCATCGTCGTGGCACTGCCCGAGGGCACCGTCCGTGAGGATCCTGAGCCTGAGGATGAGGTTCCAGACACTAAACTGGAGTGGTGTGAGGTTAAAGAAGCTCAGGGAATGAAGAAATCGCCCTGGGCAAATGTTAGGCGGACAGTATGGTAAAAAATAAAATCAGTACCTATATCTCTTCTGCTCAGAGATGTGGCTGTGAAAGCCCAGCCCAAATGGGCAGGCTTACATTTCAGAAGATGCCTACAATAGATTTCATACCGTTCGTGTTGCTGCTCTCATTATTGCCATTCAGTAGCAGTTTGCTTTCCCACAACTCTTCTGATCACTGTTCAGCTAGGAACATACGGAAGAAAACAGCCAATGGACATGTCGTTGACTTCAAGCATGCGTTTACTTGATTCCTGCAGATGTGTAATCAACAGATCCCGTGTTTCCTTCATAAATTCTTGGGAAACGACTGAAAATACAAGATTGTGGAAGCAATAAAAAATCCTCAGAATGAATTTGCTGGAGGAGTTGTCATCTTTTTTGCAGAGTAGTGGGGCAACTGAAATCAAGAAGGTAGAAGATTTGTAGCTCAAAGGAGATAGGCAGTGATGAAGGGCAACAGCTGAACCTGTGCGAACACTAGTTGTGAAGGCTGAGGGAGTTCCCCAATTGAAGCAGAGCCCAAATATCTGAAGACAGTAATCTCTCAATCTCCTATTTTAGCTGGCGTTGGAAGCGCAATCCAAAACCTGCAATTGCATCTTTCTTACAGAACTTAACTTTCCTTTGCATATGTGCTGGGACAGGACTTGGCTTTCGTTGCTGCCAATTAGGTTCTGAGAAAAGCAATATCTTGAGCTCTGTCCAAGACTTAGAAAGTGTTACAGCTGTTGAGATGAAAGAAAAAAGAGAGTTTGTGATGTGCTTATTCTCAGAGAAGGAGTAAACCCTTTCATGTAGTGGATCTCCAACTGAAGCATGCAGAGGTAGGTGCTAGAAGCTAGAATAGCTCAGTGGTTGGGAGATCTATCACCCAAGAGCTGGAGGAGGTTTAAGGCCCTTCTTGAGCCCACAAGATAGCCACTCATGGTTGACTGCCATGCATCTGAAGCAGTGCTTTGTCATTGCTGTCCTCACAGTTAATGGGGTTTTGATGCTTAATTAACTATGAGAGAGAGAGCAGAGTGGGGCTCATGGCATCCATGTGATGATCGGAAGTGGGGAATGGTCCAAAAGTTTGGCTAAGGAGGGAGAGAAGCAGACACAAATCAGGCTCTGCTCCAGACCTACGTGAAACCTTGATACTTTCACAGAAGTTAGCTTTTGTGGGTTTTCCATTTTCCAAGATTATTCATCTTAATACAGATGATTGTATGTGTCTTTACCTAGCATACATCAGCTCATCATAGCTCATCACTCACTGACAAAGCTCGCTGTAAAATGAGAACAGCAGGCTCTCCTGCACTTTTTCATGGTGCTAATTGTAATTCTCTGTTCAATTTCTTTGCTTTCAGACAAAGCAAATTCTGCAATTTGGGAGAAAATGTAAGTGCTTCTAACTCAGTGCATCCCTGGAGGCAAGGTAATTGAGGTACCTGTATGCAAACATTTGGGTAACCACTAACATTACAGCTAAGGCATTCTTCAATTTAGCAAGAACAATCGAGATAACAATCTGGACATAGTTAATGAATGATACACGTCTGTAATCTTGTTTGCATCAAAAGACCTGAAGTTTTACATACCTTCAAGTGGCTGGTTTGTTTTTAACTACAGTATAGTTGCCTGATCTCTACAGTGCATGCTTGCAGACCCTTGTTTTGCTTAGGAAACTGGATTTTAAATGCTCCCCGAGAAGGCTGGTTTATGGCTTTTTCAACGGGCTCTTACTGACTTACGTCTTCAAGGGAATTCTGCAGATGGAAAGGTGCTAGGGGTGCAGAAATACCTGACTTTTGCTTTTTAGGAACTTATCTTTGTGTATACAGACATCCAGATCCCAAATGGATGTGGTCCAAGTGGCCTGGTGAAGCTTTGGGTGAACTCTGTTGTGAGCTGCCCAGCTTAGAGGGCATGACAGACCTCATACTGGACAGGGTGGATGGAAGGGCTGGGTGTGACAGGCAGTGGAAATCTTTGAGTGCTTTTTTCTGTTTTTCTTTGCATGGAATATGCCTGTTGCTGCAACTCACCTGCAGCTCTGCTGCATCTCCCTCTCACCCAGCTGTTCCTGGTGTAGGAACACTCTTTGCCTCCAAGCTGGTTGGCTGCATGGGGTTCAATTTGGTGCCACACTTTTGAAGTGTGCCCTGTGCTTTTGAAGTGCTGTGAAGTGCTGCTTCGTAAGATGTTTGTATGGATGCTCTTGATCCCATGGTGGTCCTAGGCAGAGGCTTCCCCAGGTTTCCCAATCCCAAGCCTGCACACTCAGGCAGGCTGAAAGGAAGGGCATGGTGGACAAATGAACCGGCACAGACTGGTGCAAACTGGTGTGTTGCAGGGAAAAGAACAGTAAGGCAAAGTGAGGTGGGGAGGAGACAGACTAAGTGACAATACACTGGCTGCAAATGGGATAGTTGTAGTGCACAGGGATGCAGAGGTGAGGGAGACATAAGGCAGCACTTGGAGCTATGGTGTCGGCCGTGCCTGGATGTGAATATAACAGGCACTGTGTTCCAGGCTGCAGAGTGTGACCCCCACATATTTGCAGAAAGATACTTCTGTGCTATGTTCAGAGCAGTGCAAAGTGTGACATCAGCACCTTCCCCATGACGATGTGATGTTGAAATAAGTTTCAGCAGGTGCCTTGAATTGAGTAGTGCCGTCATACACAGCTCCTGAGTTGCCTCCCTGCTCTGAAAAAGGATTTTTTTTTCTACATCTGTTGCAATCAGCTCATTTTTGTTACTAGCATGAAAAAACAGGTCAGGCTGGTTTTCAGCAAGGACAAAAAAATGAATCCAGTGTTTTCTCCATACTGCAGTTTAAAAGTTTCAACCCTCAAAACCCTCAGGACATGAAACAACAGAGGTGTTTCTATGTCCAGTTCTGCTTCCCTTCCCTTCCACAGTCCTTGTTGTTATTCATGAGTTTCAGACTGAAGGTAGCCCCACAAGCTTAGAGGACTAATCTGCTACCGCTGCATTTTAGGTTTCTCTAAAAAAAAAAGCACTCTTTTAAATGGGGGAATTAGACCCAAAAAATAACTCACTTGACATAATACTCTGGGGTAAATTATGTGATCAGATGAACATCATCGCTGACGCTAGCTTGTGCCTGTAGCAACTGGACAAGAGGTAATGGTTAAACTAAAAGAGGGGAGATTTGTAAGACACGAGGAAGAAATTTTTCACTAACAAGGCAGTGAGGCACTGGGGCTGCTGCCCATAGAAGCTGTGGGTGCACCATCCCTGGAGGTGCTGGAGGCCAGGTTGGATGGGGCCCTGAGCAGCCTGAACTGGGGGGGCAGCCCTGCCCACAATGGAACCAGTTGGTCTTTGAGGTCCAACCCATGTTATTGTAGGATTCTTTTATTCATGCCTGGATTTGTGCCTCGTTCTTGGGCGCTGCCCTGCTACTGTATGCATCAACTGTAAGGGGAAGTTAGTGACAGTGGCCTTTGTCTGGTTGTAAAATCATAGGAAATCCATCTTTATTAATGACATAGTGCTAGTATATGTGAGAACAGTCACATGCTGAAGACAAGAGCTAATTGCCTCTGCTTATCTGAGATGTTATTCTAATTATCCATATAATTCTGCTGTAGTATCTATAGTACGTTTCCTTAGTTGTGTTTCATGGGGGAATCCGTGGCAGCAATAATTCCTGGGGTTATAGTTGTGTCTTGTAATTCAGCAGTACCTTTCAGGTGTTGCAGGGAATTCACTGCACCTGAGGCAAATTAAATACTGCCTTTACTCTTTCTCACAAGTCACAAGTGGCATTTTCAAAAATGGCATGGAAAGTTCTTTTGGCACAGCAAATGAGGAAGGCAAAGAGGTTTACACAGATGCATGTCAACCAAAATGACCAGGTTTCATTCTTCTGCTGTGTAGCACCAGTTGTTCAGGCTTCCTCTGACAGTTTGGAGTCAGAGACTCCACTAAGACTGTGAAGTCATAGGGGTACATAAGGATTCAGGGAGATTTTGACATTTTAAATCCAACTGTATTGTTCTAATTTAAGCTGGGTTTTCTGCTGAGGCCCTGGTTACCAGCATCAAGCTGAACCCAACCAGGAGACTGAAGAAAAATAGATCGTGTCAGCAGACAGGTTTCTCTGACAGGCTCTTGGTCTTCGTTGCCATGGTTCCACATAAAAAGCTGCTTGTTTATGGTATGTACATTAAAAACCAAGCCCTAATTCCAGCCTGGAAACTGCGGTCATTGGATAACTTCTGTGTTTGTAGGGTGACCACAAGATAGAACATGCAAGGACAGATCATTAGGATGATTTCCATCGGCGGAGAGAGTATATAATATGGATCACATACAACAGAGTAGCTATGAATGCAAATACCTGCAAAGGAAAAAAAACATCAGGCAGTTATTTTTTATTTGTTGCATGAGTTCCTGATCTGTGCAAATACATTGTAATGCATTATATTTCTGTTAACTTTTTGCACATTTCAAGACATTTGAGCATAATAGAACTGGTCTGATTTCCTCCTCCCTCCTCCAAATGGTTTTTGTGAGTCAAGATTTGCCCAGGGGGCCACCCACAGCACTCACAGAGGCAGAAATATTCTCCCGGTAAAACAGAGTTACAGCCAATGTTTCTTTGGTAGCAATGGCTTCCAACACAGAAGCACTGAAGTAGAACAGAGCTGCTGTCTCCTGACAGATGACATCCTAAGAAAATAAAGATTACACGCAGTTATTCCCAAGACAGGGTCACGCTGCAGAGGAGAAAGCAAAAGGAACCCACGTGAACAAATCCCAGGCTGTGATTCGGAGTACAGTAGGAAAAAAAGGAGACAATCATTACCAGTGATAAAAGGAACAGGTCCTGAGGTTTGCTACATGCACTTACCAAAGTGACCCAGGAGCTACTGCCCCCATGCGCCCCGCACATGTAGAGGAACAGGAGTACAGCAGTCAAGACAAAGCAGAACACAGAAACAAACATCACCCAGCCCTGCAGTGATTCTTTTGAAACCTTCGAGGAGGCAACGAGGATCCAGACAAGGCCCCCAAATATCTGCAAACAAAAGTGAGAGAAAGGTGAGTGTGGAATGCCTTGCCTACTCCAGAGCTAAGCAAAAAGCCATACACACTTCTGGTACTAGCACTGTATGTGGCAATAGTCTGGCAAGGCCTTTGAGTTCTTCCCAGCATCTACTTGAATGTGAGTACATAGCTGGGAACATCTGCCTCTGATCTGGGCCCCAAAAAGCACCATCACCTCTGGGGTTCACTGTTCATTGCCCCCCTCCCCACCTTGCTGCTTCAGGCTATTAGCGAAGGCTGGTTTTGAAAACAAAGGTTTATTTTAGGGCACATCTGTTTCACACCCAGAGTCCCTGAAAGGAGTGGAGACAAGCCCAGCCCACTGACGCAAGCAGCACAGACATGTGGCCTCATGATCACCTTGTGATGAGGTGGTCATCACCTTTGAGCTGAGTGCCTTAAGAATGTGATTCAGGGGTGGAGTTGGTAGAGTTGATGGTTGCATGGGATGAGTCTTTTCCAAACTAAATGATGCTGATTCTATATAAGCAGTGCTGCCATGCATGCTTGTGCCTGAACATCAGTTGCTCTTAATTTTCCTGGCTAACCTTCAGAGCTAAGATTGTTCCCATCTCTGGCATACCCTCCTCAAGCCTTTGGCAGCCTCCAAGTGTCAACTCATCCCAATCATGGCATTTTCATTTCCTTGGGGTACTTCTGCACGTCGAAAAGAAGTTTGTGATTTATGGCACTCAGAAAGCGCTGCATCAATCATGTCACCCCAGCTTTATAGAGGAAAATTCCCTGGAGACTTCTCATTTCTCATGGTTTCCCATCCCTCCTTTCTCTGGGATGTGATTACTCACTCGGGTAAATGTTTGACATGATTTGATTGCTGGCTTTCTGATTTTATGGTGTTGCTGTTCCGTTGACTCGTAAAAAATCAAGACTGGACCAAGAGGCTTTCAGCAAAAATTCACAGTGCATTGGTGACTGCAGTCTGAGAAAAACTTAACTTTAAATAGCCTTTTAAAATACAAGCAAATCTGTTTTCAGTTTATTTCATTTTCTTCACTCCACAGACACAAGTGCAAGATTTTGTCCAGATATACAGAAAACTTCAAATACAATAGATGCTAAGAATTAAACCCAACCTCTCAGAATACAGATGAGAGGTCAACACCCAGATGTAGTCATCTGAGCTGCGGGCAGAACCTTCTGCAGCAGCTGTAGGACCATTCAAAATGCTTCTCCCCCACACCCTGCAGTTGCACTGTAGGCAACCTTGGATTCTGGGATTGAGAACTCTTCACTTCTCCTGAATGCTATGATTTAAGGAGCCACCTCCTTTGTACACAGTGGAAAAAATACACCTGCACAACCCAGAACCCTCTACCCCACTGACAGAGGACCCAGTTCTACTGCATTCCTCTTTCCCTGGGTGGTGCCAAGCCTTTAGGACGTATGTTTCCAGACCTCCCCAAGCCATGAGATGGGCTATTTCCTTATGGCTCATTAAACAAGCTGCATGCCAAATCCCCTGCAGTCAGGAATTATAAGCAAACAGCTCAAGGTACAGCCAGTGCCATAAACACGCCTCGGTGGGCATCAAGCTCAGCACCAGAACAGCCTCGCCACTGTCAGCATAGCCAGAACCTCCACAGGACTTTGTGTACTCCATGCAGCTGCAGGAAACCCGGACCTTGTTCTCAGAGAGGGACCGAGTCTTCAGAGCACACTAGGTGGCCAGAGGGAAAGCCTTTCTCTGCACGGTAATGCCTGCTTTAGCCCAATTCCTTTTTGCTTGCCTGATATCCCTAGGAGAAAATCAGTGCTCTAAGTCCCAGGGATGTGAACTGGGTAGAACTTTGGTTCCAGATGGCAAAATTGAATTTAGGGTGTGAAATCATGAGCTCTGTCCTACGGTATGCAGCCAAACCACTCAGTGCTGAATGAAAGTGTTCAGACATAGGAGAAAGCCTCTTGAACTGATGTGAGAAGAGCAAATTTCATCAGCAGAGGACACAGGAAAAGGTTTCTCCTTGAAACTTTCAGTCAGTGCTCACAGCAACAGCATTTAATTACCTATGCCAAATCCTTTAATATACTGATCTCCTTCCACTCAGTGAGAACAGAAGAAGGAGCAAGGTGCTCACTCACCCTTCACTCAGCCCCATGCCCAGCTCCAATGCTTCACCTCCAGCCCAGGAAAACTGTAGCTTCAGCAGCTGAAGCTTTTTGCTGATGCAGTTATCTCCCTGCTTTAAGAAAGCATTTTATCCTTTGTGTGCATCTGTTGCTAAAAATCACCTACCAGTTGGGTCAATTTGACTATCTACCTTAAAACCACCAGCAACCCCTGCAAATCTGCTAAGCAACAAATTACGGAAGGTTTTTAAAGGTGCCATGACCACCCCCCACAGACTGAAGGGAGCTACAGAGCCCCCAGTTAGGGCTTGTGACTTTCTTTAAGGGAGAGCTGGGGGCTGCCCCCAGATGCTTGCAGCTCAGGGCCCTGTCTGGGCCCCTGGACCACATGCTGTCTGCTGAGAGTCATCCCTTGGACACCCACAGCACCAAGTGTGCTGGGGGACCCGTGAGCAGCATCTGCCCTTCCCAGGGAAAATCTGGCACTCACCATTTCGGGGATGAAGAGAACATCTGGAAAAGTTGTAAAGACGGACAGGCCGCTGGGTAAAGAGCTCCTGGAAGTTGCTGAGGACATTGTGAAGCTCTCCCGCATTGATGGTTGGTCTCTCTGGAGGCAGCTGCCAAATACAGCCTCCTTCCCTCCCTCTCTCTCTTCCTCCTTCCCTCCCCTCCTTCTTGCTCTTCCCTCCCTCCTTCTCAGTGGCAGGCAAAGACAGCTTCGAGAGCCACAGATGTGGCCAGAGCCTGTGATCAGGTATAGCTCTGTGACTGGTCGTGGCCTGCAGGAGGTTTTCAAGAGCTGTGGGCAGCCCTGGGGCGTTTCAGTCACAAGCAGGGACACACCATGCAGGGCAAGTCCTTGGGCGGTGGTGGGTGGCACTGGTTTACATCCAAGGCCAACAAGGGTGATCTGTGCTGAGCCTGCTTGCAGCATCTCTCATTCCCTCTGTTTGCACAGCACTTCAGCTTGTCCTCCACCCTCATGAGCTGGCGACAGAAAGCACAGTGGCAGGTGGCAGAGCAAACCAAGGCATACCAGCTACCAGCTCAGGGCTGGGAGATATCCCATGGAGGGGTCGTGCATCCTGGGATGGTCAGGGGTAGTTGTAAGGCCACCATCTTTGTTGTCTCAGGTCAACGTAATGAAAACTAAAACAATGAGATTTACCAAAACATTTGGCTTCGTCTGTTCTACTTTTTTAGCCTGGAGTTCATGGGAGTGAGTCATTTCCCCTTCCCTTTATATGGAGCATTAACTTCTTATTACCATGCTCAAGTCATGCCCAGCAAAATCACAGCATTGGAGACATTAAACATCAATAAATGGAAAGGAACAGTGTGGTCATTGTGGCCATCCATTGCCAGAAACCAGCAACCCATAAAAGAAATGCCTGTCAGCTTGTGAATGCTGCTCATACTGTGGCAGCTGCTCCCAGCCACAGGTCTTTGGTGTGGGCTCTAGAGCAGGAGGTAGGACTGGTTGCCTCTGAGAACATGCTGTTGGATCCCCATGCAGCCCCACCAGCCTCCTTGCAGTGGCAGTGAGGGACACATTCAGTTGTCCACATTTTGTTTCTTGTGACAGCAGCAGTAGCTGCTCTCTAGACCTTGGACAGGACAGGTATCCTGAGCAGCCCTCAGCATGGTGGTGAGGCTGCAGGAGGTGTAATTGTGGTGTCTGTGAGTTGGTTGCAGATCTTTTGAATCATAGAATGATCTAGGATGAAAGAGCCTTCACGATCATCAAGTGCAGTTGTCACCTTGACTTACTTAGTCCCATCATCAAACCATGTCCCTAAGGGCTTCATCCATACGTCTCCTAATACCTCCAGGGACACCACTTCCCTTGGCAGCCTTTTCCAGTTCTCCATGTAGAAATTCTTCCTGATATCCAATCTATAGCCTTCCTGACACAACTTGAGGCTATTGCCTCACGTCTTTTCACTTGTCACCTGTGAAAAGAGGCTGACATTATCCACACTGCAACATTCTTTCAGGAATTTAAAGGGAGTGATGGGATGTCGTCCAGACTCAGCAACAGTTGAGCAGTTTGCTCAGCCACTCCTCAAGTTCCTTGTCTTGCAGACCCTACACCAGCTATGTTGCTCTTGTGTTTACAACTTGGGCAATTCGATACTCCAATTGCTTTTGTAGCAGGTTGCCGGTCAGGTGGGAATGGAGAGAGCTCCGCAGGGATGCAGTAAATGCCTGTCCTGAACTACAAGACACAGATTTGGGGTGATGAGTACAAAAAGTGCTGCCTGATGGCCAGGGGTCACCCCTGTGTTCCAGTTTGTGCCTCTGGCTTCTTATCCTTGCACTGAGCACCGCTGAAAAGAGCCTGGCTCTGCCTGCACCCTTCCTTCAGGTATTTATAGACATAAATGAATGTACAATGCTGGCCCCAGCACGCACCCAGGGGTGAGACTGCGGAACTGCCCTCAAAACACAACTTGAACCCAGGGCAGCTTAGTGGGAAGAGCTGGACCAGTCCAGCCACCTGCCAAGGAGGAGCCTTAAAGGTCTGAAAAAAGCTGCATTCCCCTGGGGATTCCTGAAGAACAAGGAAGAAGCTGACATGACAACAGCAAAAAATCTGTGTTTCAACCAGCAGAGCCTTAGCAGGGAGGAGTGCAGGGCTTGGCACATGGGTGGTGGCCAGGCTCAGAGCTAGTGGGAATGGGTGTCAGCTGCTCCTTTGACCTGAGTCTTCCATGGCTGAGGGAAAAGCCCAAGGACTATGCATGGGGCTGCTGTGTCTGGAGGGAGCAGCTGCCCTGGGCACTACATGGAGCTTTTCTTGAAGCTGAGTCCTAGTGCTCCACTTTAACAGTGTACTCAAAGGGAGTACTGGACAGCTTTCTGAGTGCTCACTACTTAAGGACACAGAGAGAGATAGGATATTAGGTAACAGAGGAACGGTATTAAGTCTGGAAACATAAGTGGACAAATCTACGCTTACCAAAATATTCCTTTCTGGAATGGCAGGCAAGACCACTTGGCTTCCCTGGCTGTTGGAAAGCACCAATGAAACCCACTTGAAAAGAGTTCTGACACTAAAGACATGACAATCTCTTACTGTGTATTATCACACACCAATGTCCTCAGGAAATCTCTCTCTTTTTCTGTGTTTTCAAACTGAGCAAATCTAAAGCTGAATAGCTGAAAGGAGATTTTCCATGTTGTAGAATCAATGACACAAAATCTGCAGAAGATCTCAAGTGAAGTAGCCTGAAGGAAATGAAACTGTCTTCAGATGACTACCTAAAAAGACCCAAAAAACCCCAACAAAAAACTACAAGGCTGATGGTATGCATGGGTGTGAAAATAGTTATGTCTTCTTGAAGGTATTGTTGCCACCCACTCAAGAATGACATCAAGTCACAGTGACTTTCCAGTCTCCCACTGCTACAGCCAGCTTTGCTGCGCTCTAACTATTGCACAACCAGCCGCTCTGTGAGACTGTGCAGTTAATGTTCCAGCAGTTGCTTTTGCTTTATTTACACAGAGCTAATCCATGTAGAGCTTGGCGTTTTAAGAAAGAACTAGATATGAGATTATCACTCAGAAATTACCAGCTTCTTTCTCTGTCAACAGAGCCTTGACTGAGGCTGCCCACACAGCTATAGGTGGGGTTAGGTGGGGTTAAATGGGGCTAGCTGGTGTTGCAGATTGAGCCCTTGGCTTTCAACCTCATGTTCCCTTACTTGACCTCTGGTAAAATCTGCTGAATGTAGAGGCAGTGCTGCTGCAAAGTTCTCCTTAGCTGGGCATTCCATAGCATGACCAAAAGCAGAAGAAACCTCATTGTACTTTGATACCTTCCTCCAATAATGATTAGATAAATTCATGGGCCAGTCCAACCGCAGGCATACAAGAAGAGGTTTAGAGCAGTCCCATTAAGGTTTCCCCCAGACCTCCTGCAGAATAGGGTGCTAGGGTTAGTGTTTCATTTGTTCGGCAGTCAGGTAGTCCACAAGCAAAACTTTTGTGTCACAAATAGCGGAGTGAAAGATCATGTAAACCCACAAGATGGCAGGAGATACTCAGGAATTTACCATCAGCTAGAAGGGCTTCTAGGCTTTTGTATTTCTCCTTTGACATGCCATTGATTTGGGAGAAGTTAAATGAAACCATGTTTTTAAATAAAATAGAAGAAGCCTGGTAAAGGTATGTCAGCAAGTGTTCATGGATCTCTTAGGAGCAGTGGGATGCTAAGCCTGGCAGGACTAACAGACCCATGTGAGTTATAATTAATGTGGAAACAAGAAGCATACAACTAAGTTATCCTGTGACGGCAGGGTAACCATTTATAGGTCAAAACTCCCCGCTTTGATGGCCAAAGGATCCCCAGCCCTAACCTGCCACAGTCACCTGCATTTCAGCCTGGATGAAGCTTGCTGCCTGTAGAGGTGCCAACCAGGCAGTGTGACAGGGCCATCAGTCCTTCCATTCTGAAGTAGACAACAGTTTCTCATTATGCAGTCCTGCAGTGTGTCTGCAAGATGTAATGTTAAAAAGAAAATCTTTACGCTCAAAAGGTTTTAGCTGCTTGCCATTAAGTCTGCATGGTCCAAATCTATGAACATGACCGAGAGGCCCCACAGCACATTTTTTATTTCTGCTCTGTCAAGACTTCCCTTTCAAGTTATCTCTTCCAAGTTTTTTGTAGGGCTGAAGCCCCTCGCAGGCACTAGATGCTACTTTATACATTGCTTCAATCTCCTAACTTAAAGTACATTTTAAAAATATGAACACTACAATAATGACTTCTTTTTTTTTTTTTTTTTTTTTTTTTTTTCCTGTGCTGCATCTGGAACATAGGCATGTATTTATTCTGATCTCCTCTGTGCTACTTCAGTGGATATATTTTTGTATCTGATTTGTACTGAGTAGGATTAATTTTTATCCTTAGACTTTCCAGAGACAGATAATAGTATGGTGCTGAGCGTCTTTGATTAACTCATTCCACATAGGACTGAGTGCATTATTTGATGAATACTGTCTGTCCCCATGTGGCCAGAAACCAGAGCACATTCAGCCTTCAGATTTCTATAGTTCACTTGCCTTGATTAAGAAGGAACAGCTCATTTTGCTGAAAGAGGAAGTTATCACATAGCATACCAGTCCCTAGAAAGCCTTAGATTTAATTAACATGGAAATAATTTTCATATTCAAAAGTCAGATCTTCAAATATCCTGAAAACCAGTTACACTCACATCTGAACTCTGAGTTGTGTTATCAACCATTTTCAAGAGAACTCTGGATCCAGGACTGAAATTCAAGTAACTTCAATGCCTGAATCACTATAAAGGGACAAGCAAAGTCAAAACTAAAGGTTCTGTTTCACAGATCCTCATTCAGAGTGGAAAACCCACAAAGTTTGATTTACACATCCTGGCCTCTAGTTCTCTTGTCCTCTGTCACTCAAAGACTCATCACCTCCCACAGATATGTAAGCATACAGGCCTCCGGGGCCACCTTTGTGCCTGAATGCCTCTGGGACTCAGCCTGAAGGCTGCTGGGCATGTGTGTCTCTAGGTTGGCCTCTTGGCCTTCCTCTCACCTGCATGCCACCTTCCAGGCCATTCATTCTCTTGGACTCTAGGCCTCCCTCTGGATCTCGAGTCTCCTAGGCTAGTCTCTAAGTCTGTAGGCCTTCAGGCATCCTTTTGGGCCTCAGGACGTCTGGGCCGATGTGTTAGCCCTTTGGCTGCTCGCAGTCTAGCTCAGGTGGCATCCTACCCTCACAGACGACCGGCATCGAGGCCTCCCTGTAGGCCACAAGGCTTGTAAGCCTCCCTCAGGCCTCCTGATGTCCAGTCTTCCCTTTTGGGCCTCAAAGCCTCCAGGCATCCCCCTTGACCTCTTGATCTCTAGGTCTCCCTCTAGGCCTCAAGGCCTTCTGGGCCCACAGCCAGCCTCTGGGCCTGTAGATGTCTTTGCCCCCAGACATTTGTCTTGGCCAATAACTCTCTTGCCCTCCAAGCCTGCCTTTTAATTGAAAAAAATGATTTCAAGGTCTCTAGCCGTCTTGGCCAGCTTCTCGTTTTCCCTCTTGGTCTCTTGGCCCCTACGCCTCAAGGCCTCTAGGCCAGCCTCTAGTTCAGTCATGTCCAACCCACAGCCATGCTTTCTATTTTAATAAGGAATGCAGGTTTTAAGATTGCTGAAAAGTTGATCAATTTTTTGGTGTATTCATGACTCCATTTTCAGTTGACATAAATACATTACCTGTGAATTTTCAAATGCAATGTACAGAGTTGCAAGCCAATACTCAACTCAGATTTTCATGTCTATCTACCAGACCTCTGTTGGTCAGACCTCTTCCTCTTGCCAGAGAGAAATACCCATCCCTTCACAGTCACACCTTATCCATGCCATCGCTTTATGGCAGTACATATATCTGTGAACAATGGACAAAGCACAGGAGGAGTAAAACTTCCATCAAAAATCTCTGACAAACACCAATGAGCTCACTATGAATTGCAACCATTGCCATCAAACCTGACTGATGTGTTAATGTCACAAAAACAAGGTCAAACATCCTACTGGTTCTATGGTTTTATTACCTTTTTTTCAATGTTTTAATTAAAAAAAAAAAACAAAAAAAACCCCATATATTAAGTATATTATTTATTTTATATGTGGCTCAAGGCAATTCATCTTCACTCAGTGTGGCTCACACAAGCCAAAAGGTTGGACACCCATACTTTAGTCCTACAGCAGATATAGGCTCTGATTCATGCTTGTCTGTATCCTGCTTCTACAGCGCTCCCAAACTTTGCTGCTTCATCAATTGAAAACCAGAGCTGAGACTTCCACACTGCATTTCAAAGCTGCTGCCTGTCAGCAGCACATCTGTGTAAATGTATTGTATTCACATGCACACTTAAGCTCTTTTTCAAACATCCAAGTAGCAAAATAAAAATTATCACTGGAAACTGCTGACAAACAGGAAAAAACACCTTGAAAAGAGCATAAAGAGTTCCCTCTGTATTGACCATTTACTACGTTGATTTCAGCACAGTACAAGTGAATAGTACAGGCACATTTCAAAAAGGTGTGGTTTTCTCATAGAGATCATAGGTGTCCTGCAGAGTGCTGGTTCTCCTTCAATGATGATCAAGTTTTACAGGAATTTGACAAGAGATGCTGTACAATCAAGGCTTATTCCATAGAAACTGCACTATGCACTGTAAGAAAAGAGCTTGTGATGGATGGGACTTGGCAGGGAAGGAGCTGAGCTTCTGAGAACCTCCCAAGGGATTCAGGAAGCCAAAAATCCTTCCCCTGTGTTGTGCTTCCAAAACCCGACATCCCCAAAAGTCACCTTCAAGGAGCTTTAGTACTGCAGTCTATTGAGTGAGTCAATGTAATGAAAGGTGGCTCCCAATGCCCAGCTCGTCTCAACATTGTTGATTTTCCGGGCAAGCTGGAAAAAAAAAAAAAAAAAAAAAAAAAGAAGTTTAAATATAATTTTCTGTGAAAACAAAAACGTAAGGTGAATATAGTGCTGAAGGCTATGACAACTAGTTAGCACCATTATAGTGTCACTCCACCCAAATCATAAAGCGTGTTGTAGCAAGAAGGGAAATCCGAACTACTGGCATGATGGCTTGGCCATCTTCTGCCCACTCTCAGCGATCTGTTTTTGTGCACTACCTTAAAGACTTGGGTCTTTGGGAAGCCCAGTTCTTGCAGGAGGAAGGTGATGTATGTGAGGTCCATGCAGAGAAAGGGGCTGCTTCCAGGGCTGATTTCCATGGTCTTGCACACTAAATAAAAAGAAAGAGGTGTCAGAATGTTCATGGTGAGCTCAGGCCTAGCATCAGCCAGCTCTGAAAAACCTCAAACAAATCCTTAGACCACTTCTTGTAACTTGTGTTCCACATCTATGAAACCTGTTAAAATAGCATTCAAAAGATATCCTTGTGTTTGCAGATGCCCAGGAACTTGGGCACACAAGAAGGAAGAGTAAAGCATTGCCTCTCTTACCCAAAGACAGCTGAGTTTACTGTACTTCCAAGGGCAAGTAGAAAAATGGGCCTCCAACTGTTCTCATGTTTACTGTAAAACTTTAAAATATCAACAATTTCAAGTGTGCCTACATCTGCTTTGTGCAGAAAAAAAGTTGTCAGCAACTTGGAAAAACAAACATTGTGAAAACTCTCCACCCTATCCCAATAAAGCTTGAATGCTGAGCAGTTTGTTTTCTTCCCATTAGAAAGTTCCTCAATCGTATGCATTCAACAGCTGATGAAAAAAAATAACAAAGAAACTTAAAATAAAAAGCAGTTCCTTTCTCAAGATGGATCATACAAAAAGTAGTTCAGAAGTTAGAACTGCAACAATTGCTCAGTGATTCATAAAGTTTACCAAAAAGTCCCAACCCGATGTCATTTACCTGGACCTGAGCAAGGCCTTTGACATGGTCCCCCACCACATCCTCATCTCCAAATTGGAGGGAAGTGGATTTGATGGGTGGACGACCCGATGGATAAGCAATTGGTTGAAAGGCCGCAGACAGAGGGTGGTGGTCAATGGCTCTATGTCCAGGTGGAGGCCGGTAACAAGTGGTGTCCCCCAAGGGTCTGTCTTGGGACCGGTGCTCTTTAACATCTTTATTAATGACATCGATGAGGGAATTGAGTGCACCCTCAGCAAGTTTGCTGACGACACCAAGCTGAGTGGTGCGGTTGATACGGCGGAAGGAAGGGATGCCATTCAGAGGGACCTCGACAGGCTTGAGGGCTGGGCTCGGGTGAACCTAATGAGGTTCAACACGGCAAAGTGCAAGGTTTTGCATTTGGGCCGGAAGAACCCCAGGCACCCGTACAGGCTGGGAGGAGTGGGCCTTGAGAGCAGCTCGGCAGAGAAGGACCTCGGGGTCCTGATGGACGAGAGACTTAACATGAGCCAGCAGTGCGCTCTGGCAGCTCGAAAGGCAAATGGGATCCTGGGCTCCATCAGGAGAGGGGTGGTCAGCAGGGAGAGGGAGGTGATCGTCCCTCTCTACTCGGCTCTTGTGAGGCCCCACCTGGAGTACTGTGTCCAGGTGTGGAGCCCTCAGTACAAGAAAGACATAGAGATCTTGGAAAGGGTCCAGAGGAGGGCGACTAAGATGATCAGGGGGCTGGAGCACCTCCCCTATGAGGACAGGCTGAGGGAGTTGGGCTTGTTCAGCCTGGAGAAGAGAAGGCTGCGGGGCGACCTCATTGCAGCCTATCAATACCTGAAGGGAACCTACACCCAGGAGGGGAGTAAACTCTTCAGAAGGGCTGACAACAGCAGGACTAGGGGAAATGGATCAAAGTTGAAGGAGGAAAGATTTAGGTTGGATGTTAGGGGGAAGTTCTTCACAAGGAGAGTGGTTAGGCCCTGGAACAGGCTGCCCAGGGAGGTTGTGGATGCCCCGTCCTTGGACGTGTTCAAGGCCAGGTTGGACGGGGTCCTGGGCAACCTGATCTGAATGTGTGTGTTTGGTGGCCCTGCTAGGCAGGGGGGTTGGAACTACATGATCCTTGAGGTCCCTTCCAACCCAGGTGATTCTGTGATTCTGTGATTCTGTGATTCTGTAACCCAGTTTGATCAAAGCCTGTGCAGTAAAAAAGGAATGATTACGTTTGTAAATCTGAGGCAATTCTCTCTACAGCCAATGAAGCAAAAGAGGCTACGAATCAGCTTCCTCTTGTTTCCAACTAGCAATCAAACACATGAACAAAAGAAAAAATACACAGGATTATTAGAACAGGTTACTTGCATGCAGTGTTAACTGGCAAGTTTACTAGTAATTATCAACAGAGCTTTTAAATGTGTTACAAGAAAACTAAATCACAAAAATAAAAAGTTGAGATTTTCAGAAACAAGCAGAAATAAGCACAGATTCTCCAAAAAGAGGTGCTCAGTATTTACTTAAAAAAAAAGAGAGGCTTCTTTGCATTTCAGACATTTGTCACGTAAATTTGCACACAATTACTAGTCCTGTTTGTGTCTTTTACTTACCATACTTAGCTGCAACTTCAAAATCATTGGCCGTTAAGCTTCCTCCTTTTTCTTTATCTGAAAGAAAAAGAGTCATAAGTTTGTGTGCTTTGTGTAAAGGCAATAGTAGGTTCAAGTTGTAAAAAGAGGTCATAAAAGTTGTTTGGAAGTAAGCCTGAAATCGATGACAAAATTCACAGTTGCTTTAAAGGTACAAGAACCTTTATTAAGGATTTTTAGATTGAAAACCTCATTTTATGAAGAATTTAGTTTCCTAAAACTAGTTTCCTAAAGAAACAGTTTAAAGACTTTTCACACTTCCACATGTCTTTACTACCCTGTCCTGTGATGCTTGCACACTGTTAACACCTTTGGCCAGATCTAACATATTAAATCTGAAATTATCCATGAAACAAAGAGGAGGGGTTAAGTTTGTCCCTCCTAGTCAGAGGTCCTATTTCACAACCTCAGTTTCTTCTATAAAGAAATGCAATAGCATTCAATATCCACTTGAGATCAGTGTACCTCAGTACCCATGACAGCTCAGGACAGCATCATGATGTGTATCACTACTACCGTCTGTTTCAGAACCTGTCATTTTAAATGAAATGAAATGAAAACAGACATACCTATGAGACCAACCTCTGCTGCACAGTCATAGTAGTAGGAGAAAGCATAAAAGTCCAAGTCCTTCACTTCCTCAGCTTTATGTACTTTCTTGTAGAGCATCTTTGCCACTTTGTTAGAACAAGATTCATACAGAGGCTCACCTAAAAGAATGCAAAGACAAGCGGGATATGACAGGTAGGCTAAACAAACACAGTTGCTGTAGCAAGTACAAGGAGACAGGCTCCCTTTCACACAGTAGCACTTACTGAATTCTTACACGTTCTTAACAGAGAACTGAAACAACACACCTGCATCTTCTCCCAGTGTTAGCTCTGACCATCCTCAGGTTGGAACCATATACGTGACACGTATATTGGGCCCCTCACTGCAAGAAAGACATTGAGGCCCTGGAACGTGTTCAAAGGAGGGCAACAAAGCTGGTTGAGGGGGTCTGGAACACAGGCCATATGAGGAGAGGCTGAAGGAGCTGGGAATGTTCAGCCTGGAGAAGAGGAGGCTCAGGGGAGACCTCATTGCTCTCTGTAACTTCCTGAAGGGAGGTTGTAGTGAGCTGGGGGTCGGCCTCTTCTCTCATGTCATTAGTGATAGGAGCAGGGGGAATGGTTTCAAGCTACGGCAGGGGAGATTCAGGCTGGACATGAGGAAGTATTACTTTTCAGAAAGGGTGGTCAGGCACTGGAATGGATGCCCAGGGAGGTGGTGGAGTCACCGACCCTGGGGGTGTTCAAGGAAAGGCTGGATGTTGTGCTGAGGGACATGGTTTAGTGGGAGCTATTGGGAATAGGTGAATGGTTGGACTGGATGATCTTCTAGGTCTTTTCCAACCTTGGTGATTCTATGATTCTATGATTCTATGACATCAGGGATGAACAATACAATTTGAGGCAGATGGATATCAAAAGGGAGTGCCCAGTTCCAACTGCATTACTACTAACAGCTTTACTGACTGGACAGACACACCACAGCATGAGAGGCAACATTTGTAGAATGCATATCAAGAAAGTTGGACAGAAGAGTACACAGATAATTTCCAAGAAGCTGAAAATATATAATTTACTTTGCTACTAGCTGGCCTAGACAGGAAGAGACAGTGATAAAGCACTATACCTGCCTTCTGTCCTTTAATTTTGTACAATATCTCAGCATGTTGCCACTCAGATTTGAAGCCAGGTGGTAAACAAGGGCTGATCAGTTCCTCACCTTCTCCTACTGCAGAAGTAAAATAAAGGCACTTTAGAGAAAAACACGAGGAGTTAATTTTAGCATCCTCATCCCCAGCCCTGCTTTTTTCTGAACCACATGCTTAGTAATGCATCTCTAAGTACCAGTCGTGGCTTTAGGGTCCCACAACCTCTAAGGTTGTCAGGAATCCATGTCTTCTGGGATCCGTTAGTGTCACTTTGTATATTTGTCTCAAATACAGTCAGCCATGGCGACAGGAATTTGCCACCACTCAGGCACCTTCACTTCAGTGGGAAGGGGACAGATGACCTTTTTCTCTACAACACAGCAGTGCGCTCTCTACCCAGAGCCAAGACTTGAGTGCCTGTAACTTACAGGGTTTTCCTTCAACTCCTCCTAAAATGGCGAGCCTTGCCGACATCAGCCCAAGTCCCAGGTAACTGCAAAGGGAAGAAAAGCCTCTGTGAACAACAAGCATCCTTCCTCTGATACTCCACTGACAGCTTGGGTAGGACATGCCTGTTTCCTCTATGTGGTCCCAGCAAAACAGCTCAAGTCGGTAGCTAATGTCCATAAGGGGAATGGTGTGACAGCCCAGTGTCATATTATCCTTACCCAGAAGGATGATCTGTCCTTGTAAAAGCACAGTGAATAGCTGTCAACTATAATCTGTCTCCTGAAAGACTGGGAATGCTTCAGGCATTCTTCTAACCTTTCTCTTACCCTCCTCAAAGTCAGCACAACCTCCAGCACGTAGCATTGACTTTTTCTAAGCCCCAAAACATTCCACAGCAAACACAGGTGGGAAGGAGCTGCTTCCCTCTGCCCGAAACAGCAGGTACAGAGGCATTTTCAAAGCAAGAGGTGGAGCTAAAGCCCCTCATTTTCTCAGCCATCAGACTGCTTGCCTGCCAGTTGATCTGCACAGCTCCCTCCCTACTCCAAGAGCTTGTGTGGACGGTGACTTGACTCAGGTTTCTCCACTTCTCAGGACTCATCTGAACTTCAGCAAAATGCCTGGGTCTCACTGGCTTCACTGAAAGTAATTTATTTTTACAGTATGGCCTCTTTCTCACAACTGACCTGTAGGAATATAGCTTGTAGGTGCTGTTAAACATCTGAAATGAAGTTGTATGGCCAGCTGGTGATGTCTGGAGAGTTGCCTGAGGGAGACAAAGATGTTATGGCAAGGTTACTGCCAGCAATGGCAAACATCAGCAACACAACCTTTCAAACCTTTCAGCCTTCCAAACGTAGAACAGTCCAGGCATGGTTCAGAGACAAAGAATGGCTTCTCGAGTATTTTAGTTTGACCTCTGACGTTTAAGATGACCAAAAAACCCAGAGTTAAAATATGGACTTCACATGAGAGTAAGAACTGATTACATCTATATTCACACCAAAATGGTCGGTAATTTTAATTAGAAAGGAATCCTTATTCCAGCTCTTAACTGCTTTTGTCGAGTTGATACAGAAACTGCTTCTTCATATGATCTCTATGAGGTAAAACTATGGCAAATAATGAGAAAACTGGGCATGTAATTCTCCAGTGAATTCAGCTGCAAACTGCCACAAGCTGGAGGAAAAGCGCATCACTGTGCTTGCTAAGAAACAGAGTGAGGACCCGCCTGTGGTCTGAGGAAATGAAAGGATAACTGTCTAAGGCACTGTGCAGCCTCTTTTCCAAGAGCACCACATCAGCAGGGGGCAAAGCACAGGCTGCTCATGCCTAGCTGCTCGTATCTTGTCACCTCCTCTGAGTCCTGAATTTCCACATCCCGAACTCCTCACATCCCAGCACTCTGCTGTGAAAGCACAACACCTTGATCAGCTCAGGTTTGTGCATTTGGATACAGCATCCTTATCCTCTGCTTCTGCACAGCTTTACTACAAACTCTGCTAAGGCCAAAACCTCATTACTCTATACACACAGGTCTTCCTGCTCACAGAACACCTAAAATAATGCCACCACAGGAACACAGGAAGCTGAAATGACAAACATCAGCATGTATTTCTAACTGCATAATGAGAGTTGCTCCTAAGAAAGCATTCATTGCATTCATTTGCAAAACAGTGAACTCGGGAAAGCTAGAAACAAGGATGGAGAAGGAATCTTATGTTCTTAAAACACAGTATAAGCCAAATGTCGGGCTTGGATTCATTAACAGCATTCCCTTTGAGGTCTTCATTTTACCCAGAGCAAACAGAGTCAAAGATTAACACTCTCAGGATGCTGTATTGTCCCTAACACAAAGCAGCCCTGGCAGTTTCACCGCATGCACCAACCCATGGAGTTGGAACAAGACAACCAGCAGAATGTGAATGCCTCCATTACTGCCTGTAACAAGGTGTATGTGACCAAATAATAAGGGCTCTTCTGTCAGAAGCAAGGCTTCACATCACACCCTTGGCCTGTTTCTGAACCTGAGCAGTTACTGATTTCTGCACCAACATTTCCATACAGTGTTCACATTACCTCAGTGCGTGGAAGGAAAGTGATCTGCGTTGATCCACCACCCAAATCCAGCATTCCTACACTTCTCTTCTGCGGATCATCTAAGCTACCTAAAATATGAGACAGAACAGATAAAGCCACAGTGGACATAGTGAGAATGAAGCAAGGAATAAAACCAGAAGTAGAGCTGTAAAGCAGAATGACAATCTAACTTCATTGGTCAGCTTCCAGCCAGCACTAGATCATAACACTGACTGCTAGTCATTTACCTGTGCTTTATGAGGGTGACATGAAAATCTTCCAAGTGGCACAGTTTGTGTTATTTCCCTGATGGCTGTTCAAGCCCTAATTATAGCAGCTTTGGTTACTGGAATCCTAAACATTTTTCAGTGGATGCAAGGACCCTTTTGCAAACTTTACTCTCATAACCACTTTGAAATGCAAAAGAACGTGGTTTTCCTGGCCATCTCTCCCTGGTCTCACAGCAGTATTTTGTAGCTTCATAAAGCCAAGGGGATGAGAGAATGAAGAGCTGGCCTGACAGACTGGCCTCCCTTGGAAATCTTCTTGCTGCTAACCCATACTTCTCATTTAAATCCAACTCTTCTCAGATCAATCTTTCAAACACACCTTCCTGACAACCTCAGTGTGTGCCAACTACTGGAATATATAGCTCATGAGAGATAATGCTGGAAGATCATTAACCTTTCTGATACTTCCCATGAGCAAAAAAGCTTTACAGCACTTGTCGTAAGGCTCTGCACACTGTGCTGACTGCTTGGAAGGCAGACTGGTCTGCTTATTGCCAAAGCAGACTTCAGCTTAGTTTTTCTACAGCCATCCCTTCCTATGTGTAAACACTGACTTCTATCTTATAAATCTGTAGGAAAGTACAACACTACTTTCACACTGTGCAACTGTGAAGCAGTTCTAGAAAATTACTAAAAAACACAGAGCTTGTGGGGAACTGTAAAAAGGAATTAAATGCTCTGTTACCTTATAAGAAACTCGAAGAACGACTACATGAACATCAAGGAAAAGGGATTAAATTCCTCAATCCTAATAACTTAAGTGGTCCAGGCCAAAAACAACTGATGACTTAATTCTAGATCCTTCTTTCTCCAAGCCAATGAATGAACAAATAATATACAGGGGCAGAAGACAGTATACACAGCATTAGGCATATTTTCATAGATAAGCTCATATAAACATACCTGTTAAAAAATTTATTGTGATCCAGGCTGAAATACCTAACAAGGAAGAGATTCAGAAGATGCACTGTTAGATCACATAGCTTCATTTTATCCAACAGTAACAACTAAGATGAGCCATACAACAAGGTGTTCCTGCTTTAGTATCTTTTTAGCTGGAGGTATTTTAAGGTTTTCTCACATGCTTTCACTGCACCATCTAAACAAAACAATAGCAAACCACAGCTAGTCATCTAAGCACAGAAAGAGGCGCCAAGACTATCAGTCACAAGCTCCTTTGCCCCTGTTTCACAAATGGACAATTTCTAATACAAAATTCCCAAACAATATCTAGCTGAGAACTGAGCAGGAAGGACTTCCAAGAGGAGCAAACAGAATTGGTTCTGCTGAGCTACTCTGACCCAGCTTGCCCCAAAGCCATTGCTTCCACAACTGTCAATGTCCGTCAAAAGCCAAAATTAGATGCCTGGAACAAATAGAATGACCTTCTACACCAGAGCTTATGTGGTGCTAGGAGGAGAAGCCCTGTATACAAAATGCCTAGAGAACTTGGTTCTTCACAGGTCAAAAACCTCAGTTTGAAGTCCCAAAGGCTTCACTGGCTTCAGTCCTTAGCTATGTAATAAGGAAATTACCTACATTCACATTGTTCATTTTCTAGAAAAATACCCATTGGCAAGCTTTTGTTTGATGTGAGGCATTTGATTTAGCTTTTGAATGTTAAGAATTTTCATCTTTTCAGTGTTTAAATTTTCCCTGTTTTCCTCAAGGCACTTCTGCAAACCACACTGTTTCTGTCCTTTTATTGTTTTGTAAACCTTTCCTCTACGAATTAGGTGAATTAATGGCCTTTATGTTAACAAATTAAAATATTTATCCATTTGGTTAAAATTAAGGCACACTGAGGAACAAGTTCTTGTTCAACCTTGGCTAAACCAACTGTTAGAACTATGAACTTAAAATGAAGACAATTAGTGTCTTTCTTCCATGAAGCAGTAAAAAAGAAACTCATAAGCAGTCCAAATCAGCAGCTACTTTCAAGTTTTGTTTCTAAGTAAGTTAAAAACACTTCAACACTAAGTAACCCACAATTTAGAAATTCTCCTTTGAATCACTTCAAGTGAAGACTGATTCTGGGTTCGGTCCTCAGCTCTTTTTTGATAAACATCAGTGTACTTTAATAGTTATTTTCTCTATATAACTTTTTTTTTTCAGGTTCAATTCACAATCACAGTTATTAGATCAGTTGCAAGCTCAGATGAGTATAATCCAAAGCAGGGTGTGTGCAGAAGCAGTTGTTGAAGCCCATCTCAACAAGCAGATATACAAAAAACCTTCCTAAAGTGCTGACTGCCCAGTGGCCTCCTGCTGATCCCACAGGAACTGCCTGGCACTCAGACCTTTGAAAGTCAGGACAGAATTCAGGACTTCACCTCAGAAAATGTAGCACAAAATCTCTTTGGCAGGCACAGCCTGAGGTAGTATAAAAACTATCAAACCTGCTACTTAGAGGTTCCTATTACCCTCAGTGAAGTCCTGCCACAGTGCAGTAGAAATCTCAAGAACTGCAGAAAAGTTCCTCAGAAGTAAACCTACCTTCATCAGTTCCATTCATTATCGACACACAGTTGTCCCTCACGAAGAAAGGGGAAGCCTGAAAAATCTCCTTCACCTGTAGTTCGAATAAAAGCTACACTCAGAGAAATCTTTTTCTTTCCATTTGAAAGGAAGGGTATTTATTTAAACTCTGGTTTTACACAAGTATTCCTTTTCTTGGGCCAGATTCCTTAAGTTCAAGAGCTCAGTAAGCATCAGGCTGTGCTAAACTATAAAAGTCAGTGATTTACATGCAGTTTGGTGAAGAAACAGAACAGACAGGTGGGTGTTCAAACATGAAGACTGCTCAGAAATGCTGATAACATGGGTAGGGTATGGTGGTAGATATGCTGGTAACATTTCACTCTTGCAGTGAGCAACACATGGGGTATGAATATCTAAAGGAGAGAAAGGAAATGGACACTCATGGTTTCACAAATGCCCAGGGGATGGCATTTTTTAACATGAGTATGTTGGCTGTTAGAAGTCTGCACTGCACCCTGCAAGAGGCAGTAAGACCCTATGTTTCTTGTGTCTCCTCAAGCAACTACTTTAAGAGTTGCATTAGTTCCAGCTGAAATTTGGTATGGAAAAAAGAACAGACTGTCTTGTAGGCAGCAAAGAACAATATGGACAATATTGGTTTAAACCACAACACATTTCTTCCTTCCAGTCACTGCTGAGAAAAAGAGTACATTTAGGGCACTAAATTTTCCAGCAGCTGTAAGATCTAGGACATAATATTTTTATTTTTAAAATACTTGTCATGGTTTAAAATATCAAACATTTTACGTGCCTGTAAATACAATTCACATTATTTCTAACCAATATAGAGCCGAGGAACCTTGCAGCAGCAGGCTGATAACACGACAAATCAAACAGGAGAGCTTTTCCCAGAACAGCAGGATTCTGGTCAAAACCACCAACAAACCAGTGCACCAACAAGTCTCTGATTTCTGTTAGAAGTATCACATTATGCTTGTTATGTTGCATGTTGTTTCCAGGCTTATTTGGAGCTGTCATTATTCCTCTATGTCTGTACTCATACAATTCCTTAATCTGAACCCATCTGAGATCAGGTGACTGTGCAGCGCTTTCAGAGTAAAACGACAGGAATGACTCATACATACGAAGCATAAAGGAGCATGTGCTTTACACAGAAAGGAACAAATATTGTCATAGAATTTCTGGAAAGGAAACTGAAAGACAAGAAACAGTACCTTATCCAGCAACTTCTGAGCCTTTTCTCCTGGCAGCAACCGCAGGCCAGCTGTAGCTTTCAGGACCAGAGGAGTAAACTTCCAGAGTTCCATAGGAACTTCCTTCTTCGCCACCTCCAGGAGCTCTGTTATTCCTTGTCCACTCTGTGAGCAGAGAAAGAACCCCCAAAAAAGGATCTTAGAAACTCTTAAGATTTGCCTTTCTTGGAAGGGCAAAAGGGTGATCAGAGGAATCTAAGTGTGGAACAGGGAGAAGTAAAGACCAAAAGGAGCCAGAAGGCATATAGGTATAACTGGGTTTATCCATCAGCAAGTTCAAAAACAAAAAAACTCACTCTCAAACAGTGCCACTGCCAAACAATACCAGAGGTTTGGCTACAAAAATCAAAATCAATGTGATAAATCCTTGGGCAATAAAGCCCTTTGGGGCTAAGAAAACACTATGAGCTGTGTTCATGTCTGGCTCAGCAAGTCTCCACATCCCTGTGAGTCAGAAGATGAGGCAGGCAGTGACTTGATACTTGGCCTGTTGGGTTTTTTTGATTCTTCCCCTGAGAATCTACTGCTAGTCCCTTTTGGAGATGGCTCAGCTCCAATGCAACCTCGCTCTTTTGTCATATTCTTAAGCACACAGAAAATATTAAGGCAGGGATACGAAAAGCATCAGCTCTTCTTAATTGACATAAGCGAGCAGAATAAGATGCATTTGGTTCCTTGATCCTCTGACAGCTGACCAATTTTTCCTATGGGTTTGTATCATTTGGAGACCGATCTGAGACAGTTCAGCAGAGATGATCTGCATGGCATATCAAGAACAGGAGGCTTTAGGGCACGTGAACTCTAAGAGAAACAAGAATACCTTTTCGACATCATCAGCGTATGCAGACAGACCTGGCTTCAGCGCTTTAAACGTCTCATGGGTTAACTTGGGAGTCTCTGTTCAAAAGCAGTATTCCAAAATAAGTACTGGTACAAATCATTTGGATACACAAAAAGAAAACCATAGTACAAATTATATCATTAGGCACTAATGAGAATAAACTGAAGCCTCTGCTTAAAGAACTATCAAAGGCCATCAAATCTGTTAAACACAGCCTCCGCTATGGAATTAGCTCTCTACAAAACTATTTGTTAAAGCTGACTGTGCTGGTGTGCACCATACGTGTATTTTTTTGCACACATCAGACACATCACTAGATCATAGAATCATAGAATTGTTCAGGTTGGAAAAGACCTTAAAGATCATTGAGTCCAACCACGACCTAACCATACTATACTAACAACCCTCCGCTAATCATGCCCCTGAGCACCACATCCAAAGGTTTTTAAACACATTCAGGGATGGTGACTCAACCATCTCCCTGGGGAGGCTATGGTACAAGTTCTCTTTGATCCCTTACCCCTTATATAACCCCGTTATATGCAGCCTTCCAAACTACACAGGTAACAAGGGCCACATGTTTCAGCATGCTCAGCTCTGGCTAAATTTGACTCTAACAAAAGTCAGTGGAAGTTTTACCACCATTTTCAATGGCAGCAAAGAGCGAGACCTAAGCATTTTGGAAAGCTGCAGGATAGACAATTACATGAACATGCAGGCAAGGCAGCATGGGTCCCTCTTGGCGGCTCTAGAGAAAGCTGAAGCACATTTATGCAAGTACTCCCTAGAACAGAACCATCAATAGGCTGCACCACAATTTATGGAGGAGTTTGCATATTGCGCCATGCACAAGCCGTACCTTTTGGCTGCTGTGTAAATTTAAAAATATGGATGCGAGTTCCTGTGCTTCCCGCATCAAACATGATTCCATAGAAGACTGAGAGATCTGCGGTCAGCGCCTGACGGTTCAGTTTGTCTCCAGTGCTTTCAGCAATTCCTTCCGTTGCTGCCACAAGCGCTTTGGAATCCAAGTGCCATTTCATGTATGCGACGTAAAACGCTATGCACGCCAAAATCCCAAACGCAAAGAACCGCTTTGATATCTTCATGGCTTCCATTTATCAGATGTTTTGTTTCCTTCTGTTACCGAATGCTTTATTTCTGTTTCACACAGAATAAGTGGTTTCCCCATCACTCCTACATCCAACAGAAAAGAAAGATGTGTTTTACTTTCTAAACAGGGAGAAAGTATTCTAAAAAGAAAGAGGTAAAAGCATGATGATTATTTGATGACAGACTTGTGGAAATAAACTTGACTTGAGCTTTAGTTAAATACTTAACTGTCAGTGGTAAATATGTTCATAGCACCATAGAGGTGTTTGAGTTGGAAGGAACCCTCAAAGGCCATCTAATCCAACCCCTCTGCAATGAACAGGGACACCTACAGCTCCATCAGGTGCACAGAGCCCTGTCCAGCCTGACCTTGAGTGTCACCAGGGTTGGAGTTTCTACCACATCTCTGGGCAACTTTGCCAGTGCCTCACCACCCTTATTTAAGAAACGACTTCCTTGTGTTCAATCTAAGTCTCCCCTCTTTTAGTTTGAAATCACTTCCCCCTGTCCTATTACAACATACTCTGCTAAAGAGTCTGTCCCCTTCTTTCTTACGTCCCTCCCCTTGAAATACTGAAAGGCTGCTCTGAGCTCTTCCTGGAGCTTCTCTTCTCCAGGCTGAACAGCCTCAGCTCTCTCAGCCTGTCCTCGCAGAGGAGGTGTTCCATCCTTTGGATTGTTTCCTGATAGTTGGGCATGACTGTCAAAGAAAGCAACCGTCCACTGCAACAGAGTGTGGAAAAAAGCCTTACACACAGTGACAGAGTCCTGGTTGCATGTAAAAGGATTTATGCCTTCAGCTTCTTCAGTAGAGTGAGACTAAGGTATCAGCTAAACTCTTCAGAGATCAAATCTATCTTGACAAATCCAGGGAAACTTGCAGCTAGATGTGTAAAATGACTTTATCAGGATCATGCAGTGTCCTGCATTCATAAAGCTGGGATTATGCTATGAACTGCTTGTAAAATTGGTTCTAGCAGCAAATCCCTCTCTCTCATGCTGCCTGTCCCAGACATGGAAAGCCTCCACGGCAGCTGGATGCCTGTAACACTGCACACTGCTTTCCCACTGGTTCATAAGGTGTATTTCCATTCTTCTTCAGAATGTCACTGAGACCTACAGCAAATTTTAAGATGTGAAATAGCATAAATATATATATATTTTTCCCACTCTTCCTGAGGCCTACAAAAGAACTGAGAAAGGAGAAACCAGAGAAACTGGATTTCCTGTCTATAGCAGGGGTTAGAACTAGATGACCTTAAAGGTCCCTTCCAACCCAAACCATTCTATGATCCTATAAGCTTAAACTGAAGGGGGACGGAACCTCGAGAGGCTTCCTGTTCAAATCACAGGCAGCTGTGGGGATCCAACAGTTGCTGAGGACTTTACCCCCATTGGATCCTAGACAAGGATGTCCCTCCCACAACCTCTCTGAGCAACCTGAATCATGTGCAGTTATCTTTGTTTGTTCCTGGATGACAAAGGAGTGCCCAGGAGACTGGACTTGGGTGTGGTGGTGATGGGCTGCCAGTTGGACACGATCATCTTAGTGCACTTTTCCAACCGCAATGACTCTGTGACTCTATGAATGTAAAACCAGTGTTTAAGGAAGAAGATGGAGGGAGTTGGGCTGGTTCCCAACACCAGGAAAGAAACTACAGGAGAGCACAACAGAACACTTGTACAGGTGTCCACGCAGACACCTCGATGACTAAAAAGCAGTCAACGGTGATTTAGGGTGAAAAAATTACTTATCCCTACTTTGTTTGGCAGTGTAATGAAAAAGAGGAAGGAATCCAGTCACTGAAGCTGACTTCAAGGAGGTTTTGACAGTGGCAATCGGTTGATGACGGGAATTTAGTGGATAATAGAGGGCGAGTGGGAGGAATTTAAAATTCAAGGGGATTGTGGCATGCTGTCAAACGTTCTAGAAATGGAAGGAGGTGAGACTGCAGGCACAAACACAACCAGGAGCGATAATTACTGCACACTGTCCAGCCTTCCCGCTCTGAGAAAGGCCTCGGCTAGAGTTGCGGTGCCCAACGGCTGAAAGGAAAGCAGGAGCCGGATCCGTTCCGGACGCAGAGATGTGCGTGAGCTGAACGGGGAGCGGAGCAGGGACAGCCCCGAGCGCTGCGCAGCTCACGCCTTTCTGTCCGGCACACGCATCGGCTCCTCCCGGGGCTGGCCGGGGGGCGGAGAAGGGGACGCAGGGCTCGTTGCCGCCGGCAGAGCCCCGCGGGTCCCCGCCCGCTTAAACCGCGCCGCCCGGTAAACCTCCCTGCGCTCGGCCCGGCCCCGCCGCCCGCCTCCGCCCCCGCGCGGCTCCCGCCGCCCGCGCCCGCCCGGCCCCGTCGCCCGCACTCACGCCGCCGCCGCTGCCGGCTCCGCCATGGCGACACCGCTGGCACTGCGCAGGCGCGGGAGGCCGCCGGCAGCGGGCGAGGCGCTCATCGGGTGGCCCTGCGGCGTGCCGGGCATGGCGTGCTGGGTTGGGTTGGGCGCGGTGGTGTGAGGGGAGAACGAGAGCTGGGGCTGATGCCGCGGCCAGGCGCCTTCCAGGGGTGCCCAGCGCACCTGGGGCCTGTGTAGGAACGAGTGCTGGACGTTCTGTTCTGTGTAAGGAAGAATTCTTACGTGGAAAACGAGTATGCACAGAAAGTAACGTGGACTAGATGAGAATCTCATCTGGTCAAGCAGAAGCTCCTGTTGGCTCCCAGTTGTGGTAGAGTAAGGTCATCAAAAAGATAGTCAATAGGATTGCTACAGACCTTCAGCGTATCTGGTCAGACCCAGTCCTGACAAGAACTCTTTACCTGCAGGTTTTATCCAGCTGTGTTCTGGGCACAAAGTGTTGGTACATGGCAGCCAAGAATCCATCAGACGGCTGCTTTCCTCTGCAAGTGCACACTGTTCTGCTTAAGTCAGGCTCTAAATGGCTCTTTCACTTCAGTCACTTTGTGTTTTCCCAGTGAAGATGACACTGCTGCAGTACCCCTGCACCTAACCTGGGAGAAGAGCTGAAGTGGGAATCATAGGATCACTGAGGTTGGAAAAGACCTCTAAGGTCATCACGTCCAACTGCTGACCCATCCCCGCCATGCCAACTAACCCACATCACTCAGTGCCTCATCACCGTGGTTCTTGAACACCTCCAGGGACAGCAACTCCACCCTTGTTTTTCTTAGCAATTCAGTTTTCTACTTTTTTTTCAGTCCAAACAGAAGAGTGCTCCTTTCATCGCGTCTCCCCACTGCAAACCACACATATCTGTAGGATTTGCTGAGACATTGCCAACCTCCACATCCTCCCTGTATTGCCAACCTCCACATCCTCCCTGTATCCCTCACCCTACAGGTAGCTCTGTTGTCCCATCACTTACCTGAAGCCCAGGTGGCACATGCTGATTCCTCTGATGCCCTCTACTATGTTTCCCCATCATTTCTCCCTGACATTTCCAGCAAGGCGAGAATTGGTGTAGATGTGGCCTTTTCAAAGCTGTACCCATCCCAGCTATGCTATCAGACACACCAGACAGATGTAGAGTGGCCACTTCCCACAGAGAAAGCATAAATAAGATACTTCTCTGTCTCTACTGGGTACCCACCAGTTTCTGATGAACTCATAAATGTTAAATCTCTCTGAAACATTTATGTTTCTGTCATGTCTGGCTGAAACTATTAAGAGATTCAAAAGTTTTGGAGGGGCAGCAGGTGGGCAAAACAATCACATAAACCTCCCATTCTTAGAAGATTGGGATTAAAACATGCATCTGGCATATTAGTGTCTTACTCCTTCACTGGCTGCTTTGTCATTCTAGCTCTCTGTCTTTCTAATGATGCTGCAATGATTTCTGTGGCTGAAGTATTATGTGTTTGATCTTCCTGGCTTCTTTTCTTCCAAACTAGGCTATCATCCAGCAATAAACTCCAACTATGAAGCACTCTAGAACTGAGCCAAATTTGCAATCTGTAGGCTGGATGCAATACAGTGTGATAGATGATGTTAGTTGTTTCAAACTGGATTCATCTGCAATAAATGCTGAATGAGCTCCACCGTTCTGCAGTCAATTACAGTGTCCCAGAAGACATGAGTGATATTTTCAGTGGTGGCTCTGGCTGTGCTACCAGAAGACACAAACAGCCCTCCGTGTTGTTTCTTCCTGCTACTCGGTGAGCTGTGCACAGAAATGAGCCATAACTTTGAAAATGCTGCCTCAGCGTGGTCTTGTTGGTGTCCTACAGGACAAAGTTCTTCACAAATTTATCGTGACCTACATAATTGACCTATATTATGTGTCTCTTTGTTAAATAGGTTGCACTAATTAGAAACACAAATGGGAATGGCTTAGTGGTTATTTATTTCTATGGAGGTGGGTGCCTGCTGTCCGCAGTGATGTGCGGGAGGATAGTGTCCAGACTTCCCCCCTCTGGCCCTCTTCCATATTTGACCTGTGCTTGGATTATTGCAATAAATCTGGAAATGCTTCTGCTCTCGAAGAAAAACAAAACAAAACAAAACAACCCCATAATATTATTTTTATTGCTCTTCTAGACAAGGAGATAGATCTACATGCATGTCTGAATGCAAGACAGCAAGCATGAGGGAAGAGATGCAGCAAAATTGAAGTCCTTGATTCAGAGATCACAGAGAAGGAGCAAAATGTGCTTTGCACTTCAGTCACTCTATTAGGGCACACTTCTAAGGCCCAGGACTGGCCAATAGCCTCACAGCACCCTGCTGATCTTTGAACATTTGGTGACGAATAGGATTATTCCAACTTGCACTTCTGCCCCGCTTGTAGACTGATAGGAATTGTTTGAAATACGGCTGTAATTAATCAAACATAAGTAGTACCTTTGAGTTTAATGGAATTGCACCTGCTTCCAGCAAGTATGAATTGTGCTTTGAATGTTTTAGAACAATGTCGAAAGTCCACCTGATTGGCCTCTAGGGGCAGATTTGCATCACAGCTTTTAAGCAGATGTCTGCTACCACAAACCCTACTGGTTATATTAGCAGAGCTGTCAGGCGGTTGCCACTGCTGTGTCTTCATTCATTCAGACAGGGTGCGCAGAGTGTAATCTAATTATGGACAAATTCCCCAGATTTCTTTCATATCTCTTATCAGTGCATTTTCAACTTCTTCATATTCATTAGGAATGCATCCATCTGTGGGCTGTCACACAGCGCTGTGCTGCGTATCACTCCTTCTGTGTGCTTGTTTTGAGGAAAAATACAGCTGGATGGAGTGAAAAAATGAAAACAAATGGCTCCTGTTTTGAACTGTTCATGTTTTCAGGAATTGTTCCCCGTGTCTCATGTTAAGGATGGATTTATAGACAGTTGAAAGTGTATGTTCTGCCAATGAGAATGTGAACAAAGCATATGTTCGAAAATATCTATCAATCGATGCTCAGTGGGACATCTAGTGATACAGGTCTTTCTAACTGAACAGACAGCCTGTGCCTTGGAGTCAGTTTTGAACATTTAGAGTGAGAAGAAAGTCACTTCTGACCTTATGGTCAACTTCACCTGCAGAAAAATGATTCCAGTCACCGGTAAAGATTCCAAGAGCAATTATGGCATGATGCATCACAAGGTTGTGAAAGTTTTTTGGTAAAAATGCTTTGATTTTGTGCATGATATTTGAATGCTAGAAAAATTTACTGACCTCTTGAGGTTCTTCTGCTCAGACAAGGGCCAAATATGAAGTTTGGTCAGGTTGCCCAAGGTCTTGTCCAGATGGCCATTTAGCATCTCCAAGAGACCCAGCAGGCCCTGTCCTGGGACTGGACCACCTATAATTTTCTGATATCTGATAGAAATTTCCCATGTTTTTGCTTGCGCACATCACTTACACTTTCACTGAAGGTCTTTGAAAAGGGCCCAGTTCTATCTTCTTTACTGTAGGTAGCAATAAGATCTCCTCTTTGCCTTTGCTTCTCCAGATTGAACAAACATGTACTGAATGGAGAGATAGGATTACCTCCTGATTCTGCTGGCTCCCCTCTGGTTAATACAGCCAAGGACGCTGTTGGTTTTGTGCTCTGCGAGGGCGTCCTGCTGATTTCTGGCCAGCTTGGCCTTCATGGCCTTTTCAGTGGAGCTGGTCCCTACTCTGTCCCCCTGCAAGGCACCTGACTGTCTTGGGTCAGGGCAATCCTAGATATATACAGACTGGGAGAACTTGAGAGCAGCCCTGCAGAGAAGGACTTGGGGGTCCTGGTGGATGAAAAGCTGGACATGAGTCTGCAGTGTGCACTTGCAGCCTGGAAGTCCAACAGTATCTTGGGCTGCAGCAAAAGATGGATGGCAGCAGGGAGAGAGAGGGGATTGTTCCCCTCTGTTCTCCCCTCCTGAGGCCCCATCTGGAGTACTGCATCCAGGTCTGGAGCCTCCAGCACAAGAAAGATATGGAGCTGTCTGAGTGGGTCCAGAGGAAGCCACAAAGATGCTCAGAGGGCTGGAGCACCTCTCCCAAGAAGACAGGCTGAGGGAGCTAAGCTAGTACAGCCTGGAGAAGTCTTAGGGGAGACATCATTGCAGCCTTCCAGTATCTGAAGGGAGCTTACAAGCAGGAGGAGAACTGACCTTTTCACGTGGTTTGATAGTGATAGGACAAGGAGGAATGGCTTTAAATTAAAAGAGGGGAATGGCTTTACATTAAAAGAGGGGAGACTTCAATTTGATGTCACGGGGAAATTTTTCACTCAGAGAGTGGGTAGGCCCTGGCACTGCTGCCCAGAGAAGCTGTGGGTGAATTGAGGCGACATATTTTCTGGTTCAGCTAATGAACAGAATTATAAAATTCTGAGTGTTCTGGATGAAAGAGCAGATGATCCCCATCTTCACCTTCCCCATGCCCAAGCTGCATTCCTCTAACTAATTTCACAGACTGAGATGCCTGGAAACCAGAAACCACTGCTGGTGGATATGTGAGAAGCAACTGTGTAGGCCAGCAGTGGGTGCAGGAGCTAAGAAGATGAAGGGGAAGACGTGAAGCTGTGTCCAGCAGCCTCTCCTGCCCATTGGGACCTTCTTTGCAGCCCATCAGAGCTACTTGGAAGTGCAGCGAGACCCAAAGCTATCCCAGAGGCTGTAAAGTTTGCCTGGACCAAAAAGCCAGAGGATTAGGCTGGTGAGGGTCTCTCAGCAAAGCTACTCCTGCAATCAGTGCAGGGGCCCTTCAGCTGCTGGAAGGACGCAGTGCCCCAGAGGGACAGAGGACGGATGGCAGGTTCATGATGCAAGGGAAATACTGCGTTGGGGTTGACCTGCCATCAGTCTGGCTGCTCATCTCCTCTAGAAAGCACTTCACCTCAGTCTCATCCTGATGAATAGCAAGGGTTTGAATTTACCAAGTGAAGTGGCCGGCCCCTCCGGCCCGCTATTCATTACTCCAATTAACAGTCAGTTGCCTGAAAAATGGGCCAATCTGTTTCTTGAGGAGCCGCATAGAAAAACCCACAAGGCAAGGCAATTAGCATACGTGCCAGCCCTCACCCTCTGGGGAATTTCATTTAACTACTTGGTTGATCTAAGTACCAAAATATTGTTGGTTTGTTATGGAGCATATAATGTTTGTTAAATGACTGCAGTCCCCTGAGGCCCATATGCTGCCGATATTCTGCGTCCTCCCAAGCCGGGAGAGGCAATAAGGCAAAACTGTTGCATTGCACACATGGCCCCACATTTTCTTGACAGAACACAGCAGCTGGACACGGGCAGAACAAACCTTCACCACCCGGGGTGGGCGGAATAGCTTCCCTATGAAATAGTTGCACACTTGAGCAAGCCCATTGTCTGCCCAAAAAGCATTTCAACCGCCTCTTGTCGGGCAGCCGCCGCGCACAGAAAGCACGCGGAGCGGGCACTCGGACAACCTGTCTATGCTGCATATTGTGTGGGGCAATTAGTTTGCAAATTGCCCGTTTGCACATCCGTGCATGAATCGGTAAGGTTGCTCCCACAGGATTTGTTGTTATTATCACGATTAGTAAGCGAGGCCCATGAATAAATAAGGCAATTTGGCCGAATGCCTTTCTACCCGCACACATACGGTGCTTGCCTCTTCCACAGCAAGGAAAGGGCGAGATCCCTGGGTGGAAAATGCAGTGCCCGGAGGCATCATTTGGGTATTTCTGACCCTCTGAGCTGATGCCTGTGTAATGGCGACATGTGCGAAGTTTTTTTGTCAGTTTAATGGCTTTTTTCTTTTTCCCAGCGAGAAAAAGTGTATCACAGTTGTTGGCTTGTGCTGTCATTGCTGGTGCACGTGCACCAGCTCTGAGATGTGACCCCACTCCTGCAGCTGATCTGCTGCTTCTTTTGTGAAAAAATCCCATGTTGGGATTTCAATGGCCAAAAAGTGCCTGTGCTACCAACCTCAGCCATTTAAGTGCAGGCAAAATATATCTGGCTTGATTCAAGAATATCAGGTTAATTTTGGCCTGAATTTGCTGGAGTCCTGTCACAGAATCTTTAAGGTTGGAAAAGTCCACCAAGATCATCATGTCCAAGCCCACCCCGCCATGCCCACTATGCATATCCCTCAGTGCCACATCTTCACAGTTCTTGAACACCTCCAGGGACAGTGATTCCACCACCCCCCTGTGCAGCCTGTGCCAGTGCCTCACCACTCTTTCAGAGAAGAAATTCCTCCCAGCTTCCAACCTAAAGCTCCTCTGGCTCAAGCAGAGGCCATTCCTTCTCGTTCTATCACTATTAACCAAGGGAAGAGGCTGACCTTCACTTCACCGTAACTTCCTTTGCAGTCAAAAGTAAGGCAGCCTGACTGGACTGTCCCTCTCAGTCTTAATGATGCATTCAGTTCTGCAGTGCATAAACCCAACCTGCAGATCACTGCTACTGAATCAGCAGATGAAAAATATGGATGAAGTGTTACTCTGTCATACTTGGAGTTTTGGTCAGGTATTTAATTTAATCGATGTGTGTTTAATAACAGGAGGTTAAAATCTGACCGCCTGCAGTTTAGCACTCAATTCATGAATCCTCTGCAAATCTTATGGAAATCCACTAACATTCAGTATTTCTTTGCAGCCCATTGGTTAGCTCAACACTAGTTGGTTGAGATTAGGCTGGAGGTGTTGAATCCTTTAGTGTTGATTTGGGGATTTTAAGTTACGTAGATTAAAAACCGGTTAATAAGAGCACAACCAATGTTGTATAACACTCATTTATTTTCAAAATGCAATGAAATTGAATTCCTTCATGAAGCTGTAGCATTATTTCATCAATATGGTCACATTCTTTGAGCCAGCTCCTAATCTGATGAACAAGGATCATTTGTATTTTCTGAAACCAAAGCTATGTCCCCAGTGCTATGTCCCGAATTCTTTGCAAATCAACTCTTACCTGAGCATTGCAGCATTTCCTGATGGAAAGTTAAAGAGCTGCTTGCTCACTGCACTTACCACCAAAAAATGTGATCACTGCTTCTTTCCTTGTTTAAAACTGCAAACATATTGACTAAAAGTATAGATACATTCTGAATCGTAGATGGGACCTTAACAATTACTGTGCTGTATGAAAGTTAACAAGCAGGGGGTACATGGTAAATGTAGATACTTTCTTCTTAATTTCTTTGACTGCTTTTGTCAGGGCCTTTTTCGATGCTGTCTTTACAGTGCTGTATCACTCCTCTCCATTCCCCACCTGCCAGGCTATGATTCCTGGTGCAGCGATTTTGGTGGAGCTACTGCATTTTAAAGCAATTGGGGATAGGATCCTATGTCTCATTTGTTGACAGTCCCAAAATGTGAGGAGTTCAGGCAGTGCATGGTGTAACGAAGAAACAGATTTCTTGGGGTAGGTCACCATCCTTTGGTCACAGCTGTGGTCCAAATGCTTTGTGGAACATGGAACTGCTGCAATTTATTAAAGACATGCAACCAAAATGATAATCGGATAAAAAGATCATTTATTGTCGAACGATTATGGAGCTGCATTATGTGATTTCATATCTTTCCCTTCAAAATCTCTGCATTTCAAACCAGCTTGTGGTTTTACTCCGTGCCATTAACACTTTGGTATTACACAGTATATTTCACATGGTAAATTCTGTGGAATATGGATTATGTTATCAGGAAATAAATGCAAATTTCTCAGGTTGGCCATGGCTTTGCTGGTGGTAATCAGGAAATTGTTTGTCCTTAAGCTACGACAGAGAATTGGATTCTTAAATAGGGAAAAAATGCTTTTAAGGTGATTTCTTTACAATAAAAACATGATAGTCTTAAAGCTCAGTGATAATCTTTGTGAGTCTGTTCCATGTGAACCCGGGGAGCAAGCGGGTTCCCAGCTGATGTAAGTCAGTGTAGTCCCATTAGCTGGCAAAGCTGGGTCAGCACGCGGCAGCTGAGGATCCAGCCCCTGTGCTTGCAAGGAATCATCATCTTGCTGTCATAACCAGGGGAAAAACTATAAAAGGATTTTGTGAGGGCAGATAATATGAGAGAGAAAATAAGATGGGCTGCGAACCAAAGTGGAAGGCTGGTTCAGTTGCCATTTACTGAGAACTTTTTAATTGGAACATGTACCAACAGGAACAAATCGTTTCAAAATGCAAGTCAGGGCTGCTAACCTGATGCAGTACTATTTAGTATCTCTCACTACAGCGGGGTTACACCCTCAAACAGTGCACCTTTAATAACAAAACTCCTAAATTAATCTCCTTTAGAGGTCTGTGTGACATTGCTAGCTCTAATCTAACCCTTCCAGGTTATTGTCAGTGCACTTATGGGCGTAAAACCTTCTTTGGGAGAATTAGGCATTTTCTCATTATGCACACTAATAACTTTTCTCTGAATATCACCAAATTTCCATGAAAATCTGGTTGACATTCTCCGATAAGTTGCAGAGTTTACTGAGTTGATAAAAGAGGGTCTTAAGAATTATCTCTAAGAAATTGTCCTCTAGCTACTTTTTTTCTGCAGGTGAGAACTGCTCTGATGAACTGATGAAAAATAGAAGTATTCTTCTTTGGAACAAGCAGATGTGGGGTATGTGTGGAAAAGAAAATCCTGAAGCAGTTGAGACCCTGTTGGATGCAGACCTCTGGGTGGTGGTTGCCAGGCCACAGCAGAGGGCAGGGAGCCACACTGAGGCAATGGCCTGGGCATGAAAGCACCTGTTCCTTGCTCTGTCCATGGGATCTCACTGCTGTGTGTTGAGGGAAAACGTGTGGCCAGTAGAGCTGGCTGTGGGCATGGACGTTGCCATGCAGCTCAGCATCAAGGGGGAATCATAGAATCATAGAATATCCCAAGTTGGAAAGGACTCACAAGGGTCATTATGTCCAACTCCTGGCTCCATGCAGCACCACTCAGACCCTATGGCTGAGAGTCTTGTCCAAATGCTCCCTGAGCTCATGCCCACCACCCAGGGCAGCCTGTTCTGTGCCTACTGCCCTCTGAGGCAGAACCTGTCCCTAAATCACCACAACTCTCCTCTGACACAGCTCTGTGCCTTCAGGAGCAGGAAGGTCCAGAGATCTGCTCAAGGATCTCCTCCAGTGCACCCAGATTTAGCAGTTTTTTAAGGTTTGAGGGACTGGATGTAGACACCTAAAGTACAAAACCAAACCTAAAGCCTGTGTTGGATCTGATCTTCAAATCCTGTGTGTCAGCTTCTTCAGGGAAAATAATGCACTCTTTCCCTGCCCCTCATATGTGCAGATTTAGCAAACTCAGCAGGAAGGGGACCCTCTCGTTTTGTCTCTGTCATGCTAACAATAAATAACTCAGCAAAGAGCTGTGATTGCCAATCTTGTGTCCATCTGTGCTGTAGAGCAGTCCATGGGCAACAGGGCTCTTTAGGTCACTGGGTATCTGTCCCCAGGTGCAACCAGTGCCAGCTCCCTCACTTGGTCACAAGATGGATCAGGGAAATGAGGTCACGGCAGAGACAGGCTGCAGCTCTGCCATCTGCAGAAGAGTTTGCGAGAGTCCCGCACGCAGGATTGGTGGCAGGTGTCCAAGGCACAAGGACTATTGGATGCTCCTGTCCCTCCTGGTTAGGAAGGACAAGGAGGACTTTGCTGGCAGATGGTGCCTGTGGTGCGGTCTGCAACATCTGCACTCGTGTACAGCTGCAAACCCAGCGTTTGTGCTCCTGAGATATCACATGGCTGGAATATTCACGTTAGAAAATCTTTGTTGAGCTCATGGCTGAGATGTGACGCCATGCCAAACTCCAGAACACTGTACATGGAACAAGCTGGTGCATCCTCATTTCCCACCACTTGAGTGGTGGCTTGAGTGCAGTTGTGGTGGAGGAACAAGGCAGAACATTGTGCAGAGTTTATAACTGCGATGCTTGTATGCTCTGTGTCAGCTGTGTGAGGAGGAAGGCCTCAGCTCTGAGGTGTGAGCATACAGGACAGGCCTGGCAGGGCTGTCTCTTCCACCTCCTGTTGCCCAGCGGCTTGTTAAGGGCTTGTGGATGGCTGAAAATTGAAGCAAAGCCCCTCAGGTGCCCAGGACAACTCACCTCATCTTGCCTCAGTGACCAGGTCACCTGAAGCACAGCGTGCCATCCAGGTTTGGCATCCACCTGACACTGCAGAAATCTTGGGCTGATCCACCATGCTGTTGTCAAGTAGTTTTGCCTTGTTTTAATTCTTCGCTTTTCCTTGACATCAAATTGTTCAACGTGGCTTGGCTTGAAGAAGGGCTGAAATTCCTTCGCAGGCTCTGCACTGTCTCAGAGGAGGCATAATTAAGCCCCAAATACACGACCCGCCTTCAAAGAATCAGGGAAAGTCACAGGAAGGGTTAAACACTTTATTTAGATGGCTTTGTTTGTTACGTTAGTGCTTTGCTTGTTCTGAGAATTAACAGAAGATAAGCTAAAAGTTCATTTATAAGAGTATTAAAGGATAATTATGATGGAGTAAATGCAGCGGGTCAAAAGGCATTATGATGAACAGAATCATAATATAGGGCTTGGGAAAATAAGCTAAAATGTACAATGCCTAACATCACTTCTGAACGCCATGGAGGGTGGACGTCTTTGGTTTTCTCTCTTCTTCATTTCCACTCTAAATTAACGTTTCCTCCATCAACACTGCCAGTCGTGCTCGAACACATAATGATAATCAATTGCAGCAACTTAAATTAAACTTTTGGGCAGGCACAAATATGTGACCTTTTAATATCAACAAAATGATAAAAAAGATTTGGTAGGAAATCTGTTTCAATCAGATTAGAGGAGAAGTGGGTAAAGCTGATTACAAGACCGCTAAACACAGTATTTGGGCAGTATTTGTTCAGAAACAATAGCGTTAATTCTACTTTAACAAGTATTATCTGAAAAATCAATAATTAATGGGAACCCATTATCAACTTGTAATTTAGCGCTCGGATTAAGTTGGGGGAGAAGTGAAAGCGAGCGGGCAACCTGCTTTTACTTGACCTGTCGGCCGATGGATTAATGGGGTGAGGGCAGGTTTCGTGCTGACTTAAAAGAGAGGAGGTGGAAATTCCTCTATTTGTCCCCTTATTGCTTGGTGTCGCTGCAGCCCTCGGCAGACATCTTGAGCAGTGTCTGGGGCATGGTGGAACCATGCCTGCAAATCCTCAGAGTGTGTGGAGCTGGCCCACCGGGGAGATAGGTGCTGTTACCTATTAGCCCCCTCCTTAACATCTCTCTGCACGCTCTCTGCCGTGCTCCCCTTGGCTGATCAGCGATGGCATGTGTGAACACGTGTGCTGCCAGATCCTCACCAGCCTGCCCCCCGCTGCCCCCACCACACCGGCTCTATTTGGAGAAACAACACGATTTGTCCTTAGATGTCGTGTGTGCGGGGGTCCGAAGTGCCGCACGTGCCACTTCCCACCAGAGTAGGTCATCACAACAGATGCCTAACACCACGGTTTTGCAAAGACAGCGTTCTTGTAGAGGATGCAGATGTTCTGATCTCAGTGTTTTTGGAGATGGCTTTGAGAATAGGAGCATCATTGCTTGTGACATTTTGGGTGGGCAGCATTAAGCCAGAATTTCCAGCTTGCTGCCAACCTGTCCGTGTTCTCCTCCTGGCTTTTCTCCACAGTGGATCACCCACCTGGTTTAGAATCACAGAATCATTAAGGTTGGAATGATCTGTAGGGTCATCATGTCCAACCACCAGCCCAACCCCACCATGCCCATGAGCCACATCGCTCAGTGTCATATCTTCACTTTTCTTGAACCGCTCCAGGGACGGTGACTCCCCCTCTCCCTGGGCACCCTGTGCCAGCGCATCACCACTCTTTCTGAGAAGAAATTCCTCCCAGCATCCAACCTGGTTCTCCCTCGGCACTACTTAAAGCCATTATCTCTTGTCCTATCACTAGTAGGGTTAGGACAGAGTCGGCAGACTGCTGAGGTTCAATGCAGTGAGGGATTGAACACCAGTATTTGGGGATACTAGGAAGTGCCAGGTGGCTTGTGGGCACATGGATGGAACTGGGTGTAGGAGAGCCACGGACTGATCCCACCAAAGTGAGAGGGATGCCTTGGGTTGGGACAGGGATTCTCAGAGGAGCACAAAGGCGGGATGCTCTCAGCAAGGGGAACAGATTGAAGGCAGATTGTGTGGGTGAAGCAGCACCGTGCTCCGCAGCTAGGGAGTGGCTTCAGAAATGGCATTTAATCATTCAACATTAACACAAGACATCTGTCACCGTCCCCGGCAGTGACGGGGCCACACGACAAAACAATATGTTCTGGCGCTCCTAATCACTGGAAAAACACTACTTTTTGCGGAGAGTTCTTTTAGTGCCCAGCACAAATCCTTCTATTTTATTATAGCAATCCCAGCCAAATCCTCCAATAAATGGAGTTTTTATTAATGTGCAGCTGTTAAATGAGAAAAAAATAAAACTCAGAAATAAAAATGAATCCCTGAATAATCAGGCTGATCCCAGGCAGTAAGAACAAGCAGGCCGACCAAATACTTACAGCTTTCTGGTATTATTTAAAAATACGCTCGGGGCTTTTCTTTCACCCTCTATTTCCTACAAAGGTTTGATTAGATTTTGCTCGGTCCCCACCACTTCAGTCCTTTCCTGCACATGGGTCCTGTTGAATCCCCCTGCCCTACAAGGAACCCGAAACCCCTGTGACATGAGCAGGGAGCCTTGCAATGAAGGGAAGAAATCTCCCTTTTGATGCACACTGTTCCTGCTCTTCCTGGCTCACAGCGTGGCCACGATACAGCATGGGTGTGGGAGCTGAGTAGTGAGATGGCCACCAAGGAGATGGCAATGAAACAGCCCAAAGAAGGGTACTGAGATAGCGGAGCTGTGGGAGACCTGGTGGAGCCTCCATCAGATGTATGGCATGCTTCCATCACATCCACTACGTGTTTCCAAGGAGCCGAGACCTTGGGCAGCGTTGAGAGCCCACCCAGAACAAAGCCTCCAACAGAAGGGTAAAGCCAGCCCGGCAGCTTCCCCAGCTGTCCCACCTGGGATGCTTAGAGCTGAGCTGTGTTCACTAGGATGCTGCTTGCTGCCAGCCATCAGACCTTGACTATCGAGGAGTACTGATGGCGGAAGGTAGAGCAGGGAGGAATGCCCCAGGCAGATAGTACTCTGCCCATGAAATGGCATGACCACCTCTGCTATTCTTTCTGATTAAATTAGAGCCAAAGTAAAGCCCTAATTCTTCTGATTAAAGCTTAGAAGTTAAGCTCTTTGGGCAGGATGCGTGCCTTGATCTGCGCTCTCCTAAAACACTTTGTCCACTTGATGATGAGACACTAATAATACACCCCTAGATCTTTCTTCTCAGACGCGTATGAGGTCTGGTCCTTAGGATGTATGATGTCCTGGGGGCATCCCATTACTCCTGTCCCAATGGCAGTGTTTGTGTCACCACTCAGCTGTTTGCAGAAGGGTGAAGGTGGGAGAAACAGCTCCAAGCAAAGGAGAGGTGCAGATCTGCTGCGGTTTGGGCTCTCCACAGAGAAATTGCCTGAGGAGAGATACCACCGCCTCCAACTTCTGCCTCCAGCATTCTGAACATCTTTGATCCCTCCTCCTCCTCTGCACCACAGACAGAGGCACAGCCGAGTATTGTTTGTCCCAGATCAATGCATTTACCCATGTGGAAAATTGTTATTAGCTCGGCTTTTCTTTCCCCTTGAGCCGCTCCTGCAGAGCAAAGGGCATCTCCCAGGGTTTCTGCAGCCACCGCAGCTCCTGCACCTTCACATGGATGAACCTTCAGGGACAGTCAAGGAGGGGGAGCAGAGGGTCCTGAAAGGAACTGATGGCAGGCAGCCCTCCTGCAATGACACCAGTGTTTTTTGAGGTGCTGAGCAAAAGGAAGCAAGAGCACTTGCTGCCATTTCCAAATCGGAAGAAAATGCAATTTGTGACCCCACAAGGGAGATGATTATTTCTTCCTCTTAATCTTTTTCCTCCTCCTTTTTTCCTCCTCCTTTTTTCCCAGAGTGTGACAGTATCCATCGTGCAAGTCCCTGTTTGAGCTGATTAGGTAACTGTTCGTTGTCAGCAACACTCAATCTGTTCATTTTGGACAATATGGCCCCTTTTGGCATCGATGTACCTTGCTTATGTTGCAGAAATCACATCAAAGCAAAGAGCAGAAGCTGGCAGGAGAGCTGGGAAGTCCTTCATGCTCTGTATCCTTTCTAATCAGAAAACTAAACCACACAAAGAGCAATAGCTGTGCTTTGCCTGGTGCGTGTTTTACAAAGGGGGCTACCAACCCAAGAGCTGAAGAAGCCGGTATGTCTTCACTTATATGAGAAGCAGGAACCACACGTGGGGTTGCATTTGATGACATTTCTCTCTTTTCTCCACCTGGTTTCTTTGGGATGGAGTTGTTTTGGCAGAGGGCCACATTGCTTGTGTGTCACCTCCCAACTTTTGAATTTGCCTTTGAGCACTGGGCTGTCAGGTGGTGATGGCCAGAGCCTGGCCTGGTCCTGTGTTACAGCACCTGTTTGGTTCAGGAGAGCAGTTCTAGAAAGCGGCGTTGAAGGGAAGAGTGAGAGTAGCTGCTTGCATGCACGGTGTCCCCATCTTTAATTAGGTTAGCTACTTTCATGGCAAGTGCTGTCATATGGAGCTGAAAAATCAATACCATATGGCACCACACTCAGATAGCAAACTTGGAGATTAATTAAAGGAGAAGGAACTCTGTCAGGTCTCGTAGCGCAGCGCCTACGATTAGGCATGGCTGAACTAGTTTGGAAATGCAAAGGATGACTGGGTGACACCTTCACCCCGATCTCAGCTGGGCTCTTCTCCATCTGGGGGCAGAATGAAAGCAGATCTGCCTTTCTCTGCCCCCGGCAGAGTCGCTGGAGATAGCAAAAAGCCATTTCATGTGTTCTACTAGATCTCACCATGCCTAGATCGGCACCTGGAGGAAGAGGAGGAGGTGGCAGTGGGGTGGATTGAAGTGGCAGGGGGAGAAAGGAGGCTAGGAGGTGGAGAAGGGCAAAAAAGCAACCTTCAAGCCACCCGTGAGCAGACAGCTCTCAGCAGGACCTCCTGCAGCCAGCCTCAGGCACTTCTCCATCACTCCTCCACCTCCTGGACTGATGCCTTCCAAGACAAACCAGCTTTTCCAAGGTTTGGCTCAAAACTTCCAACAGATTTCACTGTCCTCAAATGAAGTCCTTAATGGAACCAAAAAATTCTCTCTCAAATGTAAAAGATACCCGAGAAGCTGGTGAAATGCTCTTTTTAAATTATTGTTTCTATAAGACAAAAAATCTGACTCCACTGCTTGGAAGGTTTCATTTCCAAGGCTCAGAGCAGAGTGGGACAATGTCTACCGCTCTTTTGGGAGATGCTGATATAATGAATGTGGCAGCTATTGTGTGTGCTTGGGAGCCTCGCAGCCGTTTTTCTGCTGCTTATATTTTCTTTTCTTTTCTGCTTTAACGAGTGTTTCTCTAATTGACTTGATGATTTCTGTTTAATTAGCACATTTTGGAGGAATGATCAAAAAATAATAAGATAAAGTAATCGGACAGGCATAGTGCAGAGGAAGAATAGCTCCTTTGTGGGGCTAATTGGAGTGGACAGTCCATCGGCTAGTTTGGGCTCTGCGTGATCAGACCTTCCCAGCTCTGCCGTGCGCCCAGGACTCCAAGCATCCACACAGACCCAGCTCCAGCAGTCAACTCAATTGGCTCTAATGAGCTGTGAGGGAGCACCCAGCCTGGATCCGCCAGGGTTTGCTGTTGCTCATGTTTTGTAGGACGCCGCTCCCGAGGAAACAAGTGGACGGGCGCCAGGTACCACCAAGCACAGCATTCCCAGCTCTACTTGCTGACCACGTGCCCGTCACACCTCCAGCTGTGGCTGTAGGTGTAGCACCTGGATGGTCATTTGTTTGCCTCATGTTTGGCTAGGAATTAATTAGGAGATCGGCTCCAGGCTTCTGTGACAGCTGTCTGCGTGCGGCACTTCCCAGCACTTTGATTAAATCTGCAGCACTCCAGATGTGAGAGCCCTGCGTGTCGGCACATTGCTCTTAAACTCCACTTAAACCGTGACTGCTCTTCTGCTTTTAATCAAAGGCAAATGTCTTAAGACAGAAAGCTGTGCAGAGGAATTAGTGAGGATGTCTCTGGGGCATGTGGTAAGAGCTCCACTTGCTGCACTCTGGCACGGCAGGCAGAGGGGACAGCCAGATGTGGCCATGCCACCTGTCTCCGTGAATCCATCGCCCCAAAATGGAGATTATTTGGCCATATTTTGGGAGTTGGAGGAAAATCTCTTTTCCTTCTGCCTGAGTTTACTGATGCAGACACCTGCCCTCCAGATTCCTTTCCTTGCCAATCTGAGTGTCCCTTCCCTCTACCCCAGCAGGAGCAGTGCAGGGCTGTGGCATGGAGCACTGGGGACCAGTGATGCTGTCCATGGGCACGGGAGACTCTTCCACCTCCAGCAGTCACAGTCAGAGGGTTTGGGCTGTCCTTTATTATTGACCTGATTCATATCTAAAGCAGGAAGGTGAAAGCTGCCTTATCCCATTACAAATCCCCTAACTGTCCCTTCCATATTCTCCTCCTTCATTCCCCTGCCTCCCTCATCTTTACAGAAAGTGAACCCGTGACGAATGCGCATCCTTCCAAGGTTCTCCCTCACATCACTGCAAATAGTGAACTCCAGGGCCTCCCAGCTGCTGGCTCAGGGCTCGCCAAACACACATCTGTAATCCCACAGGGCCTTGGCAGGGCTCACCCCGGAGTTCCAGCCCTGGGCATCCATCCCAGCAGGGCCATGCCAAGGGGGTGCAGGGCATGGGGCACGGGACCGGATGCTGGGGCTCCCGCTCTGGCTGGCACATGTGGGAGAAGGGGAGGGGGGGGGCACTGTGGGGAAATTAGAGCAAGAGCGATGTTTGATGTTCTGCTCTTTAAGCGATTAATAATCTTTCGGCATCGGAGAATCAGCTGAAAATCTTCCCTGGAAAATAATGAGCAGAGAAACATTTACTGATTAGTCTAATCCCAGATAATCCTATCTGATGAGCGTATATCGAGATATCCTTTAACTGATTTATTGTCCATAGGACTGGGGGAGATGCCCCTCCGAGATGCCCCTCTCCACCTTGGTGGAGGAGCTCCGCATCCCCCCACCCAACCCCACACCTCCCACGTCCTGACACACCGCAGGGCATCCCGTGGCATTGCCCCATATCCAGGCCACGGCGCCGGCACGGGGAGATTTAATCGCTATTTCCATTTCTGCGTCTATCGGCTTTCTCTTGGGTTTGGGCTTTTATGTTTCATAAACTGATTAGGAGCAATTATACGCGCTTTATCCCCAAACTTTCCAAATGACTGGGCCATATGCATATTTAAGGCTTCATCATCTCTCCCAACAGCTCAGCCTTCACGTTAAACTGCTGAAATCAAGCTGATTCTGGGACAACGTCAAAAATTAGGGGTTTATCTACTAAGATCGGCTCGGACAGGAAATTTGTTGTGGGTGGTGGCCGGATTAGGGCTTCTAATTACTGCGGCAGATCCTCCCCGCCCAGCAGTGAAAGTCTCCCCTTCCAGCAAACCTGCACTAAACGCGCTCAGGGGCATAGAGGTGCCCGAGGGGACGTCGGGGGGACGTCGCTGTGCCCAAGCCCCGAGCGTGCTCGCATCCCACACTGTGGCTTCGGGGACGCGTCGACCCCCGCCCGCCACCTCCCGTCTGGGGTGTGAAGCGCGGTCGGTTGTCGCCCCCCCTTCCCCTCCCCCCGACGGCCCCAGCGCCGGGCACGGCAATTATCCTAAATGAAAGTTATTGTTCTGCTAATCCCGGGAACAGCTTGCGAGGAGAGATTTGGGTCTTTCTTTAATAATGCAAAGTTAATGCGGAGTCCCCTTGTAATTATCTTTATCAGAAGGACCCTCGGTTAATCTGACCGTCCAGCGGGAAGGCCGGGATCAGGCGGCCCGTGTAAGCCGGTCGTAAATCGGTTCCATAAACAGATGAAGGGAAGGGAGAAAAATAAAATAAAATAAAATAAAATTGCAGCCCAGGTGCCAGACTCTGGGAGCCAAAAGGAGGGAGGATGCCAGGCACCTCCCAGCGGCCCCGGGGGGCGAGAAGGTCCTGCCCCAAACGGACGGGGCATGTGGGGGAAGAGGAGGGGGGGTGCCCCGTCTAGGATGTGGGGCCCGCGGACGGGGGGGCACACAGGCGAACGCGGACAGGGAAGGGCCGAGGGGAGAGTCCCGAGGGGGGACCCGAGGGGACGGCGGGGAGGGGCCGCGCGGGGGGGCCCGAGGGAGGGGCCCGGGGCCCGAGGGCCGCTAATCCGGGGATTGGGAGCGCTCCCCCGCCGCCCCGGGCCGCGATTGGGGCCGGGCCCGGCGGCGGGCCGATAAAAGGGGCGGCGGGCGGCGGTGCCCGCTCCGGGCCGGGCCAGGCGGCGGCGATGCCGGGCCGGGCAGAGCCGTCGGGGGGCCGCGCGGCGGTGCCGGTGCCGCTTCCCGTCGCGGTGGCGGCGGCCCCGGGGCCGGCGTCGGTTCGCAGCGCCCTCCCCGAGCGGTCGGCGCGTCCGGGAGGAGCGGGACTGCGGGCCAAGGGCTTCGCCATCACCGACCTGCTGGGGCTGGAGGCCGAGCTGCAGCCCCCCCCCGGGGCCGCTCCCGGGCCCGCCGGCGGCTACGAGGGCGGCGGGGCGCTGGGGCTGGGGCTGGGGCTGCTGTGCGGCTTGGCGGGACCCGGAGCTCCCTGCCTGCTGCCCGCCCCGCTGCCACTGCTGCCCGCCCGCGGTCCCCGCCCGGGCGCCCCTGGGCCGCCGCCCGCCGCCCGCCGCCACAAGGAGAGTGCCTCCGGTGAGCCGCCGTCCCCCGCCCGCGGCGCCCTCGGGTCCCCCGGGGGTGGTGGCACCGCGGGGAGCCCTTGGCGGGATGGGATGTGACTATCGTACCCCCTCCCTCCTTCCCCATGCTGCCGCCAGATGAGGACAGCCTGTCCGGGGACGCCAGCGAGCTGAAGATGCCGGCTTCGCAGATCAAGAGGAAGAAGCGGCGGCACAGGTGACCGCCGGCCACCCCCGTGCGTCCCCGTGGGTGTGCCCGCGAGGAGCAGGGCATCCAAGCTGGGGGAGGCGGGAGGGGTTGATGCTATGCCCTGCTCGCCTGGACCCCGTCGCAGGACGCTGTTCGCTCTCCGCAGGACGGTGTTCACCGCCCATCAGCTGGAGGAGCTGGAGAAGGCGTTCAACGAAGCTCACTATCCCGACGTCTATGCCAGGGAGATGCTGGCGGTGAAGACGGAGCTGCCCGAGGACCGCATCCAGGTAAGCGGCTCCTCGCTGCCCGGGCGGCCGCTGGCACCGGCTGTGCTCCGCCATAGGGCAAGAGAGTGCGGGCGGCAGGGAGGTGGTGGCACTGGGGGGCTGATCTGGCGGATGACAGCCCGGCACACCGGGGCAGGGAGTTGGAGTTGGCTTTAAGGTCCCTTCCAATCCAGCCGTTCTGTGATTCTATGATTGCATTGCCCGGGTTCCGAGCGGAAGTGCAGACGAAGGGACTCAGTGCCCTGCTGTTTGGACAGGAGCTTGGAGCAGTGCAGGAGGTGCAGGCTGCTTCCCACCTTGCTCACACAGCTCTTCAAGAGGCACTTTATGGCCCAATCCTGCCTTGTTGCGGAGCAGCTCGTTGGGGTGGGGGTTTGGGTGATGCTTAGGTTGCATCGACACCTCTGGAGGCTTTAAGAACAAGAAGGAGATGAGGAGAGGGACTCGAGCATCCTCTGCCATCATGCGTGAATGCTTTATGGACCCCTTTTTCTGCATACGCAAATGGCTTTGCACAGAAGGGCTCTGCAGGAGGGTGGCATGCAGGGGCTGCCCTCAGTGACTCAGGCTGGGGACACTTTCATAGGTCAGGATCAGCCTCGTGTAACGTCTGCTCCCTCTCCCCCCCTTCCTCTCCTCCCTCACTGACACCCACGTGTGCCTTCCCCAAATTCCCCACTGTGGCTCTGCCCTGGCCACTCTCGCATTGCCAACCCTGCGTGCCCCCAACCCCATGGCCGCCCCTGGGCGCGCTCCACCATGGCTCGAACGCCCATCTCCTCCCCATCCCACCCCTCCGTGCTCTCCTGGCTGTTACCCCTGAAGGTTTGGTTTCAGAACCGAAGAGCCAAGTGGCGGAAGCGGGAGAAGTGCTGGGGCCGGAGCAGCGTGATGGCTGAGTATGGGCTGTACGGAGCCATGGTGCGGCACTCCATCCCTCTGCCCGAGTCCATCATCAACTCGGCCAAGAGCGGGCTGGTGGGATCCTGCGCCCCGTGGCTGCTGGGTGAGCCTCAGGCAAGAGCGGGGCATGTGGGAGCTGCAGCGGATGGCAGTGTTAGTGCTGTGTCAGAGCTACCCTGGGGCTCCGGTGTAACAAGAATCTGGAACTGTTGGAGTGGGTCTCTGCACACGACAGGGGGGTTGGAACCAAGTGATCTTTAAGGTCCCTTCCGACCCAAGTCATTCTGAACCTGGGGTCCTGCATGGAGGTGATACTTGAAGACGGGGCTGGGATGGGCTGTCACAACACTTCTCTGTCTTCCCTGCTGAGTGGGAGGGAAATGTACAGATTGATCCTGTTGCAAACCGTCCTGAGTGGTGCAGAGAGCAAGCTGCAGGGTCTGGGCTGGGGTCTGTGGCATGAGTTTTCCTCTGGATGTAAGTGTGAGCTGGGGTAGGCAGCAGGAGGGCAGAGCAGCATGTTCCCCTCCCGCACTGAGCACTCCCAGGCAGAAATAAGCAGCCGGCTCCTTTGGTTTGCTCTCCCCCCTCTGCAAGGCATGCACAAGAAGTCCATGGAGGTGAGCAGGAAGGCAGAGAGCCAGGAGAAGCCGACAGATGGCTGGCAAGCAGAGCAGGATGGAGAGGAACTTCAAGGGAAGCAGGCCAGTTCTCACAGGAGCTCCGAAAAGCTTGGCCCTGCGAAAGATCCTGAAGACACAGCCATCGACCTCTCCAGGACAGCCAAGCAGGAGAAGAGGAGCGTACTGAGGCAGTGCGTCAACGGGGAGCCCGCCACGGAGCAGAAGGACAGGGACCACTGAGCTTGGGCAGCCCTGGAAGAGGCCAGAGCTCACAGCTTTCTGGGGAGATCAGAATATTTATTGGTTTATTGATATATCTCTATATTTTTCTGAAATAATTGAACTTCTATCTGAATTCAGGGCATTTTAAAACTGGAAACCTTCCTCCCGACTCTGTCCCCTCACTTGTCAGCAGAGCACAGGGGAAGCCAGGGTGGAGCGTGGGAGGTGTGTCCCAACACAGCCAAGAGCAGTGTGAAAACAGGACCATCCTTTGGGCAGCACAGATGGCTGCTCAGGAAGAGCCCCCCTTCTCCTCTGGGATGTGTCCCAGGCTATCCAAGAGCACAAACAGCAAGAAAGCCATGGGAATCGCTCTGATACCCGGGTGCAGAGATAGTGCAGGTCATGGATGCCTTCTCTGAGCACTTCCACCCCTGCACAGCACCCATGTGGTGATTCCCTCTGCTTCAGGCACGTGATTCTTTCACCTCAAGGAGCAGCAGGGCTTTTAAACGCAGTAGGGTCCATCCTCAGGCTGGTGTAACTGGACCAGTTTATACCTCCTGAGGATCTGGCCTGCCAATGCAGCCTTACCACTGGATTTACACTGTGTAGCTTCCTTAACTCACGTTTGGGAGAAGGGGGTAAAAACATTTTTGTTTATGCAATGATTTTGTACACTCTTGAATGTTATCTTCCATACTATGCATAATAGAACAGAAAACCAAGCCATAGCCCCCTGGAACAATTGAACAGTCTTGGGAACTGACAGAATACTTTGTAATTGTCTGTAAATAGTGTAATGTCAGAGCTGTTTCTTGGTCGTCCTATATTTATGTCTTAAAAGCACTTTAGTGGTCTGGATTTTTGAATGTGGCTGTTCCTGTTTTGTCCATCATTTATTTATTACACATCTTAAGTAAAATTGTGGCATATCTTTGGTTTTCATGCTCCTCATTGGTGATTTTTCAATTTTACTTTGGCGGACGTCACAGTAGTTGCCTGGAAGTAGGGTCCTGCACAGACCCATGTCTGAATGCAGTTGGTCACTCCCCTGAGGCTGTGCAGTTACCCAGGGGAGCAGAGCAGAGCCCTCATGTGTCTTCCCCCAAGCTGAGTTCCAGTTCAGCAGATTCTACATGCCCAAAGGCAACTGACTGTTGCTCATCAAAGACCCCAAATGCCCATCCAGAAATGCCCAGTGCACTGGAAGGTGCAGAGTTGGGCCCTGTGTCCCTTGTGGTTAAACATAAGGAGCTTGCTTTGGGTTAGGTGAATGGATGGTGAAGACACCTGGGGGGCACCTCAGCCTCCCAGCAGATACGCTGATCAGGATGGTGCCGGCAGCCCCTTGATCATCTGCAGCCATGTGCAAGGGTGTTATGGCCATCTAGGTGCTCAGACTCAAGCTGCAACTGGTCCTCCTCGCTGCCATGTCGAGTTGGCCCAGATATGTGCTGTGACAGCTCTCCTGGAACACCTCCAGCTTTCCCTGCTGGCCAAAACCTAACTGAAAATTATCAGAAGGTTTTATTACAATCTGAGTAATCCCAATTTGGAAAGTTTCCTGATGCAGCTCGGTGTGAGCACAGTCGTGTCATGATGTTGTCACCTGTCTCTGCTGCCAGGATGCTCCTTGCACACTGGGTGCAGTGTAGAGGGCCAAGGGTGCACAGGGGAACGGCTGGCTGGGAAGAGCAGAGAAATAATGATCTTTAAGGTCCTTTCCAACTTAAGCCATGATTCTAATAGAAATGGCATCTGCAGATTTCCTGTTTTTCCCTCCCTCCACTCAGTCAGGCCCCGCTGAGGGGTGGGAGGGAACATATGCATGGCAAATACAAGCTTTGCAGAAAAACAAAACAAAACAAAACAAAAAAACCCCCACACATATGATGGAGTGGGGGAGATCAGTTCATGAAAGGACCAGCAGCAGGGCTTATTGCAGCAGCAATTAGGCTCTGCGAGAGCCGAGACTTAGCACATTGGAGGCCTAATCCTGCCTGAGCAGCATCTGCAAACCCTTTATTTGGGCCGTGCCACGCTGGCACTAGATGCTTGCGATGCTTTTTTTTTCCTGCCTTGCCTGCGTGCAGATGGCCTGGCGCTCTGCCTCACACTGGACACAGTGCTGTGAGCCGTGAGCAACCCACTACTGCAATGGGGAAACACCATGGCCCTGTCCCCCTGTGGGATGCAGAGCACTGCTGGAAGGGCTCCCAGCTCTCTGTGCTGTGAGGGGTGGTTCATAGGGAGGGGTGCTGGCCCGAGGCACATTTCATAGAGGCACACAATGGCTCGGGCTGGAAGGGACCTCAAAGCCCATCCAGTTCTAACCCCAGCCGTGGGCCAGGCTGCCTTCCAGCTCAGGCCGCAAAGGACTCCATGTAACCTGGAGGAACACCTCTGGGGATGGGGCACCCACAGCTTCTATGGGCAGCTGTGCCAGTGCCTCACTGCCTCACACTGAGGAATTTCTTCCTTATATCTAACTTAAATCTCTTCTTTTTTAGTCTAAAGCCACTCCCATTGTCCTGTCACTATCAGACCACATTGAAAGTCAGTCCCTCTCCTGTTTATAAGCGTTCCTGAAGTACTGGAAGGTTTCAACGAGGTCTCCTTGCGCGGCCGCCCGGGGCGAGCGACTCCCGACCACGGGACCTCCAGGCCGCAGGGCGGCGTGGCGGCCTCTCTCCGTTACCCGGCGGCGCTAGTCTACGGCCCGCGAGGGAGCCCTCCGCGCCTGCGCGCCGCCCTCTCGATGGTGTCGGGGCGGCCTCCATGGCGGTGGCGGTGCTGCGGCCGTTGGACGCGCCGCCGGCGGAGCTGGTGCCGGTGACGGCGCTGCTGCTGGCTCCGCCGCCGCTCTGCGCGGCTCTGAGGGGCCGCGGCGGCGGGCTGGTGCTGGCGGTGCGGCCGGCGGGGCGCGTCGGGGCGCAGGCCGTGCTGCTAAGCGCCGTGGCGCTGGAGGCGGGCGGGCGGAGGGGCGCCGAGCTGTGGCTGCGCGGGGCGCTGCTGCGCCGCCTGGGGCTGGCGGCGGGCCGCCGGGTGGCCGTGTGGCCGGTGCGCCGCCCGCCGCCGCTGGCCTGGGTGCTGCTGGGGGCGGCGGCGGCGGTGGGGCGGGCGGGGAGGCCGGCGGGCGGCGCGGTGCTGGCGCGGCGCGGCGAGGCCTTGCCGGGGCCGGGGCCGGGCCCTCTGGTGCTGGAAGCGCGGCCGGCGCTGCAGGGGTTGCTAGGCAACGGTACGCGCGTCGCGCTCGCCGCCCCGCCGCCGCGCGAGGCCGAGGCCGGGCCCGCTCCCGCTCACGGAGGCGGCGCCCCCTGCCGGCGCCCCGCCGCGCCGCCCGTCGTCTCTCTTTTCGCCGCCGGGCGCGGGCGGGCGGAGGGGCCGCGGCTTCGGGCGGCGCCCCCTTGCGGCGGGGCGGGAAGCGGAGTGGCCGAGGTGTGGGTGAGCCGGCGCGGGCTGCTGGCGCTGGGGCTCTTCCAGGGAGAGTGGGTGCGGGTGAGCGCCGAGGGGGTGGCCCGGCCGCACCTGGCCGCGGTGTTCGCCCGCCCGCTCGCCTGGGACTACCCGCGGGCCGCCCGCCGCAGGCCCCCGGACGGCGCCGCCCTGCTGGCGCCCGCCCTCGCCTTCAACCTGGGCTGCGAGCCCGGCGGCGGGACGCACGTCTGCCTACGGGTGAGCTCCGGCGAGGGGTGTGGGGCGATGGGCGCGGGACGGGCGGCTCACGGCGTGCTTCGTCCCCCCGCAGAGGTACGACGGGGTGCCCGGGGCTGCGGAAGGGAAGGGTAGCCGCTCCTTGCTGCCCGTGCCGCCCTTCGCCGCGGAGCTGCACGTCGAGATGATCTGCTCGCCTGCCTACTGCGCCCGAGCCGTGTATGACCGCCTTCTCTACCGGCACTTCCAGACGCCCCGGTGAGCCGCGGCTGGACGCTTTGTAGATAGCCGCTCACGCCATCGTGAGCTGTGCGGTGTGGTGACGGGAGTCGGACGCTGTGGTCGTCGTGGGGCCCTTCCGTCGGGATGTTCCCTGATGCCGTGATTCATCTCCCCATAAGTTCACACGGGCCTCGCTTCCACACAGCACTCTCCATCGCACGCCTCCCTCTGGTTGCGTCTGCTTTCATCCCGTGCATCCCATCCTTCAGTATTCCCGGTGTCAGAATACAGAAAGGACCGAGTTGGTGTTAACCGCTATATTCATTTCTGTAGAAGCGTGTGGTATGGAGTGGATGCACGAGAAGAATTTACCATTTCTCACTAGTGAAGCTCTTGGTCGTTTTGTTTTTTTTTTGTAGGCTGGTCCAGGAGGGAGATGTCCTCTGTGTCCCAACATTTGGATGTGCCGAGTTTTTAGATGGAAATGCAGACAAACTCCTTAGGTAAGTGCCAATAAACTGCTTCTGCTATACGGACACAAAAAGAGAAAAGGTGCTTTTCTCCTCCTTGAAACAAGACAATGGGTTCTGTTCTCTTCTGTTCTTGGAGTCCATAGAGTCATAGAGTGGCTTGAATTGGAGGGGGCCCTAAAGATCATTGAGTTTGAATCCCCTGCCACAGACAGGGTTGCCAGCTGGAAGTTTATCTGCCTGTTATTTTAAAGGGAGAGGGAAACATTGTTGGGTAGGGGATGGTTGCAGCTCAGAGCACAGCTTAGCACAGTTAGCTTGCTTATGGAAGAGTTGAGAGAGTGTCCAGAGGGAAAAGAACAAAGGGGAGGAAAGGGTGGAAAATGGAACTGTGCATGCAGGATTTGCAAGATGTGTTGAACAATGTTCAGCTCCATGATATATTTTAAAACTTAGGAATATAACCCTATGATGAATATTTGAGGCTTTTTTTTGGGGGAGGGAGGCAGAACCACAGGAGGCTCAAGCCTTCCATTTGTGTATTTAGACATTCCTGCCTTCAAGGTTTTGACCCAACAGCTCAGGCTTTTTGGTTTTCCTTTAGGTGGCCGGAGCTTTACTTCAAAGTGAGGAAGGTATTAGGCTCGGTGGAAGGCATGCAGTCCGAGGGTTACCTGGCAGACACCCAAAACACCTCTCTGTATCTGGTAAGATGTCAGAGAGCAGGGTGGTTGTCCAGAAGATCTGAGCCTGAGGTTGCTCAGTCCATGACAAAGGTGCCTGCAGAGGCTTGCATCTCCTGCTCTTGAGAAATGGCATTTCAGGACAGACTGTCAGTTGGTCATTGTCTTTTCTCAACAGATGTTCTACAAAGTGCTGATTTTCTCATAGGTGGGTTCAACAAACAGTGCTGTCCCATCTGCCCCAGCGTATACCAGCCATGAGTTCTGGAGCAGTTTGTCTCCTGCTGGACTTTCTGATGTCGTGAAGGAGCTCTGCGATGCTCTTCGGCCTTACCTGACCAGTCAGTGAGTTAAAATTCCTTCTAGCAAACCTCAGGAGAGCTGGGACCTTGGGTCTCAGGTTCTAGCAAGTTGGGCAAGACACACATCTGATGATAGCTCTGGTTTTGAATTTGTGTTACAGGGCAGCAGCACTGAATGGGGCTGGCAGTGTTCTCCTCTCAGGACCAAGTGGCAGTGGGAAAGCAATGGCTGTCAGAGCTGTGTGCAGCTGCCTCAACCTCCACCTCTTCAAGGTACTTCATCCTGTGAGCGGTTGATGAGTGGGTTTACCACAGTGGAAGAATATCAGAAATGTTCTGTGAGATAGCAGTACCAAAAGGTGGCAGCTGTGACATGAGCCTATTCAGAAGCTGTTCCCGTGCACACATGCAGATAAAAGGAGTCAAAGTTTGCTGAGCTTAGTAGCTCACTCTGGCACAGGTTAGGACTGTCGATGGGCATAACTACAGACATTTGGATGATCCCAGAGGTCTACCTATTCTGCTGGTCTGTGTCTGAGAATGGCCAGAAACAGATGATTAGGAAGAATATATAAAAACAGACCAAGCACGAGGAGTTGTTTTCCCTGGTGTAAGGTACCTGTAAGAAGTACCTTCCAGTGCTCAGGAATCAGTAATTTTGAGGTCTTGTGTTGCAGAGGTTGCCTTTATACCTTTCTTTAATATACTGACCAAAATAACAGTTAACTTACTTTACAGCTGTGATGTTATACGGTTGTGTTATAGTAGATTTCATTTCATTGGATAGGTTATTGAACTGATACGACGTAGGCCATTCTGAAAGCAACATATCCTATTTATTTCCATGGAAATTAAAACAAAGAGCACAATAACACCATTTGGTTGAGCAGATTCTTAGCTACAAACACTATGTTTCAGCATAGTCACCATGATTAGCATTGTATGCATTTTCAGCAGTGATGAACAAGAGTTTGCATGCCACACTTGTGAAAATTTGTACCAGCAGAGGTGGCCTGTTTCACAGCTACTATGTGAGCATCATTGCTAGGAACACGTTCTCCACACAGTTCATCTTTCATTGGCCCAAACAGATGGAACTCTGAAGGTGCCAAGTCTGGACTATGCAGTGGTTGCAATAGGACAATCCAGCCAAGATGAGTAGTGTGCTCCATGTCCTTCAAACTAGAATGGGGCCTGGCATTATTGTGTTGGAAGAGAAAGGTTGTCTTCTGTGGCCTGGCTGTGAAGTTTGAGCCATCAGCTTAGTCAGTGTCACTATGTGGTGGTCAGAGTCAATGGTTCATCCAGCTTCCAGGAAACTCAGGAGGATCATCACTTTCCTATCACAAAATACACTGCACATGACCTTAGCTGCTGGGGCTGTGTCTTGAACTTTTTCTTCAATGAAGAATTCACATGTTGCCACTCTGTGGACTGCTGTTTTGACTCTGGTTCATAGTGGTGACACCATGTTTCACCGCTAATGCTGTGATTCAGGAAACTGTCACCTTCAGCCTTGTTGGTTCAGTAGGTGCTGACAAACTCTACACAGTGTTGTTTCTGTTCCTGTGTGAGCGTTCATTGTGCCTACCTGGTGCAAACTTTTGTGATATTCCTATGTTGCCACCATCATTTCTAGTACACTGAAGCTGACGTTCAGCTCCATATGCAGTTCCCTGGTTGTAGTCTATCAGTTCATGTGGATGAGCTGATGAAGATGCTCTTCATTTGCTGTGTGACAGCTGTGCACTGCTGTCCAGAATTTGGCTTTGTCTTTCACATCACTGTCACCACTGCTGGCATGCACCACCCACCATTTCACTATGCTCCCATCCACTGTTTGGTCTCCATGAATGTTCAGTGAGAGTCAGTGAATGTCAGTGGGAGCCATTTTTTCCACATTGAGAAATTCAGTTCCACACCTTTGCTCCATACACACTTCCATGTCAGACACCATTGTGTCAGACTGCCCCTCTGCTGCCACCTGTCACGTCATGGCAGCAGAATGTAAGGGGATATTGTCCTGAATCTGCTTCAGAATGTCACTGCCTTGAAAAGAGCTGCAATGTAACTGTGTTCCCATTCACTATTCTTCCTCCTAAGAGCAAAAAGCCCCAGAATCTTCCATTAGTCTGCTTGGATTTGGGAAGGGGAACATCAGAATCATGTATCTTTAGAACAAGAGAACTATGGAGAATAACACAGTTCTTACATCTGCTATGGAAGTGAATGAGAGACATTAACATAAAATGAGGCTACTGCAGAGATCCTATAGGGATGGCCTTGAAAAAAGTAATCTGAAGACAGAACAGGGAAGCAGGGATATGACTGTCACTGGAAAACAAGAGGCAGCCTTCAAAGGACAGTAAGCTGTAGCAGGTTAGAGTGGAGGATGGAGTTGTCAAAAAGGAGCATGACTGAGGAACTGTTAAAGTTTCCATATAGTTACTGCAAGTTCCTGTCCTGTGAACCTTCACAGTTTCTTCAAGGTGTTACACCAAGCATGTGGTGAAGGTAATTTGATTGATACAGTCTACTTAAATTTTGAAGAGGCTCTTGGGAATACTGAGTGGTAGTGAGAAGATCCTGATATTGATTGATAGTGCAGTTAAAGGTTTGGGACAGGACGGGGGTAGCTGGTGAGTCTTCACAGTCAACAGTGCACCTCTGCAGCTGTCTGGACTGGGAGCACATTCAGAAATGACCTTGGAAAAGAATGTGAACTGTGACATGATGGTTTGTTCATAACCAAGTTGTTAAGTAGAAGGACAGGCTCCTTGGCCTAGAGGAGAGCTTTAGTGAGGCAAGATGACTCAGTAGCAAAACAGCAGATAAAAATCACTGTAGGTACCTGAACATGAAAAACAATGAATTTCTGACTCCTGTGTAGCAGAAATGCTAAGTCATGGCCTGAACCAGTGATTGAGCACCTGGTGGGAAGGCAGGGCCAACACAGAGGAGCTCAGGTGTTTGCAATGCTCCTGACCTCATTTAATGGTTGACAGTGGAGGCAAGTGTATCTTGCTGGAGATCCCTGCCTACTGGAGGTCTTCCACAGGTAAGCAGCTTTTTTCCTTCATTTCTGCATCTGTGTCTGCTGCATTTGGGCTTGTCCTCATTTGCTGCAGTAAAGACTTTGCTGCCCTGCTATTGTTGCTCTACTTTCCATCTCATTATAGCATTACACTCCCACAGTCAGGATTGAGATTTTGGTTCTTTTTATCAATGGCTCCCTGAAGGCTTTGGCTTCAGATCATACTTTAGAAAGCAAACTGGAGAGTAGATGCTGCTTCTGTGGAAATCTGTTGCTATGAATCAAATATCGTCCGCTGTTGTAGTCTCTGCATATCAAGAATATAAAGCTGAACTGGAAAAATCCAGAGCAGGTCACTGAGGAGGATCAGTCTAGAGCAGTTTCTGTGTAGTGAAAAGCTGCAGAGACTTTTTGGCTGGAGAAATAAAGAATTTAAGGATGAATTTGATAGATGTTTACAAGATCCTGAGCGATCAGCAGAGTGTGGAAAGTGTTTGATTGTCTGTGCTAGGCGAGGCCTGAGGCTGGCAAGTGAAACTAATGGGAGGCAGGCTATGTTTGGGTGTGCTGTGGCGCTGCCTCATCCTTGTGAGTGGTCTCAGGTTCTAGCAGGATGTGCAAGGTACGTATCTCATTATGGCGTGGGTTTTGACTTTGTGTGCCTCATTTAAAGGCGAACACTACTGAATCCAAGGGTACATGCTGTTCATGTAATTCTCCTGTTCCAGTTTGTGTTTCTGTAGTGCGTGGAGGCTTTCCAGAGATGATTTGCCTTTTCCTGGTGTGACCTCTCAGCACCAGGGGGCAGCAGCGTGTGTTCCTAGCAATACTCAAGCTATTGTTCGAAGGTCGTCTCTCCTTTTTGCCGGACTCATCCAGTGTTTGCCTGTAAACGACTGGTCTGGCCTTCTAACCACCCGTAACTTTTTTTTTTTCCCCTCTTACCTTCTACCTTCCTCTTGCACTTAGAGTTTGTGTGGCTCTGGGTTGAGTAGTTTCCTGAGCTTTCCCCTCTGCTCTTTGTTCTGGAACACCTTACTTGGCCTTTTTGACAGCTTAGATTGCCTGAGCCCTGACACCTATGTATTTTGTTGTTTTTTCCAGTCCATTGGCCTCAGCTCTTTCAGACAAGAGCGTTTTCCTTTGCAGAAAAGCACAATGCTGCTGTTTCTCTATGCCAGGTGATCCTAACATTCAGTAAGCGGAAAGAGTCCTCTTAGATCCCCTTTCATCTGTCAATTGCGGATGGAACATTTTGCAGCAGTGAGCATCTTCCTCTGTCCATCTGTCTTGCTGCCCCTGAAGGCTGTGTGTTGTGTGTCTTGCAGGTTGATTGTGTCAGTTTGTGTGGTGACACCAGTGCAGCTACAGAGGAGAAAATACAGATGGCCTTTGCCCAGGCCCAGCAGTATCGTCCCTGTGTGCTTCTACTGAAAGACATAGAGGTGCTTGGCAGAGATCGGGACAGGCTAGGAGAGGACGCCAGGGTCATCGCTACTCTGAGGCAGCTGCTTCTGGACAGAGATCCAGCACTGAGGTAAGGACCTTATGCTCTGGCCACCAAGGATGGTTCATTACTTCTGCTGTTCCTAGGTCTGCAGTCACTGTTGCATAAAGGATTTTCTTGTTGCTACCACACTCAGTTTTGATTTTAATCCAGTGGAGACTCTCCTAGACTTGGTTTGTTCGCTTCAGTGAGGGCTTGTTCTTCCAGCTGGCTGGTGTCAGTGGCTGGAGGAGCCAGGAGGCCTGATCATCTGAAGCTGGGCTGGTTTCTGCCTTTGTTCAGATAAGAAAAGTTGGCATGTTTGTTGTGACCATTGGAGAGTGATTTGATGTGGGTGATGGCAATGCGGGGAGAGAGTTTTCCACAGAGCTGTTCCCCTTTCTCAGCAGCCACCCTGTCCTAGTGATAGGCACAACCTGCAAGCCCCAGGATGTTCCTACAGATGTGCAGACTGCTTTCCTTCACGAGGTGAAAATTGAGGCCCTTTCAGAAGACCAGAGGAGGGCGATACTGAGCACGCTGACTGCCAGTCTTCCTCTGGGCAAAGAAGTGAACCTAGCCAAGCTGGCCCGCAGGACTGCAGTGAGTGAAACCACAATGGTGTGTGGAGCAGGGTGGGCTTGTGGTGTGACAGGTCAGGAGTGCTGGGCCAACCTCCTGTGTCTGGCCGTGTAGAAAAGGGGCAGTTCCCACAGCACAGTCACTGTCTTCAGTGGGAAACCCTGTTCCTCACACCTCAGCTCTAACGTAATTTCTAGTGCCTAAGGATGCTACGCTTTTTGCAGATGTGCTAGCTCTGCTAGAAGACAGTGAAAAGAAAAACACAACATCAAAACAAGCTAGAGACTTGAAACAGAGCACAGAAACTCAGAGAACAACTCTGCAAGGAATCTTGCCCCTTCTATAGCCTGGCTGGAGCTGTGTTCAGGGATTGAACTGATGCTGTTTGTTTCCACATTTACAGGGTTTTGTGCTGGGAGATTTCTGTGCCTTGCTGTCCCACAGCAGCCGGGCTGCTTGTACCCGCATCCAGGCTTTGAGGTAGCACAGGCAGTTTGGCAGGAGGCAGGGAGGGTGGGGATGCAGTGAGCCTGATGGCTCTGGGAGTGGGGCAGTGCCTGAACTCTCCCCTTCTCTTTCCTTGCCAGTTTTCCAGGTGGACTGAGTGAGGAAGTGGAGAGAGATTTTTGCACTGCTGGCTTCCCAGTCCTCGAGGAGGATTTCAGTGTTGCACTGGACCAGCTACATGATGCCCATTCACAGGCAGTGGGAGCCCCAAAGGTAGGATCCTGGAATGGGATTGTTTTTTCTAAAGCCCTGTGGCTCAAGATGCCTCTCACAGACCTCAGCAGGCTGGCACGTGCCCAACCACGTTGCTTCCTGCTCTCTCATTCCACATATTTCCCCAGCCATGGAAAAAAGTGCAGCTGTGTTTTTTGACCTTGTTGGTTTTGAATTTGGCTAGGGGAGCTCTTGCAGATGTAATTGGAGACTGCTTCATCAACTAATACAGTAGGGATGCCAGGCTGTGTAGCTCAGCCTTTCAAGAGGTAAAGGTAAGCAGTGGGCTGGCTGCCTTGTTGAGGCTGAAGCTACCTGCCGTTATAGGAATGGAGAGGGCATGAACACAAGCTGGAGATGGAGTTTCCCTACATGTTCAAGAAACTTTAAACTTGGTCTTCTGACCTTGGCCACAGCTCAAGCTGGATTTTCTGACAGCCGGGCAGTTTGAAGGTGGGGGATTCTTCAGGAAAAGGGACATGAAGTGTGAAAGAGAACCAGTTGAGTTAGCTTCTCAGGGGGAGCGTGGTCTGCCTCTGGCTCAGGTTCAAGGAAACAGCATTTGAATTGACCATTTCTGCTGGGCAGCGTGGTATTGGGACCAAGAAAAATGATCAGAGCCTCATCTGCACGTTGTCAAGTTCAAATCACTGGACTCAGCACAGGACTCGAAATGCTGCCCCAGAGCAGTTATTCAGGCACCTTCCCCAGCTGCCTGTTTGCACCCCTGCCCAAGCAGGGTATCACCTTGCTGGTGTCATCATCTGGAAGCTACTCCAGGACTGTTCAGTACCCAATGAATGAATGAATGAATTAAATGAGCTCAGCTTTGAGGAGTGTTTGCTAAGTTCACTATAAGACAGATAATTACCTTAGACTGTGCTCAGCAGCGAGCTGTGTGAATAGGAGCTAATTTTGTTTGCATTTTACAGTCTCTTTAACAATTTCTTAGTAGTTGGCCATGGTTCAAAAAGCCCATTAGCAGATTTCAACATGCGTAATTTTCAATTCCATGCTTACTTTTACTGGTCATTTGCACATTTGTTTGCAGTTGAAGGAATGTCAACTCGAGCCTCCAAGAAAAAGAAACAAATTTAAAACTTCAGTTGCTAGCAGCATCTGCAACATGTCCTAGAGTTATGATGTATTTTTTTGAAAACAACCTTGCTGCCATTTTCCAGCCCTTGGATCTGTAGAGTTTTTCTAAGGAAGCAGCATAAGCAAGAGTGTAGGAGAGAAGACAACTGTTCTACTCATCTGCAGTGAGGAAAGAGGGCCTGTGACCTTTTGCTTTCAAGATTTTCTTCTAGAAATCCTTATCTTGCCTGTCCTGATTCTTTTGGTGGAGTTGCTGGGCAGCTGGAATAGTAGCATGATAATGTCATCTCAAGTAGCAGAAGAAGGAAGGGGCAAAGAATTTTGCTTTGGCTATTTTTAACCCTGCTGTTTGTGCTGACACCTGTTCAGCACCCAGCCAGCAGCTGGGGGGAAGTGTTCTGGGGCTTTGCTTTCTCTGCATGTTCCTAGGAGAGCTTCTCTGGCTCTGGAGATCTGTCCCACAGGCTGTGGCATTCTGGCTATTTCTAAAGCTTTTGAGCAGCATTCTCCTCCAAGATTGCATTACTCAGCATAAAATAACAGAAGTGACATGTGTCACCCATCTCAGGTTTGCTGTCTTTCCTCTTGTGTGCTTGCAAGGGATCACCACATCCCTTGCATCCTTGTCTATTACTTGTAAGCATCTGTGGAGCTTGTTCCTGTATTTCCCCCTTCAAAAGCATGTAGTTTTCTGCACGGTGTCCTCCAGGATGATTTTACTTCATACCATCCTTTATATGACAGAGGTTCTAGTCTAGTAGCTGAGGTTTTGTCACTCTAGTGAAGCCAGTCTGACCATCCTTGGGGGACAAGGTGCCCTGGACACAAGGCACACAGCTGCTAGGTTCAGGTTTCCTTTTTAATGAATTAATTATTTTTTACCTCCCTTGTGTCCCTAACGCTGTGTCTGCAGTAGAATTCTCCCCTCAAGGTTGCAGGCAGACACTACTCCTGTTTTTTATTTTGCTCATGGGCGATAGGAGGTGCAGTGAAGAATCAGAAAAGGCTGCAGGTTGCTTGTGGAGATGTGCGGCTTGGTTTCACTGTTGCAACACTCAAGAGAGGATGGGGGATCTCACATAAGGGGTAGCTGGGCAGTGTGGTGTGCGGCTGTTTTGCTGCGTGGCCAAATGATGACTAATAGCCCATTGGAGCTAAAGAAGCAAGCTCAGGAAGAAGTGCTGACAGGGACTCTGACTCTTGTGCAGATCCCCTCCGTGTCCTGGCAGGACGTTGGTGGGCTCCATGAGGTGAAGAAGGAGATCCTGGACACTATCCAGTTGCCCCTGGAGCACCCGGAACTGCTGTCACTGGGTCTGTGTCGCTCTGGTCTGCTGCTGTACGGACCTCCTGGGACAGGGAAGACCTTGCTGGCAAAAGCTGTGGCGACAACATGCACCATGACATTCCTTAGGTGAACAGTAGGGGTCTTGCAATAGGACTTTCTCCTGGCAGTGTATGGGATGCTCTAACCTGTTTCCTTTTCTCCTTCTCCACAGTGTGAAAGGGCCAGAGCTCATCAACATGTATGTTGGACAAAGCGAGGAGAACGTGCGTAATGGTGAGCAGAAGCATCCCAGTCCTGCATGTAGCAAGAGGATCTGTTCTGTGGTGCTGGAGGGGAGGAGGGAGTGCTTGAATTGTTTCTCCAGGCTCCCATTCACAGCTGCCAGCAAGGGCATAAATCCATTGCCTGCTATACCATGTCAGTTCTCTGCCTCGCTGCAGCTGCCCCTCTTCCACGCTCTGCTCCTTCCAGTCTGTCTTTGGTGTTCCTGATGGGGCAGCAGCCCCTCAGAGACACAGCTGAGCTTTGGGACCCCTCAGGCAGGAGCAAAGGCGGAGGTGCAGCAGTGGGCAGCTGACTTCCATCTGCAGCTCTTTGCTGGTGACAGCTTCTCTGAGTCTTTCTCACCTTGTGTGTTCTCTCTGTCCTCCCAGTGTTTGTCAGAGCCAGGGCAGCTGCTCCCTGCATTATCTTCTTTGATGAACTGGATTCTCTGGCGCCAAATCGTGGGCGGAGTGGAGATTCAGGAGGTGTCATGGACAGGTGAGTGAGCACAGGCTGTCCTTGGGAAAGCAGGCATGTCCTGCCTGCCTGAGGGAACATGGGATGGCCCAACAAGGCAGAGGTCATCCCCACTCTTTATCTCATTTTTTTTTCCATCCTTGCTCCCTTCAACTCTGCATGGCCTTTCTCTGGCCATTGCTGTTTGCATTGCAGCAGATTCCTGATTGCCCAAGCTCATTGTGCAAACACTGGTTAAAACCGTGCCTTCTCCAACTGCTTCCATGGCTGCCAACTGTTCCCTTTGGCCTCTCCAAGGTTGTCCTTCACACCCCTGCTTTGCTGTCTTATTAGTTGCTATTTTCCTGAGGTGAGAAACATTTCAGCTGTGTTGAGGATAGCATGGCAGTATCAGGGCCTGCCAGGGTGTCCCACAGCACTGATTGTCGGGTCAGTCTTGCAGCTGGATTTGCTGGGCAGAACCGCATAGCAGGGACAGTTAGGATTAGCAGATACATCTGGGTGCAGAACCTTATCTAGAGCCATGCATGCCTGCTTATGTTTGGCCTATGTTGTCAGTATCTGACAGCAAGTTACAAGCACATGCAGTGGTAATGGTGATGACTTGCCTAGTTCTGGGTGTCCTATCTCACTCTTTGCAGAGTTGTCTCACAGCTCCTGGCTGAACTTGATGGCCTCCATTCCAGCAGAGAGGTGTTTGTTATTGGAGCAACCAACAGGCCTGACCTTCTGGATTCAGCTCTGCTCCGGCCAGGCAGGTGTGTCACATCCTACCCTGCCTTGCTCTGGGGTAGATCTCTCGAGCACCTTGGACTTTGGTGAGCTGGACTGTGTCCCCACCAGGGCCTTATCTGGAGAGCTCCCTCCCAGCCTGTCCTCTTGGCTGTGATTTGCCTGTCCTGGGGCAGGACTTTGTACCATCCACCCTTGTTGGACCCCATGTGGTTCCCATCATTCCATTTCTCTGCCTTTCCAAGGTCCCTCTGAAGAGCAGCCTTGACCTCCAGTGTATCATCTGCACCCCTCATCCCCAGAAAGTTTTCTGTTTTGCAAGGACTTGACATCCAAAGCAGCTGCCCCAGGGCCCTATTTTAGTTGCCAGCAGCGGCCTGTTCTTGATGGTCTCTTTTCTCTGCTGACAGATTTGACAAGCTGGTCTATGTGGGCGTAAATGAAGACCGGGAGTCACAGCTGCAGGTGTTGAGTGCCGTCACCAGGAAGTGAGTGAGCCTGGCCTCTTCCAGCACCCTTCCACTGCTTTCTGATGGGTAGCAGCCTTCCTGGGGCTGATGTGCTCCAAGTTGGCCTCATGTCTGAGTGCTGCGGAGCGGGATAGCTGTGATCACTGCTGCCTTCAAAGATGGGCTGGAAGGAGAGGTGACAGCGTAGGCTGGCTGTACGCACATTCCATACCATGTGGCTTGGCAGCCATGCCCTCCAGCACTGGGCTGTAGGAGGCTCCATGTCTGCAGCATGACTGTGATGGGGTGGTTTGGTGTCTCAGTGGTTAGCACTGTCTGTAATTAAATGTTGTTATTCAGCCCTTGCTGTAGGCTGTTCACAGGTGTGTAGAGCACTTCATTTCACTGAGTGAGAACGCAAGTTGCCTTTGATCCTACTGGGCAGTAGAAAGGACACTGCTGTGGGGTTGTTGCAAAGAAATGACTGGTTTAAAAAAGAAAACAAAAAAGACACAACAAAACATAGAATCAACCAACCAAGCAGAACGCTTTGATTTTTCTGAAGCACGAAGAGCAGAGTCCAGAAGTTGCTAAACATGGGGTGTGACTCTGTGGCCTGTGATCCCTCCTGCCCAGCTGCTCTGGCTGCTGCCTGTCTCCCAGACTCTCATCACCTGCAGCTTTATTTCTTGGCAGGTTTAAACTGGATCCTTCTGTGAACCTCAGCAGCATCCTAGAAGAGTGCCCGGCTCAGCTGACAGGAGCTGATATCTACTCACTGTGCTCAGATGCCATGATGTGTGCTGTCAAACGCAAGGTGGAATGGATCGAGGAGGGTATGAGCCCAGCCCCTCCTCACCCCATGTGCTGGAGTTCCTCAGCACAAAGACAGAGGGCAGTTAGCCCTGCTATAGCAGTAGTTGGGCTTGGAGGGAAGAGCCCCAATGGCTCTGGGCCATCTCTAAGTGCAAGGCTGTGGGTTGCTAGCAGGTGCTTTTGCCATGTGTGATTGCACCTTGGGTGGCCTCAGTGGGGAGGGGAGAGGCAGTTTTCTTTCCCCTTCTCTATCTGGAAAAAGGACTGGAGGCTATGCTATGCTCCCTGGCTTTGCTCTCAGTTTGTTCTCATTCTTTTTTACACAGGGTTGGATACAGAGAGCTCTGCTCTCATACTCACCATGGAAGACTTCCTGCAGGCTGCTGCGAGGTTGCAGCCATCAGTCTCTGAGCAGGAGCTCCTCAGGTACAAACTCATCCAGCAAAAGTTTGCTGCCTGCTAATAAGGCTCAGGAGAGCTGGAACTGGAGGAGCAAATATGGAGCTAAGGGGCGTGAGAGATCTGGGGCAGAGACACCCACCTCCTACCTTCGTATTGCTCCTGCTTCTCCTTTTTCAATCTTGGCAGAAAAAATGGCCATGCAGTTTTGTCAGGCAAAGCCTTGTGTAGGTATTGACCTGGTGGGGGACTCTTTAACAGCCCCTCTAGTGTAGGGGGAGCAGCACCTGGCCGCCAGGAGCATGCTGAGAGGACAGACCACTGACAGGGAAGCAAGGATGGCTCTACTGGTTGGCAGTAGTCTCCTGTTGGGGTGGCATCCCCGCACTGTGGGGAGCTGGCTGGAGTACAGGGCCACTGTGGGGCAGTACTGCTGCCATGGGCCTGGCCTTGCCCTGGACTCTACAAATAAATATAGGTTTCTGTTCAGCTTTCAGCACTTGTGCTCTCTTGCTGGGGGCTTGGGATGGGCTGTGCCAGCCCAGGGGGCGGCTGTGTATCACAGAGAAACTAGTGGCTGGGCTTGCAGGGCTGCATCCACTCCTATACATCCAGCACAGGGGGGGCAGGACAAAATGCAGTGGGGACAAGTCCAGCAAAGGAAACTCCCATTAACTGGTAGGCAAAAGCTGTCCTAGTGACGAGGGGGTCAGTACTTACCCCACCTCCCGGCTGGAGCAGCCATGAGCTGCTCCATCTGAGCCAAGCCCATACTCCTGCTCCTGCCTTGCCTCTCACTGCAGCCTCTTGGCAGCTGCTGGCCCTGCCACACGTGCACTGCTTCCTGCCCTCCACCACGGATCCCAAATAAATCCCACACTGGGGCCGTGTGGCAGCCAGCTGGCAGCTGCCTTCATGTCTGCCTCGTGGCTGCCCGCTCCCGGCAGCTGCTCCTGCAGCTCATGGGCAGAGCCTCAGCCCTCTGTGTTAGTGGCACCAAAGCTGCTGCCAGTAGTGTTGCAGAGCCACGTGTGGCTGGCAAGGAGCTTGCCCCCACCGTGCTTTTCCCCAGAGGGCCACTCCTCCACCAGCTGCAGGCCCTTCATGCATGGTGGCCTGGCTAATTAGTGCCTCCAGCGTGGAGCATGTTCAGGCAGAGCAGGCCATTGCCGCGACACTCAACTGGATCTGATCCCAAGCTCTGCAGGGTGGGTAAGAAGTGAACTGTAGCTGCACAAAGCATTTCAGCTGGGTGTCTGTAACCTCCCCACCTACGTGGACCTCCAGATGGCGCTCCGTGGGGCTCAGTGCCCTCTTGGAGGCTGTGGGGCTGTGCCACCACTCAGGCACCAGCCCTGCACTTCACCCTTGGCACTGTGGCATGGGCTGGGAATAGAGGGCTGGGATGAGGCCATGCCCACCAGGCCCTGCGCCCTCCAGGCCCCCCCAGCTGACGGCGGCTCACCCCACAGATGGACACACGAACCATGGGCTCCAGTTGCTCTCATAGATGCTCTTAATTAACAGCAGTTGGCTGCTGGGTGGGTCTCTGCGAAGTCCCCAGCCGCCTGTTTGTCCCCAGAGCAACGCAGAGTGCTCTGCCACCACAGTCCTGTCACTGCAGCCCCTTAGGCAGTCTTCTTGACGACGTGGATGAAGTAGCAGGGAACGTGGGCCTGACCCGGCGTGTAGGACTGGAAGTCACCCAGGACGCTGTGCTGGCACTTCCCCTGGAAGGCGCCTTTCAGCAGTGCCGTGAAGGCCTCCAGCCGGTGCGGGTAGTACGAGAGGCGGAACTTGCTGCAGGGAGGCAATGGCCATGAGGCTGGGCCTCAGGCACCGAGGCCATGGCCTCAGCTGGGACCCCCATGCAGCCCCTCTCACCTCAGCTCCGGGGCGGCCCCCGCCTCCGTCGGGGGGACCTGCACGGTGTAGTCCAGGGTCACCATGTGGGCCTTGTTGTTCACCAGCAGCACTGAGGTGGTGATGTCCTTGGTCAGGTCGCTCTGGGGACAGCGGAATGTTGGTGTTCCGTTGTCCCTGGCCCCAGCCTGGGGTTGTGGCAGAGGGCAGCGGGATGGGGCAGGGATGGCAGCCGCCCACCTTGTAGTAGATGTTCTTTCCAGGCGGCGCGCAGCCGGTGGCCAGGATGTGGTCGTAGTTGCGGTGGTCGATGATCAGGACGCCGCCGGGCCGTACCATGCTGGCGATGTTCTTCAGGGCCAGTTTGTGGTCACTCTGGTCCCCTGGGGAGAACAGCCCAGCGTCCCCAGGCATGGACTGTGCCCCCACATCCACACAAACCCACACGGTTCCCCCAGCCTGTGGCTCGGGGCACCCGCAGCTCCACCCCTGTGATGAGCTCAGGCACGCTCTCAGCCTCCCCAGGGAAGTGTGGGGAACCCACAGCCCCACACATGGTACAGGTCTGGGTGTGCCTTCGGCCCAGCCGAAAGTGACACAGACACGCACAGCTCTACCACCGCCACAGTGGCTCCATGGAGCCCCAAAGCAGCGCCTGTTCTCAGACACGCTGCCACCTAGCGCAGTCTACCTGTGCCATGAGTTAGGGCACATCCTCAGCCTCCCTCCAGACAGGTGTGCGGCAGCCCCCGATCCCTCCAGCCGCAGCACCACCTTTGAGCCTCACCTTTGAAGTCAGGCAGGTGCGCGAAGGAGTTCCCCAGGCAGATGACAGCATCAAAGCCGTCCCCAGGCTTCTCCAGGTCCTGCTCCAGCGTCAGCCAGTTGGCCTCCTCGATGACTGTGGCACGCGGGGAGGATGAAGGCAGGGTCGCTCCGCAAGGACCCTCCGCTCCCCTCCTCCTCCCCCTCTCGCCGCCCCCCCCGCCGCAGCCCCACGCACCCCCCCAGGCCCGCACCCCATCGGTCGAAGGGTTCCTCCTTGCGCCGCTCCCAGCGCTCCTTCAGCGCGTACTTAAGCATCTTGTCGCTGGCGTCCACGCTGGTTACCTGGAAGCCCTCCTCCAGCAGCATGATGGAGTCCACCCTGGGGACAGCGCCGTCAGCGGGACGGAAGAGGGAAGGGAGAGGGAAGGGAGGGACGCGAAGACGAGGGGCCTTACCCGGTGCCGCAGGCCACGTCGAGGACGGATCGGCATCGGTGCTGGCGGAGGAGCGCCAGGAGCCAGCTGCGGTACTCGGCCGTGCGGCTCCGCGTGTCCCCGATGTACAGCTGCCAGACCTTCGCCGCCCGCCCGTCCGCATACTGATCCGGCAGCCCCTCGGCCGCCACCCCCAGCGAGCGCGTCCGGTACACGCTGTCCACCATCCCGCCGCCGCCGCCCCGCTCCGCCGCGGCCCCGCCGCCGCTCCACCGCTCCCCCGCTCCGCCCCGCCCCGCCCCCTAGGGCCGCCAATCGCCGCGGCCGACACTCCCCTTCGCCCCGCCCCCCCGCGGGGAGGAGCCTCCGAGAGCCGACCCGGCAGCGCGGGGCAAGCAGCGCAGCGGCGCTCCGCGAAAAAGGTCTTTATTCGCAGCCCCGGCGCCGCAGGGTCCCGGGCTGCCGAGCTGCGGGCGCTGGGAGGACGCGGCCCCGGCCCTGCGCGCCGTGGGGGAATGAGTCCGTACCGTGGTGGGCCGGAAGCCGCGGCTGTGGCACGGGGGAGAGCCTTTCTCCCCGCTCAGTCCTTGCGAGCCGCTACCTATAGCTCGTCGGTGGGGCTGTGGGGGAGCGGGGTGGCTTCCTGCACTCCGCTCTCCTCCGGGGAGAAGCTCTCGACACCCTCGCTTTGTTCCTTCTCGGCTTTCTTCTTCTTTTTCCCGCTCTTCTTCTTGCTCGACTTCTCCCCTGCGCTTGCCAAGTCCCCCTTCTTGCCGGTCCACTTCTCTGCTAAGCAGCCTGGGCAGGGGGAGAGAGGGCCCTGAGGAACACGTAGGGCTCCCCGTGCCCTTGCTGGATTCCCTGTGCTCTCACAGGCATGCACTGCCCCAGGCAGCCCCAAGGACTTACTGGCATCCTTCCCTTTCAGCACGCGGTCAGCACAGAGGAATTGGGAGAGATCTTCTGTCTGGTGGTGCCGGTACCAGTCCTCGATCACGTCTTCGTACTCCTCCACCAGCACATCACACTGACAGGGAGAGGACAGCCTGGCACCAGCACGTGGCAGAGCCCTGATCCCATCCCCACACCTGCTGAGCCCTTTCCAGCCCGCACGGCCGCAGCACACTGACCCCAGCAAGAAGGTACCTGCTTCTTGAGATCCGCCACCTCGGCAGAGGTCTCATTCCACAGCTCATAGGGAATGTCCATCACCACCTTGACACCTTTGTGCACCAGGTTGTGCAGGGTCTCAAATGTCTCTGACATGCCCTGGGGAGAACAGAGCCATGCAGTGAGGCTGTGCGCGGGGGCACAGAGAGACCTGAGGCAGCCAACACTGAGGTGTTACGTGCCCACCAGTCCTTCTCTGCACTGAGCACATCCTAAACACAGTAGGAAGGCCTATGTGGGATGGCACCTGGCTCCCTTCTGGCCCACCTCCCCCTCAGGACAGCACCCCAGAGCAGCACAGCCTTGCCTGCTGTCAGCTGGCACCTTGAAGAACCGACCACATTTCAGCACCAGGAAGGAAACCCACCTTTGCAAATCTGTTGCTGCCGCTCCTTTCCTTGTGCAGGTTGTAGTCCAACAGCCTCTTGCAAATGTTCTCTGTCACCTCGATGAGCCGGATGTCCCTGCACAGAGAGGAAGAATGGGAACGGCTTGGAAGTACACCGCAGAACAGCCTCCAAGTTCAGGAGGAAGCAACCTGGCACATTTCCATGCTCCAGAGGAGGGACTCAGCCTCTTCTGTTTTTACTTACGACTGTGTGTACTTGACAGCAGCGCCCTTCCCATCCAAGAAGCCATACTTAGTGTCGATGACCTCCTTGGTCTTGCCGGTCTCTTCAAAGGCAGATTTCAGCTCCAATGCCACGTATTTGCACACTGCAGGAGGGAAAGCATAGCAGGTCAGTAGGTCCTGAGGAGGAACTTGGTGCTGGGAGAAGAGCTCACAGGGCACGGTCACCACTGTTCACAGAAACGAAGAGCAGCATCCTGACTGATGATCTCCTGGAGTAGGAGGCCCTGAATAGTGCTTCAGTATTAGTGCAGCCACACTGCTACAGCCAGGAGAGCAGAGGGCAGCCACTCCAGTGTCTGCTTCACCTGCTCATCACTTTCCATGGGGACAGGGAACCGCGAGTCACCCCTTTCCTGTGCCTCCCACACAGGAAGGCAGCCAGGCACATGGGTGCAGAGCTGCAGGGGTTGCATCACTACTGCAGGGCACTGCACTGCCGGCGGTGCTCTGCCACGCTTTTAGAAACGATAAATGAACGAAAGAGGGGAGGGGGGAAACAAAATTTTATTTCAGCTGTAACAGACAGTCCAACAGAGAGACAGGAACGGTGAGCAGGAGGAAATGGGGGTTTGCAGGCGTGGAGGGACGGAGGCTGGGCTCGGCACGGCCCTTCCTGCCCCGGAGCTCCGCAGGGCTCCGTGCCGTTCCGCAGTGCCCTCCGCCGGGAGCGAGCCCGGCCCTGCGCTGCCATGGCTCACAGCGGTCCCGTGCTAGGCGGGCAGCAGCCGTGCGGTCACACGGCACCTCCGGAGCGTCTTCCCGGGAGGGGGAGCCGCACAAAGAGCTCCGCCGCAGCTTCTCCTCCTTTCCTCCTCGCCGCGGAGCCCCGCACGTCCCTGCACGGCACAGACAGAGCGAGGCGAGGCCCGGCCCCGGCGGAGCCTCGGCTCCCTTCACTTCCGGGTGCTGCGGGAAGGCCCGGCTGCCGCGACCGGGCCTCCTCCGCCCCGGCCCGCTCCCGGCCCCGCTCCCCTCGCCCCCGGCCGCGCTCACCCTCGCACTTGCTGGGCAGCCGCACCCAGTCCGCGTCGTCGCCGCCCGCTACCGCCAGCAGCAGCAGCAGCAGCAACGCGGCGGGACCCTCCGCCGCCATGGCTCCGCTTCCGGGCGTTCACCCCGCCCCCGTCACCACGGCAACCCACCGCCACTGCCAACCCCAGCGGCCCGCGTGGCACGCCCGGCCAATCGCCGCCCTGCCCGCCGAGTAAGCCCCGCCCTCTCCGCTGGCTTGCCGCGGGCCCGCGCCGGAGGGTCCTTGTCCGTCCCATCGCACGCCGTGCTCCGAGGTTGTTCCGGGCCCCCGTTCCGCGGGCTCCTTTCCGCTCCGCTCCCACACCTTCACCCATACTGGGTCTGCCCCTCGTTCCGGGGGACTCCTCCCTGCCCGGCCTGGTCCCTCAGCGCCGGGCCAGGAGCAGGGCGGTGAGCAGGGCGTCGAGGAGCGCGGCCTTCAGCAGCACCACCCGCGCGGCCACCAGCAGGGCTACGGCAGCACAGGCGCGGGGCTCTGAAACAGAGGGGACAGCAGCGTGGCTGCAGGCCCTACGGCACCCCCCCTAAATGGCACGTTGTCCCCGTCGCACTCACCCGCGGGGGTTCTGGGACACAGCTCTGCCTCCTCATCGCTGCCTGCAGGATGAGGAACAGTGAGGAGGGGGCTGCCACAAAACCCTTTGTAAAATTCACCCGCAGGGCCACATGCCTGCTGCCTGCTGGCACAGCCCTGGTCCCAGGCAGGGCCCCTGTCCGTACCTGCAACTGGGATGAGGTTGGAGCTATGGGCTGGAGCGCTGCTGTTGGGCCCAACATGGCACGCCAGGAGCTCCTGCTCCATGGGACTGTCAGGGAGGATGGAAACTGCACAGACGGTGCCACCCTCCTCCTGTGAAGCCCCATAGGCAAAGGACTGCAAAGCGCTGCTGTTCCCACTGGAGATCCAGACGGCATGGCCGGAGCTTGCAGGCAGCTCACTCACCACACACACCACCAGCCGCCGCTGCTGCCCTGACACCACCATGGTCAGTGGTGGGGAAAGGACGGGCAGGGGGTTGGCAGCCCTGCAGGCTGCAAGGATGCAGGTTAAAGCTTTGCGCTGGGCCTAGCCTTCACAGCTAGGCTCGGTGGCCGCCAGCCCACTCCACACCCACCACCTCAACTCGCCTGCTGGCTACTCACAGGGCAGAAGCAGAGCAGAGGCCAGCAGCAACCAGGGCACCTCCATGGAAGCAGCAGCAGCAGCACAGTGGTCGCTCAGCCCCCAACCGTTACTGTCACCTGCTCCCAGCTGCTCTGAGCTGCACCTGGGGCAAGGCAGTGAGAGGGAGGCGGGCACGGGCCAGAGACAGCCCCTGGCACGAGTGCCATCGCCTCACTACTTTCCCATCCCAGAGCTGCCCGCCTCCCCCTCCCGCACACATGGTAGCGCCCTTCCTCCCCCCCTGCTGCAGTGGTACGGCCACAGACAGCGCCATGATGGAGCCGGGCAGCGCCGTGACAGAGCAGATGAAGGACACGGCCCCCCCAGCCACCGTAGCCCCAGCCCCCCCTCCTTCATTTGCTGAGCTGCTGCAGATGGTGCAGAGGGGCCAGACCCCAGCTGGTGTGCGGTGCCCCAACGCCTCACCCACAAACGACATCCCCACAGCCTCCCGCCTCTCGCGGCCTCCCAAGCCCTGGGAGAACCGCCCAGGCCAGCCCTGAGCTTCTCTGGCAGCCAGGAGGCCCCGCTGCCCCCCCTGGATGCCCTTGGATCTCCCAGGAGGATGGAGCAAGGCTGGCTGCAGACACAGCTTTAAATGCTTTTTTTTTTTTTTTTTTTTTTTTTTTTAAAGAAACATATAAAGAACTCTTAACAAGAAGTATAAAAATCTCCTTGGTGCCAACCAGACGAGGATCATACAGAAGGAGAGGCCACAGCTACCGCTGGGGCTTGGGAACATAGTCTGCCCCAGGCCTGTACTACTGCCCGAGGGCTGAGAACCTGCCTGTGACTGTGCATCTCTATGACCTGAGGAGCGCTGGAGCCAAGGTAAGAGCTGGGCTGGAAAGCTATCTGCTTTGTTCTTTGGGTCAAAATATTGAAAAAATAAAATAATGACAAAAAAGTGCAATGCACTGTCACTCCCAGCATTCACTTCATGCTGTTTGTGACCTATTCATCTTTGCAGCTGCTGCCAGCTCTTAGCGAACAAAAAACTCTCACTGCCTTCAAGCCCATAGGAACAGTGATCCTGCTTGATTTCCACACACGTTGCAATAGCAATCTTTTACAACGTGCAAACAAACACCAATGGGACCGCATTTCTGCACGATGCGGCTTCACCCCATCACAACACAAACATGAAGTTAACCTTGTAACTGTTTGACAAACCTGAGAACTTAACCCTTGAAACCCAGAGGGGGCAAAGGCAGAACTAAGGGGTGCTTCCTTCCTCTCACTGCAGGATTACTGCTCCAGCGTGAGCTTTAGCTTGATGTTCATGGCTGCCAGCTCTGCCAAGAAGTACCGGAAGACGTGGGGCACGGGGATGACCTGGATGGTGTCCATCCTGCCACAGAGCATGCAGGAATACCTCCTGTTGCTTGCTACAGAGGAAGGTGGTGGGCGCTGGAGCAGAGGAGATAACATGCTGCCGCAGCTCGTGCAAACATAGGCTTCTGAGCCATCGGAGCAGCTGAACAGGCGGTCGTGCAGCAGGAAGGAGGTGCCATGAGCCAAGAGCGCATCACGCTCCATCTCACCAAAGCGAATCCCCCCTTCCACGTTCCTCCCCTTGACGGGCTGGTTGGTGACAGAATCCCGGGGTCCTGTAGTCCTCACCTGGAACTTGTCTGAGACCATGTGGCGCAGGCGCTGGTAGTACACGACTCCCACAAAGATGTCTGCCTCCAGCTCCACGCCGCTGATTCCGCTGTACATCTTTTCTGTCCCAAAGAAGTTATAGCCCGCGCTCACCAAAGTCTCACCAAAGTACTTCAAGGCAGAGTTTTTCTCCGTGAAGGTGAAGGGAGTGGCATCGTAGTAGGCGCCGTGCAGCGCTGCTGACTTCCCCGCCATGCTCTCAATTAACATCCCGATGGTCATACGGGAGGGGAACCCATGGGGGTTGAAGAGGATGTCTGGAACCATCCCATTCTCCGTGAATGGCATGTCTTCAACAGGCCAGAGCTGGCTCAGGATGCCCTTCTGCCCATGGCGGCTGGCAAATTTGTCTCCAACAGTTGGGTTTCGAGGAACTCTCACAGTGATGCAAGCCTTCTTGAATTTCCCAGTGCCACGGTCATTACTGCACAGCTTGATGTTGTCCACAATGCCTACTTCTTTATTCCTGCGTAGGTGGAAAAACATTCACAGCAAAGGTATCAGATAATATGCTCATGACTTTGAAGTGAAGCAAAGAAACCAACCCACTTTTAAATCCAATGAAGAGCTGGGGATCACCACATTTTTTGAAGAATGTCATTCAGGGAAATCAGACTGCACAAGAATTAGAGCACAGCAGCCAAACAAAGGTATCACCCAAGTGCCATTTGTTTGCTGTTTCTAATGCTAGCAACACAACTGCAACTTCCATGTGATGAGGTAATGTGTCACCCATGATAATAAAGTCAAAATTATTTAAACCTGGTTCATCAGTACTACAGCCGATCAGACGTGCCAATTGTCTTCTTTCAAGGCAGCATTTTCCTACACAATAAATTAACACTGCCCTGGTGGGACGCTAGCATAAATGAACAGGTTCAGGGCGAAGTTGAGAGGAAAGCTCAGGAGCAGATAGCAGAGGCAGCTGAGTGGGCCTTTGCCAACAGGTGTTCAGGGCTACGTTGCTGTTTCAAGCGAACCCTCAGCAGATGTTTCACATGCTGGATGTCTGTTGCACACTTAACTCCTGTCACAGAGCTTGCAGCCCAAACTCTTAAGAAATGAATAAATTTAGACCACATTACAACAGGATTAGTTTTTTGTTTGTCCTCTGAAGTCCCTTTACTGCTTGCAGAAGGCCTGCCCTTATGATTAGCTTCTGTTTTACAGCTATTCTTCTACTGTGCCAAAATGCAACCACAGTATAGGCCATCCCCAAACAACAACAAAAACACTCAAAAATTGCTTCATAAGCCTCTTCCCAGCTTCATGAAAGTTCTGAGTCAAAGCCTCTGCTCTCCACCCCTTCCAAGCCAAGTTTAAGATCCAAGCAGTGTGTGTAGGACAGTAGGGAGAACTGCCCCTTCAAGTTGCAGGGTCTCTGGGAAAACTTGGGGCATGAGCTAACAGTGAGAGCAGGGAACCTCCCCATAGGAACCTAAACAGTTACCTCATCTAGAACTGTAATGAACAAATGCTGCAGAGTACACAGGTAAAATGGCTCTCTGGGTAAGGAACCTGAACTAAGGTGAGGCTGGCACAAAAGAGCTGGCAAACAGGAATATGGAGTAGGGAGCCAAAACAGGATTCACAAGTGGAAGGAGCATAAGGCTGAGCTGACAGTATCAAGTTCTGGCAATCCTCACTGCCACGTACTGAATCTCTCTGCTCTGCTCTACAACCAGCAATCTCTCCAACACAGTTTCAATGCACTCATTGTGTATTATTAACAGATAGCTTTCCCAGTAAGACTGGTTATTCTGCTCTCCAATTAGCTTATCCAATAAGCTAATTTGCTTTCTAATAATGAATAACTAAATAGTATGATCTTCACTGTATAAATGGTGCAGGTAAGGCATGAAGTTGTATTGACAAGAGACTGGCAAGTCTTTGGGGACCAAGAACCCAATTCAGTTAACACAATACTGCAGAAAATGATAGAGATGGACAAATGAACAATATTGGGGGACAGCAAAAAATTTTTGCAAATTCTCTCTTTTTACCATTCCTAGTCTTATATCCTAGATGCTGCAGCTCTTCAGCATACACTGACTCCAAGCCACAAAACATGCATCAATTTCATGCTCCATGAACACGTGGATACCTTAAGTGCTGTGTGAGGAGAAAAGGCAATACCTAAAAGAGCAGCTGATCAGGGTCCACTATGTATGTTTGGAGACAGGAGGAACAAGCTGAACTTACTGGTAGTACACAGTGAAGGTCTCTCCTGTGTTAAGGTTCATGTAGCTGTAGAACGGGTCCCCGGGCTGCAGGATGGAGCCAACAAAAGGCAGTCCATCAGCATCCAACTTCTCCTTAATGTTTGGGTCCCCAGGCCTGATACCAAATACTAAATTATCACCTCCCCTGCTAGCTTTAAGGGAAAGGTCAATGCTCTCCATCTTGATAACACTTCCGTAAGCAAACCCTCTCTCCCAAGAAGATTTGTTCACAATCTGAGAGAAAGAAAAAAAGGATGTTAAAAACTTGTTAGTATCTTCAAAAAAAGAATTTCCATTCTGATCTGATGCACACCTTCCTACATTAAAAAAACAAACACCTCCCAGCCAATCATCACTCCAACAGGCTCAGGTCTCCTCCGATCCCATTTTTTTTCCTCTTTTTTTTTTTTTTTTTTTAAATCAATGCTGGAAGCCCACAGCCTTGCACAAGGGAGCTCTGCTCTACTCTGACTACCCCGAACATTACTGCAGAAGGTGCTTAACAGCTGAGTTCCTGTATCAATTCTAATGGAACTAGCAAAAGCAGAAAAAGGGCTCTTCTCAACTGCATACCGCCCTTCTTTACAACTGCCTGTGCTAAATTCCTTTGCAGGACAATGTAATTCCTCACACTTACCATTGCATCTTCCATGTCATAGCCACTATAGGAGATGACAGCCACAACTGAATTGGTACCGACTGGGTAGCTGTCCATACCATAATAGTCATACATTCTGGGCCTCACCAGAGGGCTCTGAGGGGTATGGAGGAGGTACAACTTGTTATCTGAGCGGTCCTTGTAGTTATACACTGGAAACCCCATGGTTTGCTTTCCTACAAAGAAAGTTGTATTTACACAAGATCAATTCAAAGCTAAACAGTGTTGTCCTCCAGAATTATTATTCAATAACTGCCTTAAGTCCAGCTAAAAGAGTTTCTATGAACCATACACATCAACTAAATTCCCTTCACATCACTACGTAAAGGATTCTTCTAATTGCATCTTTTCTGCAATTTCAAGCCTCCAATAAAGTGTTGGCTTTTTTTTTCCCACTGACAGTACAAACACATGGCAGTAAAAAAAGTTCTTGAACACAGTCACATCAGTACTTTCAGATAAATATGAAAAAGCAGTAGCATATTAAGGGCACCTTTCTGGTAAGCTTGTTAGAAATGCAATATGCTGTGGTGCTGATGAGAGCAGCACTCTCATAGTTTCTACCTCTTAGCCTGGCTTTTTTTGCTTTAAATAAGTTTCTTGCAAATCACTTGTTGACTAATTGAAACTCCATCTACATACCATATCCCAATTGCCTGCAGACAACCAAGTTAATCAAATAACTGGCAGGAAAAAAAGAAAAGAACTGCTGCCATGGTGCCATTTTAATACCCTGCAACAAATGTCCAGTAACTGCTCTTTCAAAAGCTGCAGTCAGTGACAGTGCAGTCACTGAAAACAGGTGCAAAGAAACCCCCACCACTTCAAAGCATTTACCCTTGCTGCTTGTGAGAAGCAGGTCAACCTCTGCCAGCTGGGGGATGAGAGGACTCCTGCCAGCACAGTTGTTAATACTGACACTCCCAAGCAGCTGGTGCAGTGCCCCACGCTAATCTGTATGATCAACAACCTCAAATTTAAAAAGAAAAAGCCTACAAAAAAAACACCCAAAGACTTAAGGCACTGTGAGCACTACAATTTGAAACTGCCCTCTGGAAGGCTGCATGGATGATAAACTTGACTTCTTTCACAATCACTTATTTCATAGTGATCAACTTTAGAGCTGTAAGAACTGCTGGGAAGAGTTTCCATGTGGAAATATGGGGATACATATGCCAGAGATTTTCCCCCCCTCTTCCTTGCTTGGAGACTTGCAGCTGTAGGTACTACAGGACTTACCCATCTGGCACTGGTACATGTTTCGAGGACTTTGGTTGTGGTCAGAGAAGGGGATGAGGTTGGCCACCACACTCAGAATGCTGTGAGGGAAGAGCTCCTGGTGGGTGGTGACTCCAGGCACAATGTCTGACTCCATGGTGGCCACATTCATGAAGACCTGCAAGAATCACATTGGACAGGTTGGACAGAAAGCAAGACAAAGCTGCTAGCAACAAAGCCTAGTGACTTTTCATTTCAGTTTCAGCTGTGGTTGCTGACTGTACCTTAGCCCAGGCAAGAAAAACACCAGACAACTACTGAACTACTTTACCACAATCCCAGACAACTGCAAGGAAAGCAAGTCTGGAAGTATGAAACTGCGATACGCATCGCACTTCCACTCTCTCATCTTAATTGTTCCAAGTTATCACGTTCCCAGACAAGCCACTACTTGGCTGCTCACTGGCAATTTGCAGAACGTGACATAAAAAATGATGAGACAGCGATCATTTACCTAAGGAAACTTTCACTACGTTCAAACTGAAAGCAGACTTCTCCATTCTACCTCTAAGGAAAGTACCAAAAACTCATTAGCTAGAAATGAGAAACCTCTTCTGCCATCTATTCCAGCTCTTCAGCACTTCACCTATGTTCCATTCTCAGCTCCTTTGACAAACACTTCACGAAATACTGCTTCTGATGCAGGATACTGCTGTAACAGCCAGCATTTAATAACTGAAATATGCAAAACCTACCTGTTCCAGTGTACCAATCCATTCCTTCCTTCCATACAGCAGGTTTTTGACAGGCCGCACCATTCGACAAGGGGTAGTGAAGATGAACAACCCAGGATACAGACTGGGTTTTCCTGTCATTGGGATAAGGACCACTTCTGCCCGCGCAGGAAATCTCTTCTCTTGTGTTATCTGGTTGTGTAAAGGAATATTAATTTAGGAATACAAAACAATATTGTTTTAGTTAAGCTGCACCCTACAGGCTAGGTTAACACCCACAATGGAAACACAAACCACAAATCCACAGACGTAGCTATTAATATAAAATAGTGAAATGCAAATTTAGAAGGTATTTCTACCAATATCTCCACCAAGAATACTTCTACCATGCTAAAAAAAAAACCAAAAAAATTCTCATAACAATGGCAACATCATAAACCAAGAGACCAAACTTAGAACAAATACAAGAAAAACCAAAAAGCCTAACACTAACATACAGACAAAGATAAATAAAGATAAATGATTAAGTCAGACTTAAAAGACAGATAGAAGTTAGGCTGCTTTAGAGCTCTGGAGGCTTTTGGTTTATTTCTGACCACTGCATATGGAGCACGTTTAGGTAAGTCACATTTTAAAGAAGACAACCTTGAATCGCCGGAGGGCTTCTGCAACCTGAGGAGCCAGGTCCCACTCGACCCAGCCCACCACTGCACCGTCCAGCACCACGCGGTAGCACTCAGCGTACGGCTTGCTTGGGGTCGCATCAATGGGGACAACACCTGTGAGAGATTGGGGGCAGGAGAGGGAACAGCCAAAAAAGCACACAAATGTACGTTATTTCTGCAGGAAGCCTCAATCCACATAAAACAGCTTTATGAGCCATGAGAGAAATTCAGAACATCTGGACAGGGCAAAGCGGTAGATGGGACTTGATGGAGAACATAAAACGCGCACAACTGTGAGTGCCATTTCCCATCCAGTCCCAGCACACTTCTGAACAAAACAAGATTCCCATCACTGTGCTCATCACTAGAGGATCTGCAATTTAATTCAAGTTATTAGCAACACGATGAAGTCAGTGGTTTGTCTAATTTCTCTGAGCCAGTCCTGTGCAGGTGAATATCTTCAGCTCTACAGTACGCAGCTAAGAGACATTTATTTTGAACTCGACGTTCTCCAGAAGGTTTACATGCCTGAATAAGCAAATCCTACGTTAAGCAGAAGCAGAGTAAGAACAGGTTTACCTTGACTTACAGTAATGGTATCTGGAGAACATTCTCCACATATGGGTTCGTAGGGCAGAAAGGTAAAAAGGAAGATTGCTTCATTAGACAATTTAGCCAGTAAACTGTACCTAGAGCACATAACAGAGGTGGCAGGTCTGTCGCAGGAACCATCTCTGTCACTATTTCACACACAGCTGTCATGTGGTTCATCAGACCGCAGGGCTCTCCATCAGGGGTGTCCACTGGGCACAGGAACCCCCAGGACTCCGGCAGCAGTTTGCGTACCGTGGTAGTTCTCATCTGGGCAAACGCCGACCCTCTGTGTATGCAGCGGAAATGCGAAAGGTAGCGAACAAAATTCAGCTTGTCCCCCACCACACACAGACCGCTGTCCTGCAGCATGCCCAGGCCTGAGGAACAAGATGGAGACTGACATCAGGATGTCACTCAGACGGCTGTTTCCTATTTTCCACTAACAAGATTTAAGTACTTCAGCAACTCAGGGAGCTGTAGGAGGTCCCGAGACTATAAATTCACTGCTTGAGCACACATCTCCTCTTTCTCTCAATCAGCCTTTTCCCATTCCACTGTCTTTGGTAATTCAGTTACAGTGTGTCTGCACTCAAGTTGCTTTGAGTTAAAAGTTTGGTTTTAAGTTGTTTCTCACACAGTTTAGCAGGTAAAAAAAGGGCTTCTTAGACCTTACGACTTACCGGTCTTAGATCGCAGGTTACCAGTTGCTAGAAGGTACTCAAATGACTTGGTAACATCTGTGGTCAGGCTGAATGCCTTCATCAGGCTGTCTGTATTGACGCTGATGTCGGCCTTTTCTGTTCTCTTCTCCAAAATGAATTTAACAGATTGCAACCAGTTCTCAAGCCTCTCCTGCGGTTTAAGAATGTGACACTTGAATTTGAAACAGGAATACAGACACTCTAATGACTGTCTCAGCAGTTACCTACACAACAGAAACCTAGTCTGTTTAGAATCTTTGCCTTTATAGAAGAGATTGCTCCCTCACCCATTTATCTGACAGGGCCAGGCAAGACCGCAAGCTGTTCTGGTTCCTGCTGCCAGATTCAGAAAGCACTACAATGCTTCACATAATTCACTTTTTATTCTCTTTCTACAGCCATTGAAACCAATCAAGTAGTAGAGAAATTTTAGAATTGTTTCAACAAAACAATGCTAAAGAAGATTTTGGCTAAAATGGCAAAGAAAGACTAAGAGTTATCTACTAACTCAGGGAATTATTATTACTTGGGGCTGACAAATCTCACTTCTGAGCAATATTTTCCTTCTGGTATTCTACAATGAGGAAATGCCAGAAATAACTTGAATCCACAATGAACTGGAATAGTTTAGGAAGCTGCACTTTTACATCACCAGTAATAAGTTAACTGTGTAAACTGGACTGACTTCTTGATCTGTAAAAGAATTCAAAGATGGGTAGAAAAAACAACAATATAAATCACTGATTTTCAGAGAAAGAGGATGGGGCAGTTATCTACTTGCACATTTGCTGTGTGACACAGAGGGAGCAGCACAAAGAGGCAGATTTTCACTACTACTGTATCAACTGACACAACAGCAATAGGCTGTTTCAAAACCCTCCTGGGCTGGTGTTTCTCCCTCCTCAGACTCAACCCTGAACTTTCATTTGCTCTTGAAGGCCCTGAAGCTTTTCATTCCAGGTTTGACACGGGCTGCTCTTTAGTGTATGCCGTCCTACACTAGATCCAGCATACCCTCAAGTCTTTGTAGTATACCTAGGCTCCCTGCTCATCAGTTTGGCTCTGCATTTCTCCCATCTTCTTAGCCACTGTAGGTCCTGGACTCAATGACCAGGCTTTATGACCTTACCTTTAGGAACATAAGGAAAAGCTGTCCTGCAGTAAGCACTTCTTGATTCATCAGACTGTCTGGATTATCCTCCATGCACTCCCCTTTGGCAAAAGCATACAGCTTCCGGGTCATCATACAAAGCAGGTAGAATTTTTCAGTTCTGTCTGTCAAGTGTATGCAGATACACTTGCTGGAGAGAGAGAAAGAAGGACAATTAACACCACCCCATCATGCCAGCTGTTCTTCACATTATTGCTAAATATTCTCAAAATCTTGATCAGACAAAAGTGAGCCTTGTGAAAAATTTATTTTACATATTACTGTATGTCCTTACAAGTGCACAGTTTAAAGGCCCACTTAAGAGATGAGATTTGTACATTACTTTGCAGCAGGTATGACACTAAACACCTCTGCATAACCACGTGTACGTGCTCATCTCCTCCCCAAAATCCAAGCCATAGACTAGTAACAGATCACAGAACGCTGCAATCAGATCTTTGCGTGGAAACGTGTGCTGAATGACATTTTGATGCAAGCTATAAAGCTGCTAAACTGCCTTCCAAGACAACAGAGATAACTTGCTTTCCAAGACGTAAGCACAACAACCTTCCAGCATGTGAGCAAGCACGTAGATGTGGCCACTCTGTACCTCTGCTCCATACTGCCCTCTTCTGAAGCCTCCACACCTTCACCATAAAAACATTCAAAGAAAGCTGTGGCCAAGTAGAAGTTACAATACAAAATACGCCCCAAATATTGCTTTCCCCAATTGCTCTTATCTCCACAGCGCAGACAGCGTTGACAAACAGTCTGTACAGAACATACCATGGCGGGAAAAAACACAACCAAAAAGCACCACAGTATTTAGAATAAAGAAAATAACAGTATAACTTTCTTGAAATCATTCACTCGTGTTTCTCAGTCTGAAGAGCTGTTCTTCCTACACTCCTAAGAAAAACTGCCTTCATGCTTCTAGACATCTGATGATTACTCCTTATTTGCAGGTACTCAAGGACTTGGGCATCCCAAATTATACTTTTCAAGTGCTAAAAAACTTGGTCAAAGAACTAAAATCTGTATTACCTGAAAATCAGTTGAATGGTTGTCACATTGGCAATCTCAAAACACTCTCTTACATTGCTTCCTAACTTACTCCACTGAAGAAGCAAGACTTTAAAACATCCAATTCCTATCACTTAGAAGTGTAATTCTCATAATAGTTGCTAACGACTGTGTGAAACAGCAGAGAAAATGCCACAGATTACCCTAATGCTGTTCAACAAGTTGAACCTAAAGCAGTCCACACATGTAGTTGCAACCTTCCCTTTTCTAAACTCAAACAGAACAGATTATCACAATATCCTGAAATTCCACCAAGAATTGGACACTGGCTGGGTACAAAAACCCTAACAATGATAGTGTGAAATAATATGGCAGAGTATTCTTAAAGTTAGTTGTAATTTCAATGCAGTGACACAAGCATGTATTCCTAAGCATACACAGACATACTTGAAAATGAAATCTGCAGCCTGTTCATTGCTGTACCACTCAGGAAGGTTGAGTTTTACTCTGAAGCTCTTCCCAAGGTATTCGAGGACGTTTTGCTGCGTGTAACAACCTGCTTCAGCTACTGCTCTTAGCATCTCCGTAACGCAGTTCACATAAAAGGTGTCGTTTTTCTTGTCTTTGACCAGCTCTTCAAAAATCTGGTAGTCTGTGAAATTAACTAATGCCTGAAAGACAGATGTGCATCAGATCAGAAATACAGTTATGGCAATGTCTGGCCATAAAACAGCAGAAATTGAGTACCCCAATGATTTAGATTTTCAGACCTCTGGAAATGGAAAAATACTGTGGGATTAAGGTACTTCAAGAGTAGCACAGGGGATATGAATAAGGTGATGATCACAAGTAGTTCAGCCTAATGAAACCCTTGGAAGAAAAAAACCCAACAAACTTGCATCCTCTAACTTAACAGGCTTTTTTTGTCTCAAGTTACTCCTTATCTCCACAAAAATCAAGATAGCTTAGCCCATTACAATCCACTTCACCTTCAGCAATTCATTTTCTACAGCTCAAACTTAAATCCTATGTTCTTAGCTCTTGGCATTATAATGTTTCCTAGTTGTTTGAGTCAGGGTTTAAGTGACCATACTGCTCACAGGTAACTTTGGCTGACAAACCTCCCCCATCTTTAAGCAAAGTGTCTCTTCACCACATTTAAAAAGCCTTCAAGAAACTCATGAAAAAATGGGAGCTGCATGACATGCAGACAGGTTTCTTTATTAAATGGCTGATGCACGGGGTGTGTGAGCCCATGGCGTGATATGCATGGAAGAATTCAAACTTCAGACAACACAGCATGCTTAGCTTACGACTCCTTGTAAGCTAACACAACATAATGTCCTTGCTTATTAAAACACAAGGTAATCATCTGTTCCTGGTAACTAATTTTATTGAACCAGCAGAGTGATGAAAAAGAGAAATGAGTCGCACAACAGCAACATGAAGACAGCAGGCTGGAAGAACATGGAAATTCCCTGAGACTGAAGACAAGCTGTGGTGCCACAGGCCACAATTTACTCCAACACTTCTGCTGTGTAACAAACAGCTGAAGCACCCAGGCTTCGCTATTTTTAAAGAAGAAATTTGGAAAGGCTTGACTAACATCAAATTCCTGTCTGCTACTCAAAGAGCAGTTTAACTGCACCCAATGTGCTCAAACTGACACTACTGGTTTTGTCTTCCAATTCTTAAATGCTTTCAGTTCCAAACAAAAACAGTATTTTAATTTTCTCCTTTAAACAAAGAAGAGAGACAGTTTACTGTCTTGGTTTCTTTTTATATGAGAACTTGACTTTAATGACTAGCACTATTATAGCTGATGCTGGCCCAAGTGTTTCTTAAACGGTCAATCAGTTTTAAAAACACTCCTAGGATCTTTCCTGTTAGGTTACAAGCCCTTACATCCTCCATGAGCTATTAACCCACAACATTTATTAGCAGGAAGCCTTAACACCTTGGCATAAGCCTGCACTCACTTCCTCTGCCCCAAGTGCACACTGCATCACACGTGCTGGCTCAGTTTGCTCTACAGTTTTCAACCAACCAGTGTCAGAAGTACGACTGAAAATACTTAATACAGAATTAGCTGCCTCTCATTACCCAAGAAAATAGAAATGCTTTGTGAAACTTCTGCATTTATTTAACACAGAAAGCATGTAATGTGCATTATTTGTTTACCTTTAGAGCAAATCCCAAGGGAAGGAAGAACAGTTCTTTCTGAAAAATGAAGTTCACCATTACGCAGCCGTTTTCCAGGTAGTGAAGGTTCATGTTTATTGCACTGTGCTCATCTTTAACACAGTGCAGCACTACCCCTGCAGAAATTAATAGAAGCAAAAGCCAGTATGAGCTATGCAAGAAGCACAGACCACACTTCTGTGAGATGTCCAAGCAGGTGTGAGATGATTCAGTAGATAAACTTTTGTACTTCATGGCTGAGAACATGAGGCAGGTAGATCTGACCACTGATCAGATTCCCATAAATACATATAGCTAAGTTCAGTTTTAATGAACACACATCTTTGGACAGCCATTACACTTGCTCAGGAGATGCCAATACAGATTTTAAGAAATGGAAACTCCATCTGTCCTGTCTCTAAATGTAGGTCCTGAGATACTGTAACACACAAACACTCCTCCCTGTTGCACTGTGGAACAAGTCTTCCCATCCCTGTAGTAAGGCAGTACATCCGAAGCACTGTTTCCTGCTTCTGTTCTGTGCTGTCCACTGCAGGACAAATCAAAATAAAACCAACAGGAACTGATTAAACTAGCACTGCCTCAAAATTGATTCATGGGGAATTAGTGTGTTCTGAAGCACCATGGTTCAGGCCAATCAGCAGCTGGTAACATCCAGCTGAGAGCAAAACTCAGGTTTTATTCAATCTGGTTTAATTAAAACTCAATTTTACCAGTGTATACACGCAAAGTTATGAAACAGGCAAGAATCCAGTTAATCTCTTCCATGTAAATTACATTTATCATATTGAGTTATGGAAAACCAAATTCAGTGCCACAACCTCACTAATTTACACTGACTTCTTCAGCATGCAGGGTTCCAATTACTCCTATCACAGAACAACAGCTCCATGTACTGCACAGCCTGGAATGCCATCTCCTTCAGCACAGGCAGCTCAGAAACCACCTGAAAGGCAAGCACTTGCCTCATACTTCTATCACTGCTGTTATCAACTCTTTGGTTTCCTACATAGTAAAATTTACCTGAAAATATAAACATTATGCAACAACAACAAAATATCAGCCCTAATTGGTCATTCCTGTTTGTTCATGAGCAGCTTCTGGAGGGATGTGGCAGGAAGCCCTTTAGCTTACCGTACTCTGTGAAACCAGGACCTCTGTTTTTCCACTTGTGTCTTGTCATCGCAAGAGGGAAATTGCGCCTGGGCATAATCAGCATTCTAATTACTTTCTCTAAGCCATTAATTATGAAGTAGCCCCCCATTTCCTGCCAGAAAGAGAAGAATGCTTTTAATGTGCTTAGAATTGTATAAAGTGTCATCTTAAGTAAAATAAGAAAATGCTTGTAATATATTATAAAAACAAATATTTAATATCTCAACTATGAAACACACAAGACATCCCAGCACTGCATCTGGAAAGGCTGCACTCTTTGTCAGTGCATTTTAAATGTCTAAATCTAGCACTATGTACAAGGAAGGGGATTCACGTACGTGCATAATACCAATAAATGTACAGCTTCCCAAGTGTTGTGCATTCCAGTAGCAAAGAATACTGTAAGTAAGAGTACTGGTAGAGCTGTAGGGGGCCAGCAGCAACGCATCACTGCAGATTTTCTTTCTGTTTGCTCACTCTTTTGGGAGCACAAAACATATAATTCTGTATTTACAGAACGTTTATAATATTTCTGTATTGGATGACATGGTACTGGGGAGATGAAAACAGCTGTGGAAGACAACCAACAATAATAAAAAGAACCTCTTTCAATGCCTGTTCTCCTAATCTGCCTCCACAGAGCCATCAATGCTGATTAGCAACAGTAAAGTCACCTGTGGGAAGCACAGGTATTAGCACAAAACAGGCCCCTGCATCCAAAGACAGCTGAGACTCACTGGAACTTGCCATTCTTCAAGATGGTGTACAGAATCACCAGAACTAGTGTACATTCAGAGAATGTAAGTAAAATGTAAAATACAAACGCTCAAGTCCTGGCCTAATATACTGCACATTTTCCTGATCCACAAAATCCTCATTACCTCCTCCTCCTCATGGTGCTGGATGAGCTCTTGGGGAGAAAGATTATAGAGGTTACACAATTTGGACTTCACCATGATTGGAATATACCCTACAGGCTGTTTAATAGTCCCTTGTGGAATGCCATTCAGTGACCAGCTGATGTCAACCTAAAATGATACAACACAAACAGTGAGCAAACTGAGCTGACCTTTTTCATTCCTGTTACAATAACTGTACATTTAACATGACCACCAATCTGTTCAACTAACTGCCATCACCGTAAAGTGGTAACAGTCACAATAAAAAGCGTAACTAGTAGATATCTGGGCAGCATATTCTGGAAAACAGTCAGCACATGTCTACAGTTCCAGACTTGTATGATTTCTTTCTTAGTAATGAAGCTGACAGCAAGATGTACAAAGTTGACAGTGTAAAACACATAGCAAACAGTCTCAATTTCATAGGCAGAATGGTAAGCCTTAGGAGAGCCACAGTCAGGAAAAAAGTCTTGTCATTATTTCTGGATTAACACCTGGCAACATCCTAGGAATTAAGGAAGTTTAGGAATTAGAACAGAAATATCTGCTGAACCCCTCTAAAATCATGACACAGCTGTACACTGAAACCTCTGCATAATTCTGTCTTCAGCTTGAATGATGACCAATGGTATAAAATGGCTCCTGTGCAACACGCCACTCACCAGACAACACACTCACCTTGGAGAACTGAGAACCTCAGAGATAACTTGATTGTGCTGTTAAAAACAGTGAGAACAGGCTGATGACATGCTGCGTCCCACCGTGCAAGGGCAGGGAGTGGGAAAGAACAGGAAAGACTTTCACACATCAGGCACAATAAAATGCTTTGTTCCAAGCGTCAAATGTTGAGAAACAATTAAAACAAAAATACAGTTAGGGAGGGAAGGAGGGAAGGGAGCAACACAGATAAAAGAAATGAAAGAATGAATGCATCTCTGGTTCAGGAAAATCTGAGAGCCACTGGGGAAATGGTGTGCAACCCACAACTGGCCAACTTTTATGTCTGGACATTTTGCTTGCAGTCGGATTCATTGCTGCAAGTTATATAAAGCTGGAAATGCGAGCAAGAGTCCTTGTACAGGATGCATGCAGCATGGATGTGGCTACGTGGTGAGAGTGGGAAGCAGCTGTGCAAAGGAGAATGCCTGCCAAGGATGCTTCGTTAGTGGAATTTCAGAGCAACGCATAGAACTAGAGAGCAGGCAGTGTGAATAGAAGGAACTTATGGCTTTGGTTTCAGAGCCACGCTGCCTTTGGACCTAGATTTCTACGGGAAAAAGAAGAGACCTGAATCCTAATGGTCTGTGGAATGAAGGAGGCTTCCCTGCAGGCCTCCTGCAGAGGCTGACTGGGTTCAACACCCACCTGAGAGCAGAAGGAACACAACTGATGTGTCGTGCGAGGGGAAATGGAAATAAGAACAGAGGAGACACTGTCAGCTCGTCCTGCAGAACACCCTAGGCAGGACACAGCTCTCAGAAACACTTCCCAAGCAGGCGAAGCTCGGAAGGCTGAAGAAGCCGCGGCCGAGGTAAGACAACAAACCCGCGAGCGGAGGAGCTCACCGTGAGCCGCCCGCGGTAGGTGCTGCGCAGCCCGCGGCACTCGGCCGGGAACACCTTCACCTCCTGGCACAGCGTCCCCTTGGGCACCACGGGCGGCGAGATGGCGATCCCAACCACGGTGAGCGCCACGCGGCCGTCCTTCAGCGCCAGCTCCACCGGCGGGATGTCCTACGAGAGACGGGCGCCCACGCGTGAGGGCGGGCTCCGGAGCGCGATCCCCGGAGGCCGCTCCCCGCCCGCCCCCCGGCACCTGCAGTGCGCGGTACACCCCCTCGCTGATGGCGTAGTTGAAGGACTCGATGTGGGCGGCGGGCAGGTCGCGCCGTACCCCGCCGCGAGGCCGCTGCCGCCGTCGCAAGCGGTGCGGCTCCCGAGACGTGCTCTCCCCCATGGCCGCCGCCATGCTGCCCTCCGTGCGCCTGCTCCGGCCCGCCCCGTCCCGCCGCGTTGTCCGCCGGGACGCTGCGGGGCGTGGCGGCCGCGTGCTGGGTCCGCGTGCTTCCCGCTCGCGGCCGCCTCAGGCATGGTTTCGCTCGGCGCCCTCGTCCCGCAGTACGGCCGCTCTCTGTGCCTTGTACTTCGGTGCTCGTGTCTCCCTGCAGAACATCCCCCTGCACCACCCAGGAACCGTCTGTGCCGCGTCCCTCAGCACCCGTGCCCTTCAGTGCCTACGTCCCCTTGGGCCACATCCTTCACTGCCGGCAACCCTCAGCGCCCAAGTCCTCTGCCAGCGTGCCAGAAGCCTGCGCTCCCTTGCAGCCCCATGTTGGAGGCACGCACACAGATAAGCTGGAGGTGCTTATCTGTAAGGAGCAGGCCTGCAGCCGGCAGACTGCATCAACACCACTATCAGGCCTCCAAATCACCCCCCAAAATCAGCCCAAGTATTTGGCACTTGAATCTCTCGGGTTGCTTTTATCTCGTTCTTGTGACAAACCACTGCCACGGGGCTTGATGTGCTACTTGGGCTGCACCCATGCCCCCTCAGAGGATCTGCCACCCCACCGTCCCAAAGAAATGCCACAGCCAGGGAGATTTGCTCGTTTTAATGATGCTTGAGGACAGACATGGACACAGCGGCTGGAAAAGCACGAGCTGGGAGCCCCGCCGGCTGTACACGTGCATGCTGACGTGCAGGAGACCAGCAGGGAGACCCAGAGCCGTAGCAGGAGCGTCCCACGCACCCCCGGCATCGGCTGCTCTCCAAGCCACGGCTCTCTGCAGTAGCTGACACTGGGAACGAGACACCACCATTAACGCATGTATGGCGCTGCGCAGCTCCTCAGGGAAAGCTGCGTGCAGAGAACACTAAATGCTAGGATGGGGGACGTGCAAGCAGTCCTAACGGGCACTGATGACAACAGGGCACAGCAGCCAGGTGAAGCAGCATGTAAGACCTCCACAGACTTCTCCGGTGTTTTTCATGGCCTTCGGTAGGAGCACAGGAGCTGTTGCTGCCACACGGGAGTTTGCAGATACCCAGGGTCCAGCTGGATCAGACCCTGCTGGTCAACAGCCAGAGCACCTGGGTCCTACATCCTTCATGGCTGACACTGAACAAAGATTAGAGACATCCTGCCATACGGAGGGTATCTTCTTGAAACCCAGCACCATCCTTCGCAAAAGCTTAGGAAAGAAACTAAGACCTATTCTATTGACCTTTTAGCTGAAATGAGCTAGAAAACATTTGTTTTTGCATTTTTATAAAAAAACGAACAACCCAAAGTCTCCAAAGGGTTTGTGAGCATTGCTTGCAAGGCGCACCCACAGCTGCAGTGCTCAGGCCTCAGCCACACGCATGTCCTCTCCTGCTTGGTTAATATATTGGACAAGAGCTGAGGCACTATGCTGTCTGTCCTCTATCATTTTCCCCCGTACTTTACCTCATAAGCATGTTGAGGGCAGTTGGTAAAGAGTCACAGGCAGTACCTGCTGTTTTCCTCCAGCAGCTGTTGCTTATTTTTACGAATTCAGTACAGATAGCAATGATCAAAGTGTCCCTGAATCACCAGCTCCCCGAAACCCAGCTGAAATACAGATAATAAGCACCTGCACCACCTGTAGTCATGGCTTTACCACTGAACAGAAGCCCTACTTTTAAGGGTGCAGCAGAAACAGCCAGGTGGTAACGTACCACAGTGCAACCCCAGATGAAAACAGGGAAAGAAAAGGCCTTAAGAGTTGGGCAGATGTTCCTGAGTCTCCTGGCTGTCCGCTGCTCCCTTGAAGGACACTCCATCTTCCTACGCCCCGGCTGCTTTCCTGGCATATGTCACTCCACCAGCGTGGATCTGTACACTAAGAAAGGGAGCAATTCAATTTTCACATTTCCCTTTTGAGAAGAAAATAAAGATGGCTGGAGTGTTTTTCATTTCTTTAGCACAGGGAACGTTTTATTTTCTCACTCTGCACACTGAGTAGCCTGAGACCATTCAGTGTCCCCTGTCACCTCACATACATCCTGGACGAGGGTGACTGCTATCAGGTCCTGTCTTTGCTGGGGAATAAGTTGTATTGTTAAGCTCACATTAGTTTAAGCTAGTTTTAAGCTAACATGAAAATGCCAACGGAGACATGGTGAACATGGTGCTTACAGGAAGAGTAGGGTTGGTCTCTTCTCACTGGTGACAGGACAATGGGAAATGGCTTCAAGTTGCACCAGGGTAAGCTTAGGTTGGGTATGAGGAAAAACTTCTTTACAGAAAGGGTTGTTAAGCGCTGGAATAGGCTCCCCAGAGAGGTGGTTGAGTCACCATCCCTGGATACGTTTAAAAACTGATGCTCAGGGACATGATTTAGCAGAGAGTTGTTAGAGTTAGTGTAGTATGGTTAGGTTGTGGTTGGACTCCATGATCTTTAAGGTCTTTTCCAACCTGAGCAATTCTATGACTCTATGATCCTATGAACAGGTAGCTTTGCCAGTTAACCATTATAGCCTAACTGTTTACCATGGAATGCTACCACCATGCTTTGCCTGGTTTGCATGGAAATTTTGACACCTCATATGCTACCATAAGATTAAAAAAAACAACCAGTTCTTTTCCCACCTCTCTTCTCTCGCAGTCTATGACTCACTACTTCCCCACTGCCTCCTGACCCAGAAGCCAAAGAGCTCACGGTGACCCTTCAGCATACACACAAGTTCCAAAGCCGGAGACCAGACCTGGCACTTGGGAGTCCTGCTCAGAAACAAAGCCACCTCACAGCACTTGCAGCCCAGGCTCCTTTGCACACAGCACAGAGGAACACAGCAAAGCCACTCTCTTGTAGCTACTGCTCCTGGTCTCTTCTCAGTGTAGATCAACCCACCTGATGCCTGCCACACACTGGGCAGATGCTGACGCATGCAGCACTCAAAGCATTTACAACTTCAGAGGTGTTCATGTGGCCTTCTGGAATGCTTCCTTTCTGCAGTGCTTTTGCTGGGTCTTGCCAAGTGCTCTGTTCTCTTCTGGATTTAAGCATCCTGGTGTGAAATGGCGCCACGCGTGGATCCACAACATTTTGCAACGGGTGTCTGTGCCATTACAGTACAATCAAAATGCCTTACTCCAAGGAGGCCAGTACACCAGTCCTGCCTACAGAAAGGTGGCAGGACTGTCTGCTTGCGGAGCCTTTAGCTGGCACAAAGACCTCTGACATTTCAGTCATGAGCAGAGACAAATACATCACAACGCCAGGATCTTGTGAGAGGCAGAAATCCCACTCCTTGATTTGCATCCCATTACACACAGGCAGCCAGAAGACTGTAACCTCCATGATCTCCTCATTTGTTTATTTTGGGTAACAGGAACCAGTTTATTTCTGTGCCAACTATCTCTCCCTGCCAGAGGCAGCAGAACACAGTCCTGACCTCAGCAGCACACTCTGCTCTCCTGCTGCAATCAATTCAAACCCCCAGAGCTGCGGTTTTCCATGACGGTTTCCTACGCAGTGTGTGGGGATGTCAGTCAGATAATCCATGTCCTTCCCTCCTCACTGGGAATCAGTTCTGCGCTGCTTGAGCAGGCACTTGTTTGCAATCTGCCCTGAAGCATGTTTTCAAACATGTAACCTCAGAGCTAACATACATCCACGCATCGTGTGCAACATGGAAAGAAACTCCTAATTCAGGACCACCAGCGTGCAGCACCCTGTGAGCACTCAGTTCTTCGTAGACACTGCTACAGTCTCTTGAACAGCGAGATCTAATTGTTGAATTTTGACTCTTCATAGGAAAATCTGGGGTACAGCACAGATACCACTCTCACAGCCAGCTGCTGTTAGAAACGCAGCTGTGCTCCACACAGAACATTAAGCTCAGGAAGGGTTTGCTGGGCCTATGCTAAAAATTCAGATAAACTTCACAGAATGGGTAATATGCCAAGGACTTAGGGTATACTCAGAGTAGATGTTAGCTCTGAAATTCAGGGTCCTCAAGAAATTTAACTTCCCCACAAGAATATCACCCTGCCCCAGCTGTGTGGCAAACCTATACGCAAAATATATCCTGGTCTGCAATATCTCATCCATCTTCCCCTTAGCTGGGACTGAGCAGTGGATTGTGGTATTAAGTTGTCAAATAGAAGAGAATCAAATTGATTGGATTAAAAAGAATAAAAATCATTTGAGTTGAGAGGTTTCAGATTCCAGCCTCAAGGGCATAAAGTTGAAAGCTGAGAGAAGAGCCTAAATTCACATCAGAGTCTCAGAAGAAGCTGAGAAGATTGGCTTCCAGCTATGTGAAACACTCTTAGCACAGAAATGATGCTAGAAATCTAATGGCCTGCAGGTGAGCTCCAAGGGAAAGTCTCTCCATCTATTTTAAACAGAGTCCAACTGCATCAGACTTGGATGGAAACTGATCAAATCTCATTAGGAAAAGGGATAACTATAATAAACAAACTGCCTTCCCTGCTTCGGTTAATTCACTGCCTGCAGTTCAGCACCCTTTCCAACAGCATCCTTGCCAGTCATTGCTTGGGTGTTCAGCTAGCCAGCTTTGAAAATACCCAAGGAAACTGAATTCTTGGTGTTCCTAGTGTTATGCATCCTGTGATGCAAGACAGCTTGTTCCTTTCTACAGGATAGAGCAGGAACAAAGGAAAGGAGTAACCTATTTGGAGCTGAGCTAAGGCACTAATGATGCAGTAGGTGAGGAAAGAAGAAACATAGTGGGAGGAGTAAAACTTTCCAACCATGACATCCCAGAAGATCACTGCAGTCTTCACTCAACTGCCTTAAAAAAAAAAACAAAACAAAACGAAACACCCATGTTATCTCTATAGAAAAGGAGGAGCTAATACAGTATTATAGTATCCCTGTTAGGGTTTCATCTTAAGGTTATTTTGCTATACTCCCAGAGATTTGTTTCAGGTATCAAAGTCACATGAGCTGTTTTCTAAAGTAGATTTTGGTGAATGCAGGCAGAGTTGTCGCAGCAGCTCTGGCTCATTGCAGCTTTATGTAGATGCCTGTTTTGTTGTTTTTCTCCATGACCTTCCAGAAAAAGAGAGAAGCCTGTCCCTATCACTTTTTGGCATAATACTGAGATAGGCCATTAAACAGTGCTGACCCAATGGGTGCAGTCTCTCCTTGTGCACAGCAGATGCACTCCTGTAATCATCACAGTTTGATAAAGATCGATGTTGGCTGGCTTGCCTTCTGTCCAGTGTCAGCAAGGGGGAAAACACTAGAGATGGCTACATCCACAATTCCTTGGCAGAGTTCCGCATATAGCTTCCTAAGAGATGAGAGAGAGACAGAGTAAGATGCCCAAACAGAGCAAACCAGCAGGTCTCCCAACTTCTTTTCATATAGGCATGCATTTTCCCAAAAGGAGCTACAAGATCCTGCTGCTGTTACGGTGGCCCCAGGGAGGCTAGTGGTGGATCAGGCATTTCTTGATATCCTCCCCTCCTATTTCAGCAACTGTCTTCTTTTTTAACGATGCTCCCATTCACAACATTACTCTCTGCAGCTTGGGACCACAAAACCTGTTATCTGAGTTTACTGTCAGAACAACAGACATTGCAATGCTTATGCTCAGCAGTGTCTTCCACCTTCAGGACTCTCACCACTAGATGCATGGGGGAAGACAACTGCTGACAACACCCCGTAGCAGTTTCCCAGCTCAGCGAGTCATGATCATCATGACCCTGTGCAAGTGGAGGTGTGGAGGTGTGCCCCAGAGAGACTTCTCTGATGTACATGTGATTTGATGAAATTCTGCAATGATGTGCAGTTGTGCACAGTGACTTGTAAGCTAGGCACAGAGATTTCACAAGACCACCCCTTGGAAGAGTTTCATAATGGTAAGGCTCATACAGAGCAGGATCAGGAAGAAGAGAGACACTGTGTTTGAGGAATTGAGTTAACAGCAGCTTCGTTTTCTGCTGAAGGTAATACCTGTGTAACCTCACAGAACACGCTGGAGTATGGGATACAGAGCACTAAAGCTGTCTTTACTAGAATTAACAATGTCACTCTAGCTGGAGCTTCATGACAGTAAGACACTTTTTCAGCTTCTGGGCATGTTGCTGCTTCCAGTGCTATAAATTAGAATAGCCCTGAAGAGAAAAAGCCACCAATAGCCAAAACTTAGCTCATCTGCTTCTCAAGGCTTCCAAGTGCCATACGTAGGTACAAAGCAACCAGAGCATTGTTGAAACCCAAACCTATGCAGCAGAAGCCAAATTCTACCCACGCAGCAAAAAGGAGGTGCCAGGCAGAATTGCATCATGGTACACATAATGAACAGGACATTCTGGACAACAAACCCCCCCCCCCCAAGGTCTAGCTCTGAAAAGGCTTCTGTCTGGGCTGCCTGGTAGGATGACCCCTTATTTCCTTCTCTAGTATTAGCAATGATTTGCTCTAATTTATATCTAATATAGATCGATGCACATAATATAACATATATATTTATGTTATCATACTATGTATGGCATATGTAATAGTCACACATATATACAAATAATTTTAAAAATATAATAATGCAGACAATGTGGAACAGCCTGCTATGCTGGGTCTGTATATGGTATAAATGCCTATTTAGGCATCCTATTCCTAGTTTTCCACAGTTGTCTCAATCCCATGAAACAGCACTTCTCACTGTGCCTATGCAGAGATGCTCATGGCCACGGCTTTGTGGCTGTGGTTGTCACAGCTCTCAGCTGCAGCTAGTAGAGCATTTGATCTCACATCTGAGGCATCCACAGAGTGCTCTGGAATCCCCATGCCTGCAAATTCAGTCACCTGCTTCCAGCTGTTACCTTTAAAGCTACGCATTATTCTGTGCTCACGTGAAGAGCAGCCACCACTGTCTCTACAAGAGACAGTTAGACAATGCCTCACTCCCAGCTCCTAGACAATGAGAAACCACCTGAGGTCAAAGGCATTAATTCTGCAACATACCCCATGGTGTCAGTAAAAACAACCCAAGTTATATTCAGATCCAGTTGTTCAGAAAATGAGATTTAAGAAGGAAAGACGCTGGGGGAGGCCAAGCACAGAGACAGCAGCAATTAATTTAAATTGACTGGCAGTTAGAGCAGTATCTGGTATGGATTTGCCTGGGAAAGGCCCCTACCATTCACTTTCTTCCACCTTTTTTGTTTGGAGCTGGTACACAGCCATGTTTTAAGCAAGTTATGTGAACAGTGGCATCACAAATGTATTACAGAAGCTGGCTACTTACTGGGCACAAGCTGGAGCCCCATTGACTTCTATGAGCCAGACTTTCAACTCCTCATCAACCATAAAGTCAAAGCCAAAGAGCTGGAAGCTCTGGTAGTGAAGATGCTTTGTGCTGATTGCAGGCTCTATACACATAAGGCAGCTTCTGTGATGGGAAAAGCACAAACACAAGGTTAAAAGCCCTGCAGACACAGTCTGCGCTGCAGTTTCTGAGGGCGAGTGCACAGCACAGTGAAGTGGATGGGTCACTTGCTGCTGCAGAAGGCAGAGCCACAAAGGATTGTACCCTGATCCTCAGGGAACTGACACTTGGAGCTCATTTGCCACTGAAACCCTCAAAGTTATGTCTCTGTGGCTTAAGTAATAGCAATGGAGTATTTGCAAAGGAAATTCTGCCATGGAGGACCACTTTTTCAAGACCCAGCTTCTCTCCAGCACCATTATCTCTCCAGACAATTTCCTCAGTGCCCAGGAAGCAGCTGACAAAGCTAGCTTAGCTCTGCTTGGAATTAATAAGACAAAATGCTTTGCAGCAAGGCGCGCCGCTTGCTGACAGCAGGGGAGCACTGAGATCCTGCAGATTTGAGTCCTGCTTCATTTCCACTCATATGCCCTATGTCTTTTTTCACTTCAACCTTTCCTAGATCTATCATTTGACCTACTCTCTTCCCCCACCAAGTCATCTCACTCCCTTATCAAGCTACAGCCAGCAAAATGCACACATATTGGCACACTGCTTTTAGAGAACAGCACCTATATAGTCCCTTATCTGCTTTACCATTGAGCAATGACATTGGGGTCCTGGCTTTATCTTCAATGTATCTCTGAGCCACAACCCCTGATCCAAGCAAATGAAACTCCTCCCTTATCTGCCTGCCTTCCCAGCTGTGTTCACACACACACTCTGTCACTCAGGGGTTATCTATCCCTGTACAATAGGTAGCTGGTACCTTATTATGTGTTTGATTTGCAGTAAGATGCTATTCTCCAGCGTTGTGTTCAGGGCATCCATCAGATACTGGTTGAACTCTTCAAAGAACATTTCATTCCCTTCCTCATACCGGCCATAATTTTTGGAATACTCCTTCTGAATGCAGTGATTGGTCAGGTGGCAGGTTTTGTCCTGGAAATTAGCACTGTTATATGGTTCGGAAGAGGTCCGCAGGACACCCTCTCTGTAGAGGTAGATATTATATAGATGATCTACGAGAACCCAGCTCCTAGGGGAAAGGAGAACAAACTCACGTCCCACTGGTTGAACAAGAAACAGCACAAACCAGTATTACAGTAGCCAAAAAAGCAACCAAGTTACCTGATATCAAATTTGCGATGCCCTGGCTCCAAAAGAAGAGGCTTCTCCAGGTATTTCTGAATCACGTGCACTTGTCCCTGCTCATCAATGAAATCCAGGAGCTCTGAAGCCTCTGAAGAAATCAGGATCCCTTCCCCTGGCACAGAAAAGAAAAGAAAAAAAATTGGTAAAGATCATTGCTGGAGCTCTTTCCCAGGCCCAAGTGGGTCATAGCTTGTTCCCATGACAAAGCAAGCAATATACAAGAACCGACAACTTCAGAGCTGATTGCTGCCTGAGCAATTGTCACATTTGCATAAAGTCAGGTAGCAGACTGGCAGAGCTATATCCCTCTTCCCTCAGCACAGGGAATTTGGTTTCTTCACAGCTGGAGCATAGCTGGGAACCACAGGTTCCAGAGATAACATGGGGCTTTTTGGCAGGTAGATGGCTGTTTTAGATGCAAGTGGATGCACAGCAGAGAGAGACTTTGGCAAGAAGTGAGGCAGCTGCTTTGTATGGGGGATTTTGTTTCCCTTTCTGGCAAGTTTTTTTCCATCTGGTCTTGGAAGGGAGGAACATTTAGCAAGCATTTTTTAATTCTGTTTTGCTTTTCTCTGTTTTTCAGCAATGTGGAAAGCAGGGTTTTGGCAGTTTGTGAGGTTTTTATTTATTTTGTTTCTTTGGGAAGGGAGGTTTGTTTTTCTCCTAGACTCAGACTTTCTTCCCCCGCTCAGCTTTTCTCTTTGCCAGAGGCAGTCACACATGCATGCATGTGCAAACTGTGTTCCTCTGCTCACTGAGTCCATTTAAATTACTGCTGAAATCACTGCTGAATTAGAAAAAGAACTGTTTCAAAATGCTCATTCGCGTAATCAGCGTTTTCCCCTGCATGGAAACTATTCATTAAAGAATTTAGACACATCTTTTAAATACTATCACATTTTGGCTGAAGCTGTCACTGTTCATTTCTTGCAAGTCTAGCAACAAATCCACTCAGACAAGCTCAAACAAAATTATCTAACAATTCTCAGCTGGAAACGCTTCATTAAAATACTTTTTTTTTTTTTTCCTTTTTCTTTTTTTCTGGGGGTGGGGGCAAGGGGGGTGCAGGGGGGAGGACAAGAAGGAAGTTTTTTAGTTCCCTGATTACAGCAGTGCCAAGCAGACACAATGGTACAAACACAGGGCTAAGCACGGGGGGAAAGGAGGAAAACAGCATCTCTTTAAGCCCCTGCAGTAGGAAAATCAGCAAGTATCTGTTCTGCGCTGGACAGATGGTGAACTGAGGGAGTGGTTAGCTTAACTGTGCACCTAGTCAGCAGCCCAGTGAGACAGAAAAGCAGCTTATGTGAGGGCCACTGTCTCTGTTCTCAAGGGCACAAAACACAAAAATCTCCCAACTATTAAGTCAGAGCATCCTAAACCTTTAGTCTTCCTATTACTGATGACAATCAAGTTTCTTCTAGAACTCCTCAGAGTCACGAGCTGTGCCTTAACTGAGTCTGGCTGGGCAATTAATACTGACAAGCTTTCCACTTCATCAGAAGTAATCCCAAGACATTTAGACCTGCTCTCTAGAAGATTAACATCAGGTTTGCTCACCACATGAATTCCCATCTTGAATCCTGCAGCACACCGATGAATACAAAAAGTTACTTTAATGCAGAAAAGAAGGTGAGATTACATTTGAATAAAATATGTGGGGAGTTTAAATCTCTTCATGCTGCAGCAAACAACAGCCACTTTTTTCAGTTTTCCAGATTGTTTCTTTGCCAGTGACACTAAACAGACACACTTCCTATCAGCAGTGTGATAAAAGGACCCATTTCCCCTTCCTCCCCATTGAAAAATACAGTCTTCTGATGCTTTGCAGTAACACAGCCATGAAAGCAGAACACTGAGAAAAGCCTGCATGAAGGAAAGTTATATCCTGCAGCCACTCACCTCTGGCTTTCACACTGTCTGATGATTTTTGCAAAGCTGCATCAGAAAAGACTCTGCAAATGTGCATGTGGCCTTGCTACCTTTGAATGGACCGAGTTCTTCACAAGCAGCAAAGCAAGTTTCCATAAAGCAATTCTACCAGCATGCCAGTGATACTGCTATGATGCTAGATAGGATAATTACCAAAGCATTACATTCGTAGCTGTGTCCAGCTATCTCATCTTAATAGCTCATAATTTTTGGAAGGAGGGATACGTTATCATTTCAGAATCTGTATGTTATCTATTATGTATCTTATTCAAATTAAGGGAGTACAGGTATTGCATTGCTTGCTTTTGCTCTGCTCCTTGCCCACAGTTTGGATATAATTTGGATACACTGAGCTCATTGACTCTCACTCTCAAGTGTGACCATGAGCTGGCCACTGGCACCAGGTATTTGAGTTGGTTGGAAGACAAACTTTGGTATTTCTACTCAGCTGAAATCAGGTTTAGATGCAGCATGATAATGTTTCCTGCTGTCATGGACGACTACTGACCTGTTTGATGCCCTCCTTCTTATATCTCATTCTGCTCCCTCATCTCCTATAGCCCACATTCCCTTGGCCTGCTTCTCCCTGCTGCTTTCCCCCTGCAGCAAACCTTCTTATATTTTGAGGTGTATGAGTAGAAAAAAGGGGATCCTTCCACTGCCATCCATTTCCGCCTACCATATGCATATTACAGATTGCATATCCTTCACATAAGGAGTTCCGTGTCACTAAGCAGTAGCCAAAGCCTTTAACAGACAGGCTTGGGCTCAACCAAACCCCATAACTCATGTAGAAGGAATACTGAGAAGGTGGCTCATTTTGCTGGAGAACGAACCTTTGGCACCAGCTGAGGACTTGGCAATCCACACATTGCCTTCTCTGCCTTCCTGACGCCTGTTGTAAGCTGCCAAGAAGACCTCCCTCTCATCTGTCCTCGTGTTGTTTATAAGATGGTGAATTCCATTCTGCGCCGGAGCCACGGGGGTCTTCAAGTTAGTTGGGTAAATCACATATGACTCGGGAAACCACGTGCAAGACTCTGATAGCTCAGGGCTTGTCTTGATTAGCCTAGATGAAAAGATACAGGCTGATAATTTCCAAATTGTTAATCTCCAGAGTGACCTGTGAGGACATCATTTAATAAGTACAAATCTCTATTAACTGGGCTCTTTGCTTGGTGATGAATAGTATCTTACAGATAATCTGGATTCAGTTATTGTGTTCTCCCTCTGTCTTTGAAATTAGGGTCTTCCTATACAGATTAAGGCAACTCAAAACTGCAGCTCTTTGAACCAGACCTACACACTTCTGTTAAATATCTTCTAGATACTATGGATGTCATGAAACAACCAGCAGAGGAGAAACCATTCTAGTTAGAGCTTGCAGTGACCCCTCTGCACCGTCTCTGCACAAGGCCACTGAGGAGGCACGATTGCTAAATACACAACAGGGCAAGAAGGAAGCTGTGATAACAGCAAAGGAGAGCCAAAGCAGTAATGCTGGGCTTTTGATCGCATTCCCACTGAGATCGGATCAGACACATTAACTGTGATGGAAGGCCACTGGGAATGCACTGAAGGCAAGGATACGGCTACATGTTTCATTTTCTGAGGTGCCCAGGATACCCTCTGCATGCAGCCTCTGTTCCCTCTAGCAGATATTTTCTCCTGTCAGTTATATCAAGAGATGCCAGCAAACTCCTGCCAGTGGCGCTCAGGTTTGTTATCCTTCAGAGTCCAGGAAGCTGCCTGCCTCTTTGAACATTTGCTGTGTTTTGCTGAAGGCCAAAAGCAGAGCTAATTACGTGCTGACTCTCTCCATATATTTGTGCCTGTCTGTTGAAATAGCAGGCAGGCAGTGACACCCTCAGATCCCACTGTCAGAGGAATGTCATTTCTGGTCCCTTGGGTTCATAAATGTCTTGATGCGTGGCTGACTCTAGAGCTCACAAGGTCAGCCAAGCTTCAGGAGAGAAAAAAAAAGCAGAAGCATTTTTGATCCTTGTCCAGATCCTTGGTGGCACAGAAATCCAGATGGGGAGTGCATCAAATGCTTGTTTAAAATATACTCTTAGTGCCTGACACTATCACCACTGCACAGAAAGCTTCTGGGACTAGGTTCTTTGCAGAGGAAGGAGAGGCCTCAGAGCAGCATGCAGTCCGCAGAACTGCATCAGCAAGAGGCAGGATGGACACTAACATGGAATGAGATTCTTGGTGGAGGCCAAGAGTTCTGACATGAAGAGGCCCTCATGATTTGCAGGGGGACTAGGGTTATCTGCAATGAAAGCTCACCGTCATTTCCCCAGGAGACTGTGGCATGGCTGGTCATGCAGAAATAACTCCCAGAGCCAGCTCTTCCTGGAGATGTCTCCAGACATTTGCTTGACCAACAAATATGATTAGCTAAAGGCATATTAGTGCCTCCCCTCTGTATGAATCAGAATAAAAGGAGTAGGTTTTAATCAAGTAGCTACAAGGAGAAAGAGCAGATATGGTTTGTTTTTTCTTTTTTTGTTTGTTTGTTTTTCCTTTGATTTGGCTCTAATCTGCAGCTCCCTGTCTGCCTGATTCAATATACTCTATTTTTCCAGCAGATGTAATTCAGTGGAAATGCCATTTCCCCTGAAGTTACAGAGAGGTCATTGTGCACAGATATCTGCGTAGATCAACGCAGGAATCTGAAGACAGCACGTGCTAGGACATTCCCAGGGCAACTGTTCAGTGAAATACCCTAAGAACAGGTTGAGCTGTTGACAACAGATAGCAGAAATATTTCTACCAACCCCATGCAAGTATTCAGTAAATTTCTTACTTCACCAGGGACGCTTTGCGGCACAGCTTGTCTGCTCCCCTGTAATAATTCACCAACTGCACAAGTCCAGGTTCGTGGCCTACAAGGAAAAATAGAAGGGTCAGACAAACTTAAATTACTGAAGGAAAAAATACCTGCTTGGTGCAAGGGATCCATGCAGCAGGGAAGAAAACCAGTCTGTCTCCTCACCCCATGTCAAAGAAAATAGGAACTGAGCTGATACCGGCTCTGCTATTTTCTTTCCTTCAGGGAAGAAGGCCTATGCACTTACTGAAGTCTGCTTTGAAATTGCCATTGCCATTTTCCAATGGAAAATAACCATTTCCTAATTTATACTGGGAACTGGCAGAGCCACCCAAAAACATTCTCCATTTGCTGGTGGCAGTTTTTAAGAGCCAAGATTTCACTCAAGTGCAGTGGGAAGATGAAGTACATCACAGCACAAAGATCACAGCTTAGAAAACAGCCATAGGGATTTTGCTTTTCTTTTGTCATTTTTAGCAGGATTCCCTTTGGGCCCAGTTAAAACACTGAAAAATGTTGAAAGATTTAGCCTCACTGCTCATACTGGGCTTCACACCACAGCCTGCCTGTCCTCACCCTTAAACACAGTGCAGACAGCCGTGCTCCATTAAGAGATCTCTGCTGCGACAGGCCGGAGGGTAATGCAGATCTGGGCAGCAACACAGCCATCAACATGCAACAGGTGAAAATGCCTGAAGCAACACCTGGGGCCCTGTGACAACAACCAACAGGAACATGAATAGGGAAAATCTGACAGGAAACCACTCTGGTCTGAAACACGACCTTGAGGAAAACTCCCAGGCATGACATTATTTGCATTTTTGCCTTCTCATTCCAAACAAATGCCTGTGGGAGTGATTTAAGTCCTGAACAGCATGCAGAGTTTTAGTTATCCTCCTTGGAGTTTGCCTGAAAAAAAAAAAAAAAAAAAAAAAAAAAAAAAAAGTCCAGAGAAAACATTAACTGAAAGACCAGGCACCTGCAAGATCACAGATAGTCAACATCTACTTCAATTAAAAAAAGAAAACAAAAAAAACTATGGGTCACTATTTTATTCACAGATCCTTAAATGTGAGAAAGCTGAAACCCATCTTTTGGCAAAAGATCTGCAATTTCATATACTTTAACATGTCACGCACTGTCACACACTGATTTACTGAAAGAAATTAGGAAAAACTCTCAAGACTTCCTTCTGTTTCCAGTTTATTTATTTTGCTTGCTTCTTATAGGAACTGAGGTCCAAAGATGACCTCAGTATTCCAAGAGGACTCACTGCTTAAGGGCACGGTTAGCCCAAGAAGTAGGAAATCAGTGAGTACAACTGGAGTACTTGTAGCCAGCCAGAGGCTCCAGCTGAGTTCCCACCTCCATCTCTCTCCCAGGATGCACAGCCTTACAGCTTTCTGAAATGACGTCTGTTTCAAGCCTCCAGAAAAACCAAGTCAGCCTGCACGCAACAGCTGCTCAGAGGGACAGCTTGAGGAAGATATACCAGAAATAGTTCTACAGCTTTTTGGAATGCATACCAAACCCATGGTTTTTGTCTGAATCTACTGATTTCAGGCAACCAGCTCCTGCTATAGAAGGATGGGTTGAAGAAGCCAGTACCAAAGTTTAGTCCCCCTCTAACAGTTGTTGCTGCATCTTGGATGCAAGAAGGGTTTAAATTTTCAGGCTTTCCACTGCAACACATGCTGAAGAGCTTGCTGAAGCCCTTCCATCATCCCTGGGCTCTTCTCCACTATGGAAAGGTTTGTTAAAGAGATTGAAATGCACAGCTGGACATGCTGTGCAGGTCACATCAGAGGACTGTGCTGGGTCTGTGACAAAGTCTGATGATCAAAGTCACATCTTCATACCCGGCACATTAGGGTACAGCTCTGCTTGCTGTGGCTGGATGCAGCACCTGTGAGCATCCTCACTGCTTTAGCTTCCCCTCTGCTTGCTGCAAACAGCTTTGTGCTGGGAAGGGACCAGACGGCATTTGCTATAGGATGTGGGAACTTTCCAGTTGCGAATTCACGTGGAAACAAGGGCAGAGGTGCTGGAACTGATGAACTGCAGATCTGAAAGAGCAGTGCTGATTGAATGGTGCTTGGTTTGAATTACATGAAAGGGGCTGGAAAAGCAGTCTTGCCCTCAAGTTGATGGGGTGAGGGGATTTCTCCTTATCCAGTGCTTCTGCAGCCTGAAGCAGTGCTGCAAAATCACTGGAAACCGTGGTGAATGAGATGGAAGGAGGACAGGAGGGTCCTGCCAGACGTCTGATGCAGAAATAGGGGACCACAGAAGGGAAACACTGCTGTGCTTAGCAGCATGCTGATCCTAAACTGGCTTCAGCACTCCTGGGGACAGGAGCCAGCATGGGGCCAAAACAGCAGCTGGCACTCTGCACGGACAGCTGCCAGCCCTGCAGCTCCAGCCAGCTTGCCACCAGCCACGGGCAATGACACTGCATCTCTGCTTCCCACCCCACCCCACACTGCTGCCAGTGCCTCGCATGGCTCTTCCTGCTTTTGGGCTGAGCATGGCTCTTTCTCTCCCTGCTTTCAGGCTCTTTCCTGTCCAGCACTGGACAAGCACTGTGCAGGGCAGGCAAGAGACAAATCTGTACAGGGGAGCCCTCAGGTCTCGTTCAGCCATGGCCACTCATGCTGGCAGGGGAGACAAGGAGGGTGGAAGCCTTAACTTACAGACACACAGCCTTTCACCCTGCCCCAAGCAAGAACCAGATGTGTTCACAGTCTGAACAGAAAAAGGCCTCAAGAACATTGCTGCAGGATGAGGCAGGTTCAGAGGGGATCCTGAAACCAGTGCCCCCAACATGCAAGAGGCAAATAAAGGGAATGCCATGCTATGGGGTGAGTGCCCTGTGTGCCAGCATCTTAGCCCCTCCACCCTGCAGCCCCAGGCCGGGCATTTTGGGGGGACTGCAGAGACACCATCCTGAAAGCACTTGGGGAAGGTGATACTTCGAGTTCAGCAGAGGGGTGGCGGTCCCCAGCCAGGACTGCCCAACCTCAGGCTGTGAGGTTGCTGGAGAAACCCCCTCCCAGGGCTGGGAAGCGCCGCACGGACCCACCGGCCTCAGCCCTTTGTTCTGAGCGACGCTGGTTGCGGGGGTCCTGCGACAAGGAGCCCGGCACACGTCCGGGGATCAGCATGACTGGTAAAGGGTGGGGAGCGGCAGGCCCCAGGGGACCCGCGGGACGAGAGGCCGTGACAAGCCGGGGGGCTGCGCCCTGACGCAGAGTCCCCCTCCCTGAACCGGGGCCCGCTCGGGCCGAGGGGAGCGGCACCACGCCTAACCGGGTCCCCGTGGGAAGAACCGAGAGACGCCCGGCGACGGAAGACGCTGCCACGGCTCTCCCTTACCCAGCCTGCCGAAGGGGAGCCGGTTCCTCTCGCCTAGCATCAGGTTGAAGCGGGGGTTGTCCTTCCTCAGGCGCTTCCACTGCCCGGTGGCCAAGAGGAGCCGGGAGACCTCCGCGTAGACGCTGCTGTTCTCGTCCCGCACCACGAAGGTGTACATGGCGGCGGGGCGAGCCTACCCCCGGGGGCCCGACGGGTGCCCCAGGGCCATGGGGCCCCGCCGCAGCCTAGGCAGGGCCCTCCGCCGCCGCCGCCCTCGCCGCCTCCCGGCCGAGCTCCGCATGGCCGGGGCCGCCCGCCCCTGCGCGCCGCCCGCCCCGCACCGCGCCACGCCGCAGGGCTGAGCTCATCGCGGGGAGGGACCGCGAGGCGCCGGCGGCTGCGGGGCGGGGAGGCCCAGGCACGGGCCTACCCCGGGGTGGGGGGAGGGTGGGCCCGCCCCGGCGCGGCACGCCCCCGCCCCGCCTTCCTCGGAGCGACCCGGAAGCGGAGCCGCGCAAGATGGCGTCAGGGAGTGACGTAATGCGGCCCCGTTTCCGGGCGAAGCCGCGGGAAGTGCCCCTTCGGCACCGCGTCCCGCGCTCCGGGCTGAGGGAGGAGGCGGGAAGAGCGTGGGGGGGTCGAAGGGAAAGGGCGAAAGCTTAAGGAGTGTCTTTGATTTTTGCCTCCTGCACGCTCTGCAGTCAACCGCAGTCATCTGATTGCACCGGTCCGGGGCTCGGGCAGTTTGCGTCTTTTAGCAAAGCTGGCAGGAAGGAGAGCAGCTCCCGGTTTGGTTAGCGCCCCGTTTTCCCTTGCGTACGCAGCAGGAAAAAACGCCATCGGTGTGGCGTGCTCATGTTGGTTGCTGGAAATCACAACGCCTTTCCAGCAAACCGAGAGCATTTTCCTGCAGATAGTCCCAAGTCTACCAGTAAACGCGCACTTCTGTCAAACTGCACTTCCCCTCGCCGTGAAAGCACCCCAGTGTCTCTCCATCACCTGTTTGCTGTGTCCTGAAGAGGTCCCAAAAAAGCGGCTGAGGCCGCTGGGTTTGGTCAGCGCAGAGCAGAGGAGCTGAGGGAAGCCTCTTGGCGGCTGCAGCTCCTCACAGAGAACCGCTCTTTTTGCAGTCTCGGTCTCAGGCTGATTCCGAGGAGCTCGCTTTCCTTTTGTTACCTGAAAGCAGAAATGTGGTAAAGGAAATTTTGGTATGCAGCGTATTTCTGCCAGGAGGCGCTCTTGGACCTGGGATCTGATGGGCTCCTCATCTGCTTCCAGAGCTGTGTTTGTGCGGGCTGATAGACCTGCGCATGGCTTACCTTAAAACGCGGCGTCTGGGACTCAAATGGTGAAGCCACGCTCTCTCCTAGTTTAGAGTATTACTCTTCGCCAGGATTTCAGGTTTATTGATAGCTGGTGCCTCATCTCTGTGATCTGCAGAAGTGCAAGATGCCAAGGCAATCCCAAAATCTTAGAGTGATGTGCTAGACTGGTAAGCAGAATGAAGTCCAGTACTGAATTTGTCAACATTACATTCACAAGTTCCTTTAACTATATGCACTAGATATCTATTATCTGCAAAAAATAAATATATATCTTTTTGTATTTGGGGCAAATGCTTACAGTTATCCCATTCTCAGCAAAATCACTGCATTTACTTTTCACAAGCTTTGTCTCACTGTGGAAAATCTCCAGACCACTTCCACATTCAAGAAATATTTGTAGCTACAGTTTATGGTTCACCCATCCAGCTAGATTTATTTAAGATTTGTTTTTGTACAATTCACACTCAGTGCCTTTTATTGCTCTTTTACATTTCTTGTGGTTTGTCAACCAATGGTCTATAGCTTCTGGAAGGCTGTGCAGTGATCTGAAAGGTGCTGCTGGTCCAACAAGACTGGAAGAGCCAAACTTAGAGTCCTTTTATTTCCAGATCCTGTTAGACCTGAGCACTTTTGATCCTGACCACACTACAGAGCAGGGTTGGCTCCCTCCAGCTTTTATGATCCTCCAGGTTTTATGATCCACCTCCTTCCATGTACATCCTCAGCCCCACTTCCCTGCAGAGAGAGACCAGGAGGAGAGTCCATTGGTAGGCCAGATTACGGCTCAGTTTTGCAGTCCTTCACATTGTCTATGGCTTTTCCATGGAGTCCTTCACTTCAGAAGAGACTGTAATGGCAAACCCTCAGGAGCACTGGTTTGTAGTGGTCCTTTCACTCTGGAAGGAAAGAATCTATCATGGAGTCACAGAATCAAGGTTGGAAAAGACCTCTAAGATCATCATGTTCAACCACCATCCCACCTCCATCATTCCCATTAACTATGTCCCTCAGTCCCTCATCTCACCACTCAGCTCCTAATGATATAAGCCAGGATACTGTTGGCCTTCTTGGCCACCTGGGCACACTGCTGACTCATGTTCAGCCAGCTGCCAGCTGACACCCTCAGATGCTTTTTGGGCTGGTGGATAGAAGAGCAAAGGGCCTAGCAGTCCCAATCCCTGCTGGAGTGTCACTTGATCTGCTGCTGCCCGTGGATGTGGAATTACAGATGGTAGACGGGACGTTTCTCTGCCTCTTTTGGCAGACTGTTTGTGCAGGACAGGATGGAGCTTACTCACTGTGTCTTCTCGATGTCCTCAATGCGCTCAGGCAGGCGCACATTGAGTGTCTCTGGGAGCAAGAAGGCCACCGAGCCACAGAACACCGCTACACCACAGTACGTCACCTCAGGCAGAGACTTCCACACATCATCCAGCAGGAACACAAGTGGGGCCAAAGACCCACCGAGGCGTGCTGTGAAGGAGGTGTATCCCATTCCATTCTGCCTGAAAAGGTAGGAGACCGTGGTAGTGTAGAATACCTCAAGAAAGACATGGGTACTTCTTTCATATCAGACCTTGCAAAAAATAAAAAAATAAAAAATGGAGTCCCTCTTCCCTCTCCTATTTTTTTGGGAGATCTAGAGATTTCTCATCACTAGCTGAGAAAATCTTGGGATTTCTCACCCCTAGATTTTTCCTCTACCAGACTTTTTCTATCTTTTTTTTTTTTTCTTCTCTGCATCTTCATATAATGACAATAGTTCCCAAATATCTGCTCAAAAGATGTTTTCTCTTTGAAAGTCTAAAACTGAGTGCATTTTCTACACATCCCTTTAGTATGTCCTCTTTTCTGCTGAGATTAATTTAAGTCCCTGCTCTCCCAGGTAGTTCTAGGCATATGCCAAGCACTAGAGATTTCTGTAAGCATCTTTGGTCCTTCTATAGTTAGGAAAGTCTGGAGATGTGGCCAAAAATAGGACCTGGAACCTATTCCACTTAATAATTTTCAGGGGGTGAATGACATTTCATGCATAAAACAGGGATCCCAGGACCTGTCTGTGATTTTACGTCATTATTAACTACATATTTCAAATGAACTGTCTTTTTTCTCCTAAAAGGCTACTTAATGCCTGCTTTATCATCTGATGTCCAGAGGGCTATCGATCTTGTGTAGTAGTGTGTGTCTCACAGAATACTCCTCACCATTCAACACATTCTCCTACCCACATACCCCAGGTCAGCAAATAACAGCTTTCTGCCCATTTCTTGTGGGTGGAGGTAATCTTCAAAACCTGCTACTTTTAGAGGCAAGGGATCAGTCCTGCAGTCTAGCCAACAGCACCTCCTGCTGTGTCAGTGGCCAAGACCAGATGGTGACATCCCACTAAGGATCTGGCGGTGCCCTCAAGCAGTAGTGACTCTTACCTCAGGACGGTGGGGTAGAGCTCAGAGGTGTACAAGTAGACAGTGGTGAACGCAGCTTCTGAGAAACCTTTGCCCATAATGGCCATCACAGAGCGTAGAGAAGTGAAAGCTGGGAGGAAAGAAAAGACATTTATGATAATAGTCAAAGAAAAATGTGAAGAAGTTTCTTGTGGTTACAGGTGCCAGAAGGCTCCAAGAAACAGAACTGGAAGCTTCAGAGCCCTGTAGGTGCTGCATCCAAGAGCTGAATCAGTCTGAATCAGTTTGAAAATTTGGTGACTGCTATTTTGAGTGGAAGCTGAACGGATGGAAGGCTAAGTCCCAATATTTCCCACTGGAAAATATCTGTAATAGGATGGGCACTTCCCTTGTTATCACTAGCCTTATAGTGCTTCACAGTGACTAGAGAACATCTGCTGCCTCCAGATAGTAGGGCTGGCCCACATCAGCAGCCTTGTCCCACTAATGTCCTTGCAGGTGGAAGATGTCTCTATATAGGACAAGATCTGTGTTTTTCCTTCTCTAGCACAGCACAGAATGGATACCTCCCCATCAGCATACAGCAGAAGAGCATCTCACGTTTAGGAATGATGATATTGGCTCCTATGCACAGTCCAGTCAGGATGAGTGACCACGCCTGGCAGTGCCGCCGTCCAATTCGATTCACCAGCACGTACATGAGTATCTTGGCTGGAATCTCAATGATGCCAAAGACAAACTGGGAGAGATACATGCTGAGCCCAAAGCCTGTTAGGTTCATACTCATGCCGTAATAAGAGAAGGCAACACCAAACCTGCAAGGAACGTATGGAGATTGAAATGGGGGAAAATCAGCTGGGCAATGCAGGATGAATCCCTTGTGCAAGTAACACTGCTTACCACACGGTGCCAGAGCACACAGAGATCTTCCGCAGGACTGGTGTCCTGAACAAGCTGATGTAGGAGAAACTCTCACTTGGCTTTTTCTCAGTAGTCATTCCTCTAAGAGCCTGGGAGATGTGAGAAGAAGGAAAGAGCTCAGCTGCTGTACATTTAGCATCCAGACATGAGATCCTAGACAGACTGGGGTCTGTTGCCTTTCTTAATTTTATCAACCCATTCAGTTTCCCATATATTCCTATTGCAGAACAATTTGCTGGGCATTCGTTATCAGAGGCTTGTCTTCCTACATCATTTAAGAGATTATCTAACATTTTGGAGCTCTTTTTTCATCCATGGCCCCTTTGCCTCTCTTACTCACATATCCCACATGGCAGAAAGAGCACTAGCAAAGTCAGCATTGGCCTGTGCCAACTCCTTATTTTTCCAAGCTGTACTTCGTTCACTGCATACTCAGTCCAGTGTCCAGTGTCCAGTGCAATGAGGTGTCTTGCCATGACAGTGATGAGTGGAAAGACTCCCCACCTACTGAAGTTGGATTCTGATCTTACATGAACCGAGTGTGAGTTTTCTCTTTAGCAGTGAATGTTAATGCTTTCTAGAACAAAATGGCCTAAGACATCCTGTGGACCATGGTGTCCCACAGACCACACTGCAGGCTGAGCATCACTTCAGATATAAAGTAGAAGTAAAACAGAGAGAAAGAGAAAACATGGGAGGAAGAATGTGTCTGGTTCTTCAGTTTCTCACCTCCAGTGAGACAGTGAAGTCTTTCCTTCCATTCATTCTTGCACATCTTAGCAGATGCTTGTGGGCTTGTTTCACTTTGCCGTTGGCTATGAGCCACCGGGCAGACTCTGGGACCCACCTGGTGCAAGGAGAGAAGACAGCATTCCTGTTGGCACCCCATGTTTTCCAACCCACATACATGGCCCTGGCCAAAAAGAGGAGATCTTCTCTATGAGACTTTAACCTCTACTGAGAATAACAACTGTGTGCACGACATTAAGACAAGTAGGACACTCTCTTTACACATACATGCTATTCTACCCTTAAAGAACTTGTCTCTTAGTTGAAATATGTCTAGCCAAAATTTTTATAATGTGATTTTTGATCAAAGCTTGAATTTGCTGAGCTGGTTGAAGTTTCAAGTTCTTAACAAATAAAATTGGCCCCAGAAAGTTTATATTTAGACACTAGATTTAGATTTATTCAGATGTATAGATTTATTTAGATTTATATTGATGATTTTTGAGATTCTTTAAACGCAGATATTTTAGAATATTAAAAATTACTACGTAGAAAGGATTTAGTGGGCCCACTGAGATTATACCTCTTACTTTCTTTGTTAATTGCTAAATTATTTGTTGTTCACAACAAAGACTTCTGCAAAAGATAATCCACTGGAGTCTAAATCATTGTGACTGTGGCCCCCAGTGAAGAAGCCATGCTAGTCAGTGAGTGACAAGGGATGCTCTAATGCTGCACAGCTAATTAGCAACTTGGAGAGGTTTACTTAGCAGATGTGCCTTGAGTGGGGGTCCTGTGACTCCTGTTTTTCTCTCTGTCCTAGCAAAAGATTCACCACTAGTCATAAACTGGCATCTGTAACTCCTTGTTCTTCTCTGTGATCTTTCATCTGGTTGCAATTCATGTGAGCTACATGGCACTATCAGCCCTGGATCTCCCCAGACCCCACTGCAGCCCTGCTGGCCTGAACATGTGTGGGGCTGCATAGTGGTCAGTGTCCAGGAGACACTGGAAATGCCTCACAGTCAGATCCATTCCAACTATATGCAAAAATTCCAATATAGCCCAACTGAAGTGCAGTTAGAAGCTTGAAGGAATATTTGGGTAAGAGATCAACTGAGCTCATGAGTTTGTCAAAGCCTCTCACTGAGGTCTCTCACTGAGTTTCTCCCACTGTGTTCCCTAAAAGCTGTTGGTGATTTGTGTGCCCTAAGTCAGGTTGCTGTAAAATCAATGAACTATTCAATCTATTCAATCTGGAGCTGAAAAGGACGTGTAGAGCAAAATCATTTGCAGAACTGGACTATGGAAAGTTTTCAGCTCCCTCCCAGAAGTCGTTAATTATTTGGCAAATATAAAGAATTAAAGGTGGCATTTTGCACTCCTTGCCACCATCTCCAGAGTATGTTAAGTCTTTTGACTGTCTAATGTCTAGTGTCAACAACATATAATGAATGTGTTAAATTAAGTTATGATTCCGTTCTTCAGGGACTTAATTATCCACAATCACTGACCTCTTGGTTGCTTGAATTTTGATCAGACAGCATAATTTTTTCGAGAACTCATTTCCATAAAAGGCATTAACAAACTAGAAAGAAATATAGCTATTTTTCAAAAGGTGGATCCAAATATATCTATGAATTTCAACATTTCCCAGGATTCAATTTCTACAACGAGGTGTCCTAGAAAAAGAGCAAAACCTCAAACCTGAAAGGCAGCAGAACATAAAATTTAATTGTCTTGAATTTGATCGGCATCAGATGTTACTCTCTGCCAGAAACCATTCATCACTGTTGAAAGGACACGTCTACTTCTGAGCCATTGTTTAACAACAGCATCAGTATGCATCCCATTTTTCACAGATATGACTTGAGATTTTGTTGGTAGCTATTTGGTTGGGGCAGCTTTTTCATCTGCTGCTTCATGCTGATGGACAGACATAGTAAGCAAGTAAACCGTCACCTGCAGATGCCTCTCTAGGCAGCTGAAAGTCACATTTGCATTTTTATACCTTTTCTGCTTATCAGTTATGCATGCCATTTTGGGGTCTGCATGTATATCAGTCAGATTATTTCGTGTGGCTTCCAGCTATAGCTCCCCATTACCCTGGGAGATTTTTGCAACGTGGGTCCAGATCCACACTGAAGTCCAAGATGAAACAAACAACAACCCTGAGGTTGAGGAAGGCCAGGCCACCATTTCTGAAGGTTTTCAGGGTTGCCAGATCCAATTCCAGGATGCATACTGCAATATTTGCCATACACACAGGGCAGAAAGACGAACGGCATCGTGCTCCTGTTCCAGCAGCAGCAGGCCAAAGGTTGCTGCACTCACCACAGGCAGATGATGCTCAGAAGACAAGGTCCCGTCACGGCAACCAAGAGCCAGTGCCATTCCCTCACCAGGTATGCTGTCAAGCCCAGCAGCATGTTCCCTATGCTCCAGGAGATGCTGGTCAGGACCGCAGAGAGGGTGCGGTGCTCTGTGTCCACCCACTCCATCCCTGTAAGAGGGAGGCAGCATTCAGCTGGGTCACACAGGGCTTCTCCAGGAGAGGGTCTGCGGGTCTTTGTGAGAAGGGCAAAGTGAAGCAACATCCCTGCTCTTTTCCTCCAGGAGAGTTCCACTGACATTTGCCCTTTTTAAATGTTCATCCACGAGTTAACTCCTGACAAAGCTGAACACAACTAAAATGAGGCTTTAAAGGAAGAAATTCTGGACATATACTAAAACACCCTAGATGATATGTTTTTATCTTGTTCAATAGCATCCAATGGTCATCTTCATCAAACTAATCTTTAATCTAATTCTCCAGTTGTATCTTGCCTTTCCAATTTCTCTGCCTATGCATTATTCCAGATTCAAGAAATATATCATTAATATAGTATACATAAATTAAGCTGGACTGGCCTTAGTGGAACAGACATTAATGCACGTGTAAATCCAGAACAAAGGGTGATCCCCTTGCTTCTGTTTGAGAACTAAGTCAATTTGCCTCCAGAGATCTTGACATCATGCTACAGCATCTAGCAATCAGAAATGCCCTTCCCAATCTCTAATTTGTATTGTAGGCATCACCTTTACAATAAGAATGTGCCATTGCAGGCCTTGGGACATGTAATACCTTGGGTGTATTTGTCCTTTCCTGATTTTTAGCTTGTTTTTGGGTGTATCTGCAAAATTTCTGGAAATTTCTGCAGCACATGTAATATGCTCTAAGGTATTGTGACTCTTGCCCAGGGCATTCTAAACGTATCTATAAAATCATCTGATGCTATGTTGGGTAGCTTGGAGTTTGGAGCTTGTTTTAATTATGTCATTACTTAAATTTCTTAGCTTCAAGTTTGCCTCACAGAGATTTTATTTTCGTGTTCTTTCCTTTTCCAGCCTTTCTAAGAATACAGATAAGGAATGTGATGGAAACAATTGCTGCAAAGTTAAGACTGGAGAGGAAGAAGCATGCTATCAATGACCCAACATCCTGCTCCTGCTCAACTGGTGAATTTCTTTAATTGCATGTGAAAAATGAGAACCCAGTATCAGAGGAAAAGGGCAGATACTTCATCTATAGATTTTAAAGCATTAAGAATGGTGATTAACAGGAACTGCTGGCCGGAATCGTAGAATCATAAAGGTTGGAAAAGACCTCTAAGATCATCATGTCCAACTGTCACTGCCCATTCCCACCATGCCCATTGATCACATCCATCAGTGCCATATCTCTGTGGTTCTTGAACACCTCGAGGGATGGTGACACCACCACCTCCCTGGCAGCCTGTGCCAGTGCCCGACTGCTCTTTTGAAGAAGTGGGCACCTGTACTCCCACAGCCTCACCATACTTACCCAGAGGCAAGATGATCAGGGACACACCACTCAGGGCCACCCCGGTGAGGGTTCTTGTGACAGCCAGCATGCTGTAGGAGACGGAGCAGGCACTCAGCATCCCAAATGTGACAGATAACAGAAATGACAGCATGAGGATAGATTTCCGGCCGAACCTATCAAAGCACAGACAGGGTTATTTATAGGCTGGAAATGTGTCCCAGGAGTAGGGATTGAAATGAGGCAAAGCAGAGACTTAAGGAGGTTGATACATAGTCTGCACTGCAAAGATTATGTGGTACCCCAGAGTGGAGGGATTTGCTGGATATTGCCAGTGCTGCAGCGATGTGATCCCATTAAAAGGGTCAGGAAGCCCCAGGAGCACTGGGCATGAGTCTCTCCAATGGAAAGAGAAGCACTGATAAAAAAAGAATGATATACTGGGTACCCCATTCAATGCCACTATGATAATAAGTGATGTCAGCTTGAACATGCATGCTGAGGTCACTCCTCAAGGACTTTGGAAATTGTATGACCTGAACCTGTGCAGAGTCCTGTAGGGAGAATGCAGAGAAGTACAGGAAGTCAAATACATGCAGATGTGCTTTGGCATTCACTCTCACGCCAACAATGCCGTATGTGTTTCTACACAAACACTGTAAAATTTGACATGGGATTTCAAATGAAAATTTTGACAAACTATTCAGAAGCAGAGAGGACCTTCCAGCAAATATCAGCCCTGCATGTGATGGTTTGAAACTGGCCTAGTAATTAAATCTGTCAACAGGTCGCATTCAGTCTGTAGGGACTTTCTGGCATTCTCCCAGCGACCACCTGATAGGGATGGTGGCAAGGACCTTTACACCAGGGAGTGAAATTATGTGTTGGGACACGCTGCCACCATCACATTCTTAAGAGCAGTCACAGGTAACTTCATGCAGCAGCTAGTTAATATGTCTGCTGGAGAAGAGTCAACTCATGGTGATAGCCCAGGCAGTTTTCTGGATCTGCTGTGAAATTTAAACAGACCCAGACTGCGGAAGTGATGCACCTGGGTCAGAGCAGCAAGCATCCAGAAACCCACCAGTGCTGGATCCCATTTCCAGGAGTGTAAGTGCTAACAAAAATACATTTTTGAAATTAAGATATGGTTCAAAAATACAGAAGGAACATATCAAAATATAAAATTCCCTGCAGAGCACAAGGCTGCTATTTATGGACCCATTACTAGACTCTCGCAGCAAATGCACACCACCTGCTAACGGAACCAGAGAGAAGCTGGCAGGATCAAACAGCTACAAGGAGGCTGCCAAAAGAAATGCGGTTAAAATTGCCTTCAAAGAGAGAGAGAGAAATGGAAAAGCCCAACCTCTGAACGTTTGTATGTGGAAAATGTAACAAAAAGAGCAAACTGTGCAAGGATAAAAATGAATAGAAAAGCAATTTTCATAAATATCCCAATCTGGAAATCTGCCAGAGCGTGATGCAGCCAATGAGGTACGATAACAAGGTACAAAAGGAGAATCTGGACAAGAACAGGTAATAACAGGTTTTTTTTTTTTTCCAGATTTCTATTCTTTTGCATAGGTATGTTCTCAATAAAGGGCTGAAGAGTTTGGTGGGGTAAGATTTGTCAGCAGAAGTGTTCTCAAGTGCAGGAGTCTGTGGAAGCTTGGATCAGAATGAACCTGAGCTGTAGCAAAATGGCAGGACCAGATGTCTCTCAGCCTGAAGCACTAGAGGTGCAGTACGCACTTTACAGTTTGTATGGGGGAGTGGGACCTCTTCTCTATTAGAGAAGAGAAAGGTTGCTTTTACAGTGTCCTGAGGGAGATGTGGGGGCATGAATCTGAGATTTAACAGATCTAGTATTGATACTGATTAAGTGGGTAAAGATAATGTTAAAAATTAGAATTTGTTGACACAGGTAAGCAAATACTGCAGATATCAGCATGGCTTTTGCAAAGAAAATGCTTACTTATTATCTGTTGAAGTTCACTGCAGGAGAAGTCAAATGTAATGAGAAAGTTCTGATTGATTCAGAATGCTTGGATTTCCCAGAGCTGCCATAACCACCCTCCCAGATGGCAGGAGGAAATGGTCACTTCTTGAGCTGAAAAAAACCCCTAAGCATTTCTGGCTCTCCACTTTAAATGGGTACAGCTAGAGGAGGCTGAGATGAGAATGAAGCCAAAGAAATGGCATCTTGCAGATGAGGAAACCATGATGGAAATGGGACTGAATATGCACTACAAAGTTCTAAGTACCCCCAAGAAGATGGAAGACCTATTGCCATATCTGGAGTTTTGTAGGCAACCAACACAAGCTGCTTGATCCGTTCGCTGTGGTTTACAGCATGGCCCAGAATGGCAGTGCAGTCAGGCTGCTGACGAAGGCACAGCTGGCTGCCAAACCTTCTTTATCTGCCTTTTTAGCAGACTGAAGGTCCTGGTTTGTCTACTCAGCAGTCAACCCTTAACTTACTCTTTTTTGTCATCACATTTTTTTCCCTTCTACTATAACCCTGAGGAGTTTATAGTAGGTATAAGTGGGGAAGAGATTGAAGAGAAAACAAAACTGCACACGGTATTCAAGATGTGGGGCCATCACATATATACATGCTTCTGCATGGTTATGTTCACTTTAGTTTTATATTCCTTTCCTAACAATTCTGAATTATGCATTTGCTTCCCCAGCTGCTACTCATCACTGAGAAGATAGAACTAGAGGGCTTCAAGTTGTGCCAGGAGACGTTCAAGTTGGACATTAGGAAAAATTTCTTCTCTGAAAGAGTGGTCAGGCACTGGCACAGGCTGCCAGGGGAGGTGGTGCAGTCACTGTCCCTGGAGGCATTCTAGAATCATTTAGATGTTGTACTGAGGAACATGGTTTAGTAAGCAAATATTGGTGGTAGGTATACAGTTGGACTGGATGATCCTGGAGGTCTTTTCCAGTCTTGGTGATTCTAACGCTCTAAGATATTTGCCAGAAGCTTTTTATTGTAACTTTTAAGTCTTATTCCTGAGCCACTCTGGACAGCTCTATTTTGCATGTGAAGTTGGACGCATTTCTTTGTTTTACATTAACCTACCCTGAAATTGTGTTTTTTAATGCTTCCACCCAGTCACAGGATCCTTCTGTAGTTCTTCACTCTCAGATTTTGTCTCTACCAGCCTGGTCACTCACCAGCCCCTTCCCACTCACTCCTTTTCCAGATCAGTTATGAGTATGCTGACGAGCACACATCCAATTAACAGGTCCCCAGAGATGTCCCTTCACTGTAACAACTCAACGCTTACCCCTCCCTGCTCCTTCCCCGCTTTTGATCAATTATTTAGCCATGCAGGGATATCCTTTTTCTTTTGAAGCCTTTTGTAAGGAAACCTCTTACAGATGATATCTCCTCTGTTCACGCACCTGTGAACATCTTCAAAGAAATCCAATCTGCTTGTAGGGTATGAATCTTATGCAAAAGAGGAATAGAAGTCCTATGGACACTGGCTCAGCCCTTCAGAATTGTTTCTACCAATTCACTCATTAGAGCTGGACGCCGGCTGCCTGGCTGTCAGTTCCCAAGGTCTTTCTTGGGGACCTGTATAAAAACTGATTTGAAACAGATAGAAGAAAAGATACGGAAGTGACTGGCAGCTTTGTATGGTGCACGTAGTTTCCCTTCTGCTGTGAAGTGATTTTGCAGCCTGCCTCACCCTAATGCTCCTTTGGTCCCAGAGAAAGGAAATCAGGAGGGAATCGAATAGTTTCCTGCACAGGAAACACAGCCATTAAATATTGAATAGTGTAAAGAGAACAGCACATCCTGATTGCATGCTTGCTCTGCATATTCAGTGGAAGGTTCTGCTATTTGCAGAAATATTTGATTTCTTAATTGATGCCCATTCTAGGTTATTACTCAGGCTTTTTTTCCCCTTCACATTATCACATTCTAACATTTAACCAGGGAGAAAAGTTTTGCTTCTATTTTCCTTATCAGGCCATGGTCTTAACTCTTCCTTGAAGAGTTTACCCTGCTTTACCCTGCTTCTCTAGTAATGACAATTTTTGCTTTCTTGAGATCTTTTTCGGACTTGACATGTATTTGCTTTAAGCCCCTCACTTGTATATCCTTAGATAATTTCCAGATAGCTTGTCAGGATTTAACTCTCAGCTGCTTGTTTCAGCTTTGTTTTAATCATCTTTCTCCTTTTTAAGCAGTTATCTTTCCTGAAATGTCTCGCAGACAGTGGATGCAGCAATTCTGTGCTACTGTCATTGTTGCAATGCACCTTATCCTCACCATGGCCAGAGCACCTTCTCACGTGGGCTCTTAACTGGCTGCCCCATGAAGCAATCCGCAACTCTAACTCAGCATTTAGCCCTTGCATTACTTCTCAGTATGACTTTAATCCAGTTTGGACGTGGAAGACTAAGCTCTCCGTTTATGACTGTGTTTTCTCCTTTTTCTGCCCCTCTCATTGCTTTTGCAAGTCACATGTGTGTGAAGGCCTTGCCAGGAAACTGCAGCCTTGGTGGACAGCCTGAGAGGGTCAAACCTGTCCGAAAGGTATCCAAACACCACAGCCCCGATCGTGACTCCAACGAAGAAGAAGGTCGCGGTCGCCTGGTTCAGCCCACGCTGCTCACACACGAGGTCCCACTGAAACACAAGGCCAAAGTGACACTGAGTGCCCAGTCCAGCCTCTGTCCCCCTTCAAATCCCTTCCCAAGTTGAACCAGATGCAGTTTAGTTGGGATACCAGGAAAAATTTCTTCCCAGAGAGGGTGGTCAGGCATTGGAATGGACTGCCCAGGGCAGCAATGGGGTTAATCAACAGACATGTGGATGTGGCACTGAGGGACATGATTTAGTGTTGGGACTGGGTAGGTCAGGGTGATGTTTGGGCTTAGTGATCTTCAGGTTCTTTTCCAACCTGAACAATTCTCTGATTCTTTGTGCTACAATGTACTTCATAGAATGCTATCCAGTTAGTGATGCCCTGATCAATTTCCTCCAAATAGTCTGTGAAGGAAGAAAGGAAGACAGAGGGGAGTCAGACTCACTCCTGATACTTATAACTTACTTATTTCTATGGAGAGAGCGGTCTAGGCACTCTTTTTAATTGAGTTAATTAGCATCATTTTTCTTCCTTGGAGGTGCAAATGTTGCTGATCATTAGAGAATGCTCTGACCAAGCTGCAGAGTTAATTTTTCATATGTGTGTAACTTGACAAAACTTAACTTAATCATCAACCCAACCTTGCAGCCTCTCTGACAAGGCCAGCCAGACCTTGAACAACCTTTTTGGATGCAAGACAGAAAGACTCCACAGTAAGTCCATGGCCCCTTGAACTCAGCCTGAGTGCAGTGTCATAAGGCTCTGAGTCCAGTGCCTCTGAAGCAGAGCATTTATTCTGCCTTTTTCTCCAAGGGTGCTTTACATCTTTCTCCCTGAAACAGCTTGGAAATCAGGTGCAGACCTGGTGCACTCCCAGCATCCATCTCTATGCTTGCCAAAACCAGAGGTTGAGTGGTGGGTAGGAGGCATTGGCTCCAGGATAAGACTTGTCTCAGTGAAAGCATGGCCAGCTGATGTTGTTTCTGAACCAACCATTTCCCTTTTGTCTGACCAAAGTGTTCCCTTCCCTAAGACCTACTGCGCTTTGGGCTGCCTTTCCAGGAAGAAAAGTACAGCTTGCAGGTAAAGCTTTAATACCCAGAGGTATCACTCTAAGCCCTAACGAAGCATTTCAGAAGGCTGGTGGTTAATGTTTGATGGGCAGGGACCTTGGGCAGACTCAAGGTTATGGCTGACCAGAGTGCTACACCTCACCAGGAGCCCTCCGAGAGCACATTTCATCAGCACTCTGGTGACAACTGGACTGACGGACTCTCTAAATCTGAAAATTGTCTTCTAGAAGGATAAAGTCGCTGTGAGTCAACAGCTTTGCTGAGGTCTGCTTCCCATCAAGTCACGCAGTCAACAAATGTAAAACACCAAAGATATATTAAAGGGCAGGAATAGAACAAGCAGGGAAATTGAGAAAGGTTGCTTGATCTTGGGGAGAAGCAAGGGAGCAGGAGACCAGAGAGGAGAGGCAGACAAGGGAAGTAACAAAGTGCTTGGAAAATCAAGAAAGCCACAGAGTCAGATGACATCCTTACAGGATGTGATCCTGTGCCAATGCCACATGGCCCAAGCAAAGAAAATCCCATAGCAGACTCTCCTCCCCACACCCCCAGTCTCTCAATCACCTGGAGGTGCTCATTATGAGAAATGTTGGTATCTACCTCTGAGCTCAAGAGAGCTTTTCCCCATCCCAAGCCATCTTCTCTAAGCAAGTACTTTCCACTGGTTAAAATGCAAAGATTCCCCTTTGATTCTGTGCACCTTGTGAACACCTCTTCATCTCCTCTAAACACTGAGCTAATTTCATTTTCAGCTAGATCACAAGCCAGGAGTTACCTCGGTGGAGATGGTGGAGGTGAACTGTGAGTGGTCGTAGACCCACCCATACTGGCAGTCCTGGGTGACGGAGTCGTTGTCTGCTTGCAGAGAGGAATTGAGAAGTAGGTGAAACTGAGGCTGTGAGAACATCTCACAAGACCTGAAGGTGCCATCGGGCTCCCGGGGGATGCTGATGAGCAGAATTTCCTCCGTGGTGAGGTTCACAAATTCTTCCTGATGCGGAATTGCACAATGGTGAGAGGGAGTAGCAGCAAGAAAGTTGTGCAATAGGAAATGCATGGGAAGGTTGATTCTTGGGAGGCAGAGGATTAACAAAATCAAAATCTGAAATCTGCCAAAGCCACCAATTTCCAGTAAGAGATCTTCAAATTTCATCTTTCCTATAGAGTTTGCTCATTCAGAGCAGCTATGTACCAAGGAGCAGCAGCATGAGCTTGAAAAGTTGTCTCTGTCTTTGGAGCTCAGCTTCCCATGGCTTTTCATACAGCCACTTCCTTGGACTTTGAGATCTCACAGCAAGGCTTTCAAAAGTCACAGCGAAACACTCAATTTGGGGTAGAGCCAAAGAAATCATTGCAAGTCATTCCATGTGCATACACATCTATTTTAAGCAGATCCAGCACAAAGCACCTTTTTTTTTTTTTTTTTTTTTTTTTTTTTTTTTTTTTTAAAGAAAAGAGTCCTTTCCTCCTGTGGTGGTTTTTGAGGGGAAGAGCCACATTGGTAAAGGGCTGTGGGAAAAAAAAGCCATCACACATCATTGGTGTGGGGACATCACACTCTGCTTTCTCACGGGCCCCCAGGAGTGCAGTGGTGCCCCCCAGCATGGAGGATGCCTGTGAGCACCAAAGCCTGATTGCTGTGCATCAGCTGTGTTCTTAGTATGGCTTGTCTCAAGTCATGACCTGGGAGCAAGGGGTATGCAGAGGACAGAGCACCCAGAAGAGATGAGAAATGTGTCTCTGAATGGAGACCAATTGGTTGAGGATCAATACTACAACCCAATGAGGGACCTACAGCCCTCAGCAGGGCCAGAGGTACTGCTGCCACTGGGGTTTCACACCACGGCTCTTCCAGCACCACCAGAAAGAGCTCCTAGAAGAGACAGGTCTTCAATTTGCATTTCTATTCTTTGTGTGCTCTTAGCCAACACCATGGGCTCTTTATTCAGCCAGAGCCACTGCAGAGCAAGAACAAACCATGCATCTGAGCAGCTGAAAGTTAGTTGGAGAAACCTGTCATCAAAGGTCAAAGTTGACAAAGGATATGTACCACATGTAACTTTGAGTTCCATATTGCACAGTTGCTGGGCAAAAGCCTTGATGCAGCAAATGGGGAGGTGCAGCAACAGAGCTGGTGCAGCTTGGGTCACAGAAACAGCGTGGTTCAAAGGACAATCTCTACTCCATGAGACAGGGACAAAGAAGTCTCGCAGGTACTTCAAGTCAGTCAGGAGCTGCCCACCCTTCTCCCTGTCTGGTAGAGACCCAGCTGGAGGATCACTAGCACTTAGCACAGACAAAGGGCTTTGCCCCACAAACAAGCAAGCTCAGAGAAGCAGCAATATCAAGGCTGGTTAAACTGGGAGTTGGTAGCGAGTTCTACGTTTTTTCCCTACGTCTTCCCTCCTACAGCAGTCCTGTGGTCTTGAGTGTTCAGGGGTGCTGATGCAGGCAGGCACCTGCCCTGAGGGTGTACTGGGCCAGAGACCAAAGGGCTGCAGAGCAGCAGGTGGAGATAAGAAGCAGTTCTTAGGGCCTTTCTGGTTGTGGCTGAACGCTCAGGTTCAGGCTTATAAGACAAAGGATGGCATGCTGTGGCCTTAGGAGATCTTTGCTTGTCTCAGCAGCATTCCTGGTCATCCATGTTTAACTAACATGCTGCCCCAGTCTGCACTACTGAGTGTATCGGTGCTCATCTTTGGATGGGAGCAGGGAAATTAGGTGAGAGTGGAGCAGGGTCACCCGACAGCACCATCCTTCCAGGGTTACAGTTTAAACTCAAGTCGAACTAAAGGGCAAATCGTTTTTCTTCCCCACTGGTTTTCTAAAAGCAAGGAACAGGGATTCTCATTGATATGCTGTTGCATATTTTAACTGCAGAGCAAATCCAGCCTCCCCTTCAGAAATGAGGTTACAGTCCATTGCTCTGCAACCCCTGGAGCCCTTCTCTTCATACTGCAATTGCTAAGAACATGTTACTTGACTGCTGTATTTCTCTAACCCAAACATGTTTTCGTAGTGGGTCACTACATGTAGTTAATGGACTGCACGTACAACTGCTGTGACTCTGCCCTACCACTTGGCTCTAGACCCTGGACCTGTCTCGTGGCTTGGACCTGCCTCGTAGCAGCCAGATCACGCTGACTGCTCACATATGAAAACAGAAGCCTCATATCCATATCATTTTCCTCAGCAGTCTTTCTTCTCTGTTTCAGAAGGCCAGCTACTGGTGGAGAGAAAATATCCTTCAGTGGCCAACAGCAGCACGGCCAGAGGAGCTGTTGGAGCCAGGTCCATCAGCAACCCCAGACGCAGCCAGGGGATGAGCTGGGACATGGGCACAACCGGAGAGCCCAGTCTGGAGCAGAAGGGGCTGGAGACAGGGGACCCAGGCATTTAGTGGGCTCCTGGACCACTAAAGGGGCAGGTGAGGCTGTGCAGGGCAGTGAAGACACTTTAGTGTCCCTAATATACTGCAACTGAAATTAACAGCAGGGTTTTACCTCAAACAGTCACGTAATGCTGTTGAGGGAGCTTAGGGCAGGATTTAGTTTTGGTTAGAAAGTTATTTCTGGAAACCCTGTGCAGACAGTAAAGGTGTGGATGTGGAAGTACATAGTCACACACTTTCTTCCACTGAAGCAGGAGCTGGGCTGAGTGGCTGCCAAGAGTGATTTGTATGTGATGACAGAGCAAACAAAGTGAGGTCCGACACCCAACCTGGGGAGTTTCCCTTCCCATGTGGCTCACTGCATCCCAATAACTCCACAGCTCTGCTCAGCCTTCCCTTCCCTTCCTAGGCCATTCCCAGCTGGTCCTTACCTCAAAGCCTTCTCAGCCATTCATTTCAACTTCTTCAGACCTAGTCTTCTCAGACAGTCTTCGCAACTTTGCACCGTGTTGGTCTGCCCATCCATCTGTTCTGCCTGTGGCCTTCAGAGTACATCAGGGAACGTGGCTGTTGGAATGCTGCTCTTTAAACCTGCCTCCTAGCCCTTTCTCCATCAGCCAGAACCATGTAGATGACAATCACTTCAGCATTTCTCTGGAGACTGCTCAGATTTCATCTGCCTGTTCACTGATGTGGGCTTTGTAGAGCCCAGTGCTTCTTTCTGTGGATTTAGATTCTGCACCGAAGCCAACTAACTGCTTTCTGGGCTACGGGAGGAGGATTAAAACCTGTCATTGTAAGATCATCTTTCCAAAAGAGCACTTTTCTTCTTTTCTGCGCTCTGATTTTTCACAGTTCTTTAAAGCTGAGAAGAGCTGCAGGTGTTCTCCTGTCAGAAAAGTCAGCCTATTCAAAGGAGGCCAAGCTGCTGCTCCTCACTGCTCTTTAATTGGGTTATGAAGGGCTGCTTTATCCCAGCTGTGTGCTGGCGCCCTGCTGGGGCTGGTAGCTCCTATCTGTGAGAGATGCAGCTCAGTGTAAAGAATCAGAGGGGAAAGAGGGTGTTGAGGATATTTAGTCAAATGACATATAAGATTAGACAGGTGATATATAAAAGAAAGTGCCACCACATTTGCCTAACAATGTCAAGTTCCATAAAGTCACAGTGACTGCTACAAATTATATTCTTATCCTTTGGTTTTTTTGTCATCTGAAGCCTCCAAGCAAACACTCAGTGCATTAGACCATGATTACACCAGCTGGGAAATGTTACCATGTGCTCACGTGTTTCAATGAGGTATTTCAGCACTAGTCACAAAGAGGGGAGGTGTAGGTCAGATGTGAGGAGGACATTCTTTACTCAGAGGGCAGTGAGACCCTGGCAGAGCTGCCCAGAGAAGTTGTGGTGCCCCATCCCTGGTGGTGCTCCAGGCCAGGCTGGCTGGGGCCCTGGGCAGCCTGAGCTGGGGGGGAGGGGGAAAGGGGGGGGGGGCAAAAATTCAGGTGAATTCTGCAACACCAATAAATGGGAGAAGACACCAGTGAAAAGGTAGACAGGCTTTTAATGGCATGATCAAGAATCCCCCCGTTAATAATAAATCTAATGACAACTGTGTCTGGTATGAACAAGAAATGGCATCATCGTATATTCTTTTTAAGACGTGATCTGAAGGTATGAGCAATGCCAGGTGGATCTGTACACAGACGGGGCCTCTGTGATGCATGCCTGATTCGATGGCCAAGAAATTTGCCATGCAGTTGAACCGGATTGTGGTTCCTGGTCAGAGTTGTACATTCTGTTTGCAGTGTGTAAACATTCTCGAGCTGCTTTCCTAAAGAATGCAAAGGAGATATGTAGAGGTTCAGCCTTGGGACCCAGTCACGTTCCCAGACAGTACCAAAGAGCAAGAGTCCTGTCTCTGGGCCAAAAGGCTTTGTCGGACTGTGTTGGAGGTGAAGGAAATCAACGTCGGTGTGCCAGCTGTGATGTCTGAGTGTAGAGTCCCATGCTAATGTGTTAAAAGGAGATTTACAAAATTATCTGTATTTTCAGCTCCAATTCCTGTCCGGAGAAGCAGCAGCCCAGGTTGCACAGGACAGCAGTGTCCCTCACACCGGTTCTCATGCATGGGCTGGTTTAAAATGCGGACTCCTTGCCTAACCCCATGCCCTGCAGAGCTCTTCACACCACCTGCAGATGCCAGTCTGGGAGCCTCTGCCTTTGCAGCCATGTCCCCGAGTGCCACCAGCCCCTGCCTCCTCCTTGCAGCTGGGGTAGAGGTGAGGCAAGCTGAAATCTCAAGCCTTCTGCTCATTCTGGTTCAGGAGTTATAGGGAGGATGTGCTCACACCACAGTCCCTGCCAGGAACCCAGTGGATCTGCCATGGTAGCTCCCTTCCTCCTTTTAGCACAGAAGGCATCAATGTCTGCCTTAAGCCTCCTCTGCAGACATTTGCAGCTCCAGAAATAGAAGGGGAAATGCTCCTCATATCCCAGAGCAGCAGCCTGCAAAGGGGCCAGGTGTTCCTTGAGTTGTGCAGACATCCAGGACAGCTACGAAGACCCAGACGGGGAGGGACTGATCTGCAGGGGTCATAGAGTGACTGCAGACCAGATTTACTAGAGGAGGGAAGCTACAAATGAGGGGATGGGAGAGCTGTAGTGTGCAAATTGCTGCCACTTCGTAGTGTCCTGGCTGTGCCTGAGACCATGGACCAGCGCAGCCTGGAACCAGGGCTGTTTTCTAGCATCACAAAGATGCAAGACCCAAAGCTCATGCAGATGCTGTCAACTTATCTGAATGTCAGCTGGTTCTGCTTTCCTGCTAGCACAGTCCCAGCCCTTCAGTGGTCAGCAAGAGGCTGAGGGAGAGCAAAAAGCCATTTGGGGTTCTGCAGAGGACCCTGGAGCCAGCAAGCAGGGAGCACGTGGGCACCCACCCTGCTGTTGGTGACACAGCACACAGAAGAGAAAAGGACCTGAGCAGAAACCCAAGCTCTCCTCTTGTGTGCAGCTGCTGGGAAACAGACGTGATCACAGGTGCCCAGGTGGTCTCCACATGCTTTGTGAATGCAGCAGATCAAGCATGGGCACATTGCAGTGAAGCCAGAAGAAGCTCGTTGGAAACCAAACTCATCAGATCCACAACGGGACTTTTATTGTGTTTGCAAGATTCATTTGACTGCAGTTTGTGGATGCATGGAGCAAGGCCTCCAGTGGACATCCGTGTCCTTGCACGTGGGATAGTGGTGGGATCATGCCATGAGACAGTAAATTGTACAGGGAAGAAAGAAGTGTGCTAAGGGGCCACTGAGCTACTGCTGGAGCTGTTCAGGCTGTAAGCAGATGCGGAACCATCTTATTACAGAGATTTACACTGAGAAAATAGCTCTGTGTTGGAAAGGAGTAACACCAAAGACACTGTTACCCCAAGTAAACCACGCTTCTGTTAATGAAAGGCCACCACTCAGTCTCCAGACCCAGATCAATGCCACACAAGATGGTTATGACAGCTCGGATGGCCACCCACACCACTGTGTGTTGGCCCCTGGTGAGCAGAGCCTCACAGCTCCCGTGTGCTTCAGTGGTGGTACCCTGCTCCTCCATCTGCACCCACGGCACAGGGACAGCCCTGGACACAGCAGGGACACACAGTGCCTCTCTGAAGGCTGCAGGATCCTTTTCAACCTTTAGCCACAATATATAATGGGCACTACTTATATTATATTCTTATAATTTATATATATATATATATATAGTAATACTCTCTACTTAGAAAGGACAAGCCAAGTGTCCTGCCTCTTGCAAACCCCAAGCACGACCCAAAAATGTCTGTCACTGAAACACCTTTTGCACCAAGACAAGCCAGTGTCCGTGCCGCCAACCAAAGCCAGCTTAGTGTCTCCAGCCACGCGTCTGTGCCCTTCCGTGACACTCTCTTGACAGTCCCTAGTGCTCTTTTTGCTCATACAATCCACTGTCATATTAGCTTGGTGCTGAGAACTATCCTTCAGACCCACCCCTAGCCACATCATCTTGTATCAGCCATCTGCCCTAACAGAACAACCCCTCAAACATGATCTGCTGCATTTGACCCGACTATGACAGATGCGCTCCTGGCTTGTGGGGCAGAGAACAGGATGAGAGACCCACAGTTCCCAGCCCCTTTTGAAGGACTCTTTTCATGGGAAGTATCACCAGCAAACTCTCCTCTCCAGAGAACCAAGCAGCCCCAAGTGACAGCAGTCCCTGGGGTCATGCTCACTTCTGAAGGGCAGAACTTTGAAAATCAGAGTAAACAGACCCAGAGCAGCTTTTGTATGGCAGAAGCTTTCCAGAGTGTCCCTGCCAACACCTGGAACAGAAAGCAAGTGTCCTGGTTTGGGCTGGGGTACAGTTAGCTCCCTTTGTAGTGGCTGGTGTGGTGTCGTGTTTTGGATTTGGTTGAGAATAATGTTGATAACATACTGACATTTAGTGGCTGCTGAGCAGTGCTTGCACGAAGCCTGACTCTTTGCACTGCCAAATTTAGCAAATGAGCAAATTATTTTAATCACTTGACTGAATGAACTCAGCACTGAAGCTCCTGTAAAAAATAATCTCAGTAAAAAATAGTACAGTGAAGGACAGTAAGAGGCAATGTGAAGCATTTTACCTGTAACATCACAGCATCATTTGCCACTGGGAAAGGGGACAGGTCTGGAGCTCCAAGCCTGTGGGACACACGGGGACAGCCAGGCTGTGCAGGAACAACCTTGGGAGCCTGTCAGTGGCAGCAGCCAGCAGCTCCTGCTCTGGCTTTCAACCCTGCTGCAGCCAGACAGCTCTCAGTGCCAATGGACCTGATGACTCAGGATAGACAGTGCAGGACAGTACTACAGATCCAGCTGCAGCATCAGCCCAGCCCTATCACACAACATGGAGACAGGCTGCTGTCTCCCATGCTGGAAATCATTCACTGGCATTCTTCTTTCAGATTCCTTTTTGACATGGTACAGCTGGGCCATGGACAATTCTAATTTAAACTTTCTCTTGAACAAATACAATAATTGTGCTTCACTGGCCTCCCATGACAAAATGGGTTTGCTAATCCTGCAAATAGCCCCATAGCACTCGTTTCCTGCTCCTTCGATGCCTTTTTGGCATGTGCATGTAAGACCTGGATAAAGTATCTGGTAATGGCTTCACTGTCAAAATCTTATTATCTAAGCACTCTAAAATGAACAGTCTGCTGACAAATTAATAGGAGTGCCATTACCATTTATATTTCCAGAAAGAATCTGTGTATTTGGGTTTATTTTGTTTTCTAGTTTCAAAACTCTCAGGACATATTTAGGCTGCAGTTGGACCAGACTCCAAACTCACATGAAGTCATTGTGCCCGCAGAAGAAGTAGTAGAATTTACTATCTACTCTTTCCTCCACTTTTGGCAGAAGCATTTGTGTGATCAAATGCTGAACCTGATGGATGAACAGATGAAAACTAACCCAGCAAACCAGAGCACTTGTTGTCACACTGGATCCCTATCTCCAGCCACCTTACTGAACAGCTGCCCTAGGATACGGGAGGGGACTGCAAGTTGGAGGGACCACTGTCATCATTGGTTAAGTCATCTCAGTCCCTCAAACCACAACCTGAGCGTGGAATTCTCAGTGCCCCTCTGCAAATATGAGAGCTGGGATTTGTTCTCGGATGAGAAGCTCTGCTTACTCTACAAGGGTGAGTGACTTTTAAGGAAAACACCAAACGTTTTGAACTGTATGAAATAAGTTCCTAGCATTGTCAACACTGGAACTGTTGTGTAGAGAGGTAAGTCCCATCACTTGTTTTCAGACATTTCCCTGTTCTGATGTCCCAGGAGTATCCTGTTCTCCCTGCCACTCCGTCACAGCTCTCATGATCCATGCACGTTCCTGTAGAACCACTCTGAAACAGAAAGTTGGGATTCCTTGGACTGGATGACCATGAATTTGACTGTAAATACATTCGAATGAGTCAGTTACTACCATAGGATTCTTCCATCAAGCTTTTTTGTCTGCAAATCTTTTCTGAAGCTGCTAGTTGCAGCTGCAGGAGTTGGGTGGGCAGAGCAGCCATTGTTTTGTTCTGCCTTATGCAAAACTTCTTTTAGGTGTGACAGTGGCATGAAGCCCCAAGGATTTGGGTCTATATTGTTTCCCCCTGTGCAATGCAGGGAAGAATTTGTGACCATTTCAAGATCTTATCAGGCTCTGGCAATTATCAGTCCTCCTGGCTTGAATTTTCAAACCACCCTAATTAACTGGGTAGCTAAAAAGTTGGCGTGCTAAGTGAGAGCTAAGCTTACGTTTTGGTAATATTATTTAAGAGCACAGCCCTTGCTTTTGTGTTCACATTGTTGGTTGTTAGGCAATGTGTGGAAGAGCTGAGCACGAGAAGGACACAAACCCGATATCCCGATGAGAAATGCACAGGATACCCACAGCATACCAGCAAAACTCTCCTTGCAAAGCAGCAGCTTTAGAGTATACTACAGGATAATTACTTCCCTCCTGCTGAGTAAGGGAACCTTCAACGACAGTGCCAAAATTCACAAACACCAAGAACGTGACAATAAAGCACAAGGAATTTAGGTGCAGGGGGCACCCGAGCTGAAGGCATCCAGTGACTATTCACATCTTCAGGATGGAGCTGTGTTTGGGTGGCCTACAGAACTGTGGCACCAACCACACTCAGGCTGAGAGGAACCACCCATGTCAGAAGATGTGGTTTCCACAGGTCACAGTTCAGTATCTGAGACAGAAGTGGCTGCAGAGTGCTCCCTTCCACAGCACATGCTAGTGCTCTGGATTTCCCAGCAAGCTGCCCATACATCCCTACTTTCAACTCAATACCTGCCCCACAAGCGGCTGCTGAAACAGCTCTGCAGGACACCCTGGAGCAGGCAGGAGCATCTACAAGGGCAGCCTTTGCCCCACTCCTGCCTGCAGAGGCCCTTGTGGAAAAAGGAGAGCAAAGCTCCTCCAGCCCTCTCCTGCCCTTTTCTCAGCGCATGACAACACACCCATCACTCTGAGCTGGGCTGGTGACAAGCCCTCACTAACACAGGTTGCAGGAGAGGAGCCAACACTCAGCCGTTGGCAGCCAGGGCTGGTGTTTTCCCAGCAAAGAGAGAGCAAGGGCTGCCTGCAGGACAGGAGCCTTCCTCCCCAGCAGGCTCTCAACACTTCCACTCCTCTTTCCAAAGCCAGGGTCAGTATTGGCGACAGGTATTGCCAACAGAGAGAGGGGATTGCCTGGGGAGTAGGGGGTCAGGCACTAGGCAGGCTGCCAGGGTCGCTGTGCATTAGCAAGCGTGAGCTGCGGACTGGATGTTTCCCTCGAAGAAGGCTCTGTGGCTCAGAGGCTCTCAGGCCTGTGGGAGCTGATCACAACTGTGTGGGGTGAGAGTGAGTGAAGCATTGAAGTACAGCTACTGCTATACACTCGTGGTTCCGGCATGGAAGGCTGTGCTGCAGCATCTCAAGTGTATACTATATGCAGAAGTTACCCAGTCTGTGGGTTGGCAGAAGGTCATTATCTGGCAGCTGCCTTACTTTCCAGGGACACCTGCTTTCCTTTGGTTGCTGGACTCTGAGTCTGGGTTTTTCCTCTTTGCCGTTTTTTGGCCGTGCCGGGAGAGGGCAGGGAGTCTCCTGTTGGTCCCAGGGCCTGAGCCTGGGGCTGAGGTCGGGGGGAAGGTGGAACTCGCTGGAGAGCAGTCCCTGGCTTATGCTGCCTGCAGGGAGAAGGGTTTTCCCTCCGAGGCAACAACTGGCTTCTTGGGGAAGCAGTGGGGGTTTTGGAAGGAAGGACAGGGCTCCGAGGGGATGCGTAGCTGGACCTCTGTGTGCTGCTTCGTGGAGGAAGAGATGTGGAACTTGGTGAAGGAGGAAGCCGGCTTTGTATCTGCATTGCTCGGTAGTCGTTTGGGACACTTGCAGCTGCTCTCTGTGCCTGGAGCCTACAGGGAAAGAAAAGAGGGCGTATGAATAGGAATTACTGCAGGAGACTCTGGGCTCCTGGCAGCTCTGGCATCAGTGCTGCTGGGACAATTACAAGGAATCTCTAGCATCATGTGACAGGAGTTATATTATGAATAAGCTGGGGTAGTGGCCTCAGCGTCATCCCATAACAATGCTGTTAAGCAGTAAGTGTGTTCCCTGATTCACCAGTACCCTATGGGACAACATTCAGGCATGGTTTAGCAAGGCACACTCCTTTGGAATCTTCTTAACATGCACTGTGAATGCAGCAACCTCTTTTAAGGTAGGCAACACAGTCTGAGTACTAGAGCATCATTTAGGCTCTGAATAACTTCGCTGGAAGATAAATAGCTCATAGAGATCATGGCCCTTCACCTGAATCTGAAAGAGTACAGGGATATGTGAGGAATTTAGACTGTGTGGAAGTGGCTCAAACTCCTCCAGGTCACTGACACTGCCTGTATATATGCGCATCCCTCTCTCCAATTCTTCTGCTGATGCAGTCACAACTTGTGATGCTTCAGCCCTTGCAAGCCTAATTGCAATTGCTAGGCCCTTTAGAGTCAAGGACTTGGTGAACATGCTGCTGAATTGAGAGCCAGGGATCAGACCAAATGAAAGAATTCATAGAAGGGAAGAAGGTCTCAATGCCAGGACACATGAAAAAGGAGTTGGCCTTTTGACCAGACTGAGCCAAAGAGCACAAAAGAGGTGGGAATTTTATACACAAGTGATCTGAAGTGAATATAAGAAAGGGGAATGGACTGCACATTCAAGTCAGGCAAAGAGTAAAGGAGTGCGAGGTGAGCGCAGCTCCCACTGCGATTCCTTCACAGGTCCAAACTTTGCACTGCTCAGCGTTTTGGGCTTACCTGTAGGCAACAGCCGCATCCTGCTGGGAAAGCACTGCCATCACAACGGCTGTGGAGCTCTCAGACTTCATTGTCTCTAGCGGTGTTTTCACAGGTGTGATGGGCCGAGGAATTCTACTCCTTGTGCTTATGAGTTTCTCTTCTCTCCCCAGGAGGGCAGCTTTCTTCCCTGCCTTTCTTGGGATGGAGTCATCAGAGTCATGGGTGTCCTCCTCAGAACCAGTGGCTGACAGGGTTTCTGAAGCCCGCCGCCTCTCGTCACTGGAGGATGCTGAGGAGGAGGCCCCCGAAGCCAGCCTAAGGAGGCAGTTTTGTCTCTTCTCCATCACTAAACGAGCCAGATCAGGTTGCTTTGCCCTCTTATAAAGCCTCTCTTTGGCTGAGAGTGAAGTTGAAAGATCTGAGCCAGTGTCCTCCTCAGAGAATAAAATGGGGATCCGACTTCTATACCTGGAGCCCAGAGGTCTCCTGGGGCCCTGCTGTGGAGCATCAGGGAGGGTCTCTGCTGGCTTCAGGTGTTCCGCTACCGATGCTGGCTTCTCAACGTCAGGCTCTCTCGTGACCACCTTGGCAGACTCTTCCAAATCCAGCGAGAGTGCCACATTGTCAGAGGACTCTGCTTTATCCTCAGGAGGCTTTGCTACATTGGGGACTGACAGCTGCTCCCCCACTGTTTCTGAGGTGGTTTCAATGGGATTAGCAGAAAGTGCACAGCTCTCTGTCTCTGCCCCTTCTAATCCCGAATGGATGCTTCCGTTCTCTACCAACGCCAGATTGTCTTCCAGCTCCTCTTCAATAATGACCTCTTCAAACTGTCCCGGAGGGCAGTATTCCTCATGCCTCATCAGCTGGCCGCTGGAAGACATGACATTTAGGTGGGTCTTTTCTGCTATGTGAACAAATGTGCGCTCGACTTTGGTAAATGGGGAGGAAGCTGTAGCCACTGCCACGGGAGGCTTTGGTTCAGATTTAAGGACTGAGGACAGGGTCCCTGGCTCAGACACGTCTAGTTGGCTACCCATTGGCTGCGGCCGTTCGCTCTGAGGTGTCAGTGCAGCAAGTGTCCCCAGATCAACTTCTGGAGGCAAGTCTGTGGTCACTGGAGATTTTTTCAGATCACCTGGTGAAAACAGCACCAGTGTTTTTGAGCCCTCCTCCAGTTCCAAGTCCCCATCAGCCATGGAAGCTCGACCCTTGGATCCCTTCTGGTCATCAGCCAGGAGAGTGGATGGTGCGCACTCCTGGCTGCGCTCTGTGCTTTTTTGACTCAGATCACTGCTGGAACCACTGTGCATGTCAATTTCATCCCCTTCCTCCTCCACATCCTCTTCATCTTCTTCCTCATCTTCATCTTCTTCCTCGTCCTCTTCCTCCTCCTCTTTGCCATTCATTTCCAGGTAAGGCTCCAGGGGTTTGCAAGGAGCAGTCAAGACAACATTTGAGAAATCAACTCTCTTTATCCGCTGGGATAACTTAGCCTTTTCCCAGTACTCTAACATGTCTTTTCTGAAGTCTTGATAAGGCAAACTTAAAGGCACTGCCTTGGGCAGACCATTCATTTCAAACGACTTCAGTGTATATGCCTGCCAGAAGACAAATGAGACAGAAGGAAAAGGTTAGTATTCAGACGTAGCACTGACACAGAAGTCATTGGCATCAAAGGCAGTGGGAAACATCAGTGGAAAAAATCTAAACCATCACGATTCCAAAATATACACTAGAGTGGTGATCCCTCAACCATTAGATTAGTACCAACCTTAGAAAAGATAGAATCATAAAGACACGGATCAACAAAGGCAAAAATCTTGATGAAGGAGTTCCTTCGTTAGCATTTATTTACCTGTATTGAAAGAATCCCTTTTAGCAAGCAGTTCTTGAGGATTTTTTTCATGTCTCCCAGTCTTCTTCAGTATCACCTATTTATGTCAGTACCTGTATAGTTATATATTCATACCTTCCTTACTAGAACCATTCAGCAACTCTCTTTTATGCCCAGGCCACAGAGCACTTATAGGCCTCTTCTGAGGTAGACAATTTCCTAATCACTTCAGAGTACCATCCAACTTTGTCCCACAGCAAAAACCTTTATAGATCTTCAGTGCCTCTTGCTGTATTATTCACCACTCTTTTCTGCTTTGGTTTTATTTCCAGCAACTTCTAGTTCTGTTTTCTACAGTCTTCTGCTTCCACTGAAATGATCAGCAAGTAAGTCATGAATGCTGATTTATACCGTATTGCTATTAGACTTTGGTGTATCCAATCATTAAAAGCAGGGGGAGGATGGAACTGTTGGCTGAGACAGCGTTTCTCAAGCTGTAGTCTGTTGAGGTCAGGCTGTCCATAAGGCTACAAGGAGCAGTCTGTGAAATGACTGAAAATAAAGCCAGCAGAAAAGCAGTGCTTCACACGCATACACACACTTGACTGAACAGCAAGAAGAGGCAAAATAAATAGGAAATGCCTATCAAAGTTTAGTTCTATCAGCAACTGGTTGTAAGTGAAAACCACAGGAGTAACACTCTGCAGAAAGGATCTTTTATAAGATACATATGTCACCATTCAGGTAAGAGGGCTGGGAAACTGAAGCCACTCCGTGAACTCAAGCAGACAATAACACAACACATTACATTTGGGAAGTCCTCACCACAAACAGGAAGGCTGCAAACATCTGCTTTTTCAAGTGGCATTTGAGAGAATCAGAGGATGTTCAGGCTATGCAACTGAACAAGCACCCATTTAACTGTGTGGGATACACAGCTGCCAGTGGCTAGGTGTGTGAAACATATAAGATCCTTATGCTCACATGCAACAGGGACATTTCAAATGGAACCGTGGGTAGCTCTGAGCAATTACACATGGTGATAGGTTGTTTTCCAGAGATGAAGATGGCACTCATTCTTCAGTACTGCTGGGTTCAATTGCGTTTTGGTTGTTTGGTCCCAGCGAAACTTACTCCTCACTTCTCCTTTCTTATTGACAAAGTCTGCCTGCTACTGTCTTCATATTTCTTTCTGTCTTATAAATTAAAACACAGGCTGGCTCCTACAATGCCTTTGGCCTCCAAAGTTTATTCTCATCTCTTCCTAAAGCAGGAGCCTGGCCCTGAGGATGGTCTTGTAAGAACCAGACTTGGGCTTTCACTGCGGAGTGCTATCTCTTGTATCAGGCTGACAGATGTAAAGCTTTGACTGTTTGGATGGACCTACTACCTTCTTCAAAGGAAATTACCCACTTGGCTTCCTCCCTCTTTTCCTCTGGAAAACTTTCTGGAAAACAGTCCTGCTGGATGGATTTGGTCTTCACAAGAAATACATACATAGTAGAAATCTCCTCATTCCTGGAATCCTGATCAAGCAGGCATACTTCCCCAGCCTTGGGACTGGCTCTTAACATAACAGCTCTGCTCAATGTCTTGCCTTGCACAGGTCACTCACTGCTCTATCTCACCCTGCTGTGGTTGATGGTACAGTTACAGGATCACTGGTTTCTCTTTGCATATGTAAAACTTCAAATGTCCTCTCTTGGGAGTTTCTGACATCTCATCTGCTTTCTGGTCAAGGGGAACTGAATCCAGTCCTGCAGCGCACGTCCTGTATAGGCCAGAGATGCTCTGCAGTCCATTCTGCCACCAAGCTCCTCTGTTGGCCAGTCAGGCATGAGACCTTTTGCTACTGGTGCAGCCTGGCATCTCGTCTGGTGACCCAGTGATCTCTGTGGCTCATCACACACCTCTGTCCCCTTCTGGCTATCATTTCTTACCAATAAGATGTCCTGTACTCTACTGCCACTTTTTCAATCTTGAGTCATCCTAAGAGCTTTTGAGATTCATCTCATCCTTTGCTTGTAGCTATTATCTCAGCAGCTCTGCAGGAACATTAGCATATCCAATGTGTGCCGTGCACACGGTGTACTGTTTTATGAAGTGCTTCTTTCTTTAACTGTTCTTTCTTTTGCAAGACAGCAGGGTTGGGTTTTTTTGAGATGATTGTTTGAGGCATATATATACATATGGTATATACACGTTTTTGTTTCACTGCTAAGCAGTAAGGTATAACAGTGACATTGCTATAATATAAATTACAGTTCTCTCTTCTGCTCTGGTTATTTTTTGCTATTGGTGAGTCATGCTGCAGATACTAACCTCCACCTCTGCCTGGAGAAATGCCTTGTGGAATTCAGCATGTGGACTGTCTTTCTGCCATTTCAGTTTCTGTGTATTTCTATTTCCCTGCCCAGATATTGCCATGATGCAACAGTGATTGTTTGGCTTCTACCTACCTCTGGGAGACTTGGGCTATTCTATCTATGGCATACCCTACCCCAACACTGGCAGAACTCATTCCTCAAAGAAGCCTGAGACTGTGGTCATTTTGCCACTGCAAGCTCATCGTGGAGCAAATCCAAAGAGCGTAAATATGCCAAAAATGACAGACAAAAGTTATGCACAAATGTAAGTAAAAGAAATTTCGCTAAGATGAGCCTTAGGTCAAATACATATTTTCTTAACTACTATCATCATTTGTAGCTATTAAGAAGGAAGACAGTCCTAAGGCGTCACTCTGAGATTGTCTTCACTGTTGAACTGATGTGATCAGCAGCCATCTACCAATGGCCATGCTGCTGAACATGCTGCTCCTACTCTGAAGCCCTCAAAGTGTCCTCTGTTACATACCACGTGTCTTTTGTACTACAGCAGGCTCACTTTCTCTATCACTGTTCCTGAGAGGCTGGAGAAGAACTTCTCTGCTCTGTTGTACCAATGGAAAGAATATGTGGGAAGATAGTGGAAGATCAGGAGTAGAGAGGCTTACTGCATACCGCACACTGCATATGCACTGCTAGCTGGAGGGAAATGCCCAGTGTTAAAGCTGAGAGCCATGTACAAAACGCTTTCTGCTGGCTTTGTAGATGTTAAATTGTACACGCTTAAGCCTTGCCAGTTCAGATGCTGGTTAATGTCAAGCCAGAGCTCTAAACACATCAAAATGGGGCCAGATGCAACCTGTTCTGTGATATGACCAGATGTAAAACAGTGAAATTGGTTCTAGCCTAAACTTACCTAAACGCAACTCCCCATGTGGCCTTCCCAAAGTTCACGAAAACTATCCTCAACAGTCACAAGACCTTGGTTTTTTTCCCCAGATCCAACCTCACTGCAAGTTTTCAGTGATCACATTAGCAAATGACCGTAAGTTCTACCATCGCTCCTCTACCTCCCAGCCCTGTGCTCCCACATACCTACCCAAGGCTGAGCAGGGGACACCCTCCCATAGCTGGGAAGCAAAGGGAGTAGAAAAACAAAGCAAGAAAGCAAACAAAAAACCCAGCCGTCACCAAGGTGCTGCCTTTGATTCTTTAATAAGGTTTTGGTAGTATACAAGCTCTTTTTTTCCGATTGTCTGGATTAACATACATGGATTTAAAAAAGGCACAAAATCCATTGCACAGCTTTCTGTTTTGTTTTTTGATTTCATTGCCTGTTTGTCGTGGTTTCAAGTGTAGGATTTTACAGTACTCTGCAGCATTTACAGCATGGTCTACATACAAGTAATCAATGCATGCTTTTATACAGGAGACAGAATTCAAATTCTCTCTCAGTATGTCTATATACACAATAATACAGTGCTTTTCTTCTGAAAAAAGCTTTAAGTTGGTCTTGCATGCTTGGTGTGCCAGAAGAATTAGTGCAAGCATATATTACAGTGTTATTGCAGTACAAAAAAGGGTTGACATTAGGCTCCAGAGGGATTAAATACAGAAAGAATAAAAAGACTCAGGGAAAACAAGCTTTGGATCCCTTTAGTCAACTACATCCTTCACTTGATCTCTACTCAGTACCACCTTTAAAGCTACAGCAGCTGCTTCCTCTCCATCTCCCTGCTGCCCTCCCCCTGAGATGAGCTTCCACAGCTTCTTCACACCTTCTCCCTAGCAGTTGGTGAGGGCTTCTGGCAGCTCGAGGAAGCCCTTTCTGCAGGGCTCCTGATGCTGGAGTCCAGCACAAAGAGGACTTTCCTGAGATCCACTGCTTCGAGCAAACTCAAGTCCCAGCAGATGAAGCTTCTCAAACAAAGCAGGAAGTACAAGAGGTTACCTACAGATTTTGCCTGCTCTCAAGAGAAATGACTACAGAAACCCACATTCACCTCCTAACTGAAAATCAGCGGTTAAATGTGGTTTGGACTCTCTCCTGCTTAGCAGCAACAGAAGTCTAACAGGTGACACAAGGTAATGCAAAGGAAGGATATGCTGGTCCCTGAGATTCTTCATGCGAGCTGAGAAGTCCAAGAAGCAGAAATCAAATTCCCAACATGGTATCAACTGTTCCGTTGGGACTGGGAAGAGGCCTTAGTCCTGAGAGATGCAAATGGCACACAGACAGCAACAGCTATAGTCCAATCTTCCCCTTAACAGCTTTGATTTGGATTCTATCAGGAACGTAGCATATCCTGGAAGTGACATTATCCTCTGCCAATACAGTCTAAACTTGTTTGGGACTGAGAGACCTGATGGGATATAAGATGATGAGTGGAAAAACTAGAATCTGAGTTTCTGAAGCAGCTTTTTCTTCCAGCCAGCAACACATGAGGTAAAAGTAGCAGGGGTCTCAGAGCTGCCACGCTTGCTTGCAGGATGTCTGCGTTCCAAGAATCAGCACCATAATCGTCAGAGAGAGATTCTTCCCAGCATCTTACCATCAAATGCTCCACAGCCACTTCTTTTATCTTAACAAAGTGAATAGGACAGTGCAGTCCTATGCTGGTAAGTGCTCTGCTCCTCCCTGTTTGTGCTTTCAGATGTTGTGTTAGGTTTGTGTCAGTCTTCCTAGCATTGTGGAGGGAAGCAATAGCTCTGTAAAGGTTGTATGCCTGCCACTTAGCTTGACCAGTGCCTCCAGCAAGGGTTGGTGCAGAGCTCCCTGTCTGAGCAGACACGTGGACCACCTCATTTGTACCACTCAGAAGAGACTCAGGAAATGGCGAGCAAAGTGGAAGGAAATGCTAATCCAAACATTTTTCTAGTCCCTAATTATAAAGGCAACTTAATAGCAGCAAGAAAGAAGAAGAAGGAAATTCTGAGAGCTAAACATCTTTCTTAGTCATAAAAATAACCGTAAGTCAGCAGTGCTGAAAAAGAACCTGGTCTGGCTCTTTTCAGCTGAGGGGTAAAGAGTCCCACAGAAATCCTCCTCATTTGACTTGTAGCTCAGAGGAAATTTGCCGTTACTGTGTTTCACATTGCCAGATTGATTAATTGCACTCATAATCAAACTGAGAAACTTGGAGTTGGAGGAAGCCCTGGGGATTCTTCTGAGGCAAGTGCACTAGATGAGGTAACCAACCTGAAACACTTCTTGCATATGAAAAAATAAGACCTCCAAACATAAAGCAATTTTCTTTTTCAACACTGAAAGACATGCAAGTGAATGTAAAATGGGGATCGTTTCCAGCCCCCAGGTTACACGGTTAGCAGCTTATTAAAAATGTACATTCATTGTAATATTATTTCTTCCGCACTGTGTGTAATACAAACGAGTTGCAATACATCAAATAATACTTAGAAACATTTCCCATAGATGATTCTTTGTGATGTCCCATGAAACAGCCGTTGTGATCTGTATGTTACAGTGACCCGAACACAAAACACATGGTATAAAAATGCAACAGAACGGAAGGCAGTGCTGCAATGATCGGCCTTCACACGTTTTATTTCATGTTTTAACATTACCCCAAATGAGTGTTTGCATACTAATACGTTATGGCCCAAGTGGCAGCACCGTTCCTATCACCCGAATGTTGCTGCCAGCTGATGGTGAAAAGAGGATACGAATGCCACAAGACACTGAATGAGCAAAACTGGGCTGAGCCATGTTGCTGAAAGCATTTGCTCACATCTGCAACACGCAAAGGAGACCAGTTGCGCCATTTGAACCAGACACCATGAAGACACTTCCTTTAACTGACGGAGATTCTTTCTTTGCAGCAGTCTTTTGAGCACTTGGTTGTGTGCAAAGTGATCCATTACCAGCACAGAAACGCTTCTGTAAGGCATGACCACGCATGGCCATTCACGCTCCGCAGGTGGGTCATGAACACACACAGAACATACATACAATCAGAAGTGGAAGCTCCAGCAAAAAGCATCCCAACACCACTCTGGGGACAGGAGTGAAATCAGGAAGCACATCTGGCTTGCTTTGGTCAGCCTGTCATCTCTTCATCTCATCATCTGTCATCTCTTCCAGTCCCTCTGGGGAGGGCTGGCAACAACCGGTCAAGAAAAAAGACGCCCCATATTCTCAAGCTGAGAAATAGCTAGGGCAATTTATTTACTATAAACAGCAACAGGAGTTGAGGGGTTTGCAAATCATTCGTGATTTTAAAGGCTTCAGACCTTGTCTGCTAGGAAACCCAATTTTATTTTCTTCAGCTAGTCCCTTGTAGCTCATCCACCACTGCAGAGGAGAGCTAGATAAATGCATTATAGCTATCTCCCAGCAGTCCTTTCCCATTTGTCATCAAAGGAAAAGGGAAGATACAAATATCAGGCTCTGCCTTGAAGACATTTGCATAAAAGAACCCTTTCTTATTTAATGTGAGAGCATCAAAATGACCTCAGCTCCAGGTAAAGTTCTGAGAGTGGTGTGACTATATCTCCACTGCCATCCACTAATAAAAATATCTCATCCATCTAATCCAGCAATTTATTTATAATAAAAATAAATTAGGCTATTGATGCAGCATTATGTGGCTGTGACTGGACACAAAGGAGGCTCTCTAACCTGAAGGAAGAGATGCTAGACCCACTGGACAGCGTGGTGTCTATCTTTCACCAGTCTCTCCAAGTGAGCGGTATAAAATCTCCTCATGTTTTCAAAAACAATCTCGTGCCACTACCAAGCACTTGCATCCCACACTGAAATATGATGCAAGATTATCTGATGGAGGTGTGGGAAGGAAGTACAGTAGAAAACAAGAAAAAAACCAATATCTTTCCATGCTTTCTGATCTTCAGAATCACATTGCATTCTACTGTTGAGCTAGCTGGCAATACAAACCCAAACTACCAATGGTTGTATTTTAATTTCTTAGTTTTATTTACTTAGAATCACAGCACCAGACTGAAGTAGTGCATTTTAACTCTAGAGAACAACTGAAGTTCCTGGTGATGTGCAATCAATCAAAGAAATGCCTCAACTGTATTGGTTATATATAGGGCCCCAGTGTCCTGACCATTTCCAGATTGTGAAATAATATTCTGTCTCCTGAAATTCTCCCTGTGAAATCAGACCCTCATGTCTGACTTCATCCTGACCTGTTCCATAAAGGCTTTATGTGCTGCACGCTTCCTCCAGCACGTCAAGCAGCGGAGAAGTGGCTTGCAGTGATAATAAAGCACTTGGGCATCTTTGGGGTTAGGAGGCCATAGGAAGGTGTGAGTACTGCAGCTAAAGTGAGGTGTTTGTCCTGGCTTCGTACCTGATTGTAGAATGCATCCACTGCAAAATAAATAAGTAAGTAAGTATAGACTAAGAAGCTGTGCACTTTGGGCAGTGTAGTTAGTGACAAAGTGATACCAAGGCCTGGCGATGCTGTGAAACAAAAGACAAATGAGGTAGTTCAACACTCCAAAGCAACTCTTTGGAAGAAAGGCTTGAAGCACAGGGCACAGAAATTTCCCAAATAGCATTTGTTTCATTTTTCATTTCAAGCTGCTCAAAACCCAGAGAAGCTATAGAAGAAAGAGTATGCTAGTTGGCTTTAGAGTCCTCTTTGGAAATGAAATGCCATCTAGCCCCTGAAGAGCCACTCAAACAGGTTGGGGAAGCTGCTGAGAGCTTCTGACAATCCGTTTGAAAGAGTATGCCTCCTTCCAGTCCTATACGCAAAAAATACACCTAAAACAAAGGGTTTTCACCTCAGAAAAGAAAAAAGGTTGATGACTGGCTCATGGAAGCCTTGTCATCTAGCCCTCAGTCTGGCTGCTACAGAAGCTATCAAAGAGAGTGAGATGCCTAACAGGATCACAGAATCAACCTGGAACTTGTCTGCAGCAACAAGATGCTCAGATGCCTATCACCAGTGGCACAGTCCAGGTAAGGGAAGAAATGTCACCATGTGTACCAAACTGAGCAACACTGATTCCCACGGAAAAAATCTGCCACTGTGTGGTGCTTTCAGATGAGACAGGCAGTGAGGGGAAACACCAGCGAGTTCACGTCTAGAACTGATGAACCACGTCAGCACCTACATTTTCCCTGTCCTGGCTGTTTGAAATATCCTAATTACTTCTACTTGTATTTGGATTGCTGCTTCAGTTTCAGGGCAGGGAATGGGAGCAGCCTTTTTTGCCAGCTCAGAAAACATCCAGTTGCAAGAGTTTGCTCTACAACGAATTTGCAATTGGAACTGAGACATTTTCTCACACACCCGGCACATCTTTAAATAAAACCTAGAGACTAACAACAATAAAATTGGTTCTTCATCATCTGTTTATATGATTTGCAATCACAGATGGCAGCTGACTTTGGGGAAAGAGCTTTCTGAATTTAGCTGCTACTCCTGTACACAGTGATTTGGGGGTGTTTGCTAAATCCTAAGAATTTCAAAATTTGAAACTTATGAAATTCCATCCTGCAAATGAAAGGTGTCTATCATTACTATCTCTGAAATCAGGCTGCCTTCTACTAACATGACGGATGTTCCTCCAGGTAGAGCTGCAACAGCTCCAACTGCCAAGATGTGCCATTTTTCCCTGCTTCATCCAAGGAAATCAGAGAGGGAATACAAGAGTCTGACTGACGTATTAAAGCATGGTCCAGCATGAAATCAGTAGGAAACTGGTACAGCAGGCAAGAAAAAATTCCTGCTTCACAGCTCTTATGAAGAGAAAAGGTAGAAAATAGTGGAGAGACCCAGAGATGTGATGAAAGAATGAGGGATAAAATACCAGGAATGGCAATGAAGGGAGCTGATGAGCACGTGAGCAAGTGTGACATGCACTTGAGACTGGAAGGTAAAAACAGCTTTGCCACGTGAAGAAGAAATAGGATAAGCAATGGAAAACAAAGAGGCAGTTGAATCTAAGAGTTTCTCATAGCCTGTCACTATGCATGAAGTCCACTGGCAGCTCAGGGCTACCACTGAATGCTACTTTTTTGCATCCAGATTCACCGTTGAACAGAAGCTAATTTGTTGGCAGGCCAGCAGCAGCAATGGACAAGAAAAGGAGTCAGCACACCAAGTAAAAGGAAAAGGACTGAAGGAAAGATCTTCCCTTGGAGTCTACACCTGTGATGCTGAAATGAAAGGAGCAGTCCTAGCTGGGAGGCCCCAGGGACCGCAACAGAGCCCAACAAAGACAACTTTTGGGCCAGTTTGTCCCTTGCAGAGCAACAATCTTGCAGCAGCCTTCACCACCAGGTTCAGATCTACCTCATAGAAAAGCAGTGGAAGAACAAAAAAGAGATACTTTTGATCACAAAGAGGTAGCATAGGGATGGGATTACATCACCCACATGGCTGCCTTACAGGATATTTATATTGTGCATTCTATCATCACTGTAATAGAAGGGACCTCATGCTGTGAAGGAGGTGATGCAATGTAAGTCTTCCACTTGCTCCTCAGCACTGGGAAGAAAGCATGGGAATGGCAAAGTCAATGTGGGTATATGAAAAGGATACTCCTAAATGCAGACACAGCAGCAAAACTGCCCCTTTGTCAGTATGGTTTATTTTCAACCAAGATGCTTCCACCAAAACATTTTCCATTGGATGTGAATTTGTGGTGGCAGAACTAAATTGATTCCAAGTCAGGAATCACTGCTCTTCACTCCAATGACTGCCGTAACTGCTGGTGAAGCAATCCTGCAGCATTACAGAAAGCTTGCTTTTTTACCATTTTAAGCTCAGCCATTGGCATTCAATCAATCCTTTTTCACATAAGTGCCACCAAAGATAAATCTCCCAAACACATTAGTCCCCAGCCTTCTGCCCGCTCTGCCTGGCTGTGAGCTGCAGGACACAGCATGCTTTGTCCAGCAGCTCTTCACCTGCACGTTTGCTGTGCCAGGAGGAACGCAGAGAAGTGACTCAACAACTCAGGGACCAAGCAAGGAAGGAATGAGATTGTTGCAGGTACCACCCAGGAGCTTCACTGCCAATTCCTCTGAGCTTAACGCAAGCATTCCCAGTATTTGCACAAGGATCACATCTCATTAGCTCCTCCCTGTGGGAAGCAGGCTGGGAAGAGCGATAAATTGGAAACATCTCCCATTCTGCACAGAAAGTGAAAGGAGTCGAGGGACCAAGATATAAAAAGATGGCTTTTGCAAGTACATGAGACTGATGTGCATTTGCTCACTGACGTAGAGCAGGAGATCCTAGCGACCTGTCCTGATGCCAGTGAACTCCTGTATGGCAAATGCTCACTTCAATCCTCATTTTGGATTCTGAGGAGAACAAGTACTACATGCAAGTGGAAGCAAAACCAAGAACATTTCTTTCAGAAAGGAAGCCCTATTTTTAAGCATGAACAAAAGGAAAAGGAAAATAATTATGGTAACAAACTTTTCAGCCCATAGTCCCATAATCACATTTATCTCTGCTGCCCTTGGCTTGCCACTACTACAAGCTGCTCAAATATACAGGGAGCCAGAACAGCAAGGAACTTAGCTAAAAAAAACCACCGAAAACCTTTCTTTCTCACCATGTGGGTTCGTGCACCAGATGGGAGGAAGGTCTGAAAGGGATGGAGTGGGGGTAGGAGGGCCCCTCTTAGAGAACTGGCACCTCTCTTCCCTTAACTTGACCACAGAAGCAAAGACTTAACGGAAAATGGTTGCTTGCCACTTCCATTGCACTACCCACTTGTTGGTTTTGTGTTGTTTTCCTTTTGGCAACTGATTTTTGGATATATTTACATTTATAATTGCTGCCATTATGAATGTAATACAACAAACGAATGCGATAGAAATGTAATCTGCAGAGGGTTTTTAGAATTGCACTGTAACGTTCTGTAGTATTCCAGTATTAATTTATTACAGTTCCATAAATATAAAAAGAGAGCTATTTTCACATTTCTTTAATTTGCCAACTGTTCCTCGATAATATGTGGATTCCACAGTAATTATTACAGCATTAGATGAAGATGTTAAAAAAATAAGCAAATGGACTATTTTAAATATTCTTTTCATACTACTGTAACATCAGGATCTCACTCGTTAGCACCAATTAATTTATTTAGAATTAAATTTTAATGCCATATGGAGCACTGAGCATGAAATAAAGCTTCCCATAACACCCAGGCCACAACAACTCATCCAACAGTTCTACCCCAGTGATGGTTGTACAGGATTGGTTTAGACATAAACAGCCCACCTCAGAGAATTCAAACAGGGGGAATTCAGTTTGCCTTTTCATAATATGCACCAATGATTTGTCACCAATGGACTCTGTTTTCAAATGAGCATCTTGCTTCTATTTTGATTATTCTTACTTCATCTTCCAGCAATCAGGTCCATGCCTTTGCCTGGCAGCTTAAAAACCCATCTTGCTCTGTTCAGGTACTCCTGACAGTGACCATGCCATGTTTTAGTTTGGTCTTCAATGGCAGACTGCATGTCTTCAAACTCATTCTACCAGGCAGGTTTTACAGAACCAAGTAATTCTGGTATTACTTCTCCCTTCTCAGGCTTTGAAAATCTTATTAAAACTATTCCATACAAGACTTGGGTTCCATGCCTGCCATTGATCTCTGCTCACATCTGCCTTTTCCTGCTGAATCAACAAAGTGCTTCACTGCCGCCACCCCCATAACAGCATTCTGAGATCTCACACGCAGCAAATTATTCCAGCCAAATCCCTCAGCATTTTGGGAGACAGCACCTCTGAAGGCACAGCTTCCCCTGCTCTGTGCACGTGACCTATATTCTTCACACTCTGAAGCACAACCCTGGCTGGATGCAATAACGAGTCTGAACGCAATCAAATTATGAGGCAGTCCTGATCCTACTGCAGAGCTGGCCTGCCAGTATTGTTTTACCAAGCCATCCATTTTCCTGCCACTGCAAACCTTCCGTCCAGTGATTTTGCTTTTTCCTCTTGATAGCCACTTGAAGGCACGGAGGTGCTGAGCTAAGGTCAGAACCTCAGAAGTGCTAATGAGAAACATCCTTGCTTGTAAGAGATACCAATATAGAAACATATTTCTTTTGGTTAATTGGCTTAAAATTTATTCATAATTTTAAGTAGAAAAGTTTTACTGAAGTCTGTATAAATAAGCTATTTTTTTCAATCAGATTTCGGAGCTTAACAGTTCTGTAGCCATGATGAGTAACATTAGATAGATTACTGCCTGCTAAATTTTAGGTACAGAGCCATTAAATGGCTAGCCACTATTTTGACCAAAACTGGTAGGTCCGAGTTCATGAAATCCCAGCTATTCTGTTTGCTCTCCCTTTTCACTGGTAAAAGTAAAATGTGTTCAGTTTCTAGTTTTGTTCCTATAATTGGACCCTAAGAGTGAACACCAGCTTTTTGGAAACTATAAACTAAACATTATTAAGAGCTACAGAGCTGCTCTTTCGTAAGTTCTGTTTTCTCTGAAACCTGCTGCTCTGGTAAAGTCATCTTTACTGAACATGGAAAAAAATAAAATCAGAGCAGAGTCTGCTTCAGGAAATCATCACTTCTCATGTCACTTTGAGAAAAGCAAAGCCTTGCTCTCTGTGGTTTCTGTGCTTCGCAAGAAAAGAACAGCCAAATAGGATTAGGCTACAGCATAATCCAGTCTAAGCATTTCTGGGAATGGCTAGTGCCTTTTTTTGTTTTTTTTTTTAAATAATAAAACTGATTGGCAAATTGCAGATAACAAATCTGGCGGGGCAGTAAAGCATCCTGCTCACTCACATTCATGGTGCAAACCAAAATAAATTGTTGTCACTGACTCACAAATGACTGTGGGAAGAGATTGGTTATGCCAACAAGCAGGGAGCGCTGCCTCCTCCATCTCCATCCCCCAGCATGGGGATGCTGTACCGGCAGGCAGGAGGCACTGAATGCCCAGCTTGCCTCAAGCAGGTCCTGAGCCATGCTGAGCCGTGGAGCCAGGTCCTAAGAGCTCAGAAAGTACCATTCCACCCTGTCTGAGGTTACACTGTCAAACTGGTTTATAGAGGGATGAATCTGCTGTTAAAGGAACCTCAGGCAGGGCAGATATATGCACGAAAAATGGTATTTGGAATGAAGTGTTCACTGTAACTCAACTGGAAACAGCCTACCTACATGGTTATACCTTCGTGTCACAAATCATCAGCTTTCTTTCAAGAGCCATATCCATCTCACACCATTTTCACAGTTGAAATTTCCCAGTGTTTTCTTGTCTGCATCCTGGGCTTACGTATTTTGTGCAGAGCATTTTCTTTTGGACTCACGTTTTTCCTAAAGTCCTGAGCATCACCAACAATCCCCCTCCTTAATATTCACATCCATACTGCCTCTTCTCCCAGGATACCAGACCAAACGCTCGGCTCAGTGGCAAACAGTTACAACACTGACTTCATTACAGAAGGTCTTCATACAGCCTGGTGTTTCACACTGCAACTATACTGAGAAGGACACAATATCCCCACAAAAAACTTGGGAAATAAAGACTTAGAACAATTCTGATCTTCCTTTGCCTTTGAGATTCAAGTTTAGGCAAGGGCTGCATGGGCTTTGTGTACCAATGCTGAGGGCCAGTTGGTTTCTAAAGTGAGATCTATTACCATAGGCATTTCCAAGCATGGCCAAGGAGCAAGGCTGCTCTGCCACTGAAAAGCTGCAGGTGCCTAAAGTTTCTGAAATTTAGAAATAGCATAATATACAGCTGGATCAGTAAGAATAGCCCTGCTATCCAGCTCTTGACAGTCAGTGCCTCTGGGGGAAGGCAGGTGGATTTGGAGCAGCTTAGGAGTGGAGAGCAGACACACAAATCTGCTAACACATAACAGAGGCAAAGCCAGAGAGACAGAAAAATGCAGTCTCTGTATGGAAACAAAATCACAAGAAAAGCATGGGGATTTCCAAAGGCAAAGCAACGAAGAGATACATGATCCTAACTCCACAAGAGGGACAAATCCCGAGGTCCTGCCTCAGGTGAGCTTCCAGTGGGAGTCTACCTACACCTAGATGGAGTAAAACTGCCTACAGATGAAGCCCGGTGTAAGATACCAACAAAGATGCTCGAACAGATGAGGAAGGCAACGCTTGCTGATACCTCCACGATCTCTTCGCTCCCGTCATAATTGGACAATGTTTGTGGCTTGATTGCGTGTGTTCAGTGAGGCAGCCCTGCACTTCCTACCCCGCTGCAGGACGCACAAGTGAGTCTCTGAGATGAGCCCTGGCATCCACTTCTTTAACACATCACGCGTTCACCATGCGCGTTCTCATCTTCAGCCGTGCTGCAGCCCCTGGCCCAGGTTGCTGGGAGGTTTAGAAAGGCGGATGTTTTCAGTCTCTGTGGGGTCTGGCTGCGGGGGCTTTGGAAGTTACAGTACCTTAGGCCAGTGTTGTCTGGGATTCAATATTGCATTAAGTGGTGACACATTGTGGGCAGGTGGGATCTATTATTGCATTATGGAGGCTGCTGCTTCCCTGAACGGGCTATGTTTTGTGTGTGAAGCGGGCCCACACCTGCTGGAGCTGGGACCTGGAAATGCGGAGGACGGAAGGCATGAGTCTGTGGTTTCCTGCCGTGGGGGGCATGTGCCTGCGGTGGGGCATGCGCACGGGGCTGCTCTCCGCTGAACGGCTGCGCTGTATGAAAGTGCCACCAACGTGAGGGTAGTGTTCTGTCTCCAGGGTTGAGGAGGAGAAAACGGAGGACGCCAGTCTTCTCAGGGGGCTGTACCTCGGGAGGGAGTGCTGAGAAGGCCTGTCCTCCTCCAACTGAAAAAGACCAAGAAGAGTGGAGGAAAAGGTGTCAGGCAAAGACTTGACTCGCCCCTGGTTTGTGATGCGCATGCTGCAGATATCTTCGCTGGCGGACGAAAAATGCTTTTGCTCTAAATTGGGCTAACTTACTGCTCTGTGCCTACAAATTCTTAGGGATCCCATGGGCACCATGGGAGTCTGCAATTATGGGGGCCTGGCATGCTCTCCCCAGCCACATGCGACCGCGAGCGACACCAGCAGTGTCAGGCTTGCTGCATATGTCCCCTCCTCTGGCTACTGGAAACGTCTCTTCAGGCCACACGCCTCACCACTCTGGCATCACTTATTTGATACGTCATTAGACTAGTCATACATCCTGCATATAGACAACAGGCAAACTCTGAACACGCTTGGAAACCATGTGTATGAAAGAAAAGGTGAAACACTCAGTGCTCAAATAATTATAGGTATTTAACACTGAGAGTTTCCCAAGGACTCCTTCAGTGCATCTTATTAAAACTCACTCCAGGGATTTGCAAAGGCCGCTCTGAAGGCTGTTAGTAGAATTCCCTTTCCTCACGCTGACATTCCTGCCTTCTACTCAGTACCTGCAGGGGGAGCATTAGTGCTTCCAGTTTTGGTAAGCAGAGGCAGCAGCTGGAAAGGCAAGGCAGTGTGTAATTATCATTCAGTAAGAAACTGAAAACATGGAGCCACAGGAGAGGAAGAGAAGATGTACTCTTAGGTCCCTTTTCTGCTTCTGTGATCCAGGGATGGCCAGGGAAGGAAGGAAAGCGTACTCACAGAGGGCAGTGTGTGTGCGTCACGATGAGATCGCAGTCCCTACCTTCCCTCTAAGCACTGAATGGGAGAGAGAGGCAGTACGGGACTGATTTCAGACTCTTCACCCTGAAAAAGCTAAGCTCTTTCTCTCCTTTCTACCTGTGCAGCAAAACCAGTGTTTTCACGGCGGTCTCCAAACCTGCATTTCCAAAACAGACCATTTTTCCTGGAATTACACGTTTCCTTTCAAATTCATTCCCTTCCTCATACTTCATTTATTTTCAAGAAATCTCTGCAGGTTTCAAAGTACAACCAGGAAATGTGAAAAGGCAATATTTTATTTTCATAAGCCAACACTATTCTCCTTAGCTGACTAGAGATGTTGCCCTTGCAAATTATACGAGGAGAAGAACTGAACCTCATCCAGTCTCATATCTTTTCTATCACCTTCGATATCTTTGCAGCGTTTTGATGCTGATACCTTATCTTCATAAGAATATGAAAACTACTCAGCTTGTGGTGGGCATTAAATGTGAAAAGCAATTATTCACAGTCCTAAATGTACTGTACATCACTGTGCAGATCAGACTCTCAGATAATAATAATGTATAATGCTGTCACTCAGTATCTGAGACAAATTCTAGACAGCAACTCTAATTTCGGAAAAGGACAATCATCTCTTCTTTGTGTAGATGGCATACAAATTCAGTCCTGGGTATGCTGTTTGTAGGCTGCACAAATACGTACGCAGAATTCTTATAATTATTATCTGCTCCATGCTAAGCATATCGTATGATTTTCACTCTATGTATCATACCAACACGGTGAAGCCTTCTCAGCTAAAAAAAAGATCCAACTATCCAACTATCTCGATGGACTTCCTTTACAGCACAGAACCAAGGACCTTGCCCAGGTCACAAAGGGGTAAATTTCAACCCCTCGCCACCAAGTAAAATCAGACATTGCTGCCTCCTGGCAGAAGCTGAGATTACAAACATGCCACTTACATTAATGGATGTCCTAATGCTTGAATTACACAGTCAAAGCTGAAAGTGCTGCCCCTCTTCATTTCTTTGCCCTTGGCAGTCAAGCTGGACCACCCTCCATCAGCCCTATCCTGTTCTGTTTGGACAGGAGCAGTGTGACATCTCTTAGTCCAGGAGAAGCATGGTGTTGACAGAGCTCAACAGACTTCAGAATAAGACATTAAACGTAATTACCAATTTTCTGCAAATGCCCGTTGCTCACTACTGAGAAATGGCCCCACAGATGTTGCTGTAGAATGAAAAGGAAAGCAAGACACACAGCACCTATTCATATCTCACTTCCTTGTTGCTTTCTTCCCTTGCCCTACCTCCTCTGCTCAGAGCTGTGAATCTGACATTGTCAGATTGTTTGTCATCTCACAGAATCACAGAATCACAAGGTTGGAAACGACCTGCAAGATCATCCAGTCCAACCACCCTCCCATTCCTATCAGTGCAACAAGCACTAAACCATCTCTCGTAGCTCCTCATCCAGGCGCCTCTTGAACACTACGAGGGACGGCGACTCCACCACCTCCCTGGGCAGCCATTCCAGTCTCCATCTCCTTCTGCTGCCTCCTGTACTCTGGGGGTGCTAAGGATTTCCCTCATCACTGCTCCAGGGTCTGTGGTCAAAGAGCTCAAAATGCAATCCAGAAAATGTCCTACGCAGCTTTCAGTCCCCAGTGCAAATCAAACGAAACTTCAGGTAACAGATCCAGGGGCAACCTAGGACATTACAACACATGATTCATGACCAACATATGATCCCTGTTTTGTGAGACAGCCCTCTCCTATGTCTCTGCCTCTTTCTGAAAAACAATTGCCACGACCTCAGATCAATGAAGGAAAGCAGCAGCACACAAGGGTCACCAGCAAGGACAGGGTCTTCCATGGATACCAGGCAATATCACAACTACTGCATCCCTCAAACAAGGTGATGATGAGGTTCAAGAGCATGAGGGCACTGGACTCAACACCAGAATAGAGAATTTTCTTGGCTCAGTGAGGGTTTCAACGCAGATTTTTACTGAATAAAGTCAGTGACAACAGACAACTCCCAGGTGAAGCCAGGCCAATGTGTTCTAACTGCCTCCTGTCTTACTCATGTTGTACCAACGTAAGTCTTCATGTTGAGCACACTTGTGAGATCTCTCAGCAAAGATGCCAAGGGTGGGATACGATTGAAAGAGTTTCTAAGTTTCACAACCGCTGATTTCTTAGGGTCAAGACACAGGCAACTTTAAGAAAGTCCATACGTGGTATTCTCCTGCCTGTGGGAGGTTGGCAGCAAGAGGAAAGAGATCTAACATTTATAAAATCCTGTCCAAGCAGGATTTTATAAAGAATAATTCTAACAACGTGGCTAAGCTTGTGAGGAAATATATCTGTGGATCTTATATTGAGATCTTAACTAAAGGATAAACTCCTGGCTCCAGAAGATGGGACTGCAAGACACAGTGTAAGCAAAGTACCCTGTGAGCTCCGCAGAATATATCCAAGAATAGGTAAGGAAAAGTTAATTCAATCTCCCAGTGTTGCTTCACACTTTTGTACTTCTCCGATAGAACATCACTTAGGCAGGAATGTTTTAGGTAAAGAGCCTCAAAACATTTTCTACAACACCAGTTGGTCAAGCAGCAAAGGAGATTCAGAGTAAAGAAATACTCATGTGTGCAGACCTATAGACGGAAGCAATGGATAAAACTTTTAAATGCATGAATGTTCATATTTCTTCCCAATGCAGAAGGCAGAGGTAACTTGCCATCTTTATCAAGTATCTGTGAATTTAGTCAGCATATTTAAGAACTTGACAAATTTTTAAATGACATTGCTAAGTGTGGACAAAAACACTTCTAAAAAATAACAGAGATCTTGCACCAGAATTAATGTGTAAACAGAAGTGCGAGTTCAAGATCTTTCTATGCATTAGCTATTTCTACAGCTTCATCTGCATGTTAGCCTGCAGACATAAGGTCTGTTACACAGTTATTACAATTCATATATTAACAAACCTAAATGCTCTGTTAAGTAGCTTGTTGTATGCTCAGCGCTTCAATAAGCGGCACACAGACAGAAGGCCTTGAACTAGGTATGGTTTCAGGACAATGCTGTTCTGCTTCTGTATCAGCACTTCCCTTGAGACTATGCTCTGTTGTAGCTGTCTCATCATTTGAAAATAGAAGATACCTAATATATGAGAACAGAGAATTACAGAATCATCTAGGTTGGAAAACATTTTCAATATCAAGTCTGATCATTAATCTGACCTAGTAAGTCCCACCACTACACCATGTCCTTAATGCCACATCCACACATCTCTTCCATACCTTCTCAGCCAGAAATTCTCCCAGGCTATTAAAAGCCTTTTCTATACTTCATTTTGCCCACAGCACCATTCATTCATATTTTGCTCCCTCACACACCACAGTTTCTTAAGGACACCACTTTCTCTCACACTTGCAGTATTTCTTGCAACAGATTCAAACGTTTAAACAAACATCTGAGCTGTAGATGATGACAACTTGGGAAACTGCACTCTAGTCAGCTTGGAAAGGCCGTGGAGCAAATCTTGCTGGAACCTATTTCCACATACATTAAGAAAAAGGGAACTGGGAGCCATCAGCACAGGTATATGAAGGCTGAATCCTTCCTCATGAACCTGATAGATTTCTGTGATGAGATCACTGGCTCACTGGGTGAGAAAAAAAGGGAAAGGTTGCTTATCTCAACTTCAGCAAGATTTTTCACGTTGTCTCCAAAACACCTTCAGAGACAAAATGATGAAATGTAGGCAAGATAAATGGATACTGAGCTGGACTGAAAACTGCCTGAACTTCCAGTCATTGGTGATGCAGCCCAGGGGATGATATTAGGGACACTTCATTAGTGATTAAACGATTGGACAGACTGCATCCTCAGTTGATAGCAGTTTGGTACAGAAGTACCCGGGGATCCTGATGGACACCAAATTGAACATGAGCCATCAGTGTGCTCTTGCTGCAGAAAAGGCTAACTGCTTCCTAAGGTGCATTAGGAATGCTCCGTTCAGGTGGAGGGTGATGGCCGTTGCCCTCTTCTCAGTGCTGGTGGGGCCACACCTAGAGCACCGGGTCCAATTCTAAGCTTGGAAGCTATTAAAGATAGTCCAATGAATGATGAAGGGGCTGAAGAATCCTTCACTGGAACAAAAAAATTGAGAGAGCTGAGGCTGAACAAAATGAGGCTCAGTAGTAACCAGGGAGTATTTCAGAACTGACGAACAAAGAAAGGCACAGACTGGTGGAGAACCAAGGGTGTCTGATACATTAAGTGACCACCCACAACCACATTATCTATTTTAATGAAAGGAAGTGAATTTTCTTTTTTTGCCTGCTAGGGTGACCTTTTTTAAAGCATCATTATGCTGTGCTAAGCAGCCTTCCTGCTGCATCATACCCAACTCCCTCAGACATTTCACACAGCACTTACTATCCTTGCTCCAGCCTTTTTTAGCTATGTAAAATATGCCAGTGAAGCGTCCCTGCTGGTTCTTACCAGCTGGTTTGTGCCACACTCACTTCATTATGAGCATCTTGCACTGATCAGTTTAATAAGAGTACAGAACAAATTCACACAGAAGCTCTTTCAACTTGCTGGTCCTGCCTATGCAATTCCAGACATCTAGGCCATGCCAAATATTGGCTTTTTACAGTGAACACCTCCGCCTTTATTTTTTTTATTTTTTAATTACTCTCTGGGATCCAGAGAAGAACAGAATCTGGGCAGGGCTTGTGCACAAGGATCCAATCCTGTGAACACTTTCTGAGAGACCAAGGCCAAGAAGAAATGGAAAACGGAGCTACCATCTTCCAGAGGTGAACAAGATTGCCTTACCATGATTCTCTTACCATGAGAACATATTTCTGCAACATGGTCTGAGACTCGCCTGCTTGTTTCCTTCACTTATGGATTGCATGTGCATGATAGATCTTCACTAGCATACAAAGTCCAGCTCTCAGGAGAGCAATTTTATAGGTTGCTTTTTTTTTTTTTTTTTTTTTTTTTTTTTGCTATTAACACTCTACAGCCTTCCTTTGAATGTCTGAGAAATGAAGACTAGATATGACACAGGTAATCTGAGCTAACAGTATATCATGTTTCTCCAGGTAATCTAATAAAAGATATTACCTCTTACTAAAAACTGAACTTCTTTATGTCTTCAGAGGACCATAGGGGGAAAAAAAAAAGCCACAAATGAACGAAGCCCTCTATAACTGTTAGGAAAAAAACACAGTAGCTGATGACATTTCTGTGAGTTAAAAGCCTGACAACAATGCTGATCACTGAAGTAAGATTGAGGTGTATATGTACTGGTTACTCTGAGATTTTATTAGGTATTCCAAAGAAAGTTTAATTTTAGGGAGTTACTTTATGCTATGCATTGCTGCAGGCCTACCCATGATGTATGATTACATTAGGCAGCGTTATCTTGTAACGTATTGCTGCTGCTGCTGTTGAGAAACTGTGAGGAGACGTGCTAGTAACACCTCCACACAACTAAGCAGTTATTAACAAATCACTGAGGGATAATAATAAGAGGGCTTATTAAAGATACCCACAACCAGAAATGTGCTCACCTCTTGTATCTGTGCAAAAATGCTTAAGTATCTTGACAACAATGTGCTCTTAGAAGTGGACAACACTACCAGCTACTGGGAGCACCTCGAAGGTGTTCACAACATTTGCAAGTATTGTCAGAAAGTTTCACAACAGTATCCGTGTCTGGAACCTCAGATTTCTCCAGCAAAGCTGAGGCTTCCCAAGGCGATGATTTCGCTATGCTAGGCAATGAGATACAGACCAGAGTAAGGATCTTACCTGTCTCTGAGGACCAGTAGGTTCAGATTCTCGTCTCCTTTGTCGGATAGCTGGTGCTGAGTGTAGGGGGGAGTGGGCTGGACTTCCTGTCTGCTGTTCATGTTTACTGTCAGATACTGTTTGAGAAGGTCCTTCATGTCTGTGGGAACTGTCCTCCTCAGTCACAGGCTGCATACCCCGACTTCGCCCATCGTGAGTCTTCGGCCTGACTGCAGCGTCTGCGCCCAAGCGCCTTCTCTCCTCACCGTCTTCAATAGGTCTTAGCTCCTCAGGCTCCTCATCTGTGGTACCAGAGGTGCTTGGCTCAGCACCTGGATGAAAGTCCTTCAGCTCTGTCTCCTTATCAATGATAACCCACTCCTTGCTATCAAAGTCCTCCTCCTCCGCAAGCGGCACTGAGCGGAAAGCATTGCTGAGGGCTTCATGTTCCACTGAAGCAGACACATCCATCCGACCGCTTGCCTGCCGGTCAGCCTGGCCAGTGTCAATGGACAGCATCTGGGCTGGCTGGGAGGAGCACACAAGCCGTGATGGAGAGCCAGGCAAATCCATTCGTGATCTAAAGACAGAACACGAAGCCATTAAAAATAAGTCATGTTTGTGGTTAGGGAGCATATGAGCTGAGAAAAGAAACCCTATAGCTCTCACTCCTTTCTTACTGTACTTTAGAAAGATGGGCTTAGGCAAAAACATTTATTTAGAACCTACAGTAGCAGAGACACTCCTCCTAAAGTAATTCTGTATGATAGCCACCCATTTCATCAACTCTCTTCCTTATAGCTGGCAAGATTCCAACCAGTTTTCTTCCACAACACCAAAATACTCCTTCCCCATTAGGAATTCCTACTGGTTTGTAAAAAAATCAAAAAACAAAAATCCAAAACAACTTAAATCTACTGTCTGACTTAATGTCATTGCTGGGCTCCTATACCCCTTCAGTTGCACTGTGCTCTCTAAGGTGGCCATTGAGGTCTCTGCGGTGGCTATGTGAGCTCTTTGAAGACAGCAGGAAAATCTCACTGAAATGTTACAAGGCGTAGGTGACCTCAAAATAATTTGGAGGAGCAGGAAGGAAACATGTCACATATGCATTGACAAAGGGCAGTATAATGTTCAGTGACTCACAATCTAAATAGCATCAATGCAGCTATGCAGCCATGCAGAAATACCTTTCAAACAAGCCCTGGAAGTTCCCTGTGCCCCGACAGCCTTGGCATCATCTCAGCTGGAAAAACCAAAGGCACTTCTGTCTTTCTGTTCCACAGTGTTATGGTCCATGCTTCTCATTTGGCCTGCACCTGCTGCTCCCTTTCCCTCCCTATTCAGCTCTGACTACTGCAGAGGCTGGCAGCTTGTTGCACAGTCACAATGTCTGATGCCCAGAAAAAGACACTTGCAGTGTTTTGTTACAAAGCGATTTCAACAAGGACCATACAGAGGTCTTGTGTGCTCTTCTGGGGAAAAATCTTCAAGGGAAAACACAAAGATGATTGACCACAGGGTGAGGGCTACTAAGCAGAGCTGAGTGTCTTTGGCTCAATGGAAGGTCAGAGATGAGACAAGAAGGAATTACAAGTCAAAATGAGCAATTTTTGATGAAGAAACAGGAATCAGGGAAGGTGGTGAATCAAGGGCTCATATAGAGAACGAAGTATGGGAAAACAAAGACCTCAGCATAAACCACCTGATGGATCTGAAAGAAGTAAGGGTGCTTTTGTTAAATACTTACAAACAAAGTATATTACTGTGAACAGGGAAGACTTAGACAAGGTAAGACTGAACAATAGCCCTCTCACACTGCATGTGCGTCAAAAAATGCATATTAATGTGCTCTTACTAAAAAAAAGGAAAAAAAAAAAGAAGCTGATGGGATTGAATCAATGCGCCTCTCCTTTCCCCAGCAGAGGAGAGACTCCTGGAGTGAAAGAATTTACTCCAGGAATCCAGAGGAAGTGCTGCAAGTCATGTCTCTACTGTGAAAAGGAGAGAGAAGAATAAATAGAAGGCTGTGGCAGAGGGGGACAATACTTGCACCATGCTAAGGGAGGCTACTTGGAAGATGACAAACAGATTTTTGTTTTAAAAATATGGGCTGAGGAAAGAGGACAGCTGAAAGAGATGCCTCCTGGGTATTACACATTTCCTACATTAAGACAGCATGATGCTGAAAAGATAGGGAAGAACAGGAGAAATAGAGGAAGGAGTTAAAACCTTTCGGTGAACGTACAAGAGTAGTGCTGCTGACTACTATAAATGGCTTTTTTCCTTTCTTATTTTAAAGAGAACAAGAAAAGAAAGAAGTTAACCAGAACCAAGATTTGCTTTTCAATCTCCAAATTACTAATACACACAATCATTTCTGAAATACAGACAAGTATTACAGCTTCCTCCATCCACGCAGAATAAACCAGTACCTAATAAACTGGAGGTAATACTAGGGGCTCATCCTCTCTCTAGTTCTTTTATGCCCTTCCTCATTTCCAGCTTGTGCCTCCCTGTGACTCTTCTTTCTAGCTGAACTCTGCTAGGTTTTCTCTGACAGAAGAATCTTGTCCCTTCCCTACCTGTTTTACAGGGGTCATTTTGTCAGTAAGATCTGTAACCACAGTCCATGTTCTGACTTTCAATTGTAAGAGGAAGAGGGAGGGATTAATGAAGAGTATGAAGAGGGTTATCAGCATCAGAAGTCTATAACTCATAACCTGCATTTCTCAGCCATAATACTTTAAACTGCTTATTTTAATTATTTTTATTATTCTGTGCTTCTTGGACATTTCTTCACTGTGGATCTGAGATAAGTACATCTACAAGCCTCAAAATCAGGCTCTGCATTCTGGATGCAATGCTTTACAAAAGTAAACAAATGTAATGTTATATGCTGAAAATGATGAGGATGATGACTGTTATTATTGAAAAATAATGCTCATAGAATCATTTGAGTTGGAAGGGATCCCTGAAGGCCATCTAGTCCAGCTCCCCTGCAATGAACAGGGACACCTCCGGCTCCATCAGGTGCTCAGAGCCCCATCCAGCCTGACCTCAGATGTCTCCAGGGATGGGGCTTCCACCACAACTCTGGACAAATGAAATAATGAAACTCTCCAGATGAGAATCCATCAGCTAGCTCTTAAAATACATGCATCTCCGTATGTATCCTAACTAGATCCATTCTTCCCTCCCACCTAAGGTCAGCAAAAAGCTTTAGGACTATTAACTTCATTTCTGGTCTAACACTTTGCTTTTTCTCCACCAAACGTCCCACTCTTTACTTTATTCCCACCCAGAACCCTTCCCACTAACAGGCCTTATTAACAGACAAGAACATCTCATCACAAAGGCTGCAAAGCCCACAGGCACCGACTCCTCCTTTCAGTGCCCCTTTATCTAACGATCAGGTTGGTCTCAACAGTCAATCGAGGCATTGCTACATGTAGCAGGAGGTTACAGAGGGTAAGCAAACCTTCTTTCATGTAGATCTGCTTTGCCGTCAGCTGTAGAGAGGCGTTCGGACTCAGGGCTGTTCACACGGCGATATCGCAGGGAGCGCGCCTGTGCGGTAGGGGACTCTGGAGGCACTCGGACAGGGGAGCTGGGACAGACCCCATTTCTCTGATCTTCTTCCACCATGCACTGAGTCTGCAGGGAATAAACACCAAGAATGGTGAAAACCAATCACAGACTTTGATTTCTCATCCTTCACTGTTACTCTGTGCACTCTTCCAAGACACAGTTTTAGCTACAGAAACAACCTATGAAGTAACACAAGGCCCCACACGGCCTGGCAATTATCCAATATTAAAACAAGGAATGGATTTTACATCAATTCAAATATTTAAACACCTCTACAAGAGGGCCTTTGCCTTTCAATTACCCTGGAATTATCATGGACTAAAGTACTGCAAACACAAATTCTGTTAATCTATGGTGTCCAAAAGCAAAGCAAACATGTACAAAATCTACATTTTTGCTTATATCATGCATTATATTAAATGTATATACTACTACTTTGGATGGACGTGATACGACTAAGTCAATTTCAAGGATGGTGACAAATATCTTTGGGGGGGGAACAAAATACTGATATTGTACTTGCAGGAAAACAAGCAACTTGGCAAGATCCAAGAGCAGAGAACTGGGAGGAAGTGCAAGAGAGAAAGAAAAAACTTCTGAAAAAAAACCCACAAACAAACAACAAAGAATGAGAACTTTGATCCAAAGTGAAAGAAGAACCTTTCTCTGTGACAAGGAGCAAGAAAACCCTCAGCGGAGAAAGGAGAGAAAAGGGACAGAACAAGATCTGAACCATGTGAACAGAGATTCTCCTTAGTACATCCTGGGAAAGTACTGGGAAGAACAAAAGACAGTAAGATTTATTCATTGCCTAAAAACAAAGAGCCAGACAGGGACAGTGAGAGCTAATTCTAGTTCCACAAAGCTGGAAAATAAAGATGTTGAAGCTGGGAATAGAAAGGTGTTTTACCAACCAGCTGCCTATGTTATTCTGAAAGACACACAGTATGCCTGAGATTGCAAGGAGAGGTGAAGCTTCATCCCTACAGATCAAATCTGCAGCCTCTTATTTCTCCTTGTGGTGGTTGTGACTTCAATGAAAACTGACTCCTTATCAGAGAACAATCAAAGCAAAGAGAACAGCCCTAGCAGAGAGAAAGGACAGGCAAGAGTCAGACTAAAGATAACCCTTGCTGACAGAAAGGCCAGACTTCTGCTTTGGAAAGCATAACGTCCTCAGCTCTGTTCTACTCACTGCTGTGTATCCACTCAGCTTGTCAGAACTGAAGCACTCACTGTCATGCTGACTCCTCTGACCTGCTCTGCCAGTAAACTGATAAGAAATAGCACAGCCCTTAGCAGGAGAGTCACCTGGTTGTGCTGTGGATCTTGTAAAATCCTCTTCCGCCTCTAGCTGCTGTTATGACAGCCCTGTGAATGACAGTACTGAGTACCTAGACACAGCATACAACTAGCATGAGGAAAGGACAGTTAGGACTCCCCTGCACGCATCTTGGTCTGACTGAAGAGCATCAAGGCACCTGGTGACTCAAAGGAACAAAAGAACAGACAGGAATTACCAGGATTTCTGTGCATCATTTTTTTTGTTTTTGTAACTTGTGGAAAAAGAAAGGCCTTGCTCTATCAAGCTTTTCTTATTCCATGTGCCTTCAGATGAGAACTTCTGCAAATACACACACACAATTTACCAGAGACAGATGAAGAAGTGATATGAACTTCATTTATAATTCTCAGTATTGAGGAACTCTTCAGGTAACGTTTCATACTAATAACACATTGATCCAAATTGGACACACTGGAGAACATTAAGTAAGTTAGATGAGAGGCTTTCTGGTCTTAAAATAATCTCTCCTAGTAAGATTCAGGACAGCACAGATATCTGTGGGAAGGGCTGAAGAAAGGACTAACTTCCTGTCTGTGTACAGACTGAAATAAATTCTGGTCAGACCCAGCAGGCTGGTAGCTTTACCATATAATTAATGCTACTCTGCCAATATCTGTCTGCTGACAGTTTGCCTGCCAATGCAGGTTTCTCTGGTGACAGATTTTGTTTGTATTTGGTATCATTCCATGTGATGTTCTGATTCTGAAATAAGGATTGAGATCAACACAACAAACGCTAGTTTACTTACAATATGTAAATTGATCTAATAAATAAATGAACTGGTAAACCCTCAAATAACACAATGAATTCATCATCCAGTCACTTCTACAAGAAAGAACTAGCTTAAGGATTCTTCTACAAGAAGAATCTTCTACAAGAAAGAACAAGAAGAAATAGCTTAAGGATTATAAGGAAAACCAACTGCAGTGTACATGTAATGAAGGCTACAAAGCCTAATACGACCTTGGAAGGCAAAAATGCAAAAATACTGAGTCTGCTTTCTCTTCACAAGCACGAACCAATATGCCATTCATAGACTGTGCTACCCCATAGAAAGGACAGTTAAACAACTGGAAGACAAATTCAATCAGTGATTAATTAAGATCCAGGACAATAGGGCACCTCAGATCAAATTTATTTGCCCAAGAGATTGGGATGCAGTAAAATTTTGGCTTATAATTTCCAAAATTGGGATATTTCTGATACTGTATCAGCTACTGAAGGACCAGACCGCCACTGCTTGAAGTACCAAGATGCTACATCACAACGTAGTGGTCACATGAATGATTCACTCTAGCGTTATTGGGTTCACAACGTATTTTTGCATAAAGATCCAAATTAATTCCAATGGCTTTCACTCTGAAAAAAACTGTTATTCCCCACTTCCACAGAGAAATTCCTGGTGCTGTTTGTTCTGTGCTACGTAGGATGTTACAGCAATGGATCCAGGTTGCTTACAGCAGTCTGTGAATTCACTGCCCTCAGACCAGAAGCCACAAGAAATAAACATATGCTCTTTACTTTGCTGATGCTGATCCTGAGTTTGTTGCGATTCACATCCGTCTCTTCCCAAACTTCAGCCTCATTGAAAGCAGTGTTTGGTGTCTGGCCAAGACCTTCTGCTGGCCGGCCTGACAGGATGGGAGGAGCATTCTCTTGATCACTCAGATGTTCACCCTGCAGGACGTCCTCGGTGTTCTCACGAAGCAAATCTCCTGGTACTGGAGTGACATTAACCACCCTACGGAAAAAAAACAAGAAAGGTAACAGTAATTAAAGAATGTGGCCTATCACACTGCTCCACAGAAATTCCTTAGTAGTTTTTAATGTATTTCTGGTTGAAAAAAAAAACCCAAACACAGGTATTATGATATGAAACAGATCAGAACATTCCACCTAGTATACAGTCACAAAGATGGAACGGATGTGTGAAAGCATTTGGGGACATTCAATTCCCAGGCTGCAAACTTCTTCAGAAGTTCAGGAGTGCACATTACAAAGTACTTAGCTTAAAAACCACCCATCTGTCCATGAGACAATGAGGCTTGATAGGCTTTACAGTTTCTATCCTCAGTAATATTATTATGGATTATTACTCCTTCAAAAGCACAGAACAGACCACAGCTCACCATCCGGACTGACTTCCAACTCTGAGCAACAAGTTTCTTGTACTGCTGCACCAGCAAATGAAAAACCCTGTGAGGGCTGGGGAGCCACGAAGTAGGCACAGGCAGCATGCATCTGATGAGTTCAGCTCTACACCACAAACCCATTCCATAGCAGAACAGCTGTGTTTCTGTAAGCACTTTTAGAGAAGCGCCAGCTGTGTGTGTCATACAGTATGGCATACAGGTTCCATTAATCCCAGTCAAAGGCATTCCTTAATGTAACTTAAACCAACAGACTCATCCAAAGTACAAAACGTGTTTTCTACTAATATGCCTGAAGTCAAACCATGCCATGTAGGTTCCTACCATTCAGGATCACAACAGCCTTTGAATCTTTCAGTGATTAACTTGTTAGTGAGCAGGCCCTTGGTCTGACTGGCATGACTGCATACTCACCCAAACATGGCTGCTGTTTGCCTGGTGTTTTGCTGTGGTGGAGTAGAAGTGCTAGTGGACAACAAGACATCTGTACCAGCCTTCTCCCAGTCAAAAGCTTCATTTTCAGTGATGCCTCTTTCTTTCATACTGTTCTCAAACACGGACATGATTAGCTGGAATAAATTTACAAAAACAATTTATTCTAAGAATAAGTTGGCTGAGAGAAGCTTTCATACAAAAAACGATAATGAGCTATGATGATGAGGTTCAAGAGCATCTTGCCTGTAGAAGGTACCAAGGAATGAAAAGCAAATGTCACAGAATCACACTAGCTGTTTCCTAGGCTGTTTTTAGCTTGGTAACTGAAATTTCTTTAAATCTACCACACTACACATATAATTTAGACACTGATCTGGCTAAATGTTGTAGTTGGTTGGTCACTCTAAATATAAAGCCTGAATTTCAGCTAGCTGTAGACTAGACATAGGAAAAATGGTACTTGTGTTACAGAGTTCAAGGCCCACCAGAAGACATGGACACAACAGCAAAGCTCCAGCTCCAGAATGCAGACTTGCTGCAACATCTGGCTTAAATACAGCTTAGGCAGGAGCTCAGTGATATGCTTATGCACAGTGGCAACAGCCACACCGGGCTGCAGAAAACAAACAAACAGTAAAAGTGACTAAATTATTTTCTTTAAAAGACTGCAGGTACAAATGCACATGTTCACATGGTTTATGCTTGTCCACTTCTGAGAACCAATTTCTTCAGGAGAAAAATGAAGCTACAGGCAAAGTGTTCTGTGCAGCAAAGCATTACCCAAGGGAATGCGATGTCAACGCCAGGACATGAATAAACATTACCATAGATTAAATGCCTATTTCTTCACTTCAATTCCAGTTGTTTTTAGCAGCATGATCAGAAAACATTCTGCATGAAGGCAATGAGAATTTGCCATTTCCTACTACCTCTGGATCACTGCAAAAAAAAAACCAACCAAAACACCCTATCTGCAGCTTTCAGTTAAGTCATCTTCTTCCTTTGTGGCCCAGAAGCAAAGAATCACTGTAGCTCTACTCCTGCAGTGGCACTGCATTTTGAGAAAGAATTCTCAGAGCTGTCAGACCAGGGGACAGGTAACACCTCTCTAGAGAGAAGAGACAGACAGGATGTGACATGGCAGATGTAGCAACTCCTTTGCTCAGAAAGGGATGTTAATGTTGTGACAGTTCAATATGGTAGGATTGCATTTCTGTTAGCCTCATCTCATGATACTTCCTTTCACCTTTGATAGAAACAGGACTTGTGCTGCTATTGTTGACATGGAACTTGCTCAAAACTGAATGTAAGCAAATAAAGAGTAATTTTTGCTATTTAGTAAATGCATTTCTGGTATTTAGTAACCTTGGACATCTTCTCATGAATCTGTCCTGTTACTTATTGAATACATAAGCTTCTGAACTACACAGATCTCATGGCAAAGAATTCACCAATGACGTGAACTATTTGTTTTGTTCATTTAAATTTGCCATCTGCTAACTTCATATGGCAGTTTCTCATTTTCATGTTAGAAAAAGCAGAAAACAATTTTTTGCAGTTCTACTTTTGATTTTAAAGATGTCATGTACATGTCAGTCCTCTCATTTGCAGAATGTGCTGTCCTAGTCTACTTCATCTTTCTGTATCTCGGAGCCGATGCATCTGTAGTTCCTTGTTACCCCCTCCCCACTACACTTTCCCTCATTTAAATTTATCCTTGTTATGATTCAGGTACAGAAGTATAAACAGTACTTAAGAAATATGCATCGTACAGATTCACATGTTTATCTTCTAATAGTACTTGCAATTGTCCTTATGGTTTTGTTTGCTTTCTGAGTGTTACTGAGCACTGAGTATAAGCTCTCCCAGAACAATCTCTTCTAATGCCAAGACGAAGCCCAGCACAGAGGTTAGATTCACATTCCTTTTCTACATACACAATATGAGACATTTACCTACATTGAATTTCATCTGCTATTTTCTTACCCATTCATTTCCATTAAGTCAACAGTCTTTCTTTGTTATTTAGGACAACTGGTATGTGTGACACTCATCACTTTGGTATTTACTCTCTTTTCCAAACGATTTTCTGACCATTTGGAAGAACCTGGTTCAAACCCAGGGCTCTGTTAATTACACCAGTAACCTCCTTTAAATGGCTTTTCACTTCTCACTTGTTAACTGTCTGTTTATTCATCTGAGAAGCTTCCCTGCTATTCCTAGTGAGCTTAGTTTGACTAGGAACCTAGCAAGGTCTGCCTGATGTCTTTTAGAAATTACCATTAAAGCACGATTTATAGAGCCTTTGCCCACAGGCTCAAAAACTCCTTCCAAGAACTCTACACATCAGCAGGCAGACTGCCCTTATAAAAGCCATACTAACTAGCATTACATTACTCTCGCTCATCTGTCCTCTAACCCTGGGGTCTTTACTATATTCCTGATTATTTGTGATGTACATGTCAGTGCCAGGGACAGGCATTTTTGAAGCCACTTAAGAACCAGTACCACTTTCCTTACCTTCCACTGCTTTGATACTGAAGCAGTCTGAAGTAAGATATCACATGCTAAAAGCAGGAGTGAATTCTTATCATTTCCTCACACCTTCAAGGCCCCAACTGAGCCAAAACAATTTTTGTTAGTTTCTGTTATAGCTTCTTCTACTAAAAGTTGCAAATAACTTTGCAGGCTATTTGGGATTTTACAGGCATCTATTGCACTCCCAATAGTTTTTTTTTTTATGTTTTTCTTTTTTTCCCCCCAATACTGGTATCCTTAGCTGTCACTGTTCTAAAGCTATTCCATGGTCGTGCTGATCACTCTCAGCCTTTCTAAACCTTTTCTATTCCTGAAGAAAGTTCAAAGCTTTATTAGCAGGAAAATGGAGGGCACAGAACAGTTTCAACACCAACCTCAAAAGGGGTGATTCTCTCACTATTCAGGATTGGTTTGGCTTCACCTTAAATACTGTGTGCAGTTCTGGGCTCCACAATATGAAAAGGATGTTAAGATCCTTGAAAGAGCTCAGAGCAGGGCAAGAAAGCTGCTAACAGAATGGGAAGGCATACCCTATACAGAGAGGCTGAGGACATTCGGGTTGCCCAGACTGGGGAAGAGGAGGTGAAGAGGTGACCTCACTGCTCCCTGCAGCTCCCTGAGGAGGGGAAGCAGAGGGAGATGCCAGGCTCTGCTCCTGGAAACCAATGGCAGAAAAGGAACAGCACAGAGCTGTACCAGGGCAAGGTCAGACTGGGCAGGAAACATTTCTGTACCATGAGAGTGGTCAGCCACTGTGTCAGTCTCAATGGTTGATGCCCCAGTCAGTGATCAAGAACCTTATGGATAATGCTCTTACCAGTACATTAACTTTTGGATAGCTCTGAAACTATACAAAGCAGCTGGACTTTATGATCTGTGTAGGTTCTTTCCAATGAAACCATTCTTTTCTAACCAGTGCTTTCAGAAGTCATGCAAAGAGTTACTATATCTAGGGTTTTTCTGTCTGCGTGCAAGATACCACCAGGAATCAGAGTAGCCTCTATAGTCACTGCAGGCCTCCCACACTGAGTTTCTTTCTGCTAAGAAGGAAGATGACAAGTGATCCCTCAGTTATACTGGATTTCAGCTAAGGGGTGCAGCAAGAGCCTCAAGCAGGAGATGCTACATATACAGAAGGCTGAAATTCAATAGCTTTGATTAGCAAGGGATTTCAGACAGTCCAATCTGTATTCAAAGCATTGCTAACCTTGAAATCAGATCCAGTTTCAAAGTCAGATCAGAGAGAAGTCAACAAAGAAAGCTGCTTTTCCTGACTACCTCCACCTTTGTTATCAGACTTTCACCCCATCCTGGATGTTCTTATTGAGGCAACTGCAAATGTAATTGTACCTTTCTCCAATGTTTAGAGAAATATTTCCCTTTTGAACAGATGTATATACATCAGCCTGCAATCTGTATTTATCATACAGACACAACAGACTGTATATAATGGAAGGACAGAAGGAGAGAACAGCAGTGAGACTGGTCCTCTCCATGACCACAGAAGTTGTTTCCTACCTGAGGGCCTCTGCAGATACTGTCCTTAGAGGTAGAGTCCATTTTGAGAAACACGGACAGTGGGAGAGGGCTCTCTCATGCTCTTTGCATACCTCAGTGCTCTCTATCCTGAGGCTCCATCTTCAGCCAGGTCCAGCTAAAGGAGGGCAGAACTTCCCCAGAAAAACTCAGATGACAACATTTCTCTTCAAGGTGAGAAAGATTCCCTGGCTAGGTGCTAAAATAGGAAGTGGTAAGGACTGTAGTAATGCTGGGTGCATAAAAAGAGGATTTCAATCTTTGTGTGGGAGCAGTTGCCTAAGTGCATGGTCAGGAGGTGCAGAAAGCACTCAGAGCTTGTAGGGGAAAGACAGAAGTGTGGTTAAGGCAAAGGAAGACAAACGTTGCCTAACACACAGAGAAAAAAAAAATCACATAGGGACAAAGGTACAGGGAGAAAAATTACAGAACTGGAAGAATTCACACAGACAAAAAGCCACAAGTTAGATTAAGGGGGAGTTGGAGGGAGAGAAGTACAGCTGAAAGGTAAGTAGTGTTTCTCTTTTTTTTTTTTACCCAATAAAAACCCAACAATAGGGAGAAGGGATGGTATGGGGAAAAAAAGGCAAGGATGACTGATTTGAAGTATCCACATAGCCTTCTACCCCTAAAACATTGTTCCTGTAATGTTGATAAAAATCATGCATAAATAGGAGATGCAGTTGGTTTTTCTTTCATGGGTGCTGCAAGATGGTGGTGAGGGCTACAGGTGTTTTATCACTCTACAGATATTTTACCACTCTCCCCTTCCTGCTGGCATTTGCCTACGTAGACAATTCCAGATGCTGAGAGCAGCTAAGCTGCAGATAAAGACTGTAGACTTCATAGAATGGACAACTGAGAGCAAGGAGCACACAGCAGCAGTCAAGCCCATGCATCTCTCTTCAGTTACAGAGGAACAAGAAAAGGACTGACCCAATATGGCTCTTCTTACACTCATGTTTTGCTTGGCCTCTTAATAAAGCCAAAAGCATCCTATGATACGCAGCATGCTGTAAAGCCAGAAGACATACATCAGGAGAAGGCAGAGAGACAATACATCAGCTTCCAGACAGTGAAGAAGAAAGGAGCAGACAGAATGATCTGGTAATTGGAGGCTCACACACAGAGTTTATGCATCATTCCCCACTTCATAATGATGGAGGTGAGAGGAAGGATTCTACCAGAACTTCATGCTACTGGATCAAAGGTGTGGAAAGATTTCCTTCTGTGCAACTAAATAGTTTTGAATTGCAAAGCTACACCATGGAGGTCTACAAGACCTAGGAGAGGAGGTAGGAACCCAGTGCTCACAGTTCTGTCCACGATGTAAAGTCTCTTAAGAAAGGCACTTGCAACTAGCAGGTGGCAAGTTTAGAATAAGCAGAAAGATGTAGCCCTTCAAGCAGTAAGCACTTAAGCCATGGATCATTTCTGTCACACAACATGGTGGATGCTAAAGGGTTACATAAGTCCAGGATGAGACAGGACAAGTTGAAGAAACACAGATTCATTGAGAACTAAAAGAAGCAGACATATTTGGATGGGGTGACTCTTAAGCCTCAAAGGTCCCTGATTTTCAAGCTTGGAGAATTTTCTGGAAAAAACATCACTGAATGATTGTTCTTTTATTATCTTCCAACACCCAGTACTGTTGGAGACATGCTACAAGGCCAGAAAAACACCATCTCCAATCAAAGCAGTTGGACTTTCACAGAAATTTCTCTCAGAGACTAACCTGGAGACTGACCAGAACTGAACAGCTACAAAACCAAGCCTGTCCAGCTGTTGGACAGCCTTCAGAATCCTGATCCTTACCAGGTGATTAGTATGTATACCAAGATTGAAATATATTCAAAAGTTAAGGAGAGAAACAGTAACATTATATTCATACGTATTTTATTCTGTTTCCTTATTTCTGATCATTCCACATTGTAAATAAACCACGACTTCATATCTGAATAGACATCTTTGCCCAATTCCTTAACTTCTTTGAGAGCCTGCTACTGGCATCAAACTCAGATGCCATCTGATATGCTTTTACATTTTTCTCAGTAATAAAACCAGATAAAAGAATGCAAAGGACATCTCTGAAGCTGAGATGTTTGGAGAATTTGCTGGCTGGATTATGCCTCCAGTCAAGCTAGAAGAATCACTGTTCGGTGCTGAGCTGCAGGTGCCAGATTTATGTGGAGAGTTCTTTTTGTAGGCTTCCTTCCAGAGCTGCACCTGCAAGAAGCTGAGGGCAAAGAGGCAATTCACAGCTTCAAGACAAATCCCCAACTGAGAAAAAGCTGTTCATGATTTGGAGTGCACTAAAATGGTCCGGAAAAATCCCCTTTCACTTCCATCTCAAGGATGGCTTTTCAATACAGTACGGTTATTTTACACTGGAATAGAACGATAGGAGGATATAGATTCAAAAGGAGCTTTGAAGATCACTAATCCAGCCATCTGCTCAAACCAGGGCTAATTACAAAGTCAGATCTGGTGCCTCAGGGTCTTGATTCGATTGACTTCTGGAAATCTCTAAGGATGGAGACTGTCTAAGTATCTGACTCACACATAACAACCCTCATTCTGATTTTCCCCCTAGAACTAACCCCAGTATCCCTAGATGTGACTTCCGCTTGCTGCCTCTCACTGTATGCCTCTGAGAAAAATCTGCCTCTCTGCCTCTCTTCTCCCTGCAGCCCCTGATAATAGTGGAAAACAACAATTAGATCTCCTCTTGCACTTTCTAAAGATCTAAAGAAACCCAGCCCCCTCAGCCTCTTCTCAGTCCACCATCACTGCTTTCCAGCTCCCCACTTCGGTTGCGAATGTTACACTTCCACTGTACTATCGAGAAGGTGTCTGGTTTTTATTCCCAAATAAACCTAAAAGAAAAGAGTTGTGGTTGCTATGCTGAACAAGTCCATAGCTAACATACAAAAGCACATCTTCCCACTCATCAGCAGGAGCAGTCACTCACATAAGACTACACAGGTTTGCTAATAAAATCATGTTTTCATCGCTTTGGCTTTAATGTGGAAAGCACTGTGACGAAAAAGGGAAACAGAGTCAAGCTGCTTCATTTACATTGTGTTAGTTAACTACTGTAATTGATCACATACAAGCTAATAGCAAACACGGCATGGGAGAAAAAATGTTAAGATGAATATTCAAGAAAGATCCTCAAGAGTTAAGGCTCACATGGATCTGCAAGAAACTAAAAGGGTTGGTGTGCACCATTTAGCTGGTGGCAGAAGCTCTTTGCAGAATTTGACAAGCTGCACTAAAATTTTGCCATGCTTGGACTATCTCACAACCTTTGTGCTTTAATGCAAACTGCTGCTTTGGGAAAAGCTTTCTGTTCTGGAGTAAAGGGATTATTTTGGGCTGAGCGGGCAAGAAGGAGAAGAAAGTTTTGAGATGCTGAAGGATGGTACAGAATGTAAGAATCCTTTCCTCCTGGTTCTAGGAAGGTGTTCATCAGTCAGATATAAACATATGTCTGGAAAAATTGGAAAAAGCAAATACCAATCCATTGTGTCATGCATTAGTGTGGCAACAAAGACAGGCTCCTACCTGATAGTCTGGCTTGGTGAAGTAGTCTAAGCTTGCAATATGATCCAGAAAAAGGTGGAACTCTGAAGGCATGTGTTTTAACAGCATTCGATGTTCATACTTTTCTTTTATCATGCCAACTTGCTCCTGGAAAACATAAAATATCTCAGATCCAAGAATCATGGCATCCCATTCAGACTTCCTCTGTCTTACAATTCCTGAAACACCGTCCAGTCTTGTCATTCCCAAAACACAGCTGATTCGTAGAAGCAGCATTTTGGCTAGACACTTTGTTTTGATATCCCTAGCACAGGAAGGTAGATCACTGCAGAAAAAGGCCAAAGGAGAATCCTAAGTCAGAAGCACTCTTCAGAAGCTGTCCCTTTAGCAGAATCTACTGCACAGGTAACATATTTCTTCCCAGGGACTTCGTTCTCAAGGATGAATTATTTTCATTGTAACATGAACAGTTACTCAATTTTCCAGTTGCAATTCCCATTTGGCTTGCATTCCATGCCAGTGTTATCCTTACTCCTTTCTAAAGGCTCTGCTTTTTTGTAAAAAGGACAGCTCATATTCAGCCTTTCCACTTTTGTTATTTGCTTTGTAAGATCAAAATTGCTTGATCCAATATGATTAACAACGTGCATCCCACATAAGGCAAACTCCACACTGGCGTGTGACAGAACACAAAAGCAGATCAGCATCCAGCAGCAAGATCTGATGAAAAACAGGAATAGTACGAGTGCTATTAACAAAAAGGGAGCACCCTGTCTCAAGTATAGATGCTAAGTTTCTTACCTTATCTTTGATCTTTCTCCATGGAAGCTGACCAACTGCAAACTCCACCAACATGTAGAAGAGGGACCACAGATCATCATGCCTACCCATCTCCTGGAGAAAAGAGAGACGAAGACTGAGGAGCAAAGTTCCATGCTGCTCAGTGGTCCAGATGTGCTCTCCAGATGAGCTACCTCATTTTAAAAAGCAGGGAGAGAAGTCATACTTCCCATTACATGATTAAAGAAGCCAGATTAAAGATTTATGATGCAAAATCAAGCATTTACTAAACTGGGCAATGTCAACACAGTCGCCTGAATAACTTCATTTGTTCTACTTTTGAATACATTGCGGAACAGTTTTCCACAGGATTCTCCTTCACTTAGCATACAGAATATTTATTAAGAGGATATAGAACAAACTAGATAAAGAAAAAAAACCCAAACAGTGTAGAGAAAGTCTTTATCATTGTTTTTAAGTAAAGTACCATTCCGACTCTTTTCAAAAGACAGCATTTACTCAAGGGCTTTTTTTAAAACTCTCATAATCAAGCACCACAACAACTTCCAGATTCTCCCCATACCACCCTGCTTCTGGTCTAGCAAATGGGAAATTGAAACATAAAACACATGAATTTGTTTTTGGTGCTCAACATACAATATCCAGACTACGATCTCTCAGAACAGCATGCATTAAGCAGCAATGTCTGTGTCTAAATAGAACTTCAGCTGACATCAGCTACAGCTGAAAATTCCCAAAATCATACTTCAGTTTTATCAGTATCCATCAGAAAACATTATGGCATTCAGCTGCCCACCCTGTATCACTCTTTCCACCTTTGGCAATGAATGACGTCTTACAGGGGAGATTCTAAGAACAGTGAGCTCTGGGCCACGCTAATTACAGAAGCACTTTGTAAGTAGGAATAGAATTCTCTGACATATCAAAGGAATCTGAAGAACCACGTCTCCCAGAAGCCCAGAGTAAACTATTTGGAAAAAGCTTTATCTTTATTTATTTCCTAATTACGGGGTGCTTTGTTTTCAGTATGGCCCTCTATCACAAATACTTTCCAGCACATACTAGAAAAATGAGAATCAGGAAAGATTATATATCACAGAGACAATATATCTTAGTTTGCACCAGGTCAGGCACTTGTAGGACCTCTTTGCAAGCAGAAAACTAAAGCAGATGGTTGGTTTTTTTTTTTCCTTCAACCCCTATGTTTTTATATATACCTGTGTGTTGGTACATACATATGTAAAACACATACACACATATGTACGTATGTATGCTGTATATAGCAAATACTCTTTCAGATGAAAGTTCAAGTGCCAGGATCACTATGGGAAAAGGTATGGGAATATGGTGCTTATGACAAGGGCAGAGGATGAGGCGAATAAAAACACTCTTTAGGTAACAGCATCCTGCTAGACCTATTTATTATAGGTCTGCAAATGGCTGAGCCACTGACTCAGTCTGTCATAACAAGACTGTAAGCAAAAACTCCAAGATGACTTCCACCACGTATAGAATACTGCAATGATTAGAACTATCAATGCTGAATATTAATGTATTCAATACCAATTTACATTTACAAACACACTGCCTCAAAAAGCGACAGCAGTTAGGATGCTGGAAAGCTGGAGGAGGGCTGATAATTCTCATCTGGCAAGCACTTTGCAGCAGGACCAGAGGACTTACAGTTCACTTCTACATAGGAAGCATTACTGACATAGGACAAGAATGTTTTGAGAAAAATGGTGGATGAGATTTCTGGAAGTGTTCAGAATGAAACGTGTCAGATCCTCTGGAAATAATGGTTATCTTCAGGAAAAAAAAAAAGTAAACTTGAGTTCCACTAAGTAACTTTTCATTTGAGGGCATGCTGCTAAAATCCAAAATTCCAGGGGGAAAATGGATGTGAGGACCTGGCACTCGTCTCACAGTCAAGTAGTGCTGGAAATTAGTGAGCAGGCTGTAAGGTAACACTGGTAACTGCATCAGTGGGAGTTTTTTCCTCTTAATCAGTGTCCAGTAATGCAATAATGAAAATCACGAAGTTTACCAACTTGAGAGGATTCAATAACTGAATCATAATTTTGATTTTACAGAAAACAGTCTTGACATCCTAATGGAATTCAGATGATTTACTTACATAGGCTACAAAGCAGAACTCACAGCTTTTAAGCCTCTGCTCCCGAGAACAATTTCCTGGGGAGAAATAAACTCGTGTTTAACCCTTCATAGCCCAGAAATACTCACTCGGTTTTTATGTGCGTTCACTGAAGCGTAACGGACCGTTCCTCGAAAACCAGCAACGTTGCGAGGCTGAAGGGAGGCAACAGAAACATTTCAGAAAGAGCAGATTACTAAATCCTACATGCAGCTACCTGCTGAGAACTTCTACATTCATCTTACAGACCCAAGGGATACAAAGCTCTCATCTGCTCTAGCGGCCACCTGTGTAACATTCTGAGATTCTGCATTTCCATAAAAGCTTACTTTACACAGAAGGAAAAGTTACAACAGGGATAGGTTAGAACAGCAGTAGTAGAAAGAGATAAGAATATTTTCCGGGATTATAACTTCCCTTTTCAACCCCAGGTCAAGGAAAAAGCTAGTACAGAAATGCTAGTGCAAAACTCAGTCGGAATAACAACAGCAAAGCAAAGTTTGAGGGCAGCCTGCTCAGGACAAGAACGAGAATCCCCTGACATGCGTACAACTTTGCTGACACTGTTTGTCAACATGATTTTTATTTTATTTTTTTTTACTCCTCACCAGTTTCTCCCCAGTATGTTTAGTTTTTCTTACTCTGATTCTCTTGATTTTCACATCCCCTGGGAGGTGAAGGCTTGATAAAGGTACTCTGGGAAAAAGGCAGCCCTCCTCTGACTTTTATTCGGAGCTGGAGGGGCTGAGCAACACCCCCAACTCTTCCCAATGCCGTCTCTACAAGGACATTACTTTTCACAGTGTGACTTCCTTTATTCTGAAAAAACTGCATTTAAATAATGACATCTGGCAAATTCTTTCAGCTTAGCTAGAAGGCCCAGAGTTAGCAGCAGAGCTTTCAAAATTCATGTGGCAAAATCAGGTTCAGGCACCTTAAAGCTAAGCCTAGGCAAAGCACTAAGTGTTGAAAATGATGCCAAGTGAGATGCTATTCTTGCAGAAATCTGAGCACTGCAATACCCATTCTGTTGGGATGAGCTGTCCCACTTAGGTCAGTTGATTTCTGTTTGTTTTTCACCTGTGCCTATGCTTTCAGAGTGAAGCCTAAAACTGTGCTTTTATTTAGGACACTTATGTCAGTTTAAGTGCATACAAGTCAATTATTTCCTTCTGGATACAGGAAAGCTCTACATTTCAAAACTCTCACAAAGAGTAAAAATTGGAGCATGTTTTAAACAAGATCATCAACACCATGCTGCTAATATGCACCTGAATAGCATGCATAATGCAGCTCTGCAGTTACAGTGACTCCAAACAAAAAGTCACATTTCACAAGCAGAACCCATACACACCTGCCACACACTTAACACAGCATATAATCTTGCAGTTCAACAGCTTGAACTGTAAAGTACTTATTTAGCACTGGTAATATTCAAGATATGATTTTCATGACCATATATCTGTTCCTCCCAGAGCATACATTTAGGATGCCTACTGACAAATTACTGCAAAATACCTTTCAGTATGCACTGAATTCACCAATACAGGTTTCTGAAAAGCAGAATGCTTGTCACTGAACAATATGTTGGAATCACTCTTCACCACAGTTCTGACCTCTACATAGCTGACCTCTATAGGACAGCTGTCCTGAAGAGGACATTCATTCCTCTTTGCCATTGCGAGTGGAAATTTTTCATGAGCTATAAAATAACAGTATATTAGGAATTGTTCATAATAGTCACAATTCCAGTGTATAATCTATAATGCTTTCAGAACAAACATCGTTCAATTTCTGTAGCACAGGGAAGATTGTCTTTTATGTTCTATTCCTACTTAGATGTCCTCAGATATCAAATGTAGATCTATATGCATGGAGCCAAGTATTACGTGCTGATTTCAGTATGGCTGGCAATATCTCTGAAAATATTACTTAGATCAATACTTACTGTTAGTAACAGAGTACTCTCTTTAATTATATCTATTCCAAAAACAGATCCCAGGCAGTTTGCAAGTTTGTTCTTTTCTTTCAGAATAGAAACAAATGCTCACCCATCATTTAACCAAGCTTCTGCCCAGCAACTGCTATGAAACAGTTCACAAGCCAGACCTGCAGCTGAATCCAATAAGCTCTCTCCCCAGTCCTCTCTGATTTGCTGCCTGCAGGAGATCACTGCAAGACTTCGCAATTGTTTTGACAGGTTGTTCAGAACTTTAAACAAAACAGATAAACGTTATGTATGTTAACAATTTTTTCCTCCTAAAGGCTTTCCCTCCACATTTAACCCTGCCAGTCATGAGACAATTAGTTTTGTTTTTCAACTGGGTCACTAAATACTGCAATCAAATGTTCCCATGACTGGGGAAAGCAGGAGATAACTTATTTTCCATCCGAACAGTAAGTGCTCCTGCCTACCCAACTGCTGACTTATCTTCTGAATTCACTGATATTAGTTCTTCTGATCTCTTTGCATACCTCACTTCATGTTTAAAAAAAAAAGAAACACATCTCACCACCACATTGCCCAGCAGTGAAGAATGGCCTGGATAAAGCATCCCAGCTGTCCAGAGCTGTCCACACCAGACACAGAACTGAAATTCTGCAAGTTCTGACAGACTGTGGAATCGTGTATAGCATAACTGACAAAAATCCTCCAACTAACAGGAAAATAAGAAGCTAACAAGCTGATGACTTTTTAAAATTTTTTCCCACATCAGTATTACTATGAAAAACGTCATTCATGATAAAGCATGTCCCCTGAATTCAGACTGTGTGCAAAAGTAATTTATTACACAGAGCTGTCAGGGAGATGACAGAGATATGTAGTGCACTGCAGTGTCTCAGTTACACTGTGTTCCTTTCAATATATGGGCAATGTACTACAACACAGAAAACTGACAGCATCATGTATGAAGGCTGCTCCAAAAGTAATGGCTCCTATTTTGTTACACTGTCCCATGACACCAGAGGTACATGTTGCTGGTATGGCAGTAGAGGTTGAACATTCCCACCAATGTCCCACTACATTTTGTCGCCACGGGACAGACTGTGTCTGACATGGAAGTGCGTATGAAGCAGGGGTGGAACTGAATTCCCCCACGTGGGAAAAATGGCACCCACATTCAGTTGCTGCTTGCTTCACATTTAAAGAGACCAAACAGTGGATGTGAGCACAGTCAGGTGTGTTTAAGCAGTAACAACAGTGATTTGAAAAATAAACCACTTTTTGGATGGCCATGCCCAGCTGTCACACAACAAAATGAAGGTCTTGATCAGTTCATCCATGTGAACTGATAGATTACAACCAGGGAACTGCACATGGAGCTGAATATCGGCTTCAGTGTACTAGAAATGATGGTGACAACATAGGAATATCACAGAAGTTTGCACCAGGTAGGCACAATGAACGCTCACACAGGAACAGAAACAACACTGTGTAGAGTTTGTCAGCACCTATTGAAACGAGGCTGAAGATTACAGTTTTCTGAATCACATCATTAGCGTGGTGAAACATGGTGTCACCACCAGAGTCAAAACAGCAGTCCACAGAGTGGCAACATGTGAACTCCCCATTGAAGAAAAAGTTCAAGACAGCCCCAGCAGCTAAGGCCATGTGCAGTGTATTTTGTGATAGGAAAGTGATGATCCTCCTGAATTTCCTGGAACCTTGACAAACTATCAAGTTGTAATGCTGATTATGCTGATTAAGCTGAAGGCTTGAACTTCCAGGATCAGGCCAGAAAAGAAGACAACCTTTCTCTTCCAACGCAATAATGTCAGGCCCCATACCAATCTGAAGACGATGGAGAACAGCTTGGCTGGACTATCCTACCACAGCCACCCACAGTACAGTCTGGATTTGGTGCCTTCTGACTTCCATCTATTCAGTTCAATTAAAGATGAACAACATGGACAACATTTTCCTAGCAATGACATTGTCAGAACAGCCGTGAAACAGTGGTGCAGATTTTTATAAGCATGAATTGCAGGCTCCTGGTCACTTGCAAAGGCATGTAGGTGCTGACCTTGTTGAAAAAAACAATGCTTTGCAGCTGAGAGTTTTGTGTTATATTTTCCTTTGTGTCTGTTGTAGTTTCCATTAGGAAATAAATAGGAGACATTACTTTCAGAGTAACCCATGTACAAAGTGGGTACATTTTCCCAAATTGTGTCCTGCTTTGCACCCGTGAACATTTCCTCATTCTGCATTTTAAACACTTCTGACCACCTGTATTAAAAGGGCCAATTCTGTCTCCCTTATGATTCAAATTAAATTTACCTTTCTTGTAAATGCTCACTTTAATTCAGGAACATTCCTATTTCATCATGAACCAGAATCTTTGCTTCTTACACTACCTTTCTTCCTACACATTGAAACTTTTTCTCTCATCTCATTGTTCTGTAGATTGCTAACTTTGAAGGCCCTGATCTCCATCTCCATTCCTAATAACTTACATTTGGATGCCAGTTACTTTCCTCCTGCTGTTTCTTACTCCTGTGGTATTCTAATAGAACATGACTACTGGTTCCTCCCCAACCTGTGCAAACATCTCATGAGACCCACCACCTTCGCCTCTGGCAGGACTGTTGTCATCTAGGATCAGTTAATCAGTCATGGAAATAGGAAAGGGATTTCCAACAGTAAGAAAATGAAAGGAAAGCTAGCGCAGACCAGAGAGAAGAGGCTAAGGGGAGGAAGGAAGTGTCACAGATCACAGGAAGCACTTGGAGATGTATCTTGGACTGAAATAACTTGCTGGAAAAGTTGGAGTAAAAAGAAAAAAAAAAGGAAACCTTAAATAAACAAAAAGCCAGCATCCTGGTAAGTACAAGGGATTTTCTACTTCCATTGGTTAGGCCTAAAAGGAGACACAGTGATTTGAACCTCCACATCTACTGTGGAGTCAAATTCCTCATCTTTCGCATACATTTTGAGATACTAATTTAAACAGTACTACACTGCAGAATTATTAATGACAGCAGCATAGTTTGTCCAACGGGGAGTTAGAAATGAATAAACAGAAAAATCTGGAGTCAAAAGTGTCAGATGAGAGAACTCCCCTCCCTTTGCCTCTGAAGCCACAAGAGTGACAAAACCACAGTCTCTGGTACCACCCATCTGCCAACCCCTTAAGCAAAACCCCAAGTGCTCTAGGTTTCTGCAGCACATTTAGATAGCTGTCATGATCCTGCTGAAAAGCAAACATATCATGAGGGGAAAAAAATAAAACCAGGTGTAATCAGACTTCCATATACAACAAAAGAGCAAAACAAAATGAAAACCCAGAAGCATGATGATGGCTCACTCACAACTCATAGCAGAGATGGTTACGAGCAGCGGATGGGAAGCCAACGCATCAAACACAGCCTCAAAAGAAGAGCTCAAAAGAACTGTAAAACAGAGAGAAACCCAAAGAAAAACATGATAAAAAAAACAACAAAATGAGGAAAAAAACAAATTAAAAAACAATTCAATATTGCATCCATTCAGAAACCAGGGCATTTTGCTTAGCTGTTGTCATCCCCCATCATCCTTTCATGGCTGCTGTCTCCATGGCGTATGTGTTTCCAATTAGACACAGAACTTTCAGTGTGGTTTAACAGAGCTCTGTAAGTAGTGAGAGGGGTCCCTCTAGAGAGGGACTTCTCCCTGATTATTCCTAATCATAAGTATAAAATACAAATTCAAGAGCAGAGTTGCTTACAGCCTAACCACAGACCAGTCATACGATCCTACAGTGATTTTCCTTCCTAAAATTATCTGATACCTAAACCTCCTCTCCTCCCACAATCCAACTGGCATAATAACCAGCATGCAGGTTTGCCCTTAATGCATCTCCTATCCTCTTCACCCGTGCAAATTCTAACATTAGTGTCTTATTTTCTATAAATGAAGAAAAATCCCCTTGCCTGATTATTTATGAGTTTCCACCCAAATTTTCTAGTTATTTCTACAGCCACCACCTTACTTTTTTTTCCTTCCCTCACCAGCATTCTTACTATCACTACTTCGCCAACATCACAGGTTTTAGAGCTGTCAACTTGAGGCAACTTCCCTTTCCCCAGGCTTGCTGCAACACCCCATCTAGAAAGCTAGATCTCTGCTGGTTGTGGTGAGAAGCACAAAGGTGGTTTGTAAGAGGGCAGAATGAATGTCAGTATTGCTTTTAGGCCATGTGAGCAGATACTTTATCTTAAGGTCTGATTTGCATAGTATAAAAATGCAAAGACCACTCTGATTAGAGGCAAGAGCTAATAGTATATTGAAACACAACTCAGTAAAGTGAAAAAAAACCTTGGCTGAGAGTTGTATATTCCAACAGAAAACAATTAATCAAAAGCCAACAACCCAACAGAGTTTCTTGTAGCATTATTTCCAAACCGAAACATACGAAGAGGTGAGTTAGAAAGACAACATTCTTTCATTCTTCATTCTTGGTAATCTTGAAAATTTCAGTGGATTTTAACATAAAAGAAGAGCAAAAGGATCACTTTGTCTTTTCAAGCAATGTGCCAACAGGCTAAGCATATAAAATTCCCGTGCTAGAATTTGTGCAGGAGATGAGAACAACGCCTCTCCACGCATTAGAAAGCAGGGTAAGAGTGACCAACTTTTATTTATTTTTTTAATCAAAAGCTTTCTCCAGCCATAATCTTATTTATCACTCGATTCTTGAACAGGACAACTTTAGCCTCCAAACATTTAATTGCCACACTCGTTTCTTACACAGGAGAACAGAGTTCAACCCCCCCCCACCTCCATACGACGTGAAAACCTCCCTCCTTCCAGAGCACACTCGTACGCTTAAGCTACAGTATGCTTAAGATGCAAGACTAACAACATCTACATTGGAAAAGATCCATTTTGCACAGACTAATTTAATATTTCAATCACAGAGGGAGTGTTTGACAGAGACTTCGACCTGACAGCAAGTGCACTTACCTGATGTAGAAAAGACTTGACCTGTAAACCCAACTCAGCATTCACTCGCCCCTGTTCCCTGACCACTGAACACAGTAATAGCTTCCCATTCCTCTTTCTGTAGACCAGTGGAAAGAATGCTCAGAACTTCAGATGGCACAGCACCGATCAGAAGGAATGACACATTCAGAGGTACCACAACTCCCCTGCAGCTTAGCAGTACAGGCACTCAGAAATGGAAAATGGGATCATAGCCCCCTTCAGGCATATATGAGATTTGAGCCTGAGTTGCATTTCCTTCCCCCCAGCCCTGTGCCACAAAGTTCTAACTAGAGAGCTGCTACATGAGGAAAAAAAAAAATCATAGCAACCTGATACAGGTAGTCCAATGTTATACTTCCTACACCAGGGCTTCCAGATGAAGAAAGCAAAGAAACAGCCAGTTACAATGGACAAGGTACAAGAGTATCTGTGTGCTAATCACCTGGAAATCTATCAGCTGGTCTGCTCCTGATACTTTTAAACCACACTGATTTTCTTTAGATGTGATGATTTAAAACAACACAATCTCCCTTCTGAACTCTAAGTTTGGTACTCCAACAAGAGTAACACGAAACTTTACATAATTATCTGAAATGTTCTTTAGTTCTAATGTTCAATAATGCTCTGTAACTAACCCATTCCCACAGAAATTGCATTTTATAATACATTAAATGTGCAGTATTTTTTAGACATAGGTCCACTCTTCTCCTTCCTCTCATCCCTATACGAATTAATGTGACAGTGCTGGGCTGTTAGCTTTTTCTGCAATTATCTTTTTTACAATACAAAGTTGAAGAGAAATTTTCTCTCTTCCTAGGCTAATGCAGTGCTCTGAGTACTACAGCTCCAGAAATCTGTTTTATTCTACAGCAAAAATGCTAATCTTACCAGTAACATTACATCTTACATGTTTCAAGAAAAATTAAGTATGAAATCTACTGGGCTTTTATGTTTGAATATTTGGGGTCTTAGGATGTAGGAGTTAATCTCCTTTGTGTTATAAAATAACTCATTTTCTAGAAACCCCTCATTAGAAAAAAAAGTGTCATAATCTCATCTTCTAAAACCTTGTTCACTGCAGTGAAGTTCATTTTTAACACTGCACAGACATTTGGAAATATTCTTAACTAGTGGACACGTTTCTGCAGCCTTCATCATGCTCCTATGAACAGGCTCCGCGTTGTCCTGCCTACCATCTCTTCTCTCTGCCCACTGAATCACACAGCCACCCTCACACACATGGTATTTTCGGCAAGGCACTGCAAACTGCTGCAGTGCAGTCTGAGCCATGAGGAGAAAGATCTAATCAATGGGCTGCAGCTGACTAAGCTAAAAAAAATCTGCTTGCTGAGCATAACAACCCAGTGTCAGATCCTGCAAATAGGAGAGAGGCTCCTAGAGAAAAACAGCATCTCCTCTGCTGTATTTTCAAATAAATAATGGAGATGAAGTTGCTAAAGCCTCCATCGCTTTCAATTAACGTCTGTGGCACCAGAGATTATGTTTCTGAAGGCAAGGTGTCACACATAGAGGAAAATTATAATACTGTCTGTACAGCACTTAGTGACAAACCAAAGAGACCTGAACAATGAGCAGTAACGATCAAGAAGTTACTGCCCACAAACTGCCCTACATTAGCACAGAAGTCCCTCATGACTCTGCACACCTCCACTGTACGAGCATATACTGTTCATCACATCATCTGCATAACAGCATTCATGTTTATAACCCTCCAGGTTAATACTCAGCCCTATTTCTCTATATCAGATCCATTCTGCTATAAAAATGAAGGCAAGATTAATTCTTTTTTTTCTTTTTTTTTTTTCCCCTTGTACACTTTTGGCAGAAGCATGAGGAAAAAGCAACCTTTCAATCCACTCTCTAGCTGCTTAGCTTGGTTGTCCTAAGCTATGCATCATCACTAAGTGCTTACAGTTCACTGCTTCATGGCAAAGGTCAGTTGTACAAATGGGACACTGCAGTGAATAAGACTGCTCTTGTGTCTGTCTCAACCATTGCAGCAGGTTGTATTTAGAGGAAACAATGGTTAGACTCATATAAAAGGTCTCAGTATCCTGTAATATCAAATTTGTTACGGATACCCTTGGGATTCATCCCAAAATGCACATCTTCATGGGAGAGTGCAAAAAAAAAAAAGAAAAAAAATCACAATGATGAAACAAATCCAGTTTTTCCTAAGAATATCCTCTGCATCTGAAAGCAGTTATTAACTGGAGCTGACGTAACAGATTCCTTCCATAAACTATTTATTTTTAAGCAGACTTCTAAGCCTTTCACAACTGAGAAACAAACAGGTTCTGCCCAATTCAAACCACTCCACCCTATCTGGTCAGGAACCTTCATGCTGGTAACAAACCTACAATCCTGCAGAAAAACTAGATACTGAAGGAGGCTAAAGAGTATGAGTTTGAAAAGCAAGGGCAGTGGTCTTGAATGAGGTAACAGCATTGCTTTAAATACTAAGGGAAGAAAAATGTACTTTATGTATCAGCAGTCTGGATTAAGTTCTGACTGGCTTACTGACACTGTCCTCAGTTACTTACATTTCCCAATTTTCCTTTCCTAGTAGGCAAACATGGACTGCAGAGATTTTATAGGAATACTGTCAGTACAGAAGGCAGCAACATTTCTGCTTTTTTTTTTTTTTTAATTTCAATTTCTCAAATGTTTAAATGTTTTTTACATGTTTAGATTTTAATCAGCATTTGTCACCTTTCGTACAGGAGAGAATGGCTGTTAGGGCTGGAACAGAAAAGAAGTCGGGATCTTCTCAAGCAGATTTGTCAGCTGTCCCTCTTATCCTTCATTCTTCCATCCTCACAATCATTTGAAAAACAAAACCCTCCACAAGATTTTATTTTTTCGCACTGGCAGCCTGTCCTGCTTATCATAATAGCCAGAGTCCCTCCTGCTAACCAGGCTGATGACTGTGATACAGATGCCAGAAATGCTGATGGCAGCCAAAGAAACAGCCTCCAGATAGGCCCTAAGTAGTTCTCAGCACACAGTGGATAACAAATGGCTGATGCACATCTGCTCTACCTGTCCAAAGCAGTAACCATCAAGCAATGACTTCTACAACCCTTAGAGAAATATTAAGCAATGTGGCTGCTGAGAACAGAATTAGAATTCCTCTAACTGCTAACAGGGAAAGAAAAATGTTGCTGATGCTTCCTTACACACCTCCTGGCTCCAACCTTTTGTTGTCTATAATATAATGCAAGTTCCTACAGACTTTGTACTGTAGATTTTGAAGATCTGGCAAGAGATATGAGATCTGGCAACTGATAGAGATATGAGACCGTTCCCATGAAAGCAAATCCATGCAACGAGTAGAGATTGTGCTAAAACTAGTATTCACATAAGGGTCTAAAAAGCTAGAGGAAGGAGGAACTAACACTCACTGAAGATTATGGAGAACACAAATGATCCTACATCAAAATTTCAACTAATCTACCAAAAATCAGAACCAGACATTTTAGGCAAACAGCCTATCTTATCTGTCTACTGTGGGGCTCCCTGCCTTTTGATGCTAAAAAAAAAAAAAAAAAAAGAAAAAAAAAGCCATAGCACTTGGCAAGCAGTGAATTGCACATACATAATTAAAAACAACAACAACAAACAGTGCCAGTACAACTTTCCAGTGGATTTTGCTCCTTGGAATTGCTGGCTTCTCCCTTCCCAAAAGCCAAGTGTGTTTTTAAAATAGGAAACTGACCAAAAATAGTAAGGCCAAAGATATAAAAACAAAAAACTAAACCAAAACACAACAAAATCAAAACCACAATGTCCTAACAGCCAAGTCCATCATTTATATTTCTAGCAAGACATTCAGAGTCTTCCTGAATGACTAACAAGCAAGACTGATGTTATGAATTTCAGAGGATGTAAAAACAGCAAACAATTAAGGTACTAAAAAAAAAATAATAATAATAACAATAATAATTCTTGAAACTTTGGGGAACAGCATGAAACCTACCTGAGCAAGAAAAAAAACAACAACAATTAATAAAGATTTTGAAGGCCTCCAGGGATGGTGCACCCACCATCTCTCTGGCAACCTGTGCCAGTGCCTCAACCATCTTTATTGTAAAACAAAACAAGAACTACTTCTTTATGTAATCTAAATCTCCCCTCTTCTTGTTTGAAAAAATTTCTCCTTGTCCTATCACAGAAGCCCCTGCTGAAGCCCCTTTCTCCTTATAGCCCCCATTTAGATACTGAAAGGCTGCTCAGCTCTCCCTGGAGCCTTCTCCTCTCCAGGCTGAACAACCCCAGCTCTCTCAGCCTGTCCTCATAGGAGACGTGTTCCATCCCTTGGATCATTTCTGTGGTCCTTTTCTGGACATGCTCCAGCAGGTCCATGTCTCTCCTGTACTGATGACTCCACATCTGGATGCAGAATTCCAGGTGAGGTGTCAGCAACACAGAGCATAGAGACCAGATCACCTCCCTTGACCTGCTGGCCATATTTCTTTTGAAGCAGCCCAGGATATGGTTGGCTTTGTGAGCTGCAAGGGCGCATTGCTGGCTCACATCTAGCTTGCCATACATCAGTAATCCCAAGTCATTCCCCAGGTTGTACTGATAACGAGATCTTGCACCTCGATTTGTTGAACCTCATGAAGTTCACCAGGGCCCACTGCTGAAACCTGTCTAGGTCTCTCTGCATGGCATCCCATCCCTTGGTCTCAGCTAGAGCATGCAGCATGGTACCATCTGAAAACTCAGTTAGTGTGCATTCAATCCCACTGTCAGTATCATTCATAGAGATGCTAAAGAGCACAAGTTCCAGTATTGACCCCTGATGGATGCCGCTAGCTACTGATCTCCAACCAGACACAGCCACTGACCACCGCTCTGGCTACAATCTGTCTTTCCTTTCTTCACACTCCCCAGCCCTATCCTGCATTACAGACTCTCCAAATTTAACTCTCACACTGCTAACAGTTTCCAGAACAACTAATACACATGGAAAAAATAAGGAGACCAAGAAGTATCAGCCTATGATAATAAACAGGGAGATTGTCTGAACTCTCCAAGCTTGTACTATTGTGTTTCAAAGTAAGTCTAGGAATGCTCTGATTGCTACTTGTTGGGGAAACTAGAGCATCTGAAGCTTACTGCACACTTGTGAGTGAGCCCAGATATTACAGTGCTTTTAAAGGATCAGAGGTAATACGCACACTAGGTAGTGCAAGTTATGTTCTCTGCTGTTACCTCCTCTTCTGGAATGGACTGCCCAGGGAGGTGGTGGAATCACCGACCCTGGGGGTGTTCAAGGAAAGGCTGGATGTTGTGTTGAGGGACATGGTTTAGTGGGAGCTATTGAGAATAGGTGAACGGTTGGACTGGATGATCTTTTAGGTCTTTTCCAACCTTGGTGATTCTATGATTCTATGATTCTTCAGTCAGGCATGCTGAAATGTTGCTGCTCAGAAATCTGGACAAAGGGCAATAGACACAAAACCAGAGCCAGACAAGTATGCCATCAGCATATAGGAAGCTCAGCCTCAGAGATCACACCAGCCCTTTTTTTCCCCCCTCAGTAAAAAGCTTTATGAATCCACCAACCTGGATCCCCATATCACATCCCTAGAGACCTAAAGCCAGACCTCTGATGCTACAGAAGTTATGTGGCCAACATTGGGCTCACCCTCTTTGCTTGGTCAGTAAGTATTCTTAGCCTGTGGAATACACACTGAACCTGAAGGAAAAAAAAATAAAACAATAAAAAACCATGCATCTTGTGAGACAATAGCAAACACCTCTTCTTCAACTGCTAACTCATTCGAAGTTGCATTCTGCTTCTCACCTTGTAGGAAATGAAGTCCAATATGTTCAGTGTAACATTCAAGTATACTAACAACAAAACCAACAGACCAACAAAAGTTTTTCCTTGCCTAAGCAATAGCAGAAAAAGAAAAAATTGCTTGAAATGTACTTACTGGCCTGACTTCACCAGTGGTGTTGGTATACTGACGGGCCAGGCCGAAGTCTAACATGTAGCATTTCCTGTATGTTGAAGGTAACCGGCCCATGGCAAAATTGGACTAGACAAAAAGAAAGTTTAAAAAACAAGATCACTTTGGTAACAGTAACTTGGCTAAAAGTGGCCATTTGTTGGCAAAATTTTGTCACATAGCCCCAAACACTTAAGATGAAACCAGAAGAGAGGAATTTTAAAATACATCTCACGATACATCGTAAATATGACTGGAGAACCACTGCCATTTATTAAGTTCACTTTGCAGCTACGTGACTATGGAATCTCAAAATAACTAAAAATCTCATTAGCTTAGCAAAATTACAGCTGTTGTGAAAAAAGAGCTAGATTTAGCACCTATAGCTCTGCAGTGAGAGCTCCATCACTTGCATAACAGGCTAGAGCTATCGCAGAGAAATGCTTAACTTGTCTTCATAGCGCAGGTGCTAATGTGCATTCTCCTGCTCCAACTACAAAACTCCCTATCCACTTTATCACGTATTTAAATTCATCTGAAGATTCAGACATCTGAGAAACACTAGGTTTGGCTCTTAGTAAACAAATTGACATCAGGAAATTTGAGCAGTTACTCTCATCATAAAGTTATGTCCTTAACCACAGTCAAGAGCTGCTAAAGGACTTCTGGCCAGTCACTAGCAACTAGTCAGCTAACTTTTCAGATGAATTAGATCTGCCAAAACCAGTTTTCAAAGCAGCAGACTGAACAAGAGAGATTGTCACACAGGTGATATATCAAAAAGAGTTCTGCTCAAGTGTTTATGAGATCAGATAAAAAGACTGGCTTGGAATTATTGTGCCTCACTTAGGCACCTGGATGACCAACACTACAGCTGCATTTCCAAAGATTACAAGGATTATTTAGTCAATGAAATGGTATTTGTTTGAGTTACGGATCATAGTACAAAATACTCTTCCTGAAATTCTTTTATAGTAGTAATTGATTGGACTCCAATACGACTGTTCAACATTGGATTGCTTCCTTTGGTGATCTTGACTGGAGAAAGTAAGATCGACAGCTACTAATCCACCTTGGATTGGCCTTTGCCAATAAAAAACTAGTTTGCTATGCACTTAAAAGAATAATATAATTGTCATTTTGTACTTATGGAAAACAGCCTGCGTATTAGACAGTGGCAGTGTGCAAGGAGATCTAATTGCCTCCACTGAAATACGACCATGTTCAGTTCATCAGGCTGCCTTTATCGACTCAAGCATAACAGGCAGACTTATCAGCAGAAGCCAAATTTTCAAAATAACGTACAGGTTTGATGTCACGATGCAGGAATCCCACAGAGTGAATGGCTTCTATCGACTCCAGAATCTGTTTGCCTAACCGTAGCGTTGTGCTCAATGTAAAGGTCCCTCGAGGCTGACTTCTTCTGAGATCTGCAAGATTTCGGCCCTGAAACAATCAATACAACATTTACTGTTTAAACTATCACAATAAAACATAGCATCGCACAGCTGCAAGGTCTAACATGCACGTCCAAAAAGCAGAAATGCTAGCCAGAAATGCTCACCTCATGCCTCCTTTATTTTTTCAATGTGGTCTTCATGTACCTCATTTTAACTTAAGTGATGTATTTGCTGACAACAAGATACCAAATCAGTATCTGGGAAGTCAGCTGATCCATTATTTCAGAAATACAGGGCAGGGACAGCACTGCCTCAGACTGTATAAGCCCAGCATCCCCTTACTGTTACGAGCAGGCTACAGGGAAGCTGAATTAAGAACAATCTTGGACTTTTTTTCTGAGTCAGATAGAGATGAAGGCAGTACAAGTACGATAAACAAGTCATGAAGCTATCTGTAACAACGTGGAGAAGTGGTTTCATCACGAATTCCCCAGCTCAAGTTAAAGTCAGCATCGTTGTGGCAACGCCGAAATGGGAAGGGCTGTCTATCAAAATAATTGTGCTTTAAACCAGGGAGGGATCCACTGACTAAAAAAAGTATTTGAAAATTATATGATTTTCATTCGAATCTTCAATTAATTAAACTTATGGAAAAAAAAAAAAATCTACCAGCACAGCATGAAAATAAAGACAATTTAGAAAAAAATAGGGCAGTCTAAACACCAGAATAACAGGTACTTTGATCCCTGCCACATCAGTTTTGATTATACTCCTGGTTTACAAAAAGAAAGAAGGTTTTAAAATGAGTATCTTTTATGACAGAATAGCCCTGTAATCCACAAAGCTAATACAGGTATCAACAGTTCAAAGCCACTGAGAATAAACATCTGCTATTTTGGAAAGCATGTATCAAGAATAAGTTATGAGGACACACTCAATACCACTGTACTACAGAACCAGTTGATTCCATTCCTGCAAAGACACACATGCTTACGTTGTAAGTGCAGATGTATTCTAACAAAATCCACAACAGAACATAAGACAGCAAACATCTGATGAGAAAGCAGATTGCTCTCCAAACCAGTGGAATGACATCTATTCATCCACCCATCTGCAATTCCCAAGTAAATAAACTCAAGAGACATAAAGGAGTCAACTGCAAGCAACTGGCTCTTCATCTTAAGATTTAGTCTTTCAAATTGGTTTAATCCATCTTGCTTCCAAGTGTCCAGTCTCATGACCAGTCACTCTCAACAAAGACCAGCTAATATATATATACAGCCGAGCAATTGGTCCATGTTTGCTCCTTAGTGTGAATGACAAAAAAAGAAATCACTAAAGTAGCAGCCTAGCCTTTTTTTTTTTCCTGTTGTATAATTTCTGTAGTAGTTCATTAGAGGCAGCACAGATTTGTCATCATTATCCTGAAAGGTAGGAGTTTCTGAACTGACATCAGGTCTTTCTTTTCTTTGTCACGTTTCTTAGACACTAACTAAAAACAACCTTCCAGGTTATGCAGCAACTTACTTTGTGTTACTAATTCACCTTTCTTATTTCAGCATGCACCATCACCCAAATAATACATAAAGAAACACAGAAGGTTCTGAAAGCTCTTCAAGTGACAGGTGGGCTTTATGGTATAACCATGTAGTGCTTTTTATAGCAAAAGCCTGAACATACAAACTACAAGAGAGTTAGAACAAGTTCCCTGCCAAATCTTATGTCAGGTGCTGAAATCAGATAGTTTCCAAGGTAACTGTGTCAAAAAAAAAAAGCAGCTTTAGTTTGAAAGCATTCCCTTTGAACCAGGGACAATCTCTCTCCCTTGAAAGACCTTTCTCACGTGTTTTTGATTCAGATATATCTCCCTACTCATTCCCCTTTTTCTCCTGTGACTGTACACTGAAAAAGAAAGCTGCCTTTGTGACAGTACCATCATATTTTGGCTGTGAAGATGTGTATGTTTATTTAGTAAATTTTCCTGTACAAGCCATGGAGGAATTCCTTCAGCTCCTGCTTTTATTACGGCTTCGTTAGACAGACCCATGTAAACTGTAGCTGGGTGCCTCCAAAAGAAGTAACTGGCTGTCTAGCAGCATGGTGATAATATTTACCACACAATATGAATGTTGCTCAAACAGGAGAAAATACTTCCACAGCAGAAGTCAAGCTACCACCAATGTTGGTAGAAGTGGGAGAGATATCACTCTTTCAATGAGAAGATTGAGCTACTGGTATGAGACCACACTTGCGCTCCAATACATGCATTTTCTATTACAGCTCAGCAGGAGATATTTCAAACTGTTCCAAGATTCTGCAGGTAGCTCCAGCAAAATTTTAAATTGAGTGCTTTCCTCAGAAAATTGTCACAAAGCCATGTTAGACAGAGAAGTGGACCTTTGAAATATCTCAGCGCATCTTGACAACCTGGAGATCTCTCAAGGGATATCAGAGCAATACACCCTTTCACACAGTCTTCTGCTCCATGTGTTTTCTACCAGTGCTTGGCTTTATCCTTTCACTGTAAATCCTTCCCTGTGATGCCACCTCTGTGGGACAGAAAGAGAGAAGAAGCACAGAACTCACCTGAAGTTGCATGACCACATAATTAAATTTTTCATTTCTTCCACAGCCGATAAATCTGCAAACATGATCCTTCCCTGCAAAGAAACAGAAACATACAGAGTAGAACATGAGACAATAACCAGTTTCAGGCCAATGGTTTCTAACAAGCATGGTAACCTGAAGTGGCATCAGGCAGGGAGTTCTGCAGAACAGATTAATTTTGTTTTTACTTCCCAGTCCCATATTTCAGGAAAGTACTGACACTGCACAGGTAAACTGCAACAAGTGGAAACCAGTGCCACGGATCCCTGAATCCTCAAACATGCTGCAGGGTACAGCTGGGAGTGTGCCTAACTGCAGTTCATACCAACACCATACGCATGTGACACAGCCTCTGAACCAAAACCTAAGTAGCACATACAACTGTGTGCTTCACAGGTTCACTGGCAGTGCTTAAGCTTGTTATGCCAACTTCACTCAATAAATACTGACTTACACACAACTGTTACTATACTTGCCCTATTAGATTTTTTCCCATGGAACAGCTATTCTAATGCTACTTCAGTGCATAAACAAACCCTAATTTTATTTGTCAGAAACTCTGGAAAAAGAAAAATGTATGTGAAAAACTATTAAAACATAGAAGTTGTTAAAGGCAATTTTATAATAAAAAAAAGGGAAGAAATACATGTCATATTCTGGCATACAGTTAAACAATATGGTTTACATACAATTACACAATACTAGTTAGACCCCTGAAGTTCACTGCCCTGTGGTACAGAAGTGCTGCAGCAGCATTTACATTTATCAAGTGACATCAGACAAGACCCATATTCAAAAAACAACAGTGCGTTCCCAACAGAGTGGAAGTTGTGGTTTCAGATCATGTCCCATAATGGATTTGAGATGACATGCTTTCTGTATTAGCAGAAGGGAAGTATGATCATATAATGGCTTGAGTTAGAAGAGATATAAAGGTCATCCAGTTCCAACCCTGTGCCATAAGCAGGGCTGCCCCTACCAGCTCAGGCTGCCCACAGCCCCATCCAACCCAACCTGAATCACCTCGAGGGATAGAGCACCCACAACTTGTCCAGGCAGCCATACCAGAGCCTCACCACCCTCTGAATATAAAAAAAAAAAAAAAAATTCTCCTCACATCTAATCTAGATCTCCCCTCTTATTTTGAAGCCATTGCCTCTTGTTCTGACAGAAGAAAGACCATGCAGAAAGTCAGACCCTCTCTTTCTTATACAGCTCCCTTCAAACACTGGAAGGATACAATGATGCCTCCCCTTCTTCAGGCTGACCAAGCCCAACTCCCTCACCCTGTCTTCACAGAAGCGATGTTCCAGCCCTCCAAGCATCTTTGTGGCCCTTCTCTGGATCCAACAGCTCCACATCTTTCTTGTGCTGCGGGGCATGGACCTGGACTCAGTACATCAGATTGGGCTTCACGAGAGCAGAGCAAAGGGGGACAACTCCCTCCCTCTCCCTGCTGCCATCCCTCTTTTAATGCAGCCCACGGCCCTGTTTGGCCTTTTGGGCTGCAAGCACACATTGCTGGCTCATGCCCAGCTTTTCATCCACCAGAACCACAAGACCTTCTCTGCAGGACTGCTCTTGATGAGTTCTCCATATCTGGGATTGCACTGTCCCAAGTGCAGCACAATGCACCTGGTCTTGTTGAATCACACTAGGTTCAGGCAACGTATATGTAATGATGTATATATATTCTTTTAAAAGCTGACTACTAATAAGCAGAACTAAGGAAGATGCACAATACAATGACGAACACTCCTAGCACAAACTCCCACTCACCCCAGCACTGACTCCCCAGCCCAGACTAGCACAATTCAGCCTCCTACATATTTACACGCTGCAAGTCATACTTTGCTTTGGTTTGCCTTTTAGAGCACAATAAGATGGATATTGAAGTAAGAACCAAAACAAGGACTATTTTGCTGGCAATGAGAGCTACTGTGTGGTAGAGAGAGTAAATGACTACAACTTTTACTTGTTTTTATTGTTTTAAATGATCGTGTAGCACTCCCAGCAAGTGCACTAGGTACTTTTTATTGCTTTAAAACTACAGACAAGGACATTAAAAAACAATCCTCCAACAGTGAGAACTTAGCCACTCCAATCAGTTATTTCAGAGGAACAGAATGCTACTGTTTGATACACTTGACTGTGACTTAAGATACATCTCCGCTAACTCCGTATGGCTGCTTCAGATTTCAGTTATATTCCTGAGTATCTCTCTTTCTTATAAATCAGTTTGCTTCATAATATTATTATTTTCTGGATCACAAAATTCTACAGAATACATATTTGCATTTGTAATTGTTTATCATTGAGAACTATATGCATATCTATGCTGATAACACATTTCTGCACCAATTCCTGCATGAAACAAAAGGAACATAAGAATGTAGAGAAAGCAGGCCATATTTAGAGGCAGCCAGCTGGTCACATAGATGGGATAAATGCTTACAGCATAAACCCCTTTGGGTTTCGGATGCCTTTATTCATTTTCCAGCTGGAGAAGACACTAGAATACAACTGTTTGCTCTCTCAGAGGAGTCCATGCCATGCTGAAGTAGCAGATGGAAGATGAGAGTCAGCTATAACTTTGGGATTCCTGCAGATCAGTCCAACAGTTGATCAAAATTATGCAGCACACAAAGCCAATCATGTTAAAACCCCACTGAGCAATCAAGATGATGGAGCTGTTATATTTTCCTTTAAGGCAAAGGGAAACAGCCTTCTTCCCTCACACATGCAATCCACAAGCATGAAGATCATAGCACAGAGAACAGCAAAGCACGCTTTCACTCAGAAAAGACAAAAAAAAAAAAAAGTATAAGCTCCATTTAGTAGAAGTAGCCTTGCGTTCATTTTACTGCACTATCTGCCAGATAAAAGCATGCATTCATTTCCTCTAAGCATTTAGTTAATGAAGTGCTTTAATGTTCATCCATAAAGAAATGTTTGTTTTTTCCCTGCTATTACTTTTAAATTAAAGTGAACATACACTTGAACATTATGGGGTAAGAAATACAAATATTTCATACACTGAAGTGGCCTTCACCACCCCTGTTCTGAAGGAACTCAAACATTATACTCAATAACCATGTCCTAATGTATAAAAATAATGACAAGAGGAAAGCCCTTCCACTATAGGATATATATATATATATATGTATATAACATTGTAGATACACAAAATAAGAAACAAGTTAATATTGAAACTTTTCAATTTCATGATAAACATTCATCACACAGCAGTTAAACATTAAATGATCATCTTTTTTGAGCATATGCATGGAAAAATATGAGTTTCAGGATACTAGAAAACAGTATTTGAATCTACTAATTTAAATATTCAAATATTCCTAGTGTGTTTTCAAGACAGCGATTAAACTAATCAAATAAATAGTAAGAAAAAGAGTAAAAACATACAACATTACAGTTACAATTTGAAGGGGTTTTTTTTTGTGCGTGTGTGTAGTAACAGTCACGCTATTCTCCATATTTTCAACTGCAGGTTGAGGGAGGTGATTCTGCCTCTCTGCTCTGCTCTTGTGAGACCCCACCTGGAGTACTGTGTCCAGTTCTGGGGCCCCAACACAAGAAAGACGTGCAGTTGTTGGAGTGGGTCCAGAGGAGACAGGAAGATGATCAAAAGGCTGGAGCACCTCCCCTATGAGGACAGGCTGAGAGAGCTGGGGCTCTTCTGTCTGGAGAAGGAAGGCTGCAGGGATACCTTATAGCGGCCTTCCAATACCTGAAGGGGCCTACAGGAAAGCCTGGGAAGGACTTTTCATAAGGGCAGGTAGTGAGAACATGAAGGGAATTGATTTTAAACTGGAAGAAGGTAGGTTTAAACTAGCTACTAGGAAGAAATCCTTTACTGTGAGGGTGGTAAGACCCTGGCACAGGTTGCCCAGAGGCTGTGGATGCTCCTCCCTGGATGCATTTAAGGCCAGGCTGGATGGGGCTGTGAGCAGCCTGGTCAGAGGGAGGCGTCCCTGTCTATAGCACTCCCCACTCCTGTGATGCCAAGAGAAACATGACATCCAAATGCCAGTTCAAACACCCATAGGGCTTCCTCACTTGGCAAAATGTGCTTGGCAGAGGCACTAGAGATTCTTGAGGTATACGAATCTGCCTCCCTGGGTTAGGTTAACACCTTCCAAGGGTACTTAGCCTTGCTTTCCTGCCTTTACAGATAGCATGGTTATATCAGCCTAGCAAAATGCTCTAGAAACTTGAAAAGTGACTATAAAAGTAACAAACTGAATTGCAGGGAGTTAAGACGCTGTTTTAACAAGAGCAAGTCACATAGAAAAAGAAGGGATTGGGACTGGCAGACAAGAAAAAAAAAGTGAGGTCCCTTTTGTTCCTTTCTTTTTTTATTATTATTATTACTGAATTCTTACCTGTCCAATCCCTGGCAGTGAATTGGGAACAAGCAACACAAAATTGCTTCATTGTCTTCTGTAACAAGAAAATCAAGCACTCAAAAACTACAATGCCTGTGACCAGGCTGCATCTTGCACAGCTATTCAATATGCAGAAGATCTCTGCACTGCAGAATAAAATTAATCAGAGTCCTACGCAATGAGATTGGTTACACTGAGAAGAAGGGTTTTACAAAGAACATGTCACACTGAGCAGAGCTTAGAAATATCTGGCTGACAAGTGAGGTCAAAGGCAAGCACACAGAGCTCTCACACCAGGAAAAAAAAAAATCCTGTGCTGAGTGAACAGAAATAGTGCTCAGGAAAGCCAGACTGACAGTGAGATAGCCTGGGCCCAGAACCTCAAAAGCTGTGCTAGAGCTCTTTTAACACAGCCATTACACTCTGATTAACTCCAAAGAGTCAGGTCAGTATTTCAAAGATGCCCCTTTACTAGTTTAATGTTGCTCCACAACAAAGCTATAATGTGGGGAAAAATATCATAGAGAGAACAGACCAGTTTCTGTCTATCAAAGAATGTTTTGGGTTGGAAGAGACCTTAAAGCCTTCCCAGCCAAACCCCCAGCCATGGACAGGGCTGCCTGCCACCCACTCAGGCTGCCCAGGGCCCCATCCAACCTGGCCTGGAGCCCCTCCAGGGATGGGGCATCACAGCCTCTATGGAGAGCTGTGCCAGGGTCTCACTATTCTCTGAGTAAGTAATTCTTCCCTAACATCTCCCACTGCTAATTTAAAATCATTTACTCTTATCCTAACACTATCAGGCCATGAAAAACACACAAAAACACACAAAAACCACCTTCCTCCTACTTACAAGCTCCTTTAAAATACTGGAAGGCTGCAATGAGGTCTTCCCAAAGGCTTCTCCTTTCCAGGCTGAACAAGCCCAGCTCCCACAGCCTTTCTTCATAGCAGAGGTGCTCCAGTCCTCTGATCTCCTTTATGATCCTTTGCCTACACCCCAAAGGGTTAAAAAATATGGAAGATATGGAAAAAATTTCTCTTCTGGAAAGAGGAGTTCTGTCACTTGTAAGTGCTAAGTAACAAAGCAATCTCATTTTTTCCTCCTTTATGATGCCAAAGAACAAGAGTCTCAGAATCCTGGTTTGTACCAGTAAGGGTTTTTTAAAGCAAACTCCCATAAGGCCTCAAATCATTGCAAATGCCATGCATCAGTTCACTGAGCAGATGCAGGTCACGTAAACTTATTTTTGAACAAAAATATCTAGAAGCTCCATTCCAGATCCGTACCAAGCAGTTCCCAAATCATGAAGGAAACAGAGTCCACATCAACAACTGGTGCCTCGGATAGCATCAAATTGTCTCACTATGGGGGGATGAAAAGAACTTTTCATACTAAGGGACCGGTTGAAGTTAGACCAAAGCAAAGTTCCCAGACCACACTCTGTTTATGTCTAAAAGTCCTGAAGTCATGTATGAAGATGCATAGGCTCTCAGCAACTGCTGTAACTTACTGATCTGCTCATATTATACTGCTCACTAATGTAGACACAGACAACCCTATAGAAGCCCTTGCTCTCTGGACAAGCAATTTTGAGTTCACTTCGCCATACACACCTTATTTCTATTCCTCTTTAACACATATGGTCTAAAGCCTTACCTACACAGCCAAACACTTTCAGATGTATCTAGATCAATAACCTTCTGTACTGGATGCAAGCTCTATCTGCACGAAGTACTTTGACAATACAGTTCAGACTTGTTTTCAAAATACTTGATTGCAAAGTAGACAAAACACAAACTAAGGATAAAGCCATTTGCAAGTGGTACAATTGTATATAATTATATCATTTGAAAATAATTTAATAGTGATTAAAGTAATAAAAGAAGGGCTTGGCACTAGAATAGTACTCTTCTGATAGAGAAGCTGTATCTGTGCAGAAATTCCCTTTGCAGATGTGCCAAACAGTTCCTGAAACAGCTCCTGAATTTGTCACAGGCAAGATTTTCACCACTAACAGGATAATTCCCTATTAACTGTCTTAAGAAAAATATCTTTTTGTATTTTTTTTAAACTATTACTTTATTATCTCTACACTTACAAACTACATGCTGCTTTCTTATTGCTTTACACCACAGAAGTCCACTACTGTAAAAACTTTCCATTGCTGATGTGGCTCCTAACTCTCCATAACGCTAACTAGCTCAGAACTGCACGGCAGCTTTCTTCAAGAGAAGTTTTTTGATGCTGTGGATAAGCTTAGTCCTGCTTATTCTTTCAACTATGGAAGGGACAGATCAGCCAGAGATAATTAAGCCCAACAAAAACGACAAATGATTCCTGCACCCAGGTCTGGTGCAGATTAACAGCAAAGAACTTTACCTACAGCAGACAGAGTGTAAACACGCTGCAAATCCAAGTAACAAGAAGTCCAGTGTTTTAGTTCTGTGGCCACTGATTCTGTTATTAGCTATGACTGCTGGAATACCATCATTCAGTGAGGATTCAGATAGTTTTTTTAACCACGTTTCATTCACAGTCTAAAAGGGTACTGTTGCTGGTACCTCCCAGACAGTACGGAGACTGGGAAAGTGAGGGTGATCCAGGATCCTTGCAAGTAACAACAAAAGCCAGAAAGGATTTTTATCTTTGGCAAAGACATTGTACCTAAACAAAGTCTTATGCAGCCAGAAAAATTGAATCAACTAGGATCAGAACAGAACGACTCTACAGGGCTTACCCCTTGCTTTTCATCTGGAAAAGCACAACTGACAAACATCTACGCTAGTATCACCACCTTACTCCCTTCCACCAATTGTTTGCCCAAAGTCAGTGCCTCCTTTTCTGAAAGACTTCACACCTCTCCTCAACAGCTCACTATGAAAACATACACAATGCATGATTCCCAAATCTCTCAACCTTATTTCTTATTTTAACTTGATAATTTATTTCAGTAAAGCATTTGGGGATTAACCTTGAACCAAAAAAAGCTATATTCTTCACAGAGCAGTTCGATTTGTGCAAACATGGCTGAAGTAATTTGTCATTCTTAAATGCCAGATAGCTGATGCATAGTCACTTGTGCTGCTTCTGGTTTTTTGTTCCTTAATACTTACTAATTGGTTTGCCAGTGAACTTTCCTAGTTTTCTGTTCCCACCCCTAAATTACCAAGATCACACTGCATACAATTCTGGCTGCTTTTCAAGCACTTGCTATTTTCAACAACAAATGCTGATGGAAAAGTAAATGTGTTAGTCAGTTCCCTGAACATTTTATGATGTTAGCTCTGATTTGGTATTTTCAGGTCATGCTTTTTAAGCATTCCCTGCTCTGGATATAGTATGCATTGACATTAGCCAGCATAATAGCATTCTTTCTCATTATTCCAATAACAAGCCGTTCTACACGGTCACACCACTCACTCACTTGAGAGCATACAACCAAATGCAAAAATCTAAATCTCTGCTTTGCAGGTTCTCATTACATTGCTTTCAGAACTCAGCCACCTGCTCTGCTGTTCTCCAAGAGCCTCTGCATATCCAGACCTTTCACATATCACCAGCAATAATGTCTTAATGATCTGGGTTGATTTCTTCTTTACTTTCATCCCCTTTCCCAAGCATAGAAGTATCTATTATAATAAAGCGTATTCCAAAAAGGCTTTTATCAGTCCTCATCCTGTAAAAGCTCAACTATGCAAAACTAATGCAAGTCACTACAGAGACAGTGTGACACAGACATTAACCCATATTTGATAAGACCTGTAAAAGTTACCCCTGTACAAAATCTCCAGAGTTGATTGGATTAGAGGGTGAAAAGGTACAAGCACTGACATAGGGCCACAATACCTCTGAAGCACGAGACTTAGTGATAAGTACACAGCTCATTGTCTCGTGAGAAGACATTTCTCTGGCTCAAGTGCAAATCGTGCCAAAGAAAACATCCTTTCATAAAAATTGTATCTGCCAGTAGCTGCCTTTGGCCTCACCAAGAAATCAGTACAACTGCACTTTTGCAGACAGGAGTTCTCAGCTTCACAAGGGCAGGCTTGGAAATTGTTTCCTTCCTCCCCCAGCTCTCAATTTCTAGTAGAAGAGCCCTTGCTATATCCTCAACCAAGAGCAACTGCTGCACTTTTTGCACTTATCTACTACTGAATCACTTTACATGGAGACTCCTTCACGCTCAGTGTTTTAGACACAACCACCGTTCCAGTCCTTCAGGAGCAACCACCTAACCTTACTTCTTAGTCAGACATCACTTGCTTTAATAAGTATCACCTAATCAGTATTATCTAATCAATACCACTAAAGAAAACAGACTAGTGTATCAATAACTCAATTTTAGTCTCCCCATTATTACTTTAACTTGGTGAACAAAAGCAGCTCCTATAGTTGGAACCCATTTGAACAGGACGCTTTGCAGAATGCAGTAATTTTCTGAGTTAAATTTTTTAACATAACATTGCAGGTTTGTATGGTACAAGGCAGAGGATATAGCTACCACTGACTAGTTTTCAGGTTACCCAAGAAAGGCATTGGTCACACTCTGGTAGTAAAGGAGGAATAGCTTACCTCTTTCTGAGAATAAGTGCTCATTAGAAAACAACCAAAGGAGGCAATCTCCAAGTAGAGATGCTTCCTTTTTGGCTGCCAGCCCTCAAATGAGGTTACGGTGGGGTGAACCCAGGGTTCACTCCTTCCATTCACACAGGTGAATTGCTCACACCTGTGCTCCCAGGGCTGGCCAAACTCCCTCACCACATGCTCAATCATTGGTTCAGGCCATGACCTAATGGTTATATAAAGTAGATGAAGGGAAACTTATGAAAAACATTTGCAAGTTTGGATTATAATAGTTAACGTGCACAGTGACCTCTATCTTTGAGTTCAAAGAGCTTTCTTGCCTTACCTTGCAGCTTCTTCAGCACAGCTACTTCCATCTTGAGAACTTGCTTGGGCTGCTGAGCTGATTCCACCTTCAAGGCCACATTCTCCCGGGTAAGCAGATCCATTGCTTCATAAATCTCCCCAAAGCCTCCACCACCGATCTTCTTCAACTAGAAAAGTACAAGGAGATTTGGTACAATGCACAAGAGAGATGGCAACAAATTGTCTCCCACAGAGCCAGGCACTAGCTTCTTTAATGCACAGGCAGGAACAAATTCAGCTCCCAGTCTGTGCTGTGCCTGAATCCCTTCAGTGCACAGTTAGGCAGAAGTCCAGCTGCCCACTTGACTGTGCTATGTATAAATTCTTTGCTGCACAACAAAAAACAAGCTCTGCAAGTGATGACACGTGATACATACAAAAGCAAATGGTAAAGCCTATTATGCCAATAATGTTCTTGCCAAAAATCAAAGGAAAGACCCTTTAAGGAGATAGCAGAATGATTATGTAGAGTGTGAAAGATAAAAACTGTCATTCATCTTCTGCACACTGATCTCTGCAGTAAAACACAACTACAGTGGATGGAATTAATGTTTGCAAGTAATAAATAAAATTAAGTTTGAACCTCATTCGCAAGATTTTAAATACAGAACTAAATATTACAGGAAGTTTTCAGATGTTTGACCTGCTCTGCTAGTGAGGCTACTTCAGTGTCATGTTTCTGAGAACTGAAAACTGCACTAACTCAAAGCAGTCCTGCACAAGCCACAGGAACTTCTCCATTCTGATTCTCAATCTCTAGTTATTATTATTTTTTAAACTACATCAAATGAAGCTTTTTGTGTCTATAAGCAAAACTAAGCACTGCATCACAATACTACCATCTCCCTACCTGGAAGCTAAAACAAACTGAAAGCTAAAGATGCCCAGGTTTCAGCACATCTGATCTGCACCCACTTTATGTAAGTTATTTGCTTGTTCTACAGCAGTCATCCACTCAGAGCACAAGCTGAGCTTTTCCTGGAAAGTGATTCCTTGATTTTCCTTCTGCTGAGACTTGAAAGCATATGTACATATAGATATACATATGTATGTAAGACAGACTCCTGAAGTGTTGCAAATGTCAGTGTCTTTGCCAGGACAATTCCTTTACTTTTTTAAAAATTTCTGTTTCCCTTAGATGTTTAAAGCACGCTGTGTTGCACAGGAACAACTTCAGGTTTACAGCATAGCTAGACCAGAGCTCCTTTGATCCACTTAGCACTTATTCTCTGAACCTAACCGCAGCCCATTTCTTCAGCATTCCGCATGCACTGTGTTTGCAGCTGCTCTGGAAGCCCTGAGGACTGCTCATTTCCAAAAGCAACAGTCACATCTGAAGAGAAAAGACAGCTTAAATCAGCCAGACACTCGAACATGTATCTTACACAATGTTTGATGAGGTTTAAATGATGTTTTTGGATGTTTTCTGCATCACATAGCCTGTCCTGTGCATCTGTCCAGTTTGATAAATAAAAGTTCCAGACTCTCAAGGGCAAGATTTTCTTCACAAGGTGACCAAAAACATTTACTTTCCTGTCCCACAGGTCAAGAAAAACACTTCTACATGGTAGCTGGTACAAGAGACTGTAGTACTTTTAGGATTAACACCCTAAGTATTATCTCTGAAGTTATTCCTGGATAACCTTTTGAGAGTTGCTATCCGGAGCCATTCTTCTTTTCCCTTGTTATCTTTCCTCACAACATTCTGCTGAGCTACACAGGCATATTCAAACAATAAACATCCCAATAACTAGGTCAGCACATATTCATAAATTATTATAGTGCAGCTCTACTTCTACTTGGAAATTCATACAAAGTGAGCTGGCTATTTAAAATCTTTCAATCAAATCAATGCTACATTCAGCACAATAACACGTCAGGTAATATCTCAGTATTCAGTACATGGGATCTTCTGTTCCTTGGCATATTAATGACAAAGAAGATGAAAAAAGGAGTAGCAAAAGCTGAAGGTGGCAAAAAGTTTATTTGGGACCTGGGAGGACCTTGAAGGAAGATGGGAGAAGTCTCAGTGGGAAAATGCACATCATCATAAACAAAAGTCGTCAGTAACAAATATAACATAGCAGGATTGAACAGGAGACATAGGCTACCCAAATGTCTTGCCTGGTTGCAAATTCAATAAATTGATCTTACAAGAAATACGTCTGAGCCAGCACACGAAGATCCTTTTCCATTCACTGGCCCCAACATGGACAGTCCTCAATAAAGTTGTCAAAATGCGAAGCTATTACAGTGTGAATGGAACAGTACAGTTACACAATTAGGATAGCAACACAGTAAGCATCTGTAGGAAGGTCTTGTGTACAATATACATCGCTGAGCACTTTGCTGTTAGAAGCTCTTTAAGAGGTAGAAGTGGTTCACTTCAGGACTAAGAGAATAACTGTGAGCCTGGGAAACTAAGGATGAACAAACTAGACAGCCTAGGACTGCCACCTCAGCAGAAACAAATGAAAGTGTGTATCAGAAAAGCAGATTCAGGAAGAAAGGTTCAGGTATTAAGACTGCTCACCTGGAAAAACAACTGAATTAGAAGATGCATGTAAGTCTATAGAGCAACAAATGCAAGATGATGTGAGATTAAGACAAGTTTCTTCTGAATCAGAAAGCTGATTTTATACATACATTCTAGTCACTCCTTTATGGAAATTATCCTCTAGCATACTTTTCCCAGCACACCAGATGGTCCTGCTCATCACTACCAGTACTGCCAACCTCCTTGGTCTTTCAGCAACATCCAGAGGCAATCAGCAGCCATTTCCTTTTCTCTGTTAGTGAGCAAGTTGTTATACTGCAATGAAGGCCTTAGCTGAGGTCAAGGGCTTCCATGCAGGCATCTCCTTGTTGCTTGGATACTCTATGGAAGTTCACTGCCCTAAGGTGAATTCTACATAGCTTTCTGCTGGACACAAATGAGAGATGGACACATACCATTCAAGAAAATAAATAGGGAAACTGCTAAATACAAAATCGAGAAAGAGAAGGGAACGTCTAATGAAAATCACGTAATAGGTAATCACGAATCACCCAGCCCATGCCTTTCTTCCCAGGGAATAGTTTAATCTCATCCTTCTTCTACCTTTCATCAGACCAACTACTCTTTACGCTGAGGTCAGAAGCAGGATTATTTCTACCAAAATGTAAGAGCCTGCATGGAAGCTATGCATCCATGTTTGAGGAGCTGAGTGAACAATTCACCTACCAAATACAGGTATCTATTTTGACTCATACATAGACAGCTAAAGCTAAGTCAGCTGCATTTCAGACATGCTTACAGTCCTTTCAGTATGCCACCAGTGACCACATCACCATTTAGAACACTGCAGCACTTCTTCCATTTTCTAGTCTTCATGACACATCAAGCCCTTTGGTAAACTGTTACCAAAAAGCCATTCTGCTTGGTGTAGCCAGCTCTGATGAGGGGGTTCAAGGAATTCCCCAGACTGGGCTTCTCTCAGGACAACCAACACAAAATTTCTACATCCCAATTGAGCAAGCCAATACCTAAAGCCCCTCTGGACATGTCAGCAGTTATACAAAACACAGACTATTCCCTTTGAAGTCTCCTTTATATATCCTTAACATTTTGGATTTATCCAGAAAGATACTTGCAACAAAATCCTTCAGAACCTAGGGGAAAAAAAAAAAAAAAAAAAAAAGGAAAAAAAAAAAAGGCCTTCCCACTAAGCAGAAAAAGTACTCTGGCAGGAAAAAAGTACAGGTCCACTGGGAAAATGGAAAACTGCACTGTTTCACAGAGGGACAGGCCAGAATAACACGGCAATCCTCCAACTCCACCCCAATCCCCCCCCCCCAGAAACCAAAAATAGCCTTTAATTACAAATTTGATCTTTTATTTAGCAAGTGAATAAGACATCACTGTTCTAATCAAAGTCTGCCTTCCAAGGATATTATATACGGATAAGACCTTCCCAGGAAAAGAGATGTTCAGTCCCAGTGTCAGTGGCAAGGTCAGGAAGCAGAACATGAGCTCTTAAGACAGAGCGAAATACCAAACTGAAGGCCAGCGAACTCAGCCAGGGACAAGGCTGTCATCCATATGCTTCAGATGCTGCCAAGGGCAAACAGTAACTACTGCATCTACCCGTTAGGAGTACTTCTGTGGTCAAGTCTGCAACTCTTACAGCCCATCTCAACAGGCCAGCTCATCCAGAAATGGCAAGCAGGCTTCATCTGACTTAACACGAAGTAAGAAAGAATAGACTGATATTCACCAAACTCTCAGAGTCCACTCATCTAGGAGTTGCACTGATCTCAAGGGGTAACTAACTCAGATAAAACATGCACAAACTGAGAAGCCACCTAGACACCTAGACTTAGTTCTATATACAGGCCATGTTTTAGTTCCCATCCTTGAGTGTAGCAGCATACATCAGAAAGAGCATATTTGGATCAAGTCATCCTGTGGGGCCTCAGCGAGAGTTGCATGGTTCTAGCACCATTCAAGTTTCATCTAGTTAAAACATCTGCAGGTAAAGAATGATGATTCAAAAGACTACTTCTTCAAGTCCCTAAGTTTTGATGAAAGGCACAAGTACTCCCTGTCCATTCCTTTCTCCTAAAATAACAACAACAAATCATTGTCAGAAAGCCAAGTTTTACTCACTTGCAGCAATGGGAAAATGAACTACTGCCAAGCTAACTGCAGAGAACTAACATCTTCATTTGTCAGAATTTGTCACCAAGCATATAGGAAGAGAGGACAAAAGGAATTCAAGGAATACATTAAAATGATCTAAAATAAGAACTTGGCTCAATACTGGAAGTGTGCCAGCGCTAAGAAGCACAAGGTTCAAGCAGATGCCCAGCCAGAGATAGTCACAATGGGAGAACAAATTACACAAAAAACCTTCTGGCATCTCGGCCCCAGTGCCACATAAATATGCCACACACCTGCTTGAGCAGGATCCACTACTCACAGCAAAGCTCTGCCCGTCCAGGTTGCATGCTATGTGTTAAATTCAGAAATGCCTATGACAAAAAAAAAAAAGAAGAAAAAAAAAAAAGCTACCAATAAACTACACTCACTTAAGGAACACCCCCCTTTTTTATGTGTAACTTGCTCCTATGGTACCCAATCCCTTGGGCCAACAGAGGTATATTTCTGCCAGACTACTCCGAGTCCCATGCAGCTCCCTGTTCTGACTGATCACACACCGACACCTGGCACACCAAGGGGACAGCACAAAAGACCTGCCTAATGGGCATATACTCTTGAGGGGCCCAGCAATGACCATGCAGTGAGGGCTCACAACACAACTGAGTTAACACAAAGCAAAATACCATGGGTGAATCAGGATTTCTCAGTGCTATTTCTGGCCTTAAGCAAATGATGCAATTTCTCAGACACTTCAAGCAGAGTCATGATCTCACTGCAGTATTTAAGAACAGTGTAAGCTAGCACTACAAAACATGAAGGGCAGTTACTCAGAGTTAGTTGTTGCTGGCAGTACACCCGCATGTTTCTGTATTTTCTGAGGTAGAGTAGTTGGTAGAGCTTCTAGCTGTCCCCATGCTCACACAATAATAATAAAGCCACTGAATCTTATGCTTAGTGTCAACAGAAATTTAAAGTCAGTTTGAAATGTTTCTCTAGGAGCATAACTGGACATATTTTAGGCTTTTAAAGAGTCCTGCAGCATCCATGAACAAAGTTACTTGGCTTGGACTGTGAAAGAAAAAGCAAACAGAAACACACACAAAAATATAATAATTTGCAGAAGACATTTTAGCACTCCCAGCCAAGAAATAAAACCTTGAGGCTTGATGAACTGTAGGAATGGCACAAGCCCAAACTAGCTACCGTCCAGAGGAAAGGGCAAGAGTATCTGCATCAATATACTCAAAGCAACAGCTAGCATAAGAACTGCATCTAATGTCAGCTTTGCAAAGAACGTGTACCAATGGATCAAACTGTAAGGTCTGAGGAAATCTCAGTTTGAGAGATAGACCGTTGGCTAAAAGCTGCAAACAGCACTTCCTGAGAAGTCCATAAGCACAGAACAAGTTTCAGATCCTATACGTCAGTTGGCCTCCACATGCATCAGCATTCCAAAACAAATGTACGTGCCCCAGCCAAAAGCTGCAAGAGCACAGCAAGGCTTCCCTGCATTTGCTCCGGAAAGCTTTGGGAAGGGGTGGGGAGTTGTCTCTGTTTTGATATCTAATTGCAAAGAAAATAGAGATCCTCCATCTGCTCTCAGGAAGCATGGAGATTGAAGAGCAGTTTGAATTGCTTAAAAATAGACTGTTAGGGGATAAGCCATGAAGGCCGTGGAAAAACCACAAGCAAAATGCTAGGATGAAGAGAGGTAGGCAACGGGGGAGTAACAGGAACAAAGCAAAGTGTAACTTCTTAAGAGCAACAAAGAGATACAGGCAGGTTGTAACACTAACAAAGGATGGTATCTTATCTGCAGTGGGCTGCTGAAAATAATCTATCCTCAACATGGAGCTGAAGCCCAGTTCTGAGTTTCTTTCATCCTCTGCTATCCACAACTCACTGCAAAACTCAGAAGGCAGCTGTGCCACATCTGGTCAGCACAGAGAAACTCCTTAGTGTTACTACTACAAATCATCTGCAATTCAAACTAGAGAGTTTTGTGCAGTGATTTTAATTATTCAAACACTGCCAGTAATTCAAGTCAGAAATGGACACAATGGCACAGATGTGATTTTAATTAACATTTAATCTAACGTTATATTCTCCTTTCTTTGTCTGAGGTGATGATATAATGCTACTTCCACCCATTCACTCCTAGGCACCTCACTCCAGCAATAGAGAGAAAGCCTTACATGTAAAAGGAAGTACATCCTCTTACATCACCCAGTAAAATATTCCTGACACAGATACAACAGCAGTAAGGAACACAAAAAGGTGAGTTCAAATGGCAGTCGTGCCATTGATATTAAGATCTGCAGCCACACAACGTACACGCAAGATGAAATGGCTGCTGAATGGCTACCCCATTCAGCTTGCACACTAGAGAGGACAGCTGACTTACAAAGACCTAGAACTCTTAATATGTGAGGATGTAATTTAAAAAGTGCTAGAATAAATTAACATCAAAGTTTACCAACAAGCTAATTATGGAATTTCTGACTTTTGAAGTAGATTACGTTATAACCTCAAGCATTTGCTTCTGAATTATCTTTTTGTAATGTAATTTATTTATAGGCACTTTTCTAGTATTCTTTGCCAGAATAACTCGAAATCCAAATTTCTTATTAAAAGATGACTCAGACAGCTGCAACAGTTCAATCCTAACTAAAAACCCCTGGCAGCTTTAGTCTTCTAAAAATACCAGATAGTCAATATTGCTCTGGTGTTTAGAATATCTTCTTTCAGCATCTTACTAAAGCGTTAAACCATACCATTCCACAGTTGCGTGTTGGAGCCCAGGACTAACCAAGCAAGTTTCTATACTGCTACAGGAGGAGGTGGTCTTCTGGGGCCACCAAAGGAAGCACAAAGGCAGAGCTACTCACCACTTTCCAGCGATCTTTGACCACATAATTGGCCGGAAGGATGTCGACCTGCTCCCCTCCTCCACTCATGTTTGGTTCGTCCTTGATGACTGCTGCTAGGCACTGCATTTGCCAGCCAGAGAGTATTTTAGTAGCTCCCAATTTAAATGAGCCATTTATCTGAGGAAAAAAGGGGTGGAGGTAAAGAATGGTAGAATTAATACAGGTTATGGCAGTACATGCTACATTTTCACAGGTTTTGCTTACCTGATATGATGATATAATATTAATTTTATAATATTATTAGTTATAATTCCGAACCAGTCTCTTAGGAAAGAAGGCTAACTCACCATACAGATACCCGAGCTCAATCCATGCATACACTTGGCAGATGCAACCATGCTTCAGGTCAGCAGCACAAACTAAAAAGGTGATAGATACCAGCTATACCATGCAGGAGTCCAGTGCTCTTGTGCCTGACAGCCAAAAAGTCAAGGAGAATCTAATGCCAAATGCTGCAAGAGCTGTTACAGTTACCCGGCAAAAGGGTCTTGTTTTAAGAGAGCAGCTGCAACACGGGCAGTTTTTATGGTTTTCATTGGATGGCATCCAACACAAATCAGAGGGGTTTGCCAGGAATTGCATTCAATAAGCTTAAAAGCATCTCAATAGGGTTGAAGGGCCTTTAGAGAGCCAGGATTAAAGATACTGTGATGAACAGCCAAGCAGAGAAGATGGGGATGGTTAGAAAGGGCTTCAGCCATCTATAAATTAGTCCTCCTCATAGCATATGCACTGCTAAAAATTATCAAATAAAGATATAGAAAAATATCTTATTGCTATGGTGTTTACATTCTACCTCATGCCTCTTTCCCTGCTTTTACAGGGATCTCCAGATAGCCTACACAGAAATTAATTTTGTTTCATTTTTTTTTTATTACAATTCTTCTATAAAATTGACTTTCAGATACACATTAGCTCTGCCCTAGAAGAAAATTAATTTGAAACAGGACAAATAGATTATCTTCTTAATGCATTTTGTCTTTTTGTCTAAGATTCTTTGCTTGCTTTAGAAGTAGGCCAGGCTGCACAGATCTTTTATTAAGCTTTCTTTGCTGTTCTACCTTTCTTCCCTAAAGATACTCCATATTTCCCTTCCTAAAAACGAGAGCTACTGCAGCACTCTGACTGCAAAGTTAAATAAGTTCAACACCATAAATACTGAACGAGAATGAAAGATCACCACACTTCTTCAGGCCAAAAAAAAATGAAGAAAGTCCCCATTAAATTATGAGCTCAAGTAGAGAAAATTCCCCAGCAATAAAAGGACCAAGAAGGAAGGACAGGAAGTGACCAGCAACACAGTGTGCACAAGGAAGAGGCAGACAGAAATATGTCACAAATCTCAAGACATAGAGGATGATCAAACATGAAAATATATGCAACACCTCAAAAGAAGATGCTGTTCTAGAAATAGAACATAACCGTAGAAGAACCAAGCAGCAGAATATAATGCAGTAAGAGGGCTTTTGTGAAGTGTTCATACAATCCAACATCTGATACAAGTGCAATCAAAATGATGAAAGAGAAATAGGAAGGAAACTGAATTATAAAGAAATTTCAGAAGAAAAGACGCTGTGAAATACTTTGAATTCCCATAGAGTCCTGCGTCTGTATGGGGCAGCAGCTCTTTCAGCCTCCAGCTATTGATGGCAGTAAGAAACTGGAAAAGTCTCCACTGAAAAAAATACATACTGTGTTTGGCAGCAGAACATTTTTTTTTCTTACTGCTAATGAGCAATTCTAATGCCATTCCCAAACCAGAACAGTAGAAGTGATCCAACACATGATCCCTATGAGCTCTGCATGTGCTGGGAGGCAAGAGCACAGTACCTCACTGCAGGCTGTACAGGACAGAGAACCTCCCTAAAATCCTTCCTGGGGCTGGTTGTTCTTTATTACTTAAATGAAAGACATTTAATTACATGTAATTTAAAAAGTCAAAAGTCTGTCCTAAACCCTTAGTGTTACAAGAATACAAAAATGCATTAACATAGCTATACAGAGATGCAGGTACACGAAAGTCTCTCGGCATCCCTCAATGAGGGCAAGCACAGCACAGTGCAGCTCTGGCATGTAGGCAGTACAGAGTCAGCTGGAGCACCACAATGGGGGGTTGGCAGTAGCAACAAAGACAGACAGAAAGGAATTTGGGAGTTTTACCCAGTTATGCATTATTTTTCACTTGTTGGAAGCAATATTCCTAAAAACATGGGGCATGATGCATGCACTGATGCCACATGCGCATGAGAAGTTTTTGGTCTAGTAAGCAGTGACAGGAAGTAATGTGAAAGAATAATTTTAGAAGAGAGACAGTATCCATAGCTAGGCAAGACAGAACTGCTTGCTGTGGTATTGAATATACCATTTTTCTTTATCAATGTTATACTAACTGCACAAAAAAACCCACAACAGTGTGTTTGTCATTCAAGGAGTCCCAGAAAGCTTTATTGGCTTTGAAATAGAATAAAATCCTCCTGAGGAACTACCATGAGTAGCAGCCATTTGGTGATAAAGAATTACATAGCAAAGTTTATATACGCTTTGGTACAGCCACAGTGGTGCAGCCAAACAAAAAAGACAATTTAATTATAGCTTGAGACAAATTTCAAACTGTTTTAGATGGCAGAAGCAGCACAAAACGGTGATAACGTAACAAAAATCTGATCCTGAGGCAGCATTAACACTGCAGAAACAAGCTTAGGCATATTGACTGAGGGTTTATCAGAGTAACATGAAGCACTGCCTACAGCCATAACAAAAAATACAACACACGTTGATCAAGATCTCCAGAAGTGTCCCAGAAAGGGCCAAAGAAGGGGCAGAAGTTATGTTTTCTATGCAAAGATAAGTGTATATGTGGTATGCAGTATTCCATCCCCAAAAAAATCAGATACAGTGTAAATATGGCTTGTCCAGCATCTAAGCCTGTTGCCAGCCCCCTGCTAGGCATGAATTTGCTGGTGTAGCTACGGAAGTGAGGTGGTGAGAGATGGTCAGTGGGCTCTACCCAACAGACAGCACAGAGCACCACCTCTATAAGTTAAATGAGTGGGGACTCATTGAACTTATCGGGACCTGGAGCAGAGATGGAAGGATAATAGTTCTCTTAAGCTCCAGCAAGGATGTTTCTGATTCCAATGGTAACAAAGTATGTGAACTCTGAAACATCTTTGTCACGTTCAGATTTAAGGTGTAGAGATTACAGAATGCAAAGGCACATAACTTGGAAGACAGTAACTGGGAAGACAAAAACTTTCAGACTGTCTTCTTCCTGTAGGAAATGTACTATTTTCCAGGAAACAGTTGTATCCATATCCCAAGAAGAGAAGGAAGAGTGCCGAGGAAGCCTAAGACACTGTGAAACTGGCTTCCTAGAAATAGCATATGAAGCAGAAAGAAAGCAGGTGTGAGAAAGAAACAGTGACAATAACAGAACTGTCTCTTGGCCAACCTCAGCATCCAGAAGTGTGAAATCAGCTCTTGCTTACTGCTGTCTCTTCCAGCCCATACTGGAGAATCTGTAGTGTTTTATAAATTTAGTCCTGGCCCTTGAAAAAAAATACATATATCCAAAAAAAACCATCCATGCTTAAAAGGCCTCACTAAGTATTCTGACACACTGCTCTGCTATATGTTCCTTCTGTTTGGCATCTAGGCAGCTCTAGTGAATAGTACACGTAGTTAAATGGTCTTTTTAATTTTAAGGCAGCTTGCAAGAAAACTGATGTAATATAGCAGCAATTACTGAACTGACATGAACACGTAGACCAACAGAAAAGCATGACTGTGGCAGGCACCAGTAGTAAAATTAGGAGGAAGGTCTGCATGAGAATTATTCAGTGCAGTGCCCAATGTTGTAACCCATCAGGCAGATGTATCAAATGTATCTCCCTGGTTCACATCTGTGTTCTTCAAGAAATCGACTCACGTAAGCAAAAGGAACTTCACAGAAGCTGCGAGCTGAAGAACTCTTCACTGCGGACGCTTGCAGAGATTCATAAACTGACTTGACAAATTCATTAAAATAAATAACAATTAGAAATCCATTAAAGAGCTGCATGCAAACATTTCACCTTTAGTTTAAGAAGCTGTCAGTTCACCGATTGCTGAAGGCAGTATAAGCGTTCTGGTAAGACATTTTATATGCTTTCCCTGCTCTTATTCTCAACCCCTGATATCCTCTTGGCTATCTTCCTTGAAGAAAGCTCTACTATTTGTATGACATCTTTCCCATATTAGTTCATTTCAGTCTTGGTATGCTTTGTTAGTAGCGTTCAAAATACAGCCAAGTTGAAAAGTCATCAGATTCGGAGTGGTTATTAAAGAGCAGAACAAAGCTCTGGAGGTCTGTCTCTCACCATCTTACTAAAGGTCCTGGGACAGTCTTAAGAGTCTTTATCTCACTGTTGAGGAATCACAACATGCCACTCTATTTCAGGACACATCCTCACCACTGGAAGCCTACAAATTAAAACAATTAGAACAAGTGTAGATTATTCAGACTGCTGTAGCCCAGAACCCTCATCACTTGATCAAAGCGTTGTCACCCATCCTGAAAAGGGATCCACCTTAACTGCAGATCCCAATGATGTTTTAAGAAGTTGATGTGAGCTAAGGATTTTTAGGTGAGATTAGACCAGACATCTGAAAACAAGAGCAGCAACCCCAGTAAGGTGCAACCTGGAAGTCAGTTCAATCACTCTTTCCAATATGTGAATGAGAGGAAGAAAAAAAAAATGTTTTAAGTAGAACTTAAGCATAACTTAACTGTTCCCACCATGAATATTGGTTTGAAAGATCCCACTAAGAGAAAGGTTTACCAGCATTAGGCCAAAATGAAACCAAAGCAGCAGAGAATGAGCATATAAAAGAAGGTTCAGGAGAGCTTAGAAGTAAGAACAGCAAAGCTTCCAAGTGCAACTGAGCAGCAGAAGTTGGGCTCAGTCAACAGCGGGATTAACAGCAGGCACTCATCCTCTCACTGTTCTACAAACTTTATCTGTTTCCAGCACACAATACCAACCATAAAAATGAAACACCTTGTGTTAAAACAACAAAAATATGTATCCTTAAATCTTTGTATAAATAAGCTGCACCTTGTACCAGCATTCTGTTATTAGGATAGAAATGCATGCGACAATATAAGAGAATTGATTAGAAGAAAATACATTGCACTGCACTAACAGTGCTTCAGCCCTGGAACACATCATACCTCCTGCTGAATTTGAAACAGCAATTTGAAACAAGTCATATGTTAGGGTAAGTCTGACAGCAGGAGCTCGAAAGGTTCTGAATTGTTCCTTGCAGACACATCTCCCTTCATTGCCTGCCTCTGCTGTTCTGAATCCTGCTCAGAGAGTGGGCTCAACTCCTAGCAGTTGTGGCTTATTGTCTCCTCTGTGACATGCTCCTCTCATAGGTATGCAAGGACATCAGCCTTAGAAAGTCTGGATTTGCTATTCATAGCATTTCATTTCTGTAAAACTAAATAAATAAAGAACTAAAGGCGAGGTTGCAAGATGCTGGGACTATTTTTCACCTTTGAAAAGCTTCTGTTTTATGACCATAAAAGAGTGACGTAAATATGACTGAAAAACAATCTGAAATGCTGCAATCAAAAGAGGCAGCTCCAGACTCACTGCTAACCCTGGGCTGCACTAAATAGAGTGTAACAAATGTGACAGCATACACCCCTTGACAGCACTGCTACTGCTTACCTGCTTACACAGCCAAGTGAAGGTACTGTAGTCTGCACAGTCACTTACAACTATCAGCATATGACCTAAGGAAAGCAAAGCCCCAAACATACAAGCTCAGGCACGTCTAACTCATGGCTGCACACCACCAGGGCAGCAAATCTGGCCCAGCAAACAGCCTGGGCACCCATCACTCCCAACAACCACACAGCGGTGTGCGATCCGCACAGGCTGAAACCAGCACAGGAGGAGGGCACAGTGTGGGGCTGACTCTGTTATGGCAAATGGTGGTGTGCACTGTGATACAGTGCCTGAACACAGGCCCTGTGAGCAGCAATAAGCATGCAGCTGTGCTTTGCTTTTTGAGAAAGGAATTTGAGAACGGATTTTGAGAGTGCTCTAAAAATTATCAATTTCATTTGTTGATATGCAACTCCATTTCCAGTTGACATAAAAGCAGATGTTGGTGAGGTGGCAGTAGAGATTGAGCCTTCCCACCAATAGCCTGTTCAATTTTGTTGCCACGTGACAGAATGGCGTCTGACATGGAAGTGCAAAGAGCAAAAGTGCGGACTTGAATTCCTCCATGCAAAAACAATGGCAGCCATTGACATTCATTGGTGCTTCCTGAATGTTTGTGGAGTCCAAACAGTGGATGTCACACAGTGAAGTGGTGGGTGGTACATTTCAGCAGTGGCAACAGAAACAGTGGGTCACCTCCACTGCTGCAGACTGTTATGAATATGGCATGTAGGCTCTTGTTTATTCCTTGTCCAAATGCATAACTAATGGTGGTAGCTGTGAAGAACAAAAATAGTGTTTTACAGCAGAGAATTCGCTCCATTAAACAGTGTTTTTGTATGGATTGTATTTTCCATGGAAATAATTGAGGCATTACTTTCAGAGCAGTCTTCATAGATGTGGCCCAAGACAATTCCTTTTCACTCAATGTGTCCCAAACAAGCCAAAATGTTGGACGTTAGTGCATTAATGCATTCTTTCAGAGACTGAATTAGCATACATTACAAAGCAGTCAAATACAGCAGTTATTTCTGTGCCAAAACCCACATCTAAAAGAGAATTAGTCTGTTACTTTTTTCCAAACTCCTTGAACCAAATTGCTCCAATTTTTGAACCAAGCAGAAAATTAAATAAATGGAAACCAAGAAGCCCCTCCTGCAACATGATCAACTTAACCTCTTTTAACGCAACAAACAAATATCATAGTCTGCTTAAAATGAGCACTAACTGGAGTTTAAGCTCATCTACTACCTGCAGAGCCAGTATTGATTGCTATTTGCAAAGCCTGAGTAGTACGCTGGTAGCCAGAACAAATATATCTGAACAAAAGCAAGAGCTACCAGAGGTTATACTTGTTGGAGACTGGAACCTCTTCAAAGTCCCTTCCAATCAGAGCCAGTCTATGATTCTACGGTTCTAGGGTCAACCTCAGCCTGCACCTTTAAACATCACACAGAGATTGGAACAGGCTGCGGAGGCTGGTGGTCACTGTCCCTGTAAGTGCCCAAGAACAGTGAGATGTGGCACTGAGGGTCACGGTTAGAGGGCACAGTGGGGGTGGGTCAGCGGTTGGACACGATGCTCTTGGAGATCTTTTCTTCACGACTGTGTACGTTCTCAGCAGCTGCTCCTGGATTAGTTTGTTTAATCAACCGTTTTGTACCCTAGAGCATCCCTCTAAGGCAATTCCTCTGCTTCCTCCCTGCAGAGGGCTTTTGTGGGGAGCTTACCACCATCCTCTATGAGACCACCAAAAGCCTCTCTTCAGAGCTCTGCCCAGCAGTCACTGGCTGGAGCCACTAGTCTTGGAGAACAGCATTTTACCTTGAGCAGCTGGCTCAGCTGTACTGCAAACTGGGAACAAGCTGCTTAATGGTCCCAAATATAACCTAATGCAGAGTGACCAAAAGGCCTACAGCTTGAGACCAACCATTTTCAACTTGCATTCCAGCAAAAATAATACTCATCTTCAAATCATATCTTAGATGAAGCCACTGCAAATATCAAGATACTCCTCAAAAAGCTATTCATAGAATCATAGAAGGGTTGAAAAGGACCACAATGATCATCTAGTTTCAACACCCCACCCCCCCCGCCATGTGCAGGGTTGCCAACCAGCAGACCAGGCCGCCCAGAGCCACATCCAGCCTGGCCTTGAATGCCTCCATGGATGGGGCAAGAGGATTCAGAGGATAAGAGCATACACTAAGTGCCTAGGCAGAGAATACTGTACTTCATATATGGACTCAACTTCTGGAAGACAGAGAAGGATGAAGAAGGGACTGCACCCAGCATTTTCCTAGCTGGGATCACCTCAGTTTGTACAAAAAGAATATATCCTAAAGAAGTCAGACTGAGGGATTCCACTGAAGTTACATGTAACTTTGGATGAAACACCACTAATTTTACAAGAACTGTCAAAACTGTATATAAACGAAAACTAGTGAAGTTCAGGGTCCATTTTGAGCACTTGCTGCAGATTTTGAGTGTCCACATATAACATCTGGATTCTGATGTGTTGGAAAACAAGCCTCCATCCCAAGGATCACTGCTTATGGCACTGTGCATGTCAGGAGCCTCTCCTTGGATGCCCTCCTCCAGCTCTGCACCTTGTGTTTGTAACCCTACAAGAAATGTGTCAACGTGGCACTTAGGGATGTGGCTTTAGTCAGCACGGTGGTGATGGTTTGATGGTTGGACTAGATGATCGTATAGATGTCTTTTCTAACCCAAATGCTTCTATCTTCCTTTAAAAAACAAAAAAACACACACATATTTACAGACACGACACTAAGACTTCGTGCTGCCAAGAGCCTTTTGAAATCTAACAAAAATTAGAGTGAGGCAAGTGCCACTTGCTGCACTGTTACATCATACCAGACTAAATGAGTCTAAGTGGGACATTTTTTCCTGTTTTTCAAGCTCACTGCTGATCACAGCAGAGACTGTTTGTAATTATACAGAAGAGATTTCCTGAGACTGATGGAAACATTTTATCATGCCAGCTGTTAGTCACTTCAACCATCTCTCTGCAGCCCTCCTGCAACTATTTCTACCATGTTTCAGACAAAAAAAATCTCTCCCTTAGTTGGAGCACGCTCAATGGAGCATGTTTAACCTTCCTCTACCTCATGTTTTAAGCAAATCTACAGTAACATTCTCTGAACTGCTGCCTTACAGTTTTTTTAGTTTGCAGACAGCTGGTGAATTGCCCAAAGGTGATGTCCTCATGGCTGACCCACTTTTTTTCCTACCCTTGGGAAATCCCAGTACATTCTCAGCCATATTCAGCAGTTCTCTGAGCGTTTTTTTTTCCCCCTCAAAGACAGAAGTGCCCAGGGGTGTAAAACTCATTTTTACATTGGAAGCTCAGATTTCATTGTTATCTGAACAATCTACAATTCCAGAGGAATCTGTTTCCCATGCAGCTGATCTAAAGACGATATTAACAAAGGAAACAACACCATCAATGCCAGTAGCAGCTGTGGCCCACACTGATTTTTCACTCTGTGTCTGAACATCCTAGAAAAGTTTATGGCAATTCTTGTAGATGCATGTATGATCTGTTTAACTCCTGCATTGCTGCAACATCCAGTTTCCAAGGAGGAATTGTTTTAGCAAGTTCATGGAAGAGTTCTTGTTACAAGTTTGTCCTGGTTGCCTTTAGGTAAGACGTTTCCACATGTGCCAACAATGCCATCTAGTCCACAACTGTCACCACGCTCTTCCATTCTCCCAGCCCATGCAAATTATCATTCCTCATCCATAAACCATGAGAATAAGTTTCCTTATCTGTCAAGTTTAACAGCTCTATGACTTGGGCATGTGTCTTCTCATTCTGCTACAGATCTCTCACAACATTACACCACATCACCGTGCCTGCCAGAAGAATTTCTTGAATGTCATTCTTGAAAAAAAGAAGAAAAACAACACTTCAAAATCTGTTCCTCAGGGCAGATTTGTTGCAATTATCCATACTTATACTTTGATCCTCAATTTGCCAATGCTTTGCCAGCTAACCGGATCCTGAGAATTTCTTATTACAGAACACTTGGGGTTGCAAGTCTTATTTTAATGTAAAAATAATTGAAGTCCCGTTCATAATTGTATTAAAGAAATGACATAAGAAATTTATACTTGAGCTGGCAAAAGCTCACAACAATTTTTCAAACTGATCTCAATCTGAAATGTGTAATTATGCATTCTGGGCTCAATGTGCCAGAGTAAGCTGGCTACCAGAGAAACACTTCTAATAATACTCCACAGCCACAATTACTGCTGCCAGTCCAGCAGGGAAAAAATGAACAACAATTTTACCACAACCAGAAAAACAGACAGCAAGGTTAAAGAAAACCCATTTGGAGGGGGGAAAAAAAAAAAAAAAAAGAAAAAAAAAAAGAAAAAAAAAACCAGACTAAAAAGCCCTACCTTTGAGTTGCTGTCACATTTGGAATAGGTTGCAGACCTAAGTAACCAGCTAGTCTTGAGGCCCAGAACCCAAATGCATTCTGCCATTTCCCTCATACCATCTTGAGAGTGAGAAAATATTTGACTACCTTTCTGCTGAATGTTTTAGCCTTTAGCCTTTTCCCTTTTCCTCCTGTTTTTTCACATTTTTCCTTTTTGTTTTTCCTCCTGCTTAATGTGCAAAGTCTCATCAGCCTCACTTTTGCTTGATGAGTAACCACTCCTCATTCTTTCTAGACAGAGGTAAAAGTGTCAAGAAAAGCAGAAGGAAAGTACACTTCACATAAAATACTTCATAGCATAACCAAGCTCAGGTTCAGACACTTAGGAATAATGCATATTTCTGTGCCTGCAGAGCACAACAAAAAAAAAAGAAGGCAATTCTGGCTTTGCCTACAACTGGGAGAGAGACATGAGAGTCACCAATAGGTCAGCATCCACACCTAATGGTCACTAAAAACCTGGAGCTGAAATAAGGCTGCAGGATGCCAACCTGGTCACTTGAAATCTAAACTCTATTAAAATACGTGCATCTTATCCGAATGGCAACTGAAAGGCAAATTAATTTAGCACAGAAGCATGTTACTACAAAGCAAATTTACAAAACTGAAGGGCTTCCCCTGCCTGGCTCATCTTCTGCTAGAAGCTGAGGTTTTATGACTGAAAGTTATAGTTTTTCATGGGAGTTTTTTTTCTTAAGTTAAGCACCAGCACCTGGAACATGGAAGATGGCAGATTCAGATCTCGTGCTCATTTCAAACCAAGGCTGGACAGACACCTTTCAAAAAGCATGCTTTAGCAACTGCATGTTTTACTAAAACATGTTTCTGGGTGCTTAGGCACTATTGAAGGAAGTTGAGAATCAATGGAAGCTCTGTGTTGGTTATATTGCAATACCTACAGTCCCTCCTCCATAATCTACAAACACGCTGACCCTGGGTTCACAATTTCAGGTTCCTGCTTTGCCAGTCTAAAAAACTACCTTCAATGAAGAGAAGCAGCACCTTCACCCCTGTCAGCTTTGAACTTCTGCCCACCACAGACCAGTTCAATGACTTGTATCAGCAGAAAAAACTATTATTCACCCTAATAAAAGAAGGTAAGTAGCTTAGAGCTACTTGAAGTGGTTGAATGTAGGCTCAGCTAAATGCAAACCCCAGCACAATGAAGGAAAGGTATCTCAGATCCAATTTCAGTTTCAGCCAAGCTGCACTCCATGATTGCTTTGAAAGCAAAAGTTCTCAGCCTTCCGTGAAAGCATAGGGCTCAGCCACCTCTGCTTAGAAGTAGCCAAGCAAATCTGCCTGAAGCCAACATCTTTTTCCCAAGGAAAGCAAGATTTAAAGAAAACAGTTATAATAACTTTGTTGCACCATCCCTAAGTTAACACATTTTAGAGTCCAAACCATCTAGATTCTGTTTAAATAATTTGAGATGTTATTAAAGCACAAAGCTCTGAACCTCATAACATAACACCACCACCAAGGCAGCTTCTGTCCTCTGACTGATGTATGTCAATTCACCATGAGCAGCCTTCTCTTAAAATGAAAGAAAAGCACAGAATTTATTGGAGCATCCAATCAAAAAGAGCACTGTGCTAATGCCCATATGAAGGGAGAGCAATCCAGTCCCCATGTTTGAGCAAGAATACATAAAAAGAATGTCTGAAGTTTAGGTTTGTGGAGAGGAAAGAAGGAATTTCAGATACATTCGTACTTTCAGACTACATCCCAACTATCAGTAGTGCCAAGGAGAGAAAAACATCTTGTGGCAATAGGCCTTTATGCTGACTAGCAACAATCTTACTGGTGAAATCTGCTCACTGATAGTATGCCATTAGGAACACCTATTCACAGGAGAGGAAAAGAAAGGCTGCAGAGACAGCTCTGTGCACACAGCTGAGCTAGTGAGGTGAAAGGACAGCATGGTAACCTGCCAGTCATCAAGTGCAAGAGCAGCAAATGACAGAGAGCTGAGGGAGCCCTCCAGGAAAATGGCAGTGCCCACTGGCTGCAGCCTCCAGCTCCTCCCTGGGTGGTCGGCCATAGGCACAATCACAGGGTGACACTGGGTGCTCTAATCCACTGCAGCCATCCTGCACCATACCAGTAAGAAGCTGGCAAGTATGGTCTCTTTCAGTGTATGAAGGCCAAGAACAGCAACCTGGAGGAACTATCTAATTGTGTAACAGTAAAGGAAAAAAAATTAACTGGGAGGAAGACAGAAACAAAGAGCACTTTCAGTGGTATGTGATATTTAAGTGGGATCTTTCGGGGTGAAACAGATGAAATAGGTCTCAGAAATAAGCAGGAGAATTAGAATGTATGGATTCAAGGAAGAACTTCTAGGAAGCTGCTAAAAGGATGGCATTTTCCAACACCCCAGCATACAAGGTGCTTAGAAAGAAGGCTGGATCATGCGTCCTCTTGGCCTTTCCTTAAGTATAATCTCTCGATCACTGTTAGAGAAAGGATTGGAGCAATATGAAATATTGGCCTGACCAGTCAGGGTTATAATCCTGCAATCAAAACCTTTTCACTAGAGATCAGCTTCCCTTATCTGGTTTGCAGTCTCTTTATATGAGCCGTATGAAATCAAAGCTTTCTGCACACAGCCTCTGGGCTGATGGTGAGCCTTGTAGCATATCCTACCACATGAATAGCAAAGAATTCACTTCCATCTGTCACAGCTGACACTGAAGTTCTCTCTGCAGGCTAAGCTGCCCCCTTTCTCTGGACAAAAGGAGACTTGTGCCCACAAACACTAATTCTGCTTTCCATAGTGCCTATATGGCTGGAGTCAGCCCATGATCTGCAGTCTGCTTCTTTCATATTCTTCACCAAATTAAAGATGACATGTCTTGACACCAAAAGGAAAGGCTTTCCAAGCACATCTCATCTGATTACATCTTCAGTCCATCACACTGTCAACATCTTCGTACTCAAAACTACAAAAAGGACCCTTTTCCATGTAAACAGTTCCTGAGTAATGAAGACTTCATGGAAAACAGTGTGGAACCAAGAAAAAAACAAAAGGAATTGTGGGTCTGATGAAAAAGCTACTGTGGTAAGTCACCTTCTCTCTCTCCCCCCCCCCCGCAATTATGGAAAAGGCTCAGAGCTGGTCCTGCAGGATGTGGAGGGGGTATTGCCAACTCTCAGTTTGTATCTGGTGATGCTCATACAGCTGAGGTAGCCTCAACAGAATCCAGACACAATTGCACAAATCTTAACATTTATTCCAACTGAACAGTGTCTCAAAATGATATTTCAGGGGATTTCTGCATGTCTATGGGGAATACAAACTTCCTGGGTGTTTTTTTTTGTTTGTTTGTTTTGTGAAGAAGGAAGGGAGGAAAGCACTACTTGTACCCATTCTTTGTCTTCTTCAGCAAAAAAGCAGAACTTAAACATTGACATGTGCTTCCACAATCACACCAGCAAATCTCAGGTATGCCTTTCAACATCCAAAGAAGGAGATCTCAACAAAGCCAACAAGCAGCTGAAAATGAAGGAACAGTTTACAAAGCCCCTAGGGACTCTGTAGAGACATAATGCTCTACAAGATCCTATTTTCTGTCTTCTGCTCTGTTCATTGTTTTTAAAGTGAACCAATGTTATTGGAAGGTCATCAGGGAGCTCTGGCAAATGAATTTAATCCCAGACTTTCCCAGAAATGGGAGAAATTCCTGCAGAGTTCATCTGGAAACTGCACACTAAATAAGATCAACACAGAAAACTGACAGGTCACAACTGAAAAAGTGAACACAGAGCAAGATTCACCAGAGAGCACTGGACTAACAGGCTATAAAGTGATGTGGCAATCTCACTGTAACAGAAGGCAACGAACAGCACAAAAGGTATCACAGCACTTAGAGAGGAAAGAGGGAATCAGCTCTCTCAGGATGTCTGATCACTCTTGCTCAGGAAAACATCAAGTACCAACAGCTTCTACTAGAGGAGGGCTTCATTTTGCTTGTTATGGTGTAGAGCTACTCTTGGCTTCATCACTTCAGTACCTAACATTGGGGTTGAGATGAAGAGGAAGGGGAAGGAAATCAATACATGGGCAAGGGTGGGGACCACTTCACTAGCATGAACCTAACAGGTGTCAGAATAACAGAATCATTAAGGTTGGAAAAGATTTCTAAGATCATCCAGTCCAACTGTCAACCCATCCCCTCCCATGCCCACCAACCATGTCCCTCAGTGCCACATCTCCACTGTTCTTGAACAGCTCCACAGTCGGTGACTCCACCACATTCCTATGCAGCCTGTTTCAATAACTCACCACTCTTGCTGAGAATTTTTTTTTCCCTAATATTCAACCTGAACACCTCATGGCGTAACTTGAGGCCATTCCCTCTCATCCTATCACCGGTACACGAGAGAAGAGGTCGACTGCCACCTCACCACAACCTCCCTTCAGGCAGTTGTAGAGAGCAGTGAGGTCTCCCCTGAACCTCCTCTTCTCCGGACTGAACAATCTCAGTTCCCTCAGATGCTCTTCACAAGACTTGTGCTCCAGATCCCTCATCAGCTTCATTGCCCTTCTTTAGATTTTCTACACCAGAGGCACTCCTTTTTGTAAGGCCAAGAACACTGATGGGGATCTGACTTGACTCTTGCTAATTATTTCAAGAAGATAAAAAAGTTAAAAAGAAGAAGTAGGCATCCTTGAGATCAATTCTTACAAAAACCCATCTACAAGGAAATGGTAACTCCAGTATTTTCCTGCACCAGAGATGAAGCCCTCTTTTGAAGGAATATTATAATAAAGCCTGCAAAAGCACAAAGAACATAGAAGTTGCAGAAGTATACCCAAAGAGAATCTTGAAAGTTTCTGATCTCCAGTGCAACAGCATGAAAATGTTTGTTACGAGTTGGATGATCACATGCACACAAAGAAAAGAATCGATGTGTAACAGGGGTTGGAACTCAATCTTTAAGGTCCCTCCCAACCTAACTCATTTTATAATTATATAAATTCCTGAATTGCACTCGTTGTACTGAGAAACAGTCTCAAGAGAAGTTAGTGGAGTGAAATGTGGTCATACTACTGACTTGGTACTCAGTACTTCAGTCATGGCACCTATGAGGGCACAGCACCCATCAGCTAGAGTGCTGAGGCACACCCAACAGGGGGTTAAACTCACACAATGAAAATAAACAGCATGCTGAGAAACCTCCGTTGTGATTCATGGAGAAGTTTGTGGCTAAAGGTAGCATTTCCATCGACAGTACCAGAAGCATAAAGGAATTGACAAGCTGCACTAAAACTAGGAAATCCTTCCTTCCACCAGTCAAACGACCTCCTCTTTGCAAGCCAAAAGAAATTCGGGAACGCAGAAGTCGTGGCACAGGGTAGGTTGTGGCTGCTGGGGAGCAGCACTGGGCTGCCTCCACCAACACCCCAAGAGTGGCAGCAGTCCCGCCGGGGGCCACGGCTCACAGAGCGCTGCCGGGCGCCCGATGAGCTCAAGGTCACGGTGCTGTCACGCAGCGGCCGGAGGGTCAGAGCCGGGCGGCAGGGCGGCTCTCAACGCGCAGGGGATGGGGAAGGGTCGCCTGGCAGCGGGCACCGGCACCAACTTGCGAACCGCAAGCAGTAAGAGCATAGAGACTCCGTTCCGAAAGGCTGCAGAAGACCCAAACGCTGAAACCTCTCTGAGAAACTCTCAGCGCCCACCCGAGCACCAAAGAGTTCGAACACAATGAGAACTCTCCCCGACGAAAGACCCCGGCGGAACGGGGCTGTTCGCGCGGCGTTCCGCCAGCCGCGAGGCGGGCACCGCGCGGGCCGCCCATCACCGAGGCGCAGCACCGCGGTTTCGAGCCGCGCTTCCTGCAGCCGGCTCAGGGCCCGGCCCCCCTCCGCCCCCCGCACGACGCCCGCGGCCCCACGGGGCGCCGCAGCCGCCTCCCGCCCTGCCCCTCCCCGGCGGCCCCTCCCGCGCCTCGCCCTAAGCGCAGGCACCTGCTCGCCTGAGACGGGCTCGGCCGCCGGGCTCCCAACCCGCGTAGCCTCTTCCGCCGCCACCCTGCTCCCCCTGCCCGGCCCCTCACCTGGGGCCGCCCCGCCTCCCCCTATGAGGAGATGGCCGCGTCCGCCTCTGCACTGCAGCTGTCGGCACGCTGCTCCCCCCCTCCCCCGCCCCTCTCGGCAGATGGTTCGCCCCACCCAATCCCGCCTTCTCATTGGCTGCGTTCCGCCGTCATTCCTCGCCGGGCCCGCCCGCCGCCCGTGGCACGCCGGGAAGCCGAGTTTTCCGCTCGGGCCCGCTCCCCGTCGGCAGGCGGCACCGGGAGGAGGGACGGACTGCAGTTCCCACAACGCCCCGCGCGCAGCCCTGGAGCGGCCCGGCCCGGTGCGACCCGTACCCCGCATCTCCCTCAGCGCCGGAGGGGCGACCCCTCCCCGCACGACGACCGCGAAGGCCGCCGAGGCCCGGCTCGGCGCGGCTCGGCCCGGCTCACCTGGCCCCGCCGCCTCTTTCTGCGGCCGGCGCGGGCGGCGCATGCCTCGCGTCCTCAGTGCGGCTCTCCGGGCTCGGTGCCGCCGGCGCCGGGCGCTGCGGCTGCGGGGCGGGGGCGGGCCGGCCCAGGGCGCATCCTCCCCCTCGGAGCCGCGGCGGGCGGCGGGATTCGCCCACAATGCACCGCGCGCCGCACCTCCAGCATCAGCCCTGACATCACCCGAGGCCGCCCCCGCCCCGCCTGGCCCGCCCCGCGCCCGCCCCGCGCAGCCGGCAGCGGCGAGCCGGCACCCGGCATCCTGCGGGCCCTGCGCCGGAGCGGCCCCGTGTCCCCAGCTGCGTCCCCGCACCGCGGCCCATTTCCTCTTGTCCGATTGCAGCAGGCCCAACTAAAAAGTCTGTCATTCTTACAGCCCCACTTCACATACTGAGGAGGCCATTCTCAGGTCTCCCCAGAGCCCTCTCTTCTCTCTGAGCAGTCCCAGCTCTCTCGGCCCGTCCTCAAAAGGGAGGTCTTCCACACCTTGGCTCATATTTGTGGCCCTCCTGTGGATGTGCTCCAACAGGTCCACAACACTGAGGACTCCACATCTGGATGCAGTACTCCAGGTGAGGTCTCAGCACAGAGCAGAGGGGCAGGATCACCTCCCTCATCCTGCTGGCCACACTTTTGATATGGCTCAGGATACAGCTGGCTTTCTAGGCTGCAAAGTCAATTACTGACTCATATCCAGTTACCATCCACCAGTACCCCCAGAACATTTTTGGCAGGGCTGTGTTCATTCCTTTCATCCAACCATTACTGCATAGCACTACTGGCTGTGTTCCTTGTTATCACTACAAACCCTCCATATCTGCCAATGGCTGCTAAAACCTTGAGGCTGGGGCAGGAGGTCATCTCAGGGCACTTGACTGCTCCAGGAAACAAATTCCTATGCAGTGGTGCCATGAGCCTTTGGGAGCTGCTAAGAAGTGGCATTTGTAGATCACAGTAAATGGAAATCCCCAGAGCTAGTAACACCTGCATCAGTGCTTGTGGAGAATGCAGCGGGAGCTGTTGGTCTCTTCTCCCAGTGATGAGATGCAAGAAAATGGTCTTACGCTGGGCCAGGAGAGGTTTTAATTAGACAAGAAGAATTTCTTCATAGAGAGACATTGGAATGGGCTGCCCATGGCAGTGGTGCAGTCCTCATCCATAGAGGTGTTTAAGAGACTCGAGAATGTGGCACTTCAGGACATTGTTTAGTGATGGGGCTCAGTAAGCTAGACTGATTGTTGGACTTGGTGGTCCTGAAGGTCTTTTCCAACCTGGATAATGCTATGATTCTATGAAAGAAGCACTGCAACATCTGAGGCTCACCTCCCTTCTACACAATTTGCTTGGAGGGAAGAAAGGAGACTGGGACTGTTCTTGTCCCACCAAGCAGCCCAGCTGGATTGGGAAATTAGGTGTTCTGCTGGCTGGATTATGTATGAATTGTGTTGATAGCAATCACAACTTTCTTGGAGGAAAAAGAGCCTGAATTTGTGGATGACAGGTGGTCTACTGAAGCATGAGAAAAATAAAAATTTGTGTTGGAAGGAGAAAATCAGTCTTATATGGAAAATAAGCAGAGAATGGCAGCATTCCCAGATGATTTCAAGGTCTGTAAATTAAACAGCTATGTTTTCAGACCAAATAATTTAATTTCATGCTCTTGCTTTTGGAAAGCACTCCCCTCCACCTCTGTTTGCTTGTTCTATGGTAAGCATTAGTCTGAAAACCTGATTTATTTATCTATTTATTTACTTACTTTTGCAGATAAGTAGTTTTTTATGGAAAACTTTGGTGCAATCCTTAAGCCGATTGAAGGGAGAATAACTGCCCATACTACCATCCGGCACAAGGTGGCACACGCGCTATGAGTTCTGTTACCCAAAAAGAAGCACTGGCATACGAAAGCTGAGGAAATACATAACTGTTTAAACAGTGCGGTAATGCTGACTTTACAAGGAAGTTAAGTGTATCAATTCTTACACATTGCTTATAAAACGCAAGTGGAAATGTCAGAAGTGACAGGAATCCAAATCCTAATAAAATTTATATTGTTTAACTAGATAACATCTGATGATATTCTTTGGATAGGAAAAGTCTTGGGAAAACACTGGCTGTCCGTGCCACTGCCAGAACAATTTCAAGCTTAGCATAAAGTATAGATTGAAGTTGCTGCTCCTAAGAATGAAATGTGCTTTGCCCACCCAAATCCTGGGAATTAGTTGAGCTGCCACTTAAGAAAAGCTCAGTAGTTCGGCTCGTCTTCAGGAAGAAGACAAATATTCTTAATACGAGATTTGCAGTGTTGTGCTGAGAGGCTGGAACAGACTACCTAACAGAATTAATATCCTGCAAAGTTTGTGCCACGCACAGAGCAGGCCTGTGTTAGCCCCTACAAGATCTCATTGGAAAGGGTCACGATTTAACGTGGTTCACCATCCAACCTGGTGCTGGGAAGCTGGGAGCTGCACGGTGCAGAGGAGCCGCGATGTGGAGGGAGGTGATTCTCGCCTCTGCTCAGCGCTGGCAGCCCGCACCTGGAGCACTGGGCCCAGCTCTGGGCCGCCAGTACACGGACACGCAGAAAGAGCCCAGCGCAGGGCTGGAGGGGCCGTGGGGACTCCTCCTGGAGGACGTTCACAGCCGCCTGGACGCGGGCCCGCGCGCCCAATTCCGGGCGTAAGGGCTGCCGCAGCGAGCCCTGAAGCGCCGTCCCGCTCCGCCGCCCCGCGGTACGCCCGTATAACCGCCCGCTGCCGCGCGGTGCTCCCGACCCGTCCCCTCCCGGAGGCGGGGGTGTTCCGGGGCCGGGGCGGTGCCGCGCCCGGCGGGGCCGGGAACAGCGGGGCGGGGAGCGGCGGGGCCTCGACGGCGGAGCAGGGCCGTGCCCCATGGCGCTGGCGGCGGTCCGTGCGCGGGTGCTACGCTGCTTGAGCCGCTCCTCGCTCGCTGTCCGGCGCTTCGGCGGCTGCGCTCATCTCCCCCCCGGCGGCTACGGCGCTTGGCAGGAGCGGGCGGCCCGCGACCCCGCCGCTTTTTGGGCGGATGCGGCGCGGGGGGCTCTGCGCTGGGACAGTCCCTTCCACACGGCCCGCGAGGCCGCCCCGGCCGGCGCCGGAGCCCGCTGGTTCCTGGGCGGCCGCCTCAACGTGTCGGGTAAGGATCCCGCGGCCGCGCATCCATACCCCGGCGCAGCTGGGGCCGCCCTGGCGGCTGCGGCCGTTTTCCGCCCGGTCTGTCCGAGCGCCCTCCGTGACGTTGGGCGCTCGAGCCTTTTTCTGGGGGACAAAACGAGGCGTCTGGGTCAGCGACAGCGTTGATGGCGGGTGGTGTTCAGTGCTGCGTGGAGTGAGTCTTGACGGCGTTGTGAAACAGTCGGAAATGAGAAAGTTGCGTTCCCGGGCGGACGCGGTCACCCAGCGCTGGGCTGAGGGGCTGCAGTGCACCGCCGACGACACGTTTCGTCAGGAGCCTCTCCTGAGAGACCCCGCTGCAGCTCATGCTGTGGTGTGAAGGGAACAGAAGGGGACGGTACGGGTCATGCTGCTGTCACTCTCAAAGAATGCTCCTGAAATACAAGGGACCAAAGCCAGCACCTACAAACAGTTAAATTTTTTCAAGACCTGCTGCTTTTCAACGGTTTCAACGGAAGGCTGAATGTGAAGGGAGCTGGAGGCTGGTCTCTTTTTTTTCCTCGCACCTCGCTTGATGGTGGGGTCTTTCCATAGGGATGTGTATTTGTATATATTTTTTAACTTCGTTCCCTAGGAGAGTGCTTGAGTGATTAGACTGTTGTTCAGTGGTGCAGAAAATTTAATATTGTCAGCCAACCACCTTGCTTTAGAACAAAAGAGCAAACACTGGGCAGGAGGAGTCCCACAGGGAGGGTTCCTGGCCGTGGATCCCAAAGGAGTGCAGGGGTTGGCACAGCCCTGCTCCCAGCACCCAGCAGTGGAAGGGAAGTGAGTTTTTAGCCAGACATCTTTTCAGTGATTCCTGTTGCAAGGAAGTTTTGGCTGAACACTGTGACTTTTGGGGATTTGCTGTTTCCTCTATAGGATGGGATCAGCACCTTATTCTGGATCCCACGTGAGTCGAGTCTGGGGATCATAAAGACATAGAACTGGTTGGGCTGGAAAAGACCTTAAAGCCCAGCCAGCTCCAACCCTTGTTATGAGCAGGGCTGCCCCTACCATAGCTTCTCTGGGCAGCTGTGCCAGGGCCTCACCACCCTCTGAATGAAAAATTTCCCCCTAATTAAATCTCACCTCTATTTACTTTAAAGCCACCTTCCCTTGCTCTATGACCACCTATGTAAAAACTCTGTTCCCCTCCTGTTTATAAACTCCCCTCAAGTACTAAAAGGCCTCAGTGTTGTCCCCCTGGAGGCTTCTCCAGGCTGACCAAGCCCAGCTTCCTCAGCCTGCCTTCACAGGAGAGATGTTCCAGCCCTCTGAGCATCTTTGTGTTGCTTCTCTGGACCTGTTCCAGAAGTTTCCCATCTTTCTTGTGCTGGGGGCCTCAGGCCTGAATGCAATACTTCAAATGGGGGCCTCATGATCTCTTGATTTGACTTGAGAAAACATGGCAGCACTGCAGGTTCCAGATTCAGAGCATCCTGCATTCCTGTCTCCAGGCATAGCTGGACTGCAGGTGGATACGTGTTCTTCTGCTTTGTACTTGGGGGACCTTGCAGTGAGAACTGGAGAAGTGTGAGATTCAGCCCTTCTGGGCTGAACTCCTGGCCTTCTGGCCAGGAAAAGACCCCAACAAGCTTTTGGACTCCCAAGCCTTTGTGTTCTCAGGAACACATCTCATCAAAATGGGATGTTTCTGTGTGCTTTTCCATGCATTGTCAAGGGGGTGAGGAAACGTCTGGAGAAACCATGAGAGGGTCGCAGCAGGAGGCAGGTCACAAAATTCTATTTTGCAAAGCAAGTGAAAGCACTTGTATGGTCAGGAAGGAAATAATAGCATTTGGCCCTGTTTCACCTGCCAGCTCTCACTGAGCAAAGAGCTACCGCTCTCACTGGGCTCAGCTGGGGCTTGCTACAACACAAACACTGAAAGCTCATAGTGCTGCTAACAGGTAGGAAATGCTGCTTGGGAAATGAATCCCTGTGAATGCATTTGACTGTAATGTGGTGCAGTACCTATGGGTATTGCTGCCATGGGAATGGAGGTGGGAATTGCTAAAGGTCTCAGAACAACCTGCAGCAGAGCTGATTTCCTATGAATACATGACAGAGGAAAGCAGTGTGTACGTGCTGAAGGCATTCCTGACGAGAGCTTTTGTCCTTCTGTGCTGTAAGTTGACATAAAGAATGATTTTATCTCCTTTGTTTCTTTGGTATTGCTGTAGGAATTTGTATTAAAAAGTAAAAGACTTCAAACAACTGAAGGGCTTCTTCTTTTTCATATTTTTGAGATAAGCATTTGTTCTTGTAGTGAAATGTGCCGAATTCTGACAGCAGTGTATCTTCCATTCCCCTTTGGGGGCTCATTTTCTCAATGCTGTAGATCAGCTGCGATCTCAGAACAGCAGAAGCAGACTCCTGGGCTGCAGTTTGCCTATACTTTACAAATGTTGACAGAACAATAGGCAGCTTTCATTGCACTTAGTTCATCTGGAAAAATAAAATCCTTTCCCACCAGTATTAATATCTCCAGGAAATATGCTCTGAAATGCTCAGCATTTTCTTCAGGGCTTTCTCTGAGTTGCACAGCAGTGTGCCTGAGTGGTTTTTAGTAATTGTCTCTTGAAATATCCTAACTGCCTTCATGAGAATATAATGAAGTACATAATTGTCACTTAAGCTTGAAATTAGTACTTTACAAGTCTAACCTGTAAACAGTGGGCATGTTGCTGCTGAACACACAGGCGAGTTTCCTAAGTGGGTTCTGTAGAAGTTTCCTTATGGTGGGTGCTGTCAGCTCACTCAAACATCTCTCATGTGGTTCAGAAGCCACACTGCACTTCATATGGTAGGTGGTGTAGCACACAGCTTGAGGTTTCCCAGAGAGGTTGTGGTTGCCTCCTCCTTGGAGACTTTCAAGGCAAGGCTGGCTCAGGCCCTGGGCAACCTGATCTAGCTGTACATGTTCCTGTTTGCTGCAGGGGAGTTGGACTAGATGACCCTTACAGGTCCCTTCCAACTCAAAGGATTCTATGATTCTTAAATGTGTATATGTCTGTACTTCATGAGTTTACACCAATTCCTAAAGTTTTAGATACTTTCAGTTAATGGAAAATCAGCTCTTTCAATTATAAATGTTTTGCCTAGTAGTGGTTTATAGAAAATTCAAACAATGCAGTGCTACAAATGGAAGCTGGGGAAGACAAGTCTGTGTGATTAATGCAGTGAATTGCTGCTCTGAGGAGGAAAACCATCAGAAGAGTTTCTTGTCTTCGTGCTTTGTTTAAACCTCTGTTTTCTTACAGTAAATTGCTTGGACCAACATGTTGAAAAGTCCCCAGACAGAGTGGCTTTGATATGGGAGAGAGATGAGCCTGGAACTGCAGTGCATGTCACATACAGGTACGGCACCTTCTCACGATGCTTTACAGTGCCTGGCAGTGTAATGGGATTGGGAGAAGAGTTGATTCTCTGAAACTGGACCTCTGTGAAACTCTGCATTCTTCCAGTATACTCCAGCATGTGGAACATGCAGCGAGAGCACTGCTGCCAGCTTGCTGTATCATGATGGGTTAGCTTATGAAAAAATGAGGCACATTCCCAGCTAGCAATGATACTCTTCCTTGGTTTCTTCTTGGAAGTGCTCCCTGTTCTTAGTGTCCTACATAGTGAATAAACTTCTGGGAGGCTGAGGGGTACAGAAGATGCATATTAGTGAAAGTTACTGAAAAATTCAGATTCAGATCTGACATCATCTTCTGTTTGTTCTGTTAACCAGATATAGATTCCCCGTCTCTGAGTGGGAGCTTTTAGAACAGAAAGACTGGTTCTTCTATTCCTTGGCTTTTGTCTCATTTTCATGTTTTATTTTTGCTCAGTAGAGAAGTTTTGTAAGCAGCTTTCAGTTTCAGAACAACAGCAAGTGTGTTGATGCAAAGAATGTCTTGTGTTGCTGGAGGGGATTTAAAGTTCTCTGTATTCCTCTTCCACATCCCCACTGCAGTTTAGAGTAATCTTGAGGCTGCTGTGAGTGGTATCGACTTGTAATTGCTGCTGTAGTTTGTAAAGTTTGCTGGAAAATGTCAGACTTCAAGCATATTTCTCTTCTCCCCCTACTGTGTGACCTGAATTAGGGGAAATACCTGCCTGCAAAAATGCCTTTTTCATCATCTGGCTCTACAGTCAGATGTTTTCTAGACTTGTGTGTTGCTCAGTGCCTATTTCAGGCAGCTAGATGTTTGATCTGCTGGATCAGAAAGCAGAAGCAACATACAAAGTCCCAGCATCTGATTCCTCTACGAGATACTCTGCAGTGTGTCAATAGTTGGGATTTGTGGAGCTTTTCAACTATAAATAGCTCCCGTTGTCTGTTTTCCCTTCATAATTTATCCAGAAAACATAATGCATTAGAGTGAAGAAGTTGGTCAGCAGAGAGAAACAGGTGTGCAAATAACTTACATTAATGCATCATACGACATGTTATAATCAACTGGGTAGCTTTCCTAAACATTTGAGTTTTGTTTTTGGCATTCTGGTTGTATGAAGTGAGATGGAATCTGGCGTTTCTCCTGGAGTGTGGGGTGGTGTATGTAATTGTACAGCTGTCTTCATGTCTCGTGTGCAAACAGGAATATACTGGGTAGGACTTGGGTGTGTTGTGTTGTGATTAACTTGGAAAAGTGGCCCATCAGATAGTAGAGCCTCATTCAAGGCAATTCCATTCTTAGGCTGTGCTGCTCCTTGAAATGTGCCGAGCTGCTCTAGATCTTCAAATGGTCTTTTCAGGATCTCCAGATGAATGAGGAACATTTTCTGAACAGCAACAGAACCATTTTTCTCTTGGCTCATGGCATTCAAAAAAATGAATTTGAAGGAAAGCATATTTTCAGCCTGTGGATTTGTGACTGCAGTGGCTTAAAGACAAGCATCCCACTTTTTGCAGTAACATTTTGATTTCAGTAGAAGTTTTTTGAAGGAAAGCATGTCAGAAAATGAGTTGCCACTGTGATGTCAATTCAGTAACCCTGAGTGAGCCTTCTGCGGCAAAGTGAGCTCTATACCTTAGCCCCAGCATAAAAAGGAAACTAAAGGAATGCTAGATATCAGTAGTTCCCAAGTGCTCACATCTGTAGCAGAGAAATTATAGCCCTTTTGTTAGGATTTGGATGCACTATTAATGGGAGAACAGCCCTGAAGTCATGCATGGGGAAGGTAAAGACTTTAATTCGGCCTGTCTTATACACTGGCTTTGGGGAAGGTCTCAGAATCTCAGGAAGGAGGTGCCCAGGACTAAGTGTTGCAAAGTACAAGGCTCTAGTTTGTTGTCACCTGCTTTGCAAAGCTCGTTTTTATGAGCTTCTCCTCCTTATAGATACACCTGGAGAGGCCTGAGGAAAAGTGCAGCTCCTTGCATGGATGCTCTTCCTTCTCTGTGGATCTTGCAGGGGCAAAAAAACAACTGAGTGTTGGCCCTGTTCCCAGCACAGGCAGTGAAGAAAGCAAGCTGTTGTTCAGGAAAATGGCATGAACAGGCTTCCTCCTCTGCAGTTAAGGGAAAGGCCTACATGAGCCAGGCTTTCTACATGCATTGGTGAGAAATGCAGCTAGGCTTCAGGGTGCTGTCCTAGCTCACTCATTATAAGAAGGAATAAAGCTGTGTTGTCCCTGTACATCCCCACTAACTGCCTTACACTCAATGAGCAAAGAGCTCAAAGACTTGCGGCTGTGCTGTGAGTCACCGTACATCTTTATGCATGGTTGTTGGTAAGGTGGGTTGTGTTTATGGAACTGAGTTTAAGGGCTCTTTGCTACAACTGGAATTCAAACATATCCTTATTGGCAAAGATACACAAAGCCTTGGGTAAAACATTGTAGTTTTATTGAAATGGTGATTGTGATTAATCCATATCTTCTGTTTAAAGCCTCTGCTATAAAACTGAATGACTCCTTTGGAGTGCCCTTCTGACTCCCTGTCATTTGCCAAACGTATACCAGAGTGGCCCCAGAGGGCAAGCCTAACCTGCTGGAGGGCTCCTGGCTCCCAGAGCAGCCTCAACACCTCTCTCCGGCAGCAAGGAGTCTCAGCTAGCAGATTTCACCAACCACCGCCAGTGCTTGACGCATCCCAGATGCTGGAGATGTGATTAAGTGGAATGAGAGTAGCAAGCTGCTTAGGTCACTGGCTCACACCATTATTGTAAATCATCTTTTTCCACTGGTGAGTTTTGCCCTGTCACTCTGGCTGTTGCAACTCATCTTTTTTTTTCCTCTCTGGGTTTCATTTTCTACCCAGTTGGAATCCATATAAGTTTCAGGTTCTGAATGGGAAGGTGGCAGATGTTTTTTACAGCTTCATGCCAACAGGGCACGTGTTTCTCCTGAGGGTGGTGGCTGCAGTCAGCAAACTGGAGACAAATCATGCCCTTTTTTATCAAGTGGTCTGGCTAACTAACCATAAATGTATTGGTAGGACGCTGCAAAGTAACACTTAACCCACAGCATTGTGCTGCTGTGAGCAGAGAGCTGAACTGATTGGTGAAGGGTCCAACCTAGCTGGGAGTGTTTTGTCCTGCTCTGGGGATGTTATCAGCGCCCAGGAGCTTTGAAACCTTGCAGAGAAGTTCCTGAAGGCACTGCTGAGACTGCGTTTTAAAGTGCACTATATTATCAAGTGAATTGTTAAAGCAGGCAGAGTTCACTGCTGGAGCTGCTAGGTCATAGCCCCTGCAAGCTAAGAGCTGGCAATGTTAAAAGACAGCAGCTGAAGCTATTCCAGGCCTCTCCCTCTCTGACGTGTTTTTATCTCTCCTATCTTTCTTATTTGCCACACATTGTAGCCACCTGTGAGCAAGTGTTCCCCAGCAGTACAAAATCCTAAATTATAAGCCGAAAGAGAGAACTAATGAGGTAAATATCCTGCTAATTTGTTAAATACCTATATCATCAGATCATAAATTATTAAGCTGTTCAAGGCAGTGCAGTGAGTTATGGAGGAACTGTACTGGTGTGCAGAGAGAGATTTGCAGAGTTGGAGTGAGGGCACAGTTGTCTGAGCAAGATTTGGCATTATGAGAATGGATATTTCCAAAGGCAGCTATGGAAAGACGAGGGCAGCACTATGCATTAGCCAGTCTGTTCCCACAAAGAGTTGCAGGCTGGGTCTCAACAGAAGGGTTCTTATTTACAAAAGAGTTCACTCTGGTGCCAAAAATGTTGTAGGCGGAGGAAATGTTTGAAAAAGAATCATAGAATGGTTTGTGTTGGAAGGGACCTTTAAGACCACCTCACTCCAACTCCTGCTATAGGCAGGGACACCTCCCTCTGACCAGGCTGCTCACAGCCCCATCCAGCCTGGCCTTGAATGCATCCAGGGAGGAGCATCCACAGCCTCTGGGCAACCTGTGCCAGGGTCTTACCACCCTCACAGTAAAGGATTTCTTCCTAGTATCTAGTTTAAACCTACCTTCTTCCAGTTTAAAATCATTTCCCTTCATGTTCTCACTACCTGCCCTTATGAAAAGTCCTTCCCAGGCTTTCCTGTAGGCCCCTTCAGGTATTGGAAGGCCGCTATAAGGTATCCCTGCAGCCTTCCTTCTCCAGACAGAAGAGCCCCAGCTCTCTCAGCCTGTCCTCATAGGGGAGGTGCTCCAGCCTTTTGATCATCTTCCTGTCTCCTCTGGACCCACTCCAACAACTGCACGTCTTTCTTGTGTTGGGGCCCCAGAACTGGACACAGTACTCCAGGTGGGGTCTCACAAGAGCAGAGCAGAGAGGCAGAATCACCTCCCTTGACCTACCAGTCACACTTCCTTTGATGCATCCCAGGATATGGTTGGCACTGTGGGCTGCTAGTGCACATTGGCAACTCATGTTCAAATATAGAATGTGAAGTAGGGAGAGGAAAGCCAAAGCTGAGGTGCCAGAAATGAGGGTCTCAGGTACTTTTCAACATGCGAGAAGGAGGAATGATTGAATGCCTTCATTAGCTACATTCCAGCTATGCCTTTAATAGGCGCCGATGTGGGGGTCCCTGAATCAGAGATGAAGTGGTTGAAACTGTATTAGAGGTTACAGTGAGGATGGTGGTTGGAAGGCATGTGGGTATTACCAGGCAATGTAGTGTGGGAGGTGTTTCTCATTGGCAGCAAACTGTTTCGTTTCTTCCCAGTATTTCTTCAGCTTTCCAGGTTGAGCTTTCAGGTGAACTTTTGGTGGAAAAATAAATATGTGTTTTTCACTGTTTACCAAAAAGTGAGGAATATGGAGCATTAAACCGAGGTGCTGTTCACAGAAATTGAGTGAGCAGTGAGTACATTTGTGTATTATCAAATGTCAGCATCTTTGGCACCATGATCATGAGGTATAGAGGCAGCTTTGAACTCAGCTGTCCCAAAGTAATTCGTACAGAGCAATAACAAGGAGGTGAGATGAGACTGTTGGGATGAGAGGTGACCAGATCTCCTTTTAAAACTAAAAGCTGAATCTATTTGGTGCATTTGACCTTAGTTTACTTCAAACTATAGTTCCATGTAATAAATTGGTGACTCAAGAAGTACTCAACCCAGCCTTGGGACTGAGAAGCCAGAGAACGTGGCTTGTGCTAGATCTATTAACTATTAACTTAAAAAGGCATTGTCAAAGCCCATATACAGCGTTGGCTATATTAAGAAGATATCTCAAATTATAGAATCACTGAATGGTTTGTGTTGGAACAGACTTTCAAGCCCACCCATTCCCAATCCCCAGCCATGGGCAGGGCTGCTCCCAACCAGCTCAGTTTGCCCAGGGCCCCATCCAACCTGGCCTTGAATGCCTCCCGGGATGGGGCACCACAGTTTCTCTGGACAACCTGTTCTAGTGTCCTACTGCCCTCTGAACAAGCATCTAATATCCTAAACCATCTCACCTAATCTAACCTAAATGTCCTAGCATCTAACCTAAATCTTCCCTCTTTTAGTTTAAAGCCATTGCCCCCTTGTTCTATCGACCATGTAAGAAGTCAGTCTCCCTCCTGTTTATAAGCTCCCTGTAAGTACTGGAATGCCACATTGAGGACTCCTCAGAGCCTTCTCTTCTCCAGGGTAATCCAGCAGGGAGGCTGCTTTCCAAAGAAGCTCTTGATGCAATATTTTGGACATAAAAAGAACTAGCTTTCTTTGTTTGGAAAGCCACGGGGCTGTTTTGCTGTACTGAAAGATACTATCAGGTTTCTTGGAAAAATGTTTCTACCAGGCAGGCATCTCTAAAATGTGCCAGAGGACTGCCATGTGTCTGTAGTGAAGGGTTTCTACTGGAGTCTTTGTTCCAGACATTGAGCAATGGGCTTTGGAAATACAGGCACTACTGCATATGGGGAGGGATGTGTGAGAAATGTAGTGTAGCATTCTCCAAGCAGGGATATCATGAAGATCAGAGAGGAGTGCTGCATCTGTTAGGTGAAGCAGAGCTTCTGGCCTGAGCAGTGATCTGCTGGTGATGCTGGAGGGCCAGTCTTGCGATCACTGTGCTGAGAAGAGATGATGTGACAGCTGAGGAGCAAAATGTGTTGAGTCTCCTGAAGAGAACAGTGTAAACACTGAAAATCTTGTCTGTGGACGTAAGGTATCCTTATACACAGAGAGCCGAGAATTTGTTCTTAGAATAATTGAAACAGTAAGTCTGATTGTATTAGCCCAGATTTAATTACTTCAGAGAAAGATAAGAGATGCTATGTGTTACCCTGAAACCACTTTTGCTCAGCTCCAGGTCTGTGTTTCTGCTGCTGATCATTGAGTTTGTTCCCAGCACTTCCAGCCTGCGCTCTGGCTTTTGCCACCCCATGCTTATCACATCAAATGTGCCCACTTCTCAAGGTCTTATACCATACCAGCCCTCTATTTCTCTGTATTAGTGTCATAAAACCATAAAAAGATAAAGAAACATAAATAAGTCATAGTTGCTTGGTAAAATAGAAGAATTGCTCTCAGCTAATTCATGTGAAGCAAGGCTGCCAGAGCAAACCTGGCAAGCTTAATTCCTGAGGTCTTGCAAACTGTGGGTCAGGAGGAGAGCACCTCTGCAGCGGCATGATCATTGCTGAGGGAGTTCTGTGCAACCCAGCCTCTTCCTGCTCTCACATCCTGCTGGCACATGCTCTGCAGAACTCTTGTGCATGTGCTTACAGCCAGCATTGCATCTTTTGCACCTTGAGCATGTGTGTCACTGAGTTAAGACAGAATTTCCCTCTGTTTTTGACTCATCTCTGTAGAGGCAAAGTAAAACCAGAGTCATTACAGATCTGTTTTACAGTTTACTGTTTTACTGTTGCTTCCCAGTTTTGTATGTCATGTCTGGCTGCATTTTTGCGACATTCATATTCAGCAGCTGTTTACCTTTACACCTGCACTACAAGAAATAGGTTAAATTTGTCCACATTTTTAGGTGAAAAATGCATTTTCCTTTTCTGAGAGCAAGTTCAGAATGCCCTCCATTTGTCATTATTTTCACCTTCCCTGCTCATGTTCATTAATGCATCTTCCATCTCCTGACCTGTTGTCCGTGCTTTGTCTTAAAAGCTCCCTTTCTTGTTACATGTCCTGTGTAAGCAGCTGCCTCAGCTCCTGGCTCCAACTGGTTGCTGATTCCCCTCTCTTAGCTCACACTGATGCTTTATCAACCATAGTGCCTGTATATGGAGAGTCCAGTATATGTAAATCTGCTGCCCTTGCTCTTTATGATCAGCTCATGCAGAGGAGCAGTAGACATTGTGCATTAACTGACTTTACAGTTTCTCGGCTTTCTCTGCTCAGAGAGGCTGAGTACTTCCTTCTGTTGCAGCACATTTCCTTCTTCCAGCTGTTTGCTCTTTTCAGCCGCTCCCTACTGCACCTAGGCCTGTTCAGGCAGCTGGCCCTCTGTGGGGCCCTCTGTTTGCCCAGCTTCTTGGTCAGCTTCCTGCGTCTCTCCTGTCTGCTCTGTGCAGAGAACTGAAATTCTTCTGAGAGCACTGCTTGGGATGTTGCTGTGCTTGCTTACCTCACACTTTGAAGAAGTAGCACACTCTGTTCCGAGCTTTCTGACTACCTCTGTCCATGCCACTGTCCTGCCACTGGTGGCAAAGGCTGAGCCTCTTTAGAGTAGAAGCTTTCACTCTAGGACTGTGTTTGCTCTATCCTTCATTCATACCACATAAGATCATAGAATTGTTTGGGTTGGAAGGCATCTTCATCTTTGTCATCTAGTCCAACTCCTCTGCAGTGAACAGGGGCGTGTAGCAGAAGCTAAGCAAGGATACCCTGTTTTGCACTGCACCATAGTCTCCAAGGGGACAGTTTCTAGCTCTGTTCAGCAGCTGGTGTGTGTTTTGGTTACATGTCCCGTGCTTCCAACAGGGCCATAAAGTTTGAGTGGGAAGCCACTCCTTTCTTGTGTGCGGGCTGGCCATTCTGGATGGCATTGCCACTGCTTTTCTGCCAAAGGTGGGGCAGTGCTGGATGTCAGAATTGCTCTTGGCCTTGTATGTAATGGAGTAATGTCAGTGCCAACTTGGGTAGCAGCAGCATGTGAAGAGGATAAAGGCAAAGGTTTTTTCCTGCTCAGTTCAGTTCTCTGGAAAAAGATGGGTGTCTTCCACCCAATTCTGCAGGGCACTGTCCATGCAGGGTGCTTGTTCCATCTTGAAATTTGCCTAGGATGAGTGCTGGAAAAGTGTAACCTGCTCACATTTAGTAATTGCCTGCCCTTGTAGAGGAAAAAGTGCATGAAGCAATGAGGAATTCCAGGATAGGATTCTTGGCACAGCATTTCTGCTAACTCCCATTGTTGAGCTGGAGGTAAAGTCAGGATTGCTGCTGTAGGAGCCAGAAGACACAACTGATGTTCTGGGATTTGCTTCTGTGATGGAGGTCTTGGCTTTGCTGTCTCTCTGCCTTTGTGCCCAATTCCTTCATGTGTTGCACTTCCAGAGGAGCAAAGAAAATCATGACCTTCCTTTGTACCTTTCAGAGCAGAAAGGATGACGCAAAACAGATAGATGTGGGGATAAGCACTTGACCTTTATTGTCTATCAGCATGTTCATACACTTTCATTACCCAAATGTTACATTTGGGTTAATAATTAAAAAATAAAAAGAGTTTCTGCTGTCGTGATCACCAGGCCCTGAATGAGCAAGTGAACCCAGAGCTCTTTGGTGTTTCTGTTCATGAGAAAGAGGCTGCAGCTCTGAAAGCACTTCTCCATGTTCCGTTACAGATAAGTGCTTTTTATTTTGCTTTCTCACAATTTCCTGTCTGGGGCTTATTGACTTCCTGCTCCCTGCAGCGGAAGTAGATCGGTTCATGAACTTAGTAAAAGAAAGTAGAATAAATGCAGCTTAGCAGGCTGCGTCCTTAGGTAGTTAGTAGGGCTGTGCATGGTCGTGAAGCACTTGGAAAGAGATACTAAATGTGGTACTTCAGAGTTACGTTGATCTCTAGTTGTAAAAGATGAGGATGAAACTCAGGGTAAAGCCACTCCATATCACTTTTCTGTAGGGTTACAGTCTCTCTGTTGTGGCAGCTGTTGCTAACTGCCAGAGATCAGGTACTGCGAGCTGTGAACCCTAACACTGAGCATGCCTGCCACCTCTCTGAGATACTGTGCTTCAGGAGGGATCTATTTATGGAATGCTACAAGAATAGTCTTAAAATAAATAACACAAAGTGCTGTGGCTGAGATTCAAGGCTCATTTTCCTCATCCTCTGAAGTACAATTGTGGGTAGTATCTCTTCAGCTATCAGTGTATCTGTCTTTGTACTTCATTTATGGCTGTGCTGCTTCATTGCCCCTGCAATGCAAATGCAAAAAACTACTTTTATCCTTAAGTAGTCTCAGCCTTTGTTTTTGTTAATGACACTTCCAAGGTTGATCTCTTGGACTGTGCCCATTTCCTACATGCATTGATTTTAAAAAGGAAACAATTTTTGACTGACCAGAACAATAGTTTATTTTATTTCCAGCTTAGCCACCAGCTGAAAACTGTTTGTTTGCTTGCTTGTTTTTCACAGCTATGACCAGTTCTGGAGGATAAGGATACATTGGGAGGTTTATGCTTTGCTGTTTACTTGGGTATGATGACCCCCAAATACATTTACTCGCTACAGTTTTTACAGTCCCTAGTGGAAAAGCTTGCAGACTCCCAAGCATCTGCAGGTGACAGGCTGTAGACAGTTGTGCTCAGGAGTAGAAGCTCTTTCTCTCCTCTGAGCCTTATTGCTCAGTGAATTCCTAGACCCAGAAGACAGCTTTTCCTGGTATGCTTTGGGATTCTTCTTCTTGGAGCTGGTAGCTGGCACCAGGCAGTGCTCCTCACCTAGCACTGCACCTTGCTCCTCCCTGGCTTCTGGGGGTACTGCTGTTAACACACGCAGAGCTGTTCAGTTCATGACAGTGGCTGCAGGTAAGCCTGCAATTGTGTTGTCCTCCATGCAGACATCAGATGAAATGCACAAGCAATTTCTTGTCCACAAACTGCGTTTTTGTTGCACAGAGGAATGTCTCTGCTGTTAAGTTAGTGGGCCGCAGTGGCAAGCACTGAATTGAGCCTTTGTTCCTGTTCTCAGTGTTCTGAGTTCCTTTTTGTGAGAAGCCACCGTGGTTTTACTCTTGAGAGGGCAGTATCCAAGCTCTGCTAGGCAGTTCCGCTTGGTGGTATGATGGGGTGAGACAGCAAACTGAAGAATTCAAATCACTGACAATACTGCTCTGACGAGTCTTGTGAAATCTACCACATTAAGGCTTATCTCAGGACTTAATTTCACTTTTCTTTTTCTTCCTTAGGTGTGTAAAAGCATTGTTTACCCTTGTGGTTTAAAAGCTATGTGCTATGAAGCAATTTCTGTGAGTTCCTTCACATAAAGTAAACAGTGCTGGGAATCTTTTGACAACATTTTCCATTTTGTCTTGCATTTATGTCAGCAGTGCAGTACAAAAATGGTTTTAGGGTGCATCCAAAGGAGGGCTGCAAGGATGGAGAAAGGTCTGTAGACAAGGTGTGTGATGAGCGCAGAAGCCTCTGGGGTTGCTCAGCCTTGAGCAGAGGAGCTGAGGGAGGCCTCATGGCGGCTGCAGCAAAGGTTCTGCCCAGAGGGCGGTGGGCACGGCACCACTGCTGGAGTTCCACTGTCTTCTTTCCCCAAGGACTGGAAAAATCTGGCTCCAACCAGACCGCAGGCTACTTCAAGGTGCAGAGGTTGGCATGCCTGGTAGCGCAGAGGTGAAATATCCAGAGGCACAACACCTCTCTTAGCTCAAGTTCATCCTTTTTTTGTCTGCCTGTATAAAACAGGTTGTGCAGTCGTGACAACATTGCTTCTGTGCTGCAGGGAACTTCTGGACCTGACCTGCCGTCTTGCCAACACCCTGAAGAAATATGGGATACAGAAAGGAGACAAGGTTGCCATCTATATGTCCGCGTCTCCCCTGTCTGTGGCAGCCATGCTGGCTTGTGCCAGGATTGGTGCTGTTCACACCGTGGTCTTCGCAGGATTCAGTGCAGAGTCCTTAGCTGGAAGGATCATGGACTGTAAGTAGCTGCAGACCAAGGGGAACAAACCCCTTTGGTGCTGACACCCTCCAAAGCGTACTTTTGTCCAAATTTCATGTTTTCTTGGCAGAAAAGAACAGGTTCTTTCTTAGCTGGCTGGATAGTTTGTTTTCCTTTGCAAAGTACTGTGAAGAGCCTTTTCCTTAGTGGCAATGTCATTTGGCTTTACTTTATAATATAATACTTTATAAATTGCTTAACATTCAGTCTGCTCTGGGTTACTTCCAGACAACGGTGAACCTGGTGGCAAAACCAGAGCTTAGGAATGTGCCCTGATTTGTTCTTTTGAAGCGTAGTTGAAGTGCTTCTCTGATCCCTGTGCAGAGTGCTTGCTCTGCAGTCCAGATTGTGATACTGTGATTTATGTACAGCAAAGAAATGTTGGCAGTCTGCTCCCACTCCTCTAGACGTTATACTGACGCAAAGAGCTGTTCTGAACCCAAAGCAGTTGTAGTGTGATTAAAAGGAATGCTGAAAATACAGCAGAAGAACAAAATTGCAAGTGGTTCATGTTCTAGCAGTTACATTAGCTTATTTATGACTAAACAGCCATTTTCATGGTTTTTTTATTGTTTGTTTGTTTTTTTAATTTATAGCAAATCTACTCAGAGTAAGCATGTTTTGATTATCCCTCACTTTTGGCCACCTATATGGAGACAGTAGACTAAAGAACCACTTTTCTGTACCTTTCTATGGAGCTCTGTAATTAATGTAGTGTGACAGAGTTTGAAGCAGTCTGTCCGGGTGCTGCTGTGTGCTGTGTCTTCTAAGAGGTTTCCCAACAAGATACAGGTGGGTTTCAGAAAGCTGCAGGAGGATAACGCCTTTGAGAAGGTGCTGAGTATAGTGCTGTTCAATTTGGAACAGACAGTTATATGCAACCCTAAAGAGAAGATGGCAAAGGGATAAGGGACATGGCTGCTCACTAAGGCCCACTGGAGTTGTTGGAAGCTTTGCACTGGTTTTAGCCTACAGAAGCTGTGAGCGTTTTTAATGTATGTAACTGGGAAGGATGTTGACTCTTGACAAGTAGAAACTGATGCATTTAAGTTAGACTGAATGATACTTAGCCAAGTGTTTGGAAGGACTTTCTCATACTCATAGCAGACATTGGAGGCCTTGCTTTGGGGTGGAGAGGATGGGCTAAATAAGCTCTGGAGATTCCTGCTACACCTACTCTATGTGTGCCAGGTTTTAATGTGCTTTTATCAGTCACTGGTTTTGATTCATGTAAATTCTGAGTACATATTGAATACATCATCCCCCAAACTAATGATATCTGATTAATGAAAATTAATCTGTTCACCATGTACAGACTGGAAAACAGGTGATGTGTCTGCTGTTTCTCTCTCTTTTTAGCTGAATGCAAAGCAGTTATCACCTACAATCAGGGAGTCAGGGGAGGCAGAATCATAGAGCTGAAGATGACGGTGGATGAAGCTGTAAAGAACTGCCCAAGTGTCAAGCATGTCTTTGTGGCACAGAGGACAGATAACAAAACCCAGATGGGTGACCTTGACGTTCCTCTTGAAGAAGTATGTGGATGCTGGTAAACTTTACCCATTTCCCTGCTGTTTCTTCATGTGATGTTTACTCTCCTGCCTTTATGCTGCCTCTGGAGCAGGTTTTGAGTGTGTGTTGCTCTTCCTGTGCATCTTATTGGCCTAATGGTACAGTATGTTATAGTGACAGCATCTGTATATCCCAGTACCTACCTGTATGCTTGCCCACTGGCACTCTGGTTAACTCCTCTTGGGTCTGGGTGTTGACTAGATCATCTTTTTCTCCATTTGTGCCTTTTGGATCTGAGTTCTGCAGACATAAAGGAGATGTCCCTTATAGCGTCTAGATCCTCATCCTTGAATAGCATGAAGATTATTCATCCTAAAATTACAGTCTACAGGGACTGTGAGTTGAAGCAGAACCATTTCAGCATTTTTTAAAATCGTGCTTTAATTTAATTTAATTTAATTTAATTTAATTTAAGGAATGAGTGCTTCCTGAGGGCTGGAGTGTGCTGATACCACTGCTGCTATTGTTATTTTGTGTTTTGTGAGCTCTCATATGTGCTTTCAGACTGTTGAAAGACAGTGCAGAAATAATCAAGTTCCTGGGAGCACTTAATACAGCCAATGGAGAGTGTTAGGATTACCCCATGATGGAGAGGCAGTCATGGCTTGTGTATATTTACAGCCTGTGCTGTAGAAGAAAGAAAGAAGAAGACAGTGGTCATTTTAATGTGTTCAGCTGCCACACATGAGATTGCACAACCTAATGCAGATACAGTTTTATCAATTCGCCAGCAGCTGTAACCAAAAAGCACTCATCAGTAATACCTGGAAACCACCCTTCTGAGCCAAGATAATTGCTCGGAGGTTGCTGTGCTGGTGAGAGGAGATAGGAGCAACTATTAGGGTAAGTTAAAAAGATAGGGCAGGTTTTATTCAGAAATTGTCTTACTCTTTACTCAACAAAGCACATTTGAATGTTTTTCCTCAGTCTGCAAACAGCCTGAAGTGATTTTGTGACTTAAGAACTGATCTCAGATTATTGTCAGTTGTAGGATTAACTCTGAAACATAGCAAGAATGCAGCTGTTAATTAATGCTGTTAACTATCATCACTGATTGTTACAGCAGTCTTGCGAGCCGTTGTGCTTATCTTCCCACATCATAGATACTTTCTATTCAGTCCTATCTCACTTCCCTGCTCACCAGCAGAATCCCAGTTGTCCCTCTGTATTGCAATTTCATGTTCTCTCAAACCTCTTAGAAAGAGTGAGACTTGAGTGATGGGGATGGAGAGGATTGTAAGATGGGAGAAAACAGGGATGCCATGCTAACAGACTCTGATTTAATTGATTCATGTTATCCACTGGCTTAAGTGAACTACAGCTACTATGCAATAGCTTACTGCACAATTTAAGTTCATGTTTTAATGGAGCTTATGCAAACACCACCGTAGTTTCAGAAATTGGCAAGTCAGCCTAAGTTTAGTGCTGACTGTGAATACCTGGGAAGTACTGAAAGTCAGCAGATAAGAATTATGTCTGACCTTATCAGTTCTCATTTTATTTAGCTCTACTTGTCAGACACTTGTAAACATTTGGACCCAGATTGGTAGTGTTCACTTGTAAGTAGTTTGTTTGCAGTATGTACTTAAAAAAAGATAGTGCCTAAAAAGCCCTTCAAAGAGCAACAATAATCCTTATAGGGGTCATCATTCAGCTAAGACAGCATAGAGCCTGAGAGAAGCAAGCCAGCTCTGCCTTTTTATAGCTACTTGTTGAGCATCTGCAGTGCACAGTCATTACCACAAGTTTGTGAACAGCAGGAAAAATGGTCAACCTCCTCATGAAAAATTTACAATTTGGGCAAACTGTTCTGTAGACAAATCATGTTTTTCAGAGTGCATTTGTGTGGTTCACTCTGCTCTGGAAGAAAAGCCTTCTCTGGTGCATTTTATACATGAAAGCTTTCTTATGATGGGATTATACTTTCAATTCACAGCTTGATTCTAGCATCATTGATGAAATACGTAAGTGCTGTTATTAGTTAAGGACTCCTTGTCTCTTCAGATGGAGAGAGTGAATATAAAGCTCAGAAGCAGCACTGAGCAAACATCCAGAAGGCATTCACATATCCTGTCTAAACTTTTCACTGTCTGTTTTGGTGTGAAGATATTTCCCAGAGTTCTGCTTGGTTCTTTTCACAGTACAGTTCTGTGCCAGACCTTAGCAACTTATGTTCTGGTCCTGATATGCTTTCATGCAGTGTCTAAATGCTGATGAGAAGCAACATCTTTTGTAAGTTCTTTGAATGGGGCTTGAGCATTCTGGCTGCTTACTGTTGAGCTCTGTTTTGGACGTTGGCCATCCACAAGCTGCATTTACCACAAGCCTCTCTTTCAAAGCACAGTATTTCCCCTTCCCCTTCTTCCGTTGGACTGAGCACACCAGCTCATCCAAAAATTTGCTGTGAACTGGTAGAACACCACGACCTTTTCTCTAGTGTTTCTGACACTAGGGTGAAGAGAGGAACTAGGTTCTTAGCCACCTGACCAGTGGTCTATAAAGAAAACAACAGCAGGAGGGTAAAACACTGTCCTTCTCATGAGTAGCAGTAATTTGAATTTCGGGATCAAATTAACAGGACTGCCAGCCTCTCCTGTGGCTGAGGAAGAGAAGTGAGCACGCAACTTAACTGCAGTTTTAAAGGGATAAGTTCCTCAACAGTATCCAGCCTTGCTGCAGCTGCTGTGTGGCTCATAGTTACAGTCAAGCTTAGCTTTTTTTTCTACCAGCAAATTACAAAGTCTTGGAATGCAAGCTATTACCTACCTTTTTTTTTTCCTTCTTTTCTGCAATGTTGTGTTATCTGGCCAGTTCCTCATGACTTCTGAGCCTGGCAGAGGTATAGGTGGAGAGGCGGGGTGCTATATGTGCACAGGAGCCTTTCCACAAGGTAAGCAACTATAACCTATGATATGAGGGGAAAGCAGCAGAGGTGGTTCTTATCTCTAGACGCTACTGACGTGCTTACGGATGGAGTATGAATTGGTTTCCTATAACCAAAGCTTTTCTCTCATCACCACCTTTTCTTCTTAGGAGATGGCCAAGGCGGCTTCTGTATGCACTCCAGAAAGCATGGACAGTGAAGACATGCTTTTCATGCTGTATACCTCAGGCAGCACAGGGAAACCCAAAGGAATCGTTCACACCCAGGCTGGATATCTGCTGTATGCTGCTCTCACGCATAAGGTAACTCACAGGAATCCTCTAGAGGAGGTTCACTTACCTTCTGATGATATTAATGATAGGGACTTTGAGTGGTAGGGATCACTGTGTTCTGTGTGTGCCACCTAATTGACTTATGGAGTGTAACCAAATTGGAATGTTCTGAGAATGTGTAAGTTACATTTTGGGATTTGTTGCTGGGGAACATAATACTGTGAGAACTAGAGCCTGCACTGTATTAATGTCTTAAGCCCATACTTAGAGACATTAAAGTGATGCAGTTGAGGAGATTCAGGTAGATACTTCATTGGCATTGGTAATGTGACTACTGCTGTAACATTTTATAGTGGAGTATTGGCCTTTTCCAGAAGAGAGGCTCTGGATTCTTAAAAACCTCTTGCATAGCATATATAGTCTGAAGATCAAAAATTGCATTCATGTCCTATGGTTAAGCCTTGGCACTGATTTTTATTGTAATCTAAGCTAAATATTTTAACAGTTGAAAGCAAAATCATGAAAAGTATCTTTCTCATGAAAAAAAAACCAACCCAAAAAGGAACTGCTTCATGCAGCTTGTGATCTGAGCTCTACGTATGAAAAGTCAACAATAAAATGGAGATGGGATTTGTGTGAAAGTTCTCCATCTGACTTCAGTGATATCACCCTATTTGTAATCACATACAATTCTTTCAAAGCTTTTCTTTCTTTCATCTGATTTTTAGAAAGATTTGAAAGATTTGAATGTAAAGATCTAAAAATCTAAAGATTTTAGGAAGATTCGAATGTAAAAGTTCTCTGCAATCAGAGTATTTGCAATGTCAGCTTTTCTGAGTGACTGTAATTGCCAAAGCATCTATTTCTACATTAGTCCAGAAGGTAGATCCTGCACACTGGTGCAGGGAAGCATTGTATGCAGCTGCAGCCTTCTTAGAGCTGCTTTGGAGCCTGATGGAGAAAAGTACTTGCAAAGTTAAGGTGAGAATTAGCTCTCCTAAGTAGAGAGATCAGATAATCTGTGCAACATGTGTGCAAAAAGCACAGTGACAGTCATGCTGCATGTTTGTGGGTTTTGTTGTGTGGTTTATTTTTTGAGTTTCTGGTCCTCTTTCTTTGATTTAAACTGTAAAACTGACTCTGCTTTATGAGTCAGGACCTCTTCACTATGTGGTAGAGGAATTGGATTTATAGAGAGAAGCATTTTCTGAAGGCAAAACAAAATAACACGTTCTCCTAGGTTTTTATTTGAAGTAGGCGAGCAGGGAGAAGGAAGCATCTGGAAAGCAGTGCACTGATAAAGGTGCTGAGCAGCTAAGAGCGTTTCTCAGGAAATGTTTCATGTATGTGTATCAGTTTCTCCAGCTCTCTTATGGAAAAATGTTCATATTCATGAGGGGTCTAAACTTCTGAGGCCTGCAGTCTCCCTGCTGTTTAGGATCTGCTCTCCCATGTGAGCTGTCTGCAGTGAGCAACTGCAGGTATCCAGAGCTCTGGGCTTTGGTTGTAGGTTTCTATTTGGAAACAGTCACATTCCTTATTCCCTGTGTGTTGGAAACAATCAGGAGGCTGAAGCCCTGGTCCCTCTGGCTTGTTTCCTCACATTGGGCCGGCCTTGTGCTGCTGTGTCTGTATGAGTGGCACGACTCACCCTGCTAGCTCTCTTGCTCCTTCTTGTGTGCATCCCATCCAGCACCTTACTCTTCAGCTCTATGTACCTGCCGACAGGAAATCAGTTGGCCCTACATTTATCTTTGCAGTATGTGTTTGACTACCAGCAAGGCGATGTCTTCGGCTGTGTGGCTGACATTGGCTGGATCACAGGACACAGCTATGTTGTGTATGGACCACTTTGCAATGGAGGCACCACGGTGCTGTTTGAAAGCACACCAGTGTACCCTGACCCAGGTAAGGAAGTGACGGGCAAACAGTTGGCTAGATGTGGCAGTGTGACAAGACAAAAGGAGGTTAGAAACTTGTCAGGTGTAACCTGTCTGCTCAGGGGAGGTAAAAGCTCAATTTCTTTGAAACAGATATGTATAAAGTTCAGGAACATGCAATGTTGAAAAAAATATATGAAATCTTGCCATTGTTTTTGCTCTGTGCTCACAGTATTCTCAGCCTCAGCTTTGACTGTTAAGCTTCATGTTGAGCTGTTGTGGTGGAATGTCAGTGTTGATATGTTTGTGATCTTGCAGGCCGTTACTGGGAAATGGTACAGAGGCTGAAAATAAATCAGTTTTATGGAGCACCTACAGCTATACGCTTGTTGCTGAATTATGGAGACAAGTGGGTGAAGAAATACGACAGATCATCCCTGAAGACCCTGGGATCAGGTAGGGAGCATAAAATTTTCCTGTGATGAAGATAGAGGGTTCTAGCTGATGAAAGTGAAGATACTAGAAGAATATGGTTATGAATAGCTGATAAAGCCATCTGGCTTTTCAGTTATTGTCTCAGCAGAAAGGGAAACAAACTGAATTTGGAGACACTGACCCTACATGATTGTCCCTTTCCTAGGTCATGTTGCAGGTTCGAATTCTTTGTATTGTATTCTTTGCAGAAAAGGTTTATCCACTGGTAAATTAACTTTACTGGCTTAGGTGACCCAAGAAATATTTTACTGCTTTTAGGATTTTAGGAGTTCTTATACATGAGTTGCTTTGATTAATTACTTTCTGTGATACTTACTGCTTGCCTTCTGGTCTTTTTGGAAAAAGTCCTTTGTTACGTAAGTGCATTGCTGTCCTTTGCACCTCTCAGCAAAAAAGTTTTGAGCATTCTGCTTAATTGTGTGATCTCCATATTGTGCACCAAAAGGCAGAATGAACAGTCAACAACTCCTTGAGTCTTAAGACTACTTCCATTCTTATTTTTGATCTAGTGGGAGAGCCTATTAACAACGAGGCTTGGCAGTGGTTCTACCATGTGGTGGGAGAAGGGCGCTGTACCCTCGTGGACACTTGGTGGCAAACAGGTAAAAGGCTTCCTCAGGGGGTGTGCACGGTTGTCATGGCTGATATGAGGCCAACAATGGAAGGTCTTGTTGCTGGTGTTCAGCAGTGAAAGAACAAGTGGAAATGGCTTTAAACCAACAGGAGGGGAAATTTAGGTGAGATGTTAGGAAGAAATTCTTTCCTCTGGGAGTAGTGAGGCACTGGCATAGCTCCCCAGAGAACCTGTACTGCCCCATCCCTGGAGGTGTTCAAGGCCAGTTTGAATGGGGCCCTGGGCAGCCTGAGCTGGTGGGTGGGGGTGGCAGTCAGCCCACAAAAGGGGGTTGGAACTGGGTGGCCTTCCAACCTAAGCCGTTCTATGATTCTGTGATTCTGTATGTGTGGAGGAGAATTTGTACGTTTCTGTTCAACCCACGGAGCCTTATATAAGGAAAGCAACCTCCTGATGTTTTGGTCAGAGTTGGAAAGCCACTGGGCAGTTTCAGCACAAAATTCAGGGCAGCAGCATCTAAAAGCAATAGCAATGTGTTGCACTTTTTTCCACTCTAAATGTTCTTTGATATTTTGAAAGCTGAAAAATCTCAATTGGTTCTAGAAACAGAAAGCAGAGATTGAATTTTGGTGCAGTGCTTGGAGTCGGCAGCTTGAATTTGAAACCTGAGTTCAGTTGTTTATGTGGTCTTAACATGAGAGGATATCATGAAAGAACATTCATAGCAGCATGTAGCCACAAACTGCACTCAGGTGTGTTTCATATTCTTGCCTCAAGAAGGACAGAGGAAGATGGAAAACTAAGCTGTGTAGACAGAGGCATATATTGCTTTTGCTGATTGGAACGAAATCAGGGGAGGAAGGCTTTCTGGCTGAGTGGCAGGGGGACAACAACTGTTGTCTGATTTGGATCAGTCCCTCCCAGGAGAGAGGTAGCATGCTGCAGTCCTTTGGCATTCTGATACTTTAAAAAACAAGGGTACTACAGTTTTGGCAACATGCTTGGCCTAATTGTGTACATCAGTGCAGGAGCTGTCATTTATGGACTATTCACCATCTCTTGCCTGCTGGACAGAATGGGCTGTCACGTTGGAGCAGGAAAATTGCTCCATCTGTTTCCTGCCTCCTGCTTTTCATGGTGAGCAGCTTGTAGGACTGCACAGTGCAGCCCCCAGCTCTTTGTTCATTTTGGTGTCAGACAGTCCTCTGTTCTGGTCACCAACATTCAACAGCTGCTAAGTGCATTTTGAATGCTCTTTCCCCTAACATTGACAAAAATATGTCCTCAAGTTGCAAGCCTCACAGCTTGCTGTGGAGCCATGCACTTAAAGGACACAGCACAGCTGTGAGCTTCCTGCCTCTGCTGAAGAAAAGCCCTTCCTACTCTTAAATTTCTAGCTGCTGTTGAGCAGATTATCCACTCCCTTTCTAAGCAAACTGCTCATGATTTCACTCTTATTTCTGCTACCAACTTCTCTATTTAGGATAACTATCACCCATCTCAGTGGGTGAGTTTGCTTCTGGCGCACAATCAATTTCCATTTAATCTGGATCAGACTCCTTGTTTTCGGATTTGAAATAGAACAGCAGCAATGTTATCTACTCTGTACTTTCTTAATACCTTAAATCGTTTGGGTTCTTACCTTCTTAGCAGGAAAAAGTCTGATGGATTAGGTGCTACACGCTTTCCTCCTCCCTGCTCTGATGTAAAACACTGGTGAAAAGCAGTTGGTGGCTGTACAGTGGTGGGGATGAGAAAAAACGTTATTTTTGATGATGAAGACAAAAACAATATTTTTGGTTATAGCTTGTCTTCAGTTACTGATGCATGCAGTATGGTAGGTCGGTTCTCCCTTATACAGGGTTAGATCTTGTAAGAAGATGTATTTTTTGTGGGTTTTTAGAGCAAGAACTCTCAGGGGAGAGGTCAAAGAACATTTACTGGACAATCTGTAAGTGCAAAATGCTTGATTCTGAATTTGAACTAAATGTAGTTTTGCATGCAGTTACCAGCTCCTGGAAGCATAATATAATGATAAATATTCATTAAATTGATTTTGCTAGAAAGTAGAATCAGTCTTTCTCCACAGTTGATGCTTCCATTAAAGAGGAGGCCAAATTAATCATGGATGCACTGTATACACAATTATAAATGCAAAGGGAATATGGAAAGAGATCACAGAAACAGTTTGATGGATGCTGGTTGTGATCCTGCAGTGTCACCTCTCACAAACGATTTCATTAGAGCTCAGTAATTGCACAGCTCTGTGCACTGTCCTCTATGGTACGCTGCTCTCCAAAGCAACAACACGTTGCCAGTTAGTAAAGCCTGGTGGGTGTAGAGATCAGCAAATGATGATTTAAGAATCCACTTGAAAGTCTTTGGATGAGTGAATAAGTGAAACAGCAATTACAGGAAGCAATTTTAGTAGTGTTACGCACAGATGAGAGAGACGGAACATTTCTGTGGCTTTTAGTGTTAAAATATTAGGAATTGCTGGGCTGTGATTGACAGTAATGGAATCAAATCTGTGTTTCAGTTCCAGGTATACTTATTCACAGTGCAGAGGAAACACTTGGTAGTTCCATTTTTGTTTTTCAGTTTAAAAAATACCCACAAAATACAGCTGTTGTATGCAGCTGTGAACAAAAGCTGTTTTTGAGAGACATCTGTAAGTAGGTTCTGGAAGCTTTGGTTGTTCGTTTCTTACACTGCCAGTTTAAGACAGGTCTTTCCCATACAAATAAATTTTGAAGCATCCCTGCTACCATTCATTTCTGAAGCATGCATTTCCTCCAAGGCACTTTCTTGTACCCACATCAGGGTAACTGATGGATGCAAATTCAGGGACAGATTCAGCCTTTCCAAACCTTGATTTCAGTTTCCACAACCTCAGCAAAGCTGGTGGAGCTCAGCACTCTCTAAGTGGCAGAACATAGCTTAGTTTCTACAGCTATATTTATTAAAGTTTAATGTTCCTATGTTTTTTGTCTCTCATTTGTGTTTTTGAGTTACTTTCATATCTTATTAAGGTTGGAATCTGATTTAATGTTCATCCCAGCAGGCATGAAAAAAGAATGATTAGAAAGTTCAATTTTGAATAGAAGATGATCTCAAATTGCCTGTAAGGGATGTGTTATTCTCATTCTCTGTAATAACAGCAATTCAGACTCCTGAAGTGCTTTTCCTACTAACCTTAGACAGCTGTAAAAACGGCACAGGGAGATAAATCCCCTTTCTCTGTAAAATCACTACTAGGGTAGGAAATGGGGCTGATGGGTATTGTCCCTGCTGCCAAGCAGCCCCATTCATGTGAAAAAAAATCTTGGAAGGCTGTATGTATGCATTAGAGCTCCTTGTATTCATTGCTAGCTGGTAGCTAGAGGAATTGGCTTATCCATGAGCTGATTTAGTGCCAGGCTTTTGGGCAGAGAGCACATGGGCTGAATCAAGACACCTTCTCGTGCCTGGTTTGCTGTGGATATATCCATAGAAGGGTGCTGGATGCATGCAGTACCTTGACACTGCAGGGTCTGCAGGCCTTTGGTGCAAAGCCAGTGCTGCAGCCCCTGCAGTACTCCCTGAGAAAAGCTAGGTGGGACGTTAGTGGTCCTGATGCTCAGTGCCATGGAGAACTGCTCTTTCCTGAGAAGGCTGCATGGTCCCACTCTGTGCCATGCTACTTGATGTTGAATAGTTCCTTCCGAGTGGCTTTTACTTGGAGATGGCTTCTGTATTCTCTTTAACAGAGAAGAGCTAGCATTTGCTTTCATCCAGCATTGGATGAATCTCAAATATTTTATTTTTCATTATTTTCCAGAAACTGGTGGCATCTGCATTGCCCCACGGCCTTCAGAGGAGAAAGCTGATATCATTCCAGCTATGGCTATGAGACCCTTCTTTGGGATTTTCCCTGTTCTGATGGATGAAAATGTGAGTTGAGGCTGTGACAGGTGCCAAGAAGAGAAGCTACTGTGTTTTTCTGCCTTAATCACCTTTCCAATGGGAGAGGAACAGGATCTGGGAGGATGTATATTCCTCCATTAAAACAGTAGAATAAAAGAGCAATTTATATATCTGGGCATATCTCAGATATCCATACAGATTTCCAGCCGGGCATTGCAAGCTATCTCTAGAGAGATTAAAAGCTACTTCTTCCATTTCTGAGAGCAGTCAGAAGTCATACATGTCTTGGAAAACAGGGAGATAAGCAGCTGGCACAGTGCATACAACAACCAGTGACTTAGCAAGACTGGCAAAGCAAGAAATGAAGTCTTTCAGGGAAAATGCAAGGCATGAGGCCCTGCAGCAGTGCGTGTCAGTAAGAGATTGATGCTGATCTCTGAAGCTTTGCTGAGCAATCCCCACCAGCACTCAAGTGCCCAGTAAAGCATGTAATCTCCTCATATACAGTTTAATAAAGGAACGTGGCGATTAATGTAAGTGAAAGGGAAAGGTAGCAGTCCAGGCACCTCCCTCCTAGCCTCACCCCAGGCATCCTCTGGCTGCCTAGCATGCTTTTGTTGTCATCTTTTCCAGCCTTGCCCTCTGCAGAATCACAGGATTCACTGTTCTTTGAGACTTAAAATTGTTTTATCTGCAGTGCTGAAGGCCTTGAGGAGTAAGGAATGCCCAGCACAGATGGTGTGTTCACTAGAGGATTCATCTTCTCCCCATGTGGCCAGCCATTGCCAGTCTGCACTGAGCAACAGGGTGATTCTTACTATATTAGTGAGTCAGAGGCACTTATTCTTATTTTGCTCTTCTGATCATCCTTTTTGTGCTTGAACCTGCAGGGAAAGATTTTAGAGGGCAATGACGTGTCTGGTGCACTCTGCATCACGGAGCCGTGGCCTGGCTTGGCAAGAACAATCTACAGAGATCACCAGCGATTTGTTGATACGTATTTCAAGGCCTATCCAGGTAAGGAGAGTGCCAAGGGAGTGTGGTTTCCACTGCATTATAAGAATGCTCAATATTTTCAGCAGTGCTTTGTGATATTTCTATTCAAGCTAGATCTTGGGGGTTGCTGGAATTTGGTGTGTTGCATGTTGTAAGCATGCAGTAATGGTTCTAGCTGTCACATAGAAATGCATTTATTTATAAAAATGTAGTGCCTAGAATAAAAATCCAAGGACACTTTCTCTGGGGCCATTTTTGTCTCGTTTGGAAATAACCATTTAGGATGAGAAAGTAACCTCCTGCATCACTGAATCTTGCCTGGGCTGTCACATGCTGTGTTACACCTGCCCCTTTTTAAGCATGGTCACGTTGTACCTGGCAAGTAATTGCAAGTGGCAGAGAAAACATTTTATGGGAAATTGGACAACACCACTGTCTTCAGTCAAGGGAAAGGTCATGGGGAGTCACAAGGTAGAGAAAAATTGGAAAGATGGCCCGGAAAGTTGTGCAAAATTGTGTGGAAAATAAGAATGGGAAATAGATGAAGTTGAATGAGCCCCTATTCTCTTATCTATTCTCTTATTATTCATTTCTATCTGCATCTGCAATCGCAGTGATATTTAACATAGGTTGATAGCTCCTATCATTCGATAATTGATTGGAAGGGCAAGAAGCATGACTGAAAATCCATGAACTGGACAGTAATGGATCTTGCCAAAAGCTGCCTTCAGAGCTTGCAGCATTAGCTGCCAGCTGCTGTGCCAAAGTGCCACAGGAACAATTCTCTCCTGGACATGGCTTTGTTTGTTTGCTTTTCAACTAACCCAGTAGCAGAGTTTCTACCATGGTCACATGCTGAAAAGGGATTATTTTCTGGGACCTGAGTCTTCGTTAGCCAGGAAAAGAAGTGGCATTTTATCAGACCCAATGTAAGTGATTAAAAAAATTGTCAGTATTCCCACATACAGATGTAATAGAACTGTTCATTTTCAGCTGAGCATTTGTAATTTTCGTTGAGTACTGAGGTGAAGCTAGCAGCAAACCTGAGTTTGACCAGCAGCCTATGGCATGATGGCACATGGCATTTGAACTATTTTGGGGCTGTATGCATTAGTCTGGGTGAGCAGTTGCTGTGCATCTGTAGGAGTGTAAAGCACAGGAAGATCTGAGAACCCTTTTTGTTTTTGTAAATCCAACAGAGCATCACTATGTTGTGTTTGTGGGCTTGGATTTATCGCAGGTCATCAGCCACTGGTTGCTGCTGATTGCCTACAGTGATTGTAGGCAATTATGCCTACCATTGCCTTGCTGCTGCCCAGATGACATAGCAGCCAATACAGCCTAATGATAGCAGCCAAAGGCTGAGGATAGCAGAGGGAAGTGGAAAATGATGTGTGGCCAATCATGCATCTGTAAGCTTAGTCTGCAAACTGTCTGATCCACCCTGCCTTACTTGTCATCCTAGAGCAACATCTGTCCTGAACCAGAGTCCCCAGGAAATAGGCTGGCACACTTCCTACTAACAACCACCCACATCTCTTTCCATTAGGTTACTATTTCACAGGGGATGGTGCTTACAGGACCAAAGAAGGCTATTACCAGATAACAGGGCGTATGGATGATGTCATTAACATCAGCGGACACAGGCTTGGGACAGCAGAGATAGAAGATGCAATGGTAAGCTGCAAGCAGGCACACATCTCTGGGGCAGGGTAGCCCTTGAAAGAAGCTGTATGAATTTAAACAAGTGCAAAATCTGATTTGTTTGCAGTAGCAGTATTGCCTTTGAACCTCTGCCTCTACTTACATGCAGCTGCAATTTGTGATGCTGGTAGAGTCTTCGTAAGGGATTGGCTCTCCCATTCCTTCCTTTCCCTCTGCTAACACTTAGCCTTTACTTCCCAAATCAGCAGTTCATGCTCATCTGGACCAGCTGAACGTGGCTGAGAATTCAGTAGCACTGAAACAACCTTGATTCACAACAGCTGCAAAGACAGATAGCCTGTCTTTCTGAGAGAAAATAGTATTAGCTCAGAGGATTGAAAACAAAAAGTCCTCAAAGCACTTACCTTCAAAGCTTGACCTGGATATTTATTCCTGTATTATGTGCCTTGCCTGCAAACAGCACTTAAATGTAACATTTGATGAACCTGAATTTATATGGCACACAAGGATTAGGTTGTCTCCTCTGTGAGTAAATTTTTTTTGTTTGGATGAATTTATGATCATGGATATAGGATCTGGTTTCTTCCCCACTTTTTATATATGTATATATGTGAATAGGCAAATATATTTTTCTGCTATATTGCTCTGTGATGTTTTTTCATATTTTTAATCTAATTTAAGACATAATCCAGTCTTTGGTTTGAGATTCAGGTACATGAGTTCTCCCAGCCTGTACACCCAAACTGTCTCCTTACTGCCAATGAATATCAGTTTCACCCAAGAAGTGTGGCAGAATAAATCACTGTTCTGGAGCATAATAAAAACAAGCATTCAGCAGAAAAACCCTTCTGTGCTTCTAGGAAGAAGTGAAGGCCAGATTCTTTCTTCCTTCTGGTGTGCTTCGGTTGCTAATAAACACTGATCAGGTGTTGACTGTGATATTGGCATTTGTTCTGCTGGAGTCAGATCTCTGAGGCACGGAGCAATGCAAGACTACTTTTGTGTATGATTTGGCTATGGCCAGACATCACTTGGGACTGTAGCTTCACACACACAAAGAGAAAGCATCACTGAATCACAGACTGGTTGAAGTGGGAAGGCACCTCTGGGTTTATCTACTCCAGCCCCTGCTCCAGCAAAGACACCCAGAGCTGTTCACCCAGGCCCCTGTCCAGGCAGCTTCTGAAAGTCTCCAAGGAGAGAAACTCCATAACCTCTCTGGGAAACCTGTGCCAGTGCTCCAGCACCTGCACAGCACAGAACTGCTTCCTGATGTTTAAATAAGACTATTGTGACCTGTTGTTGCCTCTTGCTGGTGCAAATTCAGCTTGGTGTGCTTTGGGTCCAGCAGTGCATGTGAAAATGCTTCTTAGTGTATTTGAAAGCAGGACCAATCCAGTGAGTAAATGCTACTTCCAGAAACTGATGCCTGTGGCCACCAGCTGACTATGGAGTAGGGAGGTGGAATCCAGCTTTCCTGTTTTGCATGCAACAAAGAGATGGCAAGATACTGCAGATACTGCAAAAGTAGCTGGCACAGATGCGGAAGGGCTTTACGCTCTGATTACTTTTGTTTTATTTTTGTGAAGGCTGATCATCCTGATGTCCCTGAGACAGCTGTGATTGGGTATCCTCATGAAATCAAAGGAGAAGGTATGTGAAAAACAGCATCCTGACTTGAAACATAAATACATTCAGTTTCTAACCTGGACTCTGTGCTAAGTGGTATCTAGGGAATAGAAGACTGGTTACTGTTGGTTGACTGGCAATACAGTCCTAAGGTGCAACAGCAACCATGAAAATAACTTCCTAAGCTAAATGCAGGTATTGCTCCCTTGACTGTTTTCATTTGTAGTGTTTATATATATGATAGAGCTTTCATAAGCAGGATTGTGCTCAGAAAAGCCCTTTGAACAGATGGGTTTGTGTTGGTATTGATCCCAATGACTCTGCTAGTCATTGTTGTGCTATCATTGTCACTGAGACCAATCTGGTCTATGGATACTAAGACAAGACTGGACCTTTATTCTAGGGGCTTGAATCTGACTGCTTTTGTAAACATGACTGATGGTTTTCTTGTCAGTCCCCAGATTGTGCCTAAGAATGATTTAAAACCTGCCTTAGCATTCAAATGAGTAGTTCTGCCAGCCAGAACCTAATACGAAGTACTCATATTTCATTTTCATTTTTCTCATTTTTCTTCTAGGTGCCTTTGCTTTCATAGTGCTCAAAGAGCAGACAGCTCATACAGACCATGTCAAACAAGAGCTCAAAACTATAGTGGCTACCAAAATAGCAAAGTATGCTGTGCCTGACCACATTCTGGTAAGAGGGAGAGTAAGGGAGACTGGGAGCAGGAGCAGTGGCATTTACTAAGCCTTGCCTTTCCCATCTGCTGTGTTGCAGTTGTCTCTCTCTAGCAGGACAAAGGAACTTGCTGGAGGGATCTGTGGGTGGAGGAGGCAGGTGCAATGGTCTGAACGTACACATCCATGCACAGAGAGTACTGAGAGTACCTTTCCTGGCAAGAATTCTGGCCAACGGGAATTTTAGGCACACCCTGTGCCTTAAGCGGCATTTGTCATCCCTTCTTTGAGATGCAGCAGCATTACCATTTTAAACTAAAAGGGAAGAGACTTAGATTATTATCAGGAAGAATTTTTTTTACTCAGAAGGCAGTGAGACTCTGGCACAGCTGCCCATAGAAGCTGTGGTGCTCCGTCCCTGGATGGACTTAAGGCCAGGTTGGATGTGGGCCTGGGCAGCCTGAGCTGTGCGGGATCCATGGCGGGATCCATGTTCCAATCCATGGCAGGGATTGGAACTGGATGTGCTCTGAGGTCCCTTCCAACCCAAGCCATTCCACTGTTCTGTGAGTTTTCAAGTGTTTGTAGTTCAACAGTTAACAGCTTTTCCAAGGCCTCAGTCTCCAAAAAGCTTCATATTCAGCAGCACCCAGCCCTGGAGTTACCCAGCAATGAATGAATGAGAAGCAAAGTCTAGTTAGATAAGAATACATTTTATAGCACAAGATATTGATGCAAGCAATATTCCTTTGTTTGGACACAAACTACTGTGCTCAATGAGTAGCTCCTAGGAGTCTCCTAGGAGCTGTAGCCATGAGATAGCGCCAGGCTTAGGACAGCTCAGCTAGATTTCCAGGTTATCTCCATCAGGATCCAAGTTCTGATTCAGGTGTGTCTTTCTCTTTTCTGCAGGTGGTGAAACGCCTTCCTAAAACCCGATCAGGGAAGATCATGAGGAGGCTGCTGAGGAAAGTAGTCACTGAGCAATCAAGTAACATGGGAGATGTCACCACACTTGACGATCCGAGTGTTGTCGCAGAGATACTGGATGCGTACCAGAAATACAAAAAGGAGAAGAGTTCCTCATAGCAGATGCCTTTGGAATATCTCTGCTCTGGAAATGTGGAGGGTCTTGAATGACGAGGCAAACAACATGGTTCTCTCTTGGTGTATTCTGCAAAACTCTGTTCCCTTCTAGAGAAATAGGATTTCTTCTCCACAAAGTGTTTTGAGTTGTTCAGAGCTAGGAGGCATCTCCTGTCTTGCACAGTCAGGGAGCTCCTTTTCACTGCTTCTAGAGCTGATGTAGAAAAGCCATTGGCAGTTTCCATTAGCTGTGGTGAAAATAATATGAGGTAAAACAAGATAAAGATGTTAATATTTCTCATTTCAATGGTTTTATACAAGGAAATGTTTTTGTATTATACTTCCGTTTTTTTTAAGAGCAGCCTTGGAATATATTCCTTCTATTTTTCCTTCAGCTTGGATATCCAAGTTGAAGTAGTTGTTTTTAACTGCAACTGTGGTGCCTTTTCAGCAATGCAGGGTTTTTAGTAGATATTTCATATGTATTATTAGGGAAATGAGAAGGACATGGCTAATCAGATATTTATCTCATGTTCTGATAATTCCTGTGGCTTTCCTCATAATAACTTGTGCCTTCCACTATATTTCCAGAACTTCCCTGGAACACCTACACAACCCAGCATTAGAACTTTCAGCTACAAAACTGAGCCACAAAGCCTATGTCTGAACTCTGCACATCCTCAGTGCATTGCCAGGGAACTGGTCCCAGGTGTTTTCATTCTCCTTTAAGAGACTGAGATCACCAACTGGGATTTTAGGGCAACTTTCCTCTTCCTCATTAGTGATGATAATTTCTGCAGTTGTCTTTGTTTCTTCAAGTCATTATGAAAAGGAAACCATATTTACTTTGCTAGAGGAGCATGGGGGAATAAAATCCCAAAGTGTTCAAGAGAGGTTTGAAGCTAAAGAGATGTGCTAGAAGGTTTGTTGTGAGTTGCTGAGTTGCATGATTTCTAGTCAATGAATGGTTATTTTAGCCCACTCCCAAGTGATCTGTAATCTGACAGGTAATCAACAAAGACAGGCACCCAATTTGAAGGTAGGTTGGTTCTTTCATCAGAAGTTGTCTTAATGCTTGTCATTTCAAGATGTCCCCTGCCATGTCTGTCCCTTCCATGTGCTGCTGTGCTGATCTTCCAGCACGTGCCATGCCGGTACACACAGATTGCACAATCCACAAAGAGAAGGAAGTGCCTCTTAGATGCTTTCTGGGAAATGATGGTGGTTTTCCAGACTACCAACCTCAGAATAACAGGAAACAATAGTCTTTGTCTTTCATATGCTTTTCACAGCAAGGAGTGGTGAGTTTTTGGCCAGCAAAGAATCTGGTCCAAATGGGGAAGACAACTGTCAATACGATATGTTCTCAGTCAGGCCTGTTGCCTTTGATCTCAGAGTTCCTTTTGGGTATGTTAGGTACGTTTGTTGTTGGATTTTTAAATCTATGTGTCTCCAGGGTCTGGGTAATACAGCAGGGAAGATCATACTTTGTTGCGGTTCCCATCCTTGTGACTGCAATCCATTTTTGCCTAAGGTAAGTATGCATCCTGTGGACTTTGTGCGAAGTCGAGGATCAAAAAGTTTCACATAGCTGACAGACTTTAATATTTCGGGAGACAGCCACTACGTACATCCTCTATTGCCACTGCAGAAATAAAACCCCTCTTCCTTAAGTGATTTTCAAGTGGGAAGCTGACAGTAGTTAATGCTTTTGATAGAAAAGTAGACTCTCTTGTTTAGACAGGCTGTCTGCACACACACAGCCTCCCCCACACAGTCTGAAATATAGGGTGGAGAAAGAGAAGTGGTCTTTGAACAAAATCATACACTTTGATGAAGAAAGCATTTTCTACATTAGTGAATTTCCACATGAAGGTCCAGTATTTGCTGACATTGGATCTAATTCATCTGAATTGCCTCACAAGGACTGGCTTTGTGCTTTTGGTGGAGACACTGTTATCCAATTCATCTGGTGAGGAAAAAGGGAAGATAAGTGTACTGCTTCACGTGCATCTGTGTATATTCTGAGGCCCCTTTGGATGCTCATAGAGAGCACATGGTACTGTCATAGTACTACTGTTAGAGTCATCACAGTCAGAAGAGATCACTAAGATAATCATGTCCAATTGTCAGCCTATCACCACCACTAACCATGACCTTCAGTTCCACATCTCCACATCTGTAGAACGTGCATTAAGTTTGCCAGCCTTAGAAGTCCTCCTTTCATCTTTTTTTCTGTAATCTCTTATTGCACTGGTTGCATTACCAGTCCTAGTCTGAGTAGAGCTGAGCATGTTGCTATTTCCTGGATGTGGTGAGCACCAGCAGTAGTGTTTGTCAGCAGTGCTTTCGGCTTCATGTGCAGCTGTTTTGTCACCCGTCCAGACTTTGCTTTGAGGAGGGGCTCAGCCTGCAGAACTGGCACTGAGGTCCTCAGTTCTTGAAATACTAAGAGAAAGATGCCACTAGTAAAAGACTTCAGGCCTGCTGCCTTTTGAGCTGATCCACTGATGCATTCATCAGTGGGGAAAGTATACTTGGAATACTTCATAGTGGGATCATGGGATACTCTTGTGTATGGTTGATTCATTTGGGAAAGCAAAACTGATGGACCTTTGTGCATCCACGATTAATGTGGGGGTGATGTGCTAGATTGCATTTGTAACCTCATCAGAAGAGTTTCGGAGTTTGTTTTACCTGCTGCAGTCTGACACAAAGGGCAAATGAAAACACTCAACAAGGGAGACAAGGCCTGCTAGGGAAAGAGCCTCTAGGTCTGCTGCGGCAGCATCTAGTAGTAACATAACCTTGCCATGCCTGTCCATCATGTTCTTACCTCATTTTCCCACTCAGATGTACCCATGGAACCTGATCTTCGTGCCTTTTTTCCCACCCAAGAGACCAGAGCACAGTTTTCTTAATTTTAGGAAACAAAAAGGCATCTCCTAGAGGTGATATATGTTGTACAGATTAACATTAAGCCTTCCATTTTGCTGTTGTTAATTGTCATACTTTACATTTATTGTCATTGACCGAAATCCGTGATCTCCGTATTCAGATTTTCATTAAAAGAAGCACCCACTTCTGCGTGATGTGTTGGCTTTGTGCCGTAGGCGTCTGACTCTACACGTGTGGGGTTTCGCTCCCAGCAGCCAGAACACCAACTTCGCCCTCCTCACCAAGCTCTCCCCCGGCCCGTTTCGCGCCAGCCGCGGTGCAGCCCCCTGCCGCCACCTGGTGGATGGAGCCGCTCCTTCCCGGAGCGGCAGCGGGGATGCGCCGAGCTTCGCTCCTGAGGACGGGACCGCGGCGGTTCAGCGGCCGTCTAGAGGCGGCACCCGGACACGGCGGGGCTGAGCAAAACCCCGCTCTGCAGCCTTCAGCGCACCGCCGGAGGCCCGCCGAGGAAGCGCAACTCAGCGCGCAGGCGCGGCCGCAGGGCGGGGCGGGGGGCGGGCGGAGGCCGGAGGTCGGGGCCGGAGCTGCGGAGGATGAATGAGGCCGAGGGGCTGCGGCAGCGCCGGCCGCTCCGCCCGCAGGTCATCACCGAGGACGGCCCGGCGCAGGAGGCCAAGGAGGGCAGGTGGGAGGCCCGTCCGGCGCGGGGCTGCGGGCCGCCGTCCACCCGGGGCGCTCGGTGCTGCTCGGGCGGCGCTCAGGCGGCCCTTGTGTGCCCGGTGGTGGGGTTTGTTGGTCTGTCTCACCATCTATCTGTTTACGTATTGGGGCTGTTTAAACGCAGCTCTTGGAGCAGTGCCGCTTATCCCGTTGTGGCTTGCGCGGATCTGCTGTGGGTGTGACTGGCTGTTGTGTAATGCTGTTAGTTTGTTTGGAGCTGGCAGTGGTTCAGAGAGGTGACCGCACACCTCTGTGTGCCTTATAAACACTTCATTGGTTTGAGGTTTGGTTAAGGATGATCTCCTTTACAGCTCCCTGTGTACCGATTCAATTCGAAACTGGCTTCTCTGTAACTGCAGGCGGTAGCAGCAATAAGAAAGCAGCGTTTGCTTTGCCTTCCACCAAAGCTCGATCTTCAAGGTCCCTTCTAACCTAAACCACTCTTGGCTGGCACTGCTTTGGTTCACCATCACTGATGTCTTTTCCCATTTGAGTGCCCCTCAGTTTTTTCTCTCTGCTCCTCTGTGTCACCAGGGTGCAAGAGGTGCTTATTACTGTACTCATAGCCCCTGTTAACAAGGGAAACTATCAGCACCTTTCAATTGTTCTTTCCAGCATCCACCTCTCTTGCTAATTTTTCTCACATCAGTTGTGTTTCTAGGACTCTGTCAACGATCCAGAATATTCACAGATCCCAGTCTCTCGAGACTGCCCTGCATGAAGCAGTGGAAGTACTTCCGAAGGATGCCCGTGTTCCAGATGGGAGCCATGCAGAAACTCTTGCTGACGGCTGCCCTCCCTGCTGCCTCTCCTGCCGTTCTATGCTGAGAGGAGGAGGCAGCCCACACTGCTGGCTGTGCTGACCTCTAGTGTCTTTTTGTCAGCCTCTCTCCAAGAGCTGTGTGACAGCATCTTGTTTTAGTTCTCAGTGACAGCTAAATTAGTGTTGTTATAGCTAGAAGATTGGGAATTGTTTGATTTTGTTGATGTGCGTTTGCTTTTATTTAATTTCTAGTATTTCAGCAGTATCTAAAGTAGGTCTTGCAGTTTGCAGGCTTGGAGCAGGGGTTTGCATGTTGCCACGTTCTTCCTGCTGGCTTCCTTTATTATCAGTACATTGCAAGTTTGTTTAAGGCTCAGAAATATGACCTTTACCTAATAATGCTTTCAGGAGCTTTAATTAAGTTGGCTTGGCAGATGAGTTCTCATCCACCTTTATCAGCTTCCTTTTGTGTGAGCTATTCTCATCTGTCACAAAGGTGCTTCTGTGACTGCTGACAGCACTTTCAATTTTTGAAGTATTGAGCCATCATTTTCTGAAGGACTGTGGAACAGTGAGGCAGGCAGCTGAAGTCTTTGTATAGACTTAGAGACCACTGTGTAGACTTAGAGACCATCTCATGTCTCTGTCACTCTCTCCATTCCAAGGGCAAGGGGAAAAAGACTGGGATGTTGCTTTCTCAAGACATCTGCTGTTCCAGCAGACAGTGCTGAGATCTGGTGGTTCATCACAAGGGCAGTCTGGCCCCTGGGAGTTGCAAAGAGGTTGGTCAATGTAGATGAGCAAGCTTATTTGAAGCAGCTTCATGTTCTGATTACGTCATCTTGGAGATAGGCTTATTGCTGTAACATTGCTGATGTGCCCAAAGGGGAGTGCTCTCTGGAAGGAGCTGTGATGGGCAATGAATATTTTAGCATCAGTTTGTTGTTGGTGCAGGCAGTGACCAGATTCAGGCCTGACTGTGTCCTTCCTTACCCAGTAGATAATCCCGAAGATTACCTTGAGGCTGATAGCAGCACTGCGTGTACATGCTGTTAGCTCCCCAGTTTTGCTGTTTGTGCTTTGGGCAGCAATTCTCTGTCCTGTTGTTTGGATGTCAGGCTGGTGAAGGACAGCACAGTGGAAATGGTCCAGGATTGATGCAGGGCAACCAGGTGCCATTTGCCTCTGTGTAACTGATACTGAGTGGAGTCTGGCTGACTGTGTCAGTGAGCATTTGGGAGTAGCTAAGGTTTGGGAGCTGCTTTTCTGCTTCAGGTCTGGGATTTGTTGGACACGGCTCTGTGCTTTCCTCTGTAAGTGCTTGATTGAGGTTTATCAGCTTGCTGAAAAGAAAATATGTTGTTTTGTTTTTTTTTTTCCTGTGGAAAAAAAAAACAGGTTTTGCTGTTTGTTGTGTGTTTTGCTGGATTAGTAGGAGGTGCTTAATTGCATCTGCATGCTGGGGCTTGAGTTTCAACCCAGTCTTCACTATGTGAAGAAAGCATTCAATTAATCTCCTCTAATCTTGTATTCGTTGTATTAGTTGCTGGGACTTTTATTAGTACATGCCTGATTTCTGCTTCTTGAAAAATTCTGGAAGGTGGAGGTTTAACTTAGAGCTGGGAAGGAAACTGCTGCCAAAATATTAATTCAATTTAAAAGAACAAAATGTTGGGTTTTGGTCAACTGTAACTTGCATGAAACCTGTATGTGATGCTGCTCTCGGAGCCTCATGTGGTGCCATTGTGCAGAGACTGCATACATACCCCTTTGTTTTATATTAGCCATTAAGAGTATTTGAGAAGGTGATTGAGTAAAAGTATATCTGCGTCCTTTGGTATAGGAAATGGGCTGTTAAGGTTTGTGGGTTTCCTTATTTATTACATGCTAAAATAGCATCACGTGTTAATCCTATTTCTTGTGTGTTTCTGACAGTGCTTACAGCAGCAAGGTGTTCCGTGTTACCTTCTTGACTTTGGCTGCGTCTCTGGCTGTGCCCCTGCTTGGAGCAACTGTTCTACTGGATTGTCCTATAGACCCCCAGCCTATAAGGTATGTTGTTGCTTTGTTTTAAAGTAGATACTTGGAACTGTGACTTTTGCTATGTGTTGTACTACTTTTTGATGACTGAGGCAACTGTGTAAAGTGATTCCCACTGTATTAGGAAAATAGGGATTGATTGCACTGTAACCCATTGCCAGGGCTTGTTTTGCAAACCCAATCTGAGGTACCTTTGCAGTTGTGTCAGCACTGATCAGTGAAGGAGCTGAATTACTTCCTTTGATCATTAATCTCAAAAATGTCTTTGTTTTTTCTTTTTTCTGCCGTCCAAACTGTCAATAGAGCTTGTGCTTACTCACTGAATGCTCCTGCCTTCAGGGAGACATGAACTATATTTTCACCAGGGGACAAGCAGGACAGTTGAACCCAAGCTGTACCCATTTCTGATGAGAGACACTATTCAAATGAAGATGTGAACTGAATGGATAACCTGACTGTGTTCAGTGCTTTGTACCAGCTGAACCATATGGCCATGTTATATTTAAATGCACATCTTGCGAAGTAAATGCATTTACTTGATTTGTGTCTTGAACTGTCTGAATTAATATCAAATATGGGATGTAACAGTGAGCCAGCTGCACGAGAGGATATGACCTGCATTGTGTGTGAAACAGTGTGCTAGTGTAGTCAGGTGATTTGGTGCTTCTGGCATTTTGAAGTAAGTGAAAATGCTAACTCTGCTGAAGATTTAGGTTCAACTTGATAATTCTGCAATGAGAAGGAAGAACAACGTTGTGAACATCTCTAGGGTTTAAAGAAACTGTTGGTGTGGCAGGGTAGTACTTACAAATCTTGCCAAAAAGCTATTAGACCTAAGCCGCTTGCTTGCAAATCTTAATAAAATGCTTTCTGCTTTGTTGAGTTTAACAAAGTATTCCCTGAAACACACTGCAACTCAATTCTGGAACCTAGTAGGATTTGTCTTCAGAGCTTTTCCTATTATGTTGTTCTGGTCTATTTCTCATCCAGAATAGTGTTCTGTAACACTATTCTGCATGCTTACATCTCTTACTTTAAGTCCCTTTTGCCAGACTAGGGCAACCATTCTTGCCCAAATCAATAACTTGTATTGCTTTAGATTTTTGAAGAGAAGCTAAAAAGCTAATTAAGGTGTGGTTTAGGCCTGTACAATAGGAAGGATAATAATTCTGTGTGGTGTTTCTGAAGTGTTCTGAAACAGCTGAAGTAGATGGATGCTTTTTGGAGCAATGACTTCAGTGGAAGAATGTGTAAAATTTGCATTCATATTACTCTGGTAAACCACAGGGAATAAGGAGAGTTAAGAGGGCAGGGCGAAGGCAGGTGACACCTGAAATTTCACATGAAACATCTGCAGCTGATTTATTCCAAATTCTTTCTCTATGAGTCTGTATTGCAAGATATTGATCCTGGGGAGGATTTTCTACTTGAAAACATAACAGTCCAAAGTTCTTGGCAAGTGAGTGAGTTCCTTATCTGAATCTGCTGTTATCTTAATCTGAAACTCTCTAGCACTTGGAAAAAAGGGGTGGAAAACTATCTTATCTTAGCGCTATGAAAGCAACTCTGCTGTGGACAGGACCTAGTACTCAAATTAGAAAGTTTGCTATCTGTAACCAAACACATAAAGTGTGCATCTCTCTCTCCTTACATTATTTGTATTGTGTGCCTGTTCTCTTCAGTTCTCATAGCTTTTACAGTTTGCAGGTCCAGCAAACTTTTTTTACCCCTAGTAGCTAAATACATAGAAATTTCCACAACTTTCACTGTAGGAACAATGTGGTTGCAGTGTTGCTGGTCCTGGGGAAGTCCTAGATCCTGTGTACCATGGCAAATTTTGGACTCAAACCATGTCTTTAGAGATTCTGTGGATGGAAGGCATTTGCTTGTGGTCATATAAGGAGTTATTTAAATTTAAAAATTCTTCCAGAGCTTTGCCCTGGGAGCTTTAGCGTGCTCCTGTGAATGAGCAACTAATGAGCTTACCACCTTGAGCAAGAATGCAGCTTCATTAATGACTTGAAATCATGGAGACTGTAGTGGTTGATGCTTGTGTCTTTAAGAACCTAAGAGTGTGGCTGGAACATATTTGCATTTATTAGCACAGTTGGGGCTGAATTTGGAGCACAGTGCTCTGGAGTGTGGTATTTGTTTTGAAGCTGTGTAGACATCTTACTAGTACCTTTCTCCATATTTCTGTACTTGACTAGAAATCCAGTTGACTTAAATAAGGCTATTATGTGAATAAGGGCTTGCAAAATTGGACCATATTTTATAGTTTTTAGATTTCAGTGCAATTCCCTTTATGTGCAACTTAATCCTTTGAGTTGCTCTTTCTCTATGGGAATGCATTGAAATTATGAACAAGAATGTATTTTTCATTATGGTATGAAGATATGCATGTTGAATGCTGGAATGTTTTCTATCACTAGTAGTATGTCAGTTAATAATTAAAAGTTATTTATTTCCCTTATTGAAGATGTCATATGGAGTCAGATATTAGTGTGTTGTTATACAGTGTTGTTGTAAGTCTTTTTGTTTTATAATATATATCTGTCTTTCCAGGAAAAATGGTTTGGTAAAAACAGCTACTTCAGCTGAATAAGAAAAGAGCAATTCTATCACACACTGCAACAGGTTGCCCAAGGAAACTGTGGATGCCCCATCCCTGGATGCATCCAAGGCCAGGCTGGATGTGGCTCTGGGCAGCCTGGACTGGTGGTTGGCGACCCTGCATATAGCAGGGGGTTGAAATTAGATGAGCATTGTGGTTCTTTTCAATCCAGGCTATTCTATGATTCTGCTGTGTTGTGGTGCTGAATCCTTTGCCTTTCTGTAAGGAAGATGGACATGGAATGTGTTGCTGGACTTAAAGCTGACTTAGAGATACAATTTAAGAATACATGATCAGTCTCTTTTCAGATGAGCAAAACAAGAAAATTTTGATCTTTGATGAACAAGAGTTACTCTTTCAGCTTGCCAGCTGTGTGTCTCTTTAGAAATACATTATATATGAAGTGTAGGCCAGCTTTCAGGAGTTGCAAACTAGGAAAAGGTGGATCCAATTTATTGCTCAAGAGTGTTTGCACATTTGTGCAAAGGTTCATGAGTTCTGTGTTCTGTTTTTGCAGCCTGAAAGAACCACCCCTCCTGACGGGTGTGCTGGAGCCCAATAACAAGTTACAGAAAGCTGAGAGACTATGGGAGAATCAACTGGTTGGGCCAGAATCCATCGTCAATATTGGAGGTAAGCATTGAGAAAAGGTGTTTAGCAGTTGTATCCTTTATTTTCCTCCTGTTAAGTCTTCTCACGGATTATTAGAGTATTAAAAAAATATATATAAATCCACAGCAACAAAGCATTCTAAATTCCTTCTTCAGATTACAGTTTTGTTGCCTGTCTCTGTTAATGTCATGCTGAAGTGACTTCTTGAAGCCACGCTTTTCTGTTACCTATTTTGGTCAGAATCAACAGAAATTCTCTAGGAAACCTTCCTGTTTGTGACAGCTGAGCTATGGGTGAAATGAATGATGTGACCAGGAGGAAGTTTTGTTATGCCCTTTGAAAAGTATAACTAGCAAACGTAGGGCTTCAGATAAATTGAAGATAGAAGAGTCCTACCAATGGGCTCTGCTAGTCCAATCATCTTTCATTTGCTGCTTAATCTGTACGTATGGCGAAGTTTGTGTTGTTTATATTCAGCTTTGTGATCAAGTTAATCACACCAATTACTTTTGCAGATGTGCTATTTACTGGGACAGCTGATGGAAAGATTCTCAAAATTGAAGATGGACAAGTACAGACAGTAGCCAGAATTGGCCATGGTCCTTGTGGTAAGTGGCATCCTTCTGAGCATTTTGTACCCAAAAGCAGATACTTGTGTGGATGAACTTGGTGTTCTGTCTGGATTTCACACACAAGTGCATATCTTCCCCTGTGGACATCTGTAACAGAAATATTAGTACGTGTATGAATGACATACGAGTGGAAATAATTCCACAAGCACTGGAAGGAACAGCAGAGCAAAGAGCTAAAAGAGGGGGAATGGATGCTACTGATAACAAAGGACACTGCTCCTAGCAGTAAAATTTGGGAATTTAGTTTCTTTTATGCCACCATTACAAGGTCTGCATTCTGATAAGGCTTGGAGCATGGATGACCTGTAGAAGATCCTGCATCTTAACCCCGGGAGCATGAGGTTGCATGTGTCACAAATAATGTTCCTTTTCCTGTTGGCCCATCCAGAAATAGCATATACCCAAAAAAAGAAAACAAGAAAAGGTCAGCAACCTGACATAATGTTTATGTGAAGGTGAAGTCAGCAAGATTGTGGGGGGAAGGGCCACCCTGTAGAAACTGAAGACCTCTAAGCAAGTGTTAGTGAATGAACTCTGAGATAATGTGTGAATAGGTAAAATCAACTTCTTTGGAGATTTTTATAAATAAATGTCTGCTCTATAGAATTTTACCTTGCATTTGTTGTACCAATTTCCCTTCCTCGTTAAGTGCACTAGAGGATTGTGGTAGCAGTTATTTCTTGTTGAATTCCACACATCTTTTCCAGCTGCTCATTTGTTTCACTTAATGAATTTTCTGGAAGTGAGTGAGTACAGCTGATAGTGCATTGTTTATTAGTATTTACCAGTTATTGATGTCTGCACCCTTATTTTGTCACTGGTTAAGCAGAGATTGTAGGCCGTTGTTACGTAGCTCTCGCTAACGTGCTCAGCATTTTAGGCATTTTAAAAGGCTGTTCACAAGACCAGCTTTGATCTGTTTCGGCTGCCTAACAAGTAGAGAAGCCTTGGCACTGACAGCAAACAGTTTGCTGCCAGCTGATACACAGCTGGACTTTGAGCTTTTGTTCAGGCATGAATGTGGGGGAGAGTGGATATGGCAAATCACCTTTTCTGTTGGACTTGCACCGCATGCAACATATTCTTGGGAAAGGTGGCAAAGTTATGCTTCCTGCTACTTTGAGGCCAAAGAGGTAGGGAGGACCCTAGACTCATTTTCCTTCTCAGGCTGTGGAGAAATGGTGATAAAAGGGCTGCTTTCCCCAGCAGACTGTCTTGATAACATCTCAAATTAGAAATGTTCTAAATGTCATAGTTCCTTAGGATTCAAGTGGACACAAATGTTTCATGTTTATGGTGTTCTTAATACACAAGTCTGTAGTCATAAGAAAACTATTCTTTCATCAGAACGTTAGCTCTTTCCAATTAGAGATACTTCCAAGGAGTGTGTACCCTTTATTATGAAAATAAACTTACAGTAAGACTGATCCTTCATAGGAAAAAAGTCTTCATTTAAATCCAATTTTCTGACATTCAGCCCTAGTTGGGGCAACTGCTATCAGATGCCAGGCTATTTACTAGCTAAGTTTATCTCTAGACTGGTCATAACATGGAGCTATCTGTATCACTCCTACTCAGACAAGTAAAAACTGTTTCTTTCATGAATGGCACTGGCACTAATGTCTTGTTAAACTGTAGTTCAATCTCATGCAGCAAGCATGAATGCCCTGTGTTTATTTGTATTTGGAAAACCATTTAAAACATTTTTCCTAAGGAACTCCTGAAGATGAGCCAACTTGTGGACGACCACTTGGTATCAGAGTGGGACCAAATAACACCCTTTTTGTGGCAGATGCTTACTATGGACTCTATGAAGTTAATCCAGGCACAGGTATGACTTCTCTATTCAGCAGTTCTCTGCTACTGAGAAATCTGCTCTTCATTTGGAGTTTTGCCCAACACTGTAGGCAATGCCTGTCTTTTCTTTAAAGCAGTTTGGAGCTGCCTGGATGAAACATGCCATGCAAGAACTTTTTCTTGTAGCAATCATTTCTTCTCTGTGTCTGTCTAAATCAGTGTTAACAGTTGCTTATCTTCTGGTAAGCTGTGTTTTCAACTGTCAAAATAGATGCCTTGGGACTCATGAGCTCTGTGCAGCTGTTAATTTTCATAAAGGTAGAAAAATTATCTTGCAGTTACATAAGCTTTTTGCTGTGTTTAGTATTCCTTTATTTCTGCCTCAATCTCACAATGTGGTAGTGAAAACCTCTCCTCTGTAACCCCAATCTATAGAAGGTGAAGAAAGGCGTAGCTTGGTGTGGCTGAAGATCAAATGGCTTGTTCCTGCTGAGACAGGCACTGCTGCTTTGTGTCCTTCATTGTATGTCCCTGAGCCAGATCTCAGTTTCAAGAGCTGTGTCATCAGAAATCTATGGTTTGTTTTCTTGAAGGGTTCACTTTCTTTACAGTTTGTTTCCAATTTGGCTCTTACCCAAAAGGGTAGGGGGAAGGAGGCTTGGACAAGTGCCATATTGGAAGGATTTAGACTGTGTGGCTTTGGGAGAGTGTAATCAAAGTCTCCCTTACTGATGGTAGACAGCTGCCACATTAGTTCAGTCATGCCAAAACAAAGAAGAAAAACAAACCCCAGGCCCAAATATGACTACAACAGATTTTCATCAGTGGTGTTAGAGGCTTGGCCATAATAATTTACCTGGTGATGTGCCAACTATGCCAGAGCAGTTCAGTGAACCTGCCAGTGCTTTCATGTTTAAAAAGTACTCTTCAATCCTACGGATTGATGGGGAAAGAGAGTGGTAATTGGTTTGCTTGAACTCTACAACGCTGGGACCTGCATTCATGCTTGGTTTAATGTGAATTAAACCAATTCAGAATTCAGAAATGTGGCAAGTCTGGTGCCTATCAGAAGGAAACGTCTTCCGTTCCAGCTTTTCTGAAGAGTGTTTTCTCCTTGTCACTTACATTGTGTTGAGTTATTCCATTGCAATCCAAAACCTTCTTACTTAATGGAGGCAAGAATGGAAAAAATGTGAAGTGCTTGCTGATTTTCTGTTAGTGTTGAACTTGCTGCCCAGGCAGGACATATAAAAGCTGGCCTTATATGTGTGTCTTTTTTCTGACCAGGTGAAACGAAAGTGCTTGTGTCAACCAAAACACTAATTGAAGGTCAGAAGTTGTCGTTTCTGAATGACCTTACTGTGACCCGAGATGGCAGGAAAATCTACTTCACAGACTCCAGTAGCAAATGGCAAAGAAAAGACTACTTATTCCTGCTTATGGAAGGCACGGATGATGGGCGGCAAGTATCCCTTCCCCAAGGCATTTAGCGTACTTTAAGCTCACCTGTAGGAATGGACTTGGACACTTTCTTGGTCTCCAAGTTTTTGTTGTTATAAGCCACCTGTGCAAGCACTGCACTGCCCAGGAGAGGGTGGAAGAAGATGTGGATGATGCTGATGAGACCTGCAGCAAAGTAAATGAGATTGCTTTTTTTTTCTTCTCCTTTGAGAAGACTCAAATGGAATGTGCTTTTTAAAAGAGAGGGTGTTAGCATGATGTTCTAACTAAATCTTTAATGGATAGACCTCTTGAGATTGGCAGTTGTATTTCTCCTGACTTCATAAGCAAGTGCTTCCTTGTTATTTATCCACTTTAACTTAGGTGAAATACATGAGCAAGGAGGTGAACAGTGAGAAATGAAATTGCAGTGGGTAAATATTTGTCTTTACAAACATGTATAATACTCTCTTTTTAGCCTGCTTGAATATGACACAATAACAAAAGAAGTGAAAGTCTTAATGGTGGGACTGAGGTTTCCCAATGGTGTTCAGCTCTCTCCTGCGGAAGACTTTGTCCTGGTGTTGGAAACAACCATGGCCAGAATCAGAAGGTGAGTGTGACTTCATTGGAACTATTGACTCCATCCACTTAAAAATTAACTGACTGAGCTGAATGACAAAAGAAATCCTAGACTCTGTGTGTAGTTAACAACATCAAAGAAGATTTTCCATTGGAGGTATCTGTGCTGCATAATTTTTCCTACCGTGCTCCTTGGGCACAGTAGAGTAAGCTGACTTTTTCTGACAAAGAAGAATGCCTATGCTTTATTTCCCTATGCCAAGCTAAGGAAAAATTATTTTTAAGTAAATTCCTGTTTATACTTCATTAATTAGACTGCTTGATTTAAGATATTATAATCCTATTATTTATAACTTTCAGGTATTATGTGTCTGGGCTGATGAAAGGTGGAGCAGATATGTTTGTTGAGAATATGCCTGGTCTTCCAGATAATATCAGATTAAGCAGCTCTGGTGGATATTGGGTAGCTATGCCAGGTGTCCGTCCTAATCCTGGATTTTCTGCGTTAGATTTTTTGTCTGAAAAACCGTGGATTAAAAGGATGATATTTAAGGTAAGAAAAAAAGAATGACCTTTAGTATGGGAATGGAAGTGACTAAAAACATTGGTTTGTTCTATTTCTTCCTATTCACAGGAAGATTAAAATAAAAAATAGTGCTGTTTAAAACTGTTGTGGTTGTCTTCGTGTGGAGCAGTTTGTGTGATTCATGCGTAGAGAAGCAAATGTTAGTTTCAATAAGTAGCAAACAGGCATCTCTTTGAATTGCCTTCCATGTTGATCTCAGAAGAAAGAAAGAGGAGTTATCTCTGCCCTAGCCATGCAGCAATACAGGATCTGTATTTGGATATGTGAAAGAAGACTCCACCTCTATACCTGAAGTGCCTGAAGGACTTACTGCCAAGTGTTTGGAGAGGTTTTAAAAAATTTCCTCTATTCTAGTGGCTTCCCTAGGCATCCTAGGAGATGTGTGTGCTTCATATACTGCTGTGTGGCACTTTGTTCTAACTCAATATGCACTCCCTTTTGATTAAAGAAATAGCAATAATAACATATTTTGTGAAGGATATCTGATACTGAGTAAATGGAATAGTTCTCTTTATGCAATATGAAGACTTGAAAATGCTTTCCTAAAAAAAACTAATTAAAATCAACTGGCAGCATTTAGGATAGAAGTGACAGTTCAGCTAAATGAACTCTCATCCGTGCTGTGCTGTCTTTGCTGGTGTAGTGCAGATGCCTTAACAGAGCAGTGCTATGGGTGGCAGAGCATGTCTGCAGCTTAGCATCAGCTGTGCCAGAAGAAGCTGCTGCCTCCTGTGAGGACATTTGTTCAGCCCAGTGTCAGAGTGCATTTCTGATGGCTGATCTTTAAAAAAAATTTTTTTTTGAGCTGTCACATTTTAAGCCTGTGTAATACTGGTTACTCAAAATGTGTGCTTTTGTTCTTAACTGGTTCAGTTGAGGGGTGTGGAACGGTTTTTGATTGTATATCTGACTTCCAATTGTGTACAACAGAGTCTTTTGATAGTTTTCCTTTTTTTTTTTATCTTCTAGATACTGAGCCAGGAAACTGTGACAAAGCTTGTGCCCAAGCGTAGCCTCGTTGTTGAGCTTAGTGAGACAGGATCCTACAGAAGAAGCTTTCATGATCCCACTGGAGTGACTGTACCTTATGTTAGCGTGGCACATGAGCACAATGGATATCTTTACCTGGGCTCCGTCCAGTCTCCGTTTATTTGCAGACTTAATCTTCAGCATGTTTAACCATCCATCCATGATAAAGTGTCACAGTCCTGAAATACTCTAGAGGTATGAAGGAAGCATGTGATTGAAACAGTGTGTGACTGAGGAGGAAAAGTGAAGACAGCCTGTTAATAAGTGCACTTAGCACTGCTCTGTTGCCACAGGAAAATGTACAGCTTGCTGTATCTGTCCTTGGTTTGACTGCCCTTGCTTTGGAGTTGGCATGAATAATACTAATGTCTGAGGAATACGGTGAGGCTTCTTTGTGTGGTTATTTGCTCAAGCAAAATCTACTGCATTTCCAAACCCAACCCTGGAGTTTTCTTAAACAGGCAACATCTGTCACCCATAATGCAACTGTATGTTTATCTTACCATTGAAGGGTTTACAATGTATGGAATTTAAACATGTATGATCTGGACTGAAGAGGATATCTTGCATGTGTTTATACTTCAAAGCCAACTGTTTAGGAGTGATTACAGTGCATGTTCTCACTTGCATACAATCGTGCTGTGATATAGGCAGCAACATCTGGAACATGCCTAGAAACCTAATTATTCCACTTGGGTTTTTTCAATTCTAGCCTATGTAATCAACATTGGAAACTACGGTTAACAGCTAATCAACATGCAGAATCTGATTTGATCATTATCTATGGATTCTTGTGTGGTTTTTTTTGTTTGTTTGTAGTTGGATGAAAGTTTTTTCTAAGTTACCGAAGACTGGTTCCGGGGGTTTAAGGTGGATCACTTAGAATGTTACCTCCATGTTTATCAGGTCCTGTAAGTTTCCTGTTCACTGTGTAGTTGGCCATTCCTGAGGGGCATGGGAGGGAAGAAGGCCAGCTGCAGGAATCCTCTTCAGCATGTGTATTATGGCAAACAGGTGAAGATTTTGGGAAGAGTCTGTGTGTCTGAGGGTGGATGTGGACTGAAGGAGCCCCTGCAGCACCTAGTAATAGTGGATGAAGAAGGCTTTGGTGGAAAATGTTGGAATATGGTAGTTGTTCATGGGTGCTTCCTGCATTGAAAGGTACTCTGGTGAATCCACAAAATGCTTTTCTGTAAACTACTGCAAAGGAAAGTCCATTCTTCTTACATTTTCAATAAAAATTTTTTTCCACCTTGGATAGGATCTTAGGGGAGTTTATTTCAGCAGTGTGATTTAGTGAGATTTAGTAGGGATTCCTGCTCTGGGACTGAAGATTACTGCTTGCTCTCTACTGCCTCTCTCTACCACTGGGTGATAGTCAAACACTGACTTACTCTGTTGCTCAATTTTCTCACCTCTGAAAAGGAAATAACCATGATTTGCTTTATTATATAATGAAAAACACTGGAGGAAGGGAAGATGATGTTGAAAATGCCATCTGCTTTCACTGTCTATCGTTTGCATTTCCCTGCAGTAATAAAGACAAGCACAGGAAGTGTATTTTTACTGTCAGTGCTCTGTCACTATATACTGCACTACTATCAGACTGCAGCAACCCTGTGGAAGTAGCTGGTGGTTGCTGGATCAGGCTCTGCTGTGCCTGTGCTCACAAGCCTTTTTACTTGTTTCAGTGGTGACTGGATCTGGGAGGAAGATCAGTGAGAGAAGAAAGAAGCCTCGTAGACAACTTGCTGCAGGTTCTGACCTTTGGTCCAGCAGAGCCCTATCTTAATTATTTGTGGGCAGGGACTGCGTGATTCTGTGATAAGTTTCAAAGGCTGAGAAGCTTGACCTTCCTGCCAGACTTGCACTACAGGAACTCTGGAGAAGGGTTGAGAATGGGACGCTCTTGCAACACATTTTGCTGGCAAAAGGGCTGGCTGACTAAGCAGCATCTGGCTAGTATTGCTCCGCCAGCCCTTGTGGCTGTTTTTCATGGGATTTGAAAACAGAATTTGATGTGACAGGGTACAAAAGCAAGTTCTCTGTAGGCCTTGCTTCATTGGTGTTTCAGCAGCCTTGAATCAAGCACAGCTTTGCCTGTAGTTGTACAGCTACCTCTAGTGTTTCATTTCCAAAAGTATCTTATTGAATAATTTAATGCTTTCTTTCATAGGGAAGTAGACCTCAGATGTTTAGGCATGCCAAATGTAATAGCTTCTGTGTGATTAGTTCTCTTCTAAGGCTGTATTCCTGAAGCTGTTAAGTGGAAAAGAAAATAGGCTGTGCTGCTGATTCTCAAGAGGATTAAGACACAGAAAGCCTGACAAGACATTCTTCTTGCATTTATCCTTTCTCTTCTTTCACCTCCACTGCTAAGGATTTAGTACTGTGGTCTCACTAGAAGGTTCTTCAGTCTTTTTAGTTCTCTCTGAACTCCGCAAGTTCAGCAGACTCATATGAACAGTACATATTTCTTGAACATCCTAAACACAGGATTTGCATAGCAAAACTATTTGCATAGTCCTCCAAAGGAGCCCAAAGTCTCTGAAGACCCAAAGGAATGCCTTTCCTGAGCACAAGTAGTACCAGGTCCCGTTCCTGGTGCGGTGCAGTATCTTGGCAGTCCATCCTTGATGAGCAGAAGTAGGGTGATCTGTAGCTGCAGAGCTCAGGTGAAACAGCTTGACTGACACACAGCTTTTTCCTCGCTTCAGCATGAGCAGTGCTTAAAAACAACACTTCCACAGAAGCTCAGATGCTTTTAGTTGCTGGTATTTCCTTAGATGCAACCGTCTCAGTGTGATGCAGTAGCAATAAAACGCCTGTGTAACAACAGACCTAAACTCCCCTTGGTGTTAATAAGAAGGCTGCTTTTACAAGCTCATTTTGCTGTCACGTAAGTGTGAGTTGATGGTGTACTTGATTATATCAGTGCAGGAACATGACACCTTTGCAACACTGAGACTTGCACTTGTCTAGAAGCAAGAGTAGTGTCCAAAGGTCTTGTTAGGACAAGATTTTGAGTGTCAGGAGAAAGTTCTGCACTTCTAAGAAAGCCACAGATCGTATCTCACCCAGGCTGGATGTGGCCTTGGGCAGCCTGGTCTAGAGGTTGGCGACCCTGCCCTTGGCAGGGGGGTTGAAACAAGATGATCTTTGAGGTCCATTTCAACCTAGGCCATTCTATGATTCTATATCTGTGCAACTCCTGGAAGATCCTGAGGTTGCTTCCTGCGTTTCGCCCAAGTGTCTCCAAATTGATGGGATGTGGAATGGGAAAATGGTGCCTGACTAGGCTGAAGGGCTTTAGTATAAAACTGTACAGTAGAACTGCGTAAGGAAAAGGAGCTTAGCTTAAGTACACCACAGTTGTGCATTTTAAAGATATGTTTTTGTTGCTTTGTCTGGCATTGGCGATGGGTCAGGTGTTTCTGCAGGGCGAGAATGTCAAGAAATTTTGCTGAAACTATTTAAGATTCTATATCCTGGGTAACTGCCATGCCCCGTTTCTGGAGCAAACATCTTCTACAGCAGAACTGCTGGAAGATAATGTGTATGTACCCCTGGCACTTACACATGTCAGTGTGAACAGTTTATAAAATTAATTGCAAAGCCTTGGCCCTCCTTTAATTCTGAGTCTGCTTTGTGGCAGTGACCTTTGCATATGGTGTGGTGATCTCCTGAACCTCTGGGACTGTCTGCTCAGTGATCACAGCAGAGATCTTCTGATGCTGATGTATGGACTTTCTCATTTAGTTTGCTTAGAAAAACTAGTGCAGTAAGAGAAAAGTCATGTGGGACTGCAGCTTGTTTTGCTGCTTTGAGGTAGGGACAGAAAAATTTAGCAGTGAGTGATCAAGTGACATAAACGCAAGCAGCTTCCTCCAGCCAGCAGAAAGCCCATCTCTGCTTATAGAGCTGCTGCCAGCTGAACTTTGTCTTGGCTCTGTGCAATTGTATGTGTGACACCCAAGCCACCAACAGACAGGAACAGATTCCTCTGAAGCACTGGCTTTGGCTGTCCTTGGAGCTCTTAATGCTGCTGCTGGGATTGTTCCTTTTTCTCCAGGGGGTGGATTGACAGGCTCTTCCCCTCTCTTCTTAGAGCCTAAATTTTACTGGCTATATTTATGTTTTCAGTTGCCTTTTGTGGCCTAGAGTAGGTCAGAGTCTCAGCAAGTTCTGCAAAGGTGTGAACTCCTTGGAGTGAACTGGTGAACAAGTTAACCTTGGTGTGAATCTCAGCAATGATGTGTGTTGGGCAGAGACATCAGCCTGACTGCTGTGTGGTATTGTGATTCAGTGGTACTTAGCTGCAGTTCTTTAGGTCAGTGCTAGTAGTGTCCTCTTGACTCAAGGCTGCTTAGTTGCTGAAATCTTTCCCTGGCAAAGTGCTCAAGAATGTACTAAGAGCTCATCTGACTTCTGCTCTGCTCTTTTCATTGGTGCTCATGGTAACTCTTATTTGTCTGGAGATGATGGATTATCCTACTCCAGCATACCTTGCTTACTGTGATGATACAATTGATACTTTGCTGCAGCTGTAAATTTTAAAGCCGATTTGTCTTTCCCAGAAGCTTTTTGTCTGAGTTGGTTGCAATGAGCTCAGCTTTGTTGCAGGAAATGCTGCCTGTAGTTTCACGTGTAGCTGTACTTTGCTTCCAGATAAGCCTATTTGAATAGAAATGTCTGAAAATCTTGCTGTGTTTTCCTTAAGACAGCAGCCTGAGCATGCTGGGTTTGTTGACCTGTGTGATGCCAGATGTCTGGCTTAACTCTTACTTTTAACACACGGGCAATTAATTCAGTGGCAATATGAAGATGTGACCTGTTTGCCAGGAGCTTGCAAGATCGTTCATGGGAGATCATTCTGTTTTGTGCTTACTGTTTTGTGCTGGCTTGAATATTTACACAGACCTATGCTGATTGTGTGCCACCTGCATGTGGAAAGGCTGATGTTTCTGAGCATCAAGCTGTCCTGTTGGTTGGAGGAAGAAATGTTTGTCTTGCCTGTCTGGAGCTACAGCTTGGCTGGAAACCCTGACCATTGCTGCTATATGGAGCACCCAGCTGAAATGGAAGAACTGAAACCATTGTAACCCCTTTGAGTTTCAGACAGCAACTTCTCTTGGCTCTTCTTTCCTCTAAAAACTTTGCTGTGGCTTGGTTTTTTTTCTGCTTTGTGGACCACGAGGACAACTGTGGTTAGATCTCTTTACTGTCTTTGGCATCAGGCTGTCAAATGGAGGCTTGTGTGGTGGATTAATGTAGCACCACATCCAACCATGGAACTCCCAGAGGTTTCTTCTGAGCAAGCAGAGGCCTCTGCTATGCTGTTAACAGATCCGTCAGATTTAGGGATTCCTGTACCTTGGCCTAGAGCCTGTCAATGGCTGTTCTTGACAAAATGGACATTATAGAAGGCTGAAAGTGAGGTGTCATTGCTAATAGGAGCTATAATAGAGCAGTAGAAAAGCAACAGCTCTCAGAAGGAAGTGTGTTTGTGGGGGGAAAAAAAGTGTTCCTTATAGCTTAAGTCTGGGCCCTAACCATTTGTAAGTGTATGAATGAAACATGGGTTCAGTGGGCTCAGGCTTTATTGCCATTTCAAGTTAATTGTTACAGCCTTAGTACAGTGTAAGTGATAATCTGCATGAAGAGAGAAGGCTTAAAGAGAGGTAGGCACACATGTAGACAGGACCATCATTCTGCTAAACTTGAATGTAAGTCAACCAGAAACTGAATATTGAATACTAACCTAAATGAAACTACGTTGTTTAACCTCAGCAAAAATATGCTTTGGGAAATGATTGTGTTTATGTTTCGTAGCATTTGCAGTGCTGCCCTCTTGGAGTAGAGCTTTTGTTTAAAATAGAAACTCTATTTAGACTGTGCTGTTTCTGGTTTGTGGTTGTGTCTTAAGACAGGCTTATCCACACTCATGTCTTGAGGCAAGAAAAATTCTACCTTATGCATTCCTGGCAAATGTATCTTAGGTTTTATCTGGCACTGCAGCCCCTTAAGACTGTGTGTTATGTGTGCGTGTGTGTGTATCCCTATGCATACTGCCTCACTGTAAAGCTTTCCACAGTGTTGAAGTTGCGTGTGCTGGGGTTTAGGCTTTTTATACTGTAGTTGTACAAAGATTCATCACAGAACAAAGCGGTCTAACAGACCTTCCTGGGCCTGTTTGCACTGCTTGGAAATCTCAACCAAAAAGATGAATTGCTGTCTGGTGAACAAATGACAACATGTTCTCATATGCTGTTTAGTTTTAGAAAAAGAGATACACAGCTGGATAGCGATACATTCAGTCAAGGCAAGTCTTGTCTTTGTCACTCAGATCTTGAGCATCTTCCTTAGAGGTGTGGGGGGGAACCAGCAAGCTTTGAGAGAGAGGTTTTGTGGTGATTCTGTGCAGGTGTTCCCCACCTCAGTTTTGGCCCCAAAGTCCAGACAAGAAAAAAACTCGTGGGTGGTAGATCCTCTGAAAATCATGACAAAATCATGACGAAAGTTGGGTCAGTGACAGAGAGAAACAGGAACATCTGCTTTATGCAACCAAGGTGTCATCCAGACCTCAAAATAGCATTTCAGCATCTGCAGATAGAGAACGGATGATAAAGTTCAGCTGTCGGCTTGGTGTTCCCAGCACTGTGGGCCAAGGTGTGGGAAGAGAGAATGGCATCCTTCTGTGCTCTGCCCCAGCCTAGGGAAAACACTGTTTGTCAAGTGCCCGCATATTAGTGAGAAAGGCCCTGCAAGGGTTTTCTCGTCCCAAGAAATGTTTATATGTAATATCTACTCTATATGTAGCACCTGGTTCAGCTCCTTCTAGTCAGGATATTGTATACCTCCTGTATTCAGCTGGCTCTGCACAGAGGAGGCTTGTACGTCCGTGGGAACATAACAGAGCTGGTTTGAAGGTGACAACACAGCTAGAGACAGCCAAGGATCACCTGTGATTGCTGGGTACCTCCCTGAGGAAGTAGTACATACCTGTTGCAGATTTTTCTTCCTCTGGAAGTGACAGTTGTCCAGGTTGGAGTGCCCTCTCTTCTCACACACTGTGCGGCCAATTTCCACGTGGAGCATGTATTTCAGACCTCTGACGATCTAGAGAAAATGGTTTCCTCCTTTAAAGCAGGCTCAGGGGAAGGGATGCTGAAATGAAATTCTGGCTAGGGATCAAGCACTACATCTGTCAGTTGTGTGTGGTGTTGTAGATGTGTTTTATGGGGATGGGTGGGAGTGCCTCATGTGGAGCGGTTAAGTGGGATAGAGGGACTTGTGCTGCTTATGTTAGGGCACTGTAGAGCAGTCCTGAGGAGGATAAAGGCTCCTGTGTCTCAGGTGCTCTGTAGCAAGGGTCGATAGATGGTGGAGGACCACCAGAAATGTGCTCTCTTCTTACCTGTACCATAGCTTTGTTTATTTGCCATTCTTTAAACAGAAATAGGTCGTTGGAACTGTTGTTGTATTGGTAAACCCCAAAGCGAGCTGCCTTGCGAACGCCAGGATTGTTGGTGTTCATTGGTACCGGGAAGCCAGGATTCACGGTTGAATGAGGTGGTGGTGTGTATGTAGCTGGAAAAACACAAAATGCAATCATAGAACATATGCAGTGGCTGAAATAGTGGGTGGTTATTCAGGACTCTGAACCAATCCTAAGCCTTCTTACTTGTCCCATGCACTTCACAGAATCATCACAGAGTGGCTTGGGTCAGAAAGGACCTCAAAGATCATCTAGTTCCGACCTCTGTGCTGCAGGCAAAATTGCCTACCACTAGATGTGCTTTAGGAAGACTGGTCATCTCCATTAAAAAGTGATTTTCCTTTAGATGTTTGAAATAGCAAAGCAACCCATGAAATGGTTGCAGAGCTGAGACTGCCTGAAGGAAGACTGGCTATTGTAAGCACTTAGGAAGTTTCTGGCCCAACACCTATCTCAAAGCAAGGCTGGGTTTGAATCTATCTATAATCTAGAGCATGTTTCTCAGAGTATAGTGTAATTTTGGTAAAATATCAAACACTGACTGGCAGAACTGTACTGCTTTGTTGGCATGCCAAGACATAAGCATACTTCCCCTTCACCTCCCAATAGTTTTGATGTTCTTGTTTTTGTTTTAGGGAAATACAGATTATGATATCTTTCAGTTCCTGAAATACAAGGGGAAGAATCCTCAGCCTGTACAGGTTGTTGTGCTGCTGCCAAGGAAAAGACCTGCCACTCCAGGAGTGGCCCTTGGAGTTGCCTGTGTGTGTAGGCAGCAAGCATGTGCACGCAAACTTGCACTCAAAGCTTGTACTAATTTTCTGCAAAGCTCAAGCTGTTTCTCACCTCCAGCTTTTTTTCACAGCTAGATGTCAATAACAGCTGTGCCACAGAGCATAACCTGTGCATGTAAGCCAGTTTCTACTGAGAAACATAATTTAACTTTCTCCACAGTAGAACAGAGCCAATCCACTGACCCTGTCTGCTTGAAAACAAATGAAACAAAAAACCCCACCGCCAGCAACACAGAGCATTACATGCCACCACCAGTACAGGAGTCATAGAGGCTCATAGACCTTGCAGCCTAGTTCTGGAGATATTTCTCAGGCAGGGCATCTTGTCCTCTGCTCAGCTTGTGGGTAAGATCTTTTCAAAGCATCTGTTTTGTCCCAAATGGAGTTTGCTGTAGGGCTAAGATGGTGGAGCCAACAGGCATTGCCAGGGAGAGCAGCTGTACAGACCTACACAAAGACCAGAAAGAGGCTTGGAGCAGAGCAGGACCTTGATCTGGGCTTTGTCCACATGGCTCTCCTCTTCCTCAGAGATGCAGTGCTCTTTTTTGCACCAGCAATACCTATTAAATAGCTTATTGGATCCTGCTGTTTCTTGAGCCTTCTGAGCTAGCAACTGAGACAAGCTGTCCATTTGAGAGGAGCTCTCTAGCTTGGGTTCTTCTGGCTACTCTTCAGGACTTTGTTTGAATTTATGCCCTTATGTCAGTTGGAAAGGCAGATGTGGCAATGGTGGGGTTGTTGACAACACACGGTATCCCTTGTAGATGGAGGAAATAATATCATTTTTTTCAGTATTAGCACGAGTTCTCTGTGGCTTAATAGCTCTCAGCACTTCTTGAGTCATAGTGACATCCCTGTTAGGTGTGGGATGGCAGGGTGGGGGCAGCTGAAGTCGCACTGCATGTATGGGAAGGAAACACTGAATTGTGTTACTCAAACCAGTGTCCAGAGTGCCCTTATCCCTATGACTGTGGTGCCCCATAGATACAGCAGTCTCACATGTGTCAAGTACTCTGAAATGCGACATCTGGAGAGGTGAGTTTAGTCTATCAAATTGGACCTAGTGTGGTCTAGGCATGTAGCAGGCTGGTAGGACATGCAGCATGTGTCACAGGCAGATGATAGGCTGCTGTATTTTTGCTCCAGCTTTCGCTAAGGGGTACTGGGCATCTTACCTCCTTCACCCAACGTGATTTTCTATTGAGTATGATTCACATTGGGGTAAAGTGAGTATAAAATTTTGCGCACAGTGGTCTGAAATAAGTTTTGCTGTTCAGAATAATTTGCACCACTTTATTTTCTACAAAATCCTGAAACACTCTGGTGTGAGGCACCTGTAGTTCTCCTTACTACAAACTTTTCTGACAGGAGTCCCAGCCTGGGTGGGGGGAGAGGCACTGTGTGGCTTGGCCACGCTGTAAAGCTCTCTGAGGATGTGGTCTCATAGGATGGGAAACAACTTCTACTGCCCTGTGGGGAGAAGCTTTGGGTCAGAGCACTTGTTTTATAGACCTCATTGTACTTCTGGGTTTGAATGTGGAGAAATCTAGCTTCCCTCCTCCTACTTCTATAGGGTAGACTTTTCTTGCTCTGAGTTAGCAGGCAGCTGCCTGTTGTTAAACAAGAGAGGGCTGTTCTTGCAAACGTGAGCCAAGTGTTTTATCAAAGGATCTCTCCTGTGCTTTCTGCATTGAGAAATAACTTGGAGGTCCTGTTCCTGCAGTATGAGAACAATCCTATGGATGTTCCTTCCCAGCCTGCAGGATAGCAAATAGGGAACAGATATTCTTTTCTTTCCCCTCCACGAGGTACTTTCAGAACCTCTTCTGCCATTGCTAGGAGCGAGGCTGGGTTTTATCTTTACATGTAAGACGCAGCAGAGTTCCTGCATGCCTCTGCAACCCCCAGAGGAAACCACAGACGAAACAAAAAGCTGCTGGCTAACCAAAGGCCTGAGTGCATTCATAGTTTCTGCGTGTAGGAACCAAAGTAAAGCTGTAGTAGAGCTAAAACCTTCAGAGAGAAAATGTTCCTGTCTGCTGCTTTCATTCCGAAGATTTAAGGCTAGCTGCCATCAAGAGTGTTTCTTTGCTCAGCAAAGGAAGTGGTAGGGAATAATGTGACACTGAAGTCATCTAAATGGTACAGTCTCAAATGCCCATCTGTACTTACCAGACAAATTGTTTCCCATTCTTTAGATTTAGTAATGAAGGTCGTGCAGAATTTAAACAGTGACAAATAAGTTAAAACCATAAGTTGACTTTGACACTGTTAGATGATGTTCCTGGATAATGTGGCTTGCTACAGGGAGAGAAGGTCTTTCAAGCGGGTAGAGTTTCAGCTGCAGTTGAAGGGCAGCAGACAGAGAAAAAGCCAAGCTCACAGGACCTGAAGCACAAGGAAAACAAATGATTTCCCACTCTTACCATCACAAGTGCAGGTGAAGCCCCAGAGCGCTAAACAGCAAAGAGTGGTGAAGCTGCGGGTGAAGTTTGCTGCCATCTCCACTGCATCAGAAGAGGAGCCTGCCAACGTGAGCAGTGACCGCCCTGCTTCCTGCAGGGGAAGATGTCTCTGTGAGAGCTTTTTATTGGCTGGGAGGGATCCTAAACTCTTTAAAAAAAAAAAAAAAAAAAATCACCCTGAATGATCACAGCTCTGAGACTGCCTGTCTCCTGCTAATGACTGCATGTCTCACAGCCCTGCCAAAGGCTCTGCCCTGATGACTGCAAGTCCCACCTCAGATGGGGACTTTTGCTTTGTGATCCTCAAAGGGCTGTGCAGAAATGTGGGCAGATGTGTGTGATGTAATACCATTCTGTGCTCTGGGACATGTTGTGGGGTAATAAGAGTAACGGTCATATGCTTTAAGTTTCACGGGGAAATGTAACCCCTGTGAAATGGGCAGTGAGCCTTTGCGGTGGGGTTCTTGACTTGTATATGGGTGGCTGCATGTGGGGAAGAGTGACAGAAGATGGGTCTTGCTTCCTAAGATGTGGATATAGCTAAAATCACCAGCTGCCGCATTCAGGAGAGAAGAAAATGAGCTGTCACCACAAAGGGCAGAATATGGTGGACCTCAGTTTGCATATGCGTGCTTGTTTCAGGTGATGAACTGTCCTTCTTTGAGCAAAGCCACCTTATTGCTGAAGTCCTAAACTAGTGTGGGCAGCATGTAAGAAGACAAAGAAGGCTCATTTCAGTATTTCTCAGTTGGAAGAGATTAGGCTGAAATGTCCCTCTGAAAAGGACTGGGGCAAATGTAGTGAGTCACACTTACCATCAGTCCTTCTTGCACAGGGCTTCTGAATCAAACCCAAAAGCCTGGGAAATGTTGAGAGAATGAGAGATATTATATTGGTTGTGGTTTTTGCTGTTTCTTTTTGTTTTGATCTCACATGGTGGCCTGACCTTGGATGCAAGACATCAACACATCTCTGGTGTGTAGCTATAACCTATTTGCCACCCTTCTACATGATGCTCCAGGAAGGAGTTTGAGATTCCCCCATGACTTTTGTCCCTTTCCTTCTCTTTTTGCCTTCTGGTGAGTCATGGCCTTCTAATTTGAGGGGGGCAGGAATGGGTCTGCTCAGGAATTTGGGGGGAATCTTTTAAAGCATGTATTCTTCCTTTGCTTAAAACACGTGCATAGGGAGGCCACTGGCGGAGCAGGTTTGGTGTGAGCGGAGTGATGCCTAACAAAGGCAGAGAGGGTGGTTAGAAGCTCACAGCCTGGTGGGGTGGCAGTGGGGGGCCAGAGCTGCCAGGCCAGCTCAGCTGTTGGCACTAGAGGGCACCAGAAGGTAAGACACCGTGCCAGAGGAGTTATTCCACAGTAAACACAGCGTATGCCTTAAGCAAATAGCTAGCCCTGACCCAGGCCAGATGGAGCCTGTGGGCTTTCTGCTTTAAGCTCGTTAAATGGATCTGAAAGACTTGTATGGCTGAAGAGCTCTTTTCTTCGCGAGGGATTTTGCAGAGTGTATTCGTTCTCGCTGTTTAGCTTGATTGTTAGAAACGGTGTGCAACTGCATGTTCTTTTTTGACACAAATAAAAGCTCACTAATTTTTTTCTCCATAAACAGAGATGCAGTTGCCTCCTCCTTTTCTGCTAAAGAAGCAAAAACATGATATCTGAAGCTTGGTTTTCCTGATGCTTGGTGCATGATTTGGACTTTCTCAGCACTGCTTCTTGCTTCCCTCATTCAAGACAGACCTCTGGCTGCACAGCGCAGTCGTGGTTCTCTGGAATAATGCTGTGTGAGGGTCATGTTGGAATTATGCTCCCATAAACTCAGTCAGCATCTAGCCCTGCAATCCGCAATTTTCCTCTGCAGTCCTGATTCCCTCTTTGCACTTCACGAATCAGTGGGGGGGACTGGGACAAAAAAAATTGTCTCATTAACTTTGGCAGAGGCTTGGAGGATGACTGGAGTGTGTTTGAGTTGTGCTCTCAAAACTTTTAATTAAGACACATTTACCAGTGTCCGTAGTCTTCCTTTCTTTTTTTTTTTTTTTCTTTTTTTTCTTTTTTTTTTTTCTTCTTCTTTTAATCTTTATTACATCTTCCAGGCCTTCATCTGGTCCCCAGGGCAGCTAATTTAGCTGGGTTTGCTTTAATGAAGGATCTGAACAAGAGGATACTTTTTTGGCTCTCAGAAACCACCACATTTCAGCTTTTGGGAGGAAAAATGCCTGTTACTTCGGCGGAGTGGTCAAAACAGACTTCAAACCATAAAGAAGAAAGGTGGATGTGACCTTGTCTTCCACACTGGTGACCTGCACTTTGCAGGTGTTGAAATAGGTTGAGGTACCGAGAAAGGACAGTCCTATGAGGAAGGAGCAGGATAATGAACCTTACCAGCCCATCTTTCCTAAGTGGGAAACCATACAGCTCACATAGCATCAGGTTTTTAAGTACAGAATCACCTTGGAAAGCCACAGGATGCTGGTAGCCTTCAGAGCAGGCATAAGGAAGGACAGGTTTGGGCAGACACAAGGGAAGAAAGGAAATGGTTCAAAGTACAATTCCTTACAGAGGATTAAGTCAGTAAGGAACCCACACGGCACAGGTTGGGATTATGAATCTGCCTGCTTGGTATCAGCAGGACATAGAGGAGAAACAGGAAAGTGACACTGGTGGGTTGGTCTCACCTGAGGCATTTTCCTCCCTGTGCACCCTTCTGGGAGCTGCTCCTCAGCTCATCAGTACCTGTCTGAGCCTCTGCTGTGGAGGCAGCTGTGATTTTTTCAAATGAATCAAGGCTCACATAGTTACATTTGTGTTTCTATCAGCAATAATTTTTGAACAGATTAATTTCAATTAAATACGAGAGCGTGCTGGAAGACTCGAGGATAATTTGGTTACCATATGTTTCTAGAGAAGAAACACCCAAATGAATAGCTGGGATGAGAGGAGTGAGCACAACTTTGCCATCATCCAATCTGTCAACAGCACTGTCAGCTGGTTTACAGAGACTGCTTACAGATTGCACTGTGGGGCATTTATAAGGGATGAATGGATGTAAAGACTTCTTTGTATTTTACCTTGAGGCCATGCTTGTATTAGTCTTGAGATGAACAAGCCTCCCAACCCCTCTTTCTCCCAAATAAGATTTTAAAGTACTGTATCTGAGGACAAGCTTGCTCCTTTCTGTAACCACTGTGATGATAAAGATGTGCATTTTACTGAGATCCTGCTGCTGTTCTCACTGTGGCATCCAAGAATTGCAACTTCAATTTAAAATCAGCTAGATTCTGAATGCCCTTAGTAAGAGCAAATCCTCTAACATGAACTTGATATACAGATGCCCACACCAAATCCTCTAACCCTTTAACCCTTTAACCCTGAACCTTCTCGCAGAGAATGGCTCAAAGGGGAGCCATTCATGTAAGCCACCCTGAACGTATTTTAAATGCAGCTAAGCATCACGTTCACAGTTTTGTTGGAGGATGCTGATCAGGAGGTGATGGTGACTGCAGTGTTCACTTAACCTTTCTATATTTGGCTTGTTTTGCTAATGACCATCTCTGGTCAGGGCTGCTCGCTGCACTTAGCACTGGGCAAATCCTACTTTGTGTCAGAGCTTTTTGACAAGACAATAACCTACAGTGAGGAAAGTGCTGATACTCCAGCTCTTGCTCCTCTGGCACCTCGCTTTCTCAGATGATGGTCCACACGCGGTGGCTTCTCTGTCCACGCTGTCTCTCTTCAACATGTTGCTGAATATAGTTGAGAGATTGCATGCAAGACCCTGCAAGCCTCTGAGCAAATGAATTCAGGCTGAGAGGCACTGGGACAACCAGCCAACTGGGGGCCTGTTTGGAGGAGTGCCCACCTAGACAAGTAGATCTTTTTGTTGTCCAGTTTGAAAGAGCTCAGAAGTACATTGTGATTGATGCCATATGCTAGTGCCAGGACAAGAGGTAGTGGGCAGAAACTGGAACACAGAAGGCCCATCCTGACCATGAGGAAGCAGTTCTGTGCTGTGCAGGACCACTGGCACACACTGTCCAGGGAATTTGTGAAGCCTTCTTCTTGGAGATCTTCAGATGTCACCTGAGAGTCCCTGCTGAAGCAGATAGACGCATGGTACCTTCCTACCTCAACCAGTCTGTGATTCTGTGAAAACACCAAAGTCTTTCTGTTAGACATCAGCTACCACGATAGGCAGTTAGAAGTAATTAACAATCTCTAGTTCATTAGTGTAAACATTCACAGCTGCTGGTTCCCACTGCTTTGTGGTCACTGTGAAGGAAGTGGGTCAGTGTCCCTCCACAGAGAGGGAAGGGGTTGTCCCAGCAGTGGAGGAGGATGTTGGGTTTTATATTTTGGTGCATCTGCATGGGATCCCACACCAAAACAACTGTGAATTCATTGTGACGTGTCCCCAAACTTGTGTTGAGGAAGTGGCCGAGAAGTTTTTCATTCCCTCTGGGGGTGTGATGCAAAGATGGCATTACCTATTTTAGTGCTTTTTTTCCTGAATGTCTTGCTAATGAAATCATCAGGTACTCATCTGGTTTGCACTGGACCTGTGGAAATGATGTAGCATGTTTTGGGTACTCAGTACTGGCTGGTCATTTTCCAGGCACACTCTCTTCCTATTTGCTGGCCTCACTGCTTGCTGTTGTATTTAAGAAGTGTCCTTTGACAGGACAGATGCTGTTGGCAAGAGAACAACAGATGTTTTCAGGCTGAAGAACAGGGTGTTGGGAAGTGATGTGGACATGTGTGTCCCCGGGCTCAGCAGCATGCCTGGTTTAAAAACTTGTTTGGTAGAAAGAACTGCTCTTAGGTAAAGAGTGTGGAGGGGATCACCCAAGCCTGGATGTGCTGTGCTCACTCTGCACCATCATCAGAAGATGATTGCTTCTCTTTTGTGGGGAAAATTGACTGACCTCTTGGCTCCAGATGCGTTGAAAGTGTTTATCACAGCATCCCTTGGGAAAGGACACAGAGAAGCAGCAGAGGGACGGAGCTACTAAAAAGCCATTGAAGTGGCCAAAGTAGGGGTCACAGTGAGGGGCAGTCTCAGGCTGACAACCCTGAGTTGCTTTTCAGAGCAACATTGTGTTTTATCTGTTTAGAATCTGACTTGGCACGATCCAAGCGATGTAAAGGAAGTGCTTGACAGAGCAAGGCATATTGGTGCTGCAATGCAAGCCTGTGTCTGCAATGCAGCACACGCTGCAGGTCTCCCTGTGTGAAGAAAGGCAAACCTATGCTCTCTAGAAGCATTTAAAAATGCCAGCCATAACTTCATGGAGCTTCTCTGTCTAGCAGGCACACAGGTACTCAGCTGAATACCTGGATCTGACAGCCCCAGTCTACCATGGCTATGCTGTGTTCCCTTTTACTGCTGCTACCAGCTCTTATTCTTTGCTTCAGATCTGTGAGTAGCAACAACAAGCTGACCTGAGGGGAGCTGGACTGCGTTTTTGTATGCAGCTTGCAGCACCACATGTGCAGAATGCTCCCAGTGCAAGGGGGTGGGGATCAGAGATGTTCTCCCAGAGAGAGGGGAGAATTGTGTTCTGAATCTGATATAAATGAAGCAAAGGAATGTCCATTACCCTGATAATGCAGGTAGAGTAGTAACTTTGCAGGTATCCAGATCCTGTGTAACAAATGAAGCCCCCTCCCTTCTCTGCAGTCTGGGCAGAAGCCCGTCTTCAGATGCAGAATCCAGCACTGTTCCTGTTAAACTTCATGCAGTGGTCATTGCCCAGCTTTCTGATTTGTCTAGATCTCTCTGTGAGGCCTCTCCATCCTTCTGAAATTCAACAGGTCCTCCCAGTTTAGTGTCATCTGCAAACTTGCTTAGTTTGCAGGACTTCTAGTCCTACATCCAAGTCATTTATGAAAACATCAAAGTGAACTGACCCTAAAATGGAATCCCACAGAACCTCATCAGTGACCACTTGCTATCCTGATGTAGCCTCATCTAATATGGGCCCTTTGGGCCTGACCCATCAGCCAATTGCTCACCTATCCATTATGTTCCTGTCTACCAATATGCTGAACATTTTGTCCAGGTTACTGTAAGAACTGTAAGAAATGCTATTGAAAGCTTTGCTGAAATCCAAAAGGATTACATCAACTGACTTCCCTTGGTCAGCTAGGTGAGTAACCTCATCATGAAAGGAGATTAAGTTCATTAAACAGAACATTCCCTTCATGAAAGACCAACATGGTGGGAACATGTCGGTAGTAGGAATGTTGTTCTCTGGTCCTTCAACTGGGCTGTGTCTGAAGGTGAAAGATGCTAAGAGGTGAGGATCCGGCTCTGGCAGTGGGAGCAAAGCTGCAGGAGGGGACCAGGCCTCCCTGGAGCTCACCTTCTCCAGCTCCGAGCACACAGCTCACACTTAGGAGAAAGACCTCTGAGCTGAAAGTCTGGAGAGAGGAGAGGATTTCTTCATTGTTCTCAGATTGTGAAGGTGAGAGGCAACAGAGGTGATAAGGGACCTGCTACTGGCAGGGCAGCAAGGAGCTCTTGCTGTAGGACAAGGGGAACTGGTTTCACACTAAAGAAGAGAAGATTTAGATTGAATATATGGAATAAGTGTTTTACAATAACAGTGGTGAGGCACTGGCAAGGGTTGCCCAGAGAAGTGGTGGATGATGGGCTGGAGACATCACTGGAGACATTCAAGGTCAGGCTGAACAAGACTTTGAGCACCTTGATCTAGCTGTAGACATCCCTGTTCTTTGTAAAAGGGTTGGGATAAATGGTCTTTAAGGGTCCTTTCCAAGCTTTTTAACTCAAACAATTCTGTGATTCTATGATAATTTATCCAATAGCATTTGTGGGGGTTAAGAGGTTGTGGAACTTGGTCAAGATTGTCAGGGTCAGTTTACGAGCTCTAAGGAGACTTAAACAAGTAACTTTGGCATGTAGAAATATAAGCATCTTTTGCAGATGTACCCTCATCCTGCAGGATCTGTATGTCTTTCTGTAATGAGGCCTTGCCAATTAACCTGAACACACGCTCTCTTTTCAAGGGTCACTTGCTTGTAGGAAGATATTATTCAGAAAACCAAGGAACGGTGTCATTTTCATGAAAACTCAGCAAAGCAGTTATGTCATGGAATGGCTGGAGGAATTTATCTTCTTTTCCCATGTGTGACTATAATTTTTTTGGTAATACATCAGGTAAGAAGGAAAAGGTACAGTAGAGCTGAGCTCATGCAACTATGAAGCAGATTCTTGCTCCAGTTGGGGCTAGGAGTCCGGAAATCCATATGCTCTGGGTGGCACTACGGGCAGGATTCCCTCTTGGGGTTGATAAAAGACAACATATGTTGATACTGGAGCATGCTGAAGTGTTGGCTGCGATTCAACCAGAAGCAAAGGAGTTTGTTTCTTTCCCTCTTGTTTCCCAGGTATGGTAAGGGAGCAGCACTTTTCATGAAAGAGCTTAATGCACATCTGAATGTCAGCCTCCTCTCCTCTTGGCACAAACGCGGTTTCCATCCTAGAGCTTCCTTGAGATCCAATTAGCATCAAATGGTAAATAATCTCCAATAGCTTGGTGTGTCTGCCTGACTTCAGCACTGGGACCATGCTGCTAAATTCTGCAGATCTGCAAGAAAGCTGGAGTCAATAACTAAGAGGGCTTTCTCTTGATTAACAGCCTGCGACCTGTAAGTCAACACCTATTTAATTTTATTTTATTATGTCTTCTATGGCTCTGTTTAAACAAGAGAAGCAGCTGAGTACTGACAGCCGATTCATGACAGGCTCTTGTGTATGTGTGTGAATAGGAAAGCTTTTGGCTTTATGTTGGATATATTTCATTTTCTTCTTCAGAAATGCACCTGTTAATGAGGAGCTTTTGGGAATTGAACAGCCAGCTGTCAAGCTGCTGGGATGTCTTACATATCAGTCCTGTCACACAAAAACCCTGTACAATGAGCTGAGCTCTGCTATTAGCAGTTGTAGAGAGTGTGGACACGTTGACAACTGCTGATTGCAGTGACACTGGATTAGGCTTGAAAATCTTCTCCCAGGCAATATCCAGCCAGTATAGAAATGCCTAGGGGCACTGGGGCCAGCCTGACCCTGGGACAAGCAGAAGAGCTGTTCCACTGCAGTGGAGCTCAGGAGCAGGGATTTGAAAAAATCTGCATGAGGCTGTGAATAAGAATAGAGGATAACTCTGAATGCTGATCTAAGGCAGAAGTCAGAGATTAGGTGCAAAAAGCAGAGGGGAAGTCTTGGGAAATGGACCTGGGTGGGAACACCTTGGGGTAGCTGGGGAGCAGAGGGGGAAAGGTTGCAGAGATGCTGTGTGTGTTCAGTGTGTATGTTGGGCATGTTCCACACTCAGGCACTGTGGGAGAGCACCCAGGTTGGTAAGGGCATGCTTGTCTTGTTGTCATGCCGGGGTCCTGGATCTCAAGGAGCAGCTCAGTCTCACTAGAGGGAAAGTAGTGGAGGACACAAGCACCACTGCGTCGCTGTCGGATAGGTCCACGTGGTAACACAGTTGTCTTCTTGGAAACTGTGGTTCCGCTTCCCTTCTCTATCAGCTAAACAGACCCATATACACATGACATGTAAGCATCTCTTCCTCCTGCAAAACAAAACACAGAAAATCCAGGATCTTCCTGAGAATGGTAATGGGGAACCTTCATGCCATCTCACTGTTTTTCCATTGCAGCAGTGGGTGTTGTTCCCTTATGGATGATTTCTACGCATCCCACAATAACAGTGTAAGAATGAGTGTTCTTTAGGGAAGTAAAGGGCTGATAACAAAGCATATTTTTGAGGCTCATTTGTAGTTCACGTGGCCTTTTGTGTCCTAGTACTTGCCAAATGGGAGCTACATAATTTCTCTGAGCTAGAGCATTTTGTTCTGGACAAAATGAAGAGTTCTCTTGAATCCACTGAGCAGTGAGGATAAGCTGTCTCCTACTCAGCTCTCCCAGTTGAAAGCCTGAGCCAGATTCATTGGAAGTCATCATCCAGTGAATGGTTTATGAGCAGAGTGGGTGGAGGTCACTCAATGTCTCAGAGTAGTCCAGGGGAAGATGTAAGACCATTTGTGCAGCCTTTCTTTGGTTTTGGGTAATGTTTGATTTTTCAAGCACATGTGCATACTGGAACCTCTTTCAAAGCACCTTTTACAAGTTGTTGCACTGCTACTGCTACCCAGCTAACCGTTGTCATTTTAAACCAGTATTCTTTTTTCTCCAGTAGTTGCATGAGGTTTTCAGAGTGGACAGATTCAAAGGTAACTTGTGGGAAACGTAATTCAAAATTCCCCAGCTTTTTAGATATTTAACTATATATATATTTATACTGTATTTTAGCAATGTTATGTTGAAAGAATCCATGCAGAGTATGAAGCTGGAGTTATCAGTCTGGAAATAGTCCAGGACAGCCTGGGCTGTGCTGTGTGAGTGCATACCTCTGCTTGGTTCGCTACATTGGTCACAGTGCAGTGCCCACAGGTAGAAATGCAGTTATAAGATGTGAGAGTGCTTTTACACCAGGACAACTGATTTTGGTTGAGTGACCCATATACACCTGGGTGTACTTTTAGGCTTGCTAACCTCGTCTGCTCTTCATGGGCTGTTTCACATGAATTACTCTCCATGGGCAAAGCAGGGAGCTCAGAACTGCAGCAAGGCTTCCAGCCAAAGCCTCGGCGCATCAGCGGGAAGAACATTGGTGGATTTGGGATGAAGCCTGATGGCTGTAGAACTTAATGGCAGGCAGCTCTCCAACAAGATCTTCCCCAGCCTGATGTCCTCATTTAGTGTGTGGTCATCTCTGATCTATTTGCATTGCTGAGCTGCTCTGTTACTGTGCCTGAGCTCTGTTCCCTTCACTTATGGCTTCACATTACTGTTGCTATTTGAGCTTGGCAAGTTCCTGCCTCCATCATTAAAAAGAAAGAGAAATTTCTTTTCCTGCTTCTTAAACTTCTGTACTACTGCATTTTATGCTGTGCACATACAAATGGTAATAAATTCAGTCATTTTTGGTTTAAATGTAATCCCTTAGTAATTGCCATCTACTTTTTTTTTATGGGTAGCAATACCTTAGCTTTACAAATGCAAGAGCTGGAGTTTTCTGGCAGTGTCCTAGGGAAGCTTTACTTAATGAAAGTAAAAATTCATTGGGAAGGCTTAAATTAGATGACTGCAGAGAACTCTCTCTTTTTCACAGATCATGGCAGAATCTATTCCTCAAGAAACCCACCAGAATCCTCACAGGGATGCAGGGGCTGTAGGGCAGAGGAATCTCTTCTCCTTCTGGAGGTCTATGGGGTGGACTACTTGAAAAGTACAGCTGGAATGAGGCTCAGGTCCCAAAAAGCCAAGCCCGGTGGCTATTTCAGCTTTATCAACAAGCAGTGGCTCTGCTTGAACCCATGACCTTCCCCTTCCATTCCAGAGCTGGGGGAGTTCTGTAGAGCTGCCAATGGCCTCGGGAGTGGGCTGGTACTGATTTACACACTCCTGGTTCACACTCGCCATGGCACTGTGAACAGCAGTTATTAATGTCATCTTTCTTTCCTCTGGCAGTTTTCTTTTTCATCTTTTTATCTATCCACACTGTGAATAATAACACCCCCCAAATCTCTCTGACACACGCATGTACAAAGCACAGAGCAGCTTTTTGATAGTCACATTGAGCAAACTTCCAAGAGAGACTCTGGGTAATTTCCATCTCCATTTCCCCATCAGATCATTAAAACGAGGCAAGTAAAACATCTCAGAATAAAAGTGGCAGGCACGAAAGAAGGCTTTTAAATATTAGTAGCTTTAAAATTAACGTTTGATATAATTTCATGCTGACTTTTGATTACCAACACCTTTTACAAAGATCAGCTATAAGATCTGAATTTTTTATTGTGCATTCCCAGGGAAGTAAAACTCAGCTATTACCACTGCAGTTTGACCTCTGTACCCTTAGCAAAGTGCTGTTCCTTAGTTGCCATATGCTACCAAAAGGGCTATGATTTTAATTACCAGTCAATAAACCACCTTCACGTTTTTCATGGTAATAGACTTTAAAGGAGTTATTTTTCCTCACTAGTTATATAGCAGCTCTTAAAATGCTATTTGTTGGGTATAGACTGAGGTCACCAAAAGTCAAAGAGGTGTCATTTGCCAACCTCATTCCCATTGCCTGGGGTTTTCTGGGACTGTCAATTTTTCCATGCCAAAGCACAGAGACAGCACTATCAGTTTAGCATTCCAACCTTATGTGTCTGTGCATGCACGATATTGCAGGTATGGTCTCTTCTGCTGGCAGGAGGGCTTCCTGCGGGGTCCCTACTTTTATTGCTGCCTCTGGCTGTGTCCAGGAAGCCATAAAGTGTAGGAGAATGTGGGAAATGGGGAAGTTAAATGCAGGAAGATTCAGCACTGAGGACATGCTGTTTCACAGAGAGGGACAAATCCTTTTGTCTCCACAAGTTACCTTGCAGGAGATGGGGGGCTGGCACACCTGAAAACTTGTGCAAGCCTGGACTCAGCTTTTTCCTGCAAGAGCAGATTGCAAGGATTCCTACAGACGTGGGCAAGTCGATTGCTGCTGGAGGTGCAGAAGTGAGTATTATTCCATGCTCACGGCAGGCTGCGGGGAAACGAAATGGCCATGAATAAAAACATCAGCATCTGGCCCAGGAGACTCCCTTGCAGCTAGAAGGCTGACAGCAGGGAAGCCCAGGGGGATGGCAGTTGTTAGTTTGACTCATCGATCGTGGCACACAGCTGATCTAAATTCAGCTATGGTGTAAAGCCCTGGGCGAAGGAAGTGTGAGGGCCAGGAATGTTTTCTAGAAAAGCAAGCACCATCATTCACCATTCAGTTAGCACTGAGAAAGTGCACGGGATGTATGTGGGCTGATGGTGCTGAGAGAGCTTTGCCAGAACAGGGAGGATATGCAGCACCCTGGTCCTCAAACAGTGGCACAAATGGTGACAAAAATTCCAGGCTGCCTCCTCCAATTGATTCATCTGTGTGAGGTCCTGGTCCTGCTGTAGGCTCTGATCTGGGTCAGCACACTGCACATATGAGGCCACCTAGAGGACAGGAGCTCTATCCTGAATGTAACACTAATGCTGGTGAGCAGCTGTGATGTGGTCCCTCCTGACAAACCTTGCACCCCATGAACCTGCAGTAAGACTCCCACTGTGCCACTTTTGTAGAGTTATTAAAGCAGAGCACAGGGAGGGGAAAAATGTTTGAACCCTCCAGGTGCTGACAGCTGCCCCAAGCACCTCTCTGGGGTTCTTGTTGTCCATGGCCTGTGCTGAGGTTAAGGTAACTTTGCTAGAAGGGCATGCTTGCTAACCCACAGCCAGCCAGGGGTTGTGAGGCTGGCTTGCTTTTAGTTGTCTTGAAATGGTTGTTACCCTTGGGAACGAGGGCAGGAGGGAGAAAAAGACTGTTCTCTGCTCATCACCTTGTGTCTGTGTAACAGAGGCAGCCGGTGCCCAGCAGGTTGAGAGCCAGCACTTCTGCCTTTGCTCAGCCTCTTGGATCCCAGATTGTACAACATCTTGCACCAGCCTCCAGGAAAGGGGACTCCAGCCAAAATCATGCTATGAGACACATATATTGTGCTACAGGGAAAAAGTGGAGCATCCTGGGAATATCTGCATATCATCTGAATATCTGCTGCATCATATTGTCTCATTGACTGTGGGACTGTGAACTCTATTTCTGGTGGCCGATGGCACCAAAACATGCTTTGGCTTTCTGCAGGTGATAGCCTTCCATGCTGTGTGTATCCCAGTTGGCTCAGAGGTAACATCCCAGGCACAAAGACCATGTAGAAAGAGCAAGAAGTGAGATGGTGCAAGCGTATGTGCCCAGGCACTCTTTAGTACTATTTGATTTCTAATGTCTCCAATATGGTTTTTGACCAAGATCAACCTAGCAGTTTTCTCAGTCATGGCTTTGTAGTTATCACAGATCTCTGATAATTCCCAACAAGCAACTTGGATAAGAGTTTGAGGGCATGTAGTAGCAAATAGTAAGTATCAAGTAGTAAGCAGTGCTACTGGGACTATTGGATATCAGAGAATGAGTCTGGCCTCCTCAGTCTGTTGTAGGTATAGATGTAACCCGGATTACCCAGAAATGTGATATATAATGATATGTGGCTATCTCAGCTTTTAGGGATATAGAGTAGTGGGCATGGTGGTGATGGGTCCATGACTGGACATGATGATACTAGTGGCCTTTTCTAACCTTAATGACTCTATGATTCTATGACAGCCTAGGAGTGGCCTAGATATGTTCTTTCCTGTAATGTAATTGTAAATGGATTTTGCTTCTAAAACACCATGACATTGATTTCCTACAAAGTGACAGTCTTGTCTCATTATCTTGATTCATTTGTTATCTGTTGGATTTTAATAGCAAAGATCTGAAATCTGATGATTAACCCCCACCCCCAAAAGAAAAAAAGTTCAGAGCCATGTTACATCTTAACAGGAGCTTCAAAAAGAAGCATGACAGCTGTGTTTGGGAAGAAATTCACACTATTGGAAGTCTGATGGCAGGGAGTCTCAAAACAAAAGGAAGACATTGAAGGATGAGAGAGACAGAAATCTTGGATAGTAGAGGCAAACAGGCAGATACAGTCCCCCTGACAGGAAAAGTCATACAAACTCTACGCATCCAAATACATTTGACACGCAGAATCATAGAATTGTTTAAGTTGGAAGGGACCCTTAAAGGTTGTCTAGTCCAACTCCCCTGCAGTGAACAGGGACACCTACAGCTGCTGCTTCTGAATTTCTGGGTTGGAGCACAAGTGCCTACTGCTAAATCCAGAAGAAGGAAGGAGTGAGTACAGAATGTGCACAGAAAATATCAGGTGTAGGAAAAAGATCTTTGAAATGGGCAGGGATTCTGGGGTAAGGCTTGTCTGTTGTGTTATGAGATTTGTAATGCAGACTTATTACCTGGGTCCTTCGGGCTCCCTGAAATGTGGCAGGTAAAAAATGACATGCTTGCTATGATCCCTCAGGATGCCAGCTGAGCTGCTTCATCAGAGTGATGCTGCTGGTTGAACAAGCCACATTAGCTCAAGATTGACTGGCCCATTTGCAGCATGAAAGATCAGCACCATTAGCAACAGTGAAGGTCTATGCTCCCTGGGGTTACTGCTGGACTGGGGGTGTCAGGCAGCTGCCTGTGTAGCTGTGGTGGTGAGGAGCCCACTCTCCTGCAGCTGGACATTATGCTGTCTCCTGATCAGTCTAAACTTCTTTGTCACAGCATTTCCCTCATTGGCTCCGTGGCTGGGTGCACATAAGGATTGTTCATTTTGGAATCATTTGCTGGCAGCAGTACAGTCCTGGTCCAGAGTGGATGTTGCTTGCATGGAGCAGCAGTGAGCTGGGAGCAGAGAGCTGCCCAGAATTTCCTTGGGAGCAGTGAGTCTCCATCATGGTAGCCTCAATGCAGTGCCGGCACTGTGCTCAGTGTTAGGACCCAAAGGGTAACCAGGACAAGGAGGTTATGGGACTGATTAGTGATAGGCGCAATCACAGCTTTCCTGTACATTGCATTGCCCACAGGGCTGGAGCTTAAACCCTTGGGAAGTGACTTCTCTTGGCTGGTGGATGGTGAGACAGCACTGGCCTGATGTCACCTCTTTCATAATGTGTAAATATCAGGCAGACCCTTCAGGCTGTGGTGGTGGCGAGGCTCAAGTTGACAAAAGTCTAAATTTGCTGAGGAGGAGGTCCAGGCAGTGAGCCAAAAACTGTGCCCTGCTATGGGGTTGGGCTCCCTGGGAAGAGCTCTTGGTTCGGAGCACCAGAGTTGACAGGCCTAGCAGAACAGTCCCAGAGGCTGAATGTGTCTCACGAGAAGCTTCTGGGCTCATGCCAAATGCGCTTGAAGTGTTTTTACTAACTTGGTCCTGGAATAGGAAAGGTTATGTGCAGGAGAACCAATGTGCACAATGTGCGGAGAGAATTTATAACTAAATGAAAAGCCTGTGTTTGGAGTTGTGCTTAATTGGTTTTTGAGACCCAGAAAGCCACACAGTGTCCTTAGGCTGTGCTTGCTTTTATTTAAGTGGGAAAGTTTTCGGAATCCCTGGGAGAGAGAGAGCTCATGTGACAGCAGATGAAAAATGGGAGGCCTGAAGCAGTGGCCTTATGTTAACTTCAAGCTGGAAGAGACTCAAATTCGGTGCAAAGGCTTCTTTGAGGAATGATGGAGACAACCTTGCTACCATGCACTAAGAGAGGCATGTGGGTTTTTCAGGTCAGAAGAAAATCTGTGTGGTACTCTGCTAGTAATGACAACAGTCATATTTGCTGGGCTGTGTTGTGTTTTACTGCTGGGGACTGCAGATAGATTGAAAGAATGGACAACGGAAGATATGGTTTCTCTTTTTCAGCATTCCAGGCAATTTTGAGATAAATGAATGATGTTCCTAACTGATCTTCAGTCTTTTAAGAGCCACATCTGACCATCTGTCTCCAATTAGTTCCCCCAGCCCTGCAGTCTTCTCTCTTTGAAGTTCACACACTTTTCTTTTTGGTACAATAATAATAAAGAATATACTTCAAATACTTCAAAGTATTACCAAAGTTTCATTCTGCCTGTTAAAAGCACTGTAATTCCACCCCTCTGGGAAGAGATGGGGCAAGATAAGTGAGGTGAAATTTTCTTGGGGTTTCATTCACTGAAGAACCATTATTTTTATTTCTGAACTATTTGACTGTTGTGGCAGTGATAGGATGAGAGGGAACTGCCTCAAGTTGTGCCGGGGGAAGTTCAGGTTGGATATTAGGAAACATTTCTTCTCGGGCAGAGTGGTGAGGCACTGGGCTGCTGCCTGGGAAGATGGTGGAGGCACTGTCTCTGGAGGTGTTTAAGAACTGCAGAGATGTGGCACTGAGGGGTATGGTTAGTAGGCATGGGGGGGGGGGAGTTGATGGTTGGACATGATGATCTTACAGGCCTCTTCCTACCTTAATGGTTCTGTGATTCTATGATTCTAGGCAAGGCACGCAGATTAGGATTCGAGAGAATTGTGTTCACTTTCATCTCTGTAGAGCAACTCCTACCTTGAGAGTGCATGTACTTCATATGGTTTCTTTCTCTTGTTCCTAGTCATGTCCTGAGCCACAAACGGACTATGCAAACTCTGTACTCCCTCCTGGCAGTTTGGTCACATGTTCTTAAGGCCAGCTCCAATACAGTGCAGCTGAGGAATGGAAGAAAGCAGATGTCACTGCTGTTTTCGAGAAGAGCACAAAGAAAGATCAGAGGAACTACAGGTTCATCAGCCTCATCTTGATGTCTATGAAGCGATTAATCCTGGAAACCACTTATAGACACATGGTGGACATGAAGACTATCAGGAGTAGCCAGGAATTTACTTGAATACACTGTTGTTTTATCTGAAATCCTCTGGAAAGTTAGAGTTACTATAACATGCTTTATGCACAATGGGAAGTATGCATAAGGCCAAGGGACAAAATAACAAAGAGCAACCTTTGAATAACACCTTTGACCCTCTAGACTCGTATTAACATCTGCTAGGCAAGGAATACACTCTCAGAAATATCACAGAAAACACCACCAAAAGTGACTTCCAAAAACTTATGTAGAACTGTAGGTGTTTAATTTCTGTAGCTAATAGACAATATTGTTTGCACATGGCATAGTTATTAAAAATAAGTTATTCAGGCCTCACCTTTGTATTGTGTAACAACATTTTTAGATAGATCAAATTAATTGAACATGTACATCATTTGCAGAACACCATGTGATATGCCTAGGTCTGGTTAGTTAATGTGTCCCCCAGAGTCTTCTTTTTCAGCAGGTACAGTTTTGTTTAATTTTTCTCCCTTTCTGAGCAGAGAGAAGTTGAAGAGAAGAAAAAGCCTATGAATAAGGGAAGAAAATATTTACATTTGTACATGCTATATATCTGGGGAGAAGCTAAGAATGGCTTTCTGTGTACAGCCGTTCAGTTAGGCAAATAGCCAGAAATTAGTGCTGATGGCTCACAGAAACACAGAAGGTACCTCTGAAGACCATCTACGTCAATCCCCCAAACAGGGTCAGGTAGAGCAATCACAGCTTCATGTATTAATGCTTATTTCTCATATAAAAGGCAACTCCTCACCTTTGCTGCCCCAACCAATTCCACATGAAAAGCCTACATCCATCCACTGCAGCCCTCCAGCGTGGGAGCTACAAGCATACACCTCCCAGAGGCAAGAAGATCATCTCTCTTGTTCCAGCTTCCACGAGAGGCCCAGGTCTGTAGCTCTGAATCCTTTCTCAGGAGCACTTGCAGTGGTTGGTGTTGGGCTGTGCCCTTCTATGTGTCACCACCATTGCCGAGTACACATTTCTTGGCTTTTTTCTGTGTATCCTTCTGTGCAAGCTTGTGCATGTCTGCAGCTTCTGCTGCAGCAAGAAGACCAATTTTTAGTGTGCTGTGTGCAAACACCACTTGATGGAGGTGAAAAACCTTTCTTATTCCTAACCGCAGGAGCGAGGAATTCACTTATGGAGGAAGACTGCAAAACACACATTATTTCTCCTCCAACCTCCTGCTGATTATATCCATCTCTCAGTATTGTGCTTCACCATCTTTTTGTCACTTCCTTTTAAATGTAGCTGATAATGGCCCAAGACTAAAATGTTAGCTGGCATGCAAGGCCTTGGCCATAACTCATCAGGCCAAATGCTGCATGGCCCTAGCTCTATCACTTGTGATGTTCTGACTGTAGAGGGGCAGAGGCCTGGGTAGACTTCCTTCTCTCAGAATATTTGGCTTCCACAAGTGTTGCACGCTTGCAGACACCTGTGCAAAAATGCGGATGACTGCTAAATCTGACCTGAACTTTGATAATGAAAAAAGTGGTTCCATTTGAGCTGTCTTCAGAAAGGAGGGGCCATTCTGGCTATAAATAGGGTCATTCTTGGCTGTGGGGGTGTTGAAGTAACTCAATTGTTTGTTTGAGAGGTGTGCAAGTAAGAGCATATTTCTTCTGTGTGTGAACATAGATCCTGACGGGTCTTGTGGTTATTTCTCAGGTATTGCAACTTAAACAGTAAAAAAGTTGCTCTTTGGAGGGTTGGACTAGATGATCTCCAGATACCCCTTCTAACTTCTGTGAAGTTCTTTACTGTGCAGTGCTGGTGGAATGAGTGAAAGCCCCTATGCAAAGGCCAGGTTGGATGGAGGTATGGGAGCGGAGGGCACTGAAAATCACACCAAGCTGTGTTGTCTGCTGGGGTGAGTGGGGAGAAAGGCAGAAGGCTGCCAGGGAAAGAACTTGGCTGGGAGGGGAGATGATAGGTGGGGTAGGAAGAATCTTTCTGAAAGTAATGAGAGGAGGAAACCAACAGCACTGTGAATGGATGGAAAAACAGATTTGGAATTCACAAACAAAGAGGTTTTGTGGTTTTTTTTTTCTCTGATTTGTGTTTCTAAGAAATAAGATGTTGAGAGATGCTCTGCGTAAATAGATTAACATCCAAGGAAATCTGGCTTATGAGTTTGCTTGTTCCTGCTAACATAACAGCTTGAAAGACTCCAAAGATCTCTCTGCTAAGAAAGTCAATAATATCATGCTGGGAATAGCTTCTAGTCAGCTGGGGCTTAATGTAACATGGCATGTGTAAGATTTCAGAGCTTGATGCCATCTGCTCACAGAGATCATCAGATTGCTGGAAAGATGTCAACAAACAGGCTTGAGAAGCTAATGCAAATGAGGAGGGAAACAGCAAGCTCCAAGGTGTAGGAAAATGATGATTTTTTAGTGTGACTGTTGCGTTCATGAGATTGGTTAGTCTGTTTTTTAATCTGCTTCCCACTGCCTCCAGAGAAGTGCCTGCTAAAGGAGAGACGTGAGTCTCTGAGCTAAACTGAGAGAATATGGCAATAAGAATAGCAGATGAATCAGAAGAAGGAAAAAAAAACACAAAAAAATCAACAAATGTTTCACATAGTATTTGGAGACCTCTCCTGGGGAGCCTCAGAGAATTAGTGTTAGTGAGGGGGAAAGAAGCTAACAGGCATTGTAACCAGTAGCTATGAGGTCTCTTTAATGTCGTTTCCCAAATAATTTATGAGGTACCAAGGTTTTTTCTCTTTAAAAAAAATAAAATAATAAAAAAAATTGAACCCCAGATGGTAACCCGGAATAGGAACCTTCTTTGATCCCAGAGTCAAAATAATTGTACTTTGAAAAATGTTTTGAGTATAACGTTAATTCTGGCCTTCCCATGAAACGTGACATGAACACGTTTAAAATAGATATTTATGCCAAAAACCATTTCCATTATCAACTGAAAAGATTTGGGTGTTTTGTTACGGTTAAGATGTTTAAAATTTACAATCTCTCCTATGGTGCTGTTCTCATGTGATAAAGGATGTGCTTCCTACAGGCTGAACAGATTTCTTTCCTTTGTATAGGAAGTAAAACTTTGCTGTTTTGCAATAACTGAGCTTGAATACTTATAAAATGCTTACTGTATATTCACAAGTGTTTAAGTACCTTAAATTGTTGCTCACTAAAGAGCATTTTTCCATAAATCTCTGTCCTACTTCTACTTGTAACAAGTGAATAGTGGAATATTCATGACAATAGGGCTTGCTAACATTAATCAGCTTGTGGATGTCAGCTTATTGCCCCTACCAACTGTCTGAAGGGTAATTCTATGGATGATGGAGAAAAATTGTTCAGTCCATGCCAAACAACACAAAAATGTGCAGTGGTTGCAGACAACAGTGTCTGCAGATTGAGGTGTGGGAGATCTAGAGCTGATGTCTTTCCTGGGAGAGAAGTGCTGCTCTAGGGCAGGTCACTGGGGGCATGTGTATGGTTCTCTATCTCCATAATACCTCAGATGCATTATCTCTACCTTGTGACACTGGAGAATGTTATTTGCAATGATGCAAACATATACCAAGCCTAGACTTACCTTTCCTCATCTGCTCCTTGGTGAGTCCTACAGGGAGAATTTATGCCCAGTGTTCTCTAGCAGTCAGAGACAGCAGAGTTTTGCATGAGTCTTAAAGCTGGGTCTCCAGATAAGTCCCACTGATTTCTACTGTTTTAGCCCCCAGGAAAACATCACAGAAAAACACACCTGTCTATCATCTCCTTATAGCTCATTATGTCTTCCTCCATCATAATTTTGGCAAGTTTCTCTAATGTGTGGCTGTCCTTGGAAGCCAACAAGTGGAACAAAAACAGATGAACATGAGGCTATAGTGGGGGTTTTGCTTGATACTAATGGGCTCCAGATCATTGTAACAGTAATGTCACTTGGCAGTTCACCAAAGGCAGGTCTTGCTTGTTGTAGCTTGTTGCTCTGTTTCACTCCAAAGGCCTTTTTTTTTTTTTCCTCCAGTACTCAGTATGATGTGTCCTAAGAGAAATTCATAAGGTTACTTTAAGGATTAGCCATCAGATTCAGCTGTTTCAGAGTACAGGCCTGGAAGTGGAAAAAACTTGATTTATGCTCTCAGTGCCTGAGAGTAGCTTGGTTATTTCTGAACTGTGAAGAGAACTTTTCCTTGGGAATCCAAAGAAATGTATGTTTTTGTGAGAGGAACAAATGTACTATATTCTCTGCTGACTCTTAGAATCACAGAATCATTCGAGTTGGAAGGGACCCTTAAAGATCGCCTAGTCCAATTCTAATTCCAATCCAATTCCTAGTCCCTGCCGTGTACAGGAACACCTACAACTCCATCAGGTGCTCAGAGCCCTGTCCAGCCTGACCTTGAGTGTCTCCAGGGACTTGATTTATTTTGATGAAGTACTCTTGTTATGTGCACACACTGCTGAATGGCTGAGATTTTCCCTGAGGTTCATTAGTGTATCCTACCGCTAATGTCCTTGGGATGGTGTGAGAGAGAACTTTTGTGAAGGTGTTAATTGTTACTCTGTTATTCTCTTCTGCAGCTCAGTATCTGGTCACACATTGTATTATCAAAGCTATAATTACTCAAAAATCCCCTTACACTGCTCTTTTCCACTTACCACAAATTTGCTAAGAAGACCACAGTGCAGAAGTGGAAAGTACCTGAAATGTGCCGTGGGGTGTAAGGAAAAATTACTTATTTATTTGTTCATTTAATTAATTAATTAATTAATTAATGTGGCTACAAAAGGCAGTCCAACCTTGCTTTGCTGTGTTGGTACTGCACATTAACTGGCACCTTTCTGCTGGCAAATGCTTTGCTCTGAGGTCTTCTTCACCCATCTCCCTTCGAAGGACTAGGCCTGTTCAGAGCCTGTTGCAGTTAACTTTCCACCGTAGCTAATTGGATTTTTCACATTACACAATAGCATTTTAATTCCAGAGCTCAGAGATATGGTAGTGCGGATTCCGATTCTGACAAGAGAAATTGTCTCTGAGCATGTGCTGAAAGCCTTTCTCCTGTTATGTGTCATCTAATCCCATTAAGTGAGGCAAGCAGGCACTCTTCCCAGTGAGTGAGTGAAGCAACATGCTTTGGAGCAAGCCAAGAAGAGTCACCTTCCCACGTTAGTTTTGTGTTTGGGACAGCCTTTGCTTTTGGGAAGTGAGGTGAGGAGACATTTCTAGCACTGTTATGTCCTGGGCTGGATTGCAGACTGAACCCTTTGGGCAAACGGGGAAGGGAAAGACTTGAAGACCTCCTCTGAGCCTTCTTCAAGCGGGCTGCAAAATAAAGAACCAGATCAATGGGCACTTTGGTAAACATTGTGTAGGGTTGGGCATTTGGCTGCTCTGAGCCTTGAGCAGCCAAACAAGGAGACATGGCAGTGCTCTGGAGGTTCTGCCTAGGGCTGCACGCTGGGCTTGTGTCCCCCAGAAAGGACGAAAACAGACATAGACCTCCACAACACCTGGGCAGTGTACCAGAGGGATTTCCTTACTGGGGCAATCCCTCAAACGGTCTTTATGACAGGGGTTAACTTAACAAGGATTATTAGCTTTTTACCTTGATATGGGGGAACGATAACTCTTCTGAAGTCAGAACAGAAGTGGGCATTGGGAAAAGCTGACATTTAACTTTCCAAAAAAGCTCACTTCAAGGAGTAATTCACTGTAGTGCTCCTCAGATTAATTTAAAGCAAGTAACCCAAGAAGCCTGAGGAGAGTGGGATTTCAGCAGGCTGGAGACAAGAACAGTAGGGGACTGCAAATCTGGGAAGGTGGCTGGGGCTGCTGAACTGCAGAGGGGATGGCTCAGAGGAGCTGGTTTGCTTCTGGTACACAGGCTGATTTACGTGGGAGGGAGACAAATGTGCTGCAGATTTTTAGAGCAGAAAAGGTTTTTCTGCCTTCTTAATGTCCCAGGCTCCATAAATACACAATATCTGCAGAGAAATTTTTTTCTTCCTTCATTTCTTTTCTTTCTTTTCTTTTCTTTTTTTTTTTTTTTTTTTTCTTCTTCTTCACTAAAAGCCTGAATGGAACAAATGGTTCATTTCTGAACACTTTGCAGAGAGAGCAGCTCTGTAGTCCTGGATCCATTTCTCTGCTGGGGGCTTGTTGAGTATTACAGACCAAGACTGCTCTGAATTATTTGAAGAGATGATGTGCCTCACTTCTTACTGCCTTGGAGGATTTGGGGTCAGTTGTTGCTATCTCCAGGTCCCTGAGCTGTGATACTGTGTTTCAGGACATCGTAGCATGCACAATGTGCTGCACTGAGTTATCTAGGAAAAAGGGCCTCTGCTCACATTGCACAGGGAAATCTCCGTGCTGGAGTGGCTGAAGCAGCGGGAGCAGAAGAAAGGAATGGCACTTTTGCAAAGTGAGTAATGAACATCCTCTGGACCAGGCTCTTGGCAGCACACCACTGAGCACAGAAATGCTTCTTGATGATGAAAGAGAGCCTCCCATGTTTCAGTTTGTGCCATTTGCATCTTGACTTGGCACTGGGCACCATTGGAAAGAGCCCAGTTCTGGCTTCTTTATGTTCTCTCTGTACCTGAAGACCTCCAATATCCATCTGGACAAAGCCATAAGCCTGACTGGACCCACTTTGAGCCAGAAGTCCTTCAAAACCTTCATTTTGGTGTGGTTTATGATGAATCCTAAGGATTGTGTCTTGAGGATACCTCTTCAGGGCCAGTGAGGAGACCAAGCTATCAATCATCTGACAGCTGCAGCACTGAGGGGAAGAATACATTTATGGGCAATTTTGCCCAGGTTCCTCTTTAGTCAGAGCATACTTCTTTTTACAAGAAGTCTTTAACATTGATTACTGCAAACACTCCAGTCAAAGGCACTCAGCAGGTAGCTATGGCAACCCTTGAGATAAGTGGTCTAAAATATACCAGGTAAAATAACAAGGGGATAATAATATGGTTTTAGTTCAAATAAACTATTAAGTGTGACTAATGGTTTTACATTTTAAAAATATTCATACACTGTATTTCTGGGCTATAAATTAGTAATGGTTCGAGGCCCATTGTTCATCCCATTGCTGTAGGTGGTCCCCAAAGAATACCATTAATATATGCCTCCTGCATTTGTTAACCCAGCACTCAACAGGAGGAAAAAAGTCTTGTATCTTCACAAAATAAAACTGGTAAAGAGAGAAGATGGGGGAAGGACTCAGAGATGCAAGATTACCTATGCAGAGCTCTTAGAGCCCATTCATAGAGTCTGACCTAACTGATTTAACATGACTATCTTCTCAAACTTATTTTTCTAAATCATCTCTACTGGACATAAATCAAAACTAGCAGTTAGCAGCTGGGTGCTAAGTGCTGTGCATAGTCAGGCTTGAACTGTCATTATCCAAGGAAAGCTTACGATTTAAAGAAATAATTCGACTTATTTTTCTAACCTACATTGAGAAAACATGGAGCTGGGATTCTCATCCTGAAGAGCTGGTATGTCCTCATATTTTTCCGCCAGCAAGACAAGTAGCCAACAGGGTGGGAGATCTTAAGAAAGCAGAGCTGAAGTTTGCTTAAGCTACTCGTGCTGTTTCTGGTGGGTAGTAAGCATTTAGATGTCTTGATTTTCAGAATGAATCCACAACCAAAACAAGATAATATCTTCCCTCTTGCTCCCCTTTTCTCCCTATAGGTTTCCTGTCTTCATTCTGCCCTTAGCAAAGCCTGTTTCATCTGTGGTTTCCTCTGCTTCTTGACTGTGGGTCACACTAATGCAAATTGACCTGCCCTAACATGAGGGGTAAATTCCTTTTTTTTTTTTTTTTTTTTAAGTAGTTGTTCTTGTCAGTAAGAGAAAATATAACTGCATGTATTTCAGGTCAATGGCCAAGAACACATGAGGCCCATGAGGTTGCTTTTAAAATGAACTTTGTCATTGATTTTTTTCTTCAGATGTTATTCTTGTCTACTTGAAATTCCTACTCCAGGAGAACTAAGTGTTTGTATACTTGTTTTTGCCAGATGTTACCTCTGGAAGAAGCTAGCTTTGTAGTACAGGAGCAGTATCCTAGATCATGCAGTGTTCGGTTGGCCATTGCCCTCCATTAGGAAGAAGGAGCAGAGATGGTAGTCAGTCTTCAAGAAGTGAGTCCAAGCAAATGTGTCCTGTACCCTTCCAACCTTCTGCACAACCTGGTGGTGTTTCCCTCCTGCCTTCTATCTTTTTCTGACGGCTGGATTTCCCCAATAATTCTGTACCACTGAGCCAATGGCTTTGGTTCCGATGTCTTTGGATCCATTACTGGCCAAGAAAGCTCTGAACTGTCCTCCTTTCTCTTACTGCTGCTCTCTGCTGTCTCTAAGACATTTTGTGAGAAGGGATAACTTCTTCAGAAAGATGCTCCAGGCAGCAGAGTGCTTTCCCAGTCTTGGCATGAATGTGGAACAGGGCTGTGGCCAGTAGGGTGTGGGAGGAGACGGTCACATCTTTTCTGCCCTCATGAGGCTAATACTGCATCCAGGCCTGGGGTCTCGAGCTCAGGAAAGATGTGGAGCTGTTAGATGGGTCCAGAGGAGGGCCACAAAGATACTCAGAGGGCTGAAGCATCTCTCCTATGCAGAATGGCTGAGGGAAAGAAAGCTCTGGGGAGAACTTATTGTGGCCTTCCAGTATTTGAAGGAAGCGTACAATCAGGAGAGGAAATGAATATTTACACAGACTGATAGTGATAGGACAAGGAGGAATAGTTTAAAACTAAAAGGAGGGAGATAAGATTTTAAGAGGAAATTTTTCAGTGAGAGGGTGGAGAGGCACTGGCACAGGCTGCTCAGAGAAGCTGTGTATGTCCCACTCCTGAAGGCATTCAAGGCCAGGTTGGCTGCCCTTGCTGGCAACTCTGCCCTCTGCAGGCTTTTGGAACTAGATGATCTTTAATGTTCCTTCCAACCTGAGCCTTTTTGTGACTGTGTGACTCTGTTTCTCTTTGCTTACCAAGCCTTTCTCCTCTGGACTAGACACAGCATAGTCTGGATGTTGGGTCAGGGGATGCCCAGGACCGCCAGCAGTTTCTTTCCAGTCTGTGTGCTCCTTGATCATTACTGTTTTTCTCTGATTTTTCTATTTCTTCCTGCTTCCATCCACACCTTGGACTTCAGTGAGGCTTTCTCAGTTTCTTTTGTGGGCTGTTGAAAGGCTGTTCGTGCATTGAAAAAGCTTGGATCTCATCTTGAATTTTAATTCTCTTGTTGGCTGGTGGCAGGACATTAGCCTGTGAAAGTCAATGGATGCTGACACTTCTCTGCCAGCCAAGTGGTAAACTGAGCATTGTCAGCTTTAGCAAGGACAGCCAAGCCATGCACTTCTGTTCCCTGGATCTCATCCTGCTCCATCCCTGTTGGTCAGTTTTGGGGCCAAAGCTGGCTGTGTGTCCCTGCTGCTGGGTGCAGAAATGAAGGCACTGTGCAAACACCACACAGTGTGGTGGTTGCTGAGAAATTCTTGCGCATCTTTGCTCTCTCCTGTAGTTGGCAGGTTCTGAGGAACAGCCTCTCTTAATGGGAGAACAGAAAAAAAGCTATGGTCTAAGTCCTGGGCTACAAAAGCATGAATCAATGTGTGAACAGCACCGAGTACTACTTTTATCAGCAATGTCCCTGTTCTTATCATCCCCTGTTCTTGTTTCAGAGAAGGATGTAATCTCGTCAAAATCCAGCTTCCTATTAACCTGTGTTAGTAAACTCAGTACTTCCATGCTTCTGATGAAAACAGGAAAGCATTATGCTCTCCCAGGACATAATTGTGCACAACAAAATTAGCAGTCATGGCAAAATGGAGACTTGTGAGAGTGCTGCTTTGCAAAGGGTAATTTTTTTCAGCTCCACAATGGCATGTCATGATGCCCATCTGGTCTCAGTCAAGTTCTACTGATTAAAACAGACAAATTCCAAAGCACAGAGAAAAGGGAGGAAAAATCTCCTCCAACTCCAAAAGAGAAACAAGAAAGAACTGTGCTGATGATTTCTGAGGCAGGTGAGGAAGTAAAGGGAGGATGAACAGCTTGGTGGCAGCTTGTGCTGGTGAACAGATGTGAAGGTGCATGCATCTGAGGGCCAGAGGGGAGCAGCACTGCACAGATGTTGGGAGACAGCTTAAATTTTCTGATCTGTGGAGTAAATAGTGTGCTGAGAACATGTCATTACAGCTCTAATATGACACTGTGAGAGAGACCAATGCTAGAGCTGCTTTGAATGTAGACACTGAACTCTGCATGGGACTCTAGTCTGTGTTTTATAAAGCAGGGAGCTGAAAGAGGAGACATCTTGCATGCTTTGTGATCCCTTGCTCTTAGAGCATAGCTTATGCGAGTTTGCTGCAGTATGCCCTGCAGATGTTAATAAAATTGAACCATTTATTATACGCAGTCAGGTGTATACATGAGCACTGCAGAAGGGGAAGTGCTCTTCGCTCCACCTCAGAGCTATCTGGCGACTCCCCATCATCCTGAATTGGGGCAGGGATTGCTCAGTGTGGCTAAGGAAAGTTGATAACATTCAATATTTATTCTGAGCTACTGCTTCTAGAAAACCAAACCTCTGTTTTGATGTAGGAAATAATGAGAAAACATTCTAAGGATTCTGAAAATTTAGTATCTCTATGCTGGTGACAATGTGAAATGTAGAGGATCTTTGCAACTGTTTTCAAGGTCCTTGCAACTGAATCTCCCCAAATCAATTAGCTAAGGAATTGCTCATTGACCTTAATTAAAAAATAGACTTTTTTGGATTTCAAAACAACCCCAAATCAGAGAAGGATGGAAGGGGAGGAGAAATGAGGATGGCGTATGGCAGTTATGTTGTCAAAACTGCCTTTTCCCCAAGAATGTTTTTGCTGCGTGATAAGCTCATTTTTTGGCAAAAAGAGCATCAAAATGATTTGACACCTGGCCATTGTTGCTGGTTCTGTGCAGAAAGAATGGGGAGAGGGAGACAGGCAATGTACCTTATGGACACTCACTTGAAAAGTGGGTTACAGGGCTGTACCCCAACAAAAGATTTATCTTTCAAGATAAATCTTTTCACTGCTGCTGTTTTCTTTGTTGCTGGTGCTATCCTTTGTTTACTTTTACTTTGCTATGCCCTGTGATCTCCTCATGCCTGCTCCCCACACCTGTAGCTACCAATGCCATCAGTGGTAACAATGAGTGGTTGCAACTGGTGGAGTCTTTGCATGGCCTTCAGCTACTTTTGTGTTTCCCTGCCTGCTGTGCCACAGCTGGAGCTCTACAGATCAGTCAGTGGAACCAACAGCATCTGCTGTTCTTTAATCTATCCTCCTTCAAGGAACTGTTCCCTATCTCCCAGCAAGTTTTACATAGAACAAAGGGAATGCTTTATTCAAGTGGAAGATCCCAAAGAGATCACTTCTCAATCTTCCCTTAAGGTGCCAATAAATACTCTCAAAAATATGTTCTGAGTTCCCCGTTAAGTGTTTAATTTTGAGAGGAAGACACATATAAGAATGAGATTGATTCTCTGCTTCCAGTGCAAATTCTTTTGTAATTGAGCTGCTATTAGCAACTCCAGGGGCACTGCACTGTGTGCTTTTATGGGCCAATAATAGAGGTCTGGGGTGTGGAGGCAATCAGCTTTCAGCCTAGAACCTAGCAAAGCCCAGAATTTGTAAAATAATAGGCCACTGAAGTTTTTCCTGCTGAGACTTGTAAACCCCCATGTGCCAAGAAAGCAGGCCAGCTGCTAGCTAATGGGTAACAGGCAAAACACCTGTGGCCAAGTTGTTGTGTGGGCCACTGCAACCTCTATTGGAAAGGTACTCATGGGGTTAATTAAACCAAATAGAATGGTATGAGACAAGTGAGTCAGTGGGGCCAGGGGGCTGGCAGTCACAGGGAAACTTCTTGCTGTGCAACAAGTTTTTATGGTTTCAAAATGGTTTGGTTTTGCTGCAGGAGGCATGCTCTGTCACAGTGATAAAGATCATGTGCCTTACTGGGACCCTACAGAAATGCATTTCCCAATCTATGTTCTGGAGCTGGATGTTACCACCGGCCCTGCAGTGGAGGTAAGACTGTATGTGATTATGCTCAGTTTTACAGAGAAGCTGGTGGGTTCTGTAGCCCATCAGTGCTAGTGGGCACTATGTGCAGTATGTGGGGCAAGCAGGACCCATGCTGCTGCCCAAATGCTTCCTAAAAGGAATGGACAGGTTCTGTTCTCCAGCAGGTGGTGAGCCTTTTGATTTTGAACACTATCAAAGTGGAGAAGTGATGGATGCTAAAATAAAAAAGATTTGGTTGATGAAGGGAGCAGAACAGGGAGGTGTTCAGGGCTTCTCAAGTGAGAAATTACTAGGGAAAATGGAAGCAAATTGCACTTGAAAATAGTTGCTGACATGTTTAAAGCGATAAGAGAAATGGAGATGAAAGCATTCTCCATTTTGGAAATACAATGAAGACAGATTTCCAACATTTTAATCTTTACAGGAGCTAACAGAAGCCTGTTAACCACAGCCCATGCTCACCCAGGGTGGGGTGGATAACTTTGCTGTTTTTCCCTGAATTGATAATGCACAGTTTTGCAGGAGATGTGCAGCACTACTCTATTCTTTACCAGGCAGTACTCTGCTTCAGCCAGCAAAGGGCTTGTGTCACTGCTCATCCATGTTTTCTTTTGTATTTCAAGCTGATATTATATGAATGCCCAATTCAGGACCAGATCACTGCTCTCCAGTTTCCCCCCATGCCTCCAAAGCGTCATTTTCTGATGCATTTCTGCGAAGCCCAGTGTTGTAATTAGCAGAGGAGTGGAAAGCAAGTGGCAAAATTTAAGATATAGGATATAGAGGGAATCAGAGGAGAAGTTGCTGTGTGTGCTCTGTTCCCTGAGGATGCTCAAAGGCTGGTGTAGACAAGAACTGGATTTGGCCACTTATGTTCTGACTCCCCACAATTTCCCCACCTGAAATCCTATATGTTTATTGGGGCCTTTATGGGGAGGGTTTCAGCTGAGCCTCAGGGGATATCAGAACAAGCAGGGGTTCATGGAGGAAGACGGCCATGAAACCCTACCTGGATCAGTCCTGGGTTTCTCTTATATTTAGAAGTGCTGGAACTTCTGAATGGGGAAAAAAAATAAATTCTATGGTTTTATGATTAAAGAGATAACTAACGTGCTACTAAGTCTGCTTATTTAACATGGCTTCCAGATCAGATCTTTAGAGCATTAACATGTAGCGTGGTGGTGATTAAGAGTTTTTCTTTTTTGGCTCTTTGCAAAAGTATTTGTTCAGTATAGGAACACTTTTTTTTTTTTTTTTTTTTCCTGTGGCATAGTCTGTAGTTAGTGAAGTCAGTGTTTGGTTTGAACAGGCTTGTGGCTCATTTTGTTCTGCTGCTACCTATGTGGCTAGGTAAGTTTTGGTTTGCTGGGGGAGGCAATGGGTTGGAAGGAAGCAAAGAAGTGCCTTTCAGTTGAAGAGCAGGAAAGGAGCAAAATGAAACCCCTGCTGGTCCCTTTAAGCCATAAAAATAGATGAAAGCATAAATCTGAGCCCTTTATGGATCTGGAATAAATGTGGTGTTAAATCAGAGGCAGCTGATAATGTAACGGTAATGCATGTTTGCAATACAATCACCACATGATATTAAAAGATAAGTGTCCATTTAGGAAGAAATGATGAAGTGCTGGAGGCCTGGAAGGTCACCTTGCAGAACTCCCAGGTGATGGGAAAAGGTCCCCGTGTTGGATCTGAAGGAGGTAACAGAGATGCTGTGAGGTGTGAAGGAAGGTGGACTGGCTTTGCTTGCCCTGAGGGACAAGGAATCTACACCAGTTTCCTCAGCTCACAGCTCCGCTCCTGGTTTCAAGATGATGTGTTCAGAGATCCTTCCAAATAAGAAGAACGAGGGTTTGCTTGTAGTGCAGCCGGGTTGAAACTCTGCCCAAAAAGCACTGTGAAGCCCTCGTAAAGCATCTAGTAAATATAAACATCAGTTGTGATAAGCTGAAATGAAAGCAGTAACTAACAGCCAGGATTAACAACCCAAAATTTCGTGTTGCTCTATAAACCTTGGGCTAGGCAGTGAAGCAATGAGCAGGGCTGCGTAATTACAGCCATAAAAGCGCAAGTGTTCTCAGTACGCTCAGAGCAGAGGAGTCAGATGAATACTGCTGAGCTTGGGAAGCTGTTAATTTGTTTCATTTCTGTAAATTTCCATCCTGTAAGCTGTCTCCTCAGCTGATACCCTCACTTACTTAATTTCCACTCAGCGTACACAGCAGAGTGCTGGGATATTGCAGGCAAGGCAATGGCTCCTGCAAAATGAAAGCAGGGGTAACAGTAATATTCATAGATCTTGAGGCTGAAAGGGGTCATTATGAATCTGTATCCTGCCCTTCCACAGTAACTCAAGCCTTGAAACCTCACCCAGCAATTTCTCTATCAGCCCCAAAGCTTCTGATATAGGTAGGATGTATTCTTTATCGAGACGTCTGTAGACCTTGATTGATGAGGATGCTGCTGTGTCCCAAGGGAAGCTGTTCAGTGATCGCTTCTCTTCCCTATTACATACATTCAGCTTTCAGCATCGAGAGTATATTTTGCAGGGTTTTTTGTGTGTTCTTTTTGGGGGGGGAGTGTTGGTTTGGTTTGGTGTTTTTTGGTTGGTGTTTTTTTTTTTTTGTTTTGAGATGAAAAAACTCCTATGATTTGTATGATTTGTCTGTGTTTCTATTGAAACAGATTCTTAGCTCTTCCTTGTATTAGAAGCTTGGTCTACCTTTTTCATACAACAGGTATCTTTTTCCAGAATGCCAAAGGGCTTTTTTTTTTTTCTCTTTTGTGAAACATTCTTTCCTCTTTAACTTCCTTCTGGAAACATAGACTGTAACAGATCTTGCATCTAAAAGTACAGTTTCTGTCTGATATTCCCTAGGACTGGGCTAGAAAGTTTTGCCTGCAGTTTCAGTAGCAACAAATTGTGGAGATGATGTTTTGTGAGTATTTTTTGTTTGCTTGTTGGTATTTTTCTTTTTAGTTTGAATTTATTTCTCCTGTAGTCAAAAAGTCATCTGAAGGAGGATGCATTTTTTGCTGAAAACTTTAAGTCTATGAAGACTGATTATTTATTTTTTTTTTCCCATAAGTTCTTTATTCTCCTCCCTCCCCTTTCTGTTTCTGTCATAGTTTAGAAGATATTTGTCAATTGGAGAAGTGAAATAATCATTGTTTTCCCTGCCTTGGTTCAGTCATGTTGCTGTCTGTCTCTGAGGTGGGCTTCATTAACAAGAGTGACAAAACTGGCTAATGACCTTTGGTTCTTCTGAAGCAGGTGGAGTTTGAATTGCTGCATGTGATCACAGCACTGGTTGGTCCTATCTCACATCTTCCTGCTCTTGGATCCCATGGCATGGTTGACAGCATGAGATGCCCTGATCCAATCAAATGTTCACATCTTGATTTACTTCTCCCTTGTCTTCTCTGATCACTAAGAAGTCTTGGTCCCATCTTGGGTGTCATGTCATGATTTGGTGATGGCACAGGAAAGGTATGGAACTGGAAATCATCTCCAGTGTTGTTGTATTCAATCCTCTGGCAGTGCAGGTGATTATGTTCCTTCTCCACCTCCCTAGACATGTTGAGCTCCATCCTACGTTCACCAGTCATCTTGGAAGGCTGGTCCAGAACATCTTGATATTAAGACAATACATAAAAGCAATGAGAAGATCCTGTGTTTAAGTTTCCAGCTCTGATCTGCTAGGTGAACTCTGACAAACTATTTCTCTCAAATTTCCCCAGCTTCATCTTATAAACAGCAGTGATAGTATCTTTCTTTCTCTTGCCAACACACTTAGAAAATAGAGGGTGGGAAATGCTGTAGAAAATCTGGAATCTAATGCAGATTCACAAGAATTTGACAAGCATCACTGGATCTGATTAGGCCAGTTTTGAGCAGGGAAATGTGCTGGATGACCTCTGGCGTTCCCTTCCAGCCAAAAACATTCTAAAACTCAGTGAGTATGAGTCAGTTGAGGTTATGTTGCTATTTTAACACATTTGCATAATTTTATGTGGGAGCTTTTGGTTGTATTTGTTGGATTCACTCAACTAACTGCCTTGTAATTTTATTAGTTTCAATTTACTTTTTTCCACGAGTCTTAGCAAAACAATGAAGAAGCAATTTAAAAAATAATCAGATTAACTAAATGATGGAGCCCTGCCCCATGGCAGCAGATAAAACGACCAAAGTGTTCTCCATTTCTGTTACCTGAACAAATGGTATCTCAGACACTGAAATGGAGATCTAGGCTGTTTTCCTTTCTCTTCACCCCATATCACTCGAATTCAGAGACACTCTCTTATATGTGTTCTAGTTCTCCAGCCCTTGGTCTTCTTTGATCCTTCTCCTGAGAAGAGCATTTTGGGAGCCACTTGTCCTCTCTCTGTGGGCTGCAGGGCATGCTGACCAAGCCTCTAGTTCCCTCCATCCCTCTTCTTGAAAATAGGAGTGGCATTTACTTTCCTCCAGTCTTCCACATCATGCTTTTGAATTACTTGTTCTCCATGGCAGCTGGGTACTTAGGTAGAATAGAAAGTAGGTATCCTGCTGTTGGTGGGTTGCAACAACTAGGACTTAAAAATAAACAAATAATAGCAGTGAAGGAGCAGCAATGTCTTAGTCGTGAGAATTTTGTGGAGAGTCATTTTTGCTTTGATGGGCTAAATCCAAGCTTATCTGAACTTACCCTGGTCTTGAAGAGGGCTGAGCCAGTATTGATCAGCTCAGGATGTAGATGTCTTCAGCCTTTCTTTAACCCCCTCTACAAAGCCAGAGAAGCAGGTGAGCTGCTTGATGACCCATCCTCACTGCTGTCTGGGTTTATCTGGATTTCAGTTTCTATATAACACTACAACATGTTGGTTGGGGATAGAGTACAGCATGAGAGGTGTGTGTTCTCCACAACTGGATTTTCCACTTTGCTCTTTATTGCTGGTTGTTTTTCTGGGGGAGCTTACTTAGAAGAAAGTGGCTCAATAATTTAAATGTAGATGATGTTATCTCCTTCTGGCAGGTCTGATCTCCCCTGCCTTCTTCTTTTTAAGTTTTGAGGGTATTCTATAGTTGAGATTGTCCAGGGAATTTTTGCCTTAGCTTCATAAAGAAAACTTACTCATCACACAAAGGAGGCTGTGTAGATAACTTCTCAGATCTGGCAATCCAGCCACATGCCTTCTAGCATTCTTCTCTTAGAACCTAATTTGTCCCACTTTCTCTGCAGGGTCTGCAGACATGCACAGAGCCATGCCACTGCCTCCCACCTCTCTTCAGTAGTTCCAAGTGCAGCGTTCGCACTGAGCTCAGAGTTTGTGTGCTCCCTTTCATCACTATCTTCATCATGATCAAAAGAGCCCTTATGGTGCGCAACGCGACTCCTCTGCATTGTTAATAACAATTCAGACCTGCAGAGATCCTGTTAGTTTCTGGCAGGGGAAATCTATCTGCAGTGGCTCAGGAGCAATTGCAGCCCTTTGTGCTTGCAGATGAGCATCACTCAGTTTTACACACGCCACAGTTTTACAGCCTCTGTCACCTCAGCGAGCAACAGCAACACAAAAGGCAGAAATACATTTTTCAGCTTGGCTGAATCCAGAGCCTTCAGCTGTTCGTGGGCCATTGCAGGAAAAAGTCTGCAGTGCAGTCGCGTTGAGTTGTACCTGGCGTTCAGATTGAAGGCACTTAATTAGCACTCCGCTTCCTTTAGCTTCTACAAGCATCATATAAATCACTCTCAAATGGGAAATTTGGGCTGACTCTCGAGCTGATCGACCAGCAAACATCTGAGGAAGATTTGTGGTGTCTTTTCACAAGTAATCATGCTCCATCTCAATAACCAAAGCATGGAGGTTGTTTGAAATGTGAACTTTGTTCATGTTTCATGAGTACAATCTGCTTGCAAAAGAAATGTGAGTTAAAAAGATCCTGTAAATCAGAGGGTATTTATCATGGCTTCAAGTTCTTTTTCCTTCAGATGCTTTAAAAACATTCCAGGCTGCAGGAGATCGTACTGATGCTGCCTACTGTGTGTGCTAAGCCACACTGTGCCTTGAGGTTTTCATGCCTCCTGGGTTGTAGAGGTGGAGATGACAGAAAAAAACAATCATTTTCCTCTTGTGCTTGTTTTGTTGTTGTTTTTTCCTGTTAAAATGTTATATGTTTACTTCTAAGCTGCTTCTGAAGAATGTTTCTGATGTGGGTGTGTTTGGCTGGATTTAAAACTGAGCAAGAAATGAGCAAAATAAGTAGAGACTCCAGTTGCAGTGATGGTTATGTTCAACATTTTCACTGTAAACATTCTCATAATTTTTTTTAATTGGAATTTTGGAACTGGAAGGAATCATCCCAATGTAGTGAGCACGCTGCAGGTTTCTGAGGGAAGATCTGTAAGGCAATTTTGTTCTCATGAGAAGTATGACAGAAGTGATGCTTCATGTCACAGGCATATGGGCATGGCTTACTGCACTATACTGTACTACTGCTTTTTCAATCCTGTGGACATAGGAGCATTTATGTGTATCTCTGCATGCAGTGGGAGAAATCCCATGGAGAGCTCTTTCACACCATGTGATTTAGGATTTAATTTCTGGCAGCTTCCACCCAGAAACCTCCTGCAGGAAAGCCCTGTTTTCCACCCAGATTTGATAAAATATCCCCCTGAGACTTCAGGAATTTGGGGACTCTGAGCTGTTCAGTTTCAAGTGGAGTACAATCTCCTACAGGAGAGGGGGAGAGCCCAGCTTTGGTCCCAGGCTAGCATATAGAGTTTGGGTATGCAGAGCTGGATGATATGCCTGCCACAGCACTGGGTGCTGGTGCAAGCTTCATTCTCTTTAGCTGCATGAAGTATGACCCAGTTGTATCCTAGTCTGCAAGGCATGTGGACAGGGGTAATGCAACTTTCTAGGGCTTTTAATGGCACCTTGTCCTTGGTGTCCAGTGTGATGAGTTCCTTGTTCACCAACAATGAAAGCCTGATTATAATGAAGATGCAGTCCTCGACACTTATTGCAGGGCAGTGAGCATGTTTGTTTCTGCACATCCTGCTGCAATTTAGCCTTGCTTGAGACAGCAACTATTTGGTGTCTGCTGCAATACACTGCCTGCATGAGTAATGCTGATTGCAGAGAGGGTACTGAAGGGAGAAACAAGAAAGATAAGGATGACAGATAAGGATTAAAAGGACAACTTTGTCCCAAATAAATCACACGCTGCTAAGAAGAGCTCCCAAAATTGGGCACAGTCCTCTTGGTGGTGAAGTTCCTCTGCTCTTTCACCTTTTCTGTTGTCCAGCTCAAAGACAAGGAAGTTAAATCCCAAATATTTGAAAAACAAAAATCACTCGGCTATGCAGTGCCCATTTTTCTTTTTGCATGCCCTGGTTTTATTTCAGTCTCTTTAGGGCCGCCCCAAGTCATTTTGATTATTGGACCAGATATTGCTTATGAAGCTGGAGATAGCATTCAGCTTTGCTTGCTGTGTCCGTGTTGAAGTTGTTGGGCACTAAAGGAGAGGGATTATAGGATTATTGCCACAGTGACAGGACAAGGGTCCAGGAACAGTGAGGTTTGCCTGATGGAGGGGAAGATCTACCATGCATGTGGAGGCCCAAAGACTTATCTTCTGTAGAAAATGGAAAAGAAAAGAAGGCTGCTCCTCTGCTAGGGCCATTGATGTGGGAAAATAGAAAAACTCACAGCTGTGTTTCTTTGCAGTAGACAGAAACAAAACCATTCTGAAAAAACAAAGCAGGCTGGTTTATGTGTTGGAAGGTGACCCCAGCTCACATCACTCTGCCTGCCTTACAGCCTGTTCTGCCTCATGCAGCAAGAAGATCATGTTTCTACTCTCCTCATGACCTGATGGGTGCATCGATTTGAAGACAGCATTGGAGAAGTGAAGCTGAAAAGCTGAACTGCAGGATGGAGAGGTAGGAGGGTCACCTCGTAATTTGCTGGGGCTAAGCTTGTGATGCTGGCATGCATGCTGCAGAAAGCTGCCTGAGTTTTGGCAAAGAGCTGCAGCTCTTACTGAAGGGCTATAGGATGCTATTTTTCTCCTCTTTCTGTACTGTCTTTCTTATTTTATAGTAGGTTTTTTTTTCTTTTTTTTCTTTTCTTCACCCCCCCCCCGCAAAAAGAGCAACAAAAGCAAAGGAGCAACAAAAATCTTCAAAGCAATTCTGTCTGGCAGTCCCAAGATATGGTAAAACTCACCTTGGCAAGCTCCATTGGATTAAAAAGATGCATTTGGCAGCTTCTTGCTGCTTTCCTTAAGGAAAGTCTGCCCTTTTTGGTTTGTTAAGCACCTAAAATGGCTGGATGAGATTACTTTGCTTTCTTTTAATGATCCCAGTAGAGGTTGATGCCACTTTTGCAAGGCTTATACTACCTGTCTTGTAATTGGTAGCAGACAATTGACAAGCAAGTGTCTCATTTGGGGAAAATTGCAAATTAGAACTGTTACGATGCTGCAAATTAGAGAGATGTAGCATAGCCCATTATTTCTGGCCCTACTCATGTGACACAAGGCACTGCTGAGGCTTAAATATCCCTGAGACATTCTGAGTGACACCTGTATGTCTCCCATAGCAGCAGCTGGAAGCAATGTGTGAAGGGCTGAGCCTGGTTTGCAGACTCCATGTGCCACTGGCCTGTGCCAGCCCAGAGGAGCTGGTCTGTGTGTAGACACATCCTCTGCTTGCCATCACCTTCATCCTCATCACCCTTTGCCTAGCTGCTGGTGTCTGCACCACCTGCCATCAACCTTCAGAGCACGGCTGAAAGCAGCAACTCACTCTGGGCATGTTCTTGCTCCCCAGACCACCCTGCTAGAGCCATTCCTGTTTACTGCTAGTTTCCCCTAGCTGGTTGCTGCTTGGTATCTGTCAGGTAGGCAGTTCTTAATCTGTTTAGGGCTTTATTGATGCTATATAGTACTATTTTTTTAAATGAAATGTCATTTGATACTAAGTCAAAAGCCCTCCAAAGATCTAAGCCTATTACTTCTGGACAGTTCCGTTCATCAACCAAATTTGTAATCTCATCACAGAGTAAAATCAGGTTTGTTTGACAAGGCCTATTTTCCATAAAGCAGATGAATTGGCCTTGTTGTATTCCCATCTTTAATTCTTCGGTGAATGAGCCCTGCATGGAGGTTTCCACAATTTTGACCTGGATTGATGTTATATATCCATTTTACCTTGCCTGTCTTTTTATAGCACTGGCAATGCTTTACTACCCTCTGAGGATGATGGGTGGGCTATGCTGCTCTGATATGCCCAAAGGAATCATTTGTCGAAAGCCAGACTCCCAGCTGTGCATCAGAACAGTGAAGGAAGAGATCCTAATTGGAGGTAATCTGAAGGGCACAAGAGCTTAGAATAGGAGACAGGGCTGCAGGGACAGGTCTCTAAGGACACCATCCTCTAGGTATAGGCCTTCCTACCAGGCCTGTTGAGCTAAACAGAGGAATCATTTATCTGACCTGTTTCATGCTCAACAAAAATGGAAAGGAACTGAACTGAAGTCAGTTGTTTTGTAGGAAGTGCAAATTCAGAGCAGTGTTTTGACACCCAAGAGCTTTCGGTTGAAGTAGCGATGTCAGGAGGTTACTGCAATTAAAACAACTCATGGGACAATTCTTCAGCTGATAGCTATGCTTAGTTTTTCTGGTTCACCCTCTCTAGGAGACTGTGTTGAAGGTTCTCACTTTGATGGGGGCTATGGCACTTAGCACAGCTTCTTGACATCCTTACACTTGTTACTTGCCCAGAAAAAAGAAAAATCCAACGTATCAGCAGCAACACTGAGAATCTGGCCCTACTATGACCCAGTTTTTCTAAAAGCTGTAAATAAATATTACCTTTCATAATGCTCTGCAGTAATCTGCTCCCTGCATGCCTCCAGATGATATGAGAGCATAGGGAAGATCACAGTGTGTTGGAGTAAAATATCTTGATCAATGCAGATTGCCCATCCGTCTGATTCCAGACAGCTTTGATGAGTGGCATTGGGAAGTTTGGTGAGTCTGCTTATTGTGTTATTGTGCTCAGTTCTTCAAGTTCAGCTGTAACCATATCCTCTTTTTTCCAGCTTTCCCTGGAAATCCTTTGTTAACTTGGCCTATTCCAAAGTATTGTCTTGTCCACTTGTGGTAGTGTCCTTTTGTATTACTCTTCAAGCTACGTAGAAAGCAGGCTTTGGAATAATGCCTCTCAGAGGCACTGCTTCAGTCTGGGCTATGCCTGAACAGAGATTGCCTTGCATTACTTGAAAAGATGTAGATGGGTGAAGTGCTTGAATGTGGTAGCTCAGGTGCTGATGCTGAGCACAGCTGGTTCTGTGGAGCTCTTACTTGTACTTGTATTTCATAACTTGGGTAGCCAGCAGCTGCAAACACCAGGGCCACTACTTGGTTAGAGGACACATGAGGGGAAAACATGCCTCCAAGAAGAGACAAAACTTGGGGCAGTTACCCCAAAGCGCAGGGAGTGTGTGGGTAGCCCTCTGAAGCTACTTGTCTTTCGTCGTGAAGACTGAAACCTTCATCTTTGTGACACAATGAATGTAACTTTCACTACTTTCCCCGAGTTAATTTAGAAAACAGAATTTCAGAAGCATTAAAATTCCTTGACTGACCTTTTTTTTCCCCCACTTGAATCCTAATCACCAGTCATCTCTCGAGGTAAAAGCTTCACACCTGACTCCAGTCAGCCTTCATGTCCGAAATCTGTGTGCCACTACCAGAGACACAGATTTCTTATTGAAGGAGACTTGCACCAGCCAAGCTGTGCTTTCTCTTGATAGCTACATCTATAAATATACCTAGATTTCTACAATATTTGTATCCACCACCATGTGTGAGCAGATCTGGTGACTGTCCTTGCTTGGGAACATTCCTGTGTAGATGGGTTTCATTCCCCCGCACAGATCTGTTCTTCACTGTGTTCATGCACAGCAACTGTTCAACCGCTGTGAAAGCCTGGAAGGACTCCAGCTAGCCTGTGTTATCTGACATATTCCCACTACCTTGCCTCGTGCCTGAGCCAGCTTCATTTGGCCCGTCTTCTCACAAGATTTCTTGGCTAGACATCTTTGTCACGCAGGTAAAATTGCTCTCACAGGTCTCACTGGAGATGGAAAATTGATATAAATTTCCTCTAAATGAGGCTTAGCTAATTTGCAGTTGTCTCTTGGCATCAGAAAGGTGTGGATTAACCCAAAAAGCTGCAGTTCTGCTTGTTCCCCTGGCAGCAAAGATGAGAACCAGGTAGTGGAGGCAGTCTTGGATTGATTTTGCATGATCAGATCTTTGTGACCTTCCAGCAGAGTCAAAGAAAGTTGAAGGGATATGAGTGTTCTCATGATTTATTTCATTGCTTTTAAAAGGAGAAAGGAAGTTTTTGCAATGTGTTTGTTTGTCTGTTGTATTCAAGTGGTAGAACAAAGGATGGAATCTTTAGGGTAGTATCTTCCAGTGGAGTCTAAGTGACTTGGTGTCTCTGTTTTCCAGGATCCTGAGACTGAGAACTAGAGACTCAGGGATGTTTGAGTGTCAAAGGAAGGAAGTAGGCACACAGGTGACTTGTTGAAATGCCCACAAGAACCTTTGATGCCCATATGTGCACCTCATCCAAGTAGACTTTGAGCTCTTGAAGGACTTAGTATCTATGGGGGGGGGGCTGTAAGAAAGAAGGGGACAGAGTCTTTAGCAGAGTCTGTTGTGACAGGACAAGGGGAAGTGGTTTCAAACTAAAGGAGGGGAGATTTGGACTGGGTAGTGGGAAGAAGTGTTTTACAATAACTGTGCTGAGGCACTGACGTAGATTGCCTGGAGATGGTGGAATCCCCATCCCTGGAGACACTCAAACCCAGACTGGATGGGGCTCTGAGAAACTTGGTCTTGCATTAGAGGTCCCTGTTTATTGCAGGGGAGTTGTACTAGATGGTCTGTAAGGGTTCCTTCCAACTTTGATAATGACTATAACATGTTCAGGAAATGCTAAATGTACTGTTGGGAATGGGGCAGCACCTGTAAGTCCCCACAGCTGTCAGAAAGCTGTCTGCTCTTCAATGCAGGAACCAAGGGGTGTCACTGGGTGTCAGGGTGTCATTTTTGAAATAAGCTTCTATTGGAGACAAGGCTTTGGATTCAAACTTACATATTTCTGAAATATATGTCTGCTACTGGTGCCTCCAAGTCTAGTCTATAGTTCTGGGTATTATGAATCCTGAGATTGACCACTATTTTCCTAGGAAAGATGGTCACTACTTAACTCATGTATGGTTCCATGCATTCAGATCTTTGTGGACCTTTCTGTCAGCACTCTCACCTTTACTGTTCTGTTACCAAAGGTTTTGCACACTTTCATGCAGTTTGAATATTTGCAGTGAAAGCCTGGTGAACTGTGTTAATTCAGGTACCTACACATTGAAGATTTATGTTATACTGAGAGCAGCACTTGGCAGCTCCAAGGGCAGAGAAATCATGGTAGAAATTTGGGAGACAGGATATTTTGGCAGGCTTTTGAGAAGTATAACTTTTGCGCACAATGGAGCGACACGTAGGTGACAGACAAGCAGATAAGGATGCAAAAACATCAATTCATTCCTTTAAAGGAACTGTAGAAGGAAATTTTGACAGTTCCTTTCCCAAAATGCACTTATTTTGTTCAGTATTTACTGTTTGCTAACCTTCACTCCAAATTTTATCCTCAACAACCTCATTTCCCTGCGTCTTTTTGTTTTTCTTTAAGAAGCAAAACACAAAGAATCAAAATAAAACCACATTTCCCTCCTTTTTCCTGTTTTAGGAGCTTTTACAACTATTAGTTTTGGAAAATTTGACTCATTAGTACTCTTTTACTGTTTTAAAATAAAATTAAGTAACCCTACAAGAGTATCGCACTTATAGCTTGAAATTAAATTAGAAAATTAAATGCTACTTTTTGGGGGAAGGTTTTCAGTTAGCTTAAACTGCTCCATCACAGTCAAAATGAGCAAATTAGCAAGACCTGGAAAGCTCTGTCTCTGCATGTAACCATATAGCACCATTATGCTGAATTTTTAAACTACTGTCAGTTTCTGTTTCATTAGTTAAAAAATATGTACATATATACACACATACATATACACAGAAAGAGAGATGACTGCAAGAGAATAAATTAATTTCTCTCCAGCTTTATCATTGTTGAGCAAGAACTATGTATCCTAGGAGATAAGAAGATTGTCTCAGATGACTGGAGTTTTACATAACAGTGTTGAGATGAGTAGCCATTATCTTAGAGTAAAAACACTTTGCGGAAGTGCATGGAAATAAAACTGAGTATTTCAAAGTCCTCTGCAAATGTGGTCTATTTTAGCTTTGGAATTTGCAGCATTCAGCTCCTTCACAGTCATTAGTATGTTTGTCCTTGAACAGCCCTGGGAGTTAAGGAGACTGGCTGGTGTGTGAGTGGGCTGTGGGGCATGGGGAAACAAAACCTATGAATTTTGGATGTAAGTGTTCACCTCTCAACCTCCTATGTCTTGGAGAATAGGGCCTTCTTTTGTGATGTAGCTTGTACAAGGGAGAGCTGATCTCCATTGAGACTCCATAGTGCTACAACTGATGGAGAAGCACAAACTGGTCGTAGTTTTTGAGTGTAGCAAGTGGTGCCCTGAAGTATGTACCATGTGTGTCTGACACAGGACCCTGGGCTGCAGTGAGAAATTAGTATGAAATGAATACATTTCCTCTTCCAAATGGCACTAAACTGCAAATACAAACAACTCTCAATTTTTCTGTGTGTTTTGTAGCTCTTTCTCCTTTTCCCACTTCTTTATCCCAGCACTCTGTGAATATAAATTTGTGCTTCCACATCCAGGCCTGTTCTTTTAAGGATGTAAATATGGTCAGAAGGACCATGCACTTTTCTCCAAGGAGCTGAGAAACTAAGTGTAAGACAGCTCTGATAGTAGGACATTTATTCCAAATTCCATGATCCTCACTATTACATGACCATCTTGGGGCTTTTTTTTTTTTTAAATGGTGACTTGGTGTTCTGTAGAGTCACAGGTGATCAGGTCAGATATTAGGAAATACTTATTCTCTGAAAGAGCAGTGATGCATTAGAATAGGCTGCCTGGGGAGGTGAGGTCACCATCCCTGGAGGTGTTCAAGAAAAGGGTAGAGGAGACACTGAGGGGCATAACTGAGGTTAGTGGGCATGGTGAGGATGGGTTGGAGTTGGATTAGATCATAGAACTGTTAATGCTGGAAAACACCTTTAAGACCATCATGTCCAATGGTCTACCTACTACCAATACTGATGATGTTAGAGGTCTTTGCCAACATTATTGGTCTTATGGCTCCATGAAAACCCAATGGCAAAGCAATGTTCTTATTTCTCTTAGACTGTCGTGTGTTGCTCATAGGTGAGCGTGCAGCAAAGCACCCATCCTAAGGGTCTGGGGGTGGCAAATCTTTCTGGAGAGATGACATGGCAAGTGAAGACAAGGTCATTCTCCTTCCTGGGGTCAGTGAGGGTACCAGGCAGAAACAGCCATAAATAGATTCCTTTCTATCCTGCTGTGCTTGAGTGGCCTGTGTTACCCAAGAACAGCAGGAAAGACTCAAGCCATTAGCTCTCTGGCTGAGGAGGATTTGCCCATCTAAATGGTTCTCAGTGGCAAATAGCCTTCCAGCTAAGCAGAAGCTGCTTAACATCATCAGAGAGGAGCACTATTTCTTGTTTGAAGGAAAAGAAACTACAAAGAAAATAAACTGTGAGGAAAAATGTTATTTAAAGAAAACACTGAAAACCAAAGAAAACAAAGTGTCATGGATGATACGCACACAGAGCCAAATACTTCTTGCCTGGTACTTGTATTCTACAGGTGATATGATTTGAGTGTTTTGCTGTCAGAGCTCCATGCCAGGGCATTCAAAACTTTCTTGCTGATGCAGCTCACATCAGCAACAATGGAGGAAGCCAACAGACACAAAGGAAGAAAGAAAAAATTGAATTTTGAAGAAAGAAAAAGGTGTAGAAAGAGTAGGAGATGCTGATGTTTCAGGTCCTGCTTGTGTTTGAGCTTTTTGAAATTCATAAGGATTCAAGTGACACTCTGCAGACAAAAGTACCATTCCCTTCACTCAATTTTTAAATTCTCCAGAGGTAAGAGTTGCTGCAAACAGACAGTTCTTGGTATTAGTTCTATTGTACACGGTGAATGCATGTGCACTCCCACGCTTGTGTGGAAAAATTGAACAGTCAAAGCAGAATCTAGTTATACATTCCAGATATATCTGGCTCACAGTTCAATATATTCATTACCTGGTATTGTTCCACCACTGCTTTCATCAATGCGCTCGAACAGCGCAATATATAATAAAAGTAAAATGGCATTCAGATGGTTATGTAAATTTCATAACTCCCCAAGTAAACTCTCAGTGGAAGTCATGTGGAAAGGAGGAATTTCTGTGTTCCTCAGCAGATGGGGTCAGAGTGTTCTGAAAACAGGACCCATTCTTTGGAGAAACTATGAATCTGCATTAGCTGTTGCTCTAACTCATGGGTTTGTGTTCAGAAAGTGTGGTTAAGAAGGGAGCAACTCTTTCCTTGTCCATTGGACTAGGAGTAATAGTTACTCAGCCAGCCTGTCCCACATGTGGGTTTCAATACATACCCAAGAAAATCAGCCTGAAGGCGTCACAGATCATCTGCAAGCTGGTTTTAAGAGTCTCCCACCCATAACTTCATGCTCAGTGTCACTGATTACTTTTGGACAGCCTGAGCACCTCTCCCCAGCAGTACTTGCTACTGGACACTCATCAGACAAATCTCTTCTAACTGCAGACCTCAGCTTCAGCTTGAGCTGGGACTGCAGAGAAATCCTTCATGCTGGGGGACATCAACCTTGTTGCCTCCTGGAGAAGAAAACTTCCACAAGAAATTTGGCGCCTGTAAAAGCTGTGCATGTTTGGAGTTTGGTCAACAAAACTTTTTACAAAAAGTTACTTTTGAATCACTCAACATGGGAGGAACCCCCAAAGAAGGCTGCTGCCTCTCCCTGGTTCAGTTGGAAGATGTGGGGAATCGTGGGCTGGCTGGCATTACATGTTCTAAAAGTAGTGATGTGTTCAGTTTTGATGGCACAAAGAGTGCCACATGACAGCTGTTGGTAGGATGTAGGTACAGGTGGGACAGGTCAGCTGTTGGATTCATATTTGGCCTTTCGCAGGATTAGAACAGCAAAAGCAAGCTAAAAACCAAGACACATTGGGAAGAATTCCTCTGAATTTCACAGGTTCCCAGAAGGAAGCAGATAGGATGGAATTTAATATATTCCTTGCTTATGATAGAGCCAAATTCAAGATAAGATCGTGTTGCTCAAGTGAGCAAATGAAGCTTAAATGTCACCAAAAAGGGAGAACCCACAGCCTCTTTGGACCTTGTCCCAGTGCTGCACCTCTCTTTTAAGGAAGAGTCTTCCCTAATATCTAAATGTACCATGAGTCCACTGTATGAAAAAGTGCAGGCAGATCTCACAGTGGGAAGAACAACAAAGACATCTCCCAGACAAGGTCTGGCATTTCAATTTCTCCCTGTCCAGGTTGCCTGCACTGATCCTTGTTGGACCTGTCTCCCATAGGGTAATGTTTCATTTTTGTTTTGTAGTGGCTAAAGATAGGAAATGAAAATGGTGATTTCACAAGGCCTTAAAAGATGAGCTGGGGAAGTGGGTAAAAACCTCAGCTGACATTTGGGTATCCAGCCACCACGTTTAGGCTGTCTACTGACCTCTGTTCATTAAGGAAATATCTCCAGCTAAATAAAGCCACTGATCAGCATTCAGTGAGCTCAGCACAGAGGAGGTGGCACAAAGACTGATGGATAAGAGCAGTGCTGGAATGTGGCACAACCCTCTGCAACAAGAATGGGCAGCTCTTATTTCTGTTCCTGTCTTGATGACTTCTCCACCTGGAGGAGGTATTGGTACAGCAGGAGGGTTGGGGCTCTCTGAAATCCATCTGTACTTCAGAAAAGGTTGTAGAGACTTTGGATGCCACCTAAAACTGTGTCGGTTTCAGCAAAGGCATAGAGATGAGAAGGACAAGATAGCTGCCTCATTCTGGATTCACATCTCACCATCGCACTTTCTGTCTTTATTTTCTCCTATATCTACTCTTTTCACTACACTCTGGAGTGCCATTCACAGCCCCAGCCTCCACAACTGTTGCAGTAAAAGTGCTATAGTCCTTCCTGCCATGAATTCAGCCTACTGCAACTTACAGGAAACCATCAGCACCCTGCAAGACTGCAGCATGTGGGGTGGAAGGGATCAAATGAGGACCTGGCTGAGCACTGAGTGCTGTGCCTATGTCTATAGTGATGCAATAGTGGGAGGAGAGCAGAGACAGCAAGAGAGACACCAACTCCACCATCCACTTGGACAAGAAAAGACTACATCGTTCTTGGATTCATAGGGTTTTATGACATCACAAAGCAATCCAAAAGGCACATCCCCAGCAAGAAGAGCTCAGCTCAATAACTACATATGCTCTGTTTGGAGTTTGCTTGCTTTGTCTTTGGCTTCATGCTATATCAGTGGCTTGCAGTCATCCTGAAGGAGCCTTTGCACAGTTCTGGGGGAAGCAATCTGCAGGTATTTACATTTTCTTCATGGCAAAACAAACCAGAAATCTGTCTTGCTCCAAAGAAGATGCAAGTGTTATTTTCTTTCTCTTCATAAATTCTGACAAGAACAAGGAGAACAGATCTGCAGCGCCAACACGGCAAAAGCTCTTGTATTTTTTATCACAACCCTTGTCAGAGGAATGGATTCATGCAATACCATTTTCTGCTCTCATTACAATCTTTGTCACAAGAATAAGATTTTAATCCATCATGTGTCCTCCTAAGAGATAGTAGAGTTGCTGAAGACTCCTGTTTGCAGTGACCTATAATTTATTGGCCCCCTAGCCACCCTCTGTTGCCTTTACCCTGGGCTCTCAGCTCTCTTTGTTCCCTACCTGCATAGACCAGAGAGGAAACCAACTCAGCACTGTTCAAGGACTGATATAACCACAGGAACTGGGCAATATTTTTTCTTTCTTACTGGAGGATGTGTTTTTAATTATACTAAAGGCTTCTGTGACAGCAAGATAGATATATACATTATTTTTTAATTTTGAGGAAAATTAATCAAGGCATCCCTAGGTTAGATGGCATCCCAGTAAACAAAAGTTAAGTTCTGGGGGAATTGGAGTGGTCTGGAGAGAAAGCAGCCAGCATTCAAACTAGGTTGGTTCATGTCCTTGGCTCCCATGTGGGAGATGAATCACACTGCATTCCCAAGTAAACCAACCCATAGAAAAATATTTGCTTAACACAAAGTTGCCCATGGACATTTAATTGAAATTCAGCCATTGCCAGTTGAATGCAAACATGCCCTGCAAGCACACAATACTTGCTGCTCGTTTGTTTGTGGGTCCAGCCCCACATATTGACAGGGATCCTCTGGAAGTACAGCATGAAAATGCAGATGAAGAATTTCTAGTCTGACTATCCAGCTGGAAAGCTATAGCTATAAGCAAGAAGGGCTGGTGGGGACTGCCGGGTATATCCCAAACTCTAAGCAGAGATGAATCAGAGTGGAGGATACAGGGGCAAGGTCCCATTCTGCAGTACAGGGTCACAGTACTGTGCCCTAAACATCACTGGTAGTGAATATCAGCGCTCTTTGTTCCAGGAGCAGTAAAGCCAGCTGTGCCATCTGGGTGATTACAGCACTGTGCAGAGCTGTTTCCAAGCAAATGTCATTAAGTCAGATGACTTGCTCAGGCCTTCTCCCAGCAGTTTTGATACCACCTGCTGTAGTTTTCTCCTGTTGCTGAAATCATATTGGCAGCATGAACTGGCTGACATGAAGGAATGCCTCAGGTGTCTAAACACTTTTTCGCTCTTTTCCATAGCCACCCGAGATATTGGCTGGATAAAGGAACATGACAGCAAACCTCCACGAGAACCCCAGTACCTGGAGTGGCATCTATAAAACCACCCTGCTTTTACAGCACTTTCTCCAGAAACGTTAAATTTCTTTCAAAGCTTAGCCACTGGAACCACACTGTCTCTGATCAAGCTGTGGATGTCCCTGTTCACTGTGAGGGGAATTAGACAAGACAGGCTTTAAAGTCTCCCTTCCAACTCGAGTGATCCTGTAAAACCTTTCATTGGATCAGAATAAAGAAAGGATGACCATTCATTGATTACCATTAAGGGCAAAACAGACTCGACCTGGGGAAGATTAATTTAATTTATTACCCATAGGCAGTGGCTTCCCTAGACTTTTCAGCAACAGTGGCTACTCTGAAATTGATGTTCCATGTGCAACCACTGTCCTATATCTGGAAAGGAAATTAGGATTTTGCCTCTGATAAAGGAGAATGGTAGCCTCAGGCAGTAACTAAGGCTTGGGGCTTGTGTTGCCTATGGCCAGCTATTCCCATAGGGTGATAGAGATAGGACCTTCCCTTGGGAAGAGGCACCAATGAGAAGTAGAGAAGGAAGAAAACTGTTTCCCAAGGGAATCTGTAGTAACCCTGTTTGTGTGGAAAGACAGCAAGCATTTAGGAAAATCAACAGTAAGTAGTGTTTGGGAGTATGGGAAGCCAGGTCACAATGGCTGGAGATAATCCCCATCTGAACAGGGCAGAAGAGAGTGGATCAACAACCAAGAGGAGGCATCTGGTTGACATACATCAGTTCACTTTCTGGTGATGGTAGCGAGTCATCTCTCAGTGGGAGAGGCTGCAAAAGGCTGAAAGAGATGGTTCCTCTGACTAGGAACAAGCATTTGTCAGCTCTTGCAGAAAAACAGAAAACTGGAATGCTACTAACACTAATCTCCTGCACTCAAGAAGGTCTGGGGAAAAAAATTCTGCATTCTGAATGACTCTGTAAGATAAATTCAAAGATAATCACATCATGTAAGTCTACTGTATACTTAGTTCATGCACAATTGGCATGAACTGTGTAATTGGTTCCATGGAGGTACCAATAGCCATGGCTTTCCAAGTCACAGAGTGAGAATGGGTTTCAGAAGCACTAGGACTACCTGGGCTGCCCCAGAGCTCACCATCTTCTATGCAACATTTGTGTCTGTGCTGTGCCCCATTAGCTTAAGTAGTGCCTGCCCCATCTCTGAAAATGTTTTAGAAAGGAGATAAAATTATAGACCATCTATACACAAAAATAAGATAATTAGACTTAATTTCTTCAGCTGGGAAGAAGAATGGCTGAAGAAACACAATACAGACATATGAAGAGAACTGGCAAGAAAAGGACATAAAGGCTTGCATTTTTACTTCTGATAAAGACTTTTAGCCATTTAAGGTCAGAGTGAACGCAGGGTGGTGGTTCTTCACAGAAGTAATTAAACTAAAAATCATAGACTCACAGAAACTATTTGTTGCTAGATCTTGCACAGCTCACATGACATACAGTTGCAGCTTTTCTTGTGAAAAATCCTTCCAGAAAGAATTCTTCTGAAAGATAACCACACTTGGGAACTGTGAGTCCCATTCCTCCACCTGATCTGGATCAGCGCCCATACTTCACTGCTGAGCAGCCTAGAGCAATAGCTTTGTTTTCCTCCAAGCCTGGCAGCTCAGACAACTGGAAATAGAAAATGGGCTCATACTGAACGTGAACATTTTAATTTACACATCTGATTGATATTACGCTGTAATTAAATTATATTCCCATGGTGCAAATAACATCAGGGTTGTAGTAATACAAATAATTAGTTATTAACTCTAATCAGATCAGTTAGGAAATGGCAGATTCCAGATGAATACGCTGGCCAAGGGTGTGTGTGGAAGGGAAAGCCGAGGGAGAATGAAGAAAAGCTAATTTGTGCTGATGGATAAAGGAAGAAAATAACAGGAAATTCAATTTCAAGAGAGCCCCTCTGCCAAAGAAAACAAGGATACAATCCTAAAAGATCCCTCCAGGCAACAATCACCATCCTGCTGTTCAGCTCCCAGAAGATGCTCCACTTTGGCCTGCCACATCCTGCCTTGAGTTCCTCCCAGATGCTCATTCCTTTCCTTACCACGTTTTATTACTGAAGTAAATGAAGGAACAGCACAATAGCAGGTACAGAGCTGTATCTTAAACCAAAGGGACATTCCCAGCTGCCTCCCTACTGACAACTCCCTGGATAACAAAGCTGTAATGGCACTTCAGTGCCTTCCTCAGCACACTAGCTACACCTTAGAACAAAAATTTGGACATGGGTTACAAAACAAGTGCTTCCACTAAGCTCCAGGAGCAATTTTGAGCCTCGGAAATGGCAGGAATAGGAGAACGTGTTGGGAAAAAACTGTCTGAAAACATACTGTAATGCAACAGAAAGCACAGCAACAACAGCAGAGTAGCAAAAACCCAGGCTGAAGCAAGTGAGGACTTGCTCAAATGTAGCAGCTACAGACGTAAAACAAAGGGGGGGGGGGAAAAAAAAAAAAAAAAAAAAATCTGCTTACCTTCAGAAGGTCTCAGATATGCAGGAATCTCCAGCAAGGTACCTTCACCTCCACTGCCAACGCTTAAATGAGGTCTGGGAAGTGGTAGATCCTGGCTCCAGCCCTTCCACTCATTCAGATGCATTGCATGCACCTGAGCTCCCCTGGGTTGGCCCTGCCTTCCCATCAGGTGCTCAATCACTGCTCCAGGCTGTGACTTAGCATTTCCACTACATGCAGCTAGACGTGGGATTAAAGCATGGCTTGTAGGAAATGAATGTGTCTTAATGGTGCTGTAGGCACACAGAGCCCTACCTGAGCACACTGGAGTATTTTTCCCAAGGCTTCCTCTCTAGCCAGCAAACGCAACACCTAATTCAGAGAATTGATCTCTTGTTCTACATTGGCCTCAGGAGGCACTGTTTTCTTTCCATTAACACTGCAGAAGTCAGCAGAGATGAGCCAAACTAGACTGAAGCTTGTCGCCAGGAATGCCTTTCCCTGACTCAGTCCCACAGGATTCCAATATACTATTTCAATACAGACCCAGAGATAAAGGTGTTATCTTCATCATAGCTCTAAGGATGCTGAACTAGCCCATGAATCATGCAATAGAATCACAGAATCTCAGAACGGTTGGGTTGGAGGGGACCCTAAATCCCATCCAGCCCCAACCCTCTATTATGAGCAGGGCTGCTCCCCATCAGCCTGAGCTGCTGAAGGTCCCATCCGTCTTGGTCTGGAGCAGCTCCAGAAATGGGGCACCGCAGCTGCTTAGCAAACTGTTGCAAGTGTTTGGTGAGACCCTGGGGGCAGGGAAAAGCTGCTGTCCGTTGACCTTGCGGATCTGGATCAGTCGAAGGTGCCATGTTTAACCTTCAGAAGAAGATTGATTTGAGAACTGGATAGGAGCCAGGGGACTGGGCAGCATGGGCTGCACAGCAGGACTGTGTCTTGGTGCCTGCAGCTTCCTCTCAGAGAGCCCTTCTCCGAGCTTCTGTTTTCACTCCAGAAATGTGTGAGCAGACTGCGGGGGGAAACCGGGCAACAAGGGAAACAGTAGATGAGGATTTATTAAATTAATTAGAAGGATTTGGCTGGGCTGCCTGAGCAGACACACACAGACCTCCTTCAGGTCCTGATAGCAGGGCTAAATCCTCTCCTTCAAACCTGGCCAATCATGGGAGTAGGAGAAATTTGTGCAGGGAACATGACAGCAAAGAAGCTATGCCACTGCATGCACTGGAGAATCTTCTCAGCGCCAGGAAATGCACTTCAAGATACTGGTGGCAGAGGCCAAATGCTACCACAGCATCACAATCATCACTGCAAAATAAGAGGGTTGTGTGCTTCCAAGGATGGATTTCTCAGCGAAGAGGGTTTAGGATGGTGTTATTCCTAAGGCCAGGGAGAATTTTGTATCAGTGAGGAACAAATGATTTGGGAATGGGACTTCCCAATGTGATAGATAATATCCCAATCTGAATGTCTGTTTCAGACTTGAAACAGAGCGAAACAGTGCATTTTGGCTGTTCTTTAAAAAAGAAAAAAAAGTAAACAAACAAAAGGCTTTTAACAATTTCAATTTGGATCTATCACACAAGAATTCAATGGAATGAAAACTCACCATGCGCTCTTGCCAGCTGGATGGCACTTTGGTCAGTATCAAGAGGTTTTGAGACAAATAATTTCCAAATAGAATAGGCTGTGTTGCATTTCAAAAAGGTCAGCGTGAAGTATTCCACCATTGCAAAGGGCTTGGCTTTTTATTTTCTCAATTATAAAATGTCCTTGAGAACGACATCTCCCTGCAGACAAACTTTTCCTTTTGATTGAATGGCATTTTATCCTGGAAGAATTTCTTTGCAAACATAAAAATGATGAGAAAATGTGACCAGATCTAATTGATCTAATTGCTGCTTTGCGCCAAGAGTGTGCTGACAGGTTTTATCTCAAGGGAGCAGGAAAAACAAGGTTGCTTTGTATTCTTTTTCCCGTGATTCAAGTCAGTATCTGCTCACAAGTTTCTGGTATGAGTTCAGAAATGATCAAATGAACCAATCAGCAAAGTGAGAAAATAAAGGGATGAGGTGCAGTTGCAGTGACAGACTCACACCCATCCTTTAGAGACCTTTGCAAGAACCTCCTGGGGCCCCAGCTGCTTCCTGTGACCATCCAAAGGTATTTTTGCATGCATGCTGCTTCTCTTACGGCAGCATGGCTGGTGTACCTGTGCTCTTTCTGGCCTCCAAGGTGGCTCATTTCCTTGATTAGGCTGCTATTCTGTCAGGGCTGGAAGTTGCTCATGACCAAAGCACTTTAGTAACAATAAAAGCTGTTGATCTAAGTGGCAGAGAGAAACAGACAGCAGAGCTGGCTCAGAAGCACAAAGCAAGTAAGTAGCAAAGCCCAGCTCTCATGATCTGCTTGATCTGTTCTCTATTTTGTAGATGATTATTGATAAGTCCTTGTTTTATTGTTGTGTTCTGTTTTTTGATATATTTTTCTTCAGTGAAATGTATTGCAGCACTCTCCTTAATGGAGAACAAGCCAATTGATTTCTCCATTTGCTGTCTCATAAGTGTGTATATATATATATATATATATATATATATATATGCACACACAAATAAGTATGCATAAACATATATACATATACATGTATATATAAATATATGAATGTATGCCTGTACAGGATTGACTCAAAACTGGTACGAGTCTAAAGCAGGGGGAGCACTACTGAGCTTTCTAGATGAACAAGCTGTCTCTGAGAGACAGGCATATACCTGATGGTGTGAAGAATGCTGATTTAACCCACCTGGGGCATCACTTTGGGTTACTTACCTTTGCACAAGCACAGTCTGTTACTTATCACAAAGGTCTAGAGATGGAGGGCTTTGATCCCAGCAAAATAGGTCACCATAGAGAGATGTCTGCTTTCCAGCACTGTGGCCATGTGTGATTGTAGAGCAGATATGGAAAACTCCAGCCTGTCTCCTACCAGCCAACTCATAAAGCCTTTTCCCACCCTTCTGCTGCCTTTCACAGACAGCTCTGCCATGGCATGACTGGAGAATCCTGTCAAAGTACTCTGGGAGGAGTAGTCCTACCTTCTTACCATTGCAGGCAGTAGGAGCAACAGTGCTGGTTCAGAGCTGATAAATATGAAACGTGTTGGCCTTGCCACATGACATAAACTACAACAGCGCAAACAGCTCCTACTCTCCCTCCCTTGGTGCAGCTGTGGATTCGATGTCTGTGTCACTGAGTGCTGCTCATGATGTCTCAAGCAAAATGCAATGCTCTGTGCCACACCAGAGAAGTGGGACCATGGGCTGCAGTGATCGAACTTCCTGCAGTACCATCCTGGTAATGTGACATCTGTGAGCAAAGTCAGGCAGCCAGCAAAGAGCATCCTTTGTGCTCAGCTCCTGCAGGAAGAGCTAACACAGGATGCTAGGAACGGCTGGGCTGGCTTAATCAAGCAAATTGTCTGTCTTGTCATCCTCTCTCCTCAGGGGCCCCACTCATTGTTAGCTGCCTGTGAATTTCCTTTGCAACTCACCAGGTGGCATTCCCCAAGCTGTGGATGGAGCATGGCAGCATGCCCAGAGGTGGCTGTCACTGCCATGGGCAACACGCTGGTGCCTGCCCCTTGTCTATGCCAGTCCCAGTGTAAGGTAGTGCACACAAGTAGTTTGTGTGCCCCCATCCTGCCTCACCAGGGAGCTCTTGATGCTTGCCTTATGTTGGGTGTTGTGTGGAAGATGGGAGAAATAGATCTCAGACTGACAGCAGTTGCTCAGACAGCAATAAAAAACACTCAGCTCTAGCAAGATTCTGGAGCGAAGGTACCAAGAATCACTGAAGGTATCAGGGGGTTATGAAATCCCATTGGATGGCAGATGTAATGTGGAATTAGTCTCTGACCCAGCATGTTATTAGTGGAGAGTCTCTATACTCCCGTGAGCTCTGAGGCTCTCAAAAGGAAGCTTTTTTTTCTCCCCTCTCAGTGAGCCTCCTGCACTCTTCGTGCACCTTTTGAGACTAATCCAGAGTGACATCCTACATTACAAGATTAAGTTGGAGCCTTCAGACCCTGCATTTTGCAGGTTGATATTTTCCCTTGTAGTAAATCTTAGCTATCACTCTAGCCTGTCATCTGGTAAGGATATCAGTGCCACTTCTTTGACACCTCCTGATTGAACATATATGGGATGAAGGTCTCACTTCAAAAAGGGAGGAAAGCAATGAGGCAGCTGTAGTGTTTGGGGGACTGGCTTCTCTCCTGCCTCTCTGGGATGGCAAAGCTCTTTCGTAAACTAGGCAGGAGCTCTGTGTGTCCAAGTGCAGGAAGGAAGAGAGCTCTTGGTAATCCAAATGTGAAGTTTATTAGAAACTGTATTCTTGAAGCCTGGAGAGAGCATGAAAGGAGCAATGGCTTCTGAATAACAGGTAAGTTTAAGGGGTAAGCTCAAGCTGAACAGAATGACAGGTAAGCTAACTTCAAAAATCTGCTTTGGAAAAGGAGAGAACCCTGAATCATTTTCTTGATGTTTCTCCATAGAAAACAAATATTCAAGGGCTCTTTACCTGGCAGTATTTTTTCCTGTCTTCTCCCAGTTCATCACTCACAGCAGGTGTATGATCCCTGCCTTTCCTCCTGGGTTGCACAACCTTTCCCTTCCCAATGGAGGGGGTAGAAACAGGTAATAATAATCAGCAACCAGCAGCCAACAGTGAATAACAATCTTGTGCAGAGGGCTTTTTCAGTTCAGCAGCTGCTGACAAAATTTCATAGCCAGTTTTAAATGGTCTGGCTCCAAACAGCAGGAGTCACTGCTATAGCGATTTATGAAGATATTCCTCTATCTGGTTATGTTTTTGAGTACACTCGGAAATACCATTGTCATCTGGGTAAGGCAGATGCACACACTGGTGTTTGTGCCAAATCAGCCTGAGCACACAACGGGAAGTTTATGCCAGGTTTGTTCTGGCCAGGAGTAGGCAGGTGGTACCTACTTTGACATAGGGCTTATGGATAGAAAGGTGACACTACAACTTATTGTTTTGTATTTATCTTAATGAGCAGAGAGCTTGGCAGCCCATGGCCCAGGGTGGTTTGTAGGTGGTACTCCTATGGTGTCAGTTGCAGTGTGTGTTGTGCAGGCTGTTGCCTGCAATGCACTATGCATCTCGTGTGACTGCCTCATTCCAGAGCAGTCCTCCTAGGTTAAGCAACAGGGATTTCTGATTCCATTTGTGTGCAGGCCCTCCTCCCTTTTGCTACTAAAAGTAGCTAGAAATCCCCCCAGAGGTGTTTGAAAAGCCTGGATTTGCCAGCCTCAAGTTTTCAACAAGAGGAAACAAGGTCATAGACAGTCCAAGGCACCACTTCTACCTTTGGTTCTTGCAGCAATTCTTGCTCTCAGATATCTTACGAGAGCCTGAATCACACACCTCTCAACTCCTTCTAGCTGAGCCTATCAGGGCGGCAGAGCTTTATGCATTTGCCAGCTTGGGAGCTGGGCCAGGACACATCACATATGTACAAATGGGAAAGGCTCAAATGGAAATCTCTTCATTTAAGCTACATAAATAACCAATATATCCAGTTCTTGTCTTTGCCCCTTAGATAAAGGCTTTCCTAGCCTCAGCCTGAGTCGTTAATCCATTATGAACTGAGGCATGGTAAGATCTGTACTGAGATGTGTTTGACATAAGCTCAGGCCTAGTATATATGACCTTGTAATCATACAGATCCAGAAATGCTTCACTGTGCCCTCAAAAACAACCAAGAAATAAACTTCCCATTCTTTCTGAATGGCAAAACAGCTCAAAATGTGACAAATGTGAATGAAAGTGGTCATAGCCACCTCCAGGTGGGTGAGTGGAAATCTGCAACACATGCGCCCATTAGGGTTTTAAAGCCACAACAGGCTTTGCAGCCTACTGTATGCACTATAGCTGGAATGGAGAGGCTGCAGATTGTGCCCTTTTCTACCACTTACTCAAACCCAGAAACTGCCCATTGTAGGAGATTCTGACTTGCCCACTCACTGGTGCCTTCCTTCAAAGGGGTGTCCGTGGCAGTTGCTAGAAAATAGCAGTTGAAGGTGAAGAACCACAGAGTTACTTTTCTTTAGTAGTGCAACCAGGCCAAAAAAGTCATAGATACTGGGCTTCAGCAGTGGTTGGGAACTGTTGAAGATGAATACAAGTACCTTGCTGGTCTCCAAGCTTGGTTTGAAGCCCAACAAATCAAAGCAAAAGAAGAACTGCCAATGACTTCAATGGGATTTTACATGCAGAAACAATATGGGGTAGTCCATACTGATATTTTTTCAGACAGGTGAACTCTGCACTGTGGCAAGTTTCACTCAGTCTAACACATCACATCCATCCAAAGAAAGTGTCACACGGAGCGTCAGAAGCTGTATACCATGTGTTTTAATAAACTTTATAACCAGCAGAAAAATAGTTTTGGATGTGTTTGTTCTCCTCCCTCCTAAAAAAAAAAGTCAAGTCCAACCCAAAACAATGCCAACCCCCAAACAGAAGGAAAATAATTGTCCTGGAGCAAAACAGACACTAAATACAGATGGACACAAAGGTTTTTGGACAAATCAATTGTGTTGGTACAAACATAAGGCAGTGAGCAATAAAATGCTTATTGTCTCAATCAATTTATCAATTTGTATAGATACACATGTATACATACACAGATACATATATATCTATACACATAAATCTTTTGTGGGATGATATACATCTGTAAGACAACAAAATAAAAGGGTGACTGTGGGGAAGGAGTAAAGAAGAAAAGAGATGCATTGTTTTAGTCAGTGTAAGGACAATGCTCAGTTTCCTTGCAACATACCATTACTTTCCTTATCAAGACATCCATGGTTATTCTGTGTCCTTGGTCCATGGATGAGCCATGAGCTTGTAATCAAAGTGATCCACTTCTATGCTCTGTGTATGAGCAATACCTCAGAAATATATGAAGCATTCCTTCCTCTGGTTAATTCCCATGCTTTTCCATGTTTTGTAATTTAAAATTGGTTAGTATTCCAGTTTGCATTTTTCCCCCCACATTTCTTGCATTTGCTGCTATGCATGTCACCACAACAGGGTGGAGCAATCCTGATAAGCAATATGCCATGGGCATGTTCTGTTATCACGGTGTGACTGGATGGAGGAATTCATTATACAATGGATTCCATGCTACTTTGACCTCACGCTCAGTCTGCGGAGTCAAGTCATGCTGTAACCTCAGCTTTTCTGTATTGGGTGGGTCTGTGGGTCACGTCTTAATCCAGAAACAAAGAAAGGAAAGAAAAAATATTTTTTTATTTCCTTTTTATCCTTTTTTCCTTCCATAGACACCTACCAACACAAGAAGAGTAGGCAACACTGTTCTCTGCTAGGTCTCTGCTTCACTCTTAGGCAAATGAGTCCTGCATTCAAAAAAAAAAAAAAACAACAAAAGTATTCTTCCTCCTGTTGCTATATTGCTCTTTCAGAGAACCAGCCACTGTCCATGCTTTCTCAGATCTCAGTGCCGTGCTCAACAAGCAAGCAAAGCACAAGCTCATGCTGGCTGCAAAGTTCATGTCACCAAGAAGGTATTAAGAGAACAGCTCAGTTTGCCAGCTTCTTGTAAACACCATATTGCTAAGAAGGCAAAGGCAAAATACCCTTCTCCACACTTCCCCTAGTTCCGCTTCTTTTCTTTTCTTTTCTTTTCTTTTCTTTTCTTTTCTTTTCTTTCCTTTTCTTTTCTTTTCTTTTCTTTTCTTTTCTTTTCTTTTCTTTTCTTTTCTTTTCTTTTCTTTTCTTTTCTTTTCTTTTCTTTTCTTTTCTTTTCTTTTCTTTTCTTTTCTTTTCTTTTCTTTTCTTTTCTTTTCTTTTCTTTTCTTTTTTCTTCCTTTATTCCTTTCACAAGGTTTCATGTAGAGAAGCGGGACTTGTGCATCACAAATACAGCAACTATCTCAATCTCAGCCAGCTTCCCACCCTACTGCAATGCACAAGCCCATCTTAGCCTGTACCTGCCCCCCAGAAGGTGTTTCTATGTCTCTGGATCTTTTTGGAAAACCATGCAGTCTGATCTGCGGTGGAGTTCTGCAGTGCAGGTGCTGGGCGGCTGGTTGTCCCTCTTTCCTGAGGCTCATAAGTGATTGTTTTTGGATAGATAGGCAATAAGAGCCACAGCCACCCCAACATAGATGCCAGTTCCAATTGTGATGGACAGCACAGCAAGGAAGAGTGCTCGCCGGGAGCTGGAGCTTGCGTGGTGGAAGTCTCCCTTGGCTACAGCTTTGTTTGTCTGCAAGATAAAGAACAGCAACAATGCAGGACATTTATTTGTTTCATCTGGAAATGAAGGTAAGAAACTCTTCTTGGCTGAAACATATTCTGGAATATGTCAGCAAACTGATTGGAAATCTGTTACTTTTTAAATTGAATTAGATTGTTTGTGCAATTAAGATGATGACAGTACCAAAGGCATTTCAAGTACTATTTTTAAGTGCCTTTAAGCTTAAACATATTGTAGGATTTAATACTGTGTGTCACATTGATTCCTGAGATGGCTCAGCCTTTCCTGGAAAAGTGGGCAGATGGGCTGTGAGCCAAGGATCTGCTTGTAAGACTGATCCAAACCTCTGGTAATGGCATCATATCTTCTACGTGGCTTTGAGTACTCAAGCAGCTGTCTTGAAATCAACCTGTTCAGCTGCAGATCCCAAAGTTACATGCCAGGCATTTAGGCTTGAGCACAATAAACCCCACAAAGTTGCAGCTTGTTAATACAGCTGAAATAATGAACTTAGAATGCAGAACTGAGCTGATTTGGAACTGTAGTGATCCCACGGTCACACTGACTTCAACTGAACGGCCCCTGCAGAAAGCTACATCTAGAGTTTCAGGTGTATTCAAATCTTGGTTCTTCTAACATCCTATTTCCAAGCATTCTCAAGAATAAGACCCAAAACAAAAGCAAAATTCTTGCTGAAAGCAAGCAATTGAAAATCAGTTTTGGGCAGAACTGATCTACTCATTGACAAGACTGCCTGGCGCTTTCTCAGTGGTTCTCAATCTTACAGCATGAAAGGAAGATGTCTTCTTATGGGCAGTGGTGTGATATTGACAGGGTTGCCCAGAGGCAGTAGCAGATCTGTTACCTACAAGAAAGGTCTTTTAAAGGCATACGAACTTAAGGTCTGAGACAGTCTTTGTTCCCTTGTTACGAGTGAGGAATTCTTAATGGTTTAATTGTGTTTCTCCAAAAATGATCATTTTGCTGGGACACTTTCTGCTTCATTGTCATCTAAGTTTCTGGGCAGTTTTTTGCTTTATTTTTATCTTTATATTTTTTACTATCTTGCTACTCAGAGCGATTTATGGCAGCCAAATGACAAGGTTCCAAGATTACAACAAGGCTTCTGGCCTTTCTGTCAATGACTTTATCAGAACTGCCTCTTTTCATTCATCAACCTAATTTTTTAAGCATAATGCCTTATAAATGTTCCAGGAAGAAACAATGTCAAACAATACATACTGAAAGAAAGTGGGACCAGGCTGTAAGCAGGAGGAAAACGACCATTTCCAAACAACAGCATATAAACAACTTTCAGGTTTACACTTAGCATCTTGTCTTTCAATTCAGATGGGGAAGGCATCCTATCCACTTTGCAAAGGCAAGCCCCTCACCAGGATGACCAATGATTTCAACAGTATCTTGCCTGTAACCTTCAGAGACTCCTAAGCAGAATCCTTTCTAGAAAAAAAGCACTGGTACTTTGAGGATCATGGACACATTTACTAAGGTTGCTTGAGAGTCCTGATAATGGAAACATAGAAAACTTTACAAAGAGTTGGTCATTCAGCTCTCCTCAAAGACTTTTTCCAAGCAGTAGCTATTCACCAGAGTGTTAATAAAAGCCTTGAACAGAGAGACTCCTGTTCACTGGAGTTAGGTTGGATTTGTCAGGCACAAAAGCAAATTCAGAACTCTGAAGTTATTTGTGCCTTTGGATAAACAGAAGGAAACAGTTCCAGCATCCTCAAAATGGAAGAAAAGTTAGAGAATGTTGGAATGTTTCAATTTGACATTTCTCAAGTGTCACATTATATTACGGAAAATTCTATAATGTTTTGGACAGACCCCTTTTAAAAGAGACTTTGTACAGCTTTCAGACAGCTTTTTTTTTTTTTTTTTTTTTTTTTTTTTTTTTTTTTTTTTTTTTTTCCACTTAAAAATAGACCAAAACTCAAAGGCAAAAGAAACCATTAACCACACTGTCAAGTAATCTGAAAAACTGACACTATGTCTTGAATGGATTCAATAAGGCAAGTTGGATCTACCAAAAAATGACATGTAAAGCAACCCAAAGGGATTCAGAAAGCTGATTTATTGGGCACGAATAGCCTTTTTTTCTGATAGAATCTTCAACGTAGAGAAAAATCAGCTCAGAAAAAACTGGATTTTTTTATTGATAAGCTCTTTGAGGACAGTCCTGACCTTTGTGAAAGGATAGCACCTATGCTGAAAAATTCACCTCGTTGCTAAAATTTTCAGTCCGGCCAAAACCAGATGTCTTGCATTAATTATGTGTTGCCATAGAGTGTGAATTTTACAGCTTCTGACACTGTGAAATAGTTTGATTTTACTTGGGGAACTGGACCACACTCCCACAGAAATTTCAATTTCCAATAAATTACCTATTGCAAACGATTTTTTTCTTTCAATCTAATGCATATCTTGTGATTTAGTAAAATCAAAGCCCTTCTATATGCAATTCTGGGTGTAGAGAGCATTAGTAAGAGCACATGGGAAGGATAATTATACATTCCTCCTTTAATCCATTCATAAAGATTTCCACTGGGATGGAAACATCTAAACCACCCTCCATTAGTGTAAGACCAGTCTGAGGGATCCTTATGACTAAGAATATTCTTTGTTGTTATCCTAATTACTAAAATAATCCCCTTACTCCCCAGTGTCACTATATGCAAATTATGGCTTTTCTTCATTTCTGGAAAACACTTACTACACAAAATGCAATTGTGGCCAATTTTATAAGGCTAGCATCTGGCAACTAATAAGCAATTTTCTTGAATTCAAAACAAACAAACAAACAAACAAAAAAACCAACTGCCTTAGATACCAAAGGACCTTTGGTATCTCTGTGTACTTTGAGAAAGTCCCTTAGTAGTAATAGCCATCCAATAGTTTATGGCCTAGCCCATTTGATGCCTGAAGTAAAAAAATGACACTACATTTGGGAGTATTCATGCCCAGGATGACCATGCTCTAGAAAACGCCATACAGAATTGGCTTACATGCCAATGGTACAGAGACAATTTTCTTCCAGCCATTATTACCCAGTCTGGAAATGGATTTCTGGGAGCTCCTTTTGGCAGAGCCAGCTTTCATCTCACTGAAGCAGATGATAAAATATTTGCTTTCATTTTTTCTTTCTCCTGAAAAGCGCGGCCCCGGCTATTAGTATTACCCAGCTGAATACTTAGCTGGCATTATCTGGCTCATCATGCTTGACTGTGGAGGGAATATAATAGAATTATAGAATGGCTTGGGTTAGAAGAAACTTCAAAGTTCATCTAGTTTCAACCCCCATACCATGGGCAGGGCTGCCACCCAACTGCTCATGCTGCACAGAAACCCATCCAAGCTGGCCCTCGACATCTCCAGGGATGGGGCATCCACTGCTTCTCTGGACAGCGTGAGCCAGTGCCTCATCTCCCTCTCTCTGTGAAACTTCCTTCTGACATGTAATCTAAGTCTCCCATCTAGTCTAAAACCATTCCCCCTCTATTACTGTCTATCACCATGTATCCACATGCATAAAAAGTTAATTTCTCTCCTGTTTATAATCCTGTTTACAAGTCAAAAACTGGTGCAGTAATGAATATCCAAATGCCCCATTAGCAAAGGCTTTGATTCACTAAATCATATTCAAGCTAAATGCTTTAAGTTGTAAGTTCTGCAAAACAGCTATTCTAATGGGCTTAAAAGTAGGTGCAGAAGTAAGCACTTTTCCTAATCAGAATTATATCATCTGTGGAGTTTTATGGCATTTCCTCCCTTCCTTGGCAAGACTGTGTCTGACAGCCAGATGATTGATGAACCAATTTAATGCAGTCTTTGGTCAGCAGCGGGACCAACAGGTTTGATAAACAGAGCTTGGGATGAGTGCAAGAGACAGGATGAGTTACGAGTGGGGAAAAATTCATCACATCAACACCAGGCTCCCTCACTGCACAGCCAGAAGATAACATACTTTTCTTGCAAAAGGTTTATATCGCTGGACTAACCCTGGCTTTTGGTTTGTGGATGTCCAGATATGACTGCTGACCTGCCAGCTATGGACATAGGCTGCCAGGTGCTCCAAAGCTGAAAACAGGGGCTAGAGTCAGCACTGACCCTCAATCAATCCTGCCTTCTGTAGGCTTTGGAAGTAAGTTGGGAAAAGGGCAGGGGTGGGAAACAGGTGCTTGGAGAAGGCGCAGAGACTTGGAAGTGTTTTCTTTGTTTCACTAGCAAAATGAATATCCTATTTAGAAACACTTTCAAGGAACTTCCCTGGAGTTCCCACTTGAGCTTCTGCAGAACATATTCATCATTTTTCTGGGCTACATGCTTTATGGTCTGAGGGAAAACAGACACTGTACCTCTACAGATGCAAGGCCAAAACACTCTGTTGCATCCCACAGTGAATCATATATCATACTCACAAAACACCTCATCATAAATTGTATCTGGAGAAAAGAAACACATTGATCACATTTATTAGTCCTGCTTCATCTCCCTGAGGCTGGAGAGCAGGACAAGCCCTATGTGGTAGGAGAGGGAATCCTGACATATTTGATAGGTGATGGGAAGATTTATTTTCATTTTGTGGGGTGAAATATCCAGCAGGAAACAGAGATGTGCAGGGTACACTTAGTTCCTAGCCAGATTGAGAGTCTTATTTCAAGTGCTGTGCAACTATATGCCTCAGAATGAGGAGTGACTCATACAGAAGCTGCCTCTCCTCTCCTCTCCTCTCCTCTCCTCTCCTCTCCTCTCCTCTCCTCTCCTCTCCTCTCCTCTCCTCTCCTCTCCTCTCCTCTCCTCTCCTCTCCTCTCCTCTCCTCTCCTCTCCTCTATTTCTAGGAAAGACCCTGGTCATAATTTTTTCCTTGTCCAACTTGTACTTCTAATCTTACAACAGTATCTCCTGACTTACACCACTTATTTTCTCTGAGGGCAAGAAAAGGATTCCAGAACCTTTCCTAAAGATAGAGATGGGAAAAGGATGAAGCCAGTGTTTGTCTTTGGACCATGACTGCCAGTCAGTAGCAAAAATGCATGGGTCTGGCAGGCATCAGGCACATGGGCTGGAACATGACAGAAGAGTTTTCATGCTTGAGAAGAGCTCTCTCTCAACAAAGAGGACTATTCAAGTCCTTTAAGGCAGCTCCACCAGCAGATATGCTGATGGTTCTCAACTCTGCCAGGTATTTACAAATTTCTTTATAATTGTAGTAACACAGAAACTTGAACTCAGTAGAAACTGAAGGAGTCTTTTAGAGGTTTCTGCCATTTCTGCTGGGAAGCTGGCAGAGGTCTCAAAGGGCCATTCTCTGACTGGAATTTGCTGTGGAAACTGTGGGGAGTGGGTATCACCTGAAATGCAGGCACTCCTAAATAGACACGCAAAGCTCCCAGACTCAGTGCTGAACTTGATTTCTGCTGATGCTGAATTTTTTTTTTCCCTTCAAAGGCAGGTATATGGGAACTGCTGAGTCACAGCCTGAACCTCTGGTTGATCACCTGAGGCGAGCCATGAGTCAGCCACAGGAGCACAGGTAAAGGCAATTCTCCTGTGCTGCTGGAAGGGGTGGAGCCTGGTTCCACCCCTCCTAGACCTATTTAAGAGCTGGCTACCAGTAGGGAAGGATCTCTTCTGGAGATTGCCTCTGCTGGTGTTTTGTGAGTGAGCCTAGGATACACGTAAGCCTTCTATTTATTCTCTTTTGTTATCATAGTCTGCTTTGTCTAACTCTCTTGTTTATTTTGTGATTATAACATCCTAATATTCTTTGATTATACAGCAGGCATCCACGCTAGGCTGATGTAGCCTTTTGATAGCAGTGTTCAAAACTAATTGCTGGATCATCTCCAGGAAATTCCAATCCATCCTCCAGGTAGAGACTAGATACTTTGGGATTAATGGCTTTCCTTCAGAGAGGTATCAACTCTCTTACAAATGCTACCTCGAGCACTTGGAAGATGGAAAACGTAAGATCATGACTGTAGCCTGCTCTCAACATGTGGTAGCATCAAGATCCAGTTGGAATAGCTTATAGGGACAACGTTATATGTGAGATTATGATGAGATACCATGAGTGGTCGGAGAGTGATGACTAAAGGATGATAAAGGGATGTCAGCAGCGCTTTCTTGACATCTGGAGAAGGGATAAATTGCTATAAGTAGCAGCTGCCGCTGCTTTGCTCAGAGCTCTGCCAGATGTCCCAAGTGCTCAGAGTAACAAAACAAAAGCCAATATGAAAGCTCATTCTTTGAGGATTTCTCTCCATCATGAATCTTCCTCATTCTAGTAAACATATTTGTGCCTTCAGTGACCATAGCATAGTACTGTGTGATGTAAGTGCATCACTGTGTGCATTTGCTGTTTTCCTGTAAATTACTAACTTCCTCTTTACCGTGACTGCACAGCAAGGCAACAAAACACGTGCTGAAAGCCAGAGCAGCTGTCTATGCAAAGGCAGCAAGAAAGAGCGCGATGAACACCTTGTGTCTGGAGGAGTCTCTTGTATTGCACTTCAACTTCGTGCAGTTTAACCAAATTCAGCCCTTGAAGGGGCATTTCTCATTGGGTGAGCATCATCTTCTTTGCCCTCTTACAGCATAGGAACTTCCAGTCTGAGCAAAAGCCCATCAAGCTCTTGAATCAATGATGGCTGATTGAAAACAAGAGAATTGTGCAAAGGGATTTTTACTACCACTTAATTGACTGATGCTGTTTTCACAGAAGGGGAAGTATTGGAAACAATGTTTATTCCTGGAAGCTTAAGGAAGGCTCAGAATTGCATGTGAATGGGAAAAAGGAGGTGTAACTGAAGACTAGGACAAGTTTGCCTCTTATATGTATCAACTTTCGTAACATCTGGGCTTGAGCCATTAGATCATTTTGGTATCACTATTTTCTTCTGGAGTTCAAAAATATGACGTAGGCTAGAACATGATTCAGCCCCCGGCTGGTGCTGCCTGTGGCGTCTGATTATACATTCAAGTGCAGATAAAACTATAAATGTCCGAGTGAGATTTCAACACTTGGAAAAACAAGAGAATAATAATGAGAACAGCAGGCGTAAAAGGCCTGAATGAGCAGAACGCAGAGAGATGTTTTTAGACTACCTCCCCAGCAACAGCAGTTCATTTGATTGCACTTGAGAGGATGAAATAGTGGTATAAGGGCAATTTTGTTTTCGTAGCAGATACAGAAATTTGAACCCTTATGGCAAAGAAGATGATCTTCCCCCATCCACTTTGTCTCTAGCCCCCAAGTAGCCTTTGCCATTCTGTAATGAAAGAGAGAAGAAAATCTGAGGGAGGACAGCTCCCATGGGTTTGAGCCTAGAGATTAGGCACGCATACTCAGGTACCAGCTATGTTTATCAGTAAATTAGTAGTGACAAATTCAGTTCTAAATGGTGACTCTAGATCTCGGACATCACTCTCAGAACCATGAGGATGCCATAGTTGCCATATGGCTTCATGCTAAGCCAAGTGCCTGAAAGTCTCACATGAAGTGATTGCACCAATCTCCAGCTACAAGGTGAGGGCTCTATTTGGGATCAATTTGCTATGAGTTGTGGTTTGTTTGGTGTAACCTGTCTGTGTTTCACTCCCTTCTGTCTGCCTCTAGTCTGCTTCCTCAGTGCTGATGGGATGAAAAGAATGACAATGGGTACATCTGCTGCAGTGATCCTGGTCTCTCCTCGTCAAAAAAGGTCACACAGCAGAAGAAAGGGTAGAAGGTGCTGCTCAGTGCTGCCAGAGAAAATCCTAGCCCTTGTACCCCACCTCCCACCCTGAGAAAAGATAAGAAATGAGGCAATTGTCTGGGAGGGGGATTCTGCCTTGAATATCACAATCCACATCTTGTGGTAGGAGACAAGAACAGGAAAAAGGAAGCACATTTACTCATCGTTATGATGTGGTACTTTAGCCACATTCAGACAGTCACCAGAAAGCAAACGATGAAGACCACATATTTCATGTGACAAGACTCTTTCTCCACTTCTGCATTTCTTTTACTTCCCTGAAATCTACAACAAATACAGTGGTGGGAATAAAACCGCACAGCTGCATTCTCTCTTTCATCAATTCTTAGTTTTCTTCCAATCTTGATGCTCTTTCCCTTCCTCTCTTGGAGGGGCAATATATATGATGCAATTGGCTTTAGCAGACAGATGTGATTGATGTGGACAGAGAACTCTGCTGCTCCAAGATAGACTATGTAGAGTGGGATATGGGGAAATTATCTGAGAAGGATACTACTGGAGAAAGCTGCTTTTGTGTTTTCAAGTATTAACAAAATATTAAAATATAGGCAAGAAAGGTCACAGCTGTGTGTGGTATAACAAGTCATCTCTTCCTGAAGTATGTCATGCAAAAACAGGGAAAGTGAGGCAGGAAGAGGAAGTGCTGTGATTCTACAACGAAAAGCAGAAGCTGCAGTATATCCAGGTTCATGAAAGGTATCCTGATGCCACTGAAGTTCTTTTACTTTAACATCAACCAGAAAGAAATCTAACTAAATTACAAAAGCTTCAGAGTGTCTACACAGAGTACTCATTGGTTTTAATATATTGCTTTAAGAGGAGAATCAGTTTAGACTGCTAGAGCTTTCTCTATCAGCCAGTTCTGTAATAAGTTAATGTCCAGGGTATGAATGAGGCTGTTCCTCCTCATTAAGGACTTGATGTTTGAAAAGAGGCAAGCAGCTTTGTTTAGGAGTCCAAGAGGAAAATGACTCTAAATTAATTTGGGGTGTGACATCAGGAAAGTGCAATTGGCACAGCTGGAAATGCTGAATGTCCCCCCCCTGCCTGGAACACCAGCCATCTTGTGTGTCCAGGTGGCTTCTTTGGTAGAAGAGAGCTGTTCTGTATGAGGAATGGGCTTATCTCTGCTTATCTCAACACTGAATGGACCTCATTAACAGACTGGGCATTAGGAAAAAATTCTGTACTGTGAGGGTGGTTAGACACTAGAATAGGCTTGCTAGAGAGGTGGCTGATGGCCTATGGCTGTCAGTGTTCAAGAGGCATTTGGATAATTTTCTCACTAATGTGTTTAAACTTTAGGTTAGCCCTGAGGTAGTCAGGCAGTTGGACTTGATCTTTGTAAGTAGCTTCCAGTTGAACTATTCCATTCTATTCTGTGTTCTGTTCTCTTCTCTCTCTTACAGGAGCTCTGCAACTCTACTTATCTTACAGCACAAGTTGCTAATAGATTGAAAAGTTATCAGTGAGGGCTGATGGACAGATGTGCAGACAGACAAAGACCACAAATATAAATACAACTTGCAAGTTTTACCTTTGGTTGCATCTTTCCAGCAAAGAGATGCCCAACTTAACTTGCTATTGATTACACCAGGAATTCCTTTGCACATGATAAGAGTTGTAATAGGGTTAAAGAGATTGGCTGAATGGACATAAATTCAGTTCCTATAAACTTCTGATGGCCCACTTTCCTAAAGACAAGTAGGAAGGGCCAAAAACAATATATAGAGCCCAGCAGCTTATGTCAGGAGAAAAAAACAAGACCCAATTTTCTGTCCCTTCTCTTTCTATACTCCAGTGTTGGGTCTCTCTCTGCAAGTAAGATATGGAGACCCTGGAGCATGTCCAGAGAAGGACAACAAAGCTGTGAAGGGTCTGGAGCACAAGACTTATGAGTAGCAGCTGAGGGAAATGGGATGGTTCAGTCTGGAGAAGAAGATGCTCTAGGGAGACCTTATTGATCTCAACAACTGCCTGAAAGGAGGTTGTGGTGAGGTGGGGATTCAGCCTTTTCTCACAGGTAACAGCAATAGGATGAGAGGGAATGGCCTCGAGTTGTGCAAGGGAAGATTCATGTTGGATATTAGGAAACATTTCTTCTCAGAAAGACTAGTGAGGTATTGGGAACAGGCTGCCCAGGGAGGTAGTGGAATCACCTCTCTATGTGACCTGGTGACACTATCTGGAGTCACCATCTCCACTACCAGTGGAGGGATTCAAGAACCATGGATATGTGGCACTGAGGGAAATAGTGAACATGGTGGGGATGGATTGGTTGTTGGGCATGATGATCTCAGGGGGTCTTTTCCAACTCTAATGATTCTATTCCCCAACACCTTGACACCAGCTGCTCCCTGCTGTAAGTCAACTCTCTCTAATCTTCTGAAATTGTCTCCAAGCCCAGGTGACAGTAGCAAACCCAGCAAGTGCCATGAAAATCTCTGCTTTAGGATGCTTGTTTCAGGTGTCTCAAAGGTCTGATATTCCTTGCAAGTAGTGGCAGAGATATAAATGACTCTGTGTATAATCAATAGATACCAAGATATTATGATCACAATATAATCAAGAGAGTTAGGCAAAGTAGACAACGATAACAAAAAGAGAATAAGTGGAAGAGCTTACCCTTCGGCTGGGCTCACCACAAAACACCAAGAGAGGTGATCTCCAGAAGAGATCCTTCCCCACTGGCAGCCAGCTCTTAAATAGGTCTAGGAGAGGTGGAACCAGGCTCCACCCCTTCCGGCAGCACAGGTGAATTGCCTTCACCTGTGCTCCTGTGGCTGACTCATGGCTCGCCTCAGGTGATGAATCAGAGGTTCAGGCCGTGGCTCAGCAATTCCCATACACTCTGGAAAAAGAAAAAAAGTTCATTTATGGCAGTACTTAGATGTCTTATTTTTTTTCAAAGATTTGTTATCCTTTCTTCTGATTAGAATGAATAATCTAACCCTGCTACTCAGAACCAAATAGTTTGATTTGGTCAAGTAACTTCATTTAATCACACGTACTTTTTTTTTTTTTTTGGTACTTGATTCCATGCAATTATTGAAATTCACTTCAGATTAACATGACAGTCTTTTTCTCCCTTTTTCCTTCCTTTTTTCTTTCATTTTTTTCCCCCCATTTTTCTCTTTTCTATTATTCTGTGGTAATACTTTTTGAATTGTCCCAGGTATGGGAGAATCAGAAATTCACACGGATTTGCCCTGGGATCCTTACACTACAGCCTGCTTCCCACCTCACATTTGTGCAATGCCATTTGCAGAGTGCCTCATTCCAGGACAGCAAAGAGACTTTTCTTCTAAGACTGAGTAATGAAGCAGAACAAAGTGTTTGGGGGATTCTCTACCTCTAGCTCAGTTGTTCAGCAAAGTGCATCTTTTAAACATAAGGAAACAAAGAGTCATGGATGAACTCCCTTTCACTCTGCTTGTATAATAAATAACCAGAGGGGGCTAGGTCAGAGCACTGGATGTTGAGCTGTATCTCCTATTAACACTATGCTTTTTATGCACAAAATAGTGAAGAGAATGATCTGGTACATCATTTCTGTTGAGCATAAAGGATTCTGCCATCTCTGTGTACTGCTGTATCTGACACTGAAGATGTGAAACTATATTTATTTTTCCTTTTGAACTTGGCAGCAACGTGTTTTCTTTCAAGGGACAGTTTCAAAGAAGATATTTTATTAGAACTTGTTTTCTGAATTCATCACTGAAATTTTAGCAATTGAGGTACTCAACGTTATTTGGGAACAACATCATGAAAGCAATACAGAAGCACGTGGAGCTATTTGTTTATGGCACCACTGGAGACAGATTCTTGTGTTGGGTGGACATTTGGTTTGACCCAGAATTTTCATTTATTCTGTGAAGGGTTCAGCATTGCAGGTTTATAATGCAGGGTGATATGCTGAATCAATTCATCAGGCTAATATTCTACTCCTGTACCTTTTTAACTAAAGAATATTGATTTTGTTGACATAAAAACTGCATATATTTAGGGCCAGAGCTCAAGGCACCACATTTTGATCAAAAACTGTTTACTCTTGCTTAAAGTATTTAGAAAGCACTGTGAACTGCCGGATCCCTTAAGTCTCCCACTGTGATTTCTGTTACTATTTACATCAGGATCTTCTGAGCTAGTAACCAGTACAGCATATATAATAGCCAGTAAAGGATATATAATTAATAATTCTGGAACTACTCAAACTGAATTTAAGATTAACAAGAGGTACAGGCAAAAGACTGAGAATGAAATGTGACATTCCTTTCTGATGGAGGGGAGAAAATAGTACCCAAAAATATGCTGAATACAAATGTGTGCTACTGGAATTAAAATACATATTTGTAAGAATTAACTCAAACATTTTGTGTGGGTGATTTTGAAATATTTTGTTTTGCTTCTCAGCTTTTTTTTTTTATATATATACACATTAACTAACCCTTTCAGATGAAAATTCTTTCTGATGAGAAAAAGGGATTTGGACTGTTTTTACCTGAAAATGCACTGACATGGCATAATCCAACCTTTTCCAAATCTATTTTGAAAACTTTCTAAGATTAAAAATTTCTCAAAACAACTATTTTCCGAAATGAACACACACATACACACACACATATATATAATCTTAATAAGTCAATACATTTTTTTCTTTGGCTTTAACATTTGTTATTATGCATTCAGTTGTGGAAAGGAATCCAAAACTAACACGTTGTTTCTTCAGAAATGTGACTCTTTTTGAGTCCTACCCTCATCAGGACCAAAATGGCCTCAAGTGAACAAACTCTCATGGGGCAGTGACCATCCTAGAAGAGATGGCCTTGACCAGTGGGATATTTTGTGAGTGCTCCTGGATGCAGACGTGAAGCTGCCTCTGGCACCTTGGAGAACACCTACGGAGGATAGCAGGGATATTATCCATGACTAGGTAGCTCATATTGTGAAGGAGACCTAGGAACTGCACTAAGTGGTGTAATCACTGCATGACAAAAAAGTCGTTCTCTGCCCTTCATGCTTATCCCTCAAAATCACCCTTGTATGGGGAAAAATGAACAACAAGAAAAAAATACGCTTAAAGAGAGGCATCCTACCCACACACCCACCAGTATCTACTAATGCCAGCAACGCTTCTGCTCTGAGGAATCTAGAGAGCATGCTCGTCTTGACTCAGCTCCACACTTATCGGAGGAGGACTCAACGAGATCTCATTTCTCACTGTGGAGAAAGTTCATCAGCAGTCCTGAAACAACTCATTTGTATTTGTCACTGGTGCTGTTGGCATGGAAATAGAAGGCCTAACCTTGTATTAAGCTGTCAACACCCTGAAATGATTGCTCCATCTTTCCCATGACTCAGCGTCTGCAAGGCAAGAACTCCATGTTCTCCAGCAACAACACTGCAGCATGGTCGTGCCAATAGATTCCAGCTCCTAATCTCTTGTGCGCAGAAGTCTTCCCTCCTACAATGCAGTACCCCATGCACACAATCCTGCGCATCAGTGGTACATAGGGTTGCGTGTGTGAGACCTCAGCCCCCTGTAGCTTATTTCTGCTCCTCACGTTGGGTCTCTGTTCCTGGTTCACCCTTTCTTTCTTCTACCCCTTGCTGCTGCTAAGGAGTGAATCACCTGCCAACTACTTTTAAAAGCTTTTCCCAAATCTATCTGGCTGCCGGCATCACACAAAGTCCAGTCCAAAGACCCTACACCCACAGTGCCTTAAGCAAAAGACTGAAAATAACTGTGGGACCCCTGTGAGTCTTGCAGCACAGAGCTGCTGATTTTCCTCTCTGTGATGGCAAAAACATCCTGCTAATGCACCTTGCCTGGATCTGAGCCAGCCCTTATTCCTGAGCTCAGGAAGAAAGCAAACAGGCTTAAGACATACCTCAAGGATTCTCTAGCTTTGGTACTCCCTCTTCCTCCAGCATCTTACTAACTCCTGCAATAACCACCTTGTAATAATGTTTTCTTGCTACAGATGTGCTCCCTGAATCTTCTCCTTTTGCACTAAAGGAGTAGAGCTGCAGCAGTTCTTACACTGGTGTACAGAGACCATTATCATTTTGATCCATGGGGGCCCGCAGTCAGAAAATGGTGGAAGGAAGAGGCCATCCCACAGGTCTGTTCCCTCTTTAACAAACTGTTCCACAGGAGTAGAGCTCTTCCTCAGTGGAAACCATTAGTACACAAACAGGAGCCATGATTGTCTAACAGGGAGAGCCCAGATTGCTAATAAGGATCTCTTTTAGAGGCCCTGAGTGGTCATAAACAACCTGGCAATGTTTTTAAATATCTAAGTATTCCAGGGTGTACAAACAAGAAGGTGAAATCTGCTCCCCTCTCTTTCCCTTTCCTTCCATCTGCTGCATATGGTAACACCTCGCTGTCTCCCATTTAACTGGCATCACTGCACCTGCCTGAAGAAATGGAATATGAAAGTCAAGCCAGAAGAATGACCACTGCCTGCACTGCCCCACTGGCAGCAGGAGGTCAATGCATATACATCCCTATCTGCATGCCCTGTGTCTTGCAGTGCTGTCGCAGAGAGGCATGGACTGCACAGACACATGGCAGCAGGACGCAACTCACATGCTCCCAGTGATGAAAGCCTCAGCAGGATGCAAGCTGACAGAAGATTTTGCTCTGTGAAGCACAGGACTCAGAAGTCAGAGCAGATTCCCTTTGATTTGAAACAATTTTACTCCTTGCCCTCCAACCCCTTCCCTTTAAGGTAATGGGAGCAGTGTGCAACTTCGGGTGCCCAGCAGAATGAGAGCCACTGTGGAGAAGCAAGCCCCCTTCACATGTCCATCAGACAACGCGTGCATCACTTATCCTGAATGTACTCTTGCCAGGGTTTTCCCAAGAGAAAAGATAAGAAACAACAGACCCAGCTCATTCACACAGCAGCAATTCTACAGGGAAAGGTATGGAGGAATGTCCAGAGGTGGTAGCAAGTGAGCAGAGGGAAGGACAGGGTGCAGAGATATAAGCTGGGTGAATGCTCGCACGTAAAGCACAAGGGAGTAGCTATAGCAAGGCTGCAATAGCGAGGCACAAACCAGTCCTGATCTGGTATCTTCGTTGTTTTTATAAATCAGACAATTTCAGCAGTAAGACATTCACATGGAGAGGGATCTGATAATTAATCATTTCAGAACTCGCTCTCTCCCCTCTCCTACCCTCTCCCTTCCTCCCTCTCTCTCTTTCATCTCTTTGCACCACTGGGCTAATACATGTTTCACGATTGAAATACAACCTTTGTGAAAATATTCCAGTAAAATATTCATGAACAACCATTTTCATTATTTGATCAGTGCTAAATGACTTTGTAATCCTTATACAGCCAGAGGTCTAAAGGACTGCTGCCATAGTGCTCTGCTCTCCCCCACTGCCTTCTTTTGCTCCCTCTCTACTTCTCTCACGTTTTCTATGCTGTAAATCCTCAGGGACAGTTTCATGCATTTTTTCTTATCCCTCCCAAGGTATTAGCTGTGACCTGTAGATCATGGGTAACATGATGGGTAATCTGGCAAAGAGCCTTGGGCTGGCAAAGGAGGATATTGTGGAGCAATTGCTCTTTGATGCTTGACAGTACCCAGGCTTGTGAGGTCTTCTCCACCTGGAGTCCTGCCTTTTCCCCAAGGTATCATCTTCAGTTCTGGCTTTTCTGTGGTCTGGCCAGATTAAACAGATGGGACATTCCAGTAGTTACAGAAACTGTGATTGAGCTCCCTAGAGAAGCCCATAGTGTCTGAATTTCGTTGTAGGTTGGTGCAGACTTTGGGGCCAGATCTGTGTATTTCTCCCAGCTTCAGTTCTTGAAAATCACTATTTAATCCAGCTGTGGCCAGCAGAGCATACAAAGGAAACAATAATCCTCTTGAAGCTGCCTGTGTCTGACTTGCCACAGCCCATGATTATATGCTGATGAAGAGAATACTCTTGATCTTCAGCTTTAATACTAATTCCTTCTCTCATCATTTCAACTGTTCCTTTCTAACACTGGATTTCCTACTTCAGCAACAGAAGGGGAAGTCTGGCTAATTCAATTATAGATGACAGTGGGGTTCATCCTCACTTTCCTCCTTACTATTAAAGAAGAACTTCCCTTTTCTTGTAGCAAGGACAATGTGAAGCTTGGCCTTAGCTGAGCCTCTCTGAAAAGGTTATCGCAACTGGATGTCAGCCTCCTCATGTCACATTCACCTAGGATAGCATTTCTCATGCACAACATTTATCTTTGTTTCCATTAACATTTCTATTGTGATTTACTGTTGTGATTGGAATTTCCAATAAAAATTCTGAGGCATGACACTCAAGCCTTCAGCCTGGAAAGATGCTGCTCATAGAAGAGGAGAAGATTGTTACAGGGCAGGTATACCTCGCTTTAAGGCCCCTATCATCCTAGAAAGCCACACACCTGGTGTTGCTTCACACTTTTGGAAAATGAGTGGGCAGAGGCAGTGTGAGGTGGGGCACACCAGGACCATGCAAGGAAAGATGTGCTGCCCTTCACAGCACATCAGCTGCCAGATGAAGACCATAACTCAGACAGCATAGGCCTTCTATAGCAGAAAACTAGGCAAGTCTCAGTCACAAGTACATTTCTGCTCAGACCTGATGAGCACTTTATCTGTGGGGCGCAGGAGGATGTTGTGGGACATGCAGCTGGTATTGCCTAGGACAGAAAGCAAGGCAGATCAGTGACTAAAGCAAAGCACAAAAGCTGAAATGCAACTTGAATATATGCCACAAGGTCCTATTTACACTTAGAAAGCAGGTGTATTTATAAAGAGAATGCAATGGCAAGAGAAAATTGGATATCGACATTATTGAAATTGCTGAAATCCATATAGACAAGGATAGGAAGTTCTGCATGTAAAACCACAAATGACAACTGTGACATTTACAGCCCTGGGTCCCCTCTTGCACAGATACTCTGCAGAACTGAGAGTCTATTTCCTTGGAGCACTTCCTATCAACAGCCATCAACTTAATTTTGCTACAAAAAAAAGCCAAGAAAGAGCTCATGCCTGGAATTCCAAGGACAGTCATATCACATTTGAAAGCAAGCTACACATGGGAGTTCTCTGGATCTCACACTCCTCAGTGGTGCAAAATGGAGGTGGTTTCTTGGGGATGCAAATGCAGGAGACCCACTAGCACATCCAGTACGGCTTAAGAGAGGATGGAAGGTGAACCAGGTTAGTAAGATGATTATAATAGATGCTAATTTTCAAACAACATGCACTGAAGTTTGCTACTCTTGACCTTGAATAAAACATCCATATTCACTTTCTGCATCAGTGCTAGTCTATGTGCTTCTAATGCAATTTGAATGAAGAAAGCTGTACCCCCTCCGTGCTGCCATCCTAAATCTGAACAGTAAACATTTTCCACAGTGGATGATGGGGAAGATTTGCAAAAAATATCAGCTGCACAATAATTTAAAACATTCTGAGCAGCCAAAATACTAACACATAGCAATGTTTAATTATATAAATGAGCTTTTGCAAAATCATGATTTGTTTATGTGCTTTATTAACTGATGGCTACTAGGTCACCATTCTGATGGCAAGAAATTGGTTGGTTGGGTGAAAGCTAAGACTGCTCGCTTTGGCTTGCAGACTGATCACTGCATAGAAGCCATATATATATTATTATCATTTTTTTATTTTTTTATTTTTTAAGAGAAAAGAACTCATGATTTCATTTATGGTGAGTGGCTAGAATTTCAATAATATCTCTTTTTTTTTTTTTCCAAAATACATGCATTTGCATAGTTGTGACTTTCAAGTCAAATATAAGGCATTTTTAGCCAGCGCTTGGAATAACTGCTTGTCAAGAAGTATTGAAATCAGGCCAGCTACACACTGGAGTAAATTTAGGAACATTCCTAGGTTTGCATCTTAATTAAGGGTCTCAATTTTTGTACACTCTTGCATTACATTGAAATGAATAATGCATCTAGGGAAAGAAGGAAGAGTTCAGATCCCTCTAAAGGCAATGCCTGTCTTGAAATGAGACAGTGAGTGGCAGATATGCCATCAGTGTAAAACCAATGTCACTCTAAACAATGGGCCATTGCTTTAATAATACAGTTGGTCAATATTACATACTGATTTCCTTTTTGAAAAGCATATAGTTAAGTTACAACTGTTGCTAAACATTTCCATTGCTCTAATTGCCCTCTGCTATTAGCAGAGCCCTCTTTGCAGTTCTACTTGTGAAATCAGACAAATAAAGCAATATGGTGGATGGGTTGTAGCTATTGCACTGGATGACGGTCTTGGGCCTTAAAATGGTTAAAAACTGTTACTTTACAGGTATGTGAAACTCTCTCCTGCATAGGGACACCCATCAACTCTGAATTAGAGAGCCTTATTCAAAGAGCACCTTATTCAGGACAGTGTAGATAATCTTTCAGACTGAGACATCCTTATTGCCTGTCCCTGAGCAGTTCTGAGTTTACCTCTCCACATGCCAAACCTGGAAATCATCCCTTTTAAGTAAGGAGGTGAAAGGAGAAAACTGATATCTTGCTGACAGATATTCACTACCTTGTTCATTGGCTTGTGCTGCTTACTGCACTCCTCTGGGATAAACAGGGAGTGGAGCTGAGTCCCTAGGACAAGAGCCACTGAGCAAGAAGAGTCACGGATGTTTTCTCAACACTGGGCTGCATTTACACAAGTTACTCAGGTGTGCAATTACACCTTCACAAGCAGATAAGATAGCATCGATATTTTCATTTCATATATAGCTGTTTATCTTATAGTTGAATAGTCTCAGATGCAGAGGCTAGAGGTGACTGATTTCTTACGCCAGTTAAGATTTTAGTGATGGAGATAGAAAGCGAGAGAGACGGAGAGGCAGAGAGAGAAAAATCAATTTATGAAACATAGCACTGAAGAAGTACACTGTAATGGCAAGAGACCGAAAAAAAAAATAAAAAGCTTTGCTGCAATTAGGTATGCATAATAAATAATAGTGGTGTACTGTTACTTCTCTGGAATTTGAAATTTATTGTCATTTGTATGGTATATCCAAAAATACCCTACCAGCATCATGCAATGAGCTGACAAGGCTTTTATCTAGAAAAACACAGAACACTTGGTCAGCTCTGATTTCCATCCTGCCCTACAACAGCCTTCTCCAGCCAGAGGGAATGCCAATGCTGATGATGTCACACCAGTTCCAGTGGCAGCTGGCACAGGTTGTGCCCTCTGCACAACGAGAGCCACATGTGCAACCAGGCAAGAATCTAGAGAAAATCATAAGGATCACACAGGTGAACTACCCAGGGACTAACAAGGGACTTAGGCATGAAACAAGAACAGCATCCAGAAACCCAATGGTCTGCCCCTATAATATTTAGAAGTTTTCAATAATGTTCCTGGCATTGAAATTTGACTGTCCACACTTCAAGTTAGAAACATCCTCCCTTCAGCTCTTCCTCTAATGAACTCCTGAGGCTGAGGCACATGCAACTCTGCTTGAATTAATCAGAAGGGGACATTTTGAATGTATGCAAACCTATACACACTTGGACACACAATATCAGTGTAAATAAAATCACTGTAGGTCAGATGGAAAAATAATGCAAAAGCCATTGGATGGAGTTTTGAGTGAGGATAATTCTTATTTAGTGGAAGAAGTTGCTCTTTTTTTTTTTTTTTTAAACCATTGTCAGGTGATCTGTGTTGAGCAGGGGTGGCATTTGTGTTTTGCAAATGGGCCTGGACTATCTGCATGGAGCTGCAGCTCTCTCCTCTGTTGTTTAGCTTCCTTTGAAACTTTCTGAAACAGTTCTGAAACAGTTTTTTTTACACCCACCCACACAGCAAATGCTCCAGGGCTGTTCAGGGAACTTAGCAACACACTTCTGCAGGGAAGCCATCAGCAGCCTGGTCTCAGGCACTTCTCAGTGTTTGCACCAGCTCTTCCTCCAGCTTTTCCTTCCACAACTGCAAAGACATCAACACTCCTTGGCAGGGGTCTTGCCTCAAACAAGAAGAGCTATCCTTTGCATTAATAATCAGAGAGTGCAGTGCATGGAATAGGTATAAAGCAGAATCTTGGGTTGCGTAGCAGAGCCTTGAGTCCTTTATCCTAGCCTTGTGCCAGGGTGGCCCACCTTGCTCCAGCTGTTATTCAATAAACAGATGGCAGCAGTTCCTCAGGGCAAGGAGTGTTGGTCTTGCCTATACCTTATCACCAAGAGAGGATGCAAATGTAAAATGCCAGCTTAAATTGCACTACAGTTCGTCCCAGTCTTTGGTGCACAGTGCTACCTCAATTTGCTGTAGGGGCACATGGAAGGAGCATGGGAAACTCTCCATGTCCACAGGACAGGATTCTATGGAAGAATGGAGGTAGAGGGCCAAAGTGCATGGCTCAGATAGACATAGGATTCCCGAGAGTGTAAAACGCATTGGTAGCCAGATACAGGAAAGGTGCCTATCACGACCCCGCTAAGGAAAAGAACTAGATGAGTCCTTGACAGAGAACAAAAAAAGCGTGTAAAGGGTTTGGGGGCAGACAGAGGCTGGACAGTCAAGCAGACCTTGATGTGCACCAGCCATTAGCAACCTGGTTCAAACACCAGCTCTCTTCTGATGTCTCCTCATCAGGCTGTGCAGCTGGTGGAATGGCTGGTACACCTCCCTTTTTCAGGCACCAATTACTCCAGGCCTCCTTACAACAGAGACACGTCATCTGCAGTGGTGATCTGACATGGCCTAAGTACAGGGCACCCACAGAAAGTTGGATTCACCAGTTTCATTTTATGAGCCAGACCCCAGATTATGCACAAGTCGATTTTTCAGGAATGCAAGAGCCCAAGTGAGGATTTAATGTAGTGCTCTAATTTCGTGTTTGCCTACCTGAATCCTTGGAAACCTTTCCTCTAACAGTGTCAAGCTTGAAGGTACTTTTTGGAGGCCACCTCTTCAGAACTGAAAAAGCTAAAGATGACTGCTTGCTCCACCATCAGGCAGTACTGCTATCCTTTCATCAACTCTGAACCAGGAAAAAAATCACAAGCTTGCATAACATGAAAAACAAATACACCAAGAGAGGCAAGGCTTCCCTGTTCTTGATCTCCAGAAACAGAAAAAATGCTCTAGTAAGTGCAAAAGAGCGGGGCAAGGACAATGTGCTGCTTCCTCTCAACAGTCCCTTAGTCTTTAAAGAATGCTGCTTGGAAGGTTGCTATGGAGCAAAAGCTGTTTAGAGATCTCAGATCCCTTTGTTCATTTTGTTGTGTCTTTTTGTGGTGAAGATCTCAGCAGAAACATCAGCCTGGCTAAAATAGACACTGACAGATCTTAAATATTAATAAACATATCTGCCTTCTGTAATTTGAAGTAACGTCCCAGATAGGGGTGCTGTGAAAGCACTGTTTTCTTGCAAGGTCTCATTGAAGAGAAGAAACATGTCAAAGGAAGGATGTGCAGAATTTGCAGAAGAGGGTGATGGAAATAGCTGTGACTGTTAGCAGAGCACACAGAGAAAGTCCTCCTTCTCTAAGTGCTAAGCTGCATTGGAGGAAATAGTTGTCAGCTGGTGTAGATAAACAGCCCCAGCTGTCTACGAATACACGCCTCAAGGGGGAATTCATCATAGCTCTTTCTTCACCAGTAAATTTGCAAGGCAGAAGCCTAGATTTACAGAAGCAAACAGCAGGGTCTGGCTGGCAATTATTCCTGAAAGTGTTTTATGTTTGTTTGCCTGTACATGAAATTTGATAGAAGAGCACCACTCTATGATGATTTTTCTGGGAAAGTGTAAAAAATACTGCCAAAAAAAAAAAAAAAAACAACAAACTTCAGTTCTAATGCTCTACTGCAGCGCTACTTCAATGGAGCAGCAGTTTGCTTACTGTACATCTCCATCTCATCTGAAGACTCATGCCCCCATAGGACTGCCTCTCCACTGTGACAAACCATGGTCAGGGAGCCCTGGGATGCTTCTGCATGGGATCTTACTGAAGATGAGAACATAGGCAGGAGAGCATTTCTGCATGAAGGCATATAGCTTTTGAGCTGAAAACCTGTGTTTTCTCTCATTTTGCTTTGCCTTTGGCATTCTCAAAGTATTTTTTCCCCCTTCTTGTTGAACTCTGTTCTGCAAAAGGAGCTAAAAAAGCAACTCAACCACTCTGCTTTTGGACTAGCTGTCAAACCCTTTGTGATGGTTGTAAACATATCAACACAGCCTGCTGGTATGAACTGATAACTATTTTTAGTCATTCAGTATGCGTTTACTGAACATGACCAAGCACTTCCTGCTTCATTAAAATGAATCTTATTATTAGGAAATAGGGAGTTAATACAACAAAGCACCAAATAAGTAAATACTGGCCCCTAAATATGGTCTTGAAGTCAGCAATCCTACAAAACCACTTATCTCACCCTCTAGGAAAGTTGCCAGAATAGTACATCATATGCAGTTTTCGTGTAATATCACACCAAGCAAAAGTGAGTGAGTTGCAAACATTCTAGAGCTCATTAGTTTGGTGAGATTCCCTTCCCCAGCTGAAGTATAGAGTTGAAGAAAGAAGTGAAATATAGACAGTCCTGGAAAGATGAAGACACTGCCCAAAAGCTAGAGAATCAGACAAAGTCTGGCTGTGTAGCATCACAAAGAACACCTCTGATAAAAAGAGCAATTTAGAGGGAGCCATGCCAGCAGCCTGATCTGTCTCATCACTCAGAAATAGAGCACAGAGGATTAGGCAGAAGTAATCTCATATTATAACGGTAGATTTTCTATATCAGATTGCAGTCACTCTTCCTTTCCTCTGTGACGTTCCTAATTTTGAGGGGGCAGTAGTTCTTTAGGAAACACTACTATAAGCACACTGTGAGGAGTCATGCTTTACTGCTACAAAGCAAATGTGGTTGATTGTACTGTTGTCCAAACAGAATGCTGGAAGGAAACTCTACGCTTAGGTTAAAAGTAGGTGAAATTCAAATACTAGATGAGTTTTTGCATCATGATGAAAAATAAAATCTGATTTTTAAATGCACAGTTTATGACAAATGGAGAATAATCGCAAGGGAAGACTGAATCTCCAGGTCTATGACTAGGCCTACCTGTTTATGAGAAGCACTGCATGTTCAGAACTAAATTCCTACCGAATGTGAAATTTTGAAGCCTTGGAAGACTTCTCAGGATAGAAAATTATTCTTTCGCTCAAGCTGATGGAGAGTCTACTGATGGGAGGAGGCAGGCACTAAGTTTTTACCACAAATTCTGCCCCGGTCCTTGAAGAAATGATGTAGTTTTCAGTTCCAGTCACCTGCCTCCAGGGCTCAAAGGGTGCTGCCATTATGCTTGCTAAGTTGAGTGGCAATCCTGATAGCAGAGCAAGCAGTAGCAGACTAGGATTTGTAAGTGGTCTAGTTCAAGAAAGGCTGCAAACACACCAGTTATCAAGTAACCAGTAAACTGATTCGAGACTGAGATAGATTGCTACTGTGTGAAATGACACATTGGTATGCTTTTCCTGAGCCATGCTGAAATTACAGAGCCCAGTGCAGAGGCGTGATAATAGATCAGTTCCAGAGTGTATCAAACAGGTATCAAGAGAGGATTGTAGCAAAGCCAATGATAATCTTTTAGAAATCCCAAGCTCTGCCTAGAAATATTGCAAAACTATTCCTAACTGTTCATCTCTACTGTTTTCCCTCCCTGCCAAGGCAACGCAATAGAACACCTCCCTCCCTTTTTCTTCTAGAAAGCTTTTCCTAAAGTCTAGCCCAGACCCCCTACACTGCAATCTAGGGCTGAGTTTCTTTGACTACCCTGAAGCAGACGTGAAGAATAAACTTACTCCCTCCTTGTTTGCACCTGCCTTTCCACACACTTGGAAAGCATCCCTGCATTTCTCCCTGGACACCTCTTCTTCAGACTCTCTGCTCTAAGGCAGCAGGAGCCTTAGCTGGCACAGAGGAGCTGGCAACATTGCCACACTCTGAAAATGCAGGCAACAGCAAGAAGGGAGGGCTGGCACAGGCAGAGATAATAATATGTATTATACTGAATTTTATATCAGAACCAGAAGGCTCTTTATTAGATGATTTTCTTCTTTACTACTCCCAACGGAGCAGCAAATGCATATATTAGACTATAAACCTCTACAATGCAATCTATGTAAATCACAAATATAAAGCCATGTAATTGTCCCTCATGGTGATCCAGCATCAGCACTGTCAAAGCCAAGGGGGGGCCATTATTGCCTACGCTAGCAGAGATAACAGAAAGGACTTTCCCCTCACTTGGGTTGCTCCCCTAGCTCAGCTCTGCTTGCTGAGGTGCCAGCAGCTCCTTTTTTCTCTGGCATGAAAACTGATGCACAGGGGCTGTATAAGCAAATCCCTTGCTCAGTTATCCCCCAGAGATACATGGAGGTACATGGGAGCCAGGAGCTGAGCAGCCTCAAATGTAATATCTACTCAGTTACTATGCTGGAAATTTCAGTCACAGGGAATTGAGAGGAATTGTCTGTAAGGAATTTTCTGAGGATGAGGCACAGACCTTCCCAACAGCAGAAGACATGGCGTCATCACAAGGAGATGAATCCTAGAAGGGTCAGTACAAGCACCACCCTTGACTTGCTGGGCACTGTAACCCAGCCTCAAGTTTTGGAGGGAGCCTTAAATCAGTCATCAGTCCATTTCTTTCCCATTTTTCCCACCAGGGACTTGAAAGAAAATGTAGAGGAAGCAAAGAGAAGCACAAGAATGCCTGCCATCCAGGATGTAGGTGGCATTTTCTGGTGCTGAGTATGCTTGCGCCTCTAGCAGCAACTGCAGGGAACCTGCCCACAGAGAGCTCTGTTTAACGCTTGCCTCTAGGGAAGCACATTCACTCACTGTGAAAGATGCCATTAGGAACAAGCTCCACCAGAGGAAAGCTCACTGGTGAAATGATCAGTGGCACCTAATTTCCTGTTAAGAGGCATTTGCTTCCTGAGGGCCAAGTTAATGGAGTCCAACCGGGTGTTGATTTGGTTATCATTCGCTGCTAGGTAGATGGATAGCATTGTCCTGAGGCAGGCAAGCTGCATGCTAATGATCTTTCCATGCAGGCAGAGAGCTATCATAGAGATGCCTGTGACACCTCTATGGAGAAGTTTGCATAGCACAAAGGGGTGCCAGGCCACTGCCAAGCTGTGAGAGCCTTCAATGAACCCAGGTAATACTGGCTGCAGACTGATTGCTTGGCCTCTTGCTCCAGAAGTTGCAGAGGGCATTCTGAGGTTGCCAGTGGCTCCCTGTGCTACATTCAGAAGCCAAAGAACCGAGCTGATACACCGTAGCTCTATAGCCCTGAAGAACACCAGCTGCCCTGCAGAGATCCAGTCAGTAGCAGGAACATAACAAGTGCTTCTCAGCCTTGTCTGAGGGGGAATCTGTGTTCTGGACACAAGCACTGTTACAAACACTTGGCTGTTGAGGGATGCTCTAGGACAAGTTACTGTTCCCCAAGAATTCCACTAAGGGATCACAAAAGCCACTAGATTTGAAAATTAAACCATTAAATCTAAATGAAGTTATCCAAAGAGACATGTGACAAAGCAGCTGTGGGAAGTAACGTCAGCAGAAGACATAGGAAATAGAGCTTCTTAATTCTACTTTTTTTGTAGTTGTTTTTTGTTTTTGTTTTAAATCTTTGGAAAGACTCTTTCAGCTTGAAAAGGCAAGATCTGCTTCAGCTGCATTTGATGCCTCATAGAGGCTCACAATAACCTCATGGTTCTGCTCTCAGGCCTGGGGTGATATACACAAATAACTGAAGAATTTCTTACCCCTTCCTATTCTTTGAGAGAACATTGTGTCTGTCTCTAATACGGTTTTCTTGTTTACCATTCTAAATAACAACCCAGTGGTGGCAGACAAATGGGCAAGATGAACTTAAGGGCCTTTGGCATGCCTAATGTCTATGATTTTATGAGTCATTTCAATCAGAAAAAAAAAAGAGGAGATGAAATGTTTGAATGGATCTAAAAAGACATGACATCATGGTTCTGTTTCCCTTCTTTGGAATTAGCAATAAACTGAATTATGTCCAGCCACTTATCATTAACAAAAAGTCTTTAACTTGCTTTTTTCCAAAATATGTTTCCCCTCTCTCCTAAATCAATTCACTAGAGAAAAGTAAGAGGCTTTCTCTCGTATACATAAAATAGAGCTATTTGGCTTTTGAGGAAGTAATAGAATTTCAGGCATCACAAGCAAATCAGCAATGTCTCAGTCTTATGTACATCCAAACAGCAACTGAAATATTTAACTGCAGCCTTTAGCAGCATTTTTCTGTTCTGGCTGCTTAGCTGAACATCCAGTCCTGCTGGGCTGGATGAAATATCCTAGTGAAATCCTCTTGGCATTGCTGCTTCTGCCTCTCAGAATACTGCTTTCTGTAGACGACCTGACTTTAAGGTGAGAAGTCAGGATTTTCCTCAGTGGACTTTACAGCTATAATGCGATGGAAAGGAAAGCATAGCAGTGACAGCAAAACAGGAAGGTCTCAGGCTGCAGCCAGTAAGGATTTGCTCAAATGCAGCAGCTTCAGGCACAGAAATAAAGGAAAAAAATCTGCTTACCTTCAGAAGATCTCAGTTACACAGGGAGCTCCAGCAAGATACCTTTACCTCCACTGTCAACCTTTAAATGAGGTCTGGGAAGAGGTGGAGCCAAGATCTAGGATTGCATGCACCTGAGCTCCCTGGGTTGGCCCTGCCTTCCTACCAAGTGCTCAATCACTGGTTCAAGCCATTTCCACTACAACAGTGCAGTGAAACTTTCAGTGACATATAATTTCACACAGATGGTACTCACTCCACCAAGGGTCCTGAGCTAGTTCAAGAGATACCACATTGTTCGTGAGCCTTACACAGACAGGGTCTTCTCCATTCCACCCTGCTGTGGGGCACAGGAGCCCTTCATCCCAGCTCAGGGTACTCCCTTGTGGTGTCTTCTAACCCCAGCCCTGCTTCAAGTCTTTGCTGCTGAACAGGAGCCAGAGTGAAAGAAGCAGGAACATTGCCTCTCTTCTTTTTCACACATATTCTGATGCTGGCTGAGCAATGTCTGGTTACCAGAAGGGTAAGCAGTTATGAGCTGCGATTTCATCTGTAATGCTTGCTCTGACAGTACAGGTGGTAGTTCACTGCTTCTTGAAAGCTTATCTCTTCACTCCTGACAGCTCAGTGATTCTTGAGACTTTGCATGAGGAAAGAGGGGAATGAAGCCTCCCAATGGAGGCACAGGTTGCTTTAGTTGACTTGACCATTCTAGAATGGCTAAAATGCTTGAATTGAGGAAAGAACTTCCCAGATCACCAACACCGTTGGAACCTTCCAGAGGTCAGGGAGTTGCTGCCTGCCCCCACTCCTCCAGAATTTATACCCCAAACTCTCCTGCTCAAGCTAAAAGGACAGCTTGTTTTCAGATGCTCACAAGCCCGGGCTGAAGGTATAGTACAGACCCTAGATACCAAACACTGCAGCCATTTTAATCCACACCTCTGTAGCCAAGATAAAGTATGAGAATGTGGCAAAATGGAATATAGCAAGCAGGCATCTTATTTTCAAGGAGTGGATGGCCATTTGCTCCTGCTGCTGAATATCTGTTCTGAACTATTTATGGCCAAGGAGGTTTCAGGTCTCAAGGCATATGTCATCTTCTGGATGCCCAGACTTGAGAATGCCTTCCCAAGATCTCAGGGGACAATGATCTAGGTCTCCAGAAGACCTCATGCTCCAAATACCAGTTCTCCAGCCTCTTCAATGGTGAGCACATAGCCCGTTGTTAGGGCTTTTAAGTGATGCAATGGTCCTGGTGTGGAATCAGGAGTTGGACTTGTGATCCTTATGAGTTCTTTCCAACTCAGAATATTCTATGAAAGGGCTCAGCAATTGGCTCCTGTGGGACCGCTCCTTGTATGAGGAAGACACTGCCCTACCATCACCCCTGGCTGCTTTCTCCCCTTCCTTTGTACTGCAGTTCCAATCTTCCTGACACCTCTGAGCAAAGAAGATCACTGAGAAATGGTTTCCATGAGGTGAAAAAACAGTGTAATATCACCAATTGTAGTTTTACCCTGAGATTTGCCTACACTTATGGCATTGATTTGGGGCTATTATCGGAACTGAGATTGGTATAATTCCCCAGACACCTTAAAATGGTATCCCCAAACTTGTTATCCTAGAAAGACTTGAACTAGACCTTTCCACCTCTGTTGAGCAAAAGCAACACCTAACAGAGTGCCTGGTCATTACCATTCATAGTAGCACCATTGCCTTCAGTATCCTGGTTCTTTACTGGCTAATCAAGCAGTCCTACAGTGCAAAAGCAGTTTTTCCCAGCAACCCATGCAGTGGTACAGAGCCACATCCATGTAGGAGCAGAGAAAGCATGCATTTTGACAATTACAACAAATCTCCCTAGACTGGAAACCCCACAGAATAAGCAGGTTACACATCTACCAAGGTTGACAAATGGTGGCATTTCCACATTTCATCCTTGACCCACAATGTAGTAATTGCTAGGAACAATGACAATATTTGCTAACAGATGCGGTTACAGATGAGGAAGACGCCAGGTTGGTGAGGTTGGGGTTGGCACATTAAGAGAAGGTGAACATACTGGAAGGTTGATATTGTGCTGATAATACTGTCACTACCCTGTGCTCATACTGGGAAGAGCAAATGATACGCATTCTGCCAAAGAGATCTCACAGAGGTTGTGATTTTCCTTTGCACTGAGGTACGATAGCAATCTCAGCTTAATTAGTAATTGCTGGAATATGTCACACTTGGTAGGAGGTAAATTATTTTGGCCTTATCAAATCATTTTCAAACATGCTGTTTCCTTTGTGGTCACAAAAACATTACAGCCTCAAATCAGCAAGGGACGTGTTACAAAGGGAAAAAAAAATTGTGATAATAACAGAGATCTGTAACAAAACAGCAAATGCAGATGCTACAGATTTCACTGTGACTTGACTCACTGTGAGGCTGTTCAGGTCTGAACGACTTCCCAGAATGAGGGAAAGCAACTGCTTCCCTCAAATTATGGCAGACAGCAAGTCAATGTTCTCTTCACACATATTCCATTTCAAAAGCAAAATGAAAGCTCCCTGGCTCCAACTGGAGCCCCACATATGATCTGCAATGCTGAGAGTTCACATTCTCACCATTTCATCCTTTTTTCACTGAAGACATCTTGAATTTATAGACTCAGTGTCAAAGAGTGTATTATTAACATCTAAAGCTAAAAATTTTGCATTTGACTGTGAAAAGTACTCATCACCTCAACAAAACCCAAGATGGTACAAGAGGAATATAAGTTCAACCTACAGATTGGTGGTGATAGGACTGTACCCAGCAGGACACAATTTCGTCTTTCAAGCTAATGGTAACAGAGTGCATCAGCACACTTGCACTTCTTGCAGGACAGATTTCTCCCTTTTATACGTATTCTCTTATGCTTGAGATCTTTTCTGGTAGAAAGGGCATTGACACTAAGACTGCCTAAAATGTGCTGCTTTAATTGAAACAGTATAACTTCTACTTGTAATTAATCCCTAATGGGTATTGTAGATTGACTCATTCTTTTATCCTGGGCCACAGAAAAAGAAGAGGAATTTTCAGCTCAAGGTGCAGTGAGCCCTAGAGACAGAGAGATCAACACCAACGTGTACAGAAGCTGACTGCAAAGCTGGCAACACAGGAGGAGAAAGGCTGTGCAAAGGCCGGAGCATCTCTGCCCTTCCAGCAATCCCCCTGTAGATGAACTCTCAGCAAAGAAAGAAGCAAGACTGGCTCAGTCTTTCTTGAGGCACAGCTGTACCAAAAATCACTTCCATGCCAAATCCAGCAGAGATACAGTCTTCAGATGTACTTATTGCTGCTTTGAGCAATGACAGATAAGAGAAATGTGACATCAACCTGTGCCACTATACATGCACTAAGGGCTGAATCACCATAAAAATTGGGGAGATTACAGCTGCTTCCAAGAGTAAGTGCTGCTATCAGAGTATTCCTACCATGACTTGCTCCTGTCACCAGAAGGAGCAAGGACCCCCCTCAGTCTGTCAGCAAAACTGCTTGGTGTGGGAAGGAAACTCCAGTATTAATGAACTCTGCAGAAATGTACTCAGCTCCTTACTCTTGTACACTGACGCTGTGATCTGCCCAAACAAAGGGTGTCTGGTGTGCATGGTGGCTATGAGGGCAGGGCTCCTAGAGTTCATCACCAGCAGAGAGCTGCATCACCAAGCGATGCTGGAACACTGCTACTGCCTTCCTGTGATGAAGGCCTTTTTGATTTGGAGATTTTGGTTCTTTCAGTGAAGCGGAGCCAAAGCTATGCCTCGTTTCATGTGCGTGGAGCAAAGGCTGATTTGGGCCTGATGTTCACACAGGAGCTCTGAATTGAGACACTCTTGATTTCATCCCAAGCTACAGAGAAAAGTTGCTTCTGAAGCCTACCTTGGATTTTTCATAAATGCCACTTCCATCTTCTCTGTTTCCAACATTTCTCCCGAATAACTTTAAGAACTGTGAGGAGAGCATAAACCTCCACTTGCAGTTTACGATCAAGAAACAGACATGCAATATTATGAATTCCCCAGGCTGAATCCAACACCCTGAAACATTTGGAAATTTCTTGCTGTTAATAAAGAAATGAGGGGGAACTAATGCTGCTCATTCTTCTTCCAGTCAGAATGAGTACACGCACTTGAAATTTCTAAAATGATCTGTTTTCCAATCAGCAGACATGTGAAGTTTGCATTATGGTTTTGTTGTTATTATGCAACACAGAAGTTATTACAAATGGGGGAGAGAGTCATAAGGCGTCATTTCAATGACACAATTAGATTTAGAATATCTAAAGGCTTAAAACAAGGTTGGTGAGGGAAAAAATGCTGAAGTGTTGACAGAACAAAGTGAGATACAGTAAGAATAAGAACCGGTTCCCATGTGATTTAAATATTCATAAAAAATCATCGAAATCCTGAAAACTCTCAGAGACAAGATTATTTTTCCACCACCACTTAGGAATAGCCACTATGTCACATGGCAAATGATCTTCAGCAGTTTTAACAACAGAAAGCTTTCAAATATAGGCGAGACATCCTCAGGACACACCAGGAAAGGACCAGGACTACTCAGGGTCAGTCTATTTGTCACAGCTATGTTTCAAATTGAGACTACACAGATGAAGTGAATCCTTAGCAAAGATAATTTGGACGATCTTTGGACCAGTGCTGTGGCAAAGTCCCATAAGGTCACTTCAGATATTGCTTTACAATAACTCCTGTGTAAGTGCAAGCTCCTAATTAATTGCTTAATTAGTCGTAGTCGGTAGAAACCTGCCTAGAACAATGCCATCTGTGCTACAAGGTCAAGGAATGAGGACATGTTCAGCAAAATTATTGAGTGCAGTGTCTTGAATGAAATCCAGAAATCCCAAGCTGGGACAATTACTATTTAAATTTGCCCAGAGGCCCACGTCTGGGGACAAATCCCATTTCCTGGGATATCACACCTAAGGGAATTTCGAATGCACTGCTTGCTATTACCAGTACACGAACTACTTTCAGCTTTTGCAGTTCATCCTTGCTTGCACTTCCCATAACAAAGGGAAGTGCATGGCTCTGACCCATGGATGGGGCATTCTGCACCAACTTTTGATCCCTACCATGGAGTGAGAGCATGATTCCTTCCAGAGATCCTCCCTCAGATGAGTGAACAAGAAAATATCCAAATCCCATCCAGGACTGGCTCCCCAAACAGCCCTGAGAAAAGAAGAAACAATCTCTCCTGCTCCTACCATCACATTTCTGCAGCTTGCATTAGACATGCAAGCCTTAAAGAGAGGATCTTCATGATACACCTTGTGATACAACTCATGATGGGCATGATGGGCACTGACAGAAATTCTCCTTTATTTTCAGGGAGAAGATGGCTAGTGGCTAGAAAAGGAGATTGTTGCAGCCTAATTCTTTTGGATAAAGTCTTTTTGGACAAAGATTTAAAAGTAGCTGCATAACAGCAGATATCTACCTGTGGAATCGCATATTTCAGCTTGCAAGTACCTAGCTTGCAATGTTTATGAACAAAGTAAGGAAGTGCTATTACTGCCTGGTGCATGTTACAGCTAGGGAGTAGCTCAGAGAGGCAATGACATGAACTATAGGAGTTTCTCTGTGCATATGTATAGCATCACCTCATGTCATTGCTTATTCTCCATTGGCCATCCATGCAGTGAGGACCAAGAATTTTAAATAACAGCTGTTTTGAATTTTGTTCTTTCTTGCAAACTTTATGATAGCACAGCACTCACCTAAGGAAGGCAGGATGAGGAACACAGTGAAGCAGAGATTGCCCATTGCATCTCTCCTGCTCCATGCCATGACCCCTCTACTTTCATCCGTGGCCTCTCCTACTCTGTTGGAGGAAGCCATGTTCCTCTGTGAATGAGTATGAACATCCATTCACCCAAGTGACCCTGATTATTTCACACTTCTTGGGAAATAATACAAGAAATGCCAAGATGTGGAAATGCCATTCATAACTCACTGCTCATTGCTTCCTATAATGACTGTATTTTAATACCACACTGGCACAGGGAAAAGAAGAGTGATTTTCACAATAGGAAAAAAGTTTTTCGTCCCTTTTTTTTTTGTTTCTGAGCACATAAAATGCTACATTAGTTTTATTTCCAGGAGTACATTAAGATCATGTATCTTGATAGGTGCATTTTAATGTCCTGCCTACCTCTGTGGAGACAGCTGGAGGCAAAGAATCCACCAAATGCTGTTGTTTAGATTAGGAAATGTTGTTTGGGAACAATGCAATAATATTAGATAATGAATTAATCTTTCACTTCCCAGTGAAATACTTCAGCCATCTTAGGCACAAGCAAAGCAAGTGCTGAAAGCAGGTACCAAAGAGAGATAAGAGGTTGCACCAAAGCTGTTCCAGATCTACGCAAGAACAATTAATGCAGAAAAGCACCAGTCTATCTATATTCCTCTGGCAACCCAAATTTCTAGTTGCTGCCTCACAGAAGCTGCTCCTGCTTGGCTCAGTGTTTTGTTTTGGAACCAAGAGCAACCTCCCCATTTACATTAATAGGATGGATTTATTTCTTATTGCTCTTCTTGACTCTCAAGCTTTTACACTGGCACAGAACTTAACCTTACAGAGGCCCCTCTGAGGACTGCCACTAACATCAGAAGCCTGTATTTTCATAGAATCACAGAATCGTGGAATGATTTAGGTTGGAAGGGACCTCAAAGACCATCTGGTTCCACCCCGTGCACAATTGCCACCCACCAGTTCAGGCTGCCCAGGGTCCCATCTGACCTGGCACTGAATGTCTCCTGGGATGGAGCATGTACAGCTTCTCTGGGCAACCTTTTACTCTGCTGCCCAGGAAGACCTGCTGTGATCACACAACACCATTTTTCATCTAAATTTTAGTCTAATTTTTTTAATCTGAATTTATCTAAATATGTTAATATAAAATTGATATATATATATGTATAAAATATCCATATAAAAACTTCATTATTTTCTGCAACTGGGAAGTCAGTTTGGTCAATAAAAATGACAATTGTCTGGCAGGCATCTTTGGATGCCCAGATCATTAGGCACACATCTTCCTTCTGAGAGTTTTTCTGCAGCCCATTGGAAAAAAAGATGTAAATTATAATCGGAAGTGATAATTTCACTTTATTGTGCATTCAAATAAAGTAGTAATTCAGTAGCACTCACCACAGCAGCTACTGAAAGACAGAACTGTGCATTCAAGATTAGAACATAGCCCTGAGTCTGGTACACGATGTTTATTTCTGAGAAGAAAAAGAATACCTGAGTATTCTGCAAACTGATAAAAGGTTAACCTTAAATCTTTGCCACTGAAAACATCTACTCATTTTACCTCTGAATATATTACGCTTCAAAAGTGTATATCTTGTTTCTCTTGTTTTTGTTTTGGAAAAAAAAATTCTGTGAGCTGTCTCAGTGAGAGATGAAAGAAAGATCTATTATATAAACTGTACCCGAAGACCTGCTCTAGAAATACATTCTGTTCTTCTTGCCACTGGAGAATTCAAGGGACATCATCACACCACTGGGCTTCTGCTACAGCCACTGAAGAAGCATGTAAAGCTTTTTGGCTTCCTTGACAGCAGAGGCAGACAGTGGGATGGAGTAAAAGGGGAAGACTGCACCATTCCCAGATTTGCAGTGGGTTTCTTTTTTTCTCAAGCCTCTTTCAGCAGGAGGAACTACTATGTACTTTGTCTTCCAGATGATGATGGCTGACTGTCATTCCACGTTAGCATGGGCATCTTCCTGCTCTCCTGGAGGCGTGCAAAATCATGTGCCCTGTGCTTGTCCTTGGACACTGTCTTCCTCTCTGTCCTCTCCCAGAATATAATTCTCTCTGGATGCTCCACATTTACAAGTGTGAAAAATGAAGTGTTGCACTGGGATACATGTAGTTTGCTAACAAAAACTCCCTGTGGTAATGCTAACAATATAATGCTCTATGCTAACAATAAACATCCTCACTGCCTAAGACAAAAAAAAAAAAAAAAGCAAAAGTAAAATAAGAACACCACCAAGTGTTCACCCCACTCTTTGGATGGGCCTCTGAGTGACTTTGTGAGTAGCACAGGCACACTGAGCTTAAAGGCAGGAGAACAAGCGACTTGTTGAAGGTGGATTATTCTGCACTGAAACAATCTTCTCTGTCTCATAACATGTGAAATAATAAGCTAATACATGAGCAACAAAAAATAACAGCAGGACAAAAAGAGGATGCCTGGTGGGAACAGTGTTTTATATCCTTGGAGCATGACTACCGATAGGTCTCTTGGCTCCTGCTGTCTCAGCGTAATGTGTGAGACATAAACATCTGACAGAGAGCAATTCACATTCAAAGTCTGCCATTGTGCAGGATGTTCTCTTTAATAAAAGAGACCCCTAATCTCCTCAAGCATTTCAGGTTGGTCTCTCTTCTGTCCCAAAACTTTATTGTAATTAAACACTTGCATAATGAATTAAACTCTTCTGGGAATGTTACATGTGAGCTACCTTTCCAATTATTTAAAATTAGCTTAAGGGCTGAAGCAATCAGGCCACTCATTAATCTAATCTCTTTTTGTCATTGCAGTTCGTGACTTGGAAATGTGACCACAAGATCAAACGGACAAAGAGGAATGAAGAGGAAATTACACAAGACATTTATAAAGTTCCCTAGCCCAAGACTTCAACTACAGCACAATGAAATCAACAGTGCTGACATGCTACACTAATGGCCATTCTTTGTGTGCACAAACATCTCTCTTCTCAGGACATGTCTACCCCGAAGGGAAAAGTCAGCACAGCAAAGTCTACCCTTGTTCTTACTGCTGGCTGGGAGCCATCTCCAGCCCAGAAAGCAGGGAACTGGAGAAGCTGATAGTTAACAACCCTACTTCAGAGTACCTCTGATTATCTGGGGCATAGCTGGCTACTGGCAGCCCCAGTTTCCTCATCCAGCACATACTTCCCTCTTAATAATGTCCTTCCTTCCTTTCTTGAAAAGGCTGAGGGACCCTCATATATATGTGTATATATATATATAAATTCTGGTAAACAGCATGACAATGAAACACTTACATAGAGTGAGCCTCAGATAGCTGCTATGGGACTGACTCAGCCCCATGGCTAAGCCTGAAGGGATATGAACACGTGTGATGACATTTCCTTGCTGTCCACCTGCTTCCGCAGCACCAGCTCCTGTCCCAGGTGGTTTCCAGAGTCTGCATCCTGTCTTCTTGCATTTTCAGTACATGTTAGGGGATTCTGGTAGACACACCTGAAACCTGAACAGCTTCTTCAACAAAGAACTTTCCTGAAGATTTTGGCTTTTTTAGATGCATGATAACCACAAACACAAAGGTTTTCCAGGTGCTCCAGGGTACCATGGAGTTTTGGTTGAGGTACCAAACATCCATAAGAACACATCAAGACCTCTGTGGACAGTGGATTTTAGTGGGAAAATGCCTGGTCACTTGAGGAAAATAGTGGCTGGTACAGAAATACTGTGCACAGAGGTGGCAGGGTCTCTGCTCCTGCCTGAAGTGTATGTGTCTTCCCAGCACCAGAGTGGGGCCCAGTGCAATAGAGTACCTTACAAACTGAAAGGTGGACAAGGAGTGGAAGCCACCAGCTAGAATGATCACTAGCACAGACTCTGCTCCTCAGGGTTAGGCGAGAGTATGGATGCAAGTCAAACAACCAGATAAATATATCTGTAGAGCCATATGCAAGTACAAAGTGGCTGTCTTGTGGCAGCTAAAATTATGGTGTCGTTTCATGATCTTGAAGTGCTTATCCTTGCAAACACTGTGTTTTACTTAACAGAAGTGCATACATATGCACTTGTACAGAGAGACAGTTTGCAAGCAGAGATGAATATTTGCAAAAGATGTTTACCCTACATTTCCTCATATAAAACCTTGTTTTCAATGATCTCAAACCCACCAATCTACAGGTTTTAAATCTGACTCACTGGTCCTCTCTGGGTATTTGTGTTACAGAATCATAGAATGGTTTGGGTTGGAAGGGACCTTTAGGATATTCTAGTTCCAACACCCTTGATGAATGTGGCTAAAGAAAACATTCTATGTTTCTATGTTTCTTCAGATAACTACTGAGAGGAAGTCCCAAACCTCATGGCTTGTTCCAAGGAGATGCTCCAACCCTTTGTGACATGAGGATATGAGAGATGTAGACACCTGCAACTAAAGACATGTAAGCATATTCTGTTTTCTGAATAGAGAAATGTGGAAAAGAGAGGGGAAAAAAGCACACATAGGTCTCACCAGCATCACCGGCATGTTTGGTGGTGTGACCTGTTGTACTATTGAGTTGTCTTATGTTTTTTCAAGATGAGATGGAGTCTATGAGCAGGATTTCTAATGAATAATCAGCATATAATGTCTGGGTGTTATTTCCCAGTCCTTTTAGTAGTGGCTGGATATTAATATTTCATGCAGAGAAGCAAAGTGAAATACATTCATACATGTTGAACATCTGATCTCTGGTCTCTGATAAAGTTTAAGTTCATATTGTCCTCTTCCTCCCTCTGGGGACATGGGCATTATTGCTCTTTTCTAACTGGTGACCACTGTATTGTAAAAATACATTTTTTCAAAGCCTCTATCTCTGAAAATTGGACAGAAAGTAACCAAAAGCTTCAGAACTTATCTTGAAGAGAGATAAACTGCTCTTTTGCCTTACCCCATTTGCCTCATGTCCAGACAAATACAAGAGAAAATCCTTTTACCCAGTGCACAGTACTTTTCTTTGAATGTATCCCAAGTGATAATGTTTGGGGTTGTATCACTCAAGCAATCCACAAGTTGGGGAATAATTACTGTGCCATGCATTCCTCAATCCCTGTGTGAGAGAATTAATTGGTACACGGGTTAACCACAGCAGACGGGAAGTGACTGCTCTCATGTGCTTGGATCGCAGGCTGCTGCCTGGCAGATTACACGTGCTGCCAAGGAGAAGAGCAGGGATGGGATTTGAAGGCTCTTTAAGCACCTAAGCATGCAGAAAAGTGTCTGGTGGGATTTTTCAGATGTGTGTCTATGTCTTCTGAAAATCCCTGTAAACCTGTCTTGGCATTTCTCAGTCTGAGAAGGCCAGTAGATATCTGGTTTCTGCTGCTGGCAGCAGAAGCAGGGAATGAGCAACCCATGAAGGTTTACGCTGGCAGACACTGTGAGGCTAAATGGGAAGGATTAGAGCTGACAAAGGCATTATGCAGTCCACAGGTTAGGAAAATCTGCCTGTCATTCAGAGATGAATCCAAGGAGGTTACGGAAGCTGTATAGAGGAGGTGTTGTATCAATGCTGTTGCTGCTCTGGTCCAGTTGGCACCTCCAGGATGCTTTGGTGGGGACTTCCCAGGTTTAAGGGGAAGTCTCGCCACATCCCATTACATCCCATGGGAGAACAGGTACAAAAGCAAAGCTCATTCACACCAACAAAGGCGTAGCTCTCTGATCCTGTACTTCTTTCTAAAAAAGGGAAAGAGACACGTGCCAAGCTGTTGCCCTCTTTCCTAAAAATAAACCCATGAAGTAAAAGAGGATTTGGACAAAAAGATTCTGCGGAGGACACCTTGTGCTGAGCAGCAATGGGGAACTCATCCTGATCTCGCCATTCCTCCCAGTGCTGGTCTTACACAGCATAAATATCTGCTCCGAGGCATTGCTGGGACCAAAGAAGCAAGTGTGATGGGGCACAGGTTTTGCTGACAGTGATTAATTGGTAGCTGAAGGTGAGAGCAGGGCTTGGCAGCCCCAAGCTGTGGGTGTAAACTCTTGTGGGAAGGAAAGCAGTACTCAAAACAAAAGCAAATAAATGAGCAAGCAGATAGCACAGCGATGGCTTTGGGCTCTCTCTTTTACCAACAGAAGATGTAAAGCAATGACTCTAAGCTTTGCTTGGGATAGGAAGATCACCAGGCAATGCTCTACTTACTTGCAGCACAAATGTATTTCCAGCAAATCAAGCCTAGATCTGTAGATGCATTGCTCAGCCGAAGGAACCCTGTTTTATTAAAAAGGTTGCCACAGGTGCTAAGTCCTGGCACAAAGAATCCAGCCATCACCTCTGACATTCCTACATGTTGCAGCTTTTTCTTGCAGACTGGGTCTTTTTGTAAAACTACCCAGGAGACTTTTGTACGTGTGAAATTGTCAAGAGCTCAAGAAGATTCAAAAAGGATTGGGATGCAAGCATCAAATTTTGATCATTAGTTACAATTCTGGCTTTTGACAGAGGATGGGAAATGTTGGCGTACCCTTTTGTATTAACAAGGGAGCTCAAATGCTATTCAGCTTTTTAGTTAAAAGATATCTATAAATAGAAGTCAGATGCTAACAGGGCATAATATTTTACTATCTCACATACAAAAGATCATTTCGAATGCTACCTCATTCCTCACCTTGTTTTTTCAAGGAGGAAATTAAACGAAAAGGACTGTCCTAATCCATCATTAATCCCGTCAATTTCAGAGGCATCCATGAACACTTTGCTGTACCGTGGTCACTGACATCAGAAACCCCAGGGATCAATCAGCAACCCACTGTTCTTTACACCATGCTGGTAAGAAGCACATACCATAAAGGTGAGCACTCCTCTTCCAAAAGCATCTTATTCCCTGCCTTCATGCAACCTATTCCAACTGTGTATGCTCCTATTGAGGCAGTAGGTTCGTGCTGGCCCCTGGGATCTGCTCGTAGCTATTTTGAATGCTTCTCAGCCATTTTGCTTTTTAGTACTTTATTATGTTGTTTATTTTGCACTCTGCTTTCATTGCTTGGATAAAACTAGCTACCAGTCCCCAGGCTTCCTGAAGGAAAGAAATTACTGAATGCACTGCTTTTCCCAACATAGGGCAAATATTGTGCCAATGATCTCCAACTTGGAAGCATTCTTTGGCTGCAGCTTTCATGAAAAATCCTGCCTGTTCCATCTATGTGAGGAGTTGTGGCTCTTCTGAAGGACCAAATGGCAGAGTACTAAAGTATATAAGCAGCTCTCTCCCTGTACTTCACTTTGTGCTGTCATCATCATCAGGTAAATTCCTTGGCCCAAATTTGAGAAATCAATAGCACTCAGCCAAGAAACCTGTTAATTTTCACTGGACAAATTTTAATAATCTCAGAGGCTTCAAAGATCAGTGACAGACACTTCATTTAAATTAAAAAAGGAGTAGTGCTGTATCTCTTTACTTGATACTAAAGAGTAGGATTCTTCAGATCTGAAGTGCCTGCTCTGGCTTGACAAACAGCAAGTGCTGGTAGATGTTTAGAGGAGGCAGATTAGAAAGGCAGGCAAGAGGATGAATAATTTTAGTGCTGTGGAGTGCAGAGTAGAGTTTCCAATAGGCACTTCTACAATCAGCAGATAGAAATATAACTGAATGTTTCCTTATAGTCAAAGAACAGACTTCCAACATGACTCTTCTGTCATGTTACATTATCAGCCGTGCTGGGAAACTCAATAATTGCTCTGCAGGCACTATTGAAGACATACTTGTTGAAATAAATTATAGGGCATTAGGTGGTTGTTAGGCACAGGCTGGAGATAAGCAAGACTGTCTCATGGAGGAAACAAACTGAAACATCATTGCTTTTCTGATTAAAAAAAAGTACTTCTGTGTCAAAATTGGACAAGTATAGGTCAAGCAATTTTTCATGGCAAAACGAACAGAAATGAATTTTCTGCTGTTGGTTTTCTTTCCAAGATGATCAGTTTGGCAACTAATAAATGAGTTTTTGCAATGGGAAATCTGAATGCTTGGAATAGCAAGGCTGATTTCTACTCAGAAGTCAGACTTAGAGAGTATCCTAAGTTGGATGTTGTATAATCAGACATGGAATCTGACTACTTCAATTAAACCAAAAATCTGTTACAGACTACTTGCTCACTAGAATGCCTCACAAGACAACCACCACCATCACAGAGATTTATGAAGGTGGAGAAGAGTCCCACACACAATGCTCTCTTTAACCACCTCCCACAGTCCTGAAATAGTGTTCTGCCCACAGACGGTTCTTGGTGACCTTTACTTGCAAGTGTAAGATGATGGCTACTTTGTGGATGCAAAACCATAGATTAACAGGATATGTTTTAGCATTACCTCATGAGACAGGTAAAAGGCAGCAATTCCCAATGGCCAGAAGCAGCAGAGCATGGAGAACACAGTGAGGCCGAGATGATCTCTTGGTGGCATCATTAGGAAATTGTCTTCACTTTCAGTGTCACTCGAGTAGTCACTCTGGAAAAGCAAGAGAGAAACGTAGAAGTGCTGATTAATGATATTACTTCTCTTTCGTGGACCGAGTCTGTGATCATCCACTCATAGTAATACCACCAATTGCCCCTGGACATTTTCAAAATAGACTTCTAGCACTCATGGGGGATAGTTTCTGGTGTCCCATCTTGAGGTCTCAATCATGTACATGGTCAGTTCGGAAAGCATTTGTACTCTGATATTCAGGGCCCACACAAATAAGTGCCAAGAGACTAGAAGACAATGGGCTTCAAGCAACAGCAGAATGCAAGATTGCAACATGAAAGATGTAATCTCAGGGAGGTCCATAATCATTCCCTGTGCCAAATGAGCTGCTCTTTGCAGCCTCCACAAGACAGAAAGGGCACTGTTGCAAAAACTGTGATTGTGACAGTGGATGAAGAGGAGAAATAAACTTTGCTGGGAGAAGGGAGGGGTCTACTTCTAACACAGAGAAATTTGGAATAAAAAATTCAGGTCCATGCATCATGCCACAGAAAATCATTCACACGGGAAGAAGGTAGAAAGAACAACTTCTCTTGTGAGATAAATTTAAGATGTAATTTCTTCACATTCTGTAAGTGCCTCTGTGAGTAGGTAATTTCTGATCAGACAGCTCTGCTGTTCGGCAGAAAAAAAAAACACAAGAAGCCCCAGTAAGTGAAAGCAGAGCAGATGAAGAGCTGACATAAGGTGCAGATTTTTAGCAGGAATGGTGATGAACACTTTTCTGCAGCTATAATGGATTTTCTATTACACCAAGCCCTTTTTAAAATTGAGGCTAGCTATCCCTAAAAGCTGTGTGCTTTATCTAAATCAAGAAGCTGTGAATGAGCAAAGGCTCTCTAGACAGCCTTTCCTGGGTGCCAGTGGCATGCTGGAGGCTGGACTTGGTGGACACACAGTCCCCTCCAGCAGAAAAATGCAGCTCATGCTAGAGAAGTCGGACAATGAGCTCTGCTGTGAGCCACGGCTGCCTGCAGTCTTTGATGGATTTTCAGAAAACAGCCCTTTTGGTATCACTCCTTTTTTCTCTTTAAAGCAATCGCTTCAGTTGCACACACACTGCATACAAAACTAATCTCTGGTATGGCCCTTTGAAATCTGCTTCAAATCCAGATGGTTCAGGAGTCAGTTTTTGATAAGGACCAACCCAAGGTAACTATAAGACAATATGTGCTCTGTTTCCCTCCCCACAATGCATGTTTAGGTGATGTGATGAACACAGTGCCCTATTCTGACCAGCACTCTGCATCCCTTTGCTCTTCTGCAGTCGGTCTGAGTTCACCTAAATGCAGCAGATGGTGATGGCAGTGTGCTGGATGGCAGCTCTCCCACCAATGGTTGTAGTTTATTACCGCTCGCCTCAGCCCACTTACTTCTCACTGAGCAGCATCTGGCTGATGCTTCCTTAGCAGGTTATGCCTCTAAAACCTGTTGCCATCATGGATTTTTTTGGCCTGGCAATGCTTTATTTATTTGCCTGTTTGTTTGTTTTTTATTTTTACCATTTGGAGTTTTGCAGTTGTTCCCATTCACTTTTAAAGGTATTTAAACAAAATCCATTATCCTGACCTGGTCCAAACTCCTCTTCCTTCCCCAGCTCCCAGACTAACATGCAGCATCAGTCAAGCAGCCAGCTGTCCAGAATGGGCTCACAGTGCTCTTTCCTTGCTTGGAAAGTTTTCATGCTTGACTTTACAAAGCCAAAATGTTTCAGGAGGAAAAAAGTCCTTGATGAATATGTCCAAGTCCATTCTTTCTCCTGTGCCCCTGGATTTTGATCAACTGCTCGTGATGCTCTCTAGACACCCACAGATAGTCTACCTACAGTTCATCAGCAGCATGCATTCAACGCATTGCTTCTGGAAAGGGATTACCATGGACAACAATAAACAAATCCATACAAGACCAGGCCAGCTGCCATAGTCTCCTAAATCACACTCTTTATCCTGAGGAGCAGTAATAACAGCCATAAAGTAAATAGCCCTAATCTGAGCGTGAGTGACAGGGGCTCCCATACAACAGCCCTCTGCATCCATTGGAAGGTACTCATGGATCACAGCATTCTTGTGACTTTGCAGATCACTCTTGTGACCAGCTGCCACAATAAGATTAGGGAGATACCTCTATTCCCTGAGGCACATTAACTGAAAAAGTAATATTACACAGCTCAACCTAAGAGAGTCAGCATCCACTAATGTCCTCTTTTTGTCTTACATCTGACCCACTCCTGTGGCCTGTTAATAATTTGTCTATGAAGGCAAAGGGACATAAAGTGTGTTCTGTGGAGTTGGGTCAATGGTCCATCAAGCCCTGGGCTCTGCTTCTGCCAGCAGCCGCTGGATGTACTCTGCAGGGAGCTCATGTAATCCTGGACACTGTGTATCCACCCCTTGTGCTCTTCCAGCTTTCAACTGTTGCTTGAAAGATATTAGCAAGAAAAGCTGTACCAATTTCTCTTAATACCTTTCTACGTGTTCTTTGTCCATGAATCAGTCTAATTGCTTCCTCACATGTGAAGAAAAATTCTCTGTTATCTGTGTTAAGACAGCTCCCTCAGGTTTCCCCTGCTTCTACTATTGCAGGTTTGCTGAGCAGCAGGTCTGCACTCATCTTGTTCTTCACCTTCATGGTCTTCACATGAAGGTGAAGAACAGCAGGGGACTTCACATCCCTTAGCTTTCTCCTCTATCAAATGGAGCATCTATTCAAAAGAAAGGCTGCAAAGATAGAGAAGGGTCTGCATGATGAGCTGTATGAGGAGCGTGGAGGCCCCTGAATTTGCTCAGTGCAAAGCAGAGGAGCTGAGAGGAAGCCTCATGGAAGCCTGCAGCTCCTCACAGGGAGCAGAGAGCAGCGCTGAGAGAAGAGCATGGAGCTGTGTCAGAGGAAGGGCAGCTAGGGGATAGGGACAGATTCTTTGTTGAGAGGAAGGTTGGGCACTGGAACAGTCTACTCAGGGAAGAGGACATGGCATGGAACTTGCCAGAGTTCATGAAGCGTCTGGACGTCGCTCTCAAACACTGGGTTTGAGTGGTGCAATGTGGAGCAGGGAGTTGAAATACTCATGGGTCCCTTCCAACTAAGGACATTCTATGATTCTGTTGTTCTTATCTATCTCCTTCAGAAGTGGGGACCACAAATACTCGTACCATGTGGAAAGTGGGTTGCAGTGAGCTTTCAGACATCAACAAAATGCTGCCGGCACCCTATCTCATCCCTGATAACATTCTTTACCATATCCAATATTTTGCTGACTTATCAGCTTGGCCTCTGCACTCCGTGCTCTGAGACCAGTTTCTTCCCCGAGCTGCAGCTCACAGATACAAGCGCAGCACTGAGTCCACCTGAATTTCATTATTTTTCCATAAACATATTTGTTTTCATTTATTTACATTGAAACACATCTACCACTCAGTTTTTGCAGCCTCTACAGAGCTTCTCTCCAGAGGGCAGACACCTCCAAGGGCTGTTCAAACACACTTTCTAGATTTCTGGTCCCAGGGAAGGCTGAGGGCACCACAGATGTTAGGGGGAATTCACTCAGAGAGCACTGAGGTACTGACACTGCTACTCAAAGAAGCTGTAGGTGCCCCATCTGCAAAGGTGTTCAAAGACAGGTTGGATGGGGCCCTGGGAAGCCTGGTACCTGATTTAGTAGTTTGCAACCCTGACCATGGTTTTTAAGGTCCCTTCTAAACCAAACACTTGCATGATTGCATGTCTCATCCCATTGCTGCCTGCCCCGTATATGGAGCTGGTTTTACTCAGCAGGCCAGCATCACTCATTACTTTCTCTTGATTTGAGTTGGATATAAAACTGGTTCTTTTGCATACTGGCTCAAACATTAAACCTGCCTGTACAGCCTGGCAGGGTTAAGGGAAAACATGATGTCATGGGGTTTAATTCACATAAACTCTCTTTGTGGTCTTCTCTTTGTATCGCAGGAGAAATACAGCAAGGAGGCGCTTGGATATGATGTGAGGAGCAGTTAGATGGAACAAGACATGTCTTAGGAACCACTTCCCATCTCTGTGTTTTTATGCTCACGTCAAAGGAATGAGTTCTCACAGCAGCAGCCAGCAATTCATAGAGAGGAAAAAAAAAGGAAATACTTAGCTTGAAAGCCTAACATTTCTTTTCTTCTTTCCACTTATTTCACTTTCCAGAGACCGTTTCAGACATCATTGGAGAAAAAGAGGTTTAAGAGAGAGCTGAGGTGTATTCTTTTATGTGACACATATGAATAATTCAATTTTCTGCCATCAATAGCTTGGCTTTCTCTAAATAAGCCATCTATCCAGGGGCCAGAAGAAAGAGTAGCCAGTGTGTTAATGTGACAAATGATGTTCCTGGATAGCACTGTATTTGCACATGGGCTCTAACAGGAGGATATTTCAGGTAGAAACTATCACATATTACATATTCCACTGCTACCCCACTTTACATGTTGTCTGTCTATTAATTGTGATGTAAAGGACTCATAAGATATTTATAAGAATTCTAGAGATGCTTAAGTACGGAATCGTTTGATTTCAAGGATTGGCAGAAAAAGAAGTTTAAATCTTTGATAGAACACACAGCATTCTGCTTTTGTGCCTGGTGAATGCTGGAGCAAAATGGGGTTGTATGTGCTAATAAGAACTGTTTCAGAGATGGTTTTCTTTGCAGATTATGATTTCCATATGCAGTCTGAACAGCACTACACCAGGACCTGAGGAACAGTGCTGGTAAGGAAACACAAAAGTTAATGTGTCCACAGTGCTGCAGCCAGCAAACGACAGGATCACTCTGTTGCATGCATCCTGCTCCTCTGCCACATCTCCTGGGATTTTTCGGAGTCCCCAGACTTGGGGAGAGGAATAAGATGCCTTCTTGCAGGCAGGTTGTTGAAAACATTGATGATCTGAACCCATTCTGAAGAGGATGGCAGGTAACAAAGCAGCAAGCCCTGCAGCCTGGCTGGGATGTCACCTCAAACCAGAGCCACACTGCTATCAGCCAAAATTGGCTTTCTCCAGAGAATGTGTCTGTGGCAAAGTTTTTTGCAGGAAAACAACAATATTTCCAGTTGTCAGAATCCTAACGCTCTTCAAAAAACAAACACTGGCAGAAACACACTGAGCTGCAGAGTCCATAAAAGCTGCTCCTTGCATGCATCCATAGACTCCAGTTAAGTGTTACACAGTGAAGCTCATTACAAAGGGCTGAGTTAGATTTTTCCATATGTCCAAACAACTAAATACCCAGCTGCAACACCCACTAGGCAGGTGCTTTGCAAGAACAAGTCAGCGCCAAAAAGGGAACAACTCAGCTCCAAGCTTGTTCTGTCCCCCTGAAAGATTTTCACAGAGATGCTCGACTTGGGAATCCAGTCACCTTGCCTGGGTATGCAGGGCAAGGTGGTAGCCCCAGCTTTCAAGAGACCAAAAGACAACAGCTTTTCTGCATGAAGCTTCCCTCTTTGCTGCTAAATCTTGCAGAAGGATGATCTTTTTGTTGTTTCCCCCCCCCCCCCCGAAATACCAAAGACAACAGAGCCTTATGAGAACTGAGCTTCAATCTGCTCTTACACTATGCAGTTCCTATGAACTGTGGCAAGACAGTCAGTGTGGCAAGGTACTCAGCAATATGCTGTGCACCCTGGATGAGGGAAACAAATCCTTTGAGTCTCTCAGCATGGAAGCAAAACCCTACATCTCTCATATATTATCCTCTTGCTGTTCTCCTAAATTCTACTCCCAGTCCCTATACTGAACCTTTTCACTCCACTTTGAGTGCATTAGTAATTTAAATAACATTTGCTTCTTGTCAGTAATGGGCGGGAAAAAAGCATTCTACTGGACCAGATGCATGCTCTGTGATTCAGATGCTGTATTTCTCATTTGAACAGATAGGCAATTTTTTACGTAGTTAATGATCCAGCATGGTTCGTTCCCCTACTCAGTGATTGCTGTCCTCAAACAATTTTTTTCCATTCCTGGAAAAAAAATAAAAAGGATGTTCAGCTACATCTCCAGTAAACCTCTGTACTATCCAAGCCCAGGTGTCCCTCATGCATCTGGCCCTGTTGATACAGCATCTGTCTAGATGGAGACCAGAGGAGCACATTTCTGCTGGTCTTGTTTACTTGAGCACATCTCTCCTCTTCTTCCCATAGTACCAACTGCAGAATCTGGGCCTTCTTGGGTTGCCACCATTTACTCCACATGCTGAGAACCCTCATGCTGAGCACAGCTACTCAGTAGGTTGTTAATGTGGGTCTGGTTTTGCAGAGGTGTGAAAACCAGAGCGCAGCATTGGGCTGGCTATGCAGCACTGAAATCCAGGCTGAAAATGGGCTAGAAGGAGAGGCTTCTAGCAATTCTAACAATGCACATGATTCCAGTCAAGTAGGTCCTTCCTCAGACATTGCCTCATTTTCTTCTCCTTCCTTCATTCTCCTGGTGGAGGAGAAATCCCAATTCAGAACAGAGGGAGCTGTGTGGATGCACACTGCATGCACACTTGCCTCCCCTGAGCACTTTGTACAGCTAGGTCAGGATGGGCATCCTCTGTATTATTCTCTCCATAACACAAAAAGAAGGACCCTGGGAACATGATGCACACACCGTTACAGCATGTTAAAACATTTGCAGAGAGATGGGGAGATGAACTCTCTTCTTTCCCTCTGGAAATCTGGGAGGGGAAGGGCGATGTCCTTTCCCCAGACCTTCACTTTCATAGGAGTTTTACTAGGAAATCTTTTCAGTGGAAAGTTGTTCCACATTCTGTGGTTCCAACATATTAAGGGCCCTACACTGTAAAGACACTTTAAAAATCCCACCAAGAAAGGAGAAAATATTTTTGGTACAAAATATTTTTTCGTTGTCCTGCATATTGCCCTGGTCTTTTTTAGCCCATTCTCTGACAGTTGGCTCAAGAAGGCCTTGCTGGATTTGGTTTGACAGTAATCATAAAGTCATTAATGCTGGAAAAGATCACTAAGATCATTTATTCCAACCACCAACCCAACCCCACCATGCCCACTAATCAGATCCCTCAATGCAATAACCCTACAGCTTTGAACATCTCCAGGGTCTCCACCACCTCCTTGGGCAGCCTGTGCCAGTGCCTCATCACTCCAAGTTTCTCCTAATATCAAATCTGAACCTGCCCTGGTGCAACCTAAGGCCATTACTTCTCATCCTATAGAAAACAATTTTCTTTCTGCCTCAGTCTTAGGCCAGATATGACAATACATCATTAGGCAGTTTCGTGCCTCCTGCAGTCACTTGCATCACAACCACTGCGTGAGGAAAGCTAGAGGAAAAAAAAAAAAAAAAGGCAGCATTTCAGCCTTTTGTTTTGATTTAAAAAAATGAGGCTTCCCACAGCCAGCTTTGAAATGCTATAGAAGGGCGTGATTTGAGCTAACACCACTACAGGCCTCAAAGAGAAACTTCCAGTCTCCCTGTGGAGGTATTGAATACCGCATTACCAGCACGCACTGTGAAAAGCACCTCTCTCTGCTTACCTGAGCAATACAGAGAGAACAGAATCAAAGAGAAGTCAGCCCTCTTGCTGAACTGCCCCTGTGCAGGGTGAGATGCTGATATTAAAGGAGGTGGAAATAGAAGTTTTAGGACCTATTAGCTTTCAATGGAGAAAACCCCGCAAGAGAGAAACATGGGAAAACATCTTCCTGAACTCCTCTCGTGCATTCAGGTTGAAGCAATGTTTTTTTGCTCCAGTCAGCCAAATGGGCTTTGCTACCTTAGGAGTCTGTGACTAATGCTGAGAAAGTCTGGGGATCTGCAACAGCATGGGCACCCTCCACTCCCATTGGCAAATAAAATGTGTTGTCTTTGGGCAGCTAGCGCAGCCAGGATTTTCTGAAGTAGAAAATGCACCATTTAAGAAAGAATGAAGTTGATTTCTAGTATGCCCCATTTGGAGAACAAAATTTATATTGCTTTAGTGCGACCAATTAATGAAGAACAGGAACCTAAAAGAAAACATTGCATTTGGAATCAAGTAGAGTTTCACTCCATCAGAAAAAAAAAAAAAAACCTTATTCAGGTGCATAGGATTTGCTGTGGCTAGACGCCCAAAGAGTCCTGGTTTTGTGTTCACAGATGGACAGGTTTAATGTTTGAGTCAGTATGCAAAACAACCAGTTTTATATCCAACTCAAATCAAGAGAAAGTAACGAGTGATGCTGGCCTGCTGAGTAAAACAAGCTTCATGTATGGGACAGATGCTTCAGGCCTCGACTTTCGCAGTGTTTAAGTGTATGGGTCTTCTTTAGTTTGTGACCAGCCTACTCAGAGGCAGGAATGCCACCGGCACTTCTGCCATTAGCCTCTGCAGAGCCAGGGCTCTACCCTGCAACTAAAGTTGAGCAAATGTTCCCTGCCCTGGCTGGAGGAGAGAGCAACACATCTGATCCCATGAAAACCAGCACCCAAAAGCTGTACACTTCAGCCCAAACATGACCTCCCCCCCACAGATCCCATGTGACATCTGACCTCTAACTCCTGGAAATCCTCCTCCTCCTCCACATCATAGGACAGGGTGTGAATCTTGATGTCATCTGCAGAGAGATCGATGAATTTGCTGTCTGGGTACTCCAGGCTGTCCTTGGTAGGGGAGCGGTCCTCAATGAATGTGGTTTCACAGCACTCTGAGTTGATGCTCTCACCCCACGAGCGCAGCACATTCTCCGAGTAGAGGATGATGTTGGGACGGTAATGGGACTCCACGGTCTGCTGCAGCATGTTGGGATCCAGGAGCTGCTGCACGGGGTCATTCCTGCCATTCTCCAGGCAGCTCGGGGAACTCCCTGCCCGGTGGCTCTGATACTGTGGGGTTGGGTACACCGACACCAGACCATCTCGGCTCTCTGCTACTAAGTTCCTTGTATTAATTAAACCATTCCTTTTCCCAGCCTCAGCAATCTTATTGTGCGTGAGCACATTGTTCTGCTCAATCAAACCATCCATACTGGGAGGTGTCAGAGAGTGGGATGGTGGTCTGTATTATATTGTACTGTAGATACAGGTCACACTGGGGCAGTGGCCTCCATTTTCCTGAAGAAAGAAAGAAAATAGACACCAAGGTGAGAATGTAGGTAATGAATAACACTCGAAAGCACCCAAATCAGCTTGTCTTTTGTACTACCTCATGAGAAAATATAGCCCCATATTTGTGCACACTTTGACCTAACTGTCCAAACATATCCCCATTTGAAAAGGCAAACAACTTATAAAATACCAGGAGGTGAATAGGAACAGGTGGCAGAGGGCTTCTCGAGATGTCTTGCTAATGGTGGGCCACGTCAGAGGAGGGCTACGAACTTCCTCCATTTTCACATATACCCTACAGTTATTATAAGGGCAATGTTCCCTTCCTTTGAATGCTCTGATAAGAGAGATGGGGAAAAACAAAACAAAATACAAAGATAAAAGACAAAGAAAGCATTTTCAGTTCTGGAAAAGCTGCAATTACGAAGGGCAGGGCAGCTGATGCGTTCAGCTGTCATTCTCTGCAGCCAACCTTCAACCTTGTCAAGTGATTTGATGCCCCTTCAAAACTCAATTGCAGGAAAAACAAGGAGGCAGCTCTCTTTAAATTAACTTTAAAAAAAAAAAAAAAAGCCACTTCCTCCACAGCCTCAGAGACTGACCTGTGGTGACAGAATTAAGGTCTGTGATGAGGCCAGTCAGCAGGCCCAGCCCCATCCAGATTCACCTAGAAGAGGCACAATTTCTTGACCCCCAGGACCTGGTTGTTGCATTTTTACAAAGGAACAATGACTGTTGTCTATTTCTTCAGAAAACCAACCCAGCTTCACTTTGTGCGGACTGCACTAATGTATGAAGATCAGAGATAGTTCAAAAGGTTAAAAGTACTGTTTCCCAGCTCAAATACTTTCTTACTGTTTTTGCTCAGGTGCAACTGAAAGAAAGTGCTTTTTGAAATGTGGATGTATCCATCACAGCAACAATAAGCTTCTGGCTTGCAAGAGACATTTAAACCATTAAGAGCTGCTCTTCTGCTCTTACACCAGGAACAAAGCAAGAAACTCTTCTAACGTACAAAAAAAAGCTGACTTAAGTGTGTTGCAGCACCTGCATTCATGGCACTTGGTTTAATATGTAGAAAATCTATTTTACTGTATCAACAAATAGTTTAGAAGTTGTTCTAGGTGAACTGACAGGAAAACTGCACAAGTGAAGATGCACCACAGTGGGATCCTGTGGAATTTACACTGTACTACTCTCAGCCCCAGATTTGGGGAACCCGTTGGCAAAATCACACCAATGTGCAAATTAGCCTGGAAACTTGGACTGTTTCCCCAAAGGCTTAGTCCTAAAGACTTAAATCCCTCTTAGGAGCAAGTAGCCTGTCTTTCCAAAGAAGCCTTCCTTCCTTGTGTGGCTATGTCTGTGCTAAATGAATGGAGGACCACACTGTCCTTCCATTCATAGTGGGATTACACTGAATAATTAAGCTTGTGCCAGCACAGACATATTGGTAAGGTGTAGCTGCTTTTGCCTCAGGACTGGTGCTCACAGAAATACCGTCTTCCATTCTGCAAACATAATGACCTCACAGTGCACCGTCTCCTGTAGGCTACTGAGCAGCCCTGTTTCCATCATTTAGGAGTCCCCAGAGTGGAGACTAGGTTCCAGTGGAAACTAGTCACAAACTAAGTTCAGAATAGCTGTTTTTTTATCCAGGTTTGGTGGGGTCACTTGCTTATGTGATCCATCTGTCATCTAACAGTTCGCCCACAGTCATTCCTGTTCCTTTCCCTATCAAAGAAAGGAAGAGAAAATACTTCACCAAAAATTGCTGATTAAAACTCAGCAAGTAAGTTCTCTCAAGTCTTCGCTGGATTCCCCTTGAGACAGTGCAGAAAGCGTGTAAGGCTCCCTGACGTGGCACAGACTGTTAATCCTGCTAAAGTCAGAGAGACTTCACTTGGTACTGCAAACCTTCTCAGAAGCATTCTCAGCCCCTTGTTCAAGCAAGCTGAGGTCAGCAGAAAATTTGCTGTGGTACTGCCACAGATGTAGTAATAGGAATATGTACAACCCAAACAGACCCCCTCCCAGAAAAAAAAAAAAACAACAACAAATAAACAGAGCAGTAATTTGGTCACTACATCAACAGCTGAAGTAAAGAATGTTTAAGTCTTGTATTCTGATGTGCTCACATAATTCCAACAAATGTGTACTGCCTGACTTGAGTAGCACTTGAAGATGTCTTTTAAAGCAGCTTTATCTGACAGTGCCTTTGAGCTGCACTGTCAGATTCCCTTCATGTTTTTTCTACATTCACATATCATCCAGATAACGCTTGACTTTGGAAATGCAAGTTTCACCCCAGGCATTTCATTGACAGCTAAGCCATCTTCATGGAAAATTCTCACTCTGAATTGGCGCAAATAAGGATCTGCACACATCATGACACCAGAGCTAGCTGGTACATTTTCCTCATGTAATTTTGAGTAGTAATCTTGCTTCATCTTGGGAGGGCTGGACTTTGAGGAAAGGTCACTGTTATCTCTTTAAAGATGCATGGGACCCTATAAAGTCTTTGGAAACAAAAAGCCATCCTTTAGTTCTTCTCACAGTCCTCAAGAGCAAGAGGAAGCAAGTAAAGAGAAGACACAGGGAAAAATGCTTCAGCATGTCTAAGTGACATGAGACATGGAAGCACTTCAGGAAGTCAGTAGGATTGCCTTGTTAGGAATTAATACTGTCCCAAGCCACTCCTTGCTTTCCATTGTTCATCGGCCTGCGTGAGACAGGAATCAAGCCCCTTTTGTAAATGACTAATAACATGGAAGATATTTGAAAAGGTAACCTAACTTCAAAGTCTTTGGAGTGTTGACAGATAGGATGCCATAAAGTCCTGAGTAAAAATTGCTCATGACACCTTTGCAACTCTACAACTGATATCTCTACTATTCCAAAGACCCAGGGCAGCTATGTACAGATTCCCTAGTCATCCATACCAGTAAAGTATTAGCACAGCCAACAGCCTACCCTGGCTTCAGCCTATGCCCTCTCCTAGGCAATGTCCACCCTGAAGTAAATAAGTGCCATGCATGTTCCTCAGAGGCATAAAGGACAAAACCACCTTATTTTGGTAGGTAAGAATTTCATGGTATGGACACAGCCATAAAATCACTAAGGTTGGAGAGACCACTAAGATCATCATGACCAACTACCACATCCCTCCATAACACATCCCCACAGTTCTTGGACACCTCCAGGAACAGCAACTCCACCAGCTCCCTGAGCAGCCTGCGTCAGTGCATCACCACTCTTTCTAAGAAGACTTCTCCTAATATACAACCTGAACCTCCCTGATGCAATTTAAGGCCATTACCATCATACCAGTCAACGCTGGACTACTTATCTTGCAAATAACAGGAGGGATCTTAGTCTCACTCAGTAGATAGGAGACAGCCTGTGGTGTTTGCTTAATCCTACCATGGACCTAAGCATTTATCTGTCCAGTGCTACCTGATGTGCATTTAAATCAGTCTAGTAAACCAATTTTGCAGATTCTGAATGACACTTACCCCTGGGATGGGGGAGGGAGGAAGAAAGTATCTGAAACAAGGAAAGGACAAAACAAGAGATGTCCTTCCCACACATAGCTCCTCCAGTAATATGGCAAATGCATCACTCAAGACGTTCTCTCTGGGGTCCCACATAGCAGCACAGCCTGCATGCCTCGGGGAAGGTCAGAAAAGAGAGATGTGGATGGCAGCATTCAGTCAAGGAAAATTGTTTATCCCTCATGTCATTTTGCTAGTTGGCTACTTTACCACAGCCTGACCCAATGTTCTCAGCCCTGCAACTGTTGGGCTTAATGGCAAGGAGCTGGTGAGACTCTTATACCTTTCCATTATACCACATCTATAGCTAATAATAATAATAAAGTGGTATTGATTTTTCTTTTCCAGGTGAAAATCCTGAGCAGCTGGCCATTAGGTTTAAATCAATAGCACCTTGATTGCAAGTGCGTCTTGATGCACAGCTAAGACAAGGTCAATTGCTGTCTGGGGAAACTGAGAAACTGTTGAGGCACCCAGAGATTCTTCATCAATAAAAAAAGCGGGATTAAGAGTGCTGTCAGCCAGAAACAAGATCTCACATCCTCAGTGATAAAAGTGAACCTCCTCCGGGTTTTTCATTCCCCAGCCACTGGCTGAAGAGAGTAAAATCACATTCCCAAGTCCTTTGTTTCCTGCTGCTATCCTGGTGCTGGTGGGAGAATTAGACTCATAGTTTGGAATTTATTTCACTTACTGCAGGTACTTGAGGATGTTCCACAGTAAAAATTAATAGCAATTATGCAAGGTGCATGGGACAGGACAACACAGTGCACCCATGCATTAAAACCAGAAAGATTAATGCAGTAGAAGGGCAATACAGGAGAGTAGCAGCTAAGGGACTAGCATGAATGGAACAGTGTTACAAAAGAAAAGGAAAGATGCTCACCTGTACCCAAAGATCAAGGCTCACAGGAAAGACTCCACAAGGGAAGGATCTCCAGCAAGAGAACCTTCCTCAGTGACAGTCAGCCCTTAAATGGGATCTAAGAGAGGTGCAGCCAGGCTCCACTCCCTACCGGTCACACAGCTGAATTGCCTTCACCTGTGCTCCCAGGGCAGACTGATCCTTTCTCCAGGTGATCAATCAGTGGTTCAGGCTGTAACTCAACAGTTCCCATACACCACACCATCCTTCTGTTAAGGGCTTTTCCTAACCTGGGCCAGACTTGTATTGTGACTCAGATGTGTAGGTAGGAGCTGCCATGAAGACCATCCCAGTTTCCAGCTCCGGCTGAAGGATTCTGGATGGCAGAATGACTGAGCAGACAATCTGCAATAGGCATCTGAAGGCAATCAAAGGATGCCTTCTCTGCAGGGAGCCAACACTCAGAACAAAAAGAGCCACTCTCATTGCCTTGGACCACAGAAAGTCTTCAAAATGGTGCTGACAGGAAAATGAAACTCATCAGAGCCCTTTAAATAAGAGAGCAGTTCAATTTGCTCCAAGATGCAGAGTTAATTTAACTGGGTTGGTTCAGGTTTCATTTGTCTTCACACAGTTTGAGTTTCTCCCCACAAATCACTCACTGGTGCTCAGGCCAACCAGAAATAACTGTGCACTTTCAGACTTGAGGTTGGAACCAGAAGAGAAAACCAAGTTCAAGATGATGACAAATACTACGTCAAACTTCAATCTATTTTTTTTTCCTTGGGGATTAAAAATTTTCACCCAGGTTTCCAGCATTAGAAGCAAAGCTATTCGTTATTTCAAATTTTTGTTGTTGTTGTTTTTTGTTTGTTTGTTTTAATCCTCTATTTCTTGTTTGTTTGATTTGGTTTGGTTTTTCCCCCCCCCACCCCCTCTGTCCCTATTTTAATAAGTAGCTGCAGCCAGTGCCAAGATATCTCATCTGCAACGCTGTGGTTTATTAAGCTATCACTTGTGTGACGGCAGAGCCCAGCTACTGTAGCTGCAGTGAGGGCTGTGCTCTGCTGGGCGCTCTGCAGACTCCTCTGCTATGGTGACAGTGGCTGACAAACTAATTAAGCAAAGGGTGTGAGACAGAGAGATGCAAGCTGCAAAGAGGGCAAGGAGAAAAGAGCTAAATGCTGTGCCCTAGGCTCTGCCAGACAATGAGCACAAGCCAACTCTGCTACTGCACACTGTCCCCAAATTCCTTTCCTCTGTAACCCAGTGGGATGTTGCTGCCCTGCCATGGAGGTCCCCCCTTCACACAGCTCTAACACAGCCTTAGCTTCTTTCAGCCTTCTGGAACACGGTCATCTACCTAAAGGTCAGCACGAGCAGAAAGCAGAAAGCTTTCCTAAAGAGCTGCAGCCTAATAAAAAAACGCATCTAGAATTTGGAGATCACAGCTCTCCTGGTGCAATTCCTCAGGTGTCAGGGTCTTTCAACACATAATGCAATAAGCTTTAAGTGGTTTCTAACATCTAAAAACTACAGCAACACATACGGACCTTTTGAGGACCTTTTGATTTGAGAGAAATCAGTACAGATCTGGAGGAGCTGATTACAAAGTGAAATACTGCAGGAGAGGAAGGGAAAATCTTTCCCCTTTGTGTTTTCCTTCTTTGATTCAGTAGGGCTCATTATAATTGGTTTTGTTTTAAGGAAGAGCTATTTCAGCAGCTGAAATTCCTTTTGACCTATTAAGTAAACTACAGGGAGTTTTGTTAAGCAGTGCAGCTAACTCACACTGGGAAAGTTCCAAAAGCATGCATTAGTGATACCTAAATGTTTAATTGCTAGCTGTAGAAGTAAAAAGACCTCCCTGCTATTTTAGTATCACCAATAAGCAGCAAATCCACCCTCCTGCCCTAAAAAAAAAGGGACTTTGGGTGCAAATAAATGCCCAAGGTCACGTCAGACATAAGAGCAGAGCTGGAAATAAAATCCAGGTCTCTTGATTGCCCGTCCAGAGGTATATTTAAATCTGGAAAAAAATTACCATATGCATATTAGGTCTGCCTGAATAATTGATTGCTTGATTCAGTGCCAAACCAAGGAATGGGGGGAGAAAGGTGGAATTGCCTTACGTTGACCTGAAACAAAAAACATTACCCCTGCAACAAAATATTTCCTTTTGAGCAGATGGAAGCATCTCACATGAGCCAAAATGAATTATAATGTTTCATTTATTTATTTTTAATTGAACAAACTGGCTTTTAGTTCAATTTGCCTCGAGTTGCCTCCAATAAAAGATGACACATCCAGGCTTTTCCAGCCATCCTCCTTCTCAACTGGTTCTGACAGCCTCAACTACTTATTGAGTTCAGTCCAAACTCACAACTTCTTTCATGTGATGACAGAGCTGCACTTTCCAGCTAATAAATAACTGACCTGAATAACGGCACCTGGCTGTAATGTAAATAACCCTCTCTGTTGTGGAAGGCACCAGTAGAAAATACCTTGCCATCTGCACAACTTACAGCAATTACTTTCAAAGTGAAAGCAGTCAAAAATCAGGCTCTGTGCCTTTATAAGCAAGAAATTCATTCCACCATTATAATCGGGGAATGCTCAGTGTCAGAAAGCTATTATCAGCTCCCTAACTGTGCCTGGACACGTGAGTGCTGCGAATCAGCCTTGATCAATTGGTTGGCATGTCCAGGGTGAGCCTGTTACAACCAGGCATAGGGCCATCTGACAATCCCAAACACAACTCCAAGTGTATCTAAGCTCACAACAGCCCTCTCACACCCCCACAGCCCATCCCATTACTGAGAAGGCAGAGGCATGAGGAGTGATTCTTGCTATAAAAGGCATCTCAACAGATGGCCAAACTAACATTTCCTCTCCCTCCAGCCATCCCAAAAAGTTGTTCTGCAGAACTCTCTAATTACATGCAGCCCAATAAAACTAACCTTCACAAAACAATACACAGAAGCACTTACAATGAAACATCTCCAGTCAGTACCTTGAGCAGAGCAGTCAGGCTGAAAGACCTGTGTGCAAGCGCAGAAGGTAGTGCTGCCCTTTGTTTTCAAAGCAAGTGAATACAGCTGTGCTCTGGGCTGTGTAATTGCATTCTTAATTGTTTAGAGTGCCTTCACTGACAGAAATTTCATCTAATGTGAGTCATCACAGAATTGTAGAGGTTGGAGGGGACCTCTGGAAATCATTGAGTCTGACCCCTTGCTGCAGCAGGTTCCCTACAGGAGGCTGCACAGAAAAGTGTCCAGGTAGATTTTAAGTATCTCCAGAGAAAGAGACTCCACCACCTCCCTGGGCAGTTTCTGCCAGTCCTCTGTAACCCTCACAGTAAGGAAGTTCCTCATGTTTGTATGGAAGTTCCATACATGTTTCAATATGTGCCCACTGCCCCTTGTCCTGTCACCAGGTGCCATTGAAAAGAGCCTGGCCCCATCTTTTTTATTCCCCACTTTTAGATAACTATAAGCATTGATAATATCCCCTCTCAGCCTTCTGTTTTCCCTGGACTGAACAGTTCCCGCTCTCTCAGCCTTTCCCCATATGGGAGATGCTCCAGGCCCTTCATCATCTCTGTGGTCTTCATTGGACTCCCTCTAGGAGATCCCTGTCTTTCTTGATCTGAGGAGCCCAGAACTGGACACAGCACTCCAGATGGCCTTACCACAGCAGAGCAGGGGGGGTGGATCACCTCCTTCAACCGGCTGGCCACACTCTTTGTAATGCACTGCAGGATACCATTGGCCTTCTTGGCCACCAAGACACACTGCTGGTTCACAGCCAACCTTTATGGTCCTTTTCTGCAAAGCTCCTCTCTGGCAGACCAGCCCCTGCCGTGTACAGGTGGTTATTTCTCCCCAGCTGTAGTACTCTGCCCAAGAGCTGCTCCAGCTCAAGGGGAACTCTTCACCTAAGACCCACACTGATCATGCCAAGCTTGGTGCCAGAGCAATTAATCTCATGGCCCTAACCACAGTCCTTGCTTTGCAGAGTGAAAGTTCACACACAGCTGAAGTACTTGTTCCACTGCATGTAATTATTCACTTGTCAGATAAGCTGTGTCTTCAGGTAAGAAGCTGTAATGCCTCCATCCTGTTGGTTCCTACACTATGGAGCTTTGATTGTTTCTGAGGGTCAATCTAGAATTAGAGGCCGGGAGAAGACTGAGTTACCGCAGATCCCCTCTGCCTAATTTCATCAATGCCTGGTGTTGCAACAGAATTAAAATTCTCTAGCTTAGAGTAAACCTGATGCTGTATCTTGTGGAAGCCTGCAGTGAGTCAAAACCTCTGCAGCATACAGTGGAGCTTCTAAGTGTACGCAGGGAATGTGTGTTCAGGCAAATACCAACCTCATGACATCTCCTGGCCCTCTGTCTGCCTGTTGGCTGAGGCTGGTACTTCTGTGTGACCTCAAAACCATCCTGGCCACAGAAGTTAGCATCAAGGTATTGCTCCATTCAGGCGTCATTCCTGATGGGTCCTCTGTATACCCCACTCTGCAGCGTTGTTCCCCTTGCCACACTGTGTTCAGGAAGCAAGGCATAGGACAAGACAGCTATCTTGTGCTCATTCTGGGTGTGACACACCATCACTATGCTCTATGCTGGGATTTAAGGTCTTCCTGAAGCAGGGATAAGAAACATAGAGAGGACAGAGCAAGGAAGCAGCATGGTGGTGCTGCCTTTGTGCAAAACGAAGGTACTTGCTTCTCCTGCCTCAAGCGAAGCACTCCATGGCTGTAAGTCACTTATAGTAATGCTCCTGTGATGCTATGGAATTGCTAGTGCCAGTTCATCAGGGCGAGGATGATTAGATTAAGCAGCCACTTACATTTGAGGCATTACATTCACTTACATTCAGAGCTTGAAGTAAAGCCCTGCATTGTTCTCCCTCTTCACCTTTCCCACGGAGAAATAGATTTCCACATGGGAGGCACCAGTTCTACTCCCAGTTCTGCTCTACATCACCTCCATGGTCCTCAAGCCACATGCAGTGGGGGAGAAGTCAGGTTGTATTTTTGTTGAGCATGCAGGAATAGGAGAAGAAAGGTGGGTAAATGGGGTAGGTGCCCCATGCACTGAGCAAGAACTGCATCAGCTGCTGCACACAGCAGGAGATGCTGAGCACATCTGTGCTGCAGGACCTAGTGCAAGGCAGAGTATCTCATGGGACAAGCAGGGGACCACTCAGGAGCTCCACTGTTTGATCATCCCATGATTATCTTCCAAGAAAATTATCCAGTTGCAAATGTAATTTGCAGAGATCTTCATTATCCCTGGGGATTTGCCCAGAGAGGCTGTGGAGTTTCTTTCTATAGAGATATTCAAGAACCCTCAGAATATTTACCTGTGTGACCTACTGTAGGGTACCTCCTTTTGCAGGAGGTTGGACTCGATGATCTCCTGAGATCCTTTCCAACCCCTGCAATTCTGTCATCCTGTGATTGACTGTGATTTTTGAGGGGTCTGAGCTCTACTCAATCACAGCACACCAACCCACCTAACCCCACTGAACTCTGCTCAGAGTCCAGTGCCCTCATGTCAGCGGTCAGCTCGTTCTCATGCCACAGCAACCTGAAGCCTCGGAGCTTAGGGACAGAAATAATTTACAGCATGGATTTGGATGGATGGTTAATGAGGGAACTTTACACATCCCGGTTTTTATATAGATACGTACACACAGATACACATCTACAGTGATGCCATGTTTAAAATTGGGAGTGCTAAAGGCGTGCATGGAGTCATACCTCTCACGTACTGCAGCACTATTTTAAAATGCAGCCTTAGTGGTGCAATGAGAAGAACCAGAGTTCCTTGTTCTTCCAGTGCTGTGACACAAAACTCTCAGCACTAAACCTTTTGTGCCAGATGCAGTGGTGGTAGCAGTCAGTCAGACCTGCATCCTTGGGGTCGCTGACATTAACATTAGCTGGGCAGCATTTTGCTGTGATCTCATTGCAGCGGTTTCCAGCTTCTACCAGAGAAAGAGTATTGAGAGGTATTTGATTTGATGGCCAGGAGATGTGAGCTCAGCCCTGACACGCTTACACACACACAGGATTCATTCTGTTCTGTCAAAACAAAATCATTGAACATGCAGAGGGTTGTCCTCCTGTTTTTAAATCTCTGCAGTTCTTTTCCTCTTTTTTTTCCCCCTCAATAGCACTGTACATTGACCTGTATGATGTTGAGCCTCCAAAGAAAAGAAAACAAAACAGGGAAGTCCCAGTATGTGACTGCAATCTTCATAACCAGACCAACCACTCATACAAATCCTCCAGGACAGAGGAATTTATGGCTGACTTGTAAACATCTACAGACACGAATTCACAGTGCAAAGACAAAAACCCTTGCCCAGTGACGTTGGTGCCTTTTCTCTAACATTGTCCTTAGAAGGCAAAGTGTTTTAAATCCTCACGCAGCATCCACCATGTGAAACGTGGCGGCGTGGTGGTGCCAGTGTACACCACTACTGCATTACATCTGCATTTGTATAGCGAAGAGCCTCGCTGAGATTGGTCCCAGAGCTTATGGTACTGGCGGTGCCAGACGTCTGCTTGCCCGCTTCCTAAGGAAAAACTTCATTCCTACAGATGCCTTCATGTGCCACACACTCTGACATGACCTGTCGTTACCAAACTGCCAAAAAAACGTCACCTTGGCCAGCAAAATGAGATGTGGCTTATTCTTTGGAGCGAAGTCATTTGGAACTAATATAGAGAGCATCCAAACGCAGCCAATTTGAAGCTGATAGCTCATTAACTATAATTAAGAACAAGTCATTTAAATACATGAACGTAGAAAAGCAGAGCATTCTCTGCTCTGGCTGCATTCTATAATACACAGTAATCCCCTGGAAAGTACCAGTTAAGTCATCTTCTTGGCTTTAAGAATATCAAAGCATCTTTTAATTGTTGGTAATGCCCTGTTTACAATGGATTAATGTCTAATTATTTGTGATTTGAATATTTAATCTCTTGGGAAGTTCAGATCTTGTTGGTTGTTTTTTGGGTTTTTTTGGGTTTTTTTTTTTTTGTTTGTTTGTTTTGTTTTTTTTTTTTTCATCTCTCTCATTACACTCTGAGGCTGTAGCCTCCCCTCCAGTTGTTCTGAAGAGGTGGTTCAACAGATTGCTCTCTGGAGCAACTCCTGACAAAGGGTAGCTCCATGATTTTAGGGGGGACAAAGCCAGTCCCAGACAGAGCTTTGCACATCTCCTGGAGCACAGTCTTGGGGCTGACACCCTACCAGCCCTGCTCCAGGAGGGTTTGCACTTTTGCACTGCTAATTCCAGAAAGGTCTCAAAGCATTGCCAACCTGGAGGGGGTCCTTCCCTTGTGGAATGCTTTAGTGGTACCCAGAAGGAAGGAGTGGGCTTCCACAAGGTCACCACTCTAAATAGTGGAGAGGGCTCCTGCCTCCTTGCCTGTACCTACTCTTCTCTCCAACTTGGCTCTCACTGCCCACAAACTAGAGGCTGGACAGGGAAAGAAACCCAACCCAGTGTCTTGTCTCAGCTCTTAAGCGGAGCTCTGAGGGCAGAGGGCTGCTGCGGCTGTGGGCTGCCGGGCCTCCCGCAGTGCCCGGCTCAGGCTCTGCCCCGGGGCCGTGCCCCCCCGGCTCGACACGTCTCGGCACGGCACGGCAGGCACGGCACGGCACGGCACGGTACCTTTCCCCCCTCGGCGGAGCGCAGGGCAGGGATCAAGGGATGCTCCGCCACAGCGAACCGGAGAGGATTTCAGCAGGGAAAGGGAAAAAAGGGGGACCCCACGCACAGTTTCCCTTCCAGAAAACTCGCCAGGTGCTCCTCGGCCCTGGGAAATACCCGATCCCTCTCCGACCCCGCGATCTCGGCTGATGCGGGACACGGGGGAAGCACCGCCGCGCAGCGCCCCGCTCTGCCTTTAGGCAGGATCCCGGCCCGGGGGCGGCCCCGCGTCCCTGCGCTCCCCCGGGGACCCCTCTCCGCAGCGGCAGCCGTCGTTCCTCCCCCCGCCCTTCCCCCGTGCCGCGCTCCGAGGGCTGGCGATGGGGAGATGCGGCGCATCGCTCCCCGGAGGAGATGCGGTGATTGGGGAGTGGGGCGGGGGTGGGGGGGTCACTCACCTCCTCCCTGCAAGGTGACCTGCAGCGCGATCCGCCCGCCCGGGGCTGCGGGAGGGGCGGCGGGGCTGCCCGGGCTTAGCGCCCGGTCGCGGTGCCCGGCAGCATCCCGGCGGCGGGGGACAGCGGAGAGCGGGGCCGGGCAGGGCTGAGCCACCAGCACCGCCGGGCTGCACTGTGCGCGTAACTCGCGGGGAGGTGATGGAGGAGGAGGAGAGGGAGGAGGGAGAGAGGGAGGGAGGAGGGAGGCAGGCGGAGGGAGACAGGAGAAGCAGCCCTGCGTGGCAGCGGGGCCAACTTTCCTCCTGCAGCACGAGCAGCCTCACAGCCCCGGGGGAAAAAACGGAACCTTTCCCTATCCGTCCCTCTTCCTCCTCCTCCGGGGCCTTCCTCACTGCTGATCCCCACCCTCCGCTTCTTTTCTCCCTCTACTCCTTCCCTGTGCTGGGCACCTGGACCCCCAGGGAGCTGGGAAGGCTCCAGCAGCTCTGAAGAACTTTATTTCTTTGCTCCAGCTGTTTTTTACTAGGGCAATGAGCACTCTGGGGTGCCTGCTGCAGTGTTGGGGGGTGTGTTCCCTGTTTTCCTAATAACCATGGATAAAATGGGAAGACAAGGTTTGTTCATTCCTCTCCCCATCTCCAGCAAACCTGCTGGCCAAGTAATTTCCTAAAAGCTTCTTTGTCACCACTTTTTGTGATGATTAAACATCCATGGCTTAAAATGCAGTGGGAAGACTGCATGCCCAATTCAGGTGATTGCTGTCCTTCCTCACTGCAGGGAGAGACGCAAGGCCTTACATTCCCTGCCCCCCACCCCCCAAGTGTTTTTGATGTCTCTATTTGGGGTAAGGCTGTTTTAGCTCTGTGCTTGTGTGCTGTTTGTTCTTCATACTCTCACAATATCCCATGCCAAATCTTTTCTGAAGGAGAGCATTCAAGATTTATAAGACACACTAAAGAACTCGTGCTTGTCTCGGGGATTTTCAGCAGAAAATCCCTCCAGCCCCATTTTCCCCTCTTTCACAACATTTTAGTTCTCTCCCAATGAGCAATGAGCCTTTTCCATCTTCCTGGACCAGTGGAGCCCATCACTAGGGATCTTTCATTTTCATCTCACAAAAAAAGATGGAAACTGAAAACCTTGTCTCTTCTGGAGAAACAAAATTAAAAAGCTCAGAATAATATCTGAATGTTTGGGAACATTCAAACATTTTTCCTCTTTTTTCTTTTCTTTTTCCTTTTTTTTCTTTTTTTTAACATTTCACAAACGATTAGCATTTTTGTTTTGATAGATTTAATTCCATATATCTATCTCTGAAAGCTTCAGTAAGCAATCCTTTCCTACAGGATACCCTTTTCAGCACAGCTCGGTTCCCCTGATGGAAACTAAAACCATGAAGTCTTGGAATACTTCTTCCAGACAGTCCTGCAGAACCCTGCAGGAACGCTGGTTTGGCTGACATGGTGATAGCATCTAGGATCCTCTCTTACACAAGACACCCTCATATGCAGCATTTCCACTAGGGTTTAAACAAAAAATAAAATAAATAACAATTAAAAAAACAAATAAATCTCCTTGAAGTATGGGTCTGAATGAGGCAATACCTTCCTCTATCTGCATGGGAAAATCTGCATTAGGGCAAATATTGCCATCAGGCCTGACCATCCTTTCTTTTATTCCCCCACTCCATTGCCTTCACGCTCTGATCAGAAATCTCAGGGCCTGGACACAACTCGGCTCTGTGTTGCAGCCCTGGACACAGTGCAGATGATGGAGATAAGCTAGGCTAGCTCCGTCATCAGCCTTCTCTGAAATATGAAAACCCCAGAAACTCATCGTCCATCTGCTATCTCATTGCTGGCAGGGATCAGCATCTGGGAGGTGAGAAAACTCCCTCCTGGTTGACAGGTTGGGCTCAGCCCTGAAAACAGAGTGCTTCATGTCCCTCCAGCTCCTAACTTTGTTTTCAGTGCCTCCTTTCAATATTCACTCAGTATAATTCCTGACTCCCTCTGGCCTTCAGGGAGGCTTTAAGGAAAACAGTCTCTTTCTGTAATAGACACTGGGATAGGATAAATACGGAAAATAATAGTCTCAAATTATGATTACTCTGATTCTACGAAGTGCTTTTCACGTTTCCTTTGTCAGGAATGGAAGCCTGTGAGCTGCATTCATTAAGCCTCAACTGAGTAAGACTTTTAGGAAAAAGACTGTCTCTCTGTTCTGCTCCTGCCGGAGCAAAACTGTAGGGGTGCTGGCTTGCAACCAAATGTCTTCTAGTTGCTACAGTGCAAATCCTTATCATCCAGCATTACTGTTACTGATTGGAGCTATCAGCTGGCTTGGACGGCTGATGAATTCCTGGCAAAATACTATTTCTTCTTGACTGGAGGAAATGTGGCAAGATTTCCAAAAGGGTTTGTTAGATTTTAATCTGGAAGAAAAACATTGCATTTACCCAGAATAGAGCAGGGAAGGGACTTCTGTATTCAATTTTCTGTCTTTCAGGCAACCGCATCCCACGATCCTGTTTGTTTCCCCTCATGCTTCCAAAATGAAGTGTTTTCCATACTGATATCGAGGCAAGGTTTGGTATCAACATGAGAGTAATCATCTTCTATAACACTATCCCTTCCACCTTTCCCATTCTTCGTGCACCATGCTCTTTATTCAGTGCAGGGAAACCGTGGAAAACCATGATAGAAAAACCTTCCTGTCAGTGAGGAATTTAAGCCTTATTTGCTCCATGTGAGTTTTGCATCAGAAGCAACTATCGGAGCAATCACAAATGTTGCATCTACCATAGAAGCACAGAATCAGTTTTGTTGGAAAGACTGCTAAGATCATCATGCCCTCTAAACCATATCACTCCGTGAGACATCTAATCTTTTCTTGAAAACCTACAGACTGGAACATACTTCATCCTCTGTTGTCTTGTCAACATCTTCTCTTGCCAAAGAAACACCAAGGAAGGAATTAACCTGTGGTATAAGAAGCGTTAATCAAGCTGCATCCGTACTTGTGCTAAGCTTGCCATCAATTGGCCAATTCTTATTGATGTTCTAAAACACTCACGAGAGCTGTTTTGGGAAATGTCAGGCTGTTGTCCCCAGCTATTCAAACAAAATCACATCTCCTGTGTGGTATACATCCTTGCAGGGAAAGGAAACTGAGTAGGAAAGTAGAAAGATAAAGAGCTGCAAGCGCATCACTGGGCTCTAGGAAGAGCAGCAGCACCACCTATCACCAGTGAAGGAAGGGAGGACAAAGTGCTGCTCCTTTTCACAATTCCAGTACATGACTGGAGCCCAGACCTTTGAGGTGATCAGAAAGAAATCATCTCCTTCAAGCAAAAGAACCTGTCTTAAATATTCCCTTGCAAACCTTCTGCTAAGTCTCCTCCTTACTTTACTCCTGTGGTGCCAAGGGAGACAGAAAGGAGAACATCTGGGAGACCAGGGCTGTGTTCTGGTATCCAGAGCAGCAGTGAGCCACAAAAACACAAAGCAGAGCTATAAGACTGCAATAATTGTTCATCACTTAAAGGACATGATTGGACTGCAGGAAACTGAGTTCAGAAGAGTGTAGCTCTTACAGCTTGCAGACCTGCACCCTAAGGGTTTGCCTGTCCAAAATCCCATTGGTATCACTGATACTGATGGTGTCTGCACTACACATCACTTGGTTATAACTCCGGATGATGATATGGAGCAGTCGGGAAGCAGACAAAAATGTGTAATCTGATACTGCCAAAGGCAACAAGGATCTTTCCATTTAATTGGATCAGACCTCAAAGATGTAGCCAGGAGTGATTTTAAATTTCTGAGAAAGAAAAAAGCTGAGGTGGGGGTGCTGAAGTTTGTGTTGTTTTGCTTGCCCATAGTCCTGGAAACAGCATAAAAATGGAAGTTCAGGTTACCCACAAGCTGGGCATTTTTGTTCTTATGTATTTACGGCAAAAGGAAAAATAAAATATATTATTTCTTGGCCAAGTGAACAGTGTAGCTTATCTGAAAACTATTCAATTCCTTCAAACTCTCATTTACTCTTTAATACTGGATATGCACACTTCTTTGCAGCAGAGGAAGAATCTAACCACAGTTACTGTCAATCTTTGCCTAACCTGTAGCTCCTGTATTCTGTCTAAGATGAAGCAAACAGGATGTAGGATTTTACATCTGGTACTAAAATAATTCAGGTGGACCTTTTGGCTCAAGTGAGACAGGACCATCTTACACACACAAGTCTCTGGCAAGGTTTGTCTCTATCTACTTTTCTCTTGGATAGGATACATAAATTCAGCTGAAGTGCCCCAATTATTCATATGTCCAAGAGCTCAGATGTCCAGAGACTTGGCTACTCAAAAAAAGCACACTGCTTTTATTTTGCCATCTGTGCCTCGTCCCACTACAGGTAGTTCTCATGTTTGGATTTTTTGGGATTCTTCCAGAAAACCTTACTTCAACTGGCACTAATGCATCCCTATTCATAAGACCACTCCTTGAGCAGGAAGGGCAGCTCCAAGGGATTGTACCATTTCTGCATTTTCTTGCAATGTCAGTCTTTTGAGATAGCTAGGAAAGGCAGAAGTTAGTGCTGACTGAGGCATGGCCATCTGTCAGACAGGAAACATGCCAAGGTCACTTTTTGATTTTTTGTAAACAAAGGAACCACTCACTGGTGACAATATTTAGGTGCTATAGAGCTTGAACAGAGTCTAACAGATATCTGAGATGACAAAGGTTCCCTTGGATATGATTAGGGAACTCGTGAGTTGTTCAGCATTTTCCATTAAAATGTCTTCATCCACTGTGAAACTGCAGCATAACTGCGTTACTGTATGTCAGACACCCCTTTGGAGCTCAGTGCCATGAAACTGGCCCTATTATTTATCTTATGCATTTCCCAGGTTCCTGTATGTAAGGACTTGTACATAAACATTACAAGAGGCAGTCCTTTCCCCAGAGATCTGATACAGTAAGTAGCTGAGACAGAAAAGTGGGAGCTACTCAGTCCCACTGGATGTGCATCACCTAGATATATGCAGGCACATTTATGTCAAACTGGGCATATATTAAATTGAATGATAGGACATTATGGTTAGTTGTTAGATGTAGATGTTGTAGATGTGGAGAGAGAACTGGAATGGCCCCCCAAACATTTCACTATATTCACTAACCCCTCTGGCTGATGAGCACCTACTTGGAATGGACACTGAATTAACTGATGCAACCTCAAAATGCAAGGAGAACTTAAATTTAACTTGGTCATGAATTTCTATGTACTTACCTGTTTTTATATATAATGAGAGGGTTATCCCTCCTTGGAGTAACTGTTGAAGACAAAGGACAGGATGTTCACAAAGAAAATGCCCTAACAAAATCTCTAGAGGTACTCCAGCAATACTATAGTTCATTACACAGCTCATGTAATCATGATCAGATTATGAGGCTGCTTTTGAGGTGGTCATATTCCACTTGTCCTAAGCCAGCCAGAGCTCTGAGACTCAAGGCACTTCCAGGGGAGCTGGGATGTGAACAAGGGAAGCCTGGCCGCTTGGAGACTACTTTTATTCCAGGCAAAGAAGGAGCAATCTTAAAAAACGTCAACTTTTGCATCTCTGTTCTTCTTGTTCATGGGAGGAGGTCTGGAGTTTGTCCTTTTCACCTTTTTTTATATCTATGTCTCAAAATTAGATCTTTTTTTTTCCACTGACAGTGAGGGGATCACCTATATTTTATACCTCTCTGCTGATCTCTTTGTACATTCTTATAGGCAAGTGGAGGTTTGAGATCCCATCTCACAGAAGAGATCTATAATGGGAAAGAAAGATATTTTCCATATAAATTCAATTTTAAAGGTAGTCAGGGACAGATCAGGACTTTGGTGTTCAAGGAAAATCTCCCAACTGAAATCAATGAAGGGTTGAGATTCCAAATTAATTGCACGCTTCTGTCCTTAGCATCTGGGCATGGAATCAAAAGTGATGAGCCAACAAAGCAGCCATGAGCTGCTCCTGTGAACAGTCACCATCAATAATGAGAAATACTAGGATAAGTACTCTTTGAAATTCAAGTCACAAGGAGCATCATTTAAAAGGGAACTCAGGAGAAGCAGAAATACCATGCACCACACATTAATTGTCATGCATGTGACAAAATCCTCTGTATTGCTGTTACTTAGCAGCATTAAATTTATTCCCATATTATTAATGCCATACCTGGGATGAAGTAATTAAACTGGCAGCCCATTTCTTCTCAGCTAGAGGCCAGATTTTCCTCTGATGTAAATCAGAATAGTTCCACTGCAGAGACCTGGATTTATAACCAGTTGGGGAGCCAAGACACTGTTTCTAAAAAGGGAAAGCTGAAAATGAAGTCAAAACAGCCATTGCTCTACGTTGTTTCTTCTGCCTCAGAATAAGGGTAAGTGGGGCTAAAGTCCCAGCTGACCTGGATCTATTCCCAAAGCATACTGCAATTGATTTGAAAACTCCTCCCAGGAGATTTAACAAATTAAATTTGGAAAGTTAAATATTTAATAGCCTGCTACTCATTTCTTCCAAATGGCACAGTTAGTAGTGGTTATAAAAGGAGTGAGATATAACCAAACTCATCAGAAATATCCACATATCCATTTTGACAGAAATGCCACACAATTTGTTCAGGAAAATAACTGATGTAGAGCTCATTACTCTAGCCTTCCTTTTCAAGCCTTCTAGCAACAGCCCGCATTCCAATCTGGCTCTGAACACACTCATACCTCTGTGACAGAAGGACAACTACAACTGATCTCAAATCATGACTGGCAGATCTGTCCCATGGACAGCAGAAGCAGTCTAGTGGGTGGCTGCAATGAGGGCACAGCCCTTTCAAATTGCAGACGTCCCGATGCCAAACACATCATCCATCATGGGATGGCACATTGCAGAGAGCAAGAGATTCAGGAAAAAACAGAATTACACATGGGCAATCTTAGGCCTGTTTGAAAATCTACTGAAATTGAAGGGAAGAACTTACTGGGATCACATTTCTTTGTCCCTAGTATGAGCTCTTCTTCTGCATGAAGAATTAAAAGATGCATGTAGAAGAGAGGAGTTGTGCTGGTCGTGCTCCAAAAGCAACAGAGGAGTCGAAGAAGATAGGTTCTGGTATACACTTAAGCTTTTTTCTAAATATCATGGCTGACATCAAATGAAGATAAGAAGGGCCAAGTTCCAAAGAGGGATAAAGAGGGAAGTGGCTCTCCATGCTACAGATCTGTGGAGCATCTTGCTAAAAGTTGCTGTGTAGGTGAGTTTCCATGGGTGAGGGAAGAAGTGGGATATGTTTATGGAAGGGGCTCAGTGAGGGATATTTAAGAGGTAGTGATTATGTCTAGTTTGGAAAAGCCCGGAGCCACGAAGGATAGTTTAGGTTTAGGTTGGGTTAGGCCATGATAGGTTTTAGAAGTATTACCATATTTCCTATATTCTGGTGGGGTTCCCTCAGCACCTGTTTTTGACTACCGTTGTAGGAGAACAAACCTTTGGTCTGATCCATGGTGGTTGTTCTTACATCTCCTTGGCACTAATTTACAGAAGTACTAGGCATGCACTGACTAACTGTACAGACACAGAGAATACCACCTCTACCAGGTGAGTTTTTTGAGCCTTCCTCTCATTTCTAAGGTACAAATCTCTGAGAGGTGTGTAATCTTTATTCAAGGCTGTGTTTTAAAAGCACCATCTGGCTCTTAATTAAAAATAAAATTTTCCATTAAAATTGCTTTTCAGCATAAATTGCTTGTGTTTATAAATATTTTTAAAGTGTTTGCTTTCTTTGAGAACTTTTGGTTATTAAGAGGAAAATTGAACCCCTCTCCACAGTGTGTAGGTGTTCCAACATTTCATGTTTCCATTAATAGAAAACTGAGATGGACAGGGTTTGGAAAATGTTTTTGGAAGAAACATCACAATTTCTGATTAAGAATGCCTCCATCATTCATGGCTCCTCTATACTTAATGCTGAACACAAAAAGATACTGATACAAATTAAAAACATCATTCAACTTAAAGATGAGTTCAGGTAGACTTTTTTTCTGACTAAAACAAGGAAAATCTTGTTTATACAAGATTACCTGTTGATGTGAGTACTACTGGTGTCCAAACCTTTGTGACAGCTTTGATGTGAATCTCCAGGCATTTGGGCCTAAATACAAACAGTGGAACTGTATTTCTTCTTAGTGCACTGGGGAAAAAAAATGCCCTGGATTTGCATTACACACATCTGCTCCAGTATAACAACTACATACGTTCATGAGGCTGACCCCAATTAAAGATACATTTAAAGAACTCCAGATGTCTCACTCTTTTGAGACAGAGCTTTAGAAATCTTTTTATTCTGCTACTGACGAGATACCAGGTATGTTTTAACAGTTCTTGTGAGTGCCTTGTAAATTTTGCTTTGCTTGATTAGTGCAGGCTCTTCCTCACAAAATAACTTATTTCCATGAAACGCCCCTTGCTTGCAAGCAGTTAGTCTGCCAGCTTTATCCACCTCCTGTAATCTACCAGTCCCATAAATTGCTGAAATCGCTGGGACAATAACACTTTCTTAAATTTCTGTGTCATGCTTACCAGAAGGAAGACAGGGAGGTTTAAACTGTGTGATATACAGCTGCCATGGCTTCATAAATAATGAATAATAATAATATAAAAGCAGACTTACTTTTTTAGTCCAAAAAGCTCCCGCTCCAGGGAAATGCAGAGCAGGATCCCACAGGGAATTTTTCAGCTGATCAGAAAGAGGAATACTTACAGCAGACTATGCTAGCATACAAAATGCAGAAATCAGCACAGTCTGCTCAAGACGGTTGACAAAACAGAGCTACTGAATCCAAATTGATATGTACAACCACAGCTCTAACCTCAGAGCTGACCTTTCTAGGCTTTCTGGAACTTGTTATTTCTACAATTTCAAGCTATTGAAATTTCCAACTGCAAGATACCTACAAGCAAATCAAGGAAATGCACACTTGTGCATCATGAACAGCTTCAGGTGGGTGAAATGGCATGGCTGATGAGATTAGGCTGATTTTCTCCAGGTAATACCCCAGAGCTTCTATGATCCGTGACACTATTCTATAGCTATTTTTCTGGAAAAGCATAAGGATTAAGAACAATCATAGAATCATGTAATCATAAGGGTTGGAAAAGACCTTTAAGATCATCCAGTTCAATCGACCACCTACCACCAACATTGCCTACTAACCCATGTCCCTAAGTAACATGTCTACACAGTTCTTAGGAACCTTCAGAGACACTTCCAAGTTCCTTTACATTTACTCCAGAACATGTAACTAAGCTCTCATTGCCCCACATACCAAAATATTTGGATGTAGGCTGCAATTGCAGGTGATTTTAGTAAGGCTTTATCTGTTCCCCATCTTTCTTCTCTGCCTGAACTCTTCTTGTTCCATTGTTTTCCAGTCTTTATGTCCTTCAGGAGGCATCTGAGGAATTTCAGCGGAATAATTCTCTGAGATGAGCTGAAAACAAAACTGGCTTTATTTTGGGGCCTGATTAAATAGGTGGGCTGAGAAGGTACTCAACAATCTCTTAAAATCCTGAGGAAATCCTTCTCTCTCCTATTTGTAAACATGTGAAACTTCATGGAAAAATTCACTGAAAAGTCAATTGTAAAAAATGTTGATGTATTCACTCTGATTAAATGTATGTCTTTACTACATGTGCTTTCTCTTCCCACCACTCCTTTGCTGCTAGAGAATCTCACTCCTTGGCTTCTTCAAACATGAGATTTCCAAGTGTCTCAAACACTCAATGGGGTAATCTCTCACCAGCAGTAGTAAGGATACATTCCTTCTCCCTCTGAGAGGAGGGGTAGAGCAGGATCATTATTTTTGTTAATTCACTTGGATGCTGGGGGTCTGCAACATGTCCCAGTGACTCTTGAGTATAGCTTTGTTCCAAAAGCATCATCAGTGGAGATAAACCATTGGCTCCTTAGTATAACCAAGACAGAGAAGAGTAGCCACAACGCCTCAGCTGCTGCAATAGGATGATAATGGCTTTCCTTTAGAAGGCTCTAGGTAGGCAGAGATCTCCAGCAAAAGATGCCCTTACCTCCACTGCCAGCCCTTAAATGAGGTCTAGGAAGGGGTGGATCCTGGCTCCTCCCCTTCCACTCACTCAGGTACACTGCATGCACCTGAGCTCCCCTGGATTGGCCCTGCTTTCCCACCAGGAGCTCAATCACTGGTTCAGGCTGTGACTTAGCATTTCCACTACAGCTACTCATTAGAACATCCCTATGGGGCAGTGCTACTGTTGAGCTTTAGAGATTTGAAAGGAGAGTTGGATGCATATGAATGCACATCATCCACAAAAGCAAGCTGCTATCTGGTAGACACTTCAAGTTCCTCAGGTCTTGCTGTTCAGTTATCAGTCTGTGTTAAGCATAAACTGCTTTTTAACCAATTAATAGTATTAACAATGTCTATGGTGTGTCTCCAGCCTATCCTAGCTGCTCCTCTGGTATTGCTATGTATTGGAAATAATCGCAACATAATTACACTGAGAGGATAACTTCTGACAGATCTTCATGTGTGATGCCTCCTGCAGTGTGGGCTCTATATACCTTTCACTGAGAGTGCCGACACAGCAATCCTTTAGAGCCTGTGTTAGACATTTTCCAGGAAATACAGCTTTGGGCTAATGCAAATAATTTCCAAAATTGAATCTTGGTGAGTTTCCTGTTTATTTGCATGTTCTGCATGAACTTTTCTTGTGCATCTAACTCTGAACTTTGATCCGACTTCAAGAAGAAGACCAATTGAGACAGCTGTGTTAAAAAAACATTTGTGTGTGAATCCCAGACGCTACGTCAATTCACCAGAGAAATCTGTATGATTTACTTCTTCTATCAGATCATGCTGACATGGGCAATTTTGGGCTACCTTATGCCTTTTCTGAGACCCCGGTCACTGCTGCAGAGTATGCCAAAGTCAAGTGTACACCCCATCTGTGTTCCTCTTATGGTAATTAACCAAAAGGGAAATTGTGTATCCATCTTTCTATTCTGCCCATGTGAAGGTCATAAATTACACGCAGAAGGTTACTGAAGCTTCCTACCACCTTGTGCACTGCTGCTCTGCTCACAGAATCAAAGGCAAGTTTCATATCTGTGAAAGCAGCACATAAAGGGCAGCCGAGTCACTGGTGTCTCTCTGCCAATAGCTGTAGGACAAACAGCATCCATGGCTGATCAACCGGCAGTGAAAATGAATTGCTCTGGGTGGTGTTTACAAGTCAGCGGTAGCTGAATTTTGGCCAGGAGAAACTGGGCTTTGTTTTCCTGGGAGAAAACACGGCAGTGATTGGAGGACAGCTGCTGCAGTCTGAGAGCAGACCTTAACAGTTGGCAGCAATCTTCTAGCACCCCCCTTTTGCTCCTAGGATCTTGCCAGATCCTTGCCCTCTCCAAAGCAGATCACAAAGTGTGAATGTGGCTGATCCAACAGTATAGGCTGGTAGTTGTTCAACAAAACTGAAGCTTTTGTAACCTCTCCCACTAGCGGATGCACCTCAATCACTTCTGCAGTGAAGATTTGTTACACAGAAGCTCATGGACTGATACAGAGCCACTGCCAGAAACTGGCACAGGTAGCCGTTGTCTGCATCTCTGCTGAAGAGCACGAAAAGTTAATGCTGTCCAACAACCTCTTGTAGAAACCTCACGTAGCATTTGTTTCATAGTCTTCATGAAAACTTGATTTCAGCTCTACATTTATTATTGTGGGATTTTGTTCTAATTCACTGGCCAACCATACCTATATCATGAGCTTTTACAGCCTGGTAATTTCATCTGCAGAAGTTCACCTTCTAACTCAGCATCATATTATTATTACAACATAAACTGGTATATACTTCTTGAATGGGAGAGTTCCAATGTGTTTTGTGCCCACAAGGTGAGCAGGATTTTATAACAGCATTTGCTTCATGAAAATGTATTAAAAATAACTGGTCCATGGCAAATACAAATTTTGTTGAGGTCTCATTGGTAATTATAACGTGAATCTGTTCCTTTACCATGGAACGGAATTTGGTAGTTGTTTCCACAAGGGCAGGTCTACCTTTCTGAGCCAGGAACAAGTGGTAGGAAAGCTGTGCAAGACAGAAGGAGAGCAGATGTCCAACTGGCATTCCTGCCTCAAGCTGTTGCCTGATACTTGTATACCTGGGCAAATGTTTAGATTGGATGTCAGGGGAAAGTTCTACACAGAGAGAATGGTGAGGTGCTGGAACAGGCTGCTCAGAGAGATTCAGGATGCTTCTCCGTCCATGGAGGTGTTCAAGGCCAGGCTGCATGGGGCCCTGGGCAGCCTGGACTAGAACCAGATCTGGAGATTGGTGGCCTTGACTGTGCCAGGGGGATTGGAACTTGATGATCCTTGACATACCTTCCGACCCAAGACACTCTATGATTCTATGAAATGTTAAACAGAAGTTCCACCTCCAAGGTAGAAGTTCAGGGCAGGGATGAACCAGATGAGCCACAGTCTCATCTGCACTATAAAAGCTGTACTTGCTTCCGTCCGCTCTGTGAGAAAAACGTACATACAGGATGACATGTAATTGAGTGCAACAGTGAATAAGTGTGTAAATAAGAAACAGTATAAAATGAGGATAAAAATGGCCTGATCTCTACTAAAGCAGGTGAAAGAAGCATGGCTGCTCCTTTCATGTCTTGCATTCCAAAATGACAAAGTGGGGCACTGACAGCAATGTGGGAGCAATGACCACAAAACAGTACTGAGTTCACCTCTCAGGGTGAGCACTCCCGATGATGAATCAAGACATCTGGGATCAATTCCAGGGTCACACGGCTCCAGTAAACCACTGCTATAGTCAGTAATGCAGAGGCTTTAAAAAAGAAACCAAACACAGCCTTGAATCCCTAGCTGCTGTTGGCTTCATCCCACTGACTCTCCTCTCTGATTTCCAGGCACTGGATGACACATGGGAGATGCTCTTATTGTGCTGCCCAGAGAGGTGGCACTGTTCTTCTCTGAAAGGTGTTATGATTCATGTTCAATTATGTGAACTTCAGCAAGGGAAGTAAAAAGAATGTGGCTGTTTATTTCAATCTTTCCATCCATTGGCTGAAGTCATACTTTCTTCAGAGCTAAGGAAGGGAGTATAAAAATGACCTCTGTGCTACCATGGACCTTTCGTGTGCATTTTGGGTTTTGAGGGAGTCCCAGGTTTAGCCATGATCACTGTGCTGCTGGATTCTCCCAGCAGACAGCAGGAGGAAAGGCATTGCTCTGTGAATGTCTATGAACCTCAAGACAGGTGCAAGGCTGGCATGAGTCTGTTCTAGCCTGAGGTATTGTTTCCATTGAGATGAAGCTTTGGGGACCTTCTGGGCCCAGCAAACATGCAGGGACACAGGAAAGCAGTGGTTAGAGCATTGTGTACAGTCTGTCGCGGGTATGGATTTGTCTTCACTGCTGGATGAAGCTGAGCTGAATGTTGAGGCTGTGAGTCCAGTTGGTCCTTGGAGCCAGGACAGTCCAGGCTGAGGAGGGGATGCAGTATCAAAGTGGTGGTTAGCTCTTCCTCACCCTTCCCACAGATCCTATGCCTGTCTCAGGATGGTTGCTGAGCAGGGGCAAGTGGAAATATACAGCCAAGTGCTAAATGCTTTATGCTATTGCCTGATTGATTTTAAACTGTGCTTACTTGGCAACACGCCTCTAAGGACTTGTTACATAAGATTAGAGATGTTTTTTCCTAATGCGGCACTGTGACTTGTAGTTGACCGTTGTGCACTGCTGAAAGTTTAAGAGTCTGTATTTGAAACTGGAGCTGTAGCAGCATTTCACTGCACCACAGCCAGCAATGGCTCTCCATCCCCATGGCCTATGCTGGGATGATGGTGTGACACGTGCTGTCTTCAGCAGTAAATCATGCTGTGTAGTGATGAAGTCTGAAGTGTTCAGCTGCTGTCCTTCCCCTACAAGACTGGCTTGAGTAAGGAAGGGAAGTCTGTGTTACCCATATGTTTGTGGTCTCTCAATGTCTTCTAAGGTATTTCTCTACTTTTTGGAGCTGCTGCTTGCTCTTTTTTCAAATTGCAGATGCTCTATTCCTCTAGAACCACTACTGAGAGAGAAAAAGCACTGCAGAACTCCTCTTATGATAAAGGAGACCTGCTATTGCAAAATCATATTCACGTGTGTGAAAGAATATTTCAAAACTTTGTGTGCTCAAAAAAATCTAGGTGCAGAAATAAAATAAAAAAAAGCATAACAGACCACCAGCAGCAAATTTGGCTTAGTTATCATACGTGCTTACACATCTTTTCAATTAAAAGGAAAAGGGAGAAATAAAACCATGTAACCATGATGATGTTGTCATCTTGCCTAATTTCAGAAGTAATATCTGAGAGGGCTCAGAAATGAGAAAGGATGGCATAGCAAACATGGCTGAGTTGTAAACTGCAGCTTTGCTGTGTGTGATGGGAAGACCTCATGTCTTCCAGAAAATAATGTGGTTTTTGTTCTATGCCTTCACACCTCATTCTTAATGGAATCCACCATCACAACCAATAGCATATGCCAGGGAGTCAACTGGGAGGGATGGTAGAATCCCTCAGTAAGGTCTTGGGAAATGGACCTTTGCTCTTTTCAGCATCCAGCCAGAAGTGCTCTGGCCAGAAGGGGGTTTTGGCAGTGCTGTCCTGAGAATTCTATGGCTGCAAGGAGATAACACATCCACTCTCAGCCCCTGCAGCCTACAGCATTGTCTGTGCAGTTCTTTCATGTTTGTATCTCCAGGATGTCACACTACTGAAGGCAGAGGAAGATTTGCTGCTGACCTGCCCATCTACCCTTTACCAGTGTTAATCTGCCTGTATGTTCACAGTCACACCATGGAATGAATGTTTCCTGCTGGCGGTGATAGATTGCCTTTAATTGTGCCATGTATAAGGGCTAGAGTTAGATGTTCCCTGGCACATTTTTTGTTTGTAATTGGCTGTTAACTCTAAGAGGAATCTAACTGAGAAGCTGCAGTATAGCACTGTTATCCAAAGTGAAAAGAGGAAGGACAACAATTTCCTTTTAGTAAGAGATGTTGAGATGCTTGGGAAATGCAGTAGAACACAAGGAGGGTTCTTAAACTTTTCTCATCAGCTCATTTCAGTAACAAAGACTAAATATAGCTGCATGTTTAAGCACAACATTTTGCATGTCACCAAACTTCTTACAAAAGGTCAGAAGATGGGCTAGGCCAGAGGTAGTAAATCTGTCTAGAAACAAAACCAGAGGCTTCCAGTTCTTTTGTATACTGAGGCATAGCTAGTGGGTACAATAGGAAGACTTGATATCTGGTCATAATCTAGGCACATGATAAGAACTCTTTAATCCTCCTGTGAATACTGTACCTAGACAAAGAATGCTTTGGGGTCCCTTTTTCTGCTTTGGTCTATTACTATTCAATGCAGATGATGTTCAGTACTCTTGTCCCCAGGAGAACAAGAGGAACTCCCTCCTGTATGGTGCCATTGCCATGTTATCAGGATACCTGACACAGTAATGGAAGCAGTCACAAAAGCAGAGGGGGTAATCGTTTAAAAACAGGTCCCTTCAGGGTCTGGAAAGCAGTGAGAATGAGGTTATTTGTTCTTTCTTTCATCCTCATTCTTTTATTTGTTTGTTTATTTTTAAGCACTGAAGAGTTTCTCTACTGCATCGTTAGATTAAGGGTTATCTTCTTGGGACTGCTGTTATAAATCTGGTTAAGAAGCAGCACTCTAAATAAGGAGCACTGGGAAGGAGTCTTATCCATGTCAGGCAGTATTTTCTATGTTATCTCAATGTGAGAAACCAGACTGGGCAAAATGTGTCTGTTGAAACTTTTTATTGGGCAGTAAAGTCATTGTTTGGAATGAAAACTCCTTTACTTTCCTTTCTTTTTTTTTTCTTCAATATTTGTGGTCCTTTTTATTTAACTTCACAGCAATCAATATTTGCAGTGCAGTTATTTCCAAACCAGTTCCCTGAAACATTTTCTCTTTGTGGAGCTCATTCAGAAATCAGTCTTCAGATCATGGCTGGGGGTCAAGAAACGGTAGGTTCAACACTTCTCTCAGAGGTAATTACCCGAGTGAAAAAATAATTTCTTAGAATTGACAAGGCCTCTGTTATAAAAAAAAAAACATCAATATTTAAAATAATACTGTACTGACTGGAAGGTCCAGCAAGGTCTTCTGCTCCTCAGGGACAGAGATTTGGAAGATCTGTGTCCATATCTGTGTAGCAGACCACAAGGAGTAACTAGGATATCTCTTTTGATCATCCTGACATGGGGTTGGCAACTTCTGCTGTGGATTATCCCCCAGGCATCAAGGAGTATATGGGGGGAGGGCGGGGAGGTTGGCTTGGCTTCCTTGTTCTCCCAGCTTTTGGAGAGACTTGAAGGAGGAGGAGAATGGAAAACCATTAGCTTATACATTAGCAGCCTTTCAGTATCTACAGGGGGGTCGTAAAAAGAAGGGGACAGACTTCTTAGCAGGGTATGTTGTGATAGGATAAGGGGAAATGGTTTCAAACTAAAAGAGGGGAAATATAGATTGAACATAAGGAAGAAGTGGTTTACAATAAGGATGATGAGGTGCTGGCAGAGGATGCTCAGAGAGGTGGTGGATGCCCCACCTCTGGATACATCCAAGGTCAGGCTGGATGGACCTCTGAGCATCTGATGGAGCTGTAGTTGTCCCTGTTCACTGCAGGGGAGTTGGATGAGATGATCATTAGGAGTTCCTTCCAATTCAAATCTATGTTTATATGATTCTGTGATTCTATCACTATGAACTGTTTCCTTCACTTTCATTTATTTTCAGACAGTCACTATCAAGAGTGATGGAGAGTGATAGTAGGGCAGCAGCATGTCTGCACTGCCCACCCAGAATGCCAGCAAGTGAGTACAGAGGTGGCAGATAGGTCTGAGGTAGACAGCTGAGTGTCCAACACAAGTGACCACCCCAAGCGAAGGCTTTGCCCTACCTGAACAAAGAAGATGAATGAAGTAGGGCAATGCCCAGAGGTGAACAACATCTATGTGCTCTTGTAAGTAACTATTTCCACTGACTATTTAGAGGTCATCTGCATTTGTTTATTATTATTATTTTAGATGAAAGATCTGTGATGAAAAGTGTCCTATGTGCAAAACCCTGGGTGCAGGCTCAGACCAGCAAAATACAGTTTGCCCTGTGTGTCAGCAGCTGCCAGAGTACACGAGTGACTGGGGTGAGTGCTTGACATGACTAATGGAAGGAGAAGACAGATGTACCCAACTGGAACAAGCCCCTGAGGACTCAGCGGATGCAGCTTGTTCCCACAGCAGCTGCAGTGTCTGATTGATGCCCCTGCCTGGCCTGAATCACAGGGAGACAGCCCAGGGCTACCTCAGCTGAGTGACATGACCCCTCTGTAGGGATGTGGCTGGGTGACCTAGCTGAAAGGCTGCCTGCATGAATAAATTGACCCCATCAGCCTTGCTGAGCTGGTCACTGATGTCACCTGAAACAATAAGAAAACCCAGACCATTTTTTACATCCAAAGATAGATCAGAGCCAAATTCAATGGCCAGCATTGGATACTTTTGAATGCATTGAAAACATAGATTGTTATTTTTATTATTTACTTATAATATTACCAGAACCAGATGCCAACCACCCAGAAGCTCTAAAGGTTATAAAAACGCTGAACAATTCACTCTATTCTGCTTTGACTGCGTGAACCATATTCACCCTCCAGTAATGGAAGGAGCAAAATATGTTTGCTATAGTACAGAGTAGAAAAAGTAGACACGAGAATAGATTAGATATGTCAGAGAAAAGTCTACAGAACATCATGTCCTCAAATCCATTAATGGAGAAGGCTGGATAACAGAAGTCTTACCCAGTCTATTAAAAAGTGTGGTACACAGGTCCCTCATAAAACCTGTCAAAGAAAATCTGGATCAAGCATGTTACAGATTCATAGACAGTTAAAGGCAGGGAATAATGTCTGCACAGAGATTACTGAAGATGCCTCGCACTCTTCCTCCATCGCAAGTGCTACCCATCATATTCATAAGGGATGAGTAGAAGAAAATGAGCAACGGAACTGCCAAGACTTTAGGTGATGCAAAACTACTTAGGACAGTGCACTATGGCAATTGTGATTGTGAAGAGTGTATTCTTCACAATTGTGAAGAATATCTTCAGTAAGCTATCTGGCAAAAGAAATTTAATGTCAGTTGTAAAGAAATGCTAACATGGAGATGTAATTCTTACAATACGTGCTTGTTGACACTAATTCTGCACTAGCTGTTAACAATCACAATTTAGAGTTACAAACTAGAGTTACTCAAGATACAAGAGTGGTATGTTGATATCTCTGCATTGCTTTCCTCATGGCCTGGATTAGTATCCTTCCATGGATTTTAGCTCTAAGTAAGGGTGGAGGGCTCTGTACCTCTGGTATATGATCTGGAAGTAGGGTAAGTGAGCTCAAATTTGAACGTTCTGCTCCACTTGGTGAGAGTGGTGCCAGTTATTGTCAGTGTTAGTACTTTTTAAAATAATTTCTTTCTTCTCAAAATGTTGAATCAACTCAGCTTATTATGAGGAAAGATTCTGAGAACAGTGAATCAGACTGCACATCTCTGTTCTGCCCCCTTGGTTCTCTCTGTCTCTCTACTCAGCAGAGCTTTCATAAGATACCCTACTCCAGTACTGACCAGAACATATTACATCTCTCCCCTCTGCACCAACTTGCAGAGAATAAACACCGTCTCATCTTTCCAATGATGAGACTTGACCTCTTCAGCCTGAGATGCAACCCCATATATTTTAGCTCTGTAAGTTCTTGGCTTGGTCTTTGATATGTTGGTAAAGGAAGAAAAGTTCCAAAACAGGAAGTTAACCAGTATGGGAAGCACGTTTTGATTGTAACACTGCACAGTGAATAACATTTGGTTTTGAGAAGTTGAACCAAGAAGCCAGAAAGTTTGAGCATTAGAAAAAAGATCAGAACTTAATCAAGAAATTGCTTTGCACCCTTCTGCTGCTGCTGCGAGGAGACTGATGGCTCATTCCCTTTTCTTCAGCACCAGGAGAAATACAGTTGTTAAAGCACAGCTGAATCGCATCAAGACAGCAATGGCTTGAGAATACTACAACTGCCTTCCTCAGTATCAGATGGCTTTCCTGCCCATCTATCTTGCACTTTAAAGGACCTGCGGTCTTAAAATAAAAACAAATTTCAGTTCACACGGTGCTTCTCAGAATTCCAGGATACTACAGGCTTGCCTTTATGGATTTCTATGGACCTGGTGTAGGTCAGATTTGTCAATCATTTGCAAACCCATTTGCCCCATGGAACAGACTCTTCAAAAGACAAAGAAAACCCTAGGGTTGTGCAGCATCCTGCCTTCTATCAAAACCTTTCTTTAATCTGGAGTCCTCATACATACCTCATAAACAGCAACAAATTAAATATTTCATCCTACAGTTTAGCTTTTCCGTTCACTGAATGTACCTGTGATCCTACAGCTTTGTTATTACTTCTGATTCTACTCTTTCAGAATATTTCTGGTCTGTTCTTGCAGAACAACCTGTTTACATCAGCTTTTCGGTACAGTGTGATCGTGTATCTCAACCTCTGCCAATTATTTTTGCCCTAACAAATCTCACGAGCACAACCTGCATCTTGTGATACCAATAAAACAACTCTTTCAGGAATAATTCATGATTTACCACGTTCTTCTTAAGAGTTTAAAATATATATACATATAACATATATATATATATAACTTTCCTCATGGCATTCACTTTTAATCAACTGCTCTTTTCTATGTATCTCATTTGTTGTTTTTCTAATATGTGTCCAGCCAGATTATGTTTCTTAACTGAGATTTCAGCCTGTTTTCTACTGTTTACAAAGTTATCATTCAATGTTCCTCTCATATCTTAACTTCGCTGTTTTTTTCTCTACATCTTTCCTAGCAATATGTTGCCCACTCTTGTTTAAGTACGTGGTCATTAACATACATGGCATGGCTGCTGCTGTTGCTATTCTCATTATTACCATAGTGGCTGAGCCAGAAGAGAGGAGAAGTGGTAGGCGTTGTACAAACACAGACAATCCCTGACATAAAGAAAAAGCTCTAGTGTTGCTCAAAATAATTCTGAAATAATTCCTGTGAGTATGCTATTTTCCCTTTAAAATATTCATTTTTATACATTGGAAAGCCTGTACCAAACGAGGTGTGTTCAGCCTTCCTCTTTTTTTTTTTTTTTTAAAGAAGTTTTACATTAGCTTTTCCTTAACATCTCATTTTCCAGGTGGCCCTAGTGATGACACTTCAGCTCCATCATGTGAATCCCCACAAGACTGCACTTACTAGAGGTTTCCTCCTGTGTACTTTTGGGAATCTGGACATATATTAAATACGGCATTAGCAAAATGTGTTTTCGGCTATTTGATAAACCTAGCTTTCATTTCACAGTCATTCACTTGTCTGTTTGTGTCCATAGTCATCCCTTCTCCAAACAGCCCTTCTGGGCTGCCTTTTTTTTTAAGTCATCATTTTCTCCTTGAGATCAGATCTTCAGACTGGAAATGTGTTTACTTCCAAGCCAGCCATCACTGGACAGCACTGCATGATAAATCAGCGAGTTAAAGTCATGTACTGATTTTGCTCGATCCACTGTCAGCACAGGGACATCATGTTGAGCCCCAGTGAACAGGATATAGTTTGCATTTTGATATAGTGCCAGCACACATCTGCACTGGAGATCAAAGGCAGTGGCTGAAACACAGAAAAAGCTTGTAAACAATTGGGCTGTGCTCATTAATGCTGATTGATTACATTGTTTCATTTCTGCTTAATTCATTTGGGAGATTGTCCCTACTGAGCCATCCTGCAGCAGTGTGACTGAGCCACTGCACCGTAGAGAAACAAGATTTTGAGTCTTAGACATTAACATCAGCTTAAAAGCCAGGGTAAATGTGAAAGCAGCAGCATCAGGCTTCCAGCTTAACTGATAAAACATAAAATACAGACGGTGTATATTTTCATAGGTTCAGTGTTATAGGACAGAAGAGCAGGTAAGAGCTCTCTGGTTGGTCTCCAGAAGGGCAGGTACTGGACCAGGAGGAGATCATAGTCCTCCTGTCATCAGGAGTTTGGTATTTGCCCCTGGTGGCCTGGGGTACATTACAAAGAATGTGGCCAGCAGGTTGAGTGAGGTGATCCTCCCCCTTTGCTCCGTCCTAGTGAGGCCACATTTAGAATACTGTGTCCAGTTCTGGGCTCCTTAGTTCAAAAAAGATGAGAGTCTTCTAGTGGAGTCCAGCAGAGAGTCACAAAGATGATAAAGGACCTGGCACATCTCCTATATGGAAAAAGGCTGAATAACCTGGGCCTGTTCAGCTGGGGGAAAAGAAGACTGAGGGGGGATCTGGTTAATGTTTTTACATATCTGAAGGGAGGTGGGAAGCAAGCAGATGAGGCCAGGCTCTTCTTGGTATAGCAAAAGCACAAGCAATAATGGCCTAAAAGTTCAACATAGGAATTTCTATATACGTGTGGAAGAACCTTTTTACTGTGAGGGTGACAGAGCACTGAAACAGGTTGCCCAGAGAGGCTGTGGAGTCTCTTCCTATGGAGAAATTCAAGAGCCATCTAGACATCTACCTGTGTGACCCACTATAGGGAACCTGCTTTAGCAGAGGGGTTGGACTTGATGGTCTCTTGAGGTCCCTTCCAACCCCTGTAATTCTGTGATCTCCATGTGATGATACTTCTAGCTGGTGCTGGAAGGCTTAATTGATGGAAGACATCTAATACAATACATGGAAGACACTATATTAATGCAGTGCTATCATTACTGGAAAATAAGGAAAGGCTAAAAATAGTGTAGTACATTTTGACAGAGCTTTTGTTATTTTCTTTTTATGTTCAATTCTTTTGAGATGATCTTCTTCCTTGTTAGGAAATCCTAATTAACATTTTCATTATCATTTCATTATAGGGTTCAGGTTTTTGTACTCTGTAGAGAGCCACTAATCATTCAATCCCCAAATGAGATGGTTTCTTGGGGCAAGGAAAATTACAGATGTAGAAAGGAAAACCCTCCCTCAATACACTGAACAGAGGTAGAGGAAGGGCTGCAAGTTGGCTACAGTCAGACTGAATACAGGTCAGTAGGTATTGAATCTAGTATATCCTATCCACTGACACTATACATACGCTGTTTGGTGCAGAAGAAACATGCATGTACACAAACATATGCTCTTATTTGGGACCTGGCATGGTCCCAGATAAGCTAAAAAATCTCTTCTGAAAACTATCTGTACTCTAGCAAGGACTGAGCTCCTGTATGGCTTAGTGAGCATGGTGGGGATGGATTGAGGTTGGACTTGGTTATCTTAGAGATCTTTTCCAGCCTTAGTGATTCTGTGATTCTATGATTCCTTGCTGTGGAGTGGGCAGATGTTGAGGGGAAGGAAGCACCTGAGAGAGTGCCCAAGGAGCTTCACCATGCCCTGATAGAATTGGGGTGCTCGGTGGTTCCACTCAGTGCTTGTGGCCTCTTGGGAACTACAACAACAAGGAGCAATGTAGGTTCATTATTTGGAGTTGGGGCCTGTGCTTATGGGGCCTGGGGGTCCTGGTAAGCCCCATGTGTGTCTGTGTCTGACATCAAACAGCAGCATCTTAGGACATATGTTAGTGGACATGGTGGTGATGGATTGACAGTTGGACATAATGATTTTAGAAGTCTTTTCTAACCTTAACAACTATGATTCTATGACCCCCTCCATAAGGTAAAGTACAGGCTTTCTCAGGAAGTTCCCCCATCTTTTAATACTGAAGATGTTCATTAACTTGGACCAAAATGCTTGAATAGTTCTGAATTTCTATTGAAGCAACACTGAAAAAGTGCACTGAGCACTGGACCCCTAGACCTCCCAAAATCCACCTCCATGGGCTCCCATATTGGTGTGGCTGATAGAATGGCTGTAAAGGAACGGACTGAGCAAAACTGGCATCTGTGCTGTCTTCTCTGAAACATGAAAACAATTAGCTTTATGGGGTTGATGTAAACATCAGACCTACCTCCAACAGTGCCAGTATCTGATGTTTGTGGTACATAAAGGGCAAATAGAAATCCATGCTTGTCCTTGTATCAGAAGTTTCTGAATGTCTGGTGGGGAGAGAATAAGGGCTTCAGACCATCAGTACCCACTGTACCATCATGTTCTGTAAGGCATGGCATCGGCTGCACTAGGAGCCTGCCTAGCTGAGTAAGTGCTAGCCCAGACCCTCATAGTGCAACTCCATTGAGTCAGGGTTTGCTGATGGCTGAGATCCCTCTGCAAGCTCTGCCTGATTTCCATGTCCCTTCTTCCCCAGTAGTCTGAAAGCACGGGGCAGGCCTAGCACCTTGCTAATACTGTTTGTGTTCGCAGCCTTGAACCTAGATTAATAGGCTTGACCACATAAAGGCTGAACGTGTCCTGGCTCCTTTCCACTAGCTGGGGAGGAAAGTCCAGAATGATGGTGTGGCAATAATGGTTAAATCAAAATTAATAAGGTTAGAACACATGCTGAAGCTCTGTACACCAATCAATTAGCACTTCCCCTTGACATGGCTTTGACAAATTTCCAAGTGTCAGCATGAAGGATACCACCTTGGTGTGAAGGAAAACAGAGTAGCAGTATGGACAAGGGCTGTGCAGTGCCACAGCCTTTGTGCCAGGCCTCTGTCCAGATTTGCAGAGAAGTTTTAGCCCCAGGCACTTTGGGAAGCACAAGATTGCAAGGCTCAGAAGGCAGCCTGTACTGCAGCAACTGAGACAGCCTCTCCCACATTTGTTACAGAGAGTGCCTCCTGATTTTCAGGTGCCAAGCAGAGCTTTGGGCAAAACCTACAATGAAGGAGACTGGAAAATGTGAGGTTCCTTCTATTCAATTTATTCTTAATGTAGCAAAGTGACACTGTCAGTGATGAGAGCTGTTAGCACTCCCATGAATGGCCTGTCTTCATCAGGCAGACAACAACATAAAAGGTTTAACAATACCTCTAATAATTATACGTGGGCTGACTTATATGGGAGCCTCCCACCTTGCACAATCTCTGCCGAAGGAGCTGTGTGAAGCAGAATTGTCTGTATATGAATTAATCATGGTGTGAATCTCTGTGGTTGAGCTTTTTTCTTCATGTGATAGCACGCACCAGCTGCATATTGAAAGGCTAAAAACTTTTCTCGCTCCCATCTAAATCCCAGAAACCTGCTTGGTGATAGGAAAGAATATTAATGCAATGCTCAGCTGTCACCTGGTATTCCTGACATATCTGAGGACTCTTGCACCAAAGTACTGAACTCTTCAGGGAGCGGATGGATGAGTGGGTAGTAAAAAAAGATCTGTAATTCACATGTTACTTAAGATTGGAAGCAGGGTTTTTACTTTTCTTGCTTTGCTCTGCTCTAGATGTTTGTAAAGATACCAAACTCCTTCTGAAAATGGAACCTGCTTTGATGTTTTGCAAAACCTCCCTCATCCAGAGCTTCTTTTCTTTGGTTTTTACAGGCAAGCACAGCTATGATACACATGAATGACACCCGCAGATGCTTAGCTGCCTCTAGCAACCCGAGCTTTAAGCCTAACAGCCCTTTGGATTGGGTATCAGTGCTTGTGCCCTGTCCCAGAATTAGCCTCTGTGAGAACAACAGAAAATGAAGTGGTCCATCTAAACCCAGATGCATCTTACAGTGATGGTATAAATTAGTTCCTAGCTTCTAAGGACTGCTGAAGTTCAAACTGAAGCTGAGTGCAATTTATGTCAATCAGACAGATTATTTCTCAGACTGACTCTACAATGGCAAACAGAAGTGCTTAATTCAATACCTGTAGCAGTGGAACACTTTGCAGCCAGTTACACAGAGGCAAACAAGCTGGGCATAAGCACAGTTGTTCCAGCCCAGGTCAGGGCTTCCCAGTCAGTCCCCGGGTTCTTGGAATTTGGCTTGATTCTGATTTTTCCTCCACACAGGGATGAAAAAAGGTAAATCTTTCAGCTCTCCCAGAGCATAAATCTGGTAACAGAGTGGAGAGCATCTCTGCATAGAAACAATTACACTGTAGGTTTTCCAAAAGCAGCAATTATTCTACTGAGTTTTTCTTTTTCTGCTTGTGTGTTTTATTTGTTTATCTGGGTTTTCCTTTATTATCTATTTGCTTCCTATTAGCATAGTTAAGGATTTCCTTCGGGATACTCTGTTGCAGCTGGTGATCACTATGTATGTTATATATGTATAAATGCTGAAGGCTGGATTTCTGGGATTACTTTCTCACATTATTTCCTGTATGACTGCAGCTTCACAGATTTAAGAGCTATGTGGTGAGGGCAGTTCTGACTGAAAAAGCGTGTGAACTGCCTCAGCATGTGGATGAATAGATGCATTAAGCATGAGGCTCTCTGCAATACAGTAACAGCCATATGCTCTAAAGAGTACACTACATTTGCTTTAGGCTTGCATTTCAGGTAGTTTCTTAGAGCAGTAACCAGATGCTTTTTGAGCCACTGCCCTCAAAATACAGTCTACCTTTCCAAAATGGAGTATGGCCTGGTGTCCAGGGTGTAGTCTTTACTCTTGACCATCCCAAACAGCTGTTTTTAAGCCCCAGTGGCAATGTTTGACTTCATTTTGATATGCACAAGTAAGACAAAGTAAAAAAAAAAAATTGTTTAGACCATCATTTGCATAGCCTTCTGGCACCTCTCCATTTCAATAGCCTGGGTGCTTTAAGAGAGGAGTGAACTGAAGTAGAACTGAGTGAATTGAAGGTAAATGAACGTGAGTTTTACCACTCTTTGGCAGTGGAGACACCAAGCGCTGCATATTTATTGATTACAGTGTGCTTTACATCCTAGGAGGGGATATTCAGAGCTAATGGTGGGTGTATTTTTTATGTCTGGTTCAGAAATCAAAATGAATAAATGATAAGGAGAGGAATGCAACCGGACTGCTAACAAGTTATTTTGATTGCCTAGTAGTGAGGGAAGAAGGGAGGGAGAGCCCTGCTGCCTCAGGCTGTTGGCTGATGGGATGCAGAGCTGGGCAGCACCCAACTATGCCCCACCGTGGTGGCCTCACACCACGCTCAGACATTTCTGCTCAGTACAAGTTGTGCATCAAAGCCAGTAAGAGAGCAACAAAAAGGAAGAGGGCTTTTTCTTGTTAATTACCTAGGCCACCTCAGCTTAATTCTCCTGAATTCACTGTTTTCTTGTAAATATTTTTGGGTGTATTTTCTCTGTGATGGCTTCCCACTGAGTACTGCCCCACTTCTGCCTCCAAAAACAGGAAACCTTTACCCCTTCCTTCATTCCTATGAGCACCGTTGGCATATCTCATCTCTGTCTCAGCACAGGACCAAGGTCAGTTGAATATTTTACTAACTTCATGTTCTGTACAGTCTTCCTTCAACACAGCTATTTGTCAGTGTATTGAATAAGTAGGACTCCAGACCCACAGGGAGTCTTGATAATTATTTTTCCAAGGTTTTTGTTTGGTTTGTGTTTTGTTCTGTTTTGTTTTGTTTTGTTCCAGCACCTTTTCCCCAGGAAAAGAAATTGTAAATCATCTGTAAATACAGGAAAGTTGGAAAGGGATCCAATTTTTTTTTTTTTTTTCCTAACTTGGCTTACATGAAGGGAAAAAAGCCTTTCCATTTGGATTACAAGCACAATTTCTAATCTTTCATTCTGCTTTCATTCTGCTGTGGAAGGATTTGCTTAGGGAATATGAAACATTACATCCCTACCGTTTGTGATAAATTTAATCCTCTCCCCAGCAGCAACATTAGGAGCCTGATTTGCATTTTTGACAAAGTCCAGATAGCAATCCTTCTATTGCAGAATCATTAACAGCTCCCTATGTGAATGAGAATCAGGCCTAGCTTGTTCCTATAGATACTGGTAGACACTCATGACAGCTCAGATTTTAATTCACATACATCTCCATTGTGTTAAGACAAGCAAGAACATCCAGTCCCACAGCAGTGTCCTGAATGAGTGGGATCCTGAGATCTACTGCACCTCCTGCACTACAGGTAGGTGAGATGCAATGCACACCAGGTTACGTTTAGGCAGGGGTTGAGCCTTTCTCACAACCGGTTCTCCCTGCTGTTTGCAGCTAGATGAACAAGTGCTACAAAGATGTCCTTGCACATCATCTCTGAGTTGGATAAACCCCTTCCCCACTGCCAGAACCACATTGTACCTCTCCAATCCTGCCTGTAGTTGGCTCCAGTGACTGTATGATATCCCTACCTCTCGATCTGGGTTCAAGGAGTCATAGGGTTGAGTGAGAGCCATGAATTTCATTTCTCTACAGCACTACATCTCTAGCTCATTTGGCTGCAGGCAACAGTTTGACATAAAAGCCCTAAGGAAAAGGAGATTTGTTCTGTCTCTCAAACTTGTGTTTTTAAGCTAATTGAATTTGCGGTAGAAGACTTCTGATTTTTCACTCCTGAGGATAGTAACTTCATGAAAGTCTCTGTACCTTGTTTGTCAGGTGATGGTATTCAGCAGAGCTCCCTCCCTCCAAAGCAGTGATAAAAGGCAATGCTGGGTATCCTGGCAGCTGTCTTTCTCATCAGAGAAAAATCTTGGGAGAAAGAGAGCTCTGAGATACCCAGCAAAAGCACTGCAATATCAACATGGGGTTGGTGCTAAGGTATAGACAGAAAGCAGATGCTCTGTACCCCATTTCATAAATGCTGATGGTTTTACCAGCCATCAGTATCAGATGTCTCCACTTTCTCATTCTCTTTGGAAAAAAAAAAAAAGAATGAACAACAACAAAAAGCCCTGTATCTATCTCCTCTCTGCTCTAACAGCTTCATACAGGATATTTTCTGCCTCACTTTTATATTACTTTTGCCAGTAACACACAGAAAGTGAATCACTCTCAGCGAGCTGGAAGAAGGCCAGGGGTGTGCAGAAGTAGGGCTATGAATACTGCTTTCCAGACCCCTCGTGCTGTGCCAGAAGTGGGTAAGACCTGTTCTTGGCTCTCATGTGAAGCCATACAGTGGTAAGAACATACGGTAGGTAAGAAAAGCCTTCCCCATCCAAAGAGAAATCCTATTCTGCTGTGTGTGCTCAGGGGATAGTTCCATTGTGCACTGTGGCTTTCCTCTCCTCCCAGAGTGAGACAGAGGTATGGGGTTTGGCTACAGGGAAGCTTTAAATGGGAGGAAGCTCAGTTTGAAAAGTCCCTGAACAAATTGTGGAGACTTGAAGGCTTGGGGTTATACAGCAACAGGTTTCTGCTCTTTAACCACATCAATCTTACAGGGCAGCAAGTATAAACTCCCTTCTGCCTGGCTGCAGGCTCAGGAAAGGCCACCCAAACTGCTGGGAAAAACAGCGCCCAGCACCCCACTGCATCAATGGGACAGGCCCTCCACGTGCACCTCCAGAGTTAAAAGGAGATGCTGCATCCAGAAGGAAGGCTCAGTCCCATAGAGAGACAGCAGCAAGCTGTGGATCTCTGTTACAGCTCATTACCCACAGCAAGGCATGAGCAGGTCTGGCAGCCCTCTCCTTGCCCACTGTGTACTGGGTTACTGTGTGTATTGGGGCAGAATGAAACCCTGAGCTCTGTGCTGCTGTGCTAGGAATAGCTGGGCTCCAAGCAGGTTCTAAAGGCAAGATTTGTTAGGAGAGGAAATATTTTTTATGGGAGCAATCCACAGAGGTGGATGTAAGGGACAAGCTTTAGAGCTCCCAGGTCCTTCTTCATGGCTAAAATAGGAGCAGCATGAGACAAGCCGGGAAACTGAAATTCATAACTCTGGACACTAAACATTACAGGCTCTATAGAGATACTGGTTTTATGGCACTTTATAATTCTTATCCCCTCCTCTAAACTAACACCTTCGTGTTCCACAGGCAATGAATTACCTGCCACTCTTTTTTTTTTTTTTCCCCCCTCTCTCTCTTTCCCAGAGGACTAAATGACTTTTTTACCTCTCCTTATGCTAAAAACATCCCTCCTCCACTTACTACCTTTTCTCACCGAGGGTGTCACCAAGTTAATTAATCAAATAATACTCTGAGTAATTGTTCTCAGCTTGTATTTAGTGCTACAGCTCGCACATTTATCTCAGACCTGAAGGGAGGTGCGCGCGCCCAAAAAGCAGCTCTTTTCAACCTGAATGTATCAGTTCCTTTAATAAAAGGGACTGTGCTTAGGTTGACTCGGTGCTGCTATATAAAGTAGCTGCAATTCCTGTGGGTATGGTGAATTGGCAGTCACACTGAGAGATTTTTTTGACATTTAGAGCTGCTGTGTGACATTTGGGCTGTGGTCTTCTGGTAGAGATGATTTCCCTAGTACTCAGGAGGCTGTGCATTGCTCCTGCATTGTAAACAGCACACGTATGCAGGCTTGTTTCCAAACTCAGGCAATTTGAGCCACGAAATATTACACCCACTGCAGGATCCAATCTACATCCCATCTAAAGGGCTAACCAGCACTAAACACAGAGCATCCCTTATCTCTTCCCAGTGATGGGACCATGAGCAGCATGGTCTCCCTCAGAGGGAAGAGCTGATGCTTGAGAAGAATAGATGGAAGTGAAAGTTCCAAATTGAAAATGCACATTTTCAGGGCCAAGGGAGAACAGCCAAAAAAACACTGCTGCATCTCGCAATACCAGTGCCAGCCCAAGGAGAACACCCAGAGCAACTCCCAGTACATCCATGACTGCAGCTCCATCAAGGCCATGGCTGTGAGCTGGCTTCAGCCTCCAGGAGTTTCTTGGCCCTGATAATAGCTGTTTTTTCCAAACATAGTGAATATAAGCTGAGGACAAACTGAGGAATTTTGAGAAAGAATTTGTGGTGTGATTTCTGCATTACATTAGAATAGTAAAGGTGATTTCTTTGTAAAGAATGGCTTCTGAAGGAACAATGTGCTCTTTGTTTCAGTACCTTCAAGTCAATTCATTTGTTTTACCAAACCTCTTACCCTGGTTCAGTACAGCTTCTGCTTTTGGATCATTCTGGAATGCTTTTGTGAGTGTTTCAGAGAGACATCCTGCACAGTTCAGTGGCAGTTGTTTGGTCACACTGTTACAGGAGAGATCATTCTAAGTGTGAATTTGGTGAAAAAGCAAGAAAATATTGATAAAATAGAAGTCAGAGTTGAACGCTGTGTTTGAACTCCTCTTTTAAGATTTGACTTTTCCCTTCAAAACAGTGTTGTAAGGACAGATTTATCCTCATTTGTTTAAAATAAATAAATAGCAATTAAAGTGAAGAGTCACCATCTCATTTCAATTAAATCAAATATTTCCGTTCACTGAAAATATTTGAGAAAGCATGAAGTTCCATTTCAGACAACTTAGAAATATTTTTTATGATTATTATTATTTTGGTTCAGCTACTGAACTGAAAAATGATTTATTTGCACAGCTCTGATTAAGGCAGAGAGAAACTTATTTAAGCACTTTGATTAATTATTCTTGCATTCCCAGCTGAGCAGAAGTGGGAATTCCAAGTCAAGGGAAAACATTGCCTCTCCTTTCTTCATTACTTTAGTAAATGCCTTTGAATATGCATATATTCCCTTCCACTGAGGTAAGGCTTGTGCATGCTGCCGGGAACCACTTCATGATGTAAGCCATTTACTTTCTGTCTGTACCATACTCATGTTGCAGGGACCAAAGTCATTTATTTCTCAGCCTCAATGATGTATTGAAATCAAACAAAATCAACAGTATTGCTTTCACTGGTCTCTTTTCCATGCTTCTCATTCATGTTTTTGTTTTTGTTTTTTTTTTTTTGGTGCTATAATATCTGGGGGGTTGGAAGGAGGGTGGGAATTAAAGATGTACATTTGCATTCTAGTAACATTTCAGCTGAAAAAAAATGGACAGGGTTTTTTTTGACAATTTACTTGTTCCTACTTGGAAATACCTTTTGTGTTTCCATTTCCTCTGCCATGGTTTCAGCTCTTCTCCTGTATCCTCATTTTCTCTCTTCTAAAAGAGCAGCAGTGAGTCTCTTGGAGCAGCACAACACAAGGGCTGGGGAGTCTGGAACCAGGGAACCTATGAAAAAATCAAATTATGAATCATAATAGGGAAAGGAGAAAAAAAAAAAAAAAGCAAAAAGTAATCAGAGATGGGGGCAGAGGGAGAGATGAGTCAAAATGTTAAATTTCAGGGATGTGGATGGAGGTGCTCTGTTCAGATGCTGGCACTTCTGGCAGTGGTTGATGGTCATGTTGCCTGGAGGTATCATCAGTGCTCCTACACAAGTCAGGGGTCAGTGTAGAAAGAGGTGTTCATTTCCCATACATGAGCACAAAGGATGTGCTTGTCTCTTCTGCTTTCTTTAAAGGCATTTCATATGATAAACGGCCAATCAATATGGCCATGGCTTTCTTTTTTTTTTTTTCCCCACTCAAAACATTGATCAATAGATGTTGCAGCTGTCTGCTGTCAAAGATTTGATTTACTGTGAATCTTACAAAAGCTGAACCATACTCAAGTCATTTCTATTCATCTTAAATTGCATTTGAATTTGCCTTGAAACAGCTGCTCAATGCTGCCCAGGGCTCAACCATTTCTCACAGTCAGAGTTTTCTCCAATAAGAAAGAAATTGTTTTAAAGCCCTGCAGTTCTTTCTGGCCCTGATCTCAGCAATACTCCCATGTGTGCATAGTTCCACATTTTTAGGGACTGACTCCAAGCAAACCTTGTAACAGAGAGCAGAAAGCCAGCAGAGTTGTCATGGGGAGCAGTATATCATCACAGCTTTTGTTTTCAGTGTTGACTATGCAAAACAGTTTGGCTGCCATGAAAGAGCATGTGGGGCTCCTTACATACTTCTGTGCCCCCGGGACACCATTAGTAGAGTAAATTCCCTGTTAACTGTCAAACAATCTGCTGTTTAATTACTTTTAGGTGTAGGAATGTGTATTTTTCCTTGAGATTGTTGAAAACAGGCACCAGTAAGTACTCTGCAAGAAAAACACAGCTTTATTTTCTGGTCATGATTGATAGAGAGCGACTATAATATACCTTAGCTCTTCTCAAAGAGAGATGTCCCACCGCTTTGGAAATGCAATGAAACCGTGGTAACAAAGTGACGGAGGTGGATGTTAGCACATCCAATCTTCCAATCTGTTCTTTACACCTGTCAGCGAAATTACTGTCATAAGGCACCTGGTCAATAATTTCATGACACTGAGGACCTTTAAATCCTTATCAGAGGGGCATCAAGAAAGCTGCAGCCTCAAGACAGTTCCTCACATCCACTGCAGGACAGTGACCTTGGACTCGTGCCCTCTCTTCCACCAAGGAGGTGAGGTCATGTTTTTGCAGTTGAGATTCCCAAAAAAGAGAAACAAAAACAAAACAAAACAAAAACTACCAAACAAGGCTCACTAACACCTTGGATCTCTTATTTACACTAAAAATTCTCACCACAAGACCGAAGTCATCTTCCTCCGCAGCCCTCTTGCAGTCCAGACAGGGAAACATATGAGGAAATAATGATAGGATCAGCTGGTGGCAGAAATTGGGTGTAACAGTCATATGCATAAATGGGCAAATGCAATCCTTCTAGAAGGCCAGAAGACAAGCAAACAGGGACAACTCAGGTCCCACTTTGAGCATCCTTATAGATCTGGATTAATAAATGGTTGCTAGTATCTCTTTTCCATCCTTCCTGCCTATCTTCTGGTTTGCAGTGCAAGCTCAGGAAGGGTGGTTTTTATCTGAATTTGGGAGGACTGAAACCCAGGATTGTGGCACATCCTCTGCCCTACCCGGCTGTGACTCAGTGCTACAAAATCCCAGGTTACTCAGCTATGCTGGAGCAAGTAGCAGGGCACAATACCATAGATAACAGCTGCATTCAACTGTAGTTGACATGATCTCTCCATTTGCCCAGGTCCACTCTTAAACTCTGTTCTACCTACCAAACAAGTTGTTTTTTTTCCACAATGCTCCTCCTCCCCATCCAGGATATCCCAGAGGTGCCCCCCTACAGCTTTGCCCTCATCCTGCTTTCCATAGCCACCTCTGCAAGGGTGCTGAGGGCTATATCCATACTGCTGGGGCGGCAATATTTTTCCCTTGCCACTATCAGTAAAGTTAAATGGAAAGGTTGAGGTTGATAACACAAAGATCTCTGAAAAGAACATTCCCTTAATGGGAGCTACTGAAAAACAGAACCTCTCTAGCAATAATGTACAGAAAATTTAAATTAAGGCCTAGATGTGCACAGATCTTGTTCTGCATCCCATCCATTTTCTTTGGTGGGACTCCCTCACACTTCCTTTCATGCCAACTTGTCTCCACAGCTAGCCTGAATTTACCTCCTTGCTTGTGGAGCTTAGCTTATGGCTGCTGGCATGGTGTGTGGTGCAAGCACTTCTCCAGGGGCTTCTATACACTGGTTTGGAGCAGAGCCTGAAGGACAGGCTCTACAGTTCAGAACTGATGAGCCCCAGCAGGCTTGGCTTTCAGGTATTACAACAGCCATCTTGAGTTGAGAATCTGTGTCTTGACATCACAGTCATCCTAGAGCCTAGTGGTCATCTTACATAAGCAGTATCTCCCTCAGACCCTCTTCCTGCTCTTTCAAGACTGTAGGTACTGTGTGGAGCAGGCTTTAGTGCTCACAGCGTGTTTCTTCCACAATGATTTTAGAGTCTGCTGTAACTATGTACTTGCCAACATATTTTGTGCTCATCTAAACTGCTTCCTTGTCAGGCCCTGGCAGAGAAAGTAGGCATCCTGACCCCCCCGTCCTTCTTCTCTTCAGCTGTTACATATCATGGTAGGGAACAGAGGCCTCTCATCTTCACAAAATACCTTTTCCACGCTCCCTGCACAGAACAGGAGATGAATGCAGTTATTCTGGCTCCTGGGTCGTGCTGCCTATGGTGAGCTCTGCTATTTTTGGATTGATGTTTAGCTGGAGAAATATTACATGGCAAAGAGTGGAATTTGGGATGGAGGGAGAGGGTTCTGATGCTATCATTTGTGCCAGACACAGAAATCTCATAAGGATGGGTTTTACTTGCATTCCTTTAGGGCTGGTTGCACAATTTCTGTTTAAAATGTTGGATTGAGACAGCACACGTACTTCCTTTTTCAGAGGATAAATCCACATGAGATTTTTGACAAAGATCACTGATAAATGCAATGCCTCCCAAGAGCTGCAATTTGCTCCTACTGCCCCTTCCTCTTCTGTTTTTGTAGATAGTATCTCTCCCCTTTTCAAATAACTGTAATGGAAACCTTTTTACAAAAGGAAAAAAAACCCACAAGATTATTTTGGCTGAGGACTGTGGGATCCGTGGAGGCCAGTGGAAACTGCAGTTTGACCTTCATGCTCCTTCTTTTTGGAGGAACTCCCTGCTATGTTAAAAGTCTGCATACTTATAACAGCTTCTCCTTTGGGAAGAAGAGCAATGAGCAACATGGAGTGAAAGTACACAGTGCTTTCTGGGCTATTTCCCAAAATCCTGATTCAGAGGTTCTTGATTTGTTAGCCTTTGCAAATTTCAGTTTAGGCCAGACCCTTCCGGTTATTCCAGAGCTTTGGACTGGTTTTGGTATCAGCACATACTCTGTTTAACTTGGTTTCTATTGGTTTAGGGACCTTTCTAAACAAGCACTGAGCTCTCTTAAGCTTCCCTAAGCAGGTGATCCCAATAATAACACATCAGACCCCTCAGTTAGTGAGGTTAAACTTAAACAATCATGAGTTCCAAAATAAATAGATAATAAATGTAGAAAAGTTTAGGTCTTTCTTGAGTTCTCTTGATCTGCAGCATCCACGGAAACTGTTTCATCCCTAATTGCCAAGTCAAAGGCTGGAGATATATTATTTGGTTAACAAAAGTTGAATTAGTTCTGTCATATCTTGACTCTAGGGATTGGGTCTTTATGAGAAACACTAACAATCAGATGAGTTTATTACATGGCAGTGGTGCAGTGAAATTCAATTAATTTGTTTGTTCTGCTTCCCAGAATGAGAAATAGACATGCCATAAATGTGAACGACGCCATCACTTTGGTTCTGTCAGTAAACAAATGTAATCTGGTGATGTTTAGGAGTCTCACCATCCCTCATTGCATACCCTGGCTCCTCCACAGGTCCAGGCAACATGTCAGACCGCTACACAGACACATTTTCCCTGGCATAGTGTTGCAGACCCCTACTTTAACTCTGTGACCATCCACAGTGACCTTGTGGTGAAAAATAGAAGGCCCTGATTGTGAAAGAAGTTCTTGACCTCCTGCCTCCCCAATTGCTGCATTTCCATGGACACAAGAATCAGTGGAGACACCTGCAAGGAATCAGGGTAACTTCCCCAAATAAAATATATTCTTCAAAGACGGGGCAGGATTCAACTTATAAACATTAAATGGCATGACTCTGTCACTGCACAGGGTTTCAGAGGAACATCTCCATAAAGACCAGCTAGCCCCCCACAGGAACAAAGATCTGGATGTGTTAACACAAACAGCCATGTGGAGCTCATTTTTGGGCTCCATTGCACTGTGCTTTGTTAACAGTGAAATAACCGTGTAGCTAGCAGAAGGACAAACTAACAGGGGTGAAGACACTTCAGCATACTTCTCTGCTGCTCATAGTGGAAGAAGCCTCAAAGTATCCCAAGTCTGATCGTTCCAGTTCTGAGCACAGTGTTATATGCGAGACCAGAAAAGCTGTCTGCTGAGTCTAGCCACTTAGCATATGCCTCTGAGGTTTTATTCTGAATTTAAAGGTTCCTAAAACCACCTTGTCCCTTCACACCTGCCATGAGGAATAGATGCTCAGTGCATTTTCTAAACCCAGACCTACAACATCCTTCCCTGTCAGGCTACCAGATTCAGTAGCTACCCATCACATCTAGCAAGAAAAGATGTTTCAGGCATCCCTATTGATGGAATGGAAAGGCTACATGGTATCAACACCATTCTCACACTGCTGTCTCATTCCTAGATGTCTGGAGTGGTAGAAACAGCCAAAACACCAAAAGACAAGTGTGCTGTCAGAATCCAGGCAGCAGAAAAGTCTATTGCTTTATCTTCATTTCTAGAGTGAAAAACCCAGAAGATTACATAGAAAGCTCCACATGTGAGCTAGGTGCTCATCAGAGAGCTCCATGCAGAGGAGGCTGCTTCACCGCTCCTCCCTAAATCTAATCTAGGGCTTTATGTATTACTCACTCTCAGCTTGAGAAAAGCACACACAGAGGTGAGGTTTTTTGGCTTTGTTTTTTGCTTGTTTTGTTGTTGTTGTTTGTTTGTTTGGGGGGTTCTTTTGTTGTTGTTTTTTGTTTGTTTGTTTTGTTTTTGTTTTTTTTTTGAAGGAAGACACCCATGAATGTAGCAATGAAGAACTGTGTTATCCTACTCCAGGACAATAGGATGCATGGAATTTAAGAAAGGCATCAGAGCCAGGTTTTGGCCACAGACTGTGAGGAGCAACTGCGTTCTCTTAACACAGATACTAGGGGATTCATCACAAGGATTTCTAACTCAGGCTGGTAGCCACTTCAGTGCCTCGCATTAAGCCCCTCAGAGTTTTTAGGTCACACCTTCCTGTGGTTTAGGCTGTTCCCAATGTTCCCTGTACTGCTGTCCTAGTCTCCTGCACAGATTCTGATCCAGGAATCTCCTCCAGGCCTCTCATTCTCTGATATGCTTGCTATTTGTTCCAACCTTCTTTTACTTCCTTAGTCCTGCACATCACTGACATTTCTTTGCCTGTCAGTGATCTCTCAATTTTGTTCTTGCCCACTAGGCACAACTTCTTCTCCACAGATTAAGCATAACTACTGAAGGTGCTCATGAGACCTTAGAGCTTCCTTTCCAGACTGTGTCCCATTTGAGGATTTCAACCCGAAATAAGAAACTGTCAGAACAAGAACTATCCTGAGGTACACCAGGATTTCTGGTTTCTCCTACCACCCTGTGGAATAGGGCTCACTGTTTACAACATACCTCTTAAGTAAGGTGTACTTGCAGATCTTACAACGCACACCTTCTCCTTCAGACTACACATGAGAGGCCAGGAACCCTGATCCCCACTCTTTTCTTTCTTGAACTATTATGCCAGCTCTGTCCAAAAGCCTGTTGCAGGCATCTTCCTTCTCCACACCGGTTTGGGCAAGCAATTACTACTGTCTACTTCCAGATGAGAATACCATAGCATAACACAATGGAAATTGCAGCAATGACAGTGAAGCAGCAAGGTCCCAGGCTATAGGAAGCGAGTATTTGCTCAAATGCAACAGTCATAGACGCAGAAATAAAGGAAAGAAGATGCTTACCTTCAGAAGGCCTCAGGAACTCAGAGATCTCCAGCAAAACCCACTTGCCTCCCCTGCCAACCCTTAAATGAGGTCTGGGAAAGGATGGATTCTGGCTCCACACCTTCCTGTCACTCAGGTACATTGCATGCACCTGAGCTCCCCTGGGTTGGTCCTGCCTTCCCACCAGGTGCTCAATCACTGCTTCAGGCTGTGACTTAGCATTTCTGCTACACTTAGGCAAGGACTGCAAGCTGAGCAAGGTTAGGTAGATGCTCAGATAAAGTCTAGCTTGTAGATGTGAATTGACTAGATGACCATTTTTTTCATTCTGGTCTGGGAATTCACTTTCCTATGGTCTGATCCTTCATCCTTCTGTAGCACTTTTTCCTCTAGATGATCTGGGTGCAGAGGTGTGTTAAAATATTCCCAGACATTTCAAAATCACAGATCCCCGAACTTGTACGATTGGTCTGCAACCTATTAGGCTGGGGAGAGAATGTTTTTTGTTGTTTGGTTTCCTTCTTTTTCATTTTGTGTTTTGCTTCATTTTTCAGAGAGAACCTGTGGAGTGTGTCTCCTTGTCTTGTAGGATTTGAGCCTTCAGAAATCTTGCTTTTGAATTTTCAGCCCCAGAAGGATGGAAATTTATTTGTGGTTTACGGAAGTTGAACTGCTCTGGCAGTTCTTGACAGAAGACTGATAACAAAGCAGCATTGTTTTGAAATTCAGCTATGCACATTCTGTAGCAGCTCAGAGTATTTGAGAGTGTATAAAGATTTCTTTTAGATCCAGCTCCCCCCCAGCCTTGGGGTTGCAAAGGGCTTTTTTTCTTGGGTGATAGCCGTGGGGTGGGGTTTAGTAAAGGGCTCAGAAATCCTGAAGCTTTGTTTTGTCAGAAATAAAGTTTTTGTAGCATAAGCCATATCTCAAAGCAGAGACTAGGATAGAAAACATCTTATTTGATCTAAAGCTGACAACAAAAGACTGAAAAACAGACAAGATATGTAAGATCTCAGACAGTAATCATCCTAAGTGAGAGAAGGACAGACTCTCCTTTTCTCTGAGTACCCTTCATTTAACCTCCAAGACCCACCTGTCTGCACCATCTCCATTAAATGGAAGTCAAGCCCTCAGCAGAGATACCCAGCACATGCAATTCTCCATAATCTTGGGATGCCCACGCTAAACAAGGTTTCTCAAAAGTCGCAATTGATCCGCAACCCAACTTTCAGTTAGCCTCAAGCTCCCTGGCAGCAGGAGACAGCCCACCCCAATCTGTACTCCAGCTGTATCACCTCAGTGTCACACCTCCCCAGTTGCTGCATAGCCTTTATCACTTAAATACAAGGAGTCATTATTAGTAGATAGGATAATATTTTTCAAGCTAGAAGACTTGTCATGGAGGTGGGAGTGGAGGGGAGTTGAGGGTGACAGATGTCTTGCCAATCTTGGAAATGTGAGCAGGGATTGTTTGATTTTTCCCTTTATTTTTCTGATTAGAAAAGCAGCAATAAATGAAGATGAAAGAAATCAGACTGAAAAACAAGGAGAATGCAATCCTCATCCAATATATGATTTGTTGGTGAAACTCCAGCTGCAAGATGTTGTGAAAGCCAGGTAGCTGCATGGTTTTGAAGGTAGATTAGGCAAGTAAAGAGAAGATGGAAACCTAGGAAGACAAAGCCAACCTGTCACTTCTGGTAGTGCCTAGTGAACAACGTCTCAGGGTGAGTAAACATGCAGAAACCACGTATAGCTCAGGAGTGCTGGCAAATGTATGGAGGTTTGCTACAGCTGCTTGACCTTTCAAAGCACCTACTTTTGACTGTTGGGAGAAGGAGCATAAGCAGGATGGTCTGTGCACTGATCCAGTCTGGCATCTCATACATCTCTGCCCACAAGAATCAGCAGAAAGCACTGGCAGAGGTCAGTCTGAGGGTTGAAGCACAGCTCTTCTGATCTTTGGTTGCTCAGCACCTTCAGGAACGAGACCAGAACCCTCCTGAGGGAGCTTAGAAGGGTGCCCCAGTACAACCATGGCATTTTGGGTGATGTCTGCTGCCAGAGCTCACTTTCTGAGAGATGGGAGATGTACTTTGCAACACACATTGCTCCTGAAAGACTTGCCAACACCAGCTTCAGGCAAGGTTTTTGTGGTTGTTAGAACATATCAAATACTCAACAGTAAAGTGTACTGGGAATGTAATAGTTAGGCTAGTGAGAGAAAGGACTGAACTGCTGTGATTTAACTTATCCAAGAAATTAACGTTCTGTAGGTGCTACAGCTGACTGTTCCAGGAAAGTTGCCAGAAAGTAATGAAAGCAAATAGGGATTTTGTGGTTTAAAAAAAAAAGAAAAGAAAAGGCAAATTCTCCACTGCCTGAGAGGGGAAATACTATCAGTTTAGAAGGGAATGACAGAAGATTTTTTTATATCTAACCTTTCAAAGCCACGAAGCATATTAGCTAAGGATGATTTAATTACGTACAAGCAACATTGCTGGCAGAGTTAAGAACTTTCACTTGGAGTTGGGGAAGTTTTATAACATAATAAACATTAAAGCTTTAAAATAAATACAGAAAAAAAGTATCTCTCAGTCACTAAGTCTCTGGAATAGACTTCAACACCATCACAACAACAACAACAAAAATCACATCCCAAATTTCCTCTGCTTTAATCAAATTACAATGAATTGTATTAATTATGTAGAGTAAATAGATAAGAATGGGTAACGCTTAAACTGGTGGAGTTAAAAGCTATATTTCACTGCTCACCAAGAGAGAATAAACTATCAGTGGTGGCAATCCAAAGAGCAGCACGGATGATTACATTTGCTTTAATTAGTTTCAAGAAATCTTGATTGAAATTAAAAACCAAAGTGCTGTGAACAAGCTGTTGTGCTAGCCTGGAAAGCAGAATGATTTCAATAGTGCTTTAAAACTGACAGGGCAGGGAGACCCTGCCAGCTGAGCGGGTCTGACAGCTTGGTGTAGACTGCAGCAGGCTTTATGCAAGCTGTAACCCAAGCAGCGCCTCACATTGAACCTCGAGTGTTACTTTAAGTGGGAAACTGGTATGAAATTGTTGACACTGAAATACATCTTAGGGTCTTGTTTTTTCACCAGATGTGCATCCAAAGGCTGTCATCATTTCTCCAGAAGAGCATATGCATCAGTTTCCTGTTCAAAGTTCTTTCTCATTTGGGTCAGAAAGTAGCATTTTATTTTTTTAGATAAGGTAAATCTGTCCATAACATACCCCAAATTCAGAGTTTTTATTTTAAAAAGTTAAAAAAGAAAAACTTGAAATATGTTACTGATGAGGTACAACAATGATCTCCAAGGGGAAGAAGCAGATGAACACAGAATGGAGACCAGTGTGATGTAGGACTTCCTTGCAAAGGGTGATCCTTAAATGAATCCTTTTCAAGGAGTTGTCGTAGGAACTAAAGACAAGCCAACACTGATTCGGTTGGAGGTGCCAAATCACAACTTGGCATGTTAAAAGCACTGACCACACAGGCGGCAAAAGCAGTGATGATAGCAGGAATGGGGCAATCCCAACGAACAGAGTATAAAGCATGCATCTGGTGGTCATGGCATTTGTGGTAATGGTTTAAGGTGTCAGACCAAGGAGCAGCACAACTGGTGATGGTATGCAATGAAGATAGCAGAAGAGGCTGGAACTAAGGACAGACATCCCACTAGCAGAGGCAAACCAAAGCCCAAGCTGAGAGCTTTGCAAACACCAAATCTGTTTTATTCTCTCCCTTTTGCATAGGAAACAAGAGTAGATAACTTAGTCAGAAAGAGAAAGTTTGTATAGCATTTTCTCAGGAAAACAGGAGCTTAAGACTTTCATAAAGCTCTGGAATGAGGTATTTATGGTCTTTAATCATGATATTCACAAGCCACCAGGAACAGTTACAGGAAAGAACAAAAAAAAAGCGTGTGGTGTTAAAGCTGTCATTGGAATGCAAATCCCTTGCCAAACTATGGAGGTAAGTCCAGTTTCAGATAAATGGAAACGGTGACATCTTGGGTGTTTCTGTATCTGTCTGGCCACTTAAAGAACTGGATCATTAGCTATGGCATTACAGAGGAGAGCTACTGTAGCATTCACTTATCAGGATAGCAGTATCTCACATCATTTAACAGTGGGATGTGTACTTTCATTATGCTGCTGTGGCAAAAGTGGAAGTGCTCATTAACTTCACAGGGAATCAGATGCTCCTGGATAAATATGCCTGTCAGAGCTCTACCAAATTATGGTATTATAAGTGGATGAACTGTCCCGGCAGATTTGCAGCAGATTTAATTTGAAATTAGTGGATATTCAAGAGAGAAGATCTTCACACGTGAAATCATGGAAAGCAAGACATAATGGTTGAAGGGACATACAGTGAAGCAGTGGGCAGGAAGGTGAACTGTGACCTGCAGCAATGATCTGCACATCCTGGAGCCACAATAACCATTTGTCGGGGGCACAGAGGAAGCAGCCTGGCAGACACACAGCAAGACCCAGAGATGGTGGAAATGAAGAACAGATCTCTTGTCTGCAGCTGCTTCCTACTGAAACAGGCAGCAGCCGATCCAGCCCAAAGTACTGGCACCTCAATATTACAACTTTCATGGACAGAGGAAGATGATTTTTTGGCATTACTCAGCTGGAATTTCTAGCTTTGAAGTGAACAATAATTGGCAGAATAACATGATTAATGTTGTTCAGTGTAATCCTTTGTGTCTTATAGATATTGCAGTGTATGAACTGGTGTGTTCAGGTTGGCAGAGGAGAATGTCACAACACGCTGCAATTAGCTGATGATTTTTAAAGCCAATTATCTAAGGAAATGCAAATGGAGGTGGAAGAAATGGAAGCATGAGTTACTTATAATACATCTTTTCATTAAATACAGCAGATAGTCTCTTGAATAGTCTCTGATACCTTTTAAAAGAGCCAGCAAAGAATTCTGGATAGTAGCTGCTGGCCTTAGTCTTTGGTCATGTGGAGATGAAACATCAAGCTCCTTTCCTGACAAGGGACACCCATGTATGATAAAGATCTTATTTTAAAATTTGTTTCAAAAGAAGAAGAAAAAAAAGGGTTTCTTGTTGTTTGATTCTTTTTTTAATAAGATGCCTGCTCCAGTGCAGTTCTGTTTGTTACAGTTTAATAAAAAGGAGAAAAAAGACACACCATCTCATGCTACTCAGAAATGTGCCCATCGAGAGCCATACAAAGAAATGGGAGGTGAAATTGTGCAGGCACATGGGACACAGGCACATTCCAACATCCTGCACTGATTTCTTTTTCAAACTTGCAGCACTGTCCTGCCCCAGAGCTGCCCAAGCCGGTGCCTGCCTGCTCCAGTAGTGTGTGTATATGTGCTTACCAAACTGTCTCATTCTTAAAGAGCAAATATTTGAGCTGTGATAGAAAATACAAACCATTTATTGAGCAGGGTGGCAGCTTGCTTCTGTTTTTCTTGGACAAATCCCACTGATTCTGGGGAAGATGACTTTCTTTTTACAACAGTATATCTATGAAGTAAATTTCTTCTGCTGACTGAATTCCACAGGAGGACTGATGAAGAACCCATCTTGCATGTTCCTATGGAAACTTGAGCACCTCACACAAGGGCAGGGGTGGAAGAAAAAAACAATTGGAATAAGCAGCTAAGGAAGTAGGGTATTTCTATGCTTTCTGATACTGCTCGTCTTCGAAGACTCACACTTCACCATGGGCTGTCTCACCCATGACTGCAAGGCGCTATCCCCAAATCCCAAGGCACAGAAGGCTTAAAAAACACCACATTGGATCTATGCTCTTTGTAGAGACCACCTAGTGCCAGACTGGATCCTATACATTCTGACACACACATGAGAATCAGTATTATTATCATTCTGGGAGTTTGGTACTTTCCTTGACTCTACTGGAAATATTTGTGAAGCTGAGTGCTCCTGCTCATGAGAAAGGATGTGAGGGCCTGGCTGCATAAGTGCACTTTTTTGAAGCTCTCTGTTTTGAGTAGAAAAACCTGGTTTGTAAGAGAACTATTTCATCTGATCCAGAGTATTAAATTGGCAAAAACTCTGTTCTCAATTGTGGCAGAAAAATGAATACATAAGATGTCAGAGGTCTGACTAAGAAGTTTACCCTAACAAAAGGAACATTCCTCATTCCTTTTGATTTAGCGATGCTTCTCTCTGACCTGGCTGAAATCGTGTTCATGTTATTATGGTCTCAGAGTCCAGGTATGCTCAGACAGTAATTAGCTAATTTTCTAGACAGTCGATTTTCAGATCATCAAAAATAATACAGATGCTGGAAAGCTGTCTTGAGGTGTGCAAAAGGCACTCATAGATTAGATACCCATTGCTGCATCTCATCCTTCCAGGAATCCCATTAGACATTAATAGCCACCCACCTGTATCTTCAAGCATTTACAACACAGTGTGCAAGTTTGTTTTTAGATCATTTCTGAAAATGAGACTTAGACATCCAGCATCCCATTTAAAAAATATATTGCCATATCTACAGCAGACAGACTAAGAAAAGCCCCACATTCTTCCTATCTCATAGATGCACACTGCATCTGCCTGCGGGTCTGCGTGATGAAATAAAGCAATCAAAAGCAACACATAATAATGATAGCTGTTTCCAGAATTGTCAGGATTCTTCAGTGCCCAGTCCAAACACCCCAAAAGCCTTTATTCAGCTATTTTTTCCCCGACACTGCACAGATTTATTACCTTTATTGACTTTCCAAATGTTTACACTTGGAACATTCATCTGTCAAAGCTGCTTGCTGCATCTGCAATCAATCTCCATGGTTTCAGTGCCCTGGACAGCAATACGAAAGCTTTGTTTTAAAGATCACCTGAACCTTTTGTTAGTTGTTGTTGCTAAGTGAGTGAAGCTGGAGTAATCTACACAGTGTGCGTAACCAAAATTATGTCAGAGAACCTGATTAGTCTTAGTTGTTGTCACAGCACTTCAGGTTTCCTAGATAGCCAAATTCTTTGCATCCTTCCTTGGATACAGTAGATTGCTGACAACAAGGACAATGCAACTTGAATTTCATTGCACCTCCAATTAGGAACAAAACATTTCAAAACAGGGAAACTGAGGCTCAGTTTGCAGAGTACTCATCAAATTCTTCTGAACTGTCAGCAGTTTACAAAAACAAACAAGCAAGCAAAACCAGGTTATTGTCTTTTACAGAGAGAAGACTGTACATTTAAAAATAAACTGGTTTGTGCACATTCATCTATATGACACACTCTGACCTGGATGTAAGGGCCAGCAGCCACCCTCTTTCCAGTGAGCCACAGAAAAATGTCTCTGTTTTCCTTCTGACATAATTCACTGGAATGAAGGTTGCTTGTTTTCTAAAGATTGTTTTCTAAATCTTGTTTTGATTTTCATCACGACCAACACTCTCTTGCATTTATACCCATTCCAAAAGCACTCAGGCAGCTCACAACCTCCTACAAATCTTATCTGAGACACCCTCTTCATGACTGGCAGTGTAAGCAATCTCAACTTATGCATGGCCCAGGTTTGGCCATCAAACTTCTGTCAGTATTACAAGGCCTTGGTTTTCTCTTGGCTGTTTCTAGCCCAAGACAAATGAGTGGTCCCAGGTAATGAGGCACAGAGCTTTGTGAACATTTTATGTCTTATGGTCTCTTCAACCTTTAATCACAGCCCAGTGTATACTGCTGTGTTTGTATCCTTCATAATCATTTTTTGCAGGCTGCCAGGTGTCTTTCTGATATAGATAAGGGTCCTCAACTACAACCACTCCACTAGACGACCAGAAGATAGACAGCATCCTTTAAAAAGCAATGACATTACCAAGTGACGCTTCCCTCCCCATTGCCAAAGGATTTGCTACCCTGGCTCTTGTTCAGCTGGTTCCTGCCTGGGTAGTTTTGAAGTGAGGTGCTCTTCCAAGTCCTCTGCAAACACGCAGCATCCTTGTGCTGCTGTATTCATTCTCTAAGAGAGATGAGTGGAGATCTACACTTGCAACAATGGCACTGCATGAAAATGTGGGTGCCAAAGTAGTCAAAATTGTTGTTCATTGTTTTGTTGTTGTTGTTTTTTAATAAATGTTTGGGGTTTTTTTAATTATTATTTTGAAGGAATTTAAAAAGAAAAAAGTTCCTGCATTTTCTCTGTTACCAATGGAGCCTTCAAGAAAACTGACTTCTCCAAGCAAGCTACCTAATCCCAAACACTCAAGTAAAAATATCCAGAAGCTTTTTCTCAAGCCCCAGGTTGACAGGCACTGACGTCACTACACTATATAGTAACACTGCAGCTACTTTTCCTTCAGAGAAGAGAAATGAAGTTGGATCTCTTCTTCCACCCACATGCTGAGGCAGGCATCTTCATGCAAAGGCAGATACACATTTAACATGGAAGCTGCTGAGGCTAGTGGTACTTCTAGTGACTAACAGTGCCAGTAGGGAACGTTCACCTTCAGGCACCAGTGCCAGAGCACTGAACCAAGTGACAGATCTGTTCCCCATATCCCTTGACTGTGTCCTGGGGCATTCAGGCAGTTGGCACAAAGAGGCTTCTACTGATGTCTGATGCTGGAAGAGTTGGGATCTGGCTGCTTTCTGGAGCTACAGGAAACTTTTTCACAGACAATCTGGCTTGACGTTAGGCTATTTGGTTGCTGGACAGACAGAGCCAAAGCAGACCAGTCCTAAATTTATAAAAACTACAGAGTTATTTCTCTCCCTGCTGCCTTCCCAGCAAAGAGTTCTATAAAACAAGCCACTAAGAGATATTAATGCCAAGAATGTAATAGGATACAAGTCCAGATTGTCTGTTTTTATGTCTGAGGAGAAGGAATTGATTTGCAACGGTGAAGATTTAGATAGGAGCTTTTGGGAAAGACTAAAAAACCACATTTTCTAAACTTCAGAGTGGCCCTTAGTTGGCAGAAGTTAGGAAATCATTTTGTTTTCAACAGTTTGTTGTTTCCTAAAGCACCTTCCCAGAAGCAGAAAGGTTGCAAGCAGTTATTCAATCCTGTCCAGCAATTCTAGACATTGATTATTATTTCATAATTTATACTGATTTTCATATGATGTCTTGGAGACTCGTACTTCTTAATCGTTCAACCTTATGCTATTCCTATCTGATCATACAAAAGCAAATGTTTCTGATTTCTTTCTAGTACTCTTGCTGATGTCAGTGCTTGAGCTGTTCCATCCCCTTTGCTTCTCTTCGGAAGGTAGCTCTTCCACAGGAGTAGCAGCAACTTCTTCAGCTTCCATTCACAGCACAGTCTCCTTGATAGGTGGTTTTGAGAACAGTTAGTCAGGCTTGAACAAATACATATTTGCTTCAGACCCCATGGGATACGTTTTCAAGGGGAATTTGTTTTGCAATGTAATTAATGTTATTAGTGTTAATGGAGCTCACATCTCTAAATCTGTGCACCTCCTGTTGTCAGCACAGCTGTATGTGCCTTACCTGGAATACATACTCAAGCAGAACCAAGATCTATTTTTTCTCTTTCAGATTTTTCAGAAGTCAGAAGCGGAGAAATCAATGACTGGCCTCAGTTCTGAGGGCTATGTCTGTGCAGAGAAACCCTTGCACGGATTGGGCCTCAGCTGGGGTAATTTGCCAGCAGCCCTGGAGGTTTCTTCCCCGAAATGGATGCTTTCCAGAGAAAGCATCACCCCATGCTTTCCCACGCTGGGAACACAGAGAAGGACAGCCCTTGACAGAGCTCTGTGTGCTGTCACCATCAGGCTTTCCTCCCCTCAGCACCATGCAGGAAAACAGCCCTGGCATGACAGCTTTGACTTTAGGCTTACTTAACAGCTTTTCAACCCAACTAATTTCTTTTCTGCTCCCTTTCGTCGCAGACAGTTCTAAGCCACAAATGCACTTCAGAAACGATCAGCATTTGACACAGCTGAAATGATACTATTGAATTAACACGCTTCTACAAACTTAAATGTTTTCCTACATTTTCTGCTAAATTCAATTCATAAATAGGTTCTTTTCTTCCAAAGCTTTCATTTTTGGGGCAAATTTACTGTTTATTTATTTATTTATTTTATAAAGCCCCTCTGGCAGCTCATTTGCTTTTATTTCACAGAGTGTGTTGCTCATTATGAGTGTAAGGAACATCACAAGTTTGATCATTTGATATTTCTTAAAATAAATACACAGAGAAGGCAGAAAACTGTAAGTAGATATTTACATAAAAAATTAAGTTTAAATACTAAGAAAAATTAGCTTGCTTAGCAAAACGACATGCCTCATAAACCCAGTATTGGATTCTTCCAGGGGGAAATATATTGGTCTATGAATACGAACCCATATGGGAAAACTTATTTGTGTGAATGCAAGAGAAAATTGTTTCTCGATTAAAATCTCTCAATTTACATATTCAAATATTCACTAATCTAAAATTTTACCTTCGGAAAAGTCTTACCAAAGCACTGGAGCAAAAACAACATTACCAAGTCAGCTGCACTCTGCATTAACCTCTGCAGAGAACATTTGTGTTAGACAAACATTGACTTGGTCTGAGAACTCAACAGCACTCATCAGGAAGAACATGCAGCGTCTTGAAACCCTGGGGCTTTCACTGTAATTTAGAATCATGCAATATCTCGAGTTGCAAGAGACCCACAAGGATAAATGAGCCCAACAACAACAAGGAGCAAATCAGCAATCAATTCACCTCCAAAGGTGTCCCCACCATGCTGAGAGTCCCACAGACACATTTTGATGTAAGCTACTGGCTCTATTTCTCTCTTTTTTTTTTTCTGCAGCTCCTGAAAGGACGCAGCGCCCATACCTCCTTTCCTCACCCCCATATCTCACATCAGGATGAAAACTGCAGAATTTACCCCGTACCTCTCACCAGAAAGCTAGCAAAGCAAGAGAAATGGTTTCCCCTATGCTTGCCCAGCCAGGAGGGAGCTGCGGGTGGAAGACAAAATCAAATGTGCTGATCAAGCATACAGATCACTCAGAGTTTGTTTTTCAACACACGCCTCTGGGATTTGGTCTGGCAAAAAGCAGTTTTGCCTTCTGAGATCTTCTGTTCGAGCTTGGAGCTATTTTCTTTGTGCAGAGAAAGTGCAAAAATAGCCCATTTGTTTGTAGCTCTGTGCCCAGCCCTTGGCAGGAGCAGAGGAAATGCTCTCAGGAGAGAGAAGCAGCTCACTGCTGTCAGCACAGGCATTTTACATGAGGGGCACGCATAAAGAAGTTAATTTGCTACAGTCTTTAAAAAGTAGGCAACTTATCACAGCTAGTGGTGCAGTAAGCACTGGGCAGGGAAGATAAATTTCTTCATTTTTTACAGAGTTAAATCTGGCTAATTAGGGCCACATTGCTGCTTGCTAGAGAGTATTTGCATTGATATCTAATATTTCCCACACATACTTATCAGAAGAAAATGTTTCAGCCTGTCTGAAATACAAGCCTTAACTTCCCCTGCTTCCCAGGAGCACCAGTTTTGAGAAATGGACCTCTTCTTAGTGCTGTGTGAAGGGCTGTGCCTCTGCAGACCTCATTTTTTGGAGTAATTTCCCCAGTGAGGTCATTTATAGAGATACCTAGGAAGGGTAGTGCAGCCCTTTCTGCTGTGGGAGTTTCATGAAGGCACATGAAAAGTAAGCAGAGGCTGGCCTCGTTTTAAGATGTTTAAATGATAAACATGTGGGACTGAAGGTCCTCTGGCAGAGTTTTAATGGATACAAATTAAGAAAGCCTGAAATTCTCTCTTTCAAGTAGTCCACAAGGACAGGAGATACTTTCCAATGCAGAGCACTAAAAAAGATAAAGGCAAAATTACAGTTTTCCTTCTGGAGTCACTAGCTGACATCTCCTTTAATTAGTGATTAACAAGAGCTATACACCTGAAGTTTGAGTTACAGCGAACCTTTCCTGAAAGGCTTAGCAGGTGACCCAGGACAGGAAGGGAGGGCTTAGGAAGAATGAAGAGAAAAAGAAAGGACAATCTCACCTGAATGATTCACTGAGCCAGAAGCCCTTGTGCTGCCTACTCCCACATCGCAGGTACAATGGAGTGTGCCACTTCCCAGCTGATCAGAGGACCTGTAAAATGGGGGTGGGTCCAGGCAGCTGGTGAGAAGGGGGTGGAGTGCTCTCATCAGTTCGAAGCAGCTGAAGGAACCGTGTTTCTGTAATTAGAGAGATGGTATCTTGATTTCATATTGTAGTAAATCCCCACAGAGGTAAATCCTCCTCATGCTGGCCTCTGCCTAGCCCTACAAGCACCCTACAAGCCCCCAAAGCAGCTCCTTGTTCTTGGATTTCTTATCATGATGGCACCGTTTGCCCTTCCGCTCTGAAAGTGGAAAGTAATTTAAGTAGCAGTGACAAGCAAAGAACCTGAGAGAGGGGATCAGGATGATGGTGGTAAGGCAAAGTCTTACACAACAGGTGCAGGCCAGAAAATCTTGTTAAATGAGTATCAACGTGCTAATTAATTGAAGGCCTTTGAAAGTGAAGTCATTAGTATCTGTCTGCTTTTGAAAATGAATGGTAGGAAAAAATAGATCTTCCAGCATGTTGCAGGTTCTGGAGATTCCAAACTCCGCTTTAGTTTAAAAATAGAACAGATAGTCAAAAAAGTTAAGATTTTAATAAAAAGCTCTCTTTCTGCAATTTTCAGCCCAACTTAGTGCTGGACAAACATGTCATTCGCAATAATGTTGATTGACATTTACTTCTAGTAATGCCAAAGCAGCAAACAGCAAAGGAGTCAGAGCACACTTGGCTTTAAAAAATGTTGAATCCAAAATATTAATGCTGCAAATGGCAAGGTCCATTAAAATGAAAATGAATGTTAATATGTCTGTAATAAAGCTAAAATGGAATTAAACAAAGTTGTGAAGCAGCACTTTATGTCACTGGGAACAAATTATCAGGAGGACTGAAATGCGTTGACATGACATTATTGGAGCAAGCTGGACAAGGTGGAAAGATTTGTTTTGACACTTATTTGTAGGTAATTTGTATGGCTTTCCTTCTGGTATATGGAGATGATCCTACTATTTCTTCAGAAGAGTATCATCTCTGTCCTATTGCTGGCCAGGACTGATCCAAGATGGTGTTCCAAACAAAGAAATCCATGATTTATGACAAATCAGCTGCACGTTTTTCAAAACATTGTGCAAATCAGAGCTCTTTCCACAGGAGGTAATTTTTTTGTTTTTGGCAACAGCACGTGTAGTTTTCCATCCTTTGGTAGATAACAAGTTCTCTAATTATTAGTAGCTTTGATAACTACAGAGTTGGGATGGACTCCCACCCAGACAAATGGTTTCCAGTCCAGAGAGAGGTCAGGGAAAACAGTGCCTTCCAAGCACAGAAGTGTATTTCTCCACAAAGCAGGCGCATGAGCTCTTGTACTCACAGCAGAGAAACGTGGTGCAAACCTCATTTCTGCAAGCAAGGCAGAGCCAGCTAAATCTCTTATTTCTTCTCCTGGGAGAGCTGTGCAAGGCAGGTGAGCTCCTCTAGCTGCAGATGTATTGCAGGTGGAAAGGGGCATTGCTCATGGAGATGGCTGACAAATGAGAAAAAAAATTTAAAAATAAAAGACAGCCAGAGAAAAGAAGTCTTAGAATCAGTAAGGTTGGAAAAGACTACTATGATTATCTAGTCCAACCATCAAAAGAAGGAGGAAGACATGAACATACTCCTTCCGCTTGAAATGAAGTGGAGCAAATGATACTCAAAGAAGAAAGACAAAAAAAACACAACCTGACAGCTGAACCTAAGAAAATGAAGAAATACATATTCTTCAAGCATACAAAGTTCTGCAATTTGTAAGAAGTCCTCAGGTAGATGAGACTTTCAGCCTTATTCTGTGCAGCCATGGTGACGAGTGAACCAGGTGTGCTTGTTTAACGATTAACAGCTGACGAGCTGACCTTCTTCTGCAGTAAGCTGGACCATATCTCCTGGGACTCAGGGTGTTACACTTATCCTGAACTGCTTAACTCCTCAGGGAAAACTCCTAAATCATATACGCTCCACCATGGAAGAAACCAGTTCAACTAGGGCTTCAAGCCTGAATAGCAGCAATGACTCCATGGCTGCACAGTTAAGTTACGTGTGGGCATGGTGGTGATGGATTGACACCTGGGCTAGATGATCTTAATGGTCTTTTCCAACCTCAGTGACTCTATAATTCACATGCCCCATAGTGATAAGCGGATTCCTGCCAAGTTTGAATCTGGCTTCAACTCCATGCAGTGTAGTGCTAGAGTTCATCACATCCAGGCTTGCAGAGTGCTTTCCTTAAGCCTGAAGGAACTGCTGAAGAAATTCTGCTTGCATAGAGTGTCTTTGGTGCAGTAAGTAGAGTCAGAAGGTGACTGCAGACCTGGTGTGGTTTAGAGCTGGAGTAATTAATAAAGTGAGTCTGGCACTGGAGTGTATCAGCAGAGCTGAGGGCAGACAAATCTCTGCTGAGCTTTCAGAGGCCATTACATCTTGGCAGCTTGCTTGGTGGGAAAATAGGTGGGAACTGATCTCTGAAAGCATGCTTCAGGAAATCTCCTCAGCTCCTCAAGTGAGCTCAGATCCCTGCTGCTTCTGCTTGGCATTTATCAACAGATTTTCCCCAGAAGCCTCCCACCTGCTCTGCTCTTTTGCAAATCTGGCCTCTGCAGGGGAGCTCAGCTCTTTCAGAAAATCTGCTATGAATGAGCTGAATGAAAGCTTGTTGACACCCATGGGAAGATCTTTGCTGGATCCAGCAAGCTCTGTTGCGTGTTGATTCATTTCTCTATTCTCAGCATGCTGGCACGGCCCTAGAGATGAAGATGAAAAACTGTCATGCACTTTGCCACTGTTATTGCACAAAGAAAATACACACAGTCTAAAGAATAATTAAAATCACACTCTCATTTCTTAACTTACTTTAACTGAGGATATCAAAGAAGAATAAATTTCACTATCAGGTTCAGCTGGAAAAGCTAAGCTGGAGGGAGGTTGCTCTTTATTCATTCACATGACTGTATCACACATAATGTCTGGCAAAAAAAAAAAGTGTTTTTACTGGGAGGGAAGTACTAACTTCAGGTGAAAAAAAAAAAAAAAGGTGGCTAATATGCCCACCATAACTTTCTAAGCAGTAAGGCTTAGAATTTGAAGAAACATTCTAATTGTTAACTTTGAAGTAATTACATCATTAAAGTTTCTGAGGAGAAGTATATTTTCAATCACATTTCAGAAGGAAAACTGGATCCCATTGCATCTGGTGCAGTGAGTGAAATGCTGTTTAACCAGTTAAAATGTGTTAAACAACTCTCCTTTACTTGTTATCAAACACAGAATTGGCCAAGCCTTCTTCTTGGGTCATTAAACACTTGGTCTTCTTCCAATAACTTGTTCTAACACACTGGTACAAACATGGAAGGTACACCGATCTCAGAATGGAGAAAGAAGTAGAAGGCTGAAAGAACAGTCTTGTCCTGGCTCTGATGAAGGCTACTGGAGCTGCTGAACTTCAAAGTAAGCTACCAACACCTGTGAAAAAGAAATTGTCTTTTCCTACTTTGACTTTTTTTCTCATTTCATTAACTTCTTTACTTCTGCTTGCCCCACGTACAAGACTTGCAGGCTCTACCTAAAATGTCACCAGGTACAACATATTAGTTTGGTGACAGAGACAAAATGCTGATTTTTTATTCACTGAGCATCTCCAAAAGAGAAAGTAATCTGGGGGAAGATTGAACGTGTGGACAATCCATTAGATGCACATCTTAAAGGAAACTGTACCAGAAACAAGAATCTGATATGTTTCTGAATACCTAGAATTGATGTGATTTTACTGAGGAAAAATTGTCCTTCATAGTTACGTATTTTGAGAAGTTTGCCTTAGACTATGGGAAATTCCATCTGGTCCAGGCTATAGTAGATCTGAGGTTCACAGAGATGAGCTGAAAGCCCTGTTTCCACAAAGTCATGACATGAAATCTGGAATAAATATTCTAAATGAAAATTAATCAGTGTTATTTTGGACAGTGGAGAACAAGATCGTGCTAATTCCAATATTTTTTTCCTTTCTTTCTCAGAAATCAAGGATGAATTAAAGTACACATCAGTGTTAGTCAGTGAGGTGCATTTGCATCTGATTTCAAGAAAAGTCCGACCAGTCTGGGACCTTTCTCTTCAAGGGTGTTGTACTGCTCCGTGTAATAAGCACATCTTTCCTCAGAAGCCGAGTTCCACAACAAAACTACAAATACATCACTGCAGGTCGATACAGATATTTTGCTTCATGGAATCAAAACACCTCTTTGACATTGATTGGTTAGGCTGCTAGAAAGCACAAGAAGTGCTTGAGAATTTTCAGCTGATATTTCTGCTTCTCTCCTCCTAGCTCCAACACGCAGAGAGTAACCCACCTCATTTCTCTTTACAGCTATCTTAGATCTATTAAAAAAACATTTAAAATCTCTGCTCAATCTCTTCTTTCCTGGGATAAGCAGTTCTCTCCTCATGTTCAGCATATTACAGATGTCCCCTCTTTCTTGCTCTTTTGCTCTGGTTTCTTTTTCAGTACTTCAACACAGTACTTGAAGCACAGCTTCAAAATGGGGCACAATGCTTGATTCAGGGCAGACCCATGGTGACCTGACCAACAGTGAAGACTTACAGAGGGCACTTCTGTTTGTTTGCATTTCTGTGAATCAACTCTGTCCTTTTTGTTGAAATGCCCCCACATCCAGCAGTCCATTCTATGCATCCCAACACCAACGTTTCACATTCATATCCGTACCCTGATGAATTCTCTTCTGTCCCCTGTGTCATACCCAGTGCAACTTAAGCAACATCATCTTATTCAACCAGGTCAGCCTGACAAATTCTGTCCCCTCATACAGCCCCAGCTCTATAAATTTGTCTGGGTCACGTCACTTAGTCATTTCTGTCATCAACATACCTTTTTACTAGAATCAGCCACACTGCTTACCCCATCTCCTTCAGTGGGTTACCCCACTTGAAGGCAAAGAGGTGTCATCACTTTGTTCTGGTATGACTTGCTTTTTCAATGAATACAAGTTGACTGCTTTTACTCCTCCAATTAGTCTTCATTAAGGACCTGTTGTGTGAGGAATAAATGGATGACAGTGTCATTCTGGGCACTGTAGCTAGACTGTCAGGTTTATGAGTCCCTACCTCCTTCCTTTCAAAATAAGCACCATGTTCAACTTTGTGGGCCTGAAGCAATGCTGTAGGAGGTCTCAGAGATAAAAGGTTCAGAAAGGAATTTTTTTTGTTGTTCCAGCCTTGTTTGAAAAACAATCTTCCTTTGAAATTAATGCATTCAGATGTAGCCTGTTTTGATGAAATAGCATTTTCTAGCAGAAATATGTTCTGTCACAAACTTTTTAATCAGTTTTCCTAACTAATTTGAGGAATAAAGCAATATTTTTACTCCTTGCTTTAAAGTTTAGTTGAAGAAGATTGCTTGCATCTCCTTCCCTCTTAATGTCTGGTATATATATGAAGTGCAGGTCTTTGTCTGTGAAAGGGTTCATACTATATGAATCTTAAAATACTCACCACAGGGAGATTAATCGATCTTAGGTTGAATCAAACTTGTGTGATTTCATCATTGTCTTTCCTGAGAGCAGGGTTAGACTAGAAAATGATTGAAATGGGCACAAATTGAGTGATTCAAGAGCCTTTCAATAGCTGATGATAAAATCGAAATGCCTGATCAGCTGCAGAAAGTCTCAGCTGTCCTGCCTACTTCCAAGGTATGGATATAACAATTAAACTAAAACAAAGATTGTTGTATGATAATTCTTAGATCAGATGCTCAATTTCTTTTAACTGACATAATTTGCTGATGTTTATCATCAAAATTTTCATGCTAGTGATCTCTAGGGGACTGGCTGAGACTTCAGTCAGGTGAAGTGGTTGCCTGCCTGCAGATCAGGGCAGAGTTTGTCCCTGACAGACAGTACACCACCAAAGCGAGAGGATGGCTTCATGCGATAGGTCCTTTGTCCATGGGATGCTTTTCCAATAGAGGATAGTTTTACTAAAAAGCAAACCAGTTCATTTTACCCATCCTTCTGCTCCAGTTCCCAGCAGAAGAATTCCTGGCAGTCTTTCAGTACACCAAGGTGTGCCCATCTCTCTACATCAAGATGTTCCCCAGATCTCTAAGGCTCTTCTTCATCCTTTGATCATTTGCAGAGACCATCTTCGTTATTTCCATTTCACATTTACAGAGTCCCAGCTCCTGCTGGATGGCTATGCTGCTGGCTGTGTGGAAGAGATACTTTACCACACTGTCCATCTTTGCACAGTTTTTCAGGACAAGCTCCTGAAAATTATTTTCAGATCCAGTTTTTAGCAGAGGGGAGCCCAGCAAGATGAATTCCTGGCTAAGTGTAGTCTGTCTCTCCCCACAAAGCAGGTTCATCACTCTGTACAATTCCCATGTTGAGTTTTTTTGCATGGACTTCCATCTCAGTGTCTGTGTACCCAGCAGACTGGTCAGCCAAGAAAGCAAGATTTTTTCTCAGCAAACCAGGCCTAAGAGGCCCCAGGACCTAGACACCATAATATCATTTGTCAGGCATTCTGGTTGTATTGGAAAAATACAGGATGATAGGATATATCATATTAACATGCTACTTCTCTCTGCTTTCCAACTGTATGCAGTTCTAAAAACTAAAAAGTATTTTACATACTAAAATAAAATATTTAATTTTTGCTTCTTTATTGAAGATTATTTGCTGTACCATCTCTTCCCCTTATTATTTTTTTTTCTTTTTTTATCTGCTTCACTTCACTTTACTGCTAACTGTGGCTTAAGCACGATTTATGATTCAAGTCAAGATTCTGATTGCATTTAGTTTGCTGGTGACAGAATCAATTCATCCCGGGTAGGAAGAATGATGCATTGCTTGTCAGCCCCTTACTGGTCCATGGATTATTGAGAAGCCTTGTGAGTATCTTTGTATGTTTTGGAGTCATGGCTTTTTGCTTGAATAGCTTCATAATTACTGAAGTTCAATATCCTTCTGCTTGTTGGAAGTTATAGCAATTCTCACACAGAGGAATAGAGTGAACGTATCCCACTTTGCAGTGTTCTGATACAGGGACCAGAAGAGGACGTATAAATGTCTGCCTAAAGTGCTGCGGAAGAAATAACACTTCAGCACAGCAAACAGGGATGCTCTGCAGTGGGCTGGAGCCAGGACATCTGTTCTGTCACCGCTCTGTGCACTGCCTGTGACCCCTGACTTCTTGTGACTGCCTGTTGGGTGTACGTGTCCTGAGCTGCATGATGATGCAAGACTACACAAGAACTTTAGCAGGGTGGAAAGCCAGCACTTGTGGAAGCCACTACCCCCCACTGGCTGCTGCTTCTCTCAAAGCCTCTCTCCCACTCTTTCACTGCAAGCCGCCGTGCAGTGAGGGGCCCGGTGACATGAATTTGAAATCTCTCCACAGGGTAACGATGGGCCTGGGCAGAGACCATGATGGTCACCCAGCAGAAACCCAATGCACTGCCTCTGCACTGAGACAGCCGAAGACAAGACAGAGGACTGACCTCTGCCATGTGGATGAAAGGCAAGGTTGGAAGAGATGTCAGAGGGCCGGGACTGACTGGTGGCCAAAGGCCTCAACTGTAGACCTAGATTAGGGCTGGGTGTTTGATGGAGTGCAAATGTGACCTACAGAAGAGAGTGGAAAGGGCTAAGGGCATGGGATGAGATAGTTCTGAGGAAGGTTTTAGAAAAAAGATTGCTTGGAGCTTTTCCAGCAGAACAGCTTTTCTTCAGAATAGATATTTGCCTTTGATTTTCTCAAAAACGTGCAATCCCTGATAAAATTACAGACTAGAACAAAGTGCTGAAAAAAGCTCTTGCTAAGTTTCTCTTGATAGTACCAAAATATCTCATCCTGCTGAGGTAAAGTAAATAAATTCCTCTTTCAACTCATCTATTTCCATTACTTTCACGTGAACTTTTAGGACAATATCAAATATTCATTTTAATATTATATTTCAGTGATGTGTTTAATATTTGCTGGTATAATGATTTGTTATGATAGAAGTAAAATGTGTGTACCTTGTGGAAATGGAGACTTTAGGTATTGTTGAAACAAAATGATTTTCACAAGGCAAAACCAGCCAATTTGATTATTCTGATTAGACGTTTCTGAAGAAGGGAAAGAGAAGAGCATGTTAGGTTGAAATTTGATTTAAAACAAAAACGACTTCTGAAATATTGGAATTTTATCACCAGCTAGAAAATTCTGATAATCTAGCAAGTATTTCTACCAAGAAACAAAGAAACTAAGAAAACTAGATGGAAAATGAAAAGGGACAAGAATGCATCTAATTGTCCTGTTCGAGGCTGTGGAAGTTGCATTACCAGTAATTAGATGTAGCAGAGCTACTGCAAGAAAGACTGTCAGAAAACCAGTGTATTCAGGTCTACGCATTCGAGGTCTCAGCTTTGTCTTTCAACCTTATGTTGTCTTTTTTTTTGCTGTAGTTAGATGAAGCTATTGTCTCTACTTCATGCACAGGATATAGCTTGAGTTCATCTTGCTGCCCTTAAAGCATTGGAGTAGGAGAGTCTCTTCTTCTCTCTTGCTGTATGCCTCTCCAATATTTTGCATGTTGCTGAGCAGGTGGAGGTGAAGGATGGCTTTGTGCAGACTATCATACGGCCCCATAAAGGAATCAAAACAAAGGGGCACAGAAGACTGAGCCAATCTGCTGGAATTGAGCAGACATGAGGATGTGTTCAGGAAAATCTGTAAATCCCTATCCGTGAAACTTATGCTCATTCTTGACTAACTGTCCCAAGAACAGTTGGCTCCTGTATTGGCTGACTGGCATAATACACCCCCATTTCTGGCTAAGAGTCAGCCTAGAGCTAGCTGAAAGTAAATGTCCTAAACAACAGATTTGAATGCAGTTGACACACAGATTATGGGGGCTGTACGTCCTTCATTTCTTAATGGATTCACCCCCAAGCTAAATGCAACTAAGACTTTGGCTGTAACTGTTCATCAGACTAATGGCATGGTGGTAGTTGTATATATTGGATTAGATCAGCATGGAGGCATGAACTTATGCTAAGAAGTACGAAGTCCCCCAAAGTCCTTGATGGTATGTGATGTCTGCTGGCTGCTCCTCCAGAAGTCATGGGCACAGTGCCAGGAAACACATTGCAAAGTGTCATAGAAACATTTTACGTATGATAAAGAAGTACAATCAAAGGTCTACTCATTACTGACCCATGTCCAAGTAAATTAGTGCCTAAGTCTCACACACCTGATGACACCCTGCTCTGCAGGAGACCCCACATGACGTGGCACTACCCTGGTCTCCTTGGGAGCATAGACAGGATTCTGTTCCTTTGCCAGCAGGAGCTCCCAATTAGACCTTGGTGGAATGACTATTTTTAGCTGCTGATAAGCATTATATGTTGACCTGGCCAAGTATACCACTTTCTATCCAGTGGTGGGAAATAGGAAAATAAAGTTTTCTGTGTACTGGAAAGAAAATGATAAATGATGTGTGACATCTTGATACTTTGGGAAGATTCTTGCAATGGCAGTTACCTCAAATTGTCCAGTTTAGTGTCCTGAAAGACAGAAAAGCATGGTCATACATGCCTGGTTCTCAGTGCTGCAAAGAACTCCCCTGCTCCAGGTAGGTTTTATGTAAAGAGTGTCAAAGTCAGGCAGCAAAGGCTTGAAACATCAGACCTAAGACCTTCACTGTTCTTTGTCCTTGACACAAACACTCCTGTTCACAGAAGTGGCCAAGCAATAGTACATCTCCTTTAGAAACACATTCTAGCTTGGACTCCCAGTTCACAGAAGCACTTGAGTGCATTTGATGCCACTAAATACTGGGACATACTTTTAACTCCAGTTAAAGTGAAGCTAAGCATGTGCTTAAATGCCATTCTTTTGCTGACATAGGGCTGGACAGAGATACTCCCAGGGACTGTGTTCAGGAGCAATTTTCCTAAGTTCCACTTGTTTTCTCCTTCTCATTCGTTATTAGTGACATCTAGTGACCAGAAAGAGTCATGCAGAGAATGAATGGAACCATAATTAATAAGCTAGACTCAACCTACACGACAAAGAAGGTATGTGGTCTATTAATTTAGCAAGTATTTCTCACAGCCACCAGTAGAGAAATCAGCCATGCAGGCGTCTGATGTTTAAAATGATCCTCTTTCTGTTCTTTTGCTCTTTGAAGGATGCCAAAGGCTGCCCTAGCTCCTGCAGAAGATCCTACAAAGACAATCCATAGCTAAGATTTCCAGAGTGTTTTATGATCCAGATAATAGCCTTAGGACTTATGATTGAGGTGTTTTAAAGGGCTTGATTTTCTGGTGGTGGGTTTTCAGCTTTTTTCACAGATCAGTTTTGTCAAAGAAATCTCAGCTGGGTATTTGGTAAAACTACTCTTCTGATGTAATAAAATTATTCAGTTGCTCTGTGTATTGTCACCAACAGCTTACACCCCATGTGACAGAGTAGTGAATGTCTCTGAAGTCATCAAGTTTGTTCAAATAGGAAACTACACAGAGCAAGGTCCCAGAGATGTTTTTGTTGAAAGAGAGACTGCAGCAGCACTGAAACCGGAATTGGATGCTGACACATTCATCTGGGAGAGAAGACAAGTGGGAAAGACACTGTGTTCCTCACACATAGGAAAAACACCACTTGAAGTTCATGTCTTCTAGTACCCAAGTCAATCTACTTCGAGATAGAAATTTAGAAAAAAATGGGCTTGGTTTGGCCTTGTGCAAAGGCCAGTTATTGTACTGCAAGAATAATACGTACAAATAGCTTGAGAAAGCCCATGATCTCAGATCACTTATTCACTGGCTGGTACAGTGCTCCATGCAGGACATGAACTCTGTCATTCTGTGTGCATACTCTACTCCTGACCATGCTACAGTGAAGGATATGATGTGGAACCAGAAGAAGTGGAGGGACCTGCAGCTGTTCAGCCAGTGCTTGTTGCTGGTGTATCTCTCCTGCTTTGGGAAGTCATTTTCACACTTTTTGGAGTGTGAAATGCTAGAGTAGAAGACGTCTACCAAATACATGGAACCAGAGAGCCCCAGGGAGCTGAAATAAGATACAGCAGAGCAATGAAGAACAGTAAGCAGGGCAGGCAAAGACCAGTAGCAAGACTCATATTTCATTTTTCTCTGTGTCTCTGCTGTCCTGGTGAGTCCACCCCTGGGTTCACACTGACCTCAGGCTGCTGGAGGGGTGCATAGGGACCCTGTTCTACAGACCCTGTAGAACAGCAGCAGATCTGGCCTGCTCCAACCCGCAGGCAGGCTGGGTGAATGTCTCAGCATCATTTCCTCTGACAGATGCTGCAAATGATATGACTAGTAACAGACTGAATACAGAAAGTGTTGGAGCCTCGAGCAAACCCAGAGCTAAAATGGCCGCACCATTACGCTATTAGTCAGAGCAGATGCTTGCAACGGTCGCAGTGACCTGAAACTGCTAATCTTGTTGCTTAGGGAGGGCCTTCAGCCATGGGGCTGGCAAGCACGGAATAAATAAACCAGGCTCTTTTTCCTTCCCTGAGCTGCCTGCCACATTCAGCTTTCACTTAAGGCAAAGAGAAGAAACAGTGGTGGCAGCTGACAAGCAGTGCCCTTCACAGCTAGCCCGCTGGTGGAAACAACTGCTGAGACAATTTTCAGGCCAAGCTGACTTAGCTGGGTCTCCACACTGAAAGGCTGCATCCTCCTGACAGCTCCAGTTTTGCCTTCTTAACTGAGGCTCTTCCTCTGCCTCTTTGTGAGGTTTCATTCTTCAATACCACCAAGCACTTTGGGGCAGTGACCCCAGGCTGTGACCTACCTGTCCGCTCCCACAGGCAATTGCACAACTAGAAAAAGCTACCAAAGCTTTTCTGGAGCATGGATGCTTCACAACTTCTGCACAACTATCTCGTGCAGTGGAATTAGGTAGCAGGTTTCGGTGCTGAAGGGAATGAGGTTACTGTTGAGATCTGGTCTAGCAGTAGTTTTCCACATATTTTTCTCAGTTAGGGAGCTGTATATCTGCATCACTGTTGCTGTGATGGGAATAAAACAGCAATGCCTTTCCAGGTTAATCCCCAGCACTCTGATTCATGGGCTGAGTGCCTAGATGGAAACAGTTGCCTGTATTTTCTCTTTTAGGCCCACGGCTGCTCTAGGGCTGATGCACTTACTGTAGTTACATGAAAACATCCAAACCAGTTGCAATTAAGATAGACTCAGCAACCTGAACGTGCCTCTATATCCAGGGAAAGAGCAGCTAGAAAGATTATGCTTTCCCTTCTTGGAATGGAGGCAGAGGCAGCGTCTACAAGTCTGCAACTCTGGGAGTAAAGTGGGGTCTGATGCAGAAATTCCCATCTTGCGGTAAGTTGGGAAGTGGTTATCCCCTTTACACTCCTATCCTTCATAGCAAGTGTCATCCAGGGTAGAATTTGCAAGGCCTCGTATAGTAGGTAGGGAAAGATCCTTCATGCTCTAAATAAATAAATAAACAAACAAACAAATAAATAAATAAACAAACAAACCTAAGACTAATCCAAACCACTTTTTAGCCACACCAATTTCTCTTGAGCAAGGAGAGACCTAGGAGGTTGGTTCAGATCAGATGCATCATGCTTTGACAGATATGCTAACACATCTGTGCTAACACCGATCTGTGTGGATTTCCACAGCATCACTTTAAGATGCTACATGGGATGCATCTGCACGTGGCTTGCAGGTTGGGCTAAAGAACAACGTGGTTCATCAGCAGAAGTAGACTAGCCTTAATACGGAGACAGGCTCTATACAGTTGTCTGTCCTGGTGGACGTTTCATTTCAGTGCTGATCTCTCCTGTGTTCAACAGCGGAATAAGAGGTATCAAAGTATGCAATAGCCAAGGCAAGCATCTGGAGGGTTGCATTTCTGAGCGCCTTCTTGCCAACTCAATCCCATTCCAGTTGGCCTGAGAGTATCTCAGAGCAGCAAAAAAGTGGCATGAATTAACTGAAGTGGTAGACCCGAGGACTTATTGCTAGCTGTTTTCAGATAGAGAAAATGTGTTGGTGTAGAGCATAGGGAAGAGAGTAAGCATCTTTCCAAGCTGTGCAGCCCTAATGCAACATGAGCAACATCCCAGGAGTTGGGCAGGATGACAAGAACTCAGCACTTCCTAACATCTCACAGGGAGAACAAGGAGGGAGACAGAACAAGACTTCTGACACTGTTCTTTGCTGGGTAAAAAAATGTGGGATAGATGAAGTTTGAGGATGTGGAAGATTCCAGATAGCTGCAAGCTTTGCTTCCTGCGTCCAAAGATGGCTGAGCAAGAATGGGGCTGTGAAAAGTACCAGTTTAGAAGCATGCTGTTGAGAAACCAGGCAAGCTATAAGAAAGAAGGGAACAGACTGTCTAGCAGGGTCTGTTGTGATACGACACGGGAAAATGGTTTCAAACTAAAAGAAGGGAGATTTGGACTGGATATAAGGAAAATGTTTACAATCAGGGTGGTGAGACACTGGCCCAGTTTGCACAGAGAGGTGGTGGGTGAATCTGGAGACACTCAAGGTCAAGCTGGACCTCTGAGCACCTTATGGAGCTGTAGGTGTGTCTGTTCACTGCAGGGGGGTTGGACCAAATGGCCCTTAAGGGTCCCTTCCAACTCAAACAATTCTATGATTCTATGATTTTAAGGAGAGAAGGAAGGGCTTCTTTTTCCATATTCTTTCTTTAAAGGTTTCTCTTTTTCTCAGAGTGTTTCAGTTCCTTGGAAAGCAAAAGAGTAACTTTGGAAACTTCCAACTATCCCCAAAGCTCTGCTGAGCAAATGGATACAGCTGTGACAACAGCATGACCACTGGAAAGTGTCATGGGCAACTGTTGGCATCAAGAAAAACCAACTGGAATGGAAATTGAAATTTTCTTCACCAGTACCTCCCTGTCTCCCCATCTGTAGTTCAGGCAGTGGCTGAAAGCTCTAAGCAAAGTTATAAAATACATGGCTGCAGCAGGCAGCATAAAAATGCCTTTTTGGTCTTCATTTAAACAATTCCCAACCATATGACAGAGATGAATCTGCACAGGTATCTGTTTCAGAGGAGCTCTGACATACAGCTCTTGGCACGCATAGCCGTTATTTTCAGACAGAAGGCAAGAGGATGTGTGGCTGGGAAGCAGGGGCTGTGGCAGGACCTTGAGCACACCTGAGGCAGTGGATGAGCAGATGCTCAGCTACACCTCCTGCCAAGACCAGTGTCTGGACAGAGCCTTTGGGCACTCTGGGAAACACTTGACAGACCTGCCATGTTGTCATGGATGCCTGCATCCATAACCATGGAGAGAATTACCAAATTGCCCTCTCCCTGACATCCTGCCTGTAAAACTTGACCCCAGTTTAAAATCCTAATATAAATAGGCAAGTATTTAAATGCTACCACTGCAACTTTGTCAAATTACATGGTTTATAATTACCTTAATTATTTGTAATTGCTTCACATACTGCTCATTAACATGGCTGAAAAATCAATCAGACCAAAAAATCTTCTCATATTTTACTGTGTACATCAAGAATATAGCCTTATAACACACAAAGACAGCTTTTTACCCTGGTTGCCCAAGAAAATGTCTGTGTGTCTGTCAACAGCTACTGCTTTTTTTCTTCCCTTAAAACTTTCCCAGTGCAGTGTCTAAAGCTGGCATGATATGAAAGACACACCAAAAAAATGCTTAATTCCTTCAAATACCATGAAAATTAGGCAGGTGGGTAGAAGACAAAAAAACTACTGCTGAAAAGATCAGTTCAACCTTTGACAGACAGCAGTGTCCCTGTTAAAGAGGGCACTTTTGTATAAAACACCTCTCCTGGCTTTGCTGCTCCCTCTCTGTGATTACCCCGAGTGGTGGAAATGCCATCTGGCTGATGCCACCAGGGTCCCTTCAAAGGAAAAGGCACTCCTAAGAGCCCAGTGTAAAGCAAATAAAGCAGAAATTGCATGCATTTAAAGATATACAACATTCACAGATCACATCCTGGTCCCATGAGCTGCAGATCCACTCTGGCACCACATCCTTAGCTGACTGATGGCTTCCCAGGACTCAGCCTCTTCTGTTGGTAAGTTTCTTTTTCCTGGAGGAATAATATTTCCATGCATTACAAACATACTTTCTTAAATCATCCAGATTGCTATGGATTCCATCCCTCCTTTTTTCATTCTTTACCTTCCTATCACCGCTGACAGCAAGGCAAACATTATCAGCAATGATTTCATGTTTGCTTAAAAAGCTATAGTGAGAATTTTTAAAAGTGTCTTGCACATCAGACTGGTCTCCTCCAAAGAAGTGTTGCGTTCCTCCTCAGATCAGAGGCGCTGAATTTTCTCCCACTGCCTGAAAAAGGCACAGTTCCCATGGATGGCAGCTGAATGTGCACCAGGGAAAATCCATATGGATTTGTATCTCTCCAGGTGCTATCATTTGCACAATGCACATGAAATTTCAGCTTGACAGGCTTACCAAAAATCGCAACTATTTTCAGGAGTTACTAGAAAATCTTCTTTCCTCCTTTACCCAAAAGCTACTAGATACTGCTACAGTACACAGAGAGCTCTGGAAAGGCTTTTAGAAACATCTGGCAAGATGAGGCTAATTTTCAGCCTGTTAAGCATTGTGTCTCCATTGGCATCAACAGGCCACATCTATTGACTTCAGCCAGCATCAGGTCTGGCACTAGGAAAGTATTTAGCTTTATTTTTATGAGAGCTTAAGAGATACTTGTGGTTCATAACAGAATTTTGTGCCAATGCTGCCAAGCAAAACCTGATGTGTTAGTTTTAACATTATTAGAAAATCCTCAGCTCTGCTGCAGCAGCACTTTGTGGTTATTTAATACCTGCAGGGGCAACTTTCTTAAAATAGTAGGTGAAGGACTTGGACTTGAGAGCACTGAGTGTAGTTCTCTGCAGTTCCAGACTCAAGGCTAGTTAAATGTGAACATGGCAATAAGTCTGAAGTGTCTCTAATCTTTCTAGGTAAGTTTGCTGTAGACACTGTAGGTGGAAATGGAAAAACACCCCTGATTGGAAAAAAAAAAAAAAGAAAAAAAAAAGAAAAAAGAAAAGAATAAGAAAAATACCCTACGTTTGCTAAAATATCTTTTTTTTTTTCTTCCTACTTCCTGCTTCAGCCTGAAAGATCAAAGTCTCTTTAACCTCTTCTTAGTCTGTTTCAGAGCCACTGGCTGTTGAAAGCAATGGAAAGCATTCAAGACAGCCTACCATCTCCAAAACCCCCAAAAGGATCTGAAGTTGCCTTAGATCTCAGGTGCTGAATGGTTATAAAAAGGGCCAGGAATCAAATCCTGAGCAGAAACATCTTTGGGTCATACTTAGTTCACTTCTCGCTGCTTTTTCTTACAGGGTCCCCAGAATACAGCACAGAGACAAACAACCTGGGGTCTGGGCTGGAGAAAGACTTATTTCCACAGAGTCAGTGTGTCCCTGCTCATCCTGTGAGGGCTTGGTTTGACATCCAGTCTTTGGGGTCTTTACCCCTAAGCCTAGTGAGCACTGGAACACACCACAGATGCAAAGCTTTCAGACCTCCCCAGCTATTTATAACAGTGACTTTACACACTGACTGCTTTTGTCATTCAGCTGTCCACACAGAGCCAATTTCCTTGACAGGAAGAGGAAAATGTTTCAGAATAAGAATGTGATTAGTTAAGAAGGCAATCTGAAGGTGGGAAAGGCTACAAGATATTCAAGATCATTGTCAGCATTATTATTAAATCCAAAAGACAGCCTTCCATAAACACCTTCATTGGTGGTTTTTTTTCCACACAAGGGAAAGTGCTAATAGTGAGAGGATCTCTCCTTTCACTAATTACTATCAAACTACTATCAAACAACTTGGCACCAAGCTCTAATTTGAAGATAATTATATACAGCAGACAGTATGAAACAATATTTATTTTCCACAGATATCTAAAACACACGGACGCATGGCATTAAAAATCTATCTGAATTTGATGGATAGATTCAGAACACACTGGACTTCCTACATACACTTATTTCTCAAATTGGATTTTATGAATACTTTTGTATTGCAGTCTTTCTTTGCCCTTTCTATAAAATGCTTTTATGATGACAACTTTATTGGTGCTGAAATTATTCCTTTCCTGACTTTCAGATCATAATAACCTTGTTTGCCTTTTGAATATTACCTGTTATTTTTTCCCTATCATAATGATATTCATTATTTCCCTTTCTTTTTTTATAGTTTTTTCCATAGTGACATCTCCTTGAGAGAAAGAGACAATAATTAAAAGGATGGGATGTCTTTCAATGTCTCAAGTCTGTGATGTGTGAAACACTATTAAAGAGAACTTTGGCAAGTTAGCAATGTCTTTGAAAATACAGATGAGAATCTTCTGCTAAGTCTTTTTTACTTCCAGGTAGCATTTATACATGCTTTCAAAAATAGCCTAGTTTCTAATATATTCCCCCAGGGAGCTTAAATTTTCAGGTTGCCCCATTATGTGGCTGTGGTGAGCTGCCTGGCATGGGACAATGGTGAAGCTCAGACATCTCCCAAGTCAGTCAGTAAAGGCTGCAACTGCTAGAGAACACAGGTGCTCAAACTGATATTGTAGAATCATAGAATGACTAAAGTTAGGAGAGACCTCCAAGATCATCAAGTCCAACACCAACCTACCCTCACCATGCCCTCTATCCATGTCTCTTAGTGATACACCTCCACCTGAACACCTCCAGGGATGGCAGCTCCACCACCTCTGTGGGCAGCCTGTGCCACTGCCTCACCACTCTTTCTGAGAATAAATTCCTGCTAGCACACAACCAGAATGTCTCTGTTCCTTCCAAGCGTCCCCATTCCATTCATGGGTACCTGTCATTTCAAAACAACCTCTGCTCCCTCCCCATACTTCCAGTGCCAGGGCCTCGCTGCCCTCTGAGTAAAAAAAATTTCTTCCTAGCATCTAAATCTCCCCTATTTTAGTTTAATGACATTCCCCCTTGTCCTATCACTATCAGACCACATAAAAAAGTCAGTCCCCCTCCCACATATAAGCTCCCCTCGAGTACTGGAATGCTGCAATGAGGATTCCCCACAGCTTTCTCTTCTCTCAGCTAAACAAGCCCAGTTCCCTCAACCTTTCCTTATAGGAGAGGTGCTTAATTCAAACAAAATCTTAATCTTAACTGAAGCAGAATTGAAACAGGATCTTGACAGAGGAAGATTCAGCATTCAGCAAGTGTGCTATGCTGTGCTTTTCAGATCTTCTGAGTACTCCCAATTTACTTCTGGAACTCCCAGTAGATCTTATTCCCCTGCAGGATCTGCTGAGACCAGCCCTCAGCATTGCAACCAGTTGATCCATCCTGCTGGCTCTGGCAAAAATCACTCCTCCTTGCTTAGTCTGGCCATTGGAAGATCATAGCTGAACTCACTGTGCACAAAGAAATACAGAACTAACACAACTCAGAGGCAAAGAGCTACAGAGAACACCACTTATGAAGACCTTTGGCTTTTGTTAATTGATAGTAAAGGTTTTCATGCACTGGGGAAGCTCCATGCATAAAACTAGTAATGCATCGATGAAGTACATTTTTCCACAGTACTTGTAGTTTTTTTCCTTCTGATCCTTGCCTTGGAGCTATGGTAGAAGGCAATAACTTTCTTGTTTTTTAGTTTTCAATCTTCTTAGCCGAAGATTGACAAGATAAATCTCTAAAGGCTTAAAAGCCATTTGGTAGGCAAAAAATTAACCTACATGCAGTCTTTTAAAAAAAAAAAAATCTCACAAGTCATTTTGTGGCAGAACTCTGGACTCACATTATAGCTCTGAGAGCTGATTAAATTGTTCCTCTGGCCAGCACACATCTCTCTATTTAAAGTGACGTGGCTGGAATCACAAAACAGGAACCAAGGGGAGATGATGCTCTGGCCCTTAGCAAAGAGATGGATATGTGTTTCAAAGATAGCTCATGCATTTATAAACTATTAGACATTGCTTACGTTTGGCAAGCCGGAAAGCACTTCCTGACCCTTTGTCTACTGAGCTTGTCACAAAAATATCTTTCTGTAGCCACATCTGTAAGTGATTCTGCCTTCACTCCCCTGCCTCAGTTACATCTTCTCCAATCACATATTTAAGGCTCCAAAGGAATATTTACAAAGGAAATGTCTGGTTAGGAAACGTAATTTGGTCTCATTCTACATTATGGATCTCTTCATGTTCAATTCATCAGCAGAGAGAAACTGTTTGGAGCACCCCAGTCACTCCCCATGCTGGTAACAGTTCAGTCTTCTCCACCCTAATTCGGTGTGCCAAGGAGACCTTTGTTTCCATCATCCTTCTCAGCAAATGTAAACTGTGACTTCCATCTTAATACATTTAAACAAGGATGTAGGAATGAAGACCAAAGTAGGAAAAGACCTGGTTAAAGAATATCTAGAGAAGTAACAGTGCCCCAAGGAACAGCTGAAATTCTCCCTTCCACACTGGGGACATCCCCAGGCCTTCAGGAACTATCAGTATGAATTCCCTCTACCTGAGCAACTGAGGAGAGCAAGCGAAATTGTTCACCTTTCAGGAGACAAGGAACAACTCAGGAAATTGAAGTAAACTCATACTCAGAGAGACAGAAAAACAATTTTAAACAACACCTTTGTAGTCATCTAGGGAATAACAAGCTGATAAAAAGAGCCAGAATAGATTATTCAAGAACCAGCTCTCTCAAAGCATTTCTAATTTCACTCCTTGTCAGAGTAACCAGCCAAGTGGATAAAGAGGAAGCAGCAGATGTGATATTTCTTGAGTTTATTAAGAATATGAAATTGTCTTGCATGACATTCTCTTTGCAAAGAGGAAAATACAGCCAAGAGAGTGAACTCATAAAACTTGTGGATGACTCTGTCTCAAGAACAGTACCAAGCACTTTGGGGGACAGGATGGGCTGTGTCTGGATTAGCTGGAGAAATAAAATAAAATAAAAAATAAAATAAAATAAAATAAATCAATGTAGATAACTTCAGTGAAGTGCAAAGAAACATGGGCAGAAATGGATGGCTTCCATCCTCCACATAATGAGAGTTTTTGCTGTGGCAGTTCTTTCAGAAAATTCTCTCCCATTGCCAAAAATTATTTGGGGTTTGGGGTCCCTTCTCCCTCATTAAAGGTCAGGGGAAAAGTTCAGAACTTCCAGGTTGCATTTCTCCAGAAGAAAATCAAAATTCTCCACACTGATCTGTTTCTCTCCTCAATTATTTCAGCCCCTAACCAACTACAAATTCCTAATCTAAGCCTCTAGATCTCATGGAAAACTGCATCATTAACAAAATCAAACTCTCCCATGCCAGAGAGACAATGATGTCTTGGAAGAAATATTATAGAGCATTCAGTGACATTCTCCAGTGCTAAGGGTCCCCACTTCTGATCAAAGAATGGAAGAAGGTGCATTACCATGGAGTTATATTTTTTTTTTTTTCTTTTTTGTACTGCTGTAGATACAATCTATCCTCTGTTCATTTGCAAAGGGTGTTGTTGCACTGTGCTACTGAAAGAGAGGATGTTGTGAAAATTAAGTACATCAATCAGTAAGAAAGTCTTTGGCTTCAGTAGGATATTATCAAAGAGTTTAAATACTGAAAACACTGATTTGCTAACAAAGCTATAAAAACTCTTACTAAAATATGTTACCAGGGCTTAGAACATCTACAGGGGAAAAAAAATCTGTAAGAACTAAATCCTGTAGCAGGTAGCTTGTCTGGAAGACAATTAAGCATAAGGTGATTTCTACAGTGCTTGGGTTAGCACTGTATAAAGGGGTCAACCAGCATTGCAGCTGAAGAAAGAATGCGAGTCTAATTTATTAACATCCCAGGAAAATGCCTGCAGAATACCCAAGGCTCTGTATCTGTGCATAGAGCTGGAGGTACAGATGCTTAGACAAGCCCATGTGTTCAAAGCCATTCCCAACCTGCCTATCATAACATAATATTGCATAGAAAGATTAAAGAGAACGTAAAGAGAAGAAAAAAAGCACAACTGTAGGAAAAGACATATTTCAACAACTTGAACGCTTAACTGAAAAGCAGCCCCCAGACCAGCACATTCTCTGTGACTGAAACATTCCTTCTGACCTGTTTGCCCTGTTGCAAGTACAGGAGTAACTGCAGTTGCAGGTAAACCCAGCACGAGGTACAAGGGGCAGCAACAACAGACACATCTGAAGAGGAGAGATGGTGAGCTGAGTTCTGTAAATGTGGCTTTCATCAGTTCTTGCCCCTGGATTTGGAGACTTCTGCTTGCAGACCCAGCATGTTTCCAAGCTGGCAACTATGTATAGTATGTGTATCAAAAATGTTCCTATGCAAAGTTTACACCTTCCTTCCTTACTACTGCTGCTGCTTACAGACACAGAAAGCAACAAATGCAATTGATTGTAGAACTATACTTCTAAGGGAAATATTTAGATAAAAAACTTTTTTTTTTTTTTTTTTTTTTTTTTTTTTTAACCTCTGTGCCTTTCTGTAGAGCAGGGCAAGGAAGGAATGTTGCAGGGGAACATGGAAATTGATTATCTAGTGTTTGATATGTTTTTGATACATCAAAACCACAAATAAGAAAGCCTAACTATTTCAAAGGTTATGTTCCATTAAAAAAAAAAAAAAGAAACAAAAACCACAAACAGGCACCAACACTATGACCAAGGAATTTTCTTTTGAGTTCCGTAGGGGTCATTTTAACATTAACCACTAAAGGAATACTTTTTGGTTGCTGGACCACCTGTTCTTCATTTTCTTTTGTGGAGAAGGTAATAGCCCTGGAAATCAGTAGTGCAGTGATATAAATAATACTTGCTATGCAAGGCAGAGGCATTCTAAATTAGTCCCTTCCAAATACTTGGAAAAGCATAATAAAATGTTGCACTTCAAGACATTTTTATTATGACGTATCTAGACATAAAAACCAGTAACTCATTTTTAAGTTTCCAGCAGCGCACACATCCTGGAGCTCAGGTTAAACACGTAGGCTCTGCATGTGATTTCCTGTATGAATTGAAAACTTGTTTTCATCTTTTTTCTCTCAGGGCCTTTGAAAGTTAATCGGGCCCAAACTCATTTTCCCCGGCTTTCTGCCAGTATTGCCACTGTAAATACAATAAATAGGCATTGGCAAACACTTTGCACTGTGAACATGCCAATTTTAATATGTCAATAAGTTATTTGCCTGGAATCATCATTCGAAGACACATTCACAAAAGCTGATTGATGTAGATGAGATGCAGGACCTACAGCTGATTCATCTCTAGTTCAGGGCTATTACAAAAAGCAAGATATCTACTGAGATTCAGGACATAGCCATGACTTGCCTTGCTAATTTCACATAACACCAAAAGCAGGATATTGTTCCATGACAGGCAGCTGAGAGTAAACCTGCGAGCATCTTCTGCAACTCAACTCCATTTTCATGAGATAGTATTACCATTCAGAGGAAAAATTGCCCCACGTTACCTTCCCACATCTGATTCTATGATACCTAGTGGAAACTGTCTTGCCCAAAGACCCTTTGCAGGTCATGGAGAAGGCAGACACTTCAGGAGGTTGATTTGCACCATTTTTCTTCATTGTGTCCCAGGATGGAACAAATCACTCTGCAGAGGAGTTAACATCTCATGACAGCTATAAACAGGACAGCCATTTTTCAGCTAGGTACCCTTTCTGTGTTAGGCCTATCCAGTAAGACAGATAACTACCTCTGTCTTCAGGAACCCTGTCCAAGTCAAGGCCAGTTATGCCTAAGGGTGGGCTCCACACAGAAAGGAAGAGAAAGAGCAACATTGTATGCTCAATGCACTTGCTTCCTCTGGATCCTGAGGTCCCATGATATTCCCACCCACTCTGTTTCCCAGCTCACATACCTGCATGTTGCAGGCTTCCAGCCTGTACTGTTGCACTCAACAGCCTGTGGCCCAGGGGCTCATGAACTGCCCTTGGGTCACCTAAAGCTTTCCTACAGCAGGACATATCAGTAACCTCCTTTCTTTCATCTCATTGCATTCATCACCATGGACAAGATGTCTCCCTGAAGGCTTGCCCCAAAATAACTCAGATAACAACTCAATTCCTTACAAAATTATGGCTGAGTTAGATGCTCATTTCCCACCTTTACTTCAGCATATTTTCATTGCTGCTCATACCTATGTCAGCTACACTCTCATTTGTCAGCTTTGCAATTTCTTTGTCAAAGATCTCCTCCGCCATTTCAAGGTCAAAAGTGTCCCAGTATCACAGCAGCTTGTATGTCCAACAGAATGAATTGTTCACCAGAAAGATGCCAGAATTCCTGAAGCATAATTAACCCTTGTTGTTTCCTGTGCTGGGCCACGTTTAACCAGCCCCAGATTAAATTCACCTGCTCTATAAATCCCAGTTATGCTAACATTTGATGTTATAAATGAGTGCAGTCTGACAGGTGTATTTCTATTACGCTGGGTACAATCTCCATTTGCATGGTAATGAAGCCTTCCAAAGGGATTCAGCAGGCAAGATGAAAGATGACTTCCTTCCATCAGCACCACTACCTGCATCTTGTGACCAGTGGTATTTGCCAGAAAAAGGAAAAGCTTATTAAAAAAAAATAAAAAAGTAAAAAAAAAAAAAAAACCCGCCAGTTACAGTAACACACTGTTCCGTTACCATTATAGTACAGAACTCTTCAAAACAAACTTTGAGCACAGAGCTAGGACCTGCCACAGCCAGAATATGCTGCTGCTGAATCTGCTTGTGGGTTACCCAGCCCAAAAAGATCTTATTATATATTACTTTATACTCACTGTTACCTTAATACTGGAGAACTTTGCAGACCTTAGTAGTCTTATGCTCTAGCACGCTGTCTTCTGTAGGTGACTCCAAGTCTTCAAAACAAGAATTTTCCAGTACCAGACATCAGAGTTGAACTCTTTGTAGCTATGAGGCTCGCTTCACGGGCAGCACCTAGCATCAGTGCAGAGGAGACTGTTCCAAAGCAAAGCTCAGACCAACAAGAATAAACTTCTACAGCAATATCTACATCCCAGCTGTGGGGCATCATTTTAAAATAAAGGCAACAGAGAGATCTCGTTAAGTCTATTTTGAACCCACAATGGCTCCTCATTTGATTTGTTGTTAATTGATGCAATCAGGGATGCAACTGAGGCACACTGGATGTTCAGCAATTGTAATGCAACAATTTCTGACAGCACATCAGTAGGAGTGGCAAGGGTAAGCTCTGCATCCTGGATATGACCTGGCAGTGGGGAGCTTCTCAGGCCTGTGTGAGAGGTTCAAGCTGCAAACAGCAAAATTACCCATGTGTATGCAGCTGGAGAATCCCCTTTTTGGCTAGGTGTGAAAGTAGACATGGGTGAGATCCCTGCATCTCCTTGGGTCAGGCCAAAAGTTTCAAAACTGCTGTCTCCAGATTTCTTCCCTTTTTGGCCTGGTGATGTAAGGGCAGTCTAGCAGGCCTCTTCTGGTGCAGGACTCAATATCAGCTGTTCCCTCTTGGCAGAACCACATGCAAACCTATGTCCCTGGGAGCGCTACCCACTGGCAAAGCATCCTGGCACTTCTCTGGAAAATGAAACTTTCCAAAAGCTGCTGCTTCTTCCTTTTGGGATTCCCACTACCCCAGTGCTTTGGAGGACAGATTTGAGGTTTGGCAGAACAGCTTATGTATTGGAAAGAACATCACCTACTTCCCTGTGAGAAACCACCTGCATTTGTCAGGAAGTCCCCAGTGAGAAAGTGCCATGTTGGCTGTATGGCGAGGGGATATTTATGGCTGGAATTGAACTAATCAAGCAAAGATGAGATCCTCACCAGGCTAGCATTCAGCATTGTGCTAGCATTCAGGCAGCTTGCATGGATTTTCACTTGGAGGGAGCTCCATTGGGTCCTGTCAGGCTGAGCAGCGTGGCCAGGCTGAGGGGCACCACCAGGAGCAGTACCCCTGTGTCAGCACATGCATGTGCCACGTGGCATTTCTTTCTGAAAATATCCCATTAAAAATGTTTTTCCCCTGAGTAATTGTATTTTAAACACGTAACCACAATAAAAGTAATGATGTTCCTGGCATTCTTTTACTAGACTTTGCGTAACCATCCTCCTTCAGTGTTTTGAGATGATTTCCGACTCACCAAAGAGACTATTTTTACATGCTAACCTAGTTTCTGAAGCATCCAGAAACACAGAGGTGTTATTTACCGTGAGTAAAAATTTCACGTTTTCTGATTCTAGCTTGGTTTTTCATCATCTCAAGCAAAGCAACTTAAAAGCCAGTCATAACTTTAGTAAGAAGAGTAGACATGCAACCAGAAATAATAAGGAGCCTATTTAAACTAAGCTCTGGTGGGCTCTAACCCCACTTTCATAATGAGACAGAGTTTGCACACTGCATACCTTATCTGCCTGTCTGCCTTCTCACAGTTATTACTGAAGCGCTTGCCCAATTTAAAGCTCGTCAGACATAATTTGAGCTCCTGAAGATAATTAAACTCCTTTAAGTTGTGTGAAAGTGCTGGCTGGATAGAAAAATGCAAATTGAGCGTGTTCTCTGAGGGAAAATTACCAGGAAGAACTCAGCAGTTATTTTTATTGCTGGCAAGTCCATGGGCACAAAGGCTCCCACTGGCCACCAGCACAAGTGGAGCTCGGGTCAAGCGGAGGAGGTTGTTGCCCATTACTTCCCTGTGCACTGCCCAGCCCCAGAGAGGAGCTGTTAGATGGTGTCCAAGGTGCAGCCTAGCAGGAACCTCCATCCAGTGCCATTAAAACAGTGTTCTCTGAACCTTCTTCATTCCTTCTTTAGCAACTTCTATCACTAGATTTATTTTGCCCTGCATAGGTGGCATTTGTCCAGGCATCTTCTAATGCCGTCTGTTGTCACATCTTTCCTGGCACTAGCGCTGGCCACTGGATGTTTTTCCTGATTTGAGATGGTTCAGAAGATTATGTTTTAGCCTCTCTTCACAGTGTGTGGAGGTTAGGCCGGACCCATGGCTCCCGTGCATTCTCACTATTTCATTACATTATCTTGGAAGTTAAATAAAGATGTAACATTGCACTGAAATCCCTTTCCCCAGACAGTGATTGAATTTTGCTGATGTCATAAAAGGATTTGTTCCTCCTTTGTTTTCTGTAACATCAAGTAATTCCCATTAAATAGTAAGTAATTTATTTACCATGTTTGCCCGAGGCTTTTTTTAAAAAAAGTAATTGATTTATTTAGTCATTGCAATTACAGTAATGCAATTAACTAAAAATAATGCCAAATAATTAATTTACCTAGTATTTAAATATTAGAAATTGCCATGAATGACTACAAATTACTTGCAGACAAGGCACATTTTCTTATCACTTGCAGGAAATGGGATGATTAATTTTAAAATGTTATTTATATGCGCTGGTTTTGGTGGTTTGCCACTGCTGTTCCACCTACTGAGCAATCCACAGGAAATCCACTGACAGAGGCTGATCCCAAAGGACTGGTCCACCACCTCTCCCTTTCCAACCTCTTCTCAGCTGTACAGAAAATTCAAATGACCCTTAAGAGAGGAGTCTGGGTACCTTGCTAAAGGGCTTAATCTCTCATCTGCAGATTCTTTGATGCTTAATAAATTTTAATATGTGAAAGTCCAACATTTTGGCTTGCCTGGGCCATGCTGAGTGAAGAGGAATTGTCTTGAGCCACATACACATGGGGCACCCCAAAGTTAATACCACCTATTTATTTCCATGGAAATGACAGCAGATACAAAGAGCACAATTACACTATTTAATAGAGCACATTCTCAGTTACAAACTCTATTTTTGTCCATGGTCATCATCATTAGCTATGAATTTTCACCAGAGATAAACAAGAGCCTGCATGCCACACTCACAATAATCTGCACCAGTGGAGGTGGCCCACTGTCCTTGTCACTGCTGCTGACATGCAGCACCCACCACCTCACTGTGCTCACATTCACTGTTTGTTCACCAGAAACATTCAGCAAGTGTCAGTGAATGTCAATGAGTGCCATTGTTTCTGCATGGGGGAATAAAATTCCACATCTTTGCTCCATACACTAAGTCAAACATCATTGTGTTGGACTGCCCCTCTGCTGCCATCAGTCAAACGGAAACAAAATGTAAAGTGATATTGGTGGAAAGGTTCAAACTCTGTTGCCATACCACCAGCATCCGCCTCTTACACCTCTAGCCAGCATCTTAAAATAAGAAGCATTACTTTCGGAGCAGATCTCTTAAAATATGTAACATTGTTCATATGTATAAATTACAAAACTTGTTTTAATCTTGGGGTGGCCACAGGCGGGCTGGGCCAGGCCTTGGCTTGGACATGCCTGTCTTCACCTCACATTTCTATTGTTCCATCAATGACTGCTCCTGCAAGGTCTCGCTATATGGCCATCTCACTGAAGGGGTAAAACTTTGCTTGAACACTGTGAGATCTCTTCCCTACTCTTAAATCTGGTGGAAACCGGCTAGGAGAGCTAGAAAGTGATGGATAGAAAAGCGAGACAGATGCCACAAAAGCTGCATTATCCTTGCTGCTGTGAGGAACCGTGTGAATAGAGAGATTTTGTTCCTTTCATTTCCTAAGATGCTGAAGTACCTCAGCACTGGGGAGGATGGGATTAATGGTGCTTGCTGCTCCAAAAGTGCTTCATTCCTAGCAACCTGTTCTTAATTGCCACACCTGCACAGCAGAGATAACAATTCATGCACTTGGCTGTCACAAAGCAACCCTCAGCTGGTATGGCACCAGAAAGAGTGACATAGAGAGATCAGTCCTCCCTATTGGCTGCCTCAGTCTTTTGGAGCAACCAATAACCATTAGCTATATTTAAGGATATTACTCTGCACACAATGTTTCTTGAGGAAAAATCCATGCTTCCATCCAGATTGTATTTCTTTAAAGCAAGTAAGGAAATATAATTCCTGGAAATCTCTCTATGAGGGAAATTTGTGTGCTTGCAGATGGAAGCATCTGAGATACTCACTGGAGGAGAAATATAAGAGATCTAGCAATGGGATAGTCCTGACATGAGCAGGGAAAGCAAGCTTCCCTCCCTATGATTGTTAGGTTACATTTGTGAGGTATTCAACTGTGATCAGAGGGTAAAGAGCCAAAAAGAGAGAGGTGAGATGAGTCAGTGTGGTATGATCTGAGGACGGGTCAACCAGGGGATTTTCCAAAGGCAGCCTAAGTAGACTGGAAAGAGCAGACCTATGGGCTATCTAGGGACTCTTCCTCCTTTCTTTTCTATATTTATTTTAAATATTATTGCAGTTCCCTTTGGAAAGTTCAGCAGATGCAATCTCACACAGAGACTTGCTCTTCCCAAGAGGATCAGCAATGCCATGAAACTAAAAATAACAACTAAAAAATGATAATGTTCAGGCACCTTTCAGTGTCTTCATCTCAGTCCAATGTGCTCATAGAGTAGGGATCCCCAGCACCAATCATTTCGTACCACAGAACCAATGTCATGTTTATGACTCATTTTCTTTCTTCTTTGGAATACTTGTCATTTTGGTGGTCAAACACTAAAAGAGATGTCAAGAAAAGTGAGGAAACTTCACCACTGGAGACATTCAAAACTCAATGAGAGACAGCCCTGAGGAACCTTTTTCATTGGCCCTGCTTTGAGAGAGCCTAAATTATTCAGCGGTTCACACATGTGCACTACATATTAAACCCTTTCTGCCTGAAAAGGCCCAGTAGTTGGTATATCTCAAAACTTCCAATCACAAGATTTCTCCCTCTTCATTTCATCTGCCGTGTGCTCATGGGGGTGTTAGAAATCCAGATTCATTACTTCATTTCAGCATGTCTAATCAACTCTAATTGCACCATTCTAATATTCTCTCCAGTCTCACTGACTCCTTAAATTGGCTTAATGCCTTCACCGTGGAAAGATGCTCAAGGTGGGACAAATTCTGTTTAGAGAAAAACAAACCAGAGTAGTAAAAACTCTGCATGGATCGCTTGTCATTCTCTCCCTGTTCTCTCTGTCTTCATAGAAGCTTAAAATAAGAATGCAAGTGGGATTTTATGGTCAGACCAGAAGTGCACCTGATGCAGCACACACTCTCTGGCACTGAGAATACAGATGACTAGGAAGAAGCATAGTAGTCAGATGCACATGCAGCAATGCTTTCCACCAATTTCTCTTGCCTCCAGGCCTGTAGCAGAACCTTTCCTGAGACAGAATGCCATCTCTGTGCTTGACCACCCTCAGGATCTTTCCTCCCACTCACTCACCCAATTCCACTTGGAATGCATACTGCATTTTGCCACAAAACTACCAGCCCACAAAAACTCATCTTAGAAGTTTTGCTTTTAGTGCAATTTCCCGAATGCAAACAACTGAGGGCCATAACATTTCCTCCTGCCTTGCTAACAGGGCCTATATCCAACATTAAGAAGAGCGTTCAGATCTCTCCCCAACAAGAATGGTCTTAGTATTTCCAACAAGCATGAACGTGTTTCTATTATTTCAATGAAACACTGAATCAACAGGGAGAAGATTTTTCTGTTCATCAACCATTTTCTTTCTCCTTTTTTTTAAAAAAAAAAAAAAAAAATGAAGGAGAAAAATTTGAAGTTAATGTTTCATTTCAAAATACCAAGAGGGAAATTTCTTCTTCCTTGCTTTCCTTCTGATATGAATATCATGGCAAAGCCAAGAGGAGTTTACGTGGTGTGGTGGCAATGATGGATTAACTTTGCACTCTGGGGAAAAAAAGTTCCAGCTGCAAAATTGCTGCAGAGCTTTACTCCAAGAAGCCTCTCTGGCTGCTGTTGCTTTCCCTTTCTGCTCAGTTCCTTTGTCTCCTATTTCACTTACAATCAGCAGGAGATTTCTCTAAAAGCTGCCCAGCTTCCAACTGTCTTCTCACCAGGTAGTCATAAATCTGCTGCTGCTTTGCCTTCTCCTCGGTGTTCCAGCCCTGGTGGGTCCCTCCTTTTCACAATCCTTGTCATGTTCTTCTGTCTCTCTTTGGCTTGCCTTCAAATCATTTTCCCTTAATCTTCATCCAATTTTCAACCCAGTAGGATAGAAGGAAAAGAAACGAGGTGAAAAAAGTACGAGAACTCTACAATAGTAAACATTTGCCAGGCTAGCTGAGGAATATATCATTAATGAAAATGAGGTAACATGAATGTGTCATTAAAGAAAATACTTGTAACAAATGCAGGACATTTTTCTTTTCCTTCCTTTCCTTCCTTTCCTTTCATTAGCAATTCTTCCCAACTTGAAGCAAAGAATATCCATTTCATTACTTCTGACAAGACCTGGCATGAGTCCAGGCCCAGACTTTGATAATATGCTGAGAACTGAGACAGGAATAGAAGAGTTACTTTTATTTCAATGACATTTGATGTTCCACTTGAGATCAGCAGATCCTTCACTGGTGTCAGTGGGAATCAGGGAACTTGTTACTCTTGGAGCATCTCAGAGAGACGCCGTTGGAATCTCTATTTCCAGATGCCCCCCCCCCCCCCTTTTTTTTTTTCCTCTTTCACTTCTGAGTTCGAAAAACAAAACAAAACAAAACAAACTGGTATTACATCTTAAATATGAAAGTTCGGAGTTTACCATTCCAGGACTGTTGCAGTGACCTGTATGAGCAGGAATTTGCAGGGCATGTAGGAAAGTAATGCAATGAATCTCACGCCTGTTCAAGCGTTTGCTTTCCTAAATGGAGACTGAAGTGTTCCCATCACTCCTGCTAACGAGGCCAGAGAGTAACAGTGATTTTAAATGCTTCCCCACAATGCCCACCCTGCCCGGAAATGGCTGGGTGAAATCTTTTTCTCAAGGGAGACAAAATGAAAGAAGCCTGTTTTTGCAGAGTGGCATATTACTATGGCAACCAGCACACTTCCTCCCCTTCTCTCCCCTTGCAGCACTGCTGCAAGAGGTCAGGGAGAAATTTCAGCTGACTCTGCACATGCCTTTCCCCACATTGCAGTGACCACGCAGGCGATGCTGAAAGTGAAATTGAAATTAAAGGGAAGTCCAATTAATCAACATGCCGCACAGAGCCACATATCTGGACAGCTTTGCTAATGAAGCACCCTCTGTGCTACCTGATTGCTGTGGAGTGAGGAGAGCCTGAAACAGGATTTCTCTGTTTTGCATGACAATGACAGCCACGCTCTGCTGCAAAACCAGAGCCCAGGATGTGCAGCCCATGGAAATACCTTGCAACAGCACCTTTCACTCTGGGAAGAGGCAGAGGGTTTGAAAGCAAAGGGCTGAGCTTGGAGAACAACGTGTTTGCCAGAAGTATGTGCAGAAGTTTAACTTGCCATGGAAAGAAAAAGCAAGCTTCTGCTTGAGACTACTTGCTTTCACAGCTGCTTAAAAAATAAATAAATAAATAAATTCGATTTTAAGAAGGAAAGGAGTTTTTTTCCTCATTTCTAGCCAAAGCAAACAGAAGACAGAGATGAAGCTTCACTTTGGGCAGTCAAAGCTGCTGCGGCATTTTACTATACGGTATTTGCAAAGAGTGCTGAAGTTTTAAATGCTCACCTTCCTGCAAAAACAGCCACAAAAGAACTCTTTCTCACCAGAGAGCCTGGCTTACCCTTTCCTCCCACTCTCAGATGGCCAATGTTTGCAGGTCCATCAGCTCTGGCTGCTCCTGCAGTCTGACTGTCTGCTTATTTTCTGATGTTTGCATAGAACATGCTGGTAGTCCCTTTCATCCCCATGGAACATACAACTCAGTTGTATGCTCTGGCCATCCAGCACTGCCCACCTCTACATCTATACCTGAAGTTAACGAAGGGGCAGTCCTGAGACAGTGAAGCTTTTATGCACCTCCAATCTGTTCATGTATAGACCCAGGTGGATCTCAGGTCTTAAAGATACACTCCACATCTGGGCCCCCTCACTACAAGACAGGGAGGCCTTGAGGTGTGTCCAGAGAAGGGCAACAAATCTATTAAGGGTCTAGAGCACAAATCTTATGCAGAGAGGCTGTGGAAACAGGGATGCTTCAGCCAGGAGGAGGTTCAGGGGACACCTTATTGCTCTCTGCAACTGTCTGAAAGGAGTTTGCAGTGAGGTGGGGTTTGACCTTTTCTCACAGGCAACATTGATAGGATGAGAGATGATGGCCTGGATGTCAGGAAACGTTTCTCCTCAGAAAGAAAGATGATTCACTGGCGCAGACTGCCCAGGGAGGTGGGGAAGCCACCATCCCTGGAGGTGTTCAAGGAATGTGGAAATGTGGCACTGAGGCATGTGGGCTATTGGGCATGCTGGGGAGGGATTGGTGGTTGCACATAGTGATCTTAGAGGTCTTTTCCAACCTTAATGACTCTGTGAGCCTATGATACTTACAGCAGAGCAGATAGGAGCTGTAGGGCTTTAAAAGAAAAAGCAGAGATTTCTGGTATTAGTTGGGAAGCAACGTTACTCTTTTATATTCTCTTTCATCAAGACATCTGAAACAGCAACTACGACAGGAGACATCCTTCAGAGGGATAGTTGGATTTCCCTGTGCAGCTCTGCAGTCTGGCTGGCCGTCAGTCTGGCTCTGCTCTTGTGCTTTGTTAACCCAGGTTGCCTCTTGGTAGGGCTTGCCAGCTTGCACCAAGCAGCCATGGCCTTCCTCCACCTACCCACCAGGCTCTTTCTGCATCCTCCCAAACTTTTGCTACAGTATTTTATCCACAATAGGCATTAGACTTCGGGAAGTACAATGTTGACAGAAAAATTCGGTGGCCAACAATTCTTCACCCAGATGCTACCATCAGAAGGATAGAAGAGGCAGTGGTTGTGCTATGCTTAGGAACTGGGGCAAACTTCCTCTCTAGAAAGCACATGAATGAAAGGTCAATTCATCCTCCTCCTTCCAGCAGCTCTTTCTGTGGAATGGATCCAAAACTTGAATCTCAAAGTCTGCTCAAGCTCAGGTCTACCAGTGCTAGAGCAGCACGGGATAGCACAGGCAGGTCCTTTCCAAAACAGGAGGCAACACATCCAACCAAACTCAACTTATATCTAATTTTTTTTTAAACTTTCACCGCAGTTGCATAGCTGTATTTCTAGACCCCTTAGTCCACTGCAAGGTCACTTCCCTGAGCCTCAAACGTATCACAATCCAGAGTGTACTTATGGCACAAGATATTATCTTCTGTTCTTGGTAAAGTGTTTTATTTGGCCCAAAATGATTTCATTTGTGTTTGCCTAGCTTTTAGTTTGCCAAGCACAGTGTGAGAAAACAAGATCATCTGAAATTCTCTCACCTTAAATCCTTTCACAGGTCTTTACAACAAAATGAATTTCAAATAATGATTGTTCCAGACTTCGCACTTGAAAGTTGAAGGGGCCTTCTTCCAAATCATTTCTTAAGTTCTTCATTTATGTTTGAAAACATAAAAACATCTTGGAAAAATACCACGTAAAAAATTAAAAGCAACCAAGAGGTCTGAGCAACATTTAGGGGCTTATTAACAGACATTTTATACCAGAGATAGCAAAAGAAATATTCTGAGTATTTAATGGCCTTCTTGGATTCTGCTGTCTAAGTAGTGGCACTCAAATCATCTAGGCACACTGAGTGGGCACTCACGTTGAACACACTCCACAGTTAACTGCAAGTAAAAAGGAGAGACATATAAATCATTGTAGTCTCTCAGGCAGTCTTGAACACTGTTAAATCTTGACTTGGCAAAGCATCCTTCAGATGCCAAGAGTGCAAAAGACAGCAAAATTGAGAAGAGGACAAACAAGATCTGCAAGATACTTCGATAGATTAACTGTTAAGGGTTTAACCTGTTTCCCAGACAGCTGATTTGCAGCCCTCAGTTTTGTATACATTTTTGCCATCTAGCAGCAAAATTGTGTCTCTTCTCCCCATGCTGGAAACTCTTTTCTTCCCTTGAAAGTTAATTCAGGAAATCCAGTGGTAAAAGTAGAATTGGAGATTATTGGGTAACCTTAAATATTTTTAAATGACTATGTCTCAAAGGAACCCAAGCCAGCATTTTGCTCCCTTTTTGTTCTGATCTTGTCAAACACATAAATCATGAGGCTACGTGGCATGGGTTGATCAGAAGCCAACATCATTCAAGTACATCGCATTTCTGCTTTATATAAAGCACTTTCAGTCAAGAGGAATCTATGTATTCAAATTCAGCCTCTAAAACACTGTGCAGAAAGCCATATGGACACCAATTAAATTGCAGTGTGAGTCTGAGATACATCATCTTTTAGCTGGAGATGATAAGAAAAATGCCAGGCTAAGGCACTCTGAAAGCACACAGTTTCTAGTTACAAGTTGGTGCTTTCATTAGGAAAAGATTTCACTCAGCCTTTCATTAGAGATATTTTCAGCTTTTGCTGGAAATCCTTGAATCTTTCTCCTGCCTACTGCTGATGGCTCTTTCTAAAACTTGATTGACAGCTCATTGTCAATAGCCATTATGCTCCTGCCAGAAAAATGAGAGACATGAAATAATTTGATTTCAATAATTCAACTTCTGTTGCTAAATTTGAGAAAACAGACACTGAGATGAATGGGGACAAGATAGAACCTTTTGGCAGAGAATGTATGTCTTTTGTCTGAGTTTTAACACAATTGGGAGTGCAGTGACATCAGTAGACTTGTAATCCAGAGGTAAGATTATTCCACTGGTTTGAGCGTGGCAAATAATCCCACATGGCACACATATCCTGTTAAGTCTGGAGATCCTCCACAGGAGATTTAGGCATGCTCACTCCTCTGGTTCACTTCTCTTGCTTCCAAGTCAACTTGGGACTGCAAGAAGCAAAGCAGGCACAGACATCTTACCCAGAACATCAGCCCATGTACACGGGGCAAAGCAAATGACCTGCCTTTGTCTGTCCATGTCTGTCACTAGGTGTCAGGTAAATGTCAAAATCTTTAGTCTAGCCCTAGGACCATCTGTAGCATGTCAAGGGAGGGGAAAGAGAGGAATGGGAGCTGGCTGACCTCCAGTCTAGCTGCTGTTTGTTGTGGCCATTAAGATGAGGTTGCAAAGTTGGCTGAAACCAACAAGGTTCACCCCAGGGCTGATGCACTCTCTGCAGGGAGCCATGCTTCTCTACTTGAAAGACAATGGAAACAGACTTCAGGTTACAGTTCTCTCTTGGACCATGAGCAATATTTTACTTCCTACTTGGCACTTGCTGAATTCTGCGCTGCAGGGCCAAGGCCAGCTTTTGAATAGACTATTGATTGGTAGTTTAAAACAGAGAAGGCAAGAAATTAACATAACAGATGGAGGAAGCCTGAATTAAAAAACACTAGTGTGTCTTTTTCAGGTGGATTTAATAGACTTTCACCAGCTGACACCTCTCCTGGAGGTAGTTACACTCCTTCTGTGGAAATCGGCTTAACTGAAGACCCTGTGCTGATTCATTTTGACAATCATTTGTCACTCAGTGTTGCCACCAACCCAGAACGTGTGCCTTTGTTTCTCTCTGTGGGAACAATGCTGCCCAGTGTTCTCTACTCCAACAGGCATCTTGGAGCAACCAATACCACTGGTAACGGTACCTGAAATGTGACCACTCTGCACAGGCATTGTTGACTGGGCACCTTTACAGCACCATTAACGTTACCCACGAGTAGATAAAACTGGACAGATGAATCATGCTGCCACATAACCCATTTCCCTCTAAGGGCTGAGAGAGAATGCTGTGCTGCACAGCTCCACTGGAGGAACAGAGATGCTGAGTTCAAGGTACATTATCACCTCTGTGACACGAGTGAGACCACAAAAACCTAAGTTATTATTTTCCTCTCTGCAGGGCCTGAATAGTCCAGAGATTGAACTTGTCACGTCAGGAATGATACCACAATGCTCAAGTGCTGTACTCTGCAAGGGCAGTAATTACTTGACTGCTGGCAGCTCTCACGCCGTATCATGTTTGTCAGAGCGTTGGGGCATAATCAGTAATCCTGTGGTCCAAATACCCTATGTGAACAGGCTGTATATTATCTCCTATCAGATCAAGTCTCAACCCCCTTCTTAGAGGGCAAGAGTGATTCAAATTCTCTGACAAAGGACAAGAGCACGCTTGGTAGCTACAGACACACAAAGCACAGCTTGAGCACCAGCTACCTTGTCTTCACCAGCTGTGTGGATAGTTTCTAAAGGCATCTGAAAGGCCACATGGGAGAATCTATCATGGAGGATTAACTGCTTCAGTTTGGAAGTTTCTTCTCATGGATGCTTCTATGGCAACTACCACTCGAGTGACTTCTTGATTTCCCAGTATTGTATCCTTTCCTTCAGATGGCATTGGCATGGTTGCTTTACTTTAAACTAACACTGTGAGATCTCCCACTATTTTTTTAAATTCTGCTGAAATGAGGCTCAAAGGTATAGATCTGAGATGCACAAATCTGCATGTGCAAGTACACACACATTACCTGCTAAATGCAATTTCATAGGAAACTAAAAACCTACTTAAAGAATTATTGTTCAGTCCCATCCTTAGAAGGTAGATGATATAAGGTATATAAACATATAAGCTTGAGAGTTGAAACTGTGATAAGATGTTTATGCTTCCATTAGGATCACATACACCTACCTGATGTTCAGACCTCTAAATTGATGCCTTAGGGAACGAAGAAGCCTCCTGCTGACCTGACAGGGTTATCTCTGCAAGGAGCAGCCCAAACAGCAGGTGCATAATAGGAAAAGCACTCTCCTCATCCACCACATGGAGCCAAAGCAGGTGCATGACAGCTTCTCCATTACCTTTCATGCTCACACATAGGGCTGAAAAAAAAAAAAAAAAAAAAGAAAAAAAAAGCATAATATATTTCCTCTTCATGGCTCTCTGATCCCATTCCACTTTGATGATGGACAGAAGCATTAGCAAGAAAGTGACTAGAATTTTAAATGGCAACAGGAGGATTTCGCCAGCTGTCTCCTCTTCAGATACGCCTTATCTTCTGCCAAATTTCTTCTACCCATTTTCAGAAGCAGTTGAATTCTTATCTTCATAAGTGGGTATTTCTCAGGGGCTCACCAGACCCTCGGACCAGGGGTCTGAGATACCACCATGGAAGGTTCCCAAGGAACACTCTTGCAGGTCAAACTGGCGGCACTGAGAGCCAACAGGACACTCCAAGTAGGAAGCAGCACAGAGCTTAGCTTCTAGCTGCTCAGAAAAGCACCACTGTACAACCTCTCATTGCAAATATATCCCTTATCTTCAACCTCAACAAACTTATCAGATCAGTCCTAGAAAATGAGAAAACAAGAAAATAAGACACAATGCTTCCAAAATGAACTGACCAGGAAAAGAGATCTTGCAGTTTGATGCATCCCACGCCCTGTAACCTCTACCTATAGCAATGAAGACATCAAAATTTTGAGATAGCCAGCCCCAAAACCTGTGGATGGATAGAGATTACAAGATCAGGACAAACACATTTGCACTCCCTTTCTCCAGCCACTCTCCTCAGCACCCATGATTTTTGACTCCCAGTTTCAAACCAGAGTACCTCTATGTTTAATTGCCCCCAATTACCTTTTCTTAGGTAACTGTGAAGCAATTTCTGAGCCCAAGTACACATCTTCAGGCTACCACCCCAAGCAGGAAGAGGTTCCACAGCATAACTGGAGTCCAACAACTTCAGTACTTGAGTCCATCCACACAGCCATGCTGCACTTGGGAACACACTGGAGTGAAATTCTGAACTTATCTTTCACAAGGAATGTTCTGAATAGGTTCTGCTTTAACATAGCTGTTAAATATCATTTGCTTTGGTCTGAGGAGGAAAATCTACATTTTCATGGCAGTGGATTTTTACGCATGCTCAATCTTCCAGATGTTATGGTGCTGTTTTCTTTTAACATCTGCAGAGAAGTCAAGGCCAGAATTTTCAGGAGCACATTGGTGTTGTTTAAAGGAAAATGACAAAAACAACTCACTGCAACCTTTCTTCCCATTTTGAACATAATGAAAGTCAACATAATCAATGTTCTCAGAAAAGGATTCGCTTTCCAAAAATTGTGGTGGCAAAAGCCGCTCTCTGGAAAGCTTCCTGTTTTACTACAGTTGGAATGCAGAGTGAGGTCCTGTGCTCTGGAATTGTTGTCAGAAAATAAACTCCTATCTGCTCCATTCCTGCTGTAAAAATGTCAAGCACTCCATGTACTGATTTGTGCTTGACCCCATGAGATCATTTAGGAGAGAACTGCACAGATTCCTGCAATGACCCTCTTACTGATTTTGCAAAGCTGGGGAGAGGGCTAAGCCTCTTCATTTAAGAATAGTAAAAAGGAGATGCAATGATACAGTCAGCACCACTGAGTGGTTTTAGTAAGCACAGTAACATCAGGGCTGTATTGTTAATGATTTGCAGGAAAGGCTGTGGAGCACATACTGCTTTTCTCTGGGAAGTTCTCTGCTTGGACTTAAGAGGCACAAATATTATTCAAAACATGCACGTTTCACTGTTCAGCACATGTGTAATTTCCTCACATGCTTGAGCCAAAGATTTGCATTTGCTCGTTGCTGGCTAAGTTTGCACCCAGCTGTGAACACTGCAGGGAGCCACACGAGTGTTTGTTAGGTCTTTAAGGAAAAAACTGTGCATTAAAGAATGTATCTTGAGATACTAAACCTGAAGTCCCAGCGCATATACAGAGTGCTTTTGAGCCCCGGTTCATTCTAGGTATTCTTGAACTAGAGGTATTTTACTGTGGGAATTCCCTATTTGTCCATGTACAAAAATTCCAATCTTTCATCGCTGAGCATTCATTGAGCAGGAGGAAAAGCAATGGGAGGCACTCAGGATGGTTACCTCTTGGTAGGCGAGTGATGCTGAATTAATCAGCTTCCTTCCCAACCAGCACAGCCACTCCTGGGAGGCAAAGAGTGGGTACTGCAGCACAGTGCTTGTTAAAGATCTTGGTTTGGTCCTCACTAGAATTAGTAGTGAGACAATCAAAGGCATCTAAATAATTTAGGAGCCTAAATCATTAAAGATAAGAAGAATGAAGTGTCCTTCTAACAAACCTGAGGCACTTTGAAAAATCCCACCGAAAATTATTAGATCTGATGTCCTGGTTAGAGGCTGTGTCTCACAAAGAGCCATTTTTAAGACTGAGAAATCCTAAAGGCTATTCAGTAGGGCTGCCAGATCACTTCTGCCTATCTAAGTGAAGTATTATCATGGTTTTAACAAATCATCTGCTTTCATAACTGCATGCCTGCACATGAACACAGCAACACGAGTGTATGTGTAAGATCACAAAAGCTGTAACCGATGAGATGTTTTCCAACATATGAAGACACATTAGTGTTGAAAGGAATGACCCCTCAACTACCCCAGCAACCAGTGGAGCCACAGGATGAGGGATATATTTTCCTCAGGCTGCCCAGACCACAGATGGATGAATGCAAGAGCTGAAGAACTGACACCAGATGCAGCATCTCCATCCTCTCCTCTTTCAGATCTTCTAATTTGGAGGCAATAAGGCACCACCACTTGCTGTCAGAGTGACAGGGCTTTAGGCAGAGTAGCTGGAAAAGGAAATACTCTGGCTGTAGGCAACTGAGCATCTCACAGTGGTAATTGACTTTTGCTGTGTTTTGGGTGATGCTCAGTTCCTGCCTGCACCAATACAGGGAAAGCCCCAGGAAGAATCAATCAGCTGCTTAGCTGAGCATGAAGAGAAACATTAATGTGGCCTAAGGGATGTGAAGGAAAATAAACTGGGATCAAAATTGCTGCAAAGGAAGCAGTCCCGCCTGATGCTAAAACAGTGCTAACAGTAGAGAGCAACCTCACTCCAGTAGGAGACACCTGAATTTCTTCTGAGAGAATCAGTGCTTCCAGGTATCTTGCAGCAGAGGTCATAGATGAAAGAAGCCATCTCTAGCTAGCAGATGGATTTCTTTCTTATTTGCTTTTCCAACACACAAATCTCATCCCCCTTCTATGAAGTATGGTTCTCCTCATTGAAGCAGGGAGCTCTTTGATTCAACACCAATATTCATTTCTTCATTTCTGCCTGGCAGCCCACAACCACAAGCCTGCTGCCCCCTGCTCTAGCCTCTGGCCTCTGCCAGCCCTGTGTCTGCAGCCCCCTCTATCCCTCTGATGACTTCCTTTCTGCACTGCCACCTCCCTTCAGAGCTCAACCAGCAGTGGCCAACCTACTATCTCTACAAAAAGTTGCAGGGATAATGTCACAAGTTACACCCCTTAGACCCTCATCTGTCCTATCCACACTGCACAATCTCACTCGCCTGCCTGAAATGAAGGGTATAGGCTGAGAGTTATTCCCACTGCAGTGATATCTGGTGGTAAATCAATGGGCCCTGTTGATGACCAGGAATGAAGACAAACTCTGCGTGCTAGAGAACTGCTCTGGGGAGAAATCAGCTGTGATTTTGCAGAGGTTGCAAGCTGGGCACTCCCAGTTGATCAATTCAGTGGCAGCCCTAAGATATTAAAGAGCAGAGTCATTTATAAATAAGTAATGTAAAAGAGACAAGGTTGGATTCTCAATTAATAAAGCTCCCTTGATCTTTAAATTTTAGGGAACTTCTGGCTGCTATGCAGGGAACTTATGCATCCTCACCTGCAGCCTGAGCACTGCATCTTCATTTAGTACTTGCTCTCCAGCCATCTCAGTCTGCCTTCTCCTGCACAAAGATCCACAGAATCCCTACAACCCTTTGTACATCTGTTCATAGAAAGGTAAAGAAACGTAATTTTTATACAGCTTAGATAACAGAGCTTTCAATCCTGTAGAAGACTGAGACTTCCATGTTACCATGCTTAATACCTGGCACTGCTAGCTTCTAAGGGCAAGCTAGCTGGAATGGGTTAAAGAGAGCTGATGCTGCCTAGAGGCAATGGAACAGGGAGTGACTTCCTGGATTTCTGTCACAATATTTCCTGAGATCATCTCCTGCTGGTAATGATCATCTGTATAATAGTGATCTACCTGGTCATAAAGGGGACAAGCAGAAGAAAAAGGCAAGGAAAGAAAAGTCATGGTTAGATTGCCCTTGTCTTTCTTCCTTCTCTGCAAGCATAGACATGGAAGGATTCACCAAGAGTTCTCTTAGGTACATATTGATGAATAAGTAGCATGAACACGGAGAAGTCTACAGAGATGGGGGAAGGGTCTGAAGGACAAGGCATGCAAGAAGTGTGAAGTCCCCTGGGGATGCTCAGCCGGGAGCAGAGGAGCTGAGAGCAGGCCTCATGGTGGCTGCAGCTCCTCACAGGGAGTGGAGGGCAGCGCTGAGCTCTGCTCTCTGGGGCCAGCACAGAGCTGCAGAAGGGTCAGATAGGAATTAGGGACAGATTCTACCCCAGAGGGTGGTGGGCACAGGCCCAGTGCCAGAGCTCAAGGAGCACTGGGACACCGCTCTTAGACACCAGATTTGGGTGGTGCTGGGCTTGGTGATCCTTGCAGGTCCCTTCCAACTTGGGGTATTGTGATTCTATGAACTCATAAGCTAGAAGAGGACTCAGATTCTAGGCAGACCTTATCTCCATCTTGAGGCATTTCTCAGCCACCACTGACCATCAGGCTGGCCTACAGTTACCATCCTCTGAACATAGCCAATGTAGCTCAGCATCCTGCTTGCAGGACTCAGCTCCATGAAGCTTAAAACCACTACATCCTCCTGCTGCTGCAGGGATGCAAGCTGAACACCTTCCCTGCACACAAACCCTTCTTCCCCTTGCAGCAAAAGCGGGCAGCTAAGCATGTCCCCTGCAATAACCCCGGCAACTACTCCTGCCTCCCAGCCTCCTTCCTTCTCACTATCAGTGTTTTCTGGCTGGTGAAGAAAGGAAAGCAGACTAGCCCTGAGAACCCCACTACAGCAGAAGCCACCAGGAGCATATTCACCACAGATCTTTGGACAACCTTTGCACTTTCACACCTGAAACAACACTAGTCTGCCACAACAATCACCACAGCCCAGAGGGCAGGGACCTCCAACCACAGAGGTCCTCTGCCTTCACAACGCAGGACACTTGTAATACATAAGGCTGCAAGAACAACCATCTGACCAAATTACCGACTCCACAATAAAACCAGGGCCATTTTTGTTGTTTATTTCTCCTTAAGCACCTGTTCTTATTGGTTTCCCAGTGAAAGTCAATTTACATTGCTGCCTGGGGATGGATTTTCCAGTTATTTCAAAGATGCCACTAGAATATGGAGAAGCAAACTCTCCCTACCACCTCTTTTGTTAAGCTTTTCTAAATTTCAACTCATTTCTTCCTCATACAACTGTATTAGGTGCTACAGAGTTGCTCCCCCTGGATGAAAGCAGCTTCCCGCTTCATAAGAATCTCTAGCTGGTCTGTGCTATTTGTTCCAAAGGCATAATGCAATGAATGAGTTTTCATTGCTCTTCTCCAGTGATACACTGATTGATCATTTCTCTTATAAACTTATTTCTTGCTTCAAATGAACCAGAAGTCACATGGGAAATAAGTTGGGATCTATACAATGTTCATAATTTATTTGATACAAATATTTGATAGTTCTGAAACACGGCTGCCTGAGAAATACTCTGCAATTTGCTCAACACTTATCCAGAAAACTCTACCCTCTCCTCCCCCTCCCAGAATTGGTCCCCAGGAGTCTCTACTCCTAAACTCAGCAGCAAATAGGCACAAAACTTTCAGGAAGCCAATTAGTTGGTTGCTTTCTTGTGCTGTGTTGTTGGTTTTTTTGTTTTGTTTTTGTCCAGACTCTTTTTCAAGACTTGATTTTCTTACTCATTGGTTTGGGACTTCGCCAACAGCTACTTTCTGAAGAAATGCTCGAGCAGTGTCACAAAAACAGAGCTGATGTGCAAGTGAGTCATGTGAAAGCTTCCTGTGAAAGGCAGGAAATTAACATCAACTCTGTGGAGTTCTGGGTAAGAAGTCATTGCTTTTTTTGCTATTTAAGTTAAATGGAGAAATGATCTCTCTGGGGAACACTTGCCCAATGACTATGTAGTCGTTAGTCATATTTGTAAGGTCATAACCTACTAAAGAGAACAGAAATACAGGTATTTAGTAAAAGAAGTCTCTACATATCAGTGTTAAAAAAAACTCTGTGGCTGGGAGTTTACTTGAAATGAAGCAAAGCTGACAGCTCATATACATCGGAAGCAACTGCGTGTATTACTTCCAAGATTGGAGTGACAAATAGTTGTTGCAAAGCTACAAGAGATATTCCCTGCTCTGAAGACCTCACAGTTTAACAGGGCACTGAATTAGAAGTATTAAGTGTGTGGACTGTCACCATTCTTTAGAAATAAAAAGCCATGATACAAGGAGATGAAGAGACCAGGAGCACATCAAAAGACATGGATAAAATAATGACTGTGGCCCAAAGACAAGAGCAACTTGCAACAGTCATAACTTGGGTGTCATCCAGGCTCACTTGGTGGCTCATCAGACTCAATCATCCAAAACTGCTCCATAGGTCTTTAAAGACCATGGAGAACTCAGCAAAGCTCTAGACAATTTAAAGAAAATGTGAACCCTGCTTCATTTGGGTTGACTTAATTACAGTTGGTTGGAGCAGAAGGGTGAAATCATTAGTGAGGGAATATTTCTTGCAGTCTAAACTTCTCTTTTGAAGGGTACACTTACTCTATTCCCTCTTGATGTGGAGAGAGGCAGCTATTCCCAGCACACATTTAAACTTGCCTTTCTGCCGAGCAGCTCTTCAGCTTATCTGGAAACACACTTCAGCAAAAGGCAGGGATGAACAGTTCCCTAGGTTCTGTAGATGATCTGCCCTCCTCCCTCAAGGCATTAGATTTGAACTCTGAGCTACAGCCTCCTTGTCCAGGGTGACAGATAACCTTTTCAATCTGTAAATCAGAGTTGCATCACTTCAGGCTAGCTCCTGAGCAGCCCTCCTCCCTCCCAAACAAAGATGATGAATGGGTACACATGCTTTCACCTAGAGGAACTCATGGGAAGCCAAGGAAAATGCTAATTGTCACAGCATGGTGAGCAGCTTGGGCACTTCTTTTTTCCCAGCAACATGGAGGAGAAGAGAGAATCAGAACTGTAGTGAGGACAGACTAGAAGTATGTGTGCTCAGTGCAGGGCTGAGCGCCGCATTCAGAAGCACCCTGGCAAGAACACGGGAAGCAAGGTAGCAAAGCTTGCTGGTAGTTCTGTTTTCAGCCACAACAGATCCAAGTGCTGACTCCCACATCCCACCTCCATCAACCCCCTGATGTGGGAGCAGGAGAAAGGCAGGAGACACTCAGCAGCTAACTGCACACTGAGAGCTTGTGCCCCAGAGCTGGTGTTCAGGGCTAGCCAACACCAAGAGTTGCTTGCATCTCTTCTGCATACATTCACTTTAAAAGTAGATGATTTCTCCAAAGAGTGTAATCAGCATTCTGGTGGCAGTGTACAACCAACCCTCTGTAGAATTTTTCATCCTCTAAAGGAAGACTTCACCTTTAAAACCTCAGGGAAAAAGATGCAAAGATGTGCCATTATCCCTAGGCCAAGCTTTAGAAAGAAATCTAAGACAATTTCCTTCCCCATTCTCCAGCGTTTCTGAGGAGCAGGCAAGAAGCAGAATTTGTACATTTAAGATTCTCATCACATCTTAACAACAGTTCTGCCTGACTCTAGTTTTATTTGTGTAGTTAACACCAGCTGTTAGAAGCAAGGGAAACAGCACTGACCCTCCAGTATGTATGTTGGTGCTACTCATTCTCACTACAATTGCAATGCACATGCATGCAATGCCATGCCATATCAGCCCTTTTCTAAATGCATTTATTGATATTTGTCAAAGATCAGTCACATTGCATAATGACTTTCAGCCAGTATATCCACACATGCACAGAATAAGTCACTGTTTTCCCTAAGTGAATCCCTAGATCTTTCACATTCGACTGGCAACACAATTATTATTGACCTATGGAGGTGGGTTTACCAAGGGACAGGCTCAGAAGGGAACTGCAAGTTTAAATATTTGCAGGAAGATTAAACTAAATGGAGAGTAAGAAACGTAACCAATTCTTAAAGAGTTTAAGTAGTTACAAAATATGTGAATAAATAACAAATACCAAAAACTCACAACCCTCCCCATCTTCCTTAGGGAAAACAGGAATAAATGAACAATTTATTGAAGTAGTAGTTCCCTATTTCTTTTCCTCTTAAAAAAAAAAAATCTCTCATATGATCTTTAAAGTCTCCACACAGATATTCTTCTCTTTTATTACTGAGCCACCTGAAGTTGATTTATACTGAATTGTTTCTGCCCACACCTCTGATCTCACCTCTCTGCCTCAGCACCACCATATGAAATGTAATTTCTTCCCCAAACCATTTTAAAAATCCAGATCCCAGGCTCATCGCCCTGAGGCTGTGTCTATTGGCACAGTCCACTTTGCTATAATAGTCTAAATGGAAATGAAAGGAATGGACTTGCCAGCTCTGTGACCAGCTGCCCCAAACCACGCAGCAGCTGAGCAGCAGAGCCAAAAGAGAAGGTCATGGCTATTGCTTGCTGCCTATGCCTTCCCATCAACACTCATCCTGTGCTCTGAAAAAATTTAGTGGCATCATAGAGACAGAATGAACAAAGAGAATCCAAACATCTCAGGCATCAGTGACCCAGAGAGGAAAGAGTAGGAAAGATAAGCTCAGAAGAAATGAGCACCAAGAAGAGTGGCATAAGTGTGTGCCAAAGTAGACCTGAGCTATCATCAGAGTCAGACAGATGCTATGATCTTGCACAAGTCAGATAGCCTCACTGACGTCCTGGACAGAAAATATTTCTCCCATTTTCTGGAAAAACATGGAGACAAGAGATTGTCTGCACTCTTATCTGCCCATTTTTCAGTCTCCTAGAGAGCGAATGCTGCAAGCTAAGAGCTAGGCTGGCCACCCTGTGCAGACTCAAGGAGAAATACTTGCTTACTGCTGCTGTAGCTGATATCATGCAGAAACACGCTTCATCTCATTGAGAATTTGGGAAGTGGGGCTCCTGCACCAGGTATATAAACTTACAAGCTGGTGAGCAAATTGCAGTCAAATGGTTTGTAGCATCAGAACTCAAATCCTACATCAGCCTATGGTTGGGGAGGCACAGAGATGTTTAATAGTTAAAGACATCATTCCAAAGTCAAGCAGAAGAGAAGACACCAATTCTATAGCACCAAGGGACTATGTTGGACATCAGTGTAAATTGAGAGAGGAGTGTTCCTGAAAGTCACAGCAGTAAGTACTTACTTTCCCCCAGAAATTAATTAGCAGGGTAGCAAGGGGCACTCCACAGCCCTGCTCACAGGCAGTGAGGTATAAGAGAAGCTTCCTAGGGACTAGCATTGTCACAGCACACTTCTTGTTAAAAACTTCTCTCCACAGAGAGAAAGAAGTAATATTGGAAAGACCTCTCCATCCCAAGTTGTCTGCCAGCATCTCCAGCAATGCACCCTCCAGCAGCCAGATTCTGTGCTTAGAGACACACAAATAGCCAAGTGCAGCATCAGCTGTGAATCACACAATGGACTTTCTGTGAAATAGTTGTTCTGATAGGGGCTTCTCATACATTCACATGACAACTTGGGTTGGAGGGAACCTCAAGGAAGATGTGGTTTCTATCCCCTGCCAGGGACAGGACTGTCACCCATCAAGTCAGGCAGCCAGAGGCCCCATCCAACTCAGTCTTGAACACTTGAAGAAACAGCCATTGATCACAACCCTCTAGCTATGACCATCCAACCAAATCCTTACCCATTGTATAGTCCACCACTCAAACCCATAGTGCTGCAATTCAGGTGTAAGGATACTGTAATGCAATGGAAAGGGTAACCAAACAGCAAAGTAACCATATCTTAAGCTACAGAGAGAAAGGATCTGCCTAGATATAACAGCAGAAATAAAGGAAAGAGCCTACTTACCTTTAACAGACCACAAACACACAAGGATTTTCAGTGAGATCTCCTTCCCTCCACTGCCAACCCTTAAATAAGGTCTGGGAAGGGGTGGATCTGGCTTGGTCACTCAAGTATATTGCATACACCTGAGCTTCCCTGGGCTGGCCTTGCCTTCCCACCAGGTGTTCAATCACTGGTTCAAGCTAGAACTTAGCATTTGGTGTGGTGTGGGACCACATCAGAGGCCTTACACAAGTCCCTGCAGACAACATCAGTTCCCTTCCCTTTGTCCATTGTTGCCATCAGCTCATCATAGAAGGCCACCAGATTGGTCAGGCACGATCTGCCCCTGGTGAAGCCATACTGGCTTTTCATGAGGATTCAGCCCTGCATGACAGCAGATCTTGCAGGAAGAGAGCGAAAAAGAATTGCTCAAATGAAACAGTTTCTACATTTCTCTGAGCATTTGCATGAAGGAAGCAAAGAAGGCTGAGCTGCTCAGATGCACTCCAGCATGCTTAAAGCCAACCCCTGCAACCCAGTGCTGAAGGGCTCTTTCTATTTAATGGAGAGAATATCATTCCGAAATTGGCCTTTTGCTCTGCAAGGCTACTAGCTGCTGTAGGATTTCTACCTCCACAGGTGGAAAGCACTGCATTGTTTTCAGCTGCAGCTCCTGGTTTCAGTGCTGCAAACACACATGAGGCGATGCACCGACAGGCAATGCTGTGTATACATCACTATCAGACCGCATACCAGCTGTCAGAGGTGGCTTTGTGATTCAAAGGCCCTGAATAGCTGAGGCAATAAAACACACAGCGATCTTTTTATTATTATTATTATTATTATTATTATTTTTAATCTGAAGAACCATATCTAATCTAAAATCTCCTTTTTAGACACGATCTTTGAGTCCTTTCCAGTTTGGTGTGTGTTGTTGTGAGTGCGCTGTATACCTCTGGGGAGAAGATGGAAAGAACACTTCTGGTTGGGTCTTGGACCCTTCCTTATGGCAAGCTCAGATGCAGACACATCTTGGCACCAACATCTCATGCCTTCATTCAGCTGTGTAACCTCTGTGCCCATGCACATCTTTAATAAGAGTCTGGATGATGCAGTTTGCAGTGTGAGTGTAATGGACTAGCTGTAAGAAGGTAAAAGGATGCATAATAAATGTGCTGGAAATAATGCAGTTTTGCGGGTGCTGACACGAATTACAAACTGCCAGAAATTTGTTCAGTAGAATGAGTGGCTTTTCTTTATGCAAATTTTCCTTTATTCCTTTGGAAAGGAGATTTCTATTTCAGTTCCATATTTTTAAAGGAATGATAGACAGAGTTAAATAATCTGAAAACGATGTGAGATGTTTTATCACGAGCCAGGTGGTGCAAAAAGAGAAGAGAGGAACCGTCTTTCCATATGGTTGTTAGTTTTATCCCTGAGCACAGGCACTTTGAGGTCCTTTTCAATTCAAACCATTCTATGGTTCTTTTGAGGGGGCGATGAGGCCCTGGCACAGCTGCCCAGAGAAGATGTGGTGCTCCATCCCTGGAGACACCCGAGACCAGGTTGGATGGGCCCTGGGCAGCTGAGCTGGTGGGGGGCAGCCCTGCCCATAGCAGGGGGTTGGGACTGGATGGTATTTAAGGTCCCCTCCAACCCAAGCTATTCTATGATTCTACATGAGGCCAATGACTGACCTTCCACGGGGGTAAACAAAAAGCCCAAAACGTTTCTCAAAATGCAGAGCACCTTTGTAGCCCTGACCCCAGCACACCAGGTTCCCCACAGCACTGCAGGGCATTGCCTAAATGCGCAGCACAAAGCCTAACCCCTACAGACTCTGTGCTGCAAGAAACACTTCTGACTTGTGCTGAAAAAATGTAGGCATTGATCTGTGCTGATAAAATGTACGCGTTGATACATGAAACTTGCGGAGATGGAGAGAAAAAATCCTCAGAAGGATGAATTTCGCATGACTGCCCGAGGCAGAGCAAATTCTCATTCCCTACTGATCGATGCAGGACTGTTTTGCTGAGCTGATGCTGGTTCAGGTGATGGGGAAAGGCAGAGGGAGGGAAAGCACAGCCAAGGGGTGGTGGGGAACAGAGGTGCTGGGACTCCGATGTGGGGGGACTTGAGGACACCGAATGTCTGCAGATGTGCTGCCTAGAGCCCAGCACAGGGTATGGAAGCCCAGGAGGTTCCTGGTAAAATGTTCTGCTCTCTGAATGCAATTCATAGCCAGAGCATTACCCAGTGAAAGCAATCCTGGCCTTCCCTATGTTTTGTTGTTGTTTAAGAATGGATGGACTTACAGCTTTTCAATAGATGCACTCTGCCTTCTGCTCTCCTCCTTAGGAATGTATTAGAAGGATTTTTTCACCTCTGCAATATACTCAGCACATACGAAGTCTGAGCATTTGCAGCTCAGGCCAATAGCAGAAATGAGCAATTGCTGCAGCAGATGTTATTGCTCTGCCTTAATGAACCAGAACTGTCCAAAAAAGCATTTTACTCCTTCCTGCCTCTTTCTCCCTTTCCCAAAGTAAAACAATTACAAACTACATCATACCAGTCTGTAACAAAAGTGACAATATAGGTTTGCGATCACCTGAAATCAGTATTTTGAAGAATTACATTGTTTTCACATTAAAGTCTTATTAACGAAAAGGAAACATTTTTGCTGCAAATCATTTATTTGCAATTAGAATCTTGATGGTACTTTTTGTTTTGGTGTCTCCCTTCAGTTGAGCAGCAAAGCTGCTGCCTCCCTTCTGCAAGCTCTGGGAACAACCCCCTGGGTGTGAGAGGAGAAATGGCTTCAAACCCATCACCCTCTGCACTGGGGAGACCAAAGAACACTGTGATCCAAAGGGCTGTGACTGTCATTAAACTGAACATTAATTAATGTGCAACAAATAATGTGCTATCACACTTCTGCCTCCAAGACTGCTGCTGAATCCGCCTCCCCCCTGCCTTTGGGGCTGGCTCCTGTTTGCAGTAAAGAAGTGCCTGGCACCAGGTGGGAAGGTACACCCAAGTCCAACAGCCCTCGCTCTGCACTGCTGCTTGCTGGGTGGGGATTTTAGCAGTGCTGTGTATGTCTTGCAGGGGAGAGCCTCTAGAATCAGCTTGCCCATGCTGATCAGCAGGATGACAACAGGTCCTGGTACAACAGCAGAATGCAGGGCAGGTCTGGACAGGGATTTGCCAGTTTTAGACACGTTTCTTTTAAAACCTGGCTTTTGGACCCATTTAATTTTCAATTGGCTTGCTTGAGGCCAGTGGCATTTCTATATGGATGTAGGTGGCTCCAGTACAAAGCCATAGACTCTTGTGCCTTTGTAGGAGCTCAAGCAGAGCAGTACCTTCCTGTAAGCATGCGAGGAAGGACAAGCACAGGCTGCGTTTTCCAGCAGCCCCAATGGAAAAGCCATATTTCCCCACAAAACTGAAGCTCAGCTGCTGTGCCAAAGGTACATTTGGAAAGAAGAAGCCATTGTCAGAGCACAACAAACAATGCTGCCATTATTCAGTAAGTTCTTTGTTTTAGAATCTCCAGAACCGAGAAAACAAGGTACAGCATGGCTCTTCTCAACACCAGAGTCTGTAAGCTCTCTGATAACTGTTGGCATGTCTGGTTCCTCAAGAAGACGCAGGAAAACTTCTTAAAGAGATCAAGCAATCCAATCCCTGAAACAGTGAACTCCTCTGATGAAGCACGTGGGGCTGAGGCTCTGAAGGTTTATTTATCCTGGGGTAAAGCAGGCAATTAAACCCTCAGCATTTCTGCAGGCTGTCACAAAGCTGTCGCTCCCAGCACACTTTGGTTGCACGCACTGGTGGCAGCAAAAGGAATGCATAATGAGCCCTTTTGACAGCAAGGCAGGGAAGTGTAGTTTGCTGGGGAGGACTTGACACACCAGCAGCAGGTTATCCTCTGCACCTGTCAGCATGGGGCAGTGAAAAAAAACAGGTGTATAGTGATATCTTGCTGTCCTCATAGACTCTCCTCCTGCAGACCCTCTCTTGGCTAAAGGGGCACCTCGAGACTGGATCAGCACCCAAACGGGGTCAGGAGGAAGGTGAGTGCTCTCTAGCTCCTGTTGCTTCCTCACGTTTCATACCTCTCCAGAGCATGTTTTCAGAGGCACTTTACCTATCTTGGGTAATGAATTGCACAGCCTCATGTAGCTTGCTCCATGCAAAACTTTGAAATCAGAAGAAAATTGCTGAACAAAAGTAGTTTGACATTCTTGCCTCACTTTGTGCAAATCTTAGACTCTCCCCTGCCTGAACCTTTTCATTTCCTTTACGAGAATGAATAAAGCCTATCTTCTAATCATTTTTTAATTCACTGAGAATTGGGAATGCTTGAACAGGAAAATAAGGCGAGCAATTTATAGTCAAATATTCATTGAAAATTGTCCAGGCACCCGCAGCTTTATCTGAAAAAAATGATCCTAAAATTTCAACTCTACAGGTAGGTTCACTACAGAGAAAGTCAATATAATTAATTTTTAATGTTTCTTTATAGAACTTCATACATAATCATAGGATTTTGTATACCAGCTGGAAAGCGCATAACCAGCAAGGCGCTGATGCTGCATGGCACAACTCATTTCTCCATGTAGGACATTGACTCATGAGCCGTGAGGGCCAGACTGAGACAATTAGAAAGTGTTCTTCTCCATAAGCATCCCATTACTACCACTATTTCACACACTGGGGGAAACCAAGGCACAGAAGGATGGAGTAACTCCTGCCAACAAAATGTGGACAGTGATGAACAGGAAGAGCATGTGAGTAAACAACATTAAGAAAAGGAATAACATTAAATCCAAGCAGTCCCAAAGCCAAGGAGGAAAGGACCTCCACCGCTACACTCAATCCCCTCCATGCCGAGATCTCAGGATCATGCATTGTGAAAGCCCAATTTCTCTAGAGAACGCAGGCTGCAGTCCCAGTCATAGGCCCCAGAGGTGGAAGGGTGAATGTGGCAGTAGAAAAGGCATAAACAGCGAGAAGATTTAGCATATAATATATTTTCTCTCTGAGTTAGGGCAAAGACCTTTAGTAAAGAGGACGTGCACTAACAACAATAACACCTTTTTGTGATATCTGGGTTATTAAGTTTCTGTGAAGCACTACAGACAGCACAGTTCAGGCATCACCGAGCCTGTGTGTCCTTGCAAGAGCAGTAGCAGTCAGCTGGGGAGAACAACTGGCACTGTCGCCCTCACTCTGACCTCTTACAAACTGTTGTGAATGTCCCACAACCCAGCTGCATCCCTCTCCATCTCTCATAGCACAGGAGCAGCATCTGGCCGGCAGTCACCCCAAGGCAGCTGTGAGCACCCCAGTATGCAAGAACCAACTCTGCAGTAAGATGCCATCCGGAATACCATTCCAGGCAATGAGCTGCAGTCTCAGTCTTTCTCGCTTCTTCAGAGGGATGCGAGAAGGTGCTTCCCCTCTGCTCTGGCTGTGGTCAAAGCACAGTGTTGGCTCTGACCATGTGTCAAGCAGTTCTGGTCTGAAGAACTCAGCAGCGCCAGGCACGGGACAAACTCTGTTACTGACTTCAGAAACCAGAAACCCCTTCAAACTCTCGGCACTTTTGTCTCCCTGAATTGAAGGGAAGCTAAAATAATCATCCGTCTATCTGCTCTTTCTGAAGGTGGTTTTACACATCCACTGACTTAGGCTTAAGATGGAGCTGACAGCAAGACAACTCCCAGCAGAAACTTTCAGAGCTGTTTAGATGTCTGCTCTGCTTCAGTGGAAGTGAGAAATGCAGCCCTCCGCTTCCCAAGCAGCTGCTGGAGAGAGCAGGACCATGGAGCAGCATCCCCTGGGGACTCCAAAAAAAACAGTATTTCTTCATATGTCCAGGGGCAGGCTTGGAGGGGACGTCCTGGCTCTCCCCATAGCCCCAGACTATGCTACCAAGTGCCCCTTCTCCCAAACTCAGCTCTCACTCACTGCCTTGTTAAGCTCCATCTGATCATCCCATGTACCAGGGCTGGGGCAATCAGCCATGCCTGACCTGGGCAGTCTCAGCACCACCACAGCCAAGTGCTCCCCTTTAATTGTTGTGCCATCATGACCTTGTCCATTTGACAGAAGGCAATTAGCAGTTTTCCCAGCCTTGCCACAGACAAGGGGCTCTCATCTGGGCACAGAACAAGTCAGCTTCTAATTGATGGTACAAAACCCAGCGACATGGAAGGAAGCAACAAGCAAACAAAAAACAATTTGCATTTCTTCTGCACAATGATCCCAATTATACCACAGAGCGCATCATTTGCATTGCCAGAGCACAGCCCTGTGTGCCTGCCTGAGCTGCAAGCCATTTAATCTTAGCCTACCTCTAAAAAAGGCCTGCTCAGAGATACTTGCTTTATGCTGATGGTGTTTAAGGAAGCTAATCTCAATTCTAAAGCAAACAAGATTTATTTAAGTTAGTAGCCCTGGGGGTCAAGGGGCCAACTAGATCAAAGCTCCTGTTGTTCTATTTTAATAATCTATGGGACAATCGCAAGTATTTACATAAATCGAATCCTCTGCATCATCCAATTTCCAGACAATGGTTTCCTAGAGGGGGGAACACTTACTGCTAATTTCTGAAGTGCGCTCATGACTTTTACTGGCTTTGCACAGTGCCCTGAAATGTATTTGGGGCATCAGAAAGGTAGTTTCCCACTCGGCGCTTCTGTACCAGAGTTAAATGTCATTGGAATCAACAGAAGGATTCCAGAGGCAGTGCTACCCTCCTCCCGTTGGCACAAGAAGCTGATCCTCAGCAGCTTTGCTATTTACAATCAATGTGGTGACATGTGTCAGCAGCTCTTCCTGGAAAAGCTACATCAACTGCTGCAAGAGCATGAGAGACTACATTTCAATTAGGCCAGGAATCCAGATAACCACTAAATTAATTTAATCTATCATGAATACGCTATGATTCCTGCAGTTCATTGAGCACACTGGAGAAACATCCAGTTTCTCTTCTTTTAAGGAAATAGTCTGAAAAAGAGAATATCATTTCATCACTGAAGAATTTGAGAGCAAAGCAGGGAGGTCCTGCCTTTACTCCTGGACTGCTTCTGCAGTCTTAGTGCATGGCAGGAGAGGAGTTTGCTGGCTGCACTGGCATTTGTTATTCCTTCAATAAATCACGCCTGGTGAGCACGGTTGGTTGTGCCCATCTGGAATGCAGGTGAGATGTTTCCTCCTGGCTTCAGCCTGAGTCAATGAACAGGAATGTCCCTGTAACACACTGAGTGTCTTTGGGGCCTGCTGCGTGCTAAGCTCCAAATTACACGTTCGTTAAAGTTTACTGTTAAGTGCTAATTATTAAAATACAGTACGCTAATATGTTAACATATTGTTATATGTTTGGGGCTCACACAGCATCAGCTGGGGAGAATAAGTGTGTTCACATTCAGTGTTCCTCAAAAGATGTTGAAAAAAGATCTGAAGACGAAACAGCATCAGCTTAGCTTCATTTCTAGGAATTTGCTAAACTCCCCCTCTCCACATAGTGGCAGATCCATGTGATTTTGCCCTATGCAATTACAGCCTAACTATGTGGTGAGGCACTGGCAGAGGTTGCCCAGAGCAGTGATGGATGCTCTATCCATGAGGACACTCAGGGTTGGGCTAGATGGGGCTCTGAGCACCTGGTTGAGCTGTACACGTCCATGTTCATTGCAGAGAAGTTGGACTAGGTGATCTTTAAGGGTCCCATCCAGCTCAAATACTCCTTTCAGTCTGTGAGGCTAAGGGCTGCCTGTGAACAAGACACTGAGAGGTATCTTGTAGCACTTTGTATGTTGGCAATGGAAATACCCAGGCAAACAGCCACAGAAATGGGTTTCAGCCCTGCAGGAGATGTCTGCTTGCAGCACCCAAGGTTTTGAGGACCACACTGAGACAGTATCATTCCCTTTCCTGTCCTTATGTCCCAGTGATCAAAGGAAAATGCGGCTCTGATTCAGACATTCCAGGAGGCACCTGGAAGGAAGTGGCCATGTACCTGCTGGCATAAGGAACAGGGCTGTGTCAGAGGTCACACAGAAGATGAGAAACCAGCCCGTTTTGTCCCCAGTCAGGTCCTGCATCCTCTGTGAGATGGTGACCCCCTGTGGAAAGCTTTCAGGTTACACATGAAAGGCTGCAAGGCATGAGAGCTCAGCACAGGAAATATGAAGAGTTTACCACTGGAACAAATTTTTCAGACTGGAAATTCATCCATTCTTTCACTTGTCCTTCCTCCTAACCGTGCCATATCACCTTCCTAAGGAGCTCTTCGAGGTGACTAGAGAGGGGGAATGGCCTCAAGTTGAGCCAGAGAGGTTCAGGGTGGGTATTAGGAAAAATTTCTTCTCTAAAAGAGTGATGATGCACTGGCACAAAAGGCCCAGGGAGATGTTAGAAGCCCCGTCCCTGGAGGTGTTCAAGAAGTGTGGAGACACGGCACTGAGGGATATGGTTAGCAGGCATGGTGGGGATGGGTTGGGGTTGGACTTCATAACCTTGGAGATTTTTTCCAACCTTAATGATTCTGTGACTTACTTGGGATAGATAACTCAGCAACCAAGCTCTTGCCATGCTCCGCCTGCCCGAGGCCTGCTCACAGGCAGCACCCAACTCCAACCAGGAGGGAGCACAGTGCTGTGTGGGGCAAAGCCTGGATGGAACACAGAAAGGGAGTGAGGGGTGATACCTCTGACCTTTGTATGGCACAGTGCCCAACGTGAATGCTGATGGTAATCCTGAATGTTGGCAGTGAGACGTTCTGGTCACATCTAAAGCTTGCAGGTTGGTTTAGGCCCACTTCAGGCAGCACTGACTCCAAGGATAGCTTAAAAATAAAGATAATAAACTTATTTGCCAGAGCCTACTTCAGACAAGGCACAGCTTACTCCTCGTTGGCTGTCAGCTGAAGCAGAGCCCTGCAGAGCCCATGGGAAGGTTTTGAAGGTGTTGGGCAACTGCAGAGCTCTGCAGGAGAGCCCACCTGGAGATGCACAGCCCCCTGCACATAGCAGCACCTGGCTGACTGCTGCGTAGGAAAAGCAGGATTAATGAGAGGCCACCACCGAGAAACCCTCCGTGACTCCGGCAGGGTTAAATACCAAAACTGGCTTGCAGCATGTAGCACAGGCCCACAGGCAGGCTCTTTTCCAAGCAAGTCACCTCGGTACATAGCATTGCCTTGTTCCAGCTCGTTTGAGCCGTGCAAGTCCCCAGGCAACCCCTCTGAGAAGCTCTGAAAACATACGTAATCTGAAGGGCAAAAAAAGCCCCCGTACAACTTCACTGGCTTTGACGCCACAGATTTTAAGCCCTTCTGAGCTGCTCCTGGCATGAAATGCCCCAGGGGCTGACCTGCCAATGGGCAGCAGGATGATGGGAGCAGGTCAGCGCTGTGCTTGCTCCCTGCTTCCACCCCTCGGCCACAACAGTTGTGCCCAGCTGGTCAGTGTAAACATCACTACTTCACCTGAAATCACCTTTTTCTTGCTAACCTTTATATTCAAGGAATGAAACTGGTTCCATGGCCAGGCCTCAGGTCCAGCTTCTTCTCCAGCTGGGGGAGTGCCCTCTGTGCTACCTGTACTCATTAGAGACAGACAGGAGAAAATTTCAGTTTAAGCACTCATGCTGGTTCCTAACTGCTTACATGACATTACTATTTATTATTATTGACATAATGTTGAGAGCCCATGGTTTTATTTTAAGTTTCTGTCTCCTTCTTCATTCCCCAGGTTAAGGAGGACAAAGTGATTCTGTCACAGTGTCCCCTGCAGACTGCTGCTGCAAATGGCCAGGATTAGGGAACCAGGACACCTATTTATAAGGCAAGAGACCCATCTGCAGGAATGGGCAGGAAATAAATACAGAGAGGAGAAAAATTTGATTGCTCAACAATAACCTGTGTACTTAAAAAGGTGGAGATGGCACAACATGAGGCACTGAGGGCACTACACAGTGTCATGGGAAATAATCAAAGCACACACCCCGATTCTCGTGCCCTGGCTTATCGTGGAGATGGGTACGTGAGCTTCTCCTTTCTCTCTCTGTTGCAAAATCCTACAGTCACAGAGGCTCACACAATTTAAGCAATGGGATGGGAGTGACGATATGGAAGAAGTTTAGCAACCATGTCACCTCGAGTCCCCGGATCTGCTGTGGCACTGAGCCATGAGGGCACAGCAAGGAAGGCCTGCTGAAGGACGTGCTGCAGGGAGGGCAGGCTGCCTGCTCCTCTTACCAAAGCCAGCTGAACACCAAAACCACTCCTTAGCCTTCCTTGTCCAGCCTGGGGCCACCCAGCTCCAAGGCAAGAAGCACCTCATGAAAGAGGTCTCTACCTTAAGCTAAGAAATAGACATCCACAGTGTATACACATTGTGAATGGTTCTGGACACCTCAGCTCTAAGTGTGCAGGGCTCCAGGGTGGCCTGAATTCTTACATGGTCATTTGCCTTCATAATTGCAGAAAATTGCAATTTAGGCTATGTATAGAACATCTCTGTAGCTGATAGGAGCACTGGTGGCTTCAAGGATCTCAGAAAGACCCAAAGAACTGTGTGGCAGATACTGCTAAGAAGGGCTACGCTTCACAGCCTGTCAGTCCTCAATCTCCCCAAGTTTCAGAGACAGTAAAAACCCTTGAGTTCATGAGCTGCAGCAGCCTAAAAGCATCTCTCCTAATAGCTCACCAGGAAAATGCTCTGGCCTGATTTTAAGGAAGTGCAACCCCAGAACTGATCCATCACGTGCAAGCAAAGCATAGCAAGAGACAAAAAGAAATAAGCATGACCCAGATCGCTTGTTCACACCTGTCATTCACGCCTCACATTTTAAAAAGTCAGGCAGTGAATGCAGCTAAAAATGAGGGCTTGGCATTCAGGCAGGTTTTGACACTGACCCAGCTAGCACCATCCAGCCAAGCAGAAAGACTTGCCAAGCAGAATGCTCTTGGCAAGGGAACTTCCATTAATGCTCTTAGCCTGTTGCAAACACAAAGTAAAACAGCCCAGAGCAGAAGGTGCTTAAATTAGGTCAGGCTTTTTTAGCATTTACTCCAGGTGGAGTGCACACAGGGACAGTCACTGAGTCTGACACTCAGTAGTTTATGAGGATGGGGTAATCTGTGCCACTCATTTGTGTCCTTAGTCATTGGAATTTTTCAGTGTGAAAACACAACACCGTTGAATGCAGGCGCTTGTCACATCCAAACTCTCATTTTCCCTGGCACATTCACTGTTTTTCCTACATGCTGTTTAGAGCTGCTGTCTAATAAATACAGATAAGGTGGTAAAATATTTGGCTTTCCTCCCAGAAAGAATGGTGAGATACTAGCACAGGCGGGCGTGGAGTTGCTGTCCCTGGAGATGTTCAAGGAATGTGGAGACGTGGCAATGAGGGACATGGTTTGTGGGCATGGTAGGGTTGGGTTGTTGGTTGGACACGATACCTTGGAGGTCTTTTCCAGCCTCAATGATTCTACAATTTGCACCCTGCCTTCTCCTTGCCTCATCTCCTTACCAACAAGACCAGGCCTCAAGCCAGGATAATAAAAGGGAAGGGCAGGCCTGAAACACAGGTAAGTGCACCAAAAGCAAGAAGATGAATCCCATTACCTAGTCTTCACACAGATAAGCTAGAAAACAGGGACTGGGAACATAAGAATGGAGCGTAGTTTGAAAAATAACAAGGACATCTGAGCAGCTTGGCACCAGAATTTACTCACTCAGCAGGGACACTGACCCAGATCGCTATCCTGCTAGCACTCAGCATGAACAGGGGTGTGAGAGAGTGGAAGGAAGGGAACCAAGCATGTCCTGGATGAAGATCTTTGGTGGCAGGCAGGCAGCTCATTCCCTGTAAGTTCACCAAACCCCAGCAATGAGGGGACGTGCCATTGCCCTTGGGAGAAAGAGCAGCCCACAGAAGATGCACTTCCAAGGAAGGTATGTAATGAAAGGTCTTGCAGTTACCACAACCTCATTTTCACACAGCTCCACTTGCTGTGAGTACCAGAACATGGATTGGGCTAAAGCTGATTTTCCTTGAGCTCTCGTCTCCGTGGAAAGGCAACAAAGCAACAGGAAATTCACTCCTTCATTAGGCAGCTGTATTTCCCATTAGAAACATTCACTTTCTAGTCATGCACTCCATTTGTTCTCCTTCATTAGATCCAAGTCACTCCATACCCAAAGACGTGATTGCAATCGTTCTCACTAAAGTTTTGTTTTGTTTTTTAAGAAAAGAGTAACAGCATTCTTGCACTTATCAAAAGCAGCTTTCTTCAGATTACTCCTACAGCTCTACTCTACACTCCTTTCAGTTTACTCACCTTCAAAACAGGACCACCAGACCTGGACATACCACTTCCATGATTGAAGGAGTAACACAGGGCAAGACACAGCTTATTTTGTCTTTGGGTAAGACATACACCAAAGGGTGCCTGTTTACTTCAGAATAGAAAGAAACAAAGATACAAGACAAATTAAGTCCATCAGGACCATGCAAAACAAGCAGCATTCTCATTGCTTTTCAAAGCAGGTATCCTCAACTGCCCCACAAACTAATGAATTTAAGGAAACACTTTAGCCAGTTGCCTTAAGAGAGGATCTGGGCACAGATCCTCTCCACCTGTTGACTCAATAGCATGTATCCTGATCAGATGTCACTCAAGTTTGCCCTGGTTAACACATAGCCAGACTACAGTTCCACCTCCCCTCCAGCCAAGCTTGCTGCCACTGACTATCCTCCAGGCTTTTCTGTGCCTGTAACTGTTTGCAAACAGAAGCTATGATGGACCAAGCACAGGTGCTGAAGCAGCTGTTCCGTCAGCTCTAGTGGAGATAATTCAGGTTATAAATGAAGTTGGCCATACTATTGCTCAAACTGGAAATAAAGTCCTTGGGATACCTACTCAGAGCTTTCATCTTTGAAACACTACAGAACTAAAGATACAGTAGGATAACCTGTAAAGACAATGCCAGAGGAAGTCCGTGTTTCCCAAACACCTCCAACGCAATACAAGAGACATCAGAATGGCTAATTCTTACACAGCACAGCTGCATAAACAGATGGAGCTCTGCAATACAGCAGCTGACAGGAGCAGAATTCCAGCAGAAACTGATCACACAATTCACGTAAGTTCTGGTTAACCTTCCCAAAAGATAGCATTGCAAGCCACAGCATTTTCAAAGTCCAAACACTTCTTCAGTCAAAATAGCTAAACACTTTCACCAAACTTACTCCTGCTGTAATTAGACCCTGCATTTCTTCTCATCCCATCATTTAGGCATGGGAGATTAGCTGATAAATAAACACAAACCCTCCCTCCAAGACACCAGGTACTCATATAAAGGCAACCACACACAACAGCAACGATGAATTGAGTTTTAATGTTTACAGTAGTCACTTCACAGGGACACCAACTTCATCCTAAATTCTGACACTGGAGTTGCTTTATTGGGAAAGCTGTGAGAAGACAAACAGCTACTCCAAAATATAACTACAAAGAGGAAAAATAAAGTTGAGATCATACTGTGCTTTATAGGAAGATTACATAGTTTTACTTGCATAGCACAAGCATACAGAAGTATGAGTTAACAGGCAGTGATACAACCCATCTCAATTCACGTTACTGCTTCTTTCTTCATCTGAGTAACTGGTTGCTGGTCACCGCTGGAGCCAAGAGAGGCTTACTGGCAGGTACTTTTCAGTAGTTTAATTTGGTTTAGCCAAGGAATACTGTACACTACAAAGGTGCATGTGGTATTCTGAGGAGAGAGAAAAAGAAATCAATTATCATATTAAGAACATACAACAGTATCATTGTTCTACACAGATCTATTCCATTTTGAGATTCTTGACTATATGCCACTCTTGTGACTCTGGATTTGCACTTTCCCAGCAGTATGTTCTGGAACCCCAAACTTAGAACCTGCTCAGGATCATTTATCCCAAATGCTAACACAGAAGCTAAGCAGTCAACATTTCACAATATCAAGCTACTTCCACACACTAATTCCCAGTGCTGCAGAGCTTTCAGCCTGGGTAATTCTCCAATATAAGCTCTGAGAGCAAAGGGAGGCAGGCCCACACAACTAACCATTTGTTTGTGCTTGCCTGCCTAACAATGGCAGCTGTGTTGATGCACAGGCAAGCTTCCACCCATGTGCTTAGTGGATCATTCCTGTGCAGTGTCAGTTCTCATGCAGGCACAAGGAACATGCACAGAGAAGTACAGCCTATTACCAATCAACACCAGTAATGAAATAACAGGCAAGAACTAGACACTGACCAAAGACAGACAGACAATTTGGTGTTAACTTGAAAAGCTAGATTAGTTCTTAAGAAATCTGCATGCAGCATGATATAGTAAATCTAGAGAACCAGGGTAATCCAGTTGTGATCAGTGCTTAGCCCAAAGAAAGATTCACAGAGATGGGACTGTCTCAAAAGAGGACTGAGTTGAGCTTGTTCACAGGTGTACAGGAGGAGCTGAGAAGAGTATGAGAACTTAAGGCACCAAACTGATAACCAGGAGACCCCTAAGCAATCCCTTCTTAGCAAAGTTTCCTCTGCATATCCCACATGCACTCATAAGATTGAGGCACATGTACTCCTATTGTGCACCACAGCCTGAAGTCTCCACTTAAGCATGCTGCAATGTCTCCCTTCCTCTGTGAGCATTATCTGGCAAGACAAGTTCTGCAAGGACAGCATCTTGCACAGACTAAAGGCATGATGCATCTGATCTTATTAGAAGCAGACAGGTGATGCTGCCCACCTTCCCAGAGGGAAAGGGGCAGTAGGAACCCAGGAAGCAGCACATCCTGCTTAGAACCTACCTTAGCCATCTCTGGCTCATCATGGAATTCGCAGCTCTGGAGATCAGCTGATGACTTGGGGCAAGTTGTCCGACCAATCTCAACCTCCAGGATGTACTTGATTCCAGACACAAGCTGCAACAAGATCACAGGCAGTAGCAGTTTTATTTGCAGCACATACCTTGGAGCTTTCTAAAAAGAAGAACCTTACGGGAAAGAAGCACAACCAGACAAAAAGTACAGAGCAGGCAGTGTGTGGCAACCTCCACAGAAAACACACTCGGCATCCCTTACCAAACAGGAAGTAAGATCCAAGTAAACAAAATAGTGCAGCTTCCTTAATCAGTAAACAAAGCTGCATTAGCTCTTAAGGCAACATTAGCATTCAGAGCCGTATGCCCCAAGCTTTCATCCACCTCCTGCAGCAGAACAGCCCGCATTAACCTCAGAAATCCCAACTCCCGCAGCACTCGCACACAGAGGCAGGCCGCCCCGCACCCACCTGCCGCTTGGCGCTGATGACCCGCACCACCCGGCTGGAGTACTTGTCATTGCTGGCCCTGTTGTACTCGGCCATGGCAAACTGCAGGGCCCGCTGCAGGCCCTCGTCGTTCTCATCCACGGGCACGGGAGCCCCCAGGAGCCGGGGGCGCTCCTCGCTGCCCAGGACAGCTCCGGCGAGCATTAGGGCCGCGGCCAGCAGCACCACACAGCCCCGAGCTCCCGCCATGGCTCCGCACTCCGCGCCGCGCTCCGCCGCCGCCCTTTTAAAGGCCTGCGGAGCGAGATGGGCGGCGGCTTCGGCCCACACGCCCCGCCCCGCCCCTCCCGGCCGGGCACGGCAGGACGGACGGAAGGTGGAACTCGGCAAGGCCGGGAAGCGGGACGGTTTAGAGAGGCAACAAGTAACGCCCACGGTGACGGCAGTAAAGAGTACGCGAGGGAACGTGGTGCCTGAGAATGCTAGAATCCCAGCCCTCGCACGGTGGGCTTTCAGAGCAGCCCGCGCAGGCTGCACTCAGGGTGCGCTCACGCAGACAGGCCGCGGGTGGGGCTGGCACGGCAGGGCTGCGGCTGCCCGTCCGGGATTACACCACCCACAGCCCTCTGTGGATCCGGATGGAGGAGGCTGCATCCCACATGGGTCCGGGAACTTGGAGGCTTTTCCAGGCTCTGCCTCCACGTGATTTATTCTAGCACTTATTTTCCCTTACTGTAGAGAGGTGGCAACTAAACCACAGAGCATTTTAGGTTACTAATTTGGCTTTTAGTACAAAATACCGTGTGTCATTTCCTATATCTGCCTCCACAGCATTGGTGCTTCCTCATCTACATTAATTGCTCAAGGTCAGAGGGGTATCAGTGGCAAGGTTGGCTTCCCAGACAGATGGCTTAACTTCTAGTTTCATCTCATAACCATAAGGTCTTTTTCTCCTGTCAGGAAGCCTAAGTTCGGCAAGACAGGACCTAATATAGCACTACAGAGCTAGCATGAGTGAGATTTAAGGCCTTGTGCAGTTATTAGATCAAGAGAGCATGACATTTTATGCCTGAATATTCTCAACACCTTTTGTAATGAGAAGGAAAGAGTTTGTGGACTGACTGGAAAGGCTGTTTGTAGCCTGCTGAGTGCCAGCAATATCCAGCATGAAAACCGTCAGAGGAAACTCCCCTGCAGTTGGCAACAAGATGTGCAACTAATACTGCAACCACAAGATATTATGATAGCTTTTACTGGTAAGAGAAAGACATGAGCACTACTGCAGCATCAGGTGCTGCCTGTGACACAGGAGGAAATATCAGTGCTGTTAGGATTGAGGGAGCTTTGGCTACTACTTCAGAGCCAGTCCGAGCTGATGCTGGGCAGAAAAGGCTTTACAGTTGCCCTTGGTGTATCTGAGGGCAAAAGCAGGGAGAAATAGCCCTTTTTAAGAGCTAAATACTTTGCCTGCAGTCCAGGAAAACAAGTCACCTCATTGGAGTTAAGATAAAACAAGCCATAATTGGCCTGCGTCTTCCTGAGTTATAGCAGCACACACTTCAGTGGAGAGCTGCCTACCCAGGACCACGTTCAGGTGGCTTTTGAAGAACTCAGAAGAGGAGCCTCCACAACTCCACTGGATAGCCTGTGACAATGCAGTGGCACCCAGACAGCACAGAAGGACTTCCTGATGGTCAGGAGGAACCTGCTGTGTTCACCTGGCCCTCCAGTGCTCACCTAGAATTCCAGTTTCTTCTCAGATGCTAATCTGTCATTGGCCCAATTTATAATTGACACCACAAAGCCACTCCAAGAGAAAAGACTGAGGAAGTAGAGGAGGCTTGCATCAGTTATGTTGAGGGATGGTGACACCTTTCGTAAGGGAAAGGCTTGTTGCCCTCCTTAGGCAGGTAATCATCCACATATAATGGAGGAGGTTCAACACTGAGGGTGACCATTTCACCCCCAGAAAGACCACGGTCTGGGCACAGGTGATGAAGAGTCTCTGTCTTGAGTTTTAGGGAGCAGAGCCTTCAGCTTGGGTTTCGTTTCTCCCAGAGAAGTTCCTTAAGAATTGCTCCTCATACTGGGGGATTGGCTCTGTGGCACTTCAGACAAGTACCTGCAGCTTCCCAAAACTGCACCTGAAACAAAGGAACATCTGAGGAGTGGCTGTCAACCCTTCCCCACTCTACATACAGGTTTCCAGAAACACTTTGCCCTCCTGCTCACATCACCAACTTTTGAACTTAAAGGATCACAAGTGGTTTGAAAGGGAGAAAAATCTCAAATACCAATCTCAGAATTCCTTCTTCTTTGCTTGTCCTTCCACATTCCTTCACCCATCCACAGAAAACTGAGGTATATCTGGAGATTTGGTGATTGTCTGAATAGCTTTTTAACTGCCTGAAGGGTGTTGCCTGTTGGTCAACATCATTGTCCTCTTAGACATGGACACTATTCTCAGTTGAAGACACATAACTGCAGAAAGCAGAGCTGGTCTTTGGTCAGCAGCGTCAGAACATGTTTCTGTTTTGCCAGGATTTCTCTTTGCCCTCCTAACAGATGCATCAATATTTGTTCTGCAAAATAGTGGTTGCCAGAGTCCCTCTTTGACACAGTTGCTGCCTGGCTGCACTGTGCAGAACGGTTGCACGGGAAACACCCTTTGGAGTTTGGGAGTTTCCAGCCGGGGCCAAAGGCTTTGTGGATAGCTGTTCTCTTGGCCTTTCCTCACATCTGAGCCAGAAGCAAGCTGCATCTGTTTACTGTTTTAGAACTTGAACTACAGAAATTTTGAGAGGAAGGAAAAAAAGAGGGGGGGGGGGGGGGGGGGGGCAAAAAATGATGCTTTACAGCAGGTTAATAAAAGGAACCTGGTTCTCGAAATAAAACTGTATTGATCCTTTTGTTTCTGATGGGTGCAACTAATTGCTATATCACAAGCTTCTTCTTTTAATAAGCAAAATAGAAATCCTCAAATAATCAGATGACCCAAGGACTTAGGTAATATACCAAGCAGCATCAGACTCCTGACGTAATACTGGCAAAGTCCGTGAGGCAGTGCACTGTCAGTATTACCAGAAACAGAAACATAGTTTCAGTGTCTTCTTGTGTCAAACCACACAGTTGGTTCAATATCGTTTGTGCAGTATCTGATATGTTTTCATCTATGTTTCAGTTCCAATCGGGATTGATCAGCTTTTTAAGTCAGCAGGCAGATTCCTTTCTCCAAATAACTGCTACATTCCCTGTCATTGCTGTTAACAACTTCTCTCTTCAGTAACTAACTGAAGAGCTCTGGGATATTGTGACATGTCTTTCAAAGTGCAATTAGACAAGGATGTTTGAAAAAGCAGCCGATCCTCTAATCAAGAATAACAGTTTCTCAACAGAACTGAACTCTGAATGACCCTCAGTAAAGAGTAATTACTGTGATAGAGGCAGGAAAAATAAGCATGACTGAACACTGAACATCTGGTTTAAATTTCTCATAACCAAGGGATCAGCAAAAAAAGTGCAGGCCAAGCCTATGCTGGGGCCAGACTTTTGGATCCCACTCAGTGGACCTGGAGCAGCGATAGGTGGGGTGCTGACATGGTTCCCCTTCTCCTTCTGTGCTGTGTAACCCACACAAGGGGATGGAAGGGAGGTGTTATGTAAAAGGAGAGCTTTCAAAAACTGAAAGCCTCTTGTGCAAGATGGTCAGCAATTTATGAGACAGAGCTGAGAGTGATTCAGTGCCAAAAATAAAGCCACTGCTGTTGAAGAGTGTCCTGTGCTTACGGAGATGAGTCCATGCACACCTTTCCCACACCAACTGATATTCAGTGATACTGGGAGAGGTAAAGACCTTCTGCCTTCCTCAGAGACCATGGCCCCTTCTGTCCACACCCTGCTTCTGCATTATTATTTTTTTTCAGATAGTAATGGAGGAAATTTTCCACACAAGGAAAATCATGGACCCATATTCTCTCTTAGTTTCCAAAGGTCATCTCTGAAATCTAGGCAGCCAACCTGAAGCCCCAAAGGAGCCAGAACCACAGTCACATCTTTTCTGCATCGACATTCCTTCACATGCTGACGAGCTCTCACCACAGACAGCCAAGGGTGGCTTTTCTGGATAGACTAAAAGGCTGAGTAGACTTCAGCTGGTAAATACCATGTGCCAGGACAGGCTTCAAAAACATCTGAACATCTTTCAGTCCTCACAGTATAACTGGCTTAGAAAAGATTGAAGCTGCCATTTTCCACCAGCTGAGGATCATTCCTCCAAGGCACAACCATGCTTTCTATGCACAACAGCCTGGAAAGATGTAACTATTGTCTACTTCTACTAAGCCTAGCATGTTGTACCAAAAGCGTTTTTCAGGCAATCCAGTGGGAATAGACTTGCTAGAAAACATAGGCCTAGGTGTTCAATTCAATCAAAGGCACAGACCTAGATTTCTCATGAACAGCAAGAAAAAAAACACCAAAACATACAAACTTACTCAAACCAAACAGAAAGAAGCAAGTACACGTAGCACAAAGCCCTGTTCACTCATTGGCGGTCACTTTTAAGAATGAAATGCTAAACATCTAGCAGGACTGATCTCAGTAAGATCAACAATTGGCTCTGTCCCATGCTTCATCACCCTTCAGAGAGTGATTCCTAGGAGATGGAAGCAAGGTAGGGGAGTTACACACCTCTCTGCTGAGTCACTTCTGACATCATTTGAGAGTGATAGCATTGCATGATATGAATCCCTTTCCCATGTGCCAGTGCAGAAGATAATCTGCTTCTAAGAAATGGGTATTTGTCTACGAACATCTGCTTTAAAAATTACTGATGTTAATCTGCTTTTGTGTTCACATGGAAGTTTTACAGCCAAGCAATAAATAAAGTGATTGCCAGCAGAAAAGCTGCATTTAAGGTAACTCCAAGCAATCACTATGGTCAGATTGTGCAAAAGAGGCAGTGAAGCCACACTTTTGGCAGTGAATGCTAATTAAAGGGCAGTACTGGTGTGTTCAGGATGCTAGCGAAAAATAAAAATACAAACAACACACCAGTATTCTTCTCCATACTGAGAAACGTAAATGAAAACGCTGGCACAGCGATTCAAAATAATCACAGATTTTGTCAAACTGATGTCTTTGGTCACTGCATTAGTCTACATCTGCTGAGAGTAATTCAGCCATTCTCTTTTCTTCTATATTTGTTCACCTCAGCCTGCAGGAGAAATAGCTTGCCTGCTTTAGATTTCTAATAAGTAGTTCACAGTGGATAATTTTTGCTTCCCTAGGAATCACTTGGTTCAGAGCTTACCAAGAAAATGAGTTCTCCCCAATCCAACCAAAAATATAAAGCACATGTTTAAGTTAAGCCTCCGAAGAGAACCAGTGACTTCACAGAGCTAGAAATAAGCCTAAAATTAAGTATGTTTGTACGCTGCACTGAAGCTGGCCCTCCAGCAGCCTGCTGGGTATGTTGTCCTGCCCACTCTCATCTCTTCTTAAAGCAGCAGGCTTTAATGTTGGAGTGATAGAGTTGGATGTTTCAATACAAATTTGCTTGTGGAGAAGCCAGACCATGAAAAAAGAGTATTTATTCATGTCAGCCACGGTCTGCACACAACAAAGGAACAACATATGGCGGAGAAGCCTGCAAAGACCACAGCTCGGGCTCTGAGGCTCCACAGGTCCCACGGATGCAAAAGAGGAATATTTCCTCTACGTCAGCATGGTGGCTGTGGGGAGCACTGCCAGGCTCTCCAGGAGAAGAGAGCCAAAACACCTCTGTCCTCTGTACAAACTGAATCACGCCTGGTCCTCCCTTGAAAACACTCATAGCGTCACTGCTGCTACACCCAAGGGCTTTAGGACATACAACAAATGTGGGGATGCCATAAGCATTACATCACTTCTTAAATATACATAGGCGCATTTCTGATGAAGGTCCTTTGTGGGGAGCAACACTACAACTCCCTAATGCTTGCACAAATCCACAATTAAAGGGCCATCTAGAACCTGAATTTTGTGTAGGTTGACATGAGCTCCTTTGCCATGTTCCTTTCCGGCAGAGCCAACCAGCTTGGAGCCATACATCAGACTATGTTTGGAGCTTCTTGGTTTTTTGGAGGTTTTGTTTGTTTGGTTGATTTGGTTTGGTTGGAAGATGGTGTACCATCTTCCATCAGTGGTGTACAGCCTGACTGTATTCACAGTTCCCTCTGCACTAGGTTTAAACTAGTTATGATTTCTGTTCACTCAGCACTTCTGAGCAGTAAATTCCGCCTGGTTAAGGCTTTTTTTTTTTTTGGTATGGTGAAGCAAAACTCTGGTCACTGAAAGAAACATCTGAGAGCAGAGAACAGGCTGTTCTCAAGGGGCCAGCTTGCCAGCATAATGCCTGGCTGCTACTCATTAGAAAGGACTTAAGCCCCCTTCTACATTGTGCTTGTTGGATCTGAAACATTGGGAAGGGATGCATAGAATGTTTTAACAATGGCAAGAGAGAAACATCTAGGAAGTCAGGGCAGCTTGCCAACAAAACAAGACAGTCACCCCATAGCACATAGAGACACTTGACCACAGAGATTTTCCCTAGAGAGGGAAGTGAGACTGCAAGCATCCCCAAAACTCACCCCAACAGTCAGCTGTACATACACTGATCTATACACACGCATTCAGCAATCAGGTTTCAGTAAGCCCAGACACATCAGCAAAGACTCGCATTCAGGGTAACGCTATTATTCAAGCAAGATGCTGGTTATTTGTGAGCGAGCCAGGCTGCTTCGCATGGGCTGGCCACTGGTTCACTCAGTCGTCCAAGAGGGAGGGAGAAAGCCACGTCACTGCATGCCAGCAGCCTATGACACAGCTACAAGATGCCAACAGCACAATTTGAAGACAAACTCTACAAGGGAGTGGGGAATAGCACAGAACCATTCTCAGCACCTCGGATGTCTACCATGGTCTGTGAAGCTGCTCACAAACAAAACCACACAGAACTTTTGCCCAGCAATCTGCATAATGCCTACTACGAAAAAAGGGTCCTCACACAGCGGCTGGTTAGCTTAGAAGGATTTGTTTGACTGGGAGAAAATAAACTGTGTGAACATATCCCTTCTCAGTTTGCAAGCTGAATACTGATTAGGTTTTAATGAACACAACAGCAGGGCAGGGAGAAGGAAGCTTTAGTTTCATTGCAAGTTACTGAGGGGGTTCATTGCCCAGCAAAATCAACCTATCCCTGTAGAGGAAGATGATCCTGTATTCCTACAGGCAGTAGAAGCTGCAGGGCTGGCTTCTGTAGGAAGAGCTGCATGGATCAGGCCTTATTTGAAATCAGAATAGCTCAGCCACAACTAGCAGAGCCCAGTTCCAGCCTGGTTGATTACTTTGGCTTTCTCACAAACCTCAGTGCACAGACTTGACACGGTCTCAGTTCTTTGCTCAGCAAATGCCTGCCACTGAAATAATTAAGGTCAGAATTAAGGGGCTTTGGCATAGCTTTGCAAGGAAACATGCAGAGACCCACCACAGGTCTCCTGCATCGTCTGTGGCATACTGCTAGTTTCTTGGCTATTAAGTCTTTCACAAGCATTCAGTAATAAATTAGGTAACATTTTCTTCATTCTTTACCACCCAAAAAATGTATTTCTTGAGCATGAAAGCTTTGTTTGTAAAACTCTATTAGAATATGTTCATATTTTCAGAAAACCTTACAAAAAAACGTTCTTTAGCCTCCAGCCAAAGCCTCTTGCCAGTGAATTCTGTAGAATTACACTCCTAGAGGCACCAACTATAGAAATGACAGGTGAAAAGTGTCCACCCTTGTGATGGCATACATCAGTGAGTAGTGTTGCTATGGCTCATGTTCCCAAGTTTGGTTAAATAATATGGAAATAAATACAGGGCCTTTTTCTTTTTTAAATGCTGTATTTAATTGTGGAGGATTTTGTCAATTGCTCTCAGCTTTGGCAATTTCTAACTTGTACGTAGAGCTATTCATCGGGCACAGAGTTCAAGATCTTGGCTACACTTCCCAAAATAATCATCAGTATTGCGGTTGCGTGGAAGTTATCTAGCCACCTCTGTTCCAGACCCACTATCTGCTTTTATCTAATGAGAATTTCATGTAGCCCAGCCCTGCACTGGTTTCTAAAGGACTGGAAAACCAACTTGCACAGTTCTAATCTCTGCAAGACACTTAGGACAGAAACCAAAGCATGCAAAAGGCACAAAAGTTTTTTTCTGTCACTTAGCAACAAGATAGCAAACCTCAGATGTTGAAAAACGAGTGATTATGCTTCCCATCGTTAAGTGATTACTTTTGAAATATCTCATGTTTTAAAGACAACACAATCTCAATGCTTTGATTTATCTACTATTTAAAAAATTATTTTTCTTAAAACATATCAGTCATAAATCATGGTTAAATTCTCAAGTTTTCCTCTGCAAAACTGGCAGCCAGAAAGAAAAGCAATATAACAATTGATAGGATTTGCAAACATTCATATCACTCCAGAGGCTGAAGCTTAAACAAAATGTACAAATTAGTATGAAATCTCTGGAAGGAATTGAAATCCCCAAGAATTAATGAACTAAGCTGCCACGCAGATGTTTGAACAGCTACTTCCTGGTCAGACCAGTAGTCTCATTTGGGGAACGCTGACATTGTGACTCAAAGCCTTCCTCTTTTCAGATGCCAAGGAACTCTATGATCAGAAGGGATGGAATAAAAAGAAGCAAGGCAGCAAGATGAGGAATTAGTTAACCTCTCTGATACTTGATATTTTCTTTCCAGTCATCCCGAATCATTTTGTGTCAGGTCAAACTACTCCATTAGTCACTTGAATTCTGGCCGCTAAACTTCAGGACTCCAATCAAACAGACCTACAGCTACAACAAATCACTCTACAACAAGGCCTTATTTACCGTGGCTGCACTTCACTACAAAAATAGAGAGTAGCTGAGCATGCCTGGAGGCAGTCATTACAAGCATGCCACAGCCACTTCAGCATCAAGCAGCGCTATACACCCAAGAGTCCCGCTGTGCTGAGCACAGTCTGTACACAGCAAAAAGTCTGCAGGCACTACATTCCAGCACTCTACTTTTAGGTATGAAAATACAGGCAGCCAAATAACATCAATTTGCCACATGGGGTGATGCTTTCTCTAATGCCAACAGCAGAAATAGGACTTAACTCCTTTGAGCTCTTCATAACTTTCAAATATGAGGACTGTTGGCTCCCTGGGGGAAAAAAAACAGTTCTCCAAAAGTATTCATTGAAACTACTCCCAAAGCCAACTCCCTAATTTCCTTCTAATTCAGGACAAAATGTTGCTTTGCTTTGATAAGGGGAGAAAAAAGGTGCTGAGTAGGTAATGAGTGCGTTAATGGTCTGCTTTCCTCCTGCTTGCCATAGTCTCTCTCTCCCTAGGTCCAGCTATCTCTCTCCTAGGTCCAGCACAGCAATTTGAAGCTCTCTGAGTGCTAGAAGTTGCTTCTTTCTCTTCTGCATTACAGCATTTGCAGACAGGTGATGAGTTTGGTGTCTAGTTGCCACAAACTAACTGCAGATCTCTGAGCTGAAGTCAGCTCGCATTGAGTGAAGAAGATCTGTGTGATCCTTCTGCACCTTTTTTGAAGATTAGATCTTCTCTGAAGAAGAAAATCATGAATTCAGGGAACCATCAACGTTCCTATATATTGAAATTCTAGTTCAATTGATTGCTTGCAAAACCAGCATAAACAAGGTTGTTATTCAAGATCACACAAAGTAGCTGAACACATCAAATAATTTTTGAATCAAGACCCAGAATCAGGAGAGGGAGATCAGAAATAAGCCTCAATACCACTCATTTAATTCCATTATTATTTCCATTATTCTTTCTTTCTTTCTGCCCTCAGCATATTTCCCTTCTTTCCTAGGGAGAAAGTCCCTCCAGTAAGCCATTGCTAATGAAGAAAAAGGCATATTACTTGTAATTCTGATTGATTAACATTAACAACTCATGGCACACCATGCACTAATCCACCTTCACACATAATTAATGTCCATTTTAATAATGTCAGGAATGCAAGCTCTCTTCTTCCCACCCTAAAGGATTTGGACCAAAAAAAGGTCCAATGTTTCAAGGTCACCCCTGAAGTCTGTTTTGGAAATCATTTACCCTTCTGCTTACACAGATTTGCAAAAGGAAAATAAGCAGTTCCAACTTTAAGCAAGACGAGGACATCCTCTTCCCAGTGCCAGATGAAGGCACTTGCTATGGTTCCAGAATTGGTTTCCAGAATTACAAGAGAAACTAAAACAGCCTCCTCTTTTCTGTTATGAAGGCTAGATTGCTGTAAGAGGGAAAAGGCAGACCTCAAACCCCTTAACATTGGACAGAAAAGATGGAGGCAACATCTACACAGCACCTCAGCTTCTGGCACACCAGTTGTCTTGGTGGGAGTTTCAAGAAGGAAAAAGGAAACTGAAGAAAATATTGTAGAATAGAGGCATGTACTTTGCAACAACCCCTGATTGTACAGGAAGAAGAAATAAGCGAGCACAGAAAGAATTGGATCTATGAGAAACTATTTTCAGAAAAGATCACAGCTCACAGATAACGGCTCTGATGACCAAACTGCTACATACAGAAGAATCTGAGGAGAATCTGAGAAAGCCTTTGAAGAAAAATAAAAATTGGGATATTTCATTTGTTCTGCTGCTGAAGGTGCACCTTGCTCCAGCAAAGCTCTCCAAATCCCACCAGCCCCACTCTAGCTATGCTATCTACTAAGTCCTTGCTTAGGAATTTTAAGCAGCAGTTGAGACATGAGTGTTTTACTAAGTGGGTAGCAAGTTGCTTTGGAGACCAGCAGTTCCACAGCACCTTCATAGTTTGGCCATGCCACCTCTAGCTCTTTATGTCTCTTACTGCCCTCTCAATTTTTTCTAATCACTATTTGCCACCCAGCAGTTACCTCTATAATGTGCATGCACAGCACTAAGGGCTGGCAAACACAGATAAGCGAGTCCGTGCTATGAGGCACGACTTGAGGTGTGGATCAAAGGAATGCCTCTCTCCACTCCTTTCCCCACAGCTGTTCCACTCTTACTTTTACTTGTTTGTGAGGCAGATGCTGGCAGGGCTGGGATAGCTCAGCCTACCTTAGGAACTTCCATGGCCTCACTTGCTAGCAGGATGTAGTGTCTGTTTCCACCTCTAGCAAGTGCCTGACAACACAATTCTATTGAATTTATCAGAGGATAATACAGGTTTTCAAAGACATTTCTGAAGGTCATCAAGCCCAGCTCCTTGCCGAAAGAAGATCCAGTCCAATCAGGTTCCTCAAGGTTCTGTTCAACGGCAGCTAAACCTAGGAAGCAATTCTCTCTGTTGGCTTAAAATGGGAGTAAAGCTACCCCTGCCCTGACCTGCCGACAGTCTGTCCTACACATTGCTTAGTGCATGGGTTGGCCCTTGACTCATGTATTTATACTACCCAGTGCATACAGGGCCTTTTGAGGTTAATAAACTGGGAAAGGCCTAAACAGAAAAGACTCACTACTAACCATCTATATGGCCTCAAGGTCCTGGACAGCCACAGGTCTACAGCTCTGAAGCTCTGAAGACAAATCATCTCTAGCAAGCTTGCTTGCTTGCTGCTAAAGACATTTATTTCTATCTCATATACGATGTTTGGAGCTCCAAATCTTAAACTGTGGATATCCAACCATATCAAAACAATAAAAGACATCTGGAAAATGAAAACCACACCAAAAGTAGTATATTCATCTCATCTTAAAAAGTTTAAGGTCTAGGTCTAAAATCATCATTTTGCCCATGCATGTTTTGTGTATGCAGTTAACTTAATGACATGCAACATCAGCACCATCTTTCAGATGGCCAGACAACAGTGTTTCCATATAGACAGATGCAAATAAATGCAAACAAGATTTTTATAAATGCTGAACAGGAACCCAAGTAGGTTATTCATCATGACACGGAAAAGTCTGAGAGCTTAGTTTTGGAAAAGCTGAGAAGAATCATTTCTGGCCCATTTCTAACTGCAAGTAGAAGCAGCTTGCTTTTTCTCTCAAGCGCAGCAGCCCAGCAGTTGGCCGTGTTGACCTCTACTTTATGCTGTGTTTGTCTGAGCCAGGCTGGAAGTTGCTGGAAGGTACTGGCAGAAGTGGCAGAAAGCCTGGTGACACCACATCCTCCCAGGATCCTGAACCACGGCTTCCTGCAGAAGCGATCAGCAAAGGTTGTTGTAGAGTTCAATACTGGCTGGAAGCACTACCTACCACTCCTGGTCCTGAGAGAAAAACCATATTCATTCCAAAAGAGACATTCTTAGAGCAAGACAGCAGTCTCTGGACAAGAGCCAGTACCTGCACTGACTTCAAAGAAACAATTTCATATGCAGCTGGACTATGCGGAGATATATGAACTTCACATCATCTTCCCTTTCTTTTGTTCCTGCACTCATAGCAGTCATGTGTACCCCAGATTTTTCTTTAGATGGGCTGTTGGCCTTGGACAGCACTACACTCTGGTTCCTCAACTTTCTGGGGCCAGGACCTCCCCAGTTCATGCTCCCACCACAGGTTTCCTGAGTATGTCATACTCACTCCACTGTTGTTTCTTAGGATTCCTACAAGCTCTGCAAACCCTTTATTTTCATTCTGCAAATGGAGGATACACAGTTCACCAAGCGAATTCAAGACTTAGTGGGGATGGTCAGAAACTTGACCTGTTCTCCAAGACACCAGACAGGGCAAAGCCCTGGGACACAACAGGGCTTCTGTTCTCACCATTAGCAGCTAGGGTGGCTGGGGCTCAAAACATCCATGCTGGAAGAACTACACTCAGATTAGGTTCTGGAGATGGGGCTGTGCCCAATACAGTCAGCTCCCAGGCACAACATCATAAGTCTGCAACAAATGTGTTCAGACCTTCATCTTCCGCATTTCAGAAAGCACCACCATTTGGGTTAAGCTGGCACCTCAACTTGAATTGGCCTTTTAGCTCCAGGAACAGTGTGCAAAAAAAAAAGAACAGACTACAGACTGCAACACAGGTAACAACATACAATTATCATTCCCATGTCATACAAGTAGGGGATAGAAGAGAGAAGGACCTCTTTGCTTTTCATCCTCCAACTTTTTTCACACCATCCAACAGTTTCATTGGCAGTACGGCCCCCTACAGGCCCTCAGGTCCGCTTGGAGAACACAAATTCCATCTCTGAATTCCTGCATTATGCATGTCTTTCACCAAAAATTCAGTTATTTTCCTCTGGAAAAACAGAATGAGACTACAACTTCCCCAGTCACGAGATGATGAACTCTAATGCGATTTTGGGTAACTGGGCTGAGCCACTCGGAAACTCTGTGCGCTCATCTGATGCAAGGCAAATCTCCAGGTGCACCACTGCCTACCCAAAGTGGAATTTTCCAGCACCAGCTGAAAGCAATGCTGGGAAGCAACAGATCAGATGAAGAAGCTAAAATGAGGAAAGGAAGAAAACACCAAAGCCAAGGTCTACGTCAAAACCTAACCAAACTGAAGTGTTCAGGCAGAAACATTAAAGCCAAAGGAGAAAGAAGCATGAATGAAAGAGATTCAGAAAGAAATTCTTAACTCAGAAGAAAAGGTGATGTGCAGCAAAACAAGAGCCAAAACGAGATGGAAGTGAGATGGAAGCAATGCTAAAATAAACTGTTGAAAAAGAGGTATTCTAACTAAATATATATACACATATAATGAAAATGATGCCTTCTGATAAAAATCAGTATTGCCTGACCAAAGAGAAGCTAAACTGATTCCAAAATCAGGCGTCCTTATTTCAGCAGTGAGAACCAAAAAGTGAGATATTGATACATTTCCAAATGACGGTCTAAATCGGTCTAGGGCTGTTTATTTGCTGTCTAGATTTTAAAGCTGTGAACCAAGTTTTCCATTGTATTTGGGTTTGATTTCAACATTCTATCTGGAACATTCAGCTCATGTTTTCATGTTTTTCTAAGCAACCAGGAGGGTTAGAAATTTACTTTTTTAAAATGAGAAAAATGGAGATTCTTACATAATACCTTCCTTCCAGCAGCTGGGAATTCAAGAAAAGATACATAAAACATCTCAAGACTGCTGACACAACCATAATGCTTAGTAACAATACACAATAAAAAAATGCTGTCCATTTCCCCTCCACACATAATTCTCGTTCTTATAATTCATTCTCTCTGCCAAAGAGTTTACTGCAGTGTTTACTGAACCAGTGTATTAAAATGAATTATTTGTAACTTCTTTAAAGAATTTCCATCAAAGCATGACTTGGATGGCTCAACAAGGAAATATCAGTGCTACTACACCTGTCACAGACAAACAAACAACATCTGTGCTTGGATAAGATCAAGACATTGTTTCATGGAGAAGCAGTGCTCCCAAGACCGTCACAAATCCACAAGATGCCTGCAAGTGCCAGATTTTATGTTCACATCTCAAAGTCAGCTCAAGCAAGTGGAAAATCACAAGTAGACACAGAGTCCCTTAATGATTTCATCAATGGCTTAGAAGAGTCCTGGGCTGTATTTGTTCTGGCAAGTACATGAAATATCTAGGCCTTGGGAAAATGCAGCAGTGTCGGAGCTTGTAAATAAATGACGAAGCAAGTTCTCCCCCTCCAGAAGAGCCCTGGCTCTTTTTATTTTTTTGCATGTGAATATTCACACCTGATTGCATGGTGGTACATGCTGATCCTGTGATAGGTATGACCCAAATGCACTCTAACCTCTGAAACATTTCCCCGGACCCTCACCAAGTTTACAACTGCAGCTGTTCTACTCTTTGGAATTACCCTCTGGAGCAGAACTCCTTCCAGGCTGTCCATCTCACCAGGGCTTTGGTGCTCTCATGCAGTTACGTTGCAGCTTTGTTGCAACAGTAGGATTCTTCCAAGCTAAGACCCTGTTCTGGTGATCTCTGAAGGTATACATTCTTTTGGGATACATTTCTAGTGAAAATCTGAATAACAATGTTTCACAAAAATGAAACCTATTTCAGCTTAATATGGAACCCATTTAGCTCACAACTGCTGCAGCATTAGAAACAATTCTCATCTATGCTAATGATCTTTTACACTGCTCAGGACCCTTCATGAGGCACCAGCATAATTCACACCCCACGTAAAATCCCAGCACACTGGTGAGAATCAGGTGCTGCACCCAGAGCAAGGAGGTCAGTGGAACAAAAAGCACTTTCCCCTAGCAAGCCTGCCCAGCCCTGCATTCCCAAGAATATACCCATCCCAGGGTCTCCCATAAACTGCTGGAGCTGCTGTCATCTCTTGATGCAAACAGATGTACATGACCAAGCAGTACTTAGGACTGCTACTGGGATAGCTTAGGGTCATCAGGTTTATGTGGTGCTCCTCCCCAGAGCAGCTGGAACTGACCAGTGAAGCGAAAATGTTGCCAAACAGGCCTGTCTCCCCAGGTTGGGATAATGTTTCTGGACTGTTAACTCCAACTGCAGTCACAAGGAGCTCACACTGGGATCATAAGTGCCAAAGCTTTGTCCTTGGCTTCCTAGGGACCTCCATCTCTACTTCCCTGGCACTACGTTACTACTTCCAGCAGACACTGTGCACAGCCATTGCAGGTTAATCATGAGCCCAAGAAGGGGGGACTTGCCAGGCAGGTCACTGGGGGTGTTTTCCCTCCTCCACCCTCTTCCTGGGCCACAGAAGCTTTTGCTGCAGACGTCCTCTGCCCTGAGAGATCAGCTGAGAACACAGACAGAAGTTACACCATTCTTGATGGATGTTGTATCTTGAGAACCTCCAAGAAAGAACATTCAATTCTCAAATAATCTCGCTCACTTGTTTTCTATTATCACCCTTGGAAACATCTTTCTAATCCCACATGTCCCTTTTTGTATACATCTTGCTTTTAGCTAGCATGAACACAAGAACACACTACTTCTTCTCAGCTGACCACACATATGTTTTGAGATGGCTGTAAACTCTTGAGTCCTCCCTTCCTCAGCTAAGCAACCTTCCAGCTCCCTGCATATTCCCTTGAAGATTATGCTTTTTAGATTAACACTAGCCTTTATCTTTAACTGCTGTCCCCATTTCCCCCACCATGTGGCTGCAGGCCATTGCTCCATGGAAGATGCAGGCAGCCCACTTCACAAGACCAGATGTGGGACTCTGAGCAAGAAGCACGATGAGCAGTAAAAAACAACCCTAAGTCTCCACCAGAATGTTTAGAGAGCCTAATCAATAGCTATAAAAACTCCCACAAGATTGAGCTGTAGCACAGTGGACAGCTCGAGGAAGCAGGGAGCTTGATGGTGCCACACTATCTTCTCCAGGAAAGAGCAGTGATATTAAACAGAATTCCATCTTGGCCACAGCTACAACCAAATGCGGCCTTCTTCATCTGCAGCCAACCAGGCAAGTTGGGAAGTGGTCAGTCTTTGGGCTGCAGTTGCACAGTTAACACCCAGTGGTCTGAGGCTTTAGAGGTAAAGGCTTTTTCTAAATATTAGGTAGATGCTGCTTCTTTTGATGCATGGACTCTAGGAACTGCTAGCAGATAGTTCCAAAGTAGACGACAAGAGTCTAGTTCTGATAAGATTTGACCTCTATTGACTTAGATTCCCCAAGTTCCAAAGTTCCTTTGGGATTTCTGTCAGGTATACTATGTCACAGAAAAGAGGTGCCTAAGGAAAGATGGAGTTCATTGAGCAAATTGAGAGGAGCTGCAACGATGGCCTCTTCAATCAGGAAGAGGTAGCTGAGACTGCTAGTTTCCAGATTCATTTACCCCAAGATGCCAGAGTGTACATGTAGGGCAGATCTGCCCTTAAGCTGATGTCTCAGCTACAAGGGAGCCAGAGCTTCCTCATGCTCTCAGTATAGAAAAAGCAAAAGAGGTGCAGAAGGAAGGCAAGACATCACATCACCTCTCAGGGAAGGGAACCCAGCCATTTCCCAGTGTTTACAGTCATTTACACTGTTTACACTGTAGCATTCAGATTGCTCAGCCAGGTACAGCTTTCAGTTATCAGTTTCACATATAAGCCATTCACTGAAATAAACCAATTACCCACTTTTTCTTCCAGGTGTGAGGGGGTGATGTGAATGTGAAAGACCCAGACAGAAGTAGGGACAAAGTTCTGGCAGGGAGGAGAACAGGTAATAAAGGGAAGAAATAGATTGCCCTGATGAGTTAACCTAGTAATCAAACAGGAATTGTTATCACATGTGATTACAAAGTCAAATTAGTATCAATCAAAACCTATTTCAATTGATAACACTGTTTTTAGAAGCAGAAGCCATAAATGCAAGTGCCACATTCTTCTGTAGGATGGCTTACAGTGATGGTGTGCTTCAGGCAAATCCTTTCATGTCCTGCTATCCCATCAGCAAGGCTGTGAAAAACAACAGAGAGAAAAACTCTCTGCTGCCACCAGTTTTCCACCAGCTCACTTTGTTATCTCTGATTAGCCAGTCTCAACAATCCCAATTTAATATTTCCCTTTTCATAAGAAGCCTGTGTTGAAAGAAGAAGATTCATCCAAGCACTACAGTCTTATACTAATATGAACAACAGTAATAATAATGGAGCAGAAAAAACACGAAGTGTTCAGCCCTTTCTACGAGTGCAGGTTTGTGGTGGAGACTACATTCCCATGTTGATCAGCATTTGCTCACCCTTGGACTGCTGTGAAGGATGGGAGCTCTCTGGTGGCAACATGTGAATTTGCAAAGATGGATCTTCTGTGACCCCTCTGCTTTTCCTTGCCCATGTGAGAACAGTGGAGAAACAGTCCTGTGCTGCCCTCTCCCCAAGGAGCTCCAACCAAAGCATGTCTCCACAAAGAGTAGCTTCACCAAACACAGGACAAGATGCTTTTATCTGCAGGGCTGCCTATTTCAGTACCTGACACTCACAGCTCATAGCCCACTCCTCACGATGCTGTAGCCCTTTCTCCTCCAGGCACGTGAGCTATGCTAGGACACATGCTCACAAGCCAGGAAACACCATGCAGGTACCTGCTGGCATTTGATTACCTAAAAAAACAACCATACACAGGTCAGATCAGTGTTTCCAGGGGCTGTAGCAGCTCAAGACTAAGGAAAATGGGGGACAATGCTGTTCAGGAATCTGAGCTGCTGACGAGAGAGCAGAAAAGGCTGGTGAATGTCTCATGAGAAGGCAAGGGCAAAGTGAAAAGGAAGGGGATGAAATCAGTCTGCTCTATAACCTGTCAGTTGAGGGCAAAAATACTCATCATCTCCATCCAGGTTTTACAGGACCCACAAGACCCAGACAACGAACAAGACAATCTGTACGAAAAGCAGCTTGAACTGCTATTACTTCTGCAAAACAACAGGCCTCCACTTTTCTCCACCTGACTTTTGGGACTGCTTTCTTAAGGAACAGTCAAGCTCAAGTGTCCAGAAGCCCCCAGACTGCTGGGGCCTCAGGGGATCTGGAAGAGGCAAACTACCTCATCTTGTACAGATGGCTCACACACAAAGTTCACTGTTGGCAGCCCACATTGACACCCAGTTCACAACCGTGTACCACTGCTCCTTCTTGGCTGGGATGAGCAGATCCACAATACAGACATGTCTGGACATTCTCTCTGCAGCTCCTCTGCTTCTTCCCCCTCTGAGAAACTGTGTCAGGACCCACCTAGAGCTTGCCAAGTCTGCTAGCTTAAGCTTCTCTGGAAGAGGTGGTCCCAGCAGCTGGAGAAACAAGCACATTGTGCAGGCAGGAAAAGCCACAGAGGGAATTAGGGCCACAGAAAAGAAGCCCAGCTGCATTAAAAAAAAAAAAAAAAAAAAAAAAAAAAAAAGGAGAGCTGGCAACTCCCATGTTGTATCTGACAAAGAAAGTCAGCACTGCTCTCCTACAGATGTGCAGAGGAAATACATTCATGCCACAAGATGGTGCCCTGCCTTCACGGCTGGCCTGCATGTTCTGCTCTGTTCCACCTGTGTTGGTGCGCACTGTCCTGCAAACTGCAGTGGCAGAAGAACCCCAGCCCCTCTTTGCTTGCCCAGCAGACGGTCTGAGAGTGGTCTGGGACCCTCCATACCCTAAACAGACTGAGCTGGATTTGGATGTGGGGACGAGAGGCTGGACAACCTGGCCAGAGGCACAGATAAGCTCTGAAGCACCTTTCTGAGCGCCGTGAAAGAAGAAAGGCTTTGGAGACAGGGGGAGCCCGGTCCAAGGACTGGGTTACATTCAATCCTTATGAATCCTGGGGGTAGATGGCATGGGAGCCTGCCTGAGGGAGAAGCTGCTCCAGCAGGCCATAGAATCCACACAGCACCAATGGGCTGCCGGCATTTCCTGGCCTCCTCTGGCAGTGCAGCTGCAGCCACGCTCCTGCCAGCACCCACATATGGCAGCCATGACCACCTGCCTGAGCTCCGAGCTGTCTCTCTGGCAATGCTCACAGCTGGCTGATGAAGGCTGTAAACGTGGCATCACTCAGCTGGACACATCAGCAGACCAGAGGCCTCCCTCCAGCCAGCATGCCAAGCACAGACCTAAGAGTAGGGTGAGAAAGGCTTGTTCCACTCACAGACGCTGTCTGCCAATGGAGGTCATCTCATAGCCACTTCCTTGGACAAGGCCAGCCACAGCAGGATGACACAGCTCACCACAGTCCAACCAGCAGCCCAGCTGGCTGGCAGAACAGCTATCAAGCCACTCGTGACCCCATTCCTGACCTACACAGAGACCACATCCTTCAGGCCAACCATACCCACAACACAGAAAAAGAGAGAGCTCAGGGACAGACAGAGCTCCCTACCCTAGAACTGCTGTTCCACGATGAAGCACAGCTGGATCCTCCTTTTTCCCAGAGCCCGTGTATACAATGTCCCCCCACTCCTCTGATGAGCACCACCTTGCCTCCCTCATTCCATATGGCAGGAGCCATAGGAGCGTTGTCTGTACGCACCCAAGGTTGGTTCATCAGAAAGGTAACAGCCTTTTTCACACTACCCAGTGTATCAGAAGCAGAAAGGAATAAGTGAGCACAACTCGTGGGCAGATGTGTCCTGCTGTCCATCCCACTGTGCTCCACAGGCACTGGCAGTGCTGCACAGCCTGCAGTCAGGGCTGGGCTTTGGAAATGAGTTACTGCCTCTGTGTGGCAGAGGCACACTGGTTAGAGGCACTCTACTGTGCCTCCAGTAACCATCCTTCGTTCCCAGAGCAGCCTCCTCACACAACACCTTCTCAAAATTAACACGGTTTTATCACATTATCTTTGAAAGTGGCTTCATTAACCCCTAACAAACCTCCCCCGAGACCTTCCCAGCTCTCAGGCTGCTGTTGATGAATATCCTTCATGCTGACTAATACGGTCTCATTGCTTCCTTTTTCATTACCCCATGCTCTTCTTATCTCATGGTTAGACAATAAGCAGATTAGGGCAGGGATTTGCCAGTCAGTGACTGTGCAGCACTTCACACGACTGGCAATACGTGTGGTAGGGCTAATTCTCATGCCACCTCATCTTAGGCTCAGAAACCCTTCTGATAATGAACTCATGATTTTTAACCACCCCCAAGCTCTCCCCATTCCCAGACAGGCTCAACAAGCAGCCTCAGCTCCAAGGAACACAAACAAGATGAAGTTCCCAGTCAGAAGAAACAGCTGTTCTGCAGAAGAAACACACTGCCAAGAGGTTTTATCATTATTCTGATGCAGCCAATTGCAAAGCTATCAAAGACAACTTACTGCAACAACTTCCTTCCTGGGTTGCAGTGCGAGAGTAGTGGGAGTTAATTAAGTCAGGAAAAAAATATATGTATTAATGACACTGCTGAAAGATGTCAGCAGCAACCACCTCCACGCTGGAACAAAGCCCACATAAGCCACAAGTGCTTATTCTCTAAGAAATTCTTGCAGCCATGATGCTTTCTACAATATTACCACCTTACATGTTCAGAGAAGAAATGGCCTAAAGGTTAGGGTGTTACCCCATAAATGGAAAGAAGGCTGCATCAGCCTCACCACGGATTTCCTGCCTGAGGCCGGGAGCCCTGCCCCTCTATAAAATCAGTGACAAATACAGCCCTGTGTCACAGCAAAAGCTCAGGAGCATAACCACACTCAGCACAGCAAATCATTCAGATAGTGCAGCCAGAGATTTTGCTTAGACCTTTACCCACTGGCTAAGAACAGTTCAAGGCCTCAGTGTACTTAACATGCACTCCGCGTCTCAGACAGAGGGGAATTTAACATGCAGTTCATGCCTGTGCAGGAAGCCAACACATCGTTTTAAGTTTTGCTTGTTGCCCATTTTGATTATTTAAATGAGACTGGAGCAGCAGTTAGTCTTTAAAGTGATTTGGGGGCAGGATTTGTTTCATTCTCATCATACACAGGTACTCTGTAGGCAACAACAGAAAAAAAGAAATAAATAAATCAGGTGGAGAGTAGCTTGGTGACATTCTTGCATTTTTAAATTAACACAGGGCTGTTCTATTCCCAAGCTGCCTTCTCATTTTATTCCCTCCTTTGTCCTTCTGGTGGTGAGAATGCCACTGAGTGGTAATGAAGGAGCTGAACACCTTCCCCATCACACTCGATCCAGAGTGGTTCTGCTGAGGTTGATAAAACTGGCCAGGATTCACAGCAGTAAGCAGGGTCAGATTCTGCTCCAATTGTTCATAGCCTGCATTTTGTACTCTATGGAAATTAAAAGGACTGCAACCTGCAGCAATTGCAGAACTTGAGAGCAAATTAAAAATTAATACAAGTTCTGGCATTTATCTGTAGTAACTTGTGACAGCCTTTTAATTACTGTAAAAATAATCAACATGCAGCTCTGATTTCCAATATATCACACATCGACTTAGAGGAACACCAGCACTTCATAGATGGGAAACTAAGAGGTAAGACAGCTTGCTAGCCTCACCCCAGAGGCCAGGGCAGGGGCTTGGGCTGGACTCCAGGCTCCTGCACACTGCTGGCTGCATATCATCACCTCCTCAGAAAGGGACCACAGCATAGCAGCACTTTTGGGAAACACCTTCAGGAGCACCTCCTCCCGTGAAATTTCCCCATACATTTTGATTCCAATGCATCTACTAAGCTCAGTGTTTCAGCAATGCACTGCAGTGGGTTTCTCCCTGCTTTGTTTCTGCCAGCGAAAAGCTATGACTGTAAGGTTTACAGAGACTTTCTGTTCCTGTCTAAAATTATCTTTGCTGAGCCTTGAGACGCCAAAAGAGCACAGAGCCAATATTCCATAAACCCTATGAAAAAAATGGACTACTGAATTTCAGACAGACAGAGAGAATTTGGTTACAGCAGCATCCATCAGGCATGAGCAGAACTCACAGCCCCCACCTCAAACAAGACCACCCTGTTTCTTTGCTTCCTGAGAGCACATAAAGACAGGGCCTGACCATGGCCACCAGGAGGGCTGTCCAAACCAAGAGGAGTCTCCACGATAGCCACGGGAAGAGTGGTGAACTGGGGGAGCAGGGCCAAAAGGTATGAAAAGGCAGCAGGTGGGGACAGACAGATGGGGAAGCAGGGGGCTAAGAACGAGACAATAGTAATTAGCATAAGCAGCAGCAGCCTCAGCTCACCAGCTGCTTTGCCAATTGATGCTTTGCCTCCCTGATTTCCAACAGCAAAGGAGCAAACTGGCTACGAGTAGATCAAACTGCCTCACTGAACTGAGAGTATTGTGGGGAAAAAAACCTGATTTCTGCGTTACAAAAAGAAAGGCTTGCAGGGCTGCCATGTAGAGGTTTGCCTAAGTAAGGCATGGAACAGGCAGCTCAAAACAGCCACCAAATACTTGAGAGCGAAAGGCTAAAAAAGGAAGGTTTCAGAGGAGGAAATGAGTCAGTAGCTTGGAGACAGGAGGGGGAGTACACATAGCTGAGGCACACAAAGTAAGCAAGTAGTCACCATCTCAGATGCTAGCAAGACAGTGAGGTGGAGATAGTATTGATCACATTAGACTCCTGTAGGTGCACAGGTGACCATTTACATTGATCATGGCAGGGTTGGAAGCAGTCCTTCACTGAACAGAAAGTGGATGGCAGCAGCTCATGCAGGTGTTTTAGATTGGATCCAAAGAAGGCAGTCACCAGCAGCAATAGCATTGCTGAAACTTCTCAGACTTGCTCACGGGGAGAGGGATGGATTTTTTGGAAGGAGGTTTCAGGTAAATTGCAAATGCAGTTTGCCATAAGAGAAGGAGGGGAATTCAGAGGGTATTCACCTTTTGAGGTGGTTTATCTGAACATCCCGCTTCAGCTTTCAGCCTGGCTTATTCATAGCACAAACACCAGGGAAAGAAAAGGACAAAGCTTATTAAGTACCTGAAAGACGAATTATTATTATTTTTTTTTTTTTATGAAAACCTACATTTCCACAGTACAGTCGTAGCAGTCAGCAGTGTTCATTTCTTTCTTCTTAATAACTTCACATTGCACTTACATCCTGTGGCCAAAGGAGAAAGTCTCAGAAAACAGAAGCTCTGCTCACTCGTATGCCATCACAGCAGCTGGCTGTAAGAGGCATTAGCAGAGCAGCAAGCCACAGGGGGTTGGGGTTGGTGTTGGTGTGGCAATAAGCCACCACAGGGCACAACTTCCTCATCATTGTCCCAGGTCCCTGTTCCATCAGAAGGCAGGACTGATGATAAGAGGAAGTAAAAAAAGAAGCACCAAAATTCCCTGTCACCCACTCCAAAACAGGGAGCTCCTCCTTGGCTCAGGCAGCCAGAAGACAGCTTTAGTTCAAAGCCTCTGAGGAACAGGCTGCTCAGGACTGGAAAAACAGACTCCCTGTCACCTACAGGAAAAGCAGCACAGGATTTCCATGGAGCAGGGGTTCCCAAACCATAACAAACTCAAACAGTATTGCTACTCATCAACAGCCAATGGCACACAGCTCCCAGTGCAGAGCCAGAGCTCTCTGTGCCTGTGTTGGTACCGCACATAGAGCCCACAGAGCTCAGGATCCACCACAAGGCAGGCAGCTGCCAGTGCCCCTTGGCTTCTTCAGCCACAGGTGCTGTGCCTCACCAGGCTATGCTGGCCTGTCTCTTGGTAAAGAGTCTTTGGTAATGTCTTTCAGAAAGCCATCAGGGTTCTCAGTAATGTGTCCTTCCCAGAGCAAGCACATCTTTCACATTAGACTGAAACAAGTGAGAGTCCTTGCTCAAACTCCTCCTTGTTGAGCTTCTTCTCACTTGTTAAGATACCTTCTTGACTCATAGCAACGTGCCCAGAAACACGAGTCCTATTGAAACAGGCTGAGCCAACAGCCCAATTTCAATTCATTTTCCCTTGTAAGTATACAAGGTGAAACAGCCTCAGCCCTGTTCTCATGGCCTTACATCATCCCTTCCCCTTCTCCCGCGGATGCCTTATTTCTGCACCCTTCTCTCTTCTAGTGAAACCAAGTCATTAAGAGCAAGCTCAGAACAATGACAGACAAATTACCCACAGCAATTAGCTAAAAGCACAGCTGCCCAGGTTACGTGCTACAGTCCCATGCAGAGGCTCCAGCAGCCCAGCAGCATAGAGGTCTTCAAGAAAGGTGTAGATGTGGCACATAGGGAGATGAGTTAGTAGGCACAGTGGTGATGGTTTGATGGTTGGACTTGGTGATACAGAAGATCTTTTCCAACCATAGTGATTGTATAATTCTATCATTTTCCCTCCCGTTCTTTGATTATACACAAAAAAAAAAAAGCACCAAGAGGAACAACCCACCCACTCCTAGCAAACTGTTCACCAGTGCCGCTTCATTTCAGCCCATCAGGTGCAAATGCTGTGGGCCAAAGGGACCCCTAGCAGAGCCCACTGGAACAGGACTGCTTTTTCAACACACCCATCTTCAGTATGCAACCACTCATGTGAACAGGTCTGATAGCATCTAAAAAGGGAAACTGGTAAGGGAGAAAAAACAGGATGTTACACTATAGTAGAACAGCAATATGGACAAAAGCAGCAAGGTATACCTTCTATCTTTATTACTGGTGCTTTACGCTAGCTGTAACATCAGAAAAATAGCTGTAATCTTGAAAATCGTGCTGCCTTGTCACTCAGCCCTGAAAACACACCATCAAGCCTCGCTTTGTTTTCTGCTGGCACGGAAACACAAAAGATCGGCGTGGTGCTGGGCTCTGCCTATCAGCGCACGGCCATACTAGCTGGGAGCACTGCAGGCAGCATCCCGCAACGAAACACGCTCGTCTCCACTATTTTTTAACATAGAAGGCGCTCCTGTAAGCAGCTCAGCCTGACTACAAGAACCCCGACTGCCCAGAATCATGACAGAAATGGCATCTCCGCAGCGTATCGCCTAGCAGCCCTAGAGCACAGCGCGGCCCCACGCCTGCAGCGCCGCTTTGTCTACGAGACGGACACACAGCGCCCGCACCCCCAGCCCGGCGCGCCGCTCCTCTCTCTCGCGGGATTTCCCCAGCCCTCCACGAGAACGACAACGGCAGCCAATCACCAGTGGCCGACTGAGATCGCACCAAAGTAGGTATTAAAAAACGCTCAAAAAAAAAAAAAAAAAAAAAAAAAAGCACCACACTTCCTCCTCCCGGGCTGCGCTGCCTGTCCCCTCCCCTCCCCTCCCCTCGGCCTCGTTCACGCCGCCTTCCCCGCAGAGCTTCCCCACCCGTTCTGCCTGGGCTTTCTACCGCCACTCCCCTCACGACCACCCCCACCACTTTTATCCCCGCCGCCCCTGTTACAGCTCCCCTCAGCCCCCCCCGCACACACCTTGGGGCAGGTAATCCCGCCCCCCACACACCGCCCGCCGCCATTGGCCGGCCGGCACGCGGCGGCCGTCAATCATTCTGCGGTTCGCCTTCCGATTGGACAGCCCAGCCCCCCCCTCGGGCAGGCAAGCGAAGGGAGCGCTCCCCCCGGTCCGGCCGGTGTGTGGGTGGTGTTTGCGGCCGCACGCATGCGCGAAGCTGGATAGGGGAGCGGGCCGGGGCGTTGCCACGCAGGGTCCTACCATAACAACCGCTTCCTCCGCCGGGCACGGCGGCCGTGACGTCGGCAGCGTTTCCGCTCGGCTCGCGCCCTCGCCGCTTCCCTTCCTGCTGCCGGAGCCCGCGCCGCGCCCAACACCCGAGGGAAGCAACCGCCGCTCCGCCGACACCATGGTAGGAGCCGGGCGCTGCAAGCGGGGACGCCGTTCCCCCACTGCCCTCATCCGCGGGGGGAGCCGTTGGGGGGGGGAGGGGGGTCGGCGGCCAGGGGCGGATGGAGCCTTGGCATCCAGCGCCGCCGCGATGCCGTCGCGCAGCCCTTCCCGCGGCCGGCGGGCCTCTGGGCTCAAGGCGGCCGCGCTGCGTTTCGTCCCTTTCCTTTCCCCCCCACCCCGCCGCGAGGCGGTGGGGCGCGGCCCCCCCTCTTTTTGAGGAGATGGGCCCGCCCTCTCCTCCTCGCGCGCCCCACCAGCTCCCCCCGCAGAGCGATGGCGCGCTCCGCGCCGCACGCGGGCGCGAGGGGCAGCGCGGCCATTGGGGGGATGGGGGGAAGGAGGGCATGGCGAGCAGGGCGCGCGCGCGCGAGGCGTGGGGGGGGTGGGGGGGAGCGATGCGCGCTCCTTCCCCGTGCCGCAGGGCGCGGCCACGTGGGGGAGGGGCTGCGAGGGGGGAGGGGAGGCGGCGCCCCCTCACGGCCTCGGCGGGGCGGGCGGGCGGGCGGCAGGAAGCGCGGGGCCGCATCCGGCCGCGGGGTGGGAGCCATCTTTCCGCGGCGCGGGGGATCGGGCCTGGCCTAGAAAGCGGCGGCGGGAGGGAGGGCGGTGGCTCCGTTCGGCGCGGGCCCGGGGAACAAAAGGAGGAGAGGTGGGGGCGGTTCTATCGCCCGAGCCGAGGAGACGCGTGCGGGAGCGCGGTGCCCCAGGGCTCCTTCGGCCGGCGGCGCGGGGCGGGACGGGCGCCTCGCGCCGGCTCTGCGCTGCGTGGGGCGGGCCGCGTTCTGCAGCACCGCCTGACAAACTCCCTTGAATCATCGCACTTTCGTCCTGGTTTTGCTTACGTCGCGCGCAAACGCTTCTCTGTCAACAAACAAGTGTTTCTACGCACCTCATTTCGTGCGCTTTGCCTGACGGCAGCTCGCCCAAAGCTTATCGTTGCCTTCTTGAACGCAGGGAATGTCCAGTAAATGAGCTCCCGTTCAGCACAGGCCCTGCACGTGGGAGGTGCTGCTCATCTCGCTTCCCGTGAAGCAGCTGGAGCGCTGCGGCTAACCCTCGGCAGGAGGCACAGCCAGGGGAGGTGCAGAGGGAGCTGCCGAAGGTCTGACGAGACCTGCAGCTCCTGTTTTAAAGTAGGCTTGTCTCAACAAGCAGCTGCTACTTCTGCAGTACACAAACCTAGTTTAAAATGACTTGCTCCGTGTGCCAGGCTTCCTCTTGCTTCAGAAGCAGGCAATTCCCAAGTTGGCTGAGACACGTATTTCTCATAGCTATCTCCTTTTTGGAACAAGCTTTAGGTTTTTTGTTCCTTTTATTTGCTTTTAGATGCTTGCTTGTTGCAGCTAATGAACTTGCTTTTAGGCAGCGTAGTCCTTTTGACAGAGTACAGCGAAGCCAGCAGGAGGGCATCACTTGGTATCAAAAGAGCATTGGAATTCCCGCTTTTACAAGCCTTGCTGTAAGGCTTAATTTCTTTGGTACTGGATTAAATGGTTCCACAGTCTTCGGAGGACCATGCAAATTATTTTCCTTGCTTGTTAGTCAATAGTATTCCCAAATCTGTGTAACTAAGAGGTCTGTGTGCCTCGTGGACAAGAAGACAGCCTCCCAGCGCTTGGTTGGGTGCATGCCTGGCATGTTTCTACTCATGCTGCTGGGGTATTACTGGTCCCTGGAGGGAGCAAGGGCTGACCCAGGTATCTCATACAGGAGAGCTATGGGCAGGCAGAGTCTTTATTGAGAGGTGCTTGGGGGTTTCATGCTTGCACAACACTCAGCCATCTCCAGGGCAGGTAACTTGTTAGCAAATGTCTGAGTTGCCCAGGGAAGGCCTTCAGAAGCTGTTTTTAAGGATGAATGTTATGTAGCTACAGGGTTGTGGAGGGCTGCACGAACATTCCTGCAGACATACGGCTTGTAAGATCTGATTTTTGTGCTGAATGCGTTCTTAAGAAGCTTTGCTTTTCTGCAGGAGTCTTGTTGCCTTCCAGCTTAGACCCGCATTACCTTAGAAACATGTGTTTCAACACAGGAATGGGCACTTTTCAAAATTTCTGCCCCCCTAGTGGCTGCCACGCTTCCTGTTCTTTAATAGCATGGCTGGGGTTGCCTTTCTCAGTGGGGATTGCCTGTTCTGCCTGCCTGGGTAATTACCACGGGCAAATTTCATGGTGGCTGGGAGCAGGTGATGATTTCCTCTGGCTGAAAGGTGAGGAAATAACCTCAAGGAATGCAGAAGATGCTTTTTCTTGTCTTTCTATGACAGCTCTCTTCTTCTTTCATTGTCTAGTTGGAATTTTTCTTACTGTCAGGAAAAAAGAAGCTGAATAGAATTTTGTTTCCCTTCCCTCCCCTCAAAAGATGGATCACGTAATGCAAAATAAAATAAAAAGCTTAAATCAGCCTGGCAAGATCTGCCTACAAGTGGCATGCAAATAGCACTGTTCTTCTTGCTGGTTTATGGTGTGTAAATAATGGCCTCTTACACAACAGCAGTAAAAATAAAAAAGGCAGTTATGTTTCCTATCACGCTTCAGATCTGAACCAAAGCTTTGGACTTTTTCAGATGTGTAGACTGCCTTGTGTAGGTGTGGGTGTCTGTTTTGCTGCTGCTAGTGGGGGAAGTGGGCCAACTTTGGACTTAGGAGGGCACGGCTATGGTTGTGCTGGCCTGGTCTGCAGGGTGAAGTCGCAGCAGCTGCTCCACATGTTGCCTCCTTCCTTGCTCTGGAAAGCAGAAGTGCTAGTATCGAATGGGTTTTCTTGAGTGTTCTGCTAATAGATGAGAAGCAAAGCAGCATTTGAGACCCATACGTCTGTAACACCCAAGTTTTCAGGCATCTTGCTGACCACAGCTGGCAGCTTTAGCTGACACCTTTTCAAGCCTGCTGTGGAACTGACGTTCTTCCAGCAGGCCTCTCTGCCTGCTGGGTGCCCTGTGCTAGCTGAGCTTAGTTCTCCCTTCAGGTCTCAGCCCTGGCAACATCTCAGGGTGCTGCGTGGCAGTGTAAGGAACGGCTTTGCAGTCTCCTGTCCTGGAACAGTCAGGTGATAATGGTTCTAACTGAAAACTTGTGCTGTGACACATTGGTGAGTCAGATGAAAGTGCCACACAGTCACACAAACAGTTCTGGCAGTGGAAGGGGATTTGGAAGGTGGCTGGGAGGGATGGTATGCCAGGGCTGGGGGAAACAAGATGCTTGCTCAAGAAACCCAGAACCAAATATGTGGCAGTGGTGTGACTGGTAAACATGGGCGCACAGTGCTCTCAGATCTCTGCCTTTGCAATTAAACCAGGCGTGCTTCAGTATGTTCTTGGTGTCAATTCTGGAAAAACTGATGGTGCTTTTCCAAGAGGGAGAACTTTCCACTTGAGTAGCTGCGGATTGTCCGTGCTGATGTATACAATGTGTGTGCACGTGGCTCCCAAACAAAACGAGGCAAGAACTGCTTCTTGAAATGCCTGAGCTGTTATCTACAGAAACATTACAAAGGAAGTCTGCAGCATAAAATTGGCGTGCACTTAAAAACGGGTTTAATCTGTCAAGCTCCTTGTGAGACAAACTAAGTCATTAAAGCTGTCTGTCTTACTGCTGATGTAGGAGCAAAACCTTCTAGGTGAAGTATTTTAAATATTCAGAAAATATGCTGGTGTTCACAACGATCCTTAATAAAATCCAATGCAAATTGCATTGGAGATCTATTTCTATGCAGGCTTGCTGCAAATCAATCTATTGAGGATCTGATAAGTGCCTTACTTGAAATCTCTTTCTGTACACAGGGATTTCTTGGAGGAAAATTTTGGGTTATTCTTCGGCCTTACCCCTCCATTTTATCACCCTGTTCAGATGAAATTCCAGCTGCAGAGTACTTTGTGATGAAGGCAAAGTGTTGGAAGCTGTTAGCGGAGCCAGCTGGAGCCAGGCCTTGCAGTCCGAGGCCTGTGAGACAGAAGGCTCTCTCTTCAGCCGTGCTATTTGGGGACAGCATTCTGCTCTCACAGGGCTTCTGCAGTGCTTTGCACTTGAGGCAGGAACGGTGGCTTTGTGAAGGGAATAAGAGCTGCTGTGTTACTGCAGTGCATGCTGACAAGGCATTTAATGCAACCATTACCTCATGTGCCTACAGCAATCTATATGAAAATACAATGGGGTACTGGTGTGAGGGCTGTGGAATAACGTAGGCGGAGGTGCAGCCCACAAGGCATGCTGCTTTGGCCGTAGTTGCATGGAAGTATGAGGGGAGAACTCATTTTGTGCTAAATCCCTTCCCTGTGGGGGGACATTTGCACAGTTAGGGAGACGTGCAGGCAAGAATATGCAGCCCTGTCATCATTTTTTCCATCTGATAACAAGGCAGCTTGCCTCCTTGTTGCTGCCTTGATGAGGTTAGCTGGCCCTGACACCCATGGGAACAGCCTGGCTATTTGCCTGCCTCTTGTGTCCTGAGAATGGTTTTAATTATTGTTGCGTATATTCAGGGGTTGCTCTGTCCAATGCTACAAAATGCAGCCAGCTGATGGCCTTGTGTCCCACCAGTACCTGCCATGCACGCTGCTCAGCCACCCATGTGTGCTGTCCTGAGTTGGATAATTGCTTCCCTATTGAAGAAGGAACAGAAGCAAGCTATCTGTCCTCAGCTATGCAGCATTCTGGCCACCATGCCTGAAAAAATAATGAGTGTGCTGTATTGAATCCTCTGAGCAGTGTAACACTGGGCCAGAGAGAATCCACACAAACAAATAAATGCTTATCCTGTCATTACTGGCAGGTGGAGGCTTCTCAGCAGCTGTTTTTCAGGACAGGTCAGCAGAGACATGGTTAAATTACCACTTGAGAACATGTACTTAGGCATGTGGCATTTCTCTGTGTTCCAGTGGCTTTCACAGTCATCCTGTTGCTGCCCTACCCTGAATGGCCGTGGCCAAGTTACAGCAAAAAGCTACCTAATGTTGAGGTTTTTCCTTTTTAGGTATGTTTAGAGAATCATAACTGGTACAAGCCTGGAGCTGGAGAGGGAGTCCTTTTGGTGCAGGAGTATGCTGCCTTCTTGGAAGCACTTGTGCTGGGATTTTATGGGTTCATTTCAACCCCACGCTGTGACACAGCTGTAGTGTTTTCTCAGGATGAAGGAATCTATGCCATCCCCAGCAGATCAGCATCTGCTGGTATCAACTCCTGAATGGATTCAGAAGTTGTATAATAGTTATGAAGAGTTGCACCAGCTAATAAACACTTTACTTTGGAAAGTTAAGAAAAAATCCAGTTCTTACTGTTTCCCCTTCAGCCTCTGGTCAGTCCCAGTGGTCAGCTGCAGAGTAAGAGTGAATTTGACTTTCCAGACTGAGTACTCTCAACATTTTTGGAATCTGAAGCAACTTGCCAGCCGTGTTCAATTCCTTTATAAGGAAATAACTTGACTCCCAGCTTGGAGAAATGTTTCTGGCTGTGCATCTGCTCCTGGCTGCACAGTTTGCATCTACTAGCAGCTCCATTGCTGATGCTTTTTTCGGGCTCTCTGCTGAGTAGTAATGCCTGCTTTCAGAGTTAACTTCTTGGTAACAGGAGTCGATAAGGAGGAACTAGTGATCTTAGAGCAAAGATCAACAGTTGATAAAGGTGGAGATGGTTGACACCAATTCCTTTTATGGCATTACTAGGCTGTGCTGGGTCAGACTTTGTGCATCTTCTGTGTAAACTCCTAAGCTTTTTGCAGGTTTAAAAGCTGAGACTTAAATCTCCTGTCAGCTGCTGAGGTACCATTAGCCTGGAAGACAAATCTCATAGAAAGGAGGGGAAAAAATGTCTGTCTGGAGTTGGCAGTGCATTAGCTGTAGTGAGCGATGCCGTAGTTCCAGTTGCTGTGCTGTTTGCATTATTAGGGCAACCCTGCCTTATTTCCAGTCCTCCCAGAGTGCTCTTGCCCACACCACACACAGTGATGCAGAGACAGGAAGAAATACATTCATTTCTCATTAGTTCCCAGCCACGCTCTCACAGAGGTGCAGTCCATTGTATGAAGGAGGTGATGTAGGAATGCGTCACTTTGCACTGATGTTTGCACTTCTGCTTGTAGTTACCCTGGAATAAGCTTTCTCTGCTTGCTTTCCTTATGCTGCTGGAGACATGCAAAAGGGTGGCTGCCTGCCAGGCAGCTGAGGCACAGCAACTTCCTCCTGTTCTGTGGGCCTGCTCCTCTCCCAGAGCAAATGTAAGGGATTTGAGGTAGATTACCCCAAACAGACAATCCGTGCATTGTAAATTCTGAGGGTCCCTTTGTGTTTGAGTAAGCTCCTAAAGAGCTCTGTTTCGTGGAGGAAAGCTTCCATGTCAGATTGATGGCTGTATAGCATTGGCATCCAGATCTCTCTGGTGGGGGAAAGAAGAGGAAAAAAGACATGCAGTGGTCAGGGCTTTGAAAAGAATATATATGTATGTTAGAAGTAGTAGCTGTCCAATCCATAATGACTCTTAAGGACAGGAAAGTTAGCACTGTGCAGTTGACCTTCACTGATTTCCCTGGCATTCCAGCTGAACTCTGCTACTTGCTTATACCTTGAGAGAGTGCTGTGATTTGGCATCTTATCCCCCTTCTCCCTCCTCTCCCCCCCCAAAATGATTCCATTGGGCACGCTTTTGTGGGCTGAGCTGAAGGGAAACCAAAACAAGGAACAACCTTCAGTGTTTTTCAGTTGGTACCTCTCACGTGATGCTGTACCTGCCTGCATAGTAGTGCTGACTGTGCTGAAGATGATGACGTGTGGCAGTTACACGGAGGAGGGTGACTTTCCTTCCAGTGCGTGACTTACTGTATCTGAGGATAAGGTCACTTTTGGAAGCCCCAAAAGCAGCAGGGGGAGAGGCAATATTAGGAAGGAATCTCAGTGTTTACATGGCACGTTGCGGTTTGAGCACAATGAGTGTTGGACAGGCTTTGATTTACAGTTTACTGCTCTGACCGTGATGTTTTTCCAGCAGTGTGACTCCCTGGATTTGCGGCATTCTCTATTTTAGGGCTGTCTTTAACCTCTCAAACTTCATTTTGTTCTGAGTGTAAAACTCAGATATGAATACTGTCTGTTACCGCTGAGTAACCACAATTTCTCACCAAGCTTCCAGGAGTGGGGGAAAAAAAAAGATGGGATGGGGTGAAGAAATCGTTTTAAAGGCAGCTTGTTTTAAAAACTGGAAGAGGAACTGCTGGGGAAGCTGAGAATTTTTACAGTTGGACTTGCAAGCTCTGCCTTTAAAACACTGAATTGAGAGCACCTTCAGAAGGTTGGTTTGTTCGTGGCTGAGAATTGTATTCCAGTGCCCCACTGTATCTCTCCTGACTTCTAAGCCAAACCCAGTTGATACGCGTGGGTTTGACACTATTGTACCTCTGTTCCTAAAGCTGATGGCAGATAGGCTGGAAGTGGCCAGGAGACTGAGTAGAAGTGACCCTTGTTAATTTAGTTGTCTGCCTGTCCCGAGATGGCCAATGAAGCCACTCTGCTGCAACATCAAAGGATTTGCCACAACTGAAATTTCAGAGGACAAGGGGTGGACATAAATGTGAAACTACCCTACCAACGCTGTTCTAATCTAAGAAGGACTGTGCCTTGTTCAGAGTACTTTTGGTTTGGCAACTTACTGTAGGCGGCATTGAGGCTCCAGATTCTTTATTTGAGAAGGGCCTGCAGCTCTCCTGTCTAGACTGTGGGGCTGTGAGTGAGTGTTGCGAGTATCGCTCGTCTTCCAGCCTCAGTTTGGAGGCAGCACAGTAACGTAGTTGTGCAAATACTCAGTGGTAGCCCTAAAGGCCTTTGTTCTCATCTTTGCAGGCATCTGGAGTGCAAGTTGCCGATGAGGTTTGCCGTATCTTCTATGACATGAAAGTGCGGAAATGCTCTACGCCTGAGGAAGTGAAGAAGAGGAAGAAGGCTGTCATCTTCTGCCTCAGTCCAGACAAAAAGTGCATTATTGTGGAAGAAGGCAAAGAGATTCTAGTGGGAGATGTTGGTGTGACGGTTACTGACCCTTTCAAGCACTTTGTGCAGATGCTTCCCGAGAAGGATTGCCGTTACGCCTTGTATGATGCAAGTTTCGAGACCAAGGAATCCAAAAAAGAAGAGCTGATGTTCTTCTTGTGGTAAGCACTCTTCACAACTCGCCTGTTCCTAGCATGAGGCCCGAGCTGTGCTGAGGTCTACGAGCATTTGTTTTGTCTGTGGAAGGCTTAAAATGTGCTGGACAGCATGGTACTTGTATTACGAGCCATTAGAGTTTCCTTTGTTTATAATCAGTGGGATGGTGTTTGTCTTACTGCTGGATAATAAATGCTGCTAATTGCACTATCTTCTTGTATTCCACTAGGGCACCAGAACAAGCACCTCTCAAAAGTAAGATGATCTATGCAAGCTCCAAGGATGCAATCAAAAAGAAGTTCCAAGGTATGTAGTGCAGCTAACACTCCTAGGTGCCATCTGAAACACTTACACAGCAAGGCTTAACCATTTGCTAATTGGCTTTTTTTTTTCTTTTGAGATGCTAGCGAGATGAGAATTTCACCAGGTGAAGTGCCTTGTGACAGAGCTAAAAGAAGCTCTGGCTGAAGCCAAATTTAAAATGTCTGACTCTGAGCCTTAGAGGCACTAGAACTGTGCTCAGAACTGGAGCAGGCTTGGCAGCGTACAAGAGTAACTGCTGCCATACAGAGTAACTTGTTTACGCCATGCAGCCTATAAACATCACATTCTTGTTAACAGTGACCTGTATTTTGTGTCACGCTGTCTCTGTGGCAGAGGACTTTCAGCCCTGTATCTATTGAACTGCAGAATCAAGTAACTGTGCTGTACTAGGAAGTAATGATTGGCTTGACTTAGAGATGCAGTTGTGATTACTCATTTCAAAGGCATTGCATCTCTGAGAGGAGAAGCAAAGTGATGTTCATCCTGTCAGGTACCAGTGACCAAAGAGTTACCCTTGCTGCAGCACTCTGAAATCTCATTCTGAATAAATGACTGTGATGCCTCCCAGCCCGGTAGCAGAGCCCCCTTCAGCTCTTAGTGCCGTGCTGGTCAGAGTGCAGCACTGCGTAGTACTGAGCGGTGCACAGCAGTGCTGTTCTTCACAGTACAGCTCACCAATGAATTGAAGCTGGTGAGGGCTGAAAAAGAAACACTGCTTTCTCTATTTTTCTCAACATAAGGCAGAGTTGGGTCTGGCTCCCTTATCTCCGGAACAGAAACCACTCTTAATTCTGTGTACCAGCAAGTCTGCACAGCGCGTCCTGCTTTGATTGTCAGCTGTTCAGTGCTTGCGTTGCAGCAGCTCCCTCAGTTGACATATTCAGGGTAACAGTAGAAATGAGACTTTCACTCACAGGCTGATTTGCCATGGGCAGCTGACAGTCCAAGCACTGATAGTAGTGAAAAGCTTCTCCCTGATACATGTATTTGATTTGTGATGTGTAGCCAGATGTCTCCTGTGATATATCGAGGGGGAATAAACCCAAATTCCTTAGTTTTCCTTAGTGAAGGTGGGACTTTGCAGCTTGAGTGACCAGACTGCCTCTTCTAATATTACTACTAACTGTGCTTCTCTGGTTGATTACTAGCATATTGAAATACTGCATTATTGAGTGTTCTGCATCTTTTTTTTAGGCATAAAGCATGAATGCCAAGCAAATGGGCCAGAGGACCTCAATCGAGCTTGTATTGCTGAGAAGCTAGGAGGCTCCCTAGTCGTAGCTTTTGAAGGAAGTCCCGTGTAGATGTCATACAGTGCCACAACTCTACAAGCATTCCATGTTTTAATATATCAGTTATGTAAAGCAACCATTCTAGGCAAGGGTTTCACTAACTGTAGGGAAGCTGTCTTGTAGAATAAAGTAGATTTTGGAGATGTAGCTCGTATGTACAAATGACCTTAAATAAATCAAATTAAGGATTTATCTTGGTGTATTAATATTTGCATTGGTTGTCTATCCCAATACTTATCCCCAGTGAATTAACACTAAAGGTCTCCAAAAATTCTGATTCAGCAGTGTATCATGGGATGAAGGGGGGAGGATGATGAGAACAATCTGGTTCCTGTTCTTTTCTAAATTAAAATGAGCAAAATCATCAGTCCTTCTGAGGCTACTGGCCAAACTGCCAAACTAAAAACTTTCCCCTTGAATCATTTAATGCAAGACTTCAAACCTGTAGTTAAAGCTAGGCACCTGAACAGAGCTAAATTCTTAGTGCTTGCAGTTGCACAGCATTACTAATAAAGGTTAATTAGGAGGATAAAATAGAGATGGAAGTAGGCACACTTTCCTGGAGAAAGTCCTAATCGTTCTTGTAAACTCGCAGTGCAGTAATCTTTAAAGGTTTGCTTGTTCCTACAGGTTAACATTGGTTATGAAGTGTCTTGAGATCTCCTCCAAGGCTGAACTGAACGATTCTATTAAAATTGCTTTTCCTTTGGCATAGGTTAATTTAGAACTACCTTTTTTCCACTAACATTTCCTAGCGGATCAGATGCTTCTGAGGCTTTGACAAGTGCAGATTCTTCCATCGGAGCTCTCCAGTTACGGGCAGTACAATGAGAAAGAACCACTTGGAAAAACAGCAAAAGATTACAAGTGGTGTTCTCAGCCCCAGTCTTGGTCACTTGGTCCATTTGTCCATAATTATTATTGATTTAACTTGGTAGAACCAATCAGCCTGACTAATACGGCTTGATCTGGGCTTTTTGTCTGTTAGCTTCTTTAATTCTGTAGAAATGCATGGAAATATCACCTACTAGAAAGTCTGACCTGAAATGCCTTTTGTATGGGGGGGTAGAGAACATTCCTGTGCCAGCTACAGAGATCTTAAAAGCTTCCATGTTTCACCAGTGGTTAATTAAAGCTGTTTCCTTTGTGTAATGTGTACATGGAAGTTGCATAGAGTTTTCCTGTATGTCTGTAGAGAAAAAAAAAAAAAGAAAAAAAAACCCTTAGCCTCCAGTGCGTTACTGTGGTATGTTCTGTGTGTGCCAAACTTGAATAGCTTAAATAAATGGGGTTTCTTTCCCCTCGGTCAGTGACTGATTCCTCTCCAGTTTGCAGTGGGGGAAAAGAGGCTGGAAGGAGAAGTGGGGGAGAAAGCATGTCCATGTCTCTGCAGCCTGTCGATGTCTTCCTTGGCCTCGCACACCTCAGCAGCTGAGTGCGTAGCAGTCTGTGGCAGTCACGGGATCCACCGTGGTGTCTGCTCCCTTCCTTCTGGGCTCCGGTCCCAGATGGCCACAGGGAGGGAGCTTCATGGGAAGCATCTCACCGTGGAGGCCTGTGTCAGTTACTTGGTGCTGCTTCTCCTGTCAGAACGGAGAGCTTCCTCTGGCCTGTCCCAGAAAGTTAAAGGCTGCCCCTTCTGCCAGGTACGTAGGGACAGCTGCTTGGTCTGCTGCTTTCCAGCAGAGCGCTACCAGGGAAGTGCTGCTCCCTGGCTTAATGCAGTGTCTGTGCTTTTTGGCTGTGCTGCGTATTTGAAGATTTAATCAAAGGCAAGCATTGACCACGTGCTCTAATGTGGTACCCGCGTGGAGCACACAAGGGTTTCTGATATGATCCACTACAGTGAGATCCTATCAGAAGAGGAAACTAAACTGGCATCAGTGGGTGCTCCTGGCCTGTTCCCTCAACTTTCAACCTGGCACAAGGGAGTAACCATCTCCATAAAAACAGCTCTTCTGTACTTGGTGTCTGTCCAAAGTTCAGGCTGAGATAAGAAAACCAGTGACACAGTGGGAGTGGTGCTGCCTGACAAATAAGGGGAACTCCCATTCAGGAGTCAACTGATAACTAACACCTCCAGACTGCAGCTAACGTCAAAGAGCAATCCAGGCCTGGTGAAGCTGGTGGACTTCTCCCTGGGATTTCCTTTTTTGGTTAGAGAAGAGCCTCAACAAAGGGGGAAGGAAGTCAGATGCAGAGGCAGGAGGATGCTTCTCACCACGTGAAAGTATTCAAGCCAGGAACTTGGGTGCAGAGTGCTTCAGTCAGGGGACTGAGGCAAGAGATGTTGTTTTTGGTTGTGGTTGGGTGGGTCCCAGCTTCACTTGGTCAGTTTTTAGGGCCCTTGGTGCAAACCCTGAGGCACAAGCCTGATCTCTGCTACTGTGCTCCTGTGCTGGCTGTTACTTTGCCTTCAGCTTTGTTGATCACAGCATGGAGTTACTTAGCAAGCCAAACTTCATCTTGCCCTTGTACAATTGTAGCTATTATAAAACTTGCAAAGATGTTTCCTTTTATGATTTTCCAATCCTTTCATTCGTGGCTTTTCCCAAATCACTCAGACCTTCTTGAAAAGACGACACAAGCAGAGCCATTGAGCTTTGACTGAGGACCCACCTGGCTGCAGCACCCAGGCTGCTGTTCCCACCTGCCCTGCATCACAACCTGCTCACCGGGTAATGAGCCAGCACTACAGCTTGCCTGAAAGAGCAATGCTGCTCCAGGGGTGGGTGCAGTGTGAAATCCCACTGCTCTGAGGTGAGGGTTGGCCCTCTGAGAGGCGACCCTGGCCTCTCAGGAGGTTGTTGGCTTTCCCCTTCTCATGGCTCCATGGAACAGCATAAATCCCAGCAGCACCACACCAGGCACCTGAACTCAAGCTTAACCACCAGACCCCAGCAACCTGTTTCCATCATCAGCCTTACTTAACAACTCCAGCTCTTCTCTCCCTTCCAAACACAGAAGCTGGGTGATGTCCCAAAGTACACGTACATTCCTCATGCCAAGGACACCAAATCTGCACTCCTCTGGCTTCTGGAGCCCATTGAGCATGCATGCTGTTGTCCACGCTCCTTGCTTTGGCTGTGTACTTAAAGAGCTTCCTCACTGCTCCTGTGTGCACACTCATTAAGCGTGTGCTGCTTTGCACAAGCAAGCAGAGTGAAGGAACGGGTTGTTGCGAAAGCAAAACCCAAAAACCAAAGAGTTTCATCACTGCTGTGCTGGCTGTTTTGGGGCCCTCACCACCGACTGCTGTTTGGATGATGGCCACCCCCTTACACTCAACAACTCATTCCAACCTATGGTTGGTTTCTCCTGGTTTTGCTTTTTTGTTACTGCCTGGGTCAGTAGAGCCTCCCAAAGCCAGAAGAGGAAGCTGATGGCTAATGATGGCTGCAGGGTGAGGGCTGGGTCAATGAGCACATCCTGCCAGCAGCCTAATATAGCCAGGCAGAAGCCAGGCACTCAGCCTCCTGTGCTCAGAGGGCTGGAAGCAAGGGAAGCAGAGGGCAGAGGGCCCAAGGCCACCAGCCTGCAGCCACCAGCTCCCCTCCAGCCAGGAGCATAAGCTCCACCCCACATCAAAAGTCCACAGTCCCCACCTCAAAAACCCTGTGGCACTGGGGTGGGAGGCACTCAGCCCCACTCTGGTTGCTGTTCTGGTGGGTTACAAAGGGCAGGAGACACCATCAGCCTTCACTGATGCACTGACTGCAGCGTTGATGTGTCAACCACAAGGCTGTGCTGGGGATGCCCACCAGCCTCAGTTGTGTGAAGTCTCTGCTGCTCCCACCAGCAGCAGGGAAAGCCTCCATACCTGTCCCTAGGAGCAGCCATCCCATTGCATCCCCCTGTGGCCTCAGCCTCTGCACCTCCTTCACACATACTGGAGAAAATACAGTGGGGAGAGCTGCTACAGCACAGCAAGGAGCAGAGGATCCACTTCTGGCCACAGCAGGGTCATCCTTCAGTCACGCCCAAGGCCCAGCAGCCTGCCAACATGAAAAATAACCAGAGAAATAAAGCAGGAAGCAGCTCTCCCCGCTACGTCATTTTAATTGCATCGACACCCAGAAAATACACAGAAGGATACGTGCCCTGAGCCACCCATCAAGTGGCTTCCTTCCATCATGGGTCTTACTTTCACACTTCTTTCACTCAAAAAAAAAATAATATATATATATATATATTTATATATATAATAATAATTGCACCAGTTGATGTACAAACACAGCCTTCCCTTTTCACACATTCGTGGGTTCGAGGAGGGTCACGTCCTGGCCCCAGCCCGGCCAGAGCAGCACCCAGGGGAATGAATGGTTGTACAAAACAGTATGAAGATTTTCTTACAAATGTACGCCTGCACTGTTGCTTTTTTTTCTGTTTTTTTTTTTTCTTAAGTTTCAAAACTAGGTTGTGGGTCACTAATGGCTTGTATTGTATCTTATCTACAATAAATTCAGCATATATTTTTGTTTTAGGAATGTGTAAGGCATTTGGTAAGTTGAACGGTACGTTCTAGGTCACAGACTCATCAAACTGAAGTCCCTTCCTTCGAACTGTCCTCTTCCCCCTGGAGAAGGAGAACAGAGGTGAGTTACTCAACTGGGTCCCAACTTTATTCTCACTGTAGGATAAGCAGCGAAGCATTTCCCAGACGGGCCAGATCTCCCCTTGTGGGCAGGGAGAACGTTGACCACCACCCACTACAGCCTCAGGCATTGCCCAAAGCCGGCCAGGCCAGATGGTTTCTGGCAGTAGGATCCCCACTGCATTCCATTTTAAACCACCACAGGACACACTCCTGCAACCTCCACCAGTGGCAGAAGGGATGGCCAACTGCCACAGCTGGGCATCTGTCCCAGTCCTGGGAACAAGTACCTTTTCATGAAGTTGTTCTTTCAACTTCTTCACCGTTTCTCTCTCTTTGGCCAGTTGGTCCTGGGTAACCTTCAGTAGCTCCTGTAGTTTGGTTGCCGCCTGGCCCAAGTCCCTTGTCAGCTTTTTTTCTTTTTCAAGTCTTTCCTAGATGGGAGTGAAAAGAACCCATATGCCTCAGCTTCCCTGCTCACAGGGGACCCAGCAACCCCAGGGACAGCACGGGCTGCAAACTTCAACAGAGCACAGTGACCACAAAACTGGTTGCGGTAACGTGCTCGCCAGAGTTCAAGGAGCACATGGACACTGCTTTCAGACACAGGGTCTGAAATTTGGGTAGTGCTGTACAGAGCCAGGAGTTGCACTCAGTGATCCTTACAGGTCCCTTCCAACTCGGGATATCCTATGGTTCTGTGACCTCCCACTCTACGGGAATCCCAGCCTGCATACGAGCTCAGGCAGTCAGCTCAGAGCATCACCCGACCTTGGTCAGTGAGGGGCTGTGACTCATAGCCTGCTGTTCTTCAGCCCTATCAAAGCTTACTGATTGCACAGGGGCAAGGAGAATCTTCCTTTGGGAACTATCTGCCTTGCTCCACCACCCCCATTGGGGATGAATCACGCCCCAAGTTCTGCCTGGATATAGCTTTGGCCGTCCTGGCTCAGCACCAAGCAAGGGACCGGGTCAGCTGCATCACCTTGAGATGCTGGGCCTCCTCCATGTCTGAAGTTGCTGCGTTTTCAGCCAGTCTCAACTTCTCCAGCTCTGCTTGCAAGCTGCACGCTGAGCTTTGTGCCTGGAAGGGGGACACACTCATTAAACACCAGCGCACAGCCGCGGGCACCTCCTGCCCTGGCAGCCAGCACGTCCTGGCCCTGCTGTACAGTTGGGCTATGGAGCCGCCAGCAGACGGCTGGGTGCACTGCATCCACCGGGAGGGCAGCGCTCTTGGCCAGGAGCACGAAGAGCCCGGCCATCAGCACTCCTGGCCCAGCACCCACCTCCTCCAGCTCCCGCACCAGCTTTTGCCTCAGCTCTTGTTCCTTCTCCATCAGTGCCTCATTCTGCTCCAGCTGCATTTTCAACTGCATAGGAGAGGGGAGAAACGCGCAGAAAACAAAACAAAGGGAGAGCTCATGAGGATGACGAGCCGGTGGGGAGCTGGGCCGTACCAAAGAAATAAAGCCCAGAGCTTTCCCCAGGGCACAAAAGGGCAATGGGTGAAGAAGCTGGGAGGATGGCCACGGGGAGCCTGGGCACTGCCAAAGTTTGCTTGCTTCTTGAGCAGCACCTCAAGGGATGACGTATGTGGCAGGTGCTCGTGTGTGCCAGAGCAGTGCCCGAGAGAAGGTTCCACAGTTAACAGGATTAAAGGAGAGAGACAGAGCTCAGCGTGCGGCAGCCACCGCTGCCAGCAAGAGGTGTTAGCCTGCAAAGGAACAGCTGTGGATAATGCCTTCAGCCCGGCTCCAGCAAGATTTGCAGAGCCTCTGTTCCTACATAGGGTCTATAATCCTAATCCTCAGCCTCCTGCTGGAAAGGGTTCCCATGCAGCCGTGTCAGGATGTCCTCTTCTGTAGCCTGTCCTGCTTCAGAGAAGACCTTCAACATGCAGCTGAAGGGAGCGAGGCTCAGCTTCCCACAGCCTCCATTGTCAGACCCCATACACACAGGACAGGAGACAACAGCAAAGCCACGTGCAGTTTTCCATGCAGTTAGAGACAGGGGGACAGGACAAGGGACACAGTTAAGGGTCAGTGACCCTGCGGGCAGCATTCTCACCACCCTAACCTCAAAGGGTGTGGGATCGCCCAGGTCAGCTTGTGACCCCGCTACTTCTCCATCCTGCACGTGGCTCTTCATCTCACTCAGCTGCTGCCTGACCTGGAGGAAGGACCAGCGAGCTTGCCTCAGTTGCACTGTCCTGTGACAAGATCCATATGGACCTGCAGACCAGTTTTGTCAGCCCTTCTACTTGCACACAAGCTGAAATGTTGGGAAAACTATCTCAGGTTCTGCATCTAACATGGGCAGTTTGAAAGATGAATGTTTGGATTAACAAACAAACCCTGTCCAGAAGAAAGGAAAGGCTTCTGAATGAACACAAGCAAGTTCAGTGCTTACAGCCGCCTGCCCAGCTAACGAGATTAAAGCCAGTGACCATCCAGCACCAAGCTCCCCAAAGAGCAAAGGCTGCACCAGTTTGTTCAGCGAGTCAGATGATGGTGAGCTCCAAACAATGAAGCACTTCCAATATTAAAATGCAAAGCAACAAGTGCTGTCTCACAACAGAAGTAATGATTTAAAAAACAAAAGCCCTCATGGTTTTGGCAGGTCTGCTGGCTCTCCTGGCCCTTTATCCCCAGCCTCTCTCCCACTTACCTGCAGAAACTCAGCCCCATCTTTTAGTCCTCTAAGCAACCTCTATGCACATGGCATACACAAGCTAATTCATCCCATCTACGGTCCCAGGGCAGCACCTAAAGCCCTACCCCAAGTTCTGTGAGGGGTAATCAGTCTCCACTGTGGGGAAGGCTGGGAGCACTATGTGTGCCCATGTGATGACTGTGCCTTCCTCCTGCCTCTAAACCTGCAGAGAGGAACAGGACACCAGCAAGCAGATGAACCCTGGGTTGTGGTTTGTGAGCTGCCCTGAGGCCAGGCAGCAGTCCTGCATGCAGGCAGATGAGTCCCAGCGGTGCATCACCCCCTTACCAGGGCCAGCTCCTTGCTCTGCTTCTGCGTTTCTGTCTTTGCTGCCTCCAGCTGCTCTTGGGACTCTGATAAGAGCTGTCTCAGCTGGTGAAAAGAAACAGGAAGCAGAGGTGAGGAAGAGCATTAGAGTTTGGGCTTTTATCTCCAGCCACATCTCTGAGAGGCTGTGGCCCACCTCACAATACAAAAGTCCTGTTCTGGCCACTCCCCATCCCGTTTTGCTGCCCTCTGATCTCCCAGCCCCATTGTCAGCCCTTCTACTGGTGCCCTCAGAGAGGTAAAAAGGCAAACATGCATATGTACTTCATGTTGGAGCTCTGCAGCCCAGGGAGGCATCATTACAATTCAACACCATCTCAGAGAAGCAGTGATAGCATCACTTGCTAATGGCTGCTCAAAGAGGCAACTGTGGGACAGCGCCACCTCACCTGAGCCACAGAAATCCCACGGGGTACTGAGATGCAGTGGGCATCTCCATATAGATCTCCATCCGCCTGCCAACTCATCCCAACACTAGATGCCCACAACCCAGACTGGAGCAAACATCTCCAGCTACTTTCTCCTCATTTGCAAACCTGCAAATTCCCTGGGGCACGCCTCAAATCCCCCCCAAAAAAGTGGAAGGGTGGTGAGTCCAACTTAGAAGAAGCAATATTTAAAGTAACATCTGCCACACTTACGCCTTCAACTTCTTTTGTGTAGTTTTGGCGTTCAGAGCTGGCTGTCTGTAAGTGATTTTCCAGTTGTGCTTCCAGGAGAGAGATGTATTCCTTTAGCTGGATTAAAAGGGAAGAATGCAGAGGGGGTTGAGGTGCCAAACACCCTGGACCCATCCCGTGCTGCAGCCCACCTTCCCCAGGATAGGTCAGGAGATGGGCTCCCATTCAGCGCAAGCACAGCACTCGTCTGCCCAGTGCCTGTGCCAGGAACACAGAAAGCCAAAAACCTTACCTGGTCGGTGCTCTGCAGCTCTGTTTTCAACTTCTCTATCATGTCTTCAAGGGATTTCAACTGGAGTTGTGACTAAGCCAAGAGAAAGAAAAAATCATCAGTAGAAGGCATTCCCAGATTTATTTTTGAGAGAAGGACATCACGGTTGCTGAATTATTTGAACAGAAGAATTCCCCTGTTCTCCACAGAGAGGCAGAGCTGCTCAGAGCCTGCCCCAGCTGCCACGTCCATCCCAACACACACACACCAGCAGCCACGTCATCCCCATGCAGCACAGCTGCCGCCCTCAGTGCCAGACATCCAGCAGTGGAATTAGAGATCTCCTGTACAAGAGCTCTCCCACCTCTCTGCAGCCTCTTAAGAACCTACAGGATGGGAGCAACAAGACCATGGGAAATAGCTTTATTTCAGTTCTGCATTCAAGAGGATACTGAAGTCAGAGATAACTGAAGTCAGAAGAGGTGTGACCAGCTAAGCCCTCCCAAACCCCAGCTAAGTCACAGGAGTTCAGGACACATGCTTTCCCCCAGACAGTTGGAGAGCACTGGCTCTTCAGCAGCAGCCAGCTGGCTTTGTAGCCAGTGAGAGAGGTACCCAAAGCTAGACAGACAGCTGGACCAAAAACTATTCACAGTACGTGGCTTGGACCTCAGCTCCTTTCTGAAACTTCAACCAAAGCCAAACTCAACCTAGATACCAAGAGCAAGCCAAGTCCCTGAAAATAGGAGTCCAAGAGCACGGCACGTGCCCTGACTCAGCCAAGCCAGCACCCACCAGGAGGGCTGAGTCTGACTTCCAAGTTCCAGAGCTGAGATTACTGAAGCAGTAACGTAGTTTCCCAATGATCATGCCTGTACCAGAGAGCTGCAACCCATTCCTCCAGTATACAGTGGGCAGGAAGGCGGGGGTAAGAAGGGTTTAAGTGAGCTTCGTGTCTGTTAATTTTGTGACAAGAGGTAGAAGAGAAAGGTCTCTTGCCTCAGAGACCAAAGCTGGCAGGAACAGATAGGGTCACCATCCAGTCTGCAGCCAACAGCCTCTCTGCTCCACAAGCAACACACTCAGATGCCCCAAAGCACTCACCTTTTGGAGTTCCTCTCCAGAGACAGTGAGCTTTGCTTTCCACACCTGCTCTTCCTCCTCCACACTCTTCTGCAGGTTTCGCAGCATTCCTTCCTATTGGAAAAGCCACAGCTGAGCCCAAGCCTCCTGCAGCCCTCCCAAATGGAGCACCATGGCAGTCACCAGGGCCATGGGTGCCATGGAACATCCATCTCTTCTCGAAAGATTTGAGCCGCTGCAATTTGGGGCAATGCATCGGCAACAAAACCAGGTGGGGCTGGGGACACCCAATTCCCAAGCTGCCTTGACCCCTTTGCTTAACAGCGCCCTTGCATGTGCCACTGTGCCTCAAGCAACATCCAGGAAGGCTTCCAACTTGATTAGAATGGATACAATTCAGGCCTGTCCACTTCCCCTGTCTCACTGGGGAATAATCATCTCCATGGCAGCGCCAGCATACTGTGCAAAGCCCACCAGCAGCCCATGATCTGCTGGGAAACTGAGCTGTATTTCTAGCAGAAGACCAACATATTACAAGGAGCTGTAACTTACTGTCTCTGCAAGGATAGCTCTGTACTGCTCGCATTCTGCTTGTAAAGTGCTCTGCGCTTCCTCTGCCTCTTTCAGTTTAAGTGCTGAATCCTGAGAAGGGAGATGGAGAAAGAGAAATGAGAAAAAGAAAAAAGTGACTTAAGCACTCACTTGCCCCTCTACTTCCCAGCCCCCTCACTTACCACAGGCTCTGTTGTAATTGTGTGTTGCTTTAGCACGTCCACAGCCTTCTCCTTAAACTCTTGTAGCCATGCCTCATAATCCTGAGTTTGAAAAACAGGACAAGGAGGGGAAAAGAAAAAAAAATGTTTAGATGCCTGTCATTCCTACATGGCAGAGACTCTGTAAGGGGGCTGGAATGATAGGAACCCACCTGTTGTGACACAGTGATTTCTGGGAGCGCAGAGAGCAGAGTCTCTTTGGTTCGTGTCTGGAGCGCATCAAGCTGGTGGGCCAACTCCTCCTGCAGGAGGAACACAGAGGCATGGGGTGGAGGACTCGGGTGCTTGTGGGCCAGGCTGGCAGCACCAGCCTTGCTTTTCTGTGCCTACACAGGTAAGCTGGCATGGGAAAACCAGCAAGCAGAGAACACGGCCTCTGAGAATCACTAAAACATCCCTCCCCCTCCATCCACAGTCCTGGTTCCCCAGTGGCAATCTGTAGTGGATGCACAGGCCTCAGGACAAGACCTGAGGAAGCTGGCAAGAAAGTTAAACCAGCACTGCTCCTAAGACAAGGCAGGCAGCCCAGAACAAACAACTGGTGGCTCTGGGGAGGCTGAACGCTTCCCCTACAACACTGGCACCACTACTGAAGAGAAATACCGGACTCACCTTTGCTTTTGTAGCAGCAAGTAGCTTTTCCTCGCATGCCTTCTCCAGCTCGGTCAATGCTTCCACTGCTTTCCAGTTCTTCTCACGAAGGTCCTGCCGAGACCACACACACAAGGCTTATTGCCACACACCACGCTGAAGGCCGCCAAGCTGCTTGTTGGCACTGCGGAGGATTTCAAAGCCTCCGTTCAGGAAAACGGGCAGCCCGCCACTTTTGCCGAGGATCCCCCGTCCCACCACCCACATGCACTCCCTTCTCCTCCGTCCCTGCAGCTGCCCAAAGCACCAGGCTCAAATCCTCCTGCAGGAACAAAACAGAGCAGGATGGAGACCAACTCCAAAAGCAGCCGTCGGAGCTGCCTGAAGAGGACACAAGCCTAGTGGAAGGCTGCAGTGTTGCCTCCAAATAACTCATGCAGCCTTGCAGTAGAGGGAAAAGGAGCAGATAGGCAATGAGGAACTGCCCTGACCCTGCTGGACAGCATTTCTCTGCTTTATAGGTTCTGAGCTCAGGAGGACAGAGGAGGGACACCTCCAACCACGCAGCCCATCAGCTGAAGCACTCGAGTCATGCACCCTGCCAGGGCCCTCCCAATCTCTGGCAGACAAAGTGATACCCCACTGCTCCCTGGGGCTGAAAGAGCCCATGCTGCCCAGAGAGCAACTGTTAACATTCTGATCCCAAAGATTTGGGTTTTAGAGGAAAAAGAATCTGAGCAGCAATAGTTGAGCCCAGTTCATTCCACATACGTTGTTTTTTATCTTCTGTTGCTCCATCGCCTCTCGCAGCTCTGCTGCTTCCCTTTCCAAGGACAAGAGCTGGTCTGTTTTCTCCTGGAGCCTGGAATGGTACGATGAATTGCATGATGCAGGAGTGAGATTCCATCTCCACCTTCCACCCCAGGCAGTGCGCTCTGAGTATGGGACCACAGCCCCATTTGGGATCTGCTCTTGGATTTACAAGCAGTGGGAAGCTGAACTTGGATGGAGAGATAAAGTGAGCAGACTGCACTCGCTGGGATTAAAACCAGGAAATGAAAGACCATGGCAATGCTGGAGTGGGATCCAGTTTTCTTAACAGCAATAATAAGCAAGTAGTTGTCTGGCTGCACATCTAGAACAAGTCAACAACTTGAGCCAAAGGCCACAAGCTCTGGATCATACAACTGGAACCACACCCAGCACGCTTCCATTCAGGGCTCATTAGGCTGAGACAGCCCACAGCTCCACATTTTGAAGGCATCATCCTACTATCTCCAGTAACCACAAATCAGCACCAACTAAACATCTCACAGCCCGGAGCTTCCCTCCACAGCCTCAGGCCCATCATCTGCCCCGAAAGAACTCTCATCTTGAGCAGAACAAGGGAGATTTAAGTCCCTGATACAAATCACTCAAATATCTTGGGGTCTCAGGACCTCAGATTGATCAGGTGCCCTCCTTTAGGGGAACTCTGGGTGCTTGCTCTCAGCAAGGGCACCTCAGAATTCCTTCTGCCACAGACAGAGCCTGACCCTTCTCGGAGGTGCCCAGCACATGGGTGAGAGACAGCAGCCACAACTTGTGGTGTGGGAAACTCCAATCAGATGCCATGAAATCTTTTTTCTCTGATGCAAGTAGATGTCAAACAGAAGAACAGGGACCCAGAGAGGTGGTGAATCTCCATCCCTCAAGACATCCAAAACTCACCTGAAACAGTCCCCAAATCCTTGATCTGGATAACCCAGCTTTGAGCACAGGCTTTAATTAGAAACATTGCAGGTCCTCATCCACTTTCAGCCCCAACAACTTCCCCAGCCAGTTGTACATGAACAGTTAGCCTTCACGTGCCAGGCAGCAATTAAACTGTCACTTCAGAATGGATTGGCTGTTATTTGGGGCCAGCAGGCCAGCACTGGAACCAATTAATACCTTAAACAGCTGCACTGACCAGGATTCACCTCATCTTCCTGGCTTCACAGTCCCTCTAGGCTGTCTAACAGGGAGAGCAGGAAGTACTGATCCACACAGCTCAGCACTGGGCAAAGTCTGGGATGCACTGACAGCAAGTTGGAAGAAGAAGCAGTTTGTATATGCTAGAGAGCACCCAGACATACCTTAGCTGCAGCTGCTTCATTTCTGCTTCATTGGCTGCCTAGAAACAGAGAAATCACTTTCATTATCTTCCTACACAAGTGATGCAGATCAGCCATTTCAGTGGTACCCCAGGGAAGATCTGCTAGCAGGTAACACAGATACTAATATCACAGTGCAAAAGCACCTGGTTGGGCCTGGTGCTAAGAGCTGAACCACCCACTTCCAGCTGGGCACAGTCAGATCCCTTCCACATCTGTCACAAAGCAATGCAACCCCCTTTCCTCCTCTCACCCAAATTAAAAACGCACAGTACCTGCAGGTCTCTGTCTTTTTCTGCCTCCCTCATCTGGCCTGCTTCCAGCAGAGCTTCGATGGATTTGATTCTCTCCAGAAGCCTCGTGTTCTCTGAGCTGGCATCCTGCAGTTTCCCCTTCAAGCTGTCCAGCTCCAGCAATTTGCTTTTGACCTCTGTTTCAGAGCTCAGCAGCTTGGTCTGCAGTTCTGCCAGAGGAAGGGGAGAGAAACACACTAAGGTAGTGCAACAGACTTAGAGACTCCCCATCCCGCCCTGCCCTAGCACAACCCTTGGCCAAAGAAGTCTTGGCCATGGATGCCTTCCAAGGGCACAGAATAGGCAGGAAGGGATGTGAGACAGCACAAGCTGACACAGGACAGAGGCACTGCAGTGGCAACCCAGGGGAGGATCACAGCCTCTTCCTGCAGCACCAGCCATGTACCAGCCCCTTGTCTTGCTTGTATTGATGCTAGAAAGCCAAACTCATCCCCAGGTCTACCCATCCTGCCCTCAACAGCCCCATCCAACACTCAGCCTCAAAAGCTCAAAATCTGCTACTTTCCAGCTGCCCCACAGCTATCCCTGTGCTGTTTCATCATCCTCACCAGCAATGCTCTGCTGCTGCCCTTTGGCCTTTTCTGCATCTGCTACCAGGCTCCTGTAGCTGCTCTGGGTTTTGCGAAGCTCATCGCTTACTTCATCCAATCTCTTCTGGAGTGTCACCTCCACTTCTCTGTGTGTAGCCTGCATGGCAGAAAAAGAAGGCTTTAAAGAGCATACCAGGCACCCTGGCCATCATGCTAACATCCCCCCTAGTCTGCAAAGGAGCTAAGTGCTGAAAACCCTCTGAAAGCCCCAGTCATGGCCCTGCATGTGGCAGGGGGGTTGGAGATTCATGATCCTCGAGGTCCCTTCCAATCCTGGCCATTCTGTCATAGAAGCATAGAGTCATTAAGATTGAAAAAGACCATTAAGATAAGATCATCATGTCCAACCATCAACCCATCCGCACCATTATCCACGTCACTCAGTGCCACATCTCCACGGTTCTTGAGCCCCCCCAGGGCCATTGACTCCACCACCTCCCTGGGCAGCCTGTGCCACTGCCTCTCCACTCTTCTGAGAAGAAATGTTTCCTAATACCTAACCCAAAAGCATTGTTACGCAGTGCACTGCAGGAAGCCTCCCCTTTGCACAGCCCCAGTCGATGCTCAGAGCCCAAACACCCCACGCTCGGCAGCACACACTGATGTCTCTGAACTTCTCTGCTGCAGGTTTACTCTGGCAGGCATTGCACAGCTCCATTTACTGACCACACTCACAGCTGCCGCCGTGCGGTGGGGGGGGAGATGAGGAGAATGTCCTGCCAGCAGCACACAGGATATCACAGGAGCTCCTTACACCAAGGAGGTCATCCTCAACATTTTTAGCTCCCAGAAAGCAGGTGCCATGCAGGCAGCTGATGCCTCAGCCCAGCATGTAGAGGTCTGACACTGCCATCAGAGAGACTGAGACGCCCAGCCACGTGTTTCCACAAGCAGTGGAATTTTTCATGTGGTTTGGGCCAGAGAAGACTTTTTTTTCCATCTTAGAAAGCAGCAGAGGAGAGGCCAAGATGTGTGCTTAGAGGGGGAAGGCAGAAAGAGGAGCAAGGAGCATGAGGCACGTGCTAAAAATCAGCAGCTCCACACATCACACCACTGCAATGCTTTGTGTGGAAAGGACAGGAAAAGGCAACCAGCAGCCCAGAGCTTGTGTGCATGATGATTCCAGAGCTGCTCTGAGCTTTGAGGCCCTGCAGTTAGTATGATGGCTTATGCGACCAGTATAAAGGCATGCAACAAGCTGACAGCCTTTGAGAAGTTCTCCTAAAAGTGTGCCTAGAAGTTGGTGCTTTAAGGCAGCTTCTGCCCTCACACCAGTACCGTGCTTTCATCACCAACCAGGCTCCTTGCTGTCTCTGTTGCTTGACTGCAAAAGCAATAGGGGCTCAAAAATGGTCCATTGAAAGGAGGACTGCACCCTCAGGCATGCAGAAAATGAAGAGGTAGGACACTGAGTGCCTACGCTGCTCCCAGATCCTGGCTTAGCCAAGCCCCAGCACAAGCACTGTCCTACCAGAAGATCCTTCCCCCTGCTCGCTGGCAACACACTGCTACCACAGCCTGCCCCAAGTCTGTGCTTGGGAGGTGGCCTTTGAGCACCCAAAGAAACAAACAACCCAGCCACACCCTGGTGACAACAAAAAAGCCACAGTTCTATCTCCTGTGCTAGCATTAACAGGCCTGAAAACAGAGTTGCGGGTTCACTCTCTCGCTCTCTCATCTGCACAAGCACAGACACAAGGTGGTGCAGGCCAGCAGGTTTCCCATCACATCTCAGGGGGTTTCTACAGAAAAGAAAGGAACACTGCTGCAGAAAAAGCCCTCCTTCTCCCAGGTGCTCCTCTCCCTCCTGCCACCAAAGCTCGAATCACCACCAGGAGGTGGTGCCTGCCCATGTCTGGTCCCACAGGGACCAGGAAGCAAGGCCAGATGCTCCCTGCCCATTCAGCGCCAAGTACACCCAGCAGCACATACAGTCTGGGTTTCCCCAACACCTTCACACCAGCCCCACAGATGTGTGACAAGAATGGTTTTAACTAAGTCTCATGCTGCCTGGGCTTTGCTGGTGATGCTACAAGAAAGCCACAATGCATGTGACAAACTAACACGGGGGAGACTATTAAGAGATCTGCAAAGCAGTTTGCTTTCCAGCTGTGGATAGTCATCTCTCCACAAGCTCCTTTGATGTCCCCACATCCCACGAAATTCAGTTACTCTTAATGATATCTGAGCCACTTAGCCCTTAACCAACCTGGAAAGAGACAATTTTACTGAGTAGGGTAAGGTGTGTGCATGCATGTGGGCTCAGAGCATGTCTGAGCATGCACATAACCTCATCTCCCAACAGCTAACTTCAGTTTCTTACAGCCAGTGTCCCTCACAATCACCTTCCCTGCAGAAAGGGGGGTGAGAAGTCAATGCCTGACATGAGCACTTTCCCTTTTGAAGGCTGGCACAGGGAAAGAGCTGTCTGTATGTATACGACACTTTGCTCTAAGCAGCTGCCCATTTCCACTAGAAAAAAAAAAAAAAAGAAAAAAGACCTAAGGTCACAAACCCAGAACACTGCAGGACTTGGCTCTCGCAGCAAATCCTCTCTCTCTGTCCAACCCTCTACAGTTTGCAGAGAGAATGACCAGAAACACATGGAGATTAAGCAACTCAGACAAGATCAGAGGGAAAACATTTGGCAAAGCCCCACACTCCTGGTTAGCTCAAGCCAGCTGTCCCCCAGCCCAGGCTGGAGCTGCAGCTAGCACAGACCCTCCTGCAGGGCACCAAGCCCAAGCTGGTGGAGCAGGCTGGCAGCGCCTGCCTGACCTGTAGCTGCTCGATCTGCTTCTCTGACGCTGCTGCTTTGATCTCCCAGCTCTTTTTCTGCTGCTCCTCTTGCTGTAGCACCTCTGATTTTTCAGACAGCTCTTTCATCAGCTTGTTGCATTCTTGCCGTAACTTGGCCAGCTCAGCATTTTGCCTGGAAAAAGCAGGGTTCTCTTAGCCTGCAGGACAGTCAAGTATCCTTGGTGTTACTTACAGAGGAATACAACCACTTGTGGGCCTGATATAGGACTCGAAGCATTTTAGTGTTTGCATTTTCCTATTTCTAGAGCCCGCCTGGTTCTTCAGGGAGGGGGTGGAAAGTTGACAAATCACTTTTTAAAAGCCGTATTTCAATCACAGGAGACATTCCTTTCTTATGAAGTAGAAGACATGAGGATCTGTGTTCCCAGACACAAGAGGAAGTTCTCTAAGCATCTGGAGTCGAGTCTGTAATTATTTTACTGCTGTTAATCACCAGCTATTTCACATTTTCTATAAAAAGGAGTGTGAAATTCTTCTATCTAGCTCATATTTGTTCTACAGGCATCAGGCACGTCTCAGCTCCCTGCATCGTCACTCGTTTCAAAGAGCCAGCTGAATTTCTTCTTGGGTCAGGATGTATGAGCTCACCTAAGCAGGGAAGGGCTCCAGCGCCTCCTGCTCCCTCCTCCCTCCCGCTGCCTGCTGGCTGAAGCAGCAGCACAGGTAGCCCTGGGCTCACAGCAGAGGGGGTTCCCCTGTCCTCCCACAATATCACAAGCCACAGCATGGGAAAGACATCTTCATTTCCTGCCTGACCCCAAAAGCCATTTGCAAACACTTCCTCACTCCCACTCCTACCTCTAGCCAGCAACAGGCTTTGCAGGGAGAAGTCCCTTCATTAAGTGAGAAAGGCCAAGCCCAAAGGAGAGCTAATCCCTGCTGCCCAAAGGTAGTCTTAGCCTCTATCCCCACCCCAGCCACAGGCTTACTTGCTCTCCGTCTGGCTGGTCGCCTGGTTGAGCGCATCCCTCAGGATGGAGTTCTCCTGCTGCAGGCGAGCGAGCTGTGTGTTGGGGCCATTCTCCAGCTGTTCCTGCAGGGCCCGAATCTAGAGCAGCCCAACAGAGGTTATACTGCTTTATGGAGTGCATGCAATATCCCGGTTCAGCCTGGGACATACACACGAAGGATGTGCCACAGAGCTTTGCCCCTTCATCAGTCTACAGGCACCAACAGCCCCCAGAACACGAGGTCTCATTAAGATGCTCCCATACACTCACTCCCCCTTGAGCAACACGGTTCATTAAAGCCCACATTGAAGAACTGAACATCAGAGTCACTCCCACCTCCTCAAGCGTCAGATCTCTCCTTGCACCACTCTGCATCTCCATGAACCCCAGAAAAATCATTAGGCAGCAAGAAGAGGACATCCAGTAGCCTACCTTTCCCTGGAGCTGCTGCGTTTCATTAACATGGTCCTGGTAGCTCGCCTGCATCCGTGCCTGGACAGCAGTGATCTCCCGCTCGCGGGTGACCAGCTGTTCCTTCAGCTTGTTCTCACTGGCTGCTGCCTTGGCCCTCTCAGCTGCCAGTTCCTGCATGGAGAGAAGCCGCCTGCTTAGTACTTGAGGCTCCCGTTTCCTCCTTACAAGGGAGCACAACACTTGGCTGCCTAATTCAGAAGTTCAGCCATTTCAGGGCTACCAGCTACCCAGGCACCCCTACACCAAGGCAGCACAGCCAAGCTAAGTCATTCAGCACTTATATTTCTGCTCGCATCTTCTTTTGGGCTCTGTGGCCACTGGATGCCACTGTTGTTCCACAGTGGGCCAAATGTGAGAAAGCAGTAAAACCATGGATTTTTTTCTCCTGCTCGTCAGACCAAATTTGGGCACAAAGCAGGAAAAAAAAAAAAAAATAAGAGCACCCACCACCCCTTGCAGAAGCAGAATTAGTGCTCAATCCAGCAGTTGGAGACCCTGGGTGCAACTAGACGATCTTTAAGGTCTCCTCCATTCTGTGCCATTCTGTGATTCTATGACTACTGCTGGGTGGCTGGGCTATGTTGTATGGGCTGTGTGGGACAGAGACACAACTGTGCTGGATGGCTTTGCCCTTTCCTCTCCCTGCCGCACAGTCCTGCCGGTAGCAAGGCAGAGGCAAATGCAAAAAGACTGTGGCCATCTCAAAGGGACAAGATGTGGGGACTAAGAGGCTCACAGCCTGGATGCTTTCTCAAAGTGGGGTGAGCCACCATGATGCTGGGCAGGCTGCACAGTGCTTACCTTGTTCAACTCCCGCAGCTTGTTTCTGGCAGCAGCTGCATCTGCCTGTTCAGCACTGAGCTGCTTCTCCTTCTCTTCCAGCTGGCGCTTCAGGACAGCGACTGGGTCACCCTTCTGCGTGGCCTGCAAAGTGAGGTGGCACATGAGCGGGGACCACCATCTCCAAACCCACTCTCTTGCTCCACAGGCAGAAGCCATCCAAAGTGCTTTGACAGGACTTCGAATGAAGCTTCAGCCTCCAGAACTGAATCGTGGGGTCAATAGGACCCCCAGCCCACCCAAAGACTTGGAGCTTTCCCTGCAGCGGCTTGACAGAGGCAGAAGCAGCAGCAGTGGGTGGCCATGAGGGTGCCCACAGCCCTACCGTGTGCCAGGTGTCCTGCACGATGCCCGCTCTCTCTGTCAGGATCTCGATGAGCTGCTGAGCCTCCCCCTCACTGAATGCCATGCTGCCGATGGTGGATACCAGTGTCTTGTAGGGCAGGTAGAGGGGCCCATCCGAGTCAGCAGGTGCTAGGGAGAAAAAAGGGGGAACTGAGTCCACTTTAGGATGATGGCAGAGCATCCAGATCCGTCAGCAAGTTTCAACCCCAAAACTGATGTTTAAAATTAGCAACCAGCCCAATGTGTGCAGTCCAGAGGTATCTCCTGACCTCAACCACTTTGAGATTCTAGGATTCCCTACTGCTCTGCTAACATGAAGGGCTTGGGGTCCCTGGAGCTGGGCAAGGAGTGGGCATCAAGGTCACTCACTCCAGCAGAACCCCTGCTGGGGACACAGGGGCCTCTGCCAGGCTGTCCGGGGCCAGTTCCACTACAGGGCCCAACTGGGCCCAGCAGCCACAATGGTGGCAGCACCTCATAGAAAACACATTTAAGAAGGGGCAAAACACTGCACTGCTCAGGAGCCAGGCTCACATTTCACTCATACGGATGCAGGACAGCACATCATCTCCCTCAACCTGGTTCTGTTGGGTGGAGCATCAGCAAAATGTCACCCATCTCCGGCCAGCACTGCGCAAGCAATCTTTGCACAAGGAGGGCATGACACAAACACCATCTCACAGCTGGCAAACGGGCCTGGGCCAACCTGCCAAACCACGGCACAGCACAGCAGCCTGCTTCAGCCCAGCTCTGCTCTGCAAAGGGAAGCCTACACCATGCCGAGACGATTCACCAATTGATTTTGAGGTGGAAACCTCACGCCTCACGCCCTCACACAGCATTGCCCTGGCAGAGCTGCTAAGGGGAAGCACAGCGAGGTTTGAGCCACTTCTCAAACCCAAGGAAACATGTGGCACTGCAGACACAGATCATTCCTTGCCTGGAGCCCCAGGAACAGAGCTCACTCAGCACTACCACATCAGGTACCCTCACGTGTGTCAAGGGGAGCAGCTCCTACTACCAAAGCTTGTGACCTCGGATCCACGTACATATCAACCACTCGTAAACAAGCTTTCCTGCAATGCAGGAGGCTGAAAAAAAAGCCACACAAGAGGAAAATACCTCAATCCCCTTCTGCCAGGTTTGGCATTTGTTTCAGTGCCGAGGACATGTCTTTGAACATCTCAGTTTTTATCTGCAACAGGATAATGTATTGCTTCTGCCTCCAATAAAGTGAGAGACCACAGCAGGTACCAAAAGGCTGTCAATAATGCTTTGGTCCAGCTACAGACAATGTCATGGCACAAACACTGACAAGAGCTCTCTTTTGGAAGCACCTAAGACATCAGTCCTGGCTTTTAAGACATGCAGGATCTGTACTTCACACCCAAAGGCACAGATGTTCAGAGCAACCCAAAAACTACCTAAGTGAATAAGTGATAAAAGCTCATCTCCAATCAGCGTTGCCTCAGCCTACAAGAATCATTTACCCAAATAGCAACAACATAAAAAACAAAAAAAAAACAAAAAAACAAGCACAAACCTCTTCAAATTGGTGCAAAGATTAGCAGGAATCCAGCTACAGAACTGTGCCTACACCTATTTACACCCCAGTGAATACGGGAGCTCCTTATCCTTGTTTTGCACCCTGCTGACCAGCACCCTGGCTGCCGCTCCTATCCCAGAAGTACCTGGAGCTCCCATTCATTCCTGGTATACAAAACTGCTAAGAGATCCCCAATACAACAGTGAATCCTACGAATCCTACAGGAACCTATAGCTTGTTAATGCCTGTGTGCTGAGCTAAGGAGATAAGCACCACGCAGGACACCCAAAAGCAGGAGGCAACACATTACAGACTAAAAATAAATCAGTAAGTTGTTAATTCTCCTTCTCCTAGAGAGAATGGCAGTCCAGAACAAGTTCCTCCCAACCAACCTCAACACACACCCTCCATCTCACCAGATGCAGCCATTTTACAGTTACCCTGTTACCAACTAGGAAGAAAAAGAAATTAAAAGTCTCAGAACAGGACAGCTCTGTTTTAGCAGTACTAAGATGCTGTGTTTGCTTACCCAGTGGGAATACACACAGAAGAATTTGGCCCTACCTGGTTCAGCCTTCTTCTTGGATGCAGCCTTCTTCTTGACAGGCCCATCATGCTTCTGCTCCTCATGGGTTGGAAGAGCCTCAGGTTTTTTGATGGGGATGGAGCTGACAACCGGAGCACTTTGCTGCGTGCCAACTGGTGGCACAGCCACAACAGGTACCTCCTTAGGAGTCACCTCCAAGACAGGAGAGCCTTTGGGAACACTGGCAGGAGGAGACGCCAGTGTTGGGCTAGGAGCAGGTTCTACCTTTGCCACCTTCTTCTCTTTCTTCCTCTTTTCCTTAGGAGATGGAGCAGGTTTCTCCTTTTCCTGGGGGGGCACAGACACCGCTGGGATCGGAGATTCAACTGTTACAGGCTCTGGCACCACAGCAGGCTGAAGAACCACATCCTTGGAAGAGTCAGTCACTTCCTGAGTAACTTGCTGCTCCGGTATCTTTCCATTAGGTTTTTCTTCCTTTTTCTTTGCTTTTCCTTTTTTCTCAACAGGTTTTTCCTTCTTCTTTTTCTCTGTTTTGTGCTGGTTGGTCTTCTCAAGCTCCTTACGTTGCTTTGCCAAGGCTTCTTCATAAGAAGTCTCCTTCATTGAGAAGGTGGACACCAGGAAGATCCCAATGGCTGATATCACCATAAAGCCTCCAAAGACCACAACACCCAACGTCTGAGGATCGTACACATCCATCCTGCCTTATTTTTCTGTGCCTGCAAGACATCAGAGCAACAGTGAAGGGAAAACCAAAAAAACACAATCACTTCTGCAAGGGAATTAAAAGAATTATTTGTGTTTCCAAATACCACCGCGCACTGAAGACTCATGAAGAATCATACTCATGATTCACACACATCTGGGGAGGGCTACCAAGCTGCAGATCATTATGCTTGTGCTCCTCCACTACGTTGTCTATTCACAGCGATCCAGTTATACTGCTGCAACTAATTTCACTGGTAGCAATCTCCAGAAGAACAAGAGAGTTGGAAAGAGAAGAAGAGGGACGCAATCACAGGCACTAGCAACCACCTGTTGCATGCCCTCTGAGATGGCTTTAGCATGACTGTAGGGCGATACCTGTGGCACTCCTAACAAACAGGATGAAAGCATGTACAGGGCAGCTTTCCTTATTTGCTTCCAAATGCAGAAACAGCCATCCTGCAACAGCTCCTGCAGCATGGACGTGCCGTGATCACACTCTGCCAGATCGCTGCTCTTAGGGAGAAAACCCAGCACCGAGGCTGTGCGCACGTACGCCATGTAGAGAACCAAGTTCCAACCATTTCCTTGAAATGCAAATAGCAGTTAAAGTCAGAAGCTCATGCTTTAAAAAAAAAAAAAAAAAAAAAAAAGTCACAGTCATAAATTATCTCATCTCCCCAACAGACGCCAGCAGGAAGAAGTGAGTGAGACTTGTGAGTGGAGGGAGCTCTGGATGTGGCACTTCTCCTTCCACCTCTGCTATCAGCTGGCAGGCAAGAGGGGCTCAGTTTGTCCACTCAAACACCACGAGCAGCATTGGATGCTGAGACTGGACAGGCAGAGAGCAGCCACTGCAAGGTGCTGCCATCTCCACTCTGCTCAATTCCTAATCAAACCTTGTCCCAAACTCCTAAGACCATCATTTCCCCACCGTCCCACTCAGGTTCTTCCTATCAGGGCACAACCTCCACATGGCCCTAAGCTGGCTCATTAACCCTGACTGGGATACTGAATTGGGCCAGTCATCTGCAAAGGAGTGCTTTCCAGGACATGCCAAAATGTGGTTTCTGGCCATCCTGTCTCAAAACATAATCAGAAAAATGCAGAACGCCCCCAGTTATCAGGAGTTCCCATCCCCACACTTAACTGTAAACATTATCAAATTTCCTCTGTATAATGGGTTGTGGGTTGAGGAGGAGGGAGGGAAGGAGGTGCTGGGGGGGGAGGAGGCAAAAAGAAGAATAAAGCTAAGGAGATCAGCATCTTTGCAAAACCTCAGTGCCTGAAGGCAGAGACCTGGGAGGCTCTTCCTTTCCAACAGCTGGAGCAGGGAACTCACAGCCCTGTCTGAAGTGAACAGGAGGCTCTGTGCCAGCTGGACCCAGCCACCCTGCACTGAACAGGCACTGCCCGAGCTCCCAGCGGATAACACAGACCCTGCCCCAGTGTGCTAGGTGTCTTTGCTGCAGGGAGAGTGCTTTGGGATCTTCTCCACCAGGATGGGCAGCCTCATAGAATGGCACAGGTAGGAGGGGACCATGAAGATCATCCAGTTCCACAGGAAAGACTGTTTCCCACCAGCTCAGGTTGCCCAGGGTCCCATCCAACCTGGCTTTGAGTGTCACCAGGGACGGGATACCACAGCTTCTCTGGGCAACGTGTTCCAATCTACTGGGGAAAAGGGAGGACTTCCCCACAGTAAATAGAAAGTAAGGCTGAAGAACACATATCCATGATCTAATGCTGGTTTTAGAGTTACACCAAAGCATCCATCAGCTGTCAGAAGACAGAACAAAGTGACCTACGTTGGTAAGAATAAACCCTCCTCAACCCCATACTATCACATACACACGTTTAGAGCAAATTTGGTGCTCCAGCTTAGGGAAGGCTTACTGCCAACTTCTGGCAACCACCACCCAACCCCACCAGCTGCTGTCACCACATCCAAAAGCAGCTGCGTGGAGCCAAGGAGGGAAAAAGAAGAAACAGTGCAAACCCCAGTCTGGCACCAGAACACCTTTCCAGAGCCTGGCTAAAACCTCACACCCAAGATGACGCAGGTCCTAGCAGCCACAGTCTGCACTTGGGACGTCCCACCGGCTGTGCTCACAGCAGTCCCCTGTACCTGTCCTTACACACAGAGCAGAGGAGAGGGGCACACTGTTTTCTCCTGCAAGGGCCTTTTACAGCCCACTGCCCACACTGCGGTGCACAGACACAACCAGCCTTCCACATTCAAAAAACAGAGCTCACATTCCAAAAACCCACATGAATCCACATTTTAACTCTTCAGCGTGCCTTTTGCTCGCTAGCCAAACTTCCCCAAATCTCAGATAACAGCCCAGGAAACCCTCCTCACACAGCCACTCCTGTTCATCCCGAGCATTAGTCCATGGAAGCGGAGCTGGGAACGCTCGGCCCTGCTAGATGTAAGCACAGAGCAGTGCGCAGCCCCATCATCACACACACGGAGCTCAGCAGGTCACACAGGAGCCACAGAGATCTCATTTCCCCACGCAGTCAAAGGAGAACGCGTTGGCTGCCCTGCCCTGGAAGAGCGCAGCAGACAGGGAAAGATGCTCCCTGCAGCTCCCGCGCTGCCACCCAAGGGCTGTGCTTGGCTGTAGCATCGCAGCAGCACCTCCCGCTGGAGTCAGGAGGTGCAGAGGTGCGTGGGGCCGCAGGGTAGCGAGCCGGGCTCCGTGCAGCCCGCAGAGCGGTGCTCTCCCTCTGCCTTCCCCCAGCAGCTGCCCGGCCCAGCACACGAGACTCCGAGCTGAGATTTCAGCTTCTTCTCAAGCACGAAACCGCCAGCAGCTCCTGAAGTTTCTCCCCGCACCCCGCTGCAACAGGAGGAGGACATCCCGAGGTCTTTTTTTCTAGCGCGATGAACGGAAAAAGCACGATCGTCTCATAGCCGTGACCTTCCGTAACCGCGGGTAATCAGCTTACGGGATCCCATCGAGCTGCGGGTACAGGAATGCGGCCGGGACAGCCGGGGCCGCGGCACGGAGCCCCGGGGGTGTCCGGGGAGCGCAGGAGGGGTCGGTCGGGGGAGGAAGAGGCGGCGTAGCCGCGTCCATCATCCGGCGGTGCGGGCCCCTCCCCGGCCGCCTGCACACGTCGCCATTCCGCACCGCCCTGCACGCCGCGGGCCATTCATCCCGGCCGGACACCCCCCCGGGGGGACGGAGAGGCACGGACCGGGACCCCTCGCAGCGGGACCCCCCAGCACGTGGAGGCGCGGAGATGGCCCCTCGGAGCGCTGACAGCCGGCCGGGGGCTACCGAGCCCGGAGCGGGGTCCCCCGGCAGCGCCGCGGGGGAGTGCGGGAATTCCTCTCGCCGCGCCCCGGGGACCCCGCCGGCAGCCGGGGGTGTGTGCAGAGAGGGGGTCCCCGGCAGAGCCCCCGCGGCTCCGAGCGAAGCGGCGCCCCCCACCCGACCCGGCCCCGCCGCCGCCTACCCGTCCGGGTCGCACCCCGCTCGCCGCGCGCCCGTCTGGAGTCGTGGCACTTTCTGCCGCTCGCTCGCCGGGCGCGCCGGGCCCGCCCCGCTCCGCACCGCGGGGCCACTCAGAGCGGGGGGCGGGCCGGGCGCGCCGCCTCCTGGGGGCTGTAGGCCCCGGTCCGGGGAAAGCCGGGCTCGGAGCTGGCGGTGTTAGCGAGGTGGAAAGGAGCTTCCGAGGGGCTGGCTGGCTCCGACTCAGACGTAAAGGCTTGCGAGCCGGTCCTGAGCAGGTCGGCCCGTGGTGTGCAGCTCTGCAGACCTTTGGCCGAGTGCTGTTTGCGGGGAAGAAAGAGGGTTTGATTGCCCGGGAAGCTGCTGGGATCAGCACGATGCACTCCGTGCTATTAGAGCAGAGCCTGATAAGCCTTGGGTTCCGGAGCTGAGGCAGAACCTTGCCCAGAGCCGCTCTCGGTGTGCAGTGACACCTGGCGTGGTGGGCACAGGGGTATGTATGCCTCCTGGCCTGACTGAGGTCCTGTGTGGGACAAAAAGGAAACGGGGTGTACTACTCAAGTGTCTATTTGCACCAGAGAGGGTTAACTAGCTGGAAGTTAAGTAAATGCTTCAATATCTTAGAAAGGACTTGAAGGGACTCCATTCACAATGGAACAGAGCAACCATGGCTGAAGTGATGGAGAGGAGCCAGGACGCCCTTTGGGAGATGCTGTCACCTGGCAATCTGTACCATAAGAGACCCATCTTGAGTATGACCAAAGGCCAAACTCCATGAGGCTGTGTCTCCAAAATCACCCAACAAATCAACCACCTGCTCAAACAACCACCCAGCAAACCACCCACCCAACCATCCATCCAAAAAAACCCAAACAGCAAATGAACCAACAAATAACCCAACCAGCTACCTGAAAAAAAAAAAAAAAAGCCAACAAACCAACCAACCACCCAACCAAGCAGGAACCATCAGCCAAAGAGCAGCAAAAGGGCAAGAATAGAGGTTTGCTGCCTACTGTGTAACCCAAGATTGCATGAGCTATCCTTTTCACCCAAAGCTGCATCCAAATCTGGGCTCTGGTGGGGACAACTCCTGTGTCTCCACACCTTCAGCCAAGCCCAAAGCCATCTCTCTCCCTTTTCTGCTCCACTCTGGCTCTGTTATGAAGCACTCAGTAGCTTCTGAGCTCATTAGGCATTGATCATAGATAGAAATCCATTTGTTACAGAAGTAGCTGGGAAGGAGGGATAATCTGACCTTTTCATATGGGCATAGAGCTGGGTCCCAGGGAACATAAAGTATTTGAGCAGAATGATACTTCATGTGATTGAAGAAAAAAAGGGGTTAAAAACGCATCAGTACATTTCAGTGGCCAGAGCCTCTCATGGAGTGGCCACTGGGGCTGCTCTTAGCGGTGTCACTAGGACTCACACCAGTTGCTGCTGCACCATCACCATCAATAGCACAGAACAAGCTGTGCTATTGAGGCCAACTGAGATCAGCAGCAGGTCCCGTCCACAGCCTGGTACATCTCAACACAATGGCAGGACAATAAGTGACTGTTTCATGCAGACAAATGTGACGAAACGAGAGGGAAAAGAAATGCTAGCGAAGAAACATTTCAGCTAATTATGACAACATGGCTTCTGCACAGGGACCTGAAATAGACAGATCAGGCATGTAGACCACACTGGCACAGACATGCCCTCAGGCTCCTCGTGTGTTAATTCCTCAGCTGCCTGAAGCCCTCGCTTGTCCTCTGCTCACCAACACCTAGGTGGTTCAAACCTCATCCCAGTGCCTATGGTTTGTCTATCCTCCCCTTTTTAAGGCATCACAGCCCAGGAATGGGGCTGGGGAGCTGAACTCATCCCGAGGCAGCATCCAACCCCAGCCCAACCCCTCCACAGCTCTCTGTACCCTGGTGTTAAAACAACCAAAATGCTGGCAATCATCCACGGTCATCCTCATTGCTAGAAAGTTTTTCTTGGGATCAGTATGAAAATCCCCTGCTCCAATTCAAGTTTTAGTCCCTAGTTATTTTTGCATCCACAAGTCTTTGGCTGTTGGGGAAGAAAATGTTGTTTGGCCCTGGAGCAGCTCCAAATCTTTCCGTTAGATGTATTAGTTATCCTAAATTCATAGCTGTGGCTGGAATATATTTAGCTCCTCAAACAAGCCCTACTGCGGGTGAGGGGACTCTGCATGGGGCTCCCCAGGTCCTGAAGGAACCAAGAGCTGAGATCTTCAGACGAGCGCAATGCAGGCTGAGAGGGAGCAGGATGGGAAACATACGAGGAAGAGCAAAGTGTTACGTCAGGAGTTAAGAGGCCATGCTTGCAAAGAAACAAGCGTGTACCACACCACAGCTTTTCAGCCTATAAGAAAAGGCTCCTGGCAGGGCTTGCTCACAGGGAGCACGAGCACACAGTCCCAAAACACAGCTCTGATAGAGCAAGGGGCTTTATGACAAGGATATCCCAGTGCAGCTGTCCCTGCTGAGGTGACTCCTCAGCTCTTGGCCAGCTCCTGCTCATCTGTAGCGCATCTGTATGGGCACCTACACCCAATCACAAGGAGCACATCTGTACTTTAGCTTTTCTTTCCATCACCTTTCCAAGCACACCAGCATGCAGAAATGGCAACCAGAAGCCAAAAGCTCAGTGACTTTATGCTTGGAATGAGTGACAGTTAACACAGAAGCAGATAGCACTGATGAGGATCTGGGAGTTAAATTGGCTGACGAAGTTTTTGAGAAGATAATCTCTTTCTTTCCTCCCCAGCTACTTCTCACTTTGCCCACTGACCTCATCAAAAACATCACATCCCTGTGGCATCCTTTCTTCTCCCCATGGCCATACTGGGACTTCCGCTGAGTCCAGCTGAAATCTGGCGTCAGATTGCTTCAGGCCATCCAAAGGCATGACAGCACATGCTTTCGCAGGGAGCAAGGTCAAATATCCGCGTGGTTCATCAGTTCCTCCTTCCTCTTTGGAGATGTTTTAAGCAGACCATTCTTAAGCTTGTTCTGACACAGAATTTACTTGAAGGCTTAGCAGAGGGAAGGCTGTGCAACTGCAACATCCCATGGTGAGCAAGTGTTCTCCCATCTCCAGCACCAGTGGCATGTCAGCCACGTGAGCAGACATAGTCCCGCAGATCATAGAATCGTTTGAGTTGGGAGGGACGTATAAAGGTCATCTTGTCCAACTTCCATGCAGTGGGGCTGACTCGCCGCATTTCCACCAGGCTCACATGAGGTCTCAGTGAATAATCAAGGCAATAGAGGCACAAGCCCTGCCTAAGCAGAGGCTGGATCAGGTAAACTCCAGAGGTTCCTTCCCACTCTGGCCATCCTGTGGTCCTATGATAAGCACCAAGCTGATCATATCTCCATGTCAATCATCTTCAGCACACGGATTTATCAGGGTTAGGACCTTGCCTTGCCCTGGTGCATCTCTGGTGCCACCTGGGTGGCTGGGACATAGGCAACACGCTGGCATGTAGAAAGCTGTGTCACTGTGCCAGAGCACACTTGTGACAGGAAAATCCAGCCAAAAGGCAAAGCCGGGAACACAAGCTAATTTGGGAACACAATGGTTACACTAATCAAAACACCTTCCAGAGGAGGAGGGAAGGAAATTACCTAATGCTTTACCAGGCGGCATGGTTAGGGCTTCGCACAGCTTGGAAGGAAGGGCATTCACATCCAGGCAAGGAAAGGGTGCCCTCTGCATCCTCAGGATGGGACATTCAGCGTGGGAGAGCACTCCCTCTCCCTATCCTTAGGCTGCTTTCTGGTCCAGGTAACTGTATGGCCCTCTTGAAAGTCTGTCTGGACAGAAGTCCATGTGACTTTAAGAGACGGTCCTTAATAAGAAGCACCAAATGCTTCAGGACATACAAAATCTGGTGAGATGGTACAGAGCCACACAAACTTCTTCCACTGCCACCAGGTTGTAATGGGGAAACCAGAGTTTTTCCTCACTTTCCATCTTATAAAAAGTTGTGTCAATTGATTGACTCAATATCTGGAAATTGTAACCAGCTGAAGAGAACCCAGCAAGGATCTAAACAAGCCTGCAACACAGCTCCCAGCTATGAGAACTCCCATTGCATGGCCCAATATATAGAGAACGGCTGTCTGGGTGGGGACACCAAGAAACTGTGGGCATAGGCACTCGGCAGAGGTGATCATAGAATCAAAGAATCATAGGATCTTTAAGTTGGAAAAAGTTGGAATCACCATGTCCAACTGTCAGCCCATCACCACTGTGCCCACTAAACCACATACCTCGATGCTACATCCACATGCATGCTGTATGCACTATTTCCAGTATGTCACTCCAAGTGACTGTAAAGTACTTGGGAGAGAAGGGCAGCAGCATCAACCCCACCTCCAGGCCTCTCCTGGGTCTCTACTGTGTGGTGGAAACATCTCCCATGTCCTAAAATGTGCTGGCTCCCCTTTGAGCACGAGATCATCCCTCCATTTGTAGCTGTTGATGCAGAATGCTTCCTTTTAGAAAACCACGTTCGTCACTCATATAAAACAAATACACCCCATGAGGGGCATGTTTTTTCTGGAGAAGGAAAATTCCTGCTTTGAATATGGAGCTCTCCTCTCCACACACACCATCGTTGGACAGTTAAGGCATCCAACATGCCCACTATTGCGATGTGTGCAGATAAGAGTTGCAATGTGTGCAGGAAAAACTTTCTGGAGAGGTCCTGGAATCTGCCACATCAGCACAGAAATGCATCCAAGCCGCCCTGAAATAGGCACACCTCAGAGTAGTTCTTTATCCAGAGAAGCAGAGCAGCCATCAGAGGAATGCTCTGAGCACACTGCCTTCATAACAACACCCCTGAACCAAATCCTGCACAGTATCATAGAATCATTAAGGTTGGAGAGACCACTAAGATCACCACGTCCAACCATCCCCACCATGCCCACTAACAATGTCCCTCAGTGACACATCTCCACGTTCCTTGAACACTTCCAAGGATGGTGACTCCACCACCTCCCTGGGCAGGCTGTTCCAAGTAGAAGACAAAGAAGTAGAAGAAGAAAAAGAGAGAGAAAAGAGAAGAAGGAAAAAAAAAAAGAAAAAAAAGAAATGAATGTGAAGCAGTTTTCCTTCCAAAAAATACAGTAGGGAACCTCAGGCCCTGGGAGAAGTTAGACCTGTGTGCGAGGTGGCACCAAGTAATGCCAAGGTAAATCCCAGCCCTGAATTGCTCCTCTTAGGGCAGCAGCGCGTACCTGCATGCTGCCGTCTGAGAACACGCTGTACTCACCATTCAGCCTTAAAACAACACCTTGTGCTCAGGGGCTTTACAGCAGCAAACAAACCAGAGCTCTCTGAGTACGCACCCAGACTGCAGGGCTTGGGCCAGCTACGGGTGAGCGGTGAGTAGAGAGGCAACACTGTGGGCTTTTGGCCAGCAATCGCCTTGGACGAAGGGAAGCAGCGTTCAGTCTTTGTCCAGAGTCCTAGAAATAAAAGCAGGCCACACGAATGCTGGACGTGGGGAAGCCGGGGAGTAAGGTCATCACGACATTAGTCAGTTTGAAGAGCTCTGACACAGCACCAATCCACCTGCACTCCCCCCAGCACCAGCACCCTGAGGCATCACAGGGGGCTCAGCAGTGGGAAAACCCCTGTCTAAAGCACTGCCCTGCCCGCTGGAGCTGGGCACACTGAGCAGCACAGTCTGGGTGCCTGCCTGCTGCAGCCCCACGCCCCAGGCTCGTGTGCTGCCAGGGAGGAGGGATTTGCTTGGCCAAAGGCTTTGTGCAGGATCAGCGTGGATCCAGCCCAGCCAGCAGAAGCAGTTCCTGTTTCCACTGCCAGAAGCTGTGACTCTCGTAAAGTTAATTAATCTCTTCACACGACATAATTGAGCTGTGGAAGTCGCTTGTAAAGAACGTGTTGTAAATCTCAAGCATCACAATGCAGCATACATGCCAACGTAGTCAAAAAAAAAAAAAAAAAAAAAAAAAAAAAAAAAAAAAGCAACGCTGAATCCCTTCAAACAATACATTTTGGATCCTATTGACTCAGCACTACAGGTTTAAATCTTAGCACAGGGAAACGGGTCACAGTTCCCAGGCTTTTTCCCAGCCACCCAGGTGAGGGATAGGCACACACCTGGTTCAGATTGTGGCTGCAGTCTCACACCCACATGATGCTGAGGGAGCAGCTTTGAGCAGAGGGCTAAGGGAGGTCCCGACACCCTGTCAGCAGAGGACGGGGTAGCACTGACCCAGAACAGAGCACACGCACTGTAGTTTGTCCCTGGTTTTATATACGTGCAAGCTGTACTTTGACTCTGTGTGCTCAAGGGAAATATTTACCTTAAGAGCGACAATGTAAAGGTTGTCTGCAAATCTACCTCTGCTCCTTATTGTAGACTAACTCATCAACCTTTGAAGTGCAAATCACAAGTTAAAAATAAATGAACGAAGCTCAAATTAGACTCCAAGCCCAGCAAAAATGGTAGTCCAGGGCCAGACAGTCAGGCGTTCAAGCCTTCTCCAAGAAATAGATGTCATACACGCAAGAGCCGTCACTGCCTAGGAGTCCAGGTCTACCCAGAGGGCTCATAGATGCTTATGTCTCATGAGCATGGGGTGGGAGGGCTGGTTTAAAAGCAGCTCTTTTTTTTTTTTCTTCCAGTTTCCAAAATGGAAGGACTATCTTGACCCACGGATGAAAAACAAACATATTTTCCTGAAAGAGTCAGATTTTCATCAGCACCTAAAAAATGGATAATAAACATCTGTGGACCTGCCCTAATCCAAGTGGGAAAACAAGTTACACACTGTCTGTGAGCCCATAGCTGTTACTGAGGGCGCTTTGTTCCAAAGAACAGACCAAAGGTTTTGGGACACTGCCTGGATTAAATGTGGTAGTGATTCAGGTATGGTTCTCAAAGCTCTGCTCAACCATCAGCATCTCCCAGCTGAGAGGTTCAGTCACAGCCTCTGCTCCCCAGCCCCGTGGCTCCTTGTTTGTCTTTGTACAGTCCTACACAAGCTCACGGAGGGCCTGTAAGGAACCTGTCTCCAGCAGGGCCCATAAGAGGGTGCAGGCTCACATGGGCACAGCAGGCAGGCAATGGTACGACGAAGGTTGGATGGATGAATGATGGCACGGGGAATGAGCTCAGAACAAGCACAGCCTCATCATGGGGAAAGAGGGTCAAAAGAAAAACAACAATAATTATTTCTAATACTCTTGAGTTCTGTTTAGCTACTCCAAATGCTTCAGACCCCTGCAAGTGGCACACTCATCACAGGTGTGACTTTGTAAGAGGTGCACAAAGCTAGACAGGGAAGAGGACACCCACGGCCTATTGCACGACAGCAGCACAGCCCCCACAACTGGTCACTGCTGGGAACTTTTTGCAATCCGACATCAGGAGTGAAAGAAAAAAGGAGTCTGGCAGTAAATATACTTAGCAAATTCAAACAGTGAATGGGTTCCAGGAAACAGAGATAACCCTGTAGGCCCAAAGATCCCATTCCAAAGCCCATGGAAGTCAGTGGAAAAAATCACATTAGCTTTAGCAGGCTTTGGATAAAGTAAAGTCAAATAAGCAATGCAGTCTCAATGACTCACTAATTCTGCCCAGTTAAATACCCACCCAGATCCCCCACACCTTCCCTGGCAGCTCCTGACCCATAACTTCACCCCACACTGGCCATTTGCACTGAGGGTTACACGTGCACCCATTTTTTCCTTTGTAAACTGCTTCTGTGTCTTGCTCTCCTGGCAGCTCTCTGGTGTCAGTGCCTTTATCACAAGGCTCTTTAGCATTTCTTCTTGACTTTAGCATTCCTTCTTGACTTGTCCTTGGGGACAGCTGAAGATTTTGAAAGGTACCAAACATAACCAGACAGGCAGTCATCAGCTTCCCCAAGGAATGGCTGCACAGCTTTTGGGGGGAACCCTGCCATCAGGTTTGCAATGAATCATAGAATCATGGCTTAGATTGGAAGGGACCTCAAAGATCACTTACTTTCAACCTCTGCTGCAGACAAGTTTTTCAGCCACTAAACCAGGCACCGCATCAGGTTGTCCAGGTTCCCATCCAAGCTGGCCTCGAACACCTCCAAGGGTGGGACATCCACAGCTTCTCTGGTCAGAATCACAGGATCACAGAATGGCTGGGGTAGGAAAGGACCTCAAAGATGATGATCCAACACCCCTGCCTTGGGCTGGTTGCATCCCACCAGGATCAGGTTGCTCCAGTTTCCCATCCACATGGCCATGAGGTTCAGCACGGGGTTGCAAAGCAAGAGTTTGGGTGTGGCAGGAGAAATGTCCTTTGTAAAGTTCTGCAGATCTGACCTATGCTGACCGCCTTCAGACAGCAGGCAGAAAAGGCTTAAAGAAAGGGGACATCTGCATGCTGCAAGCCAGTTGCTAAAGGCCCCAGAAATAAGAGCGCGGTTTGGGAGGGATCCCAGATGCTCGTGTGCTAGGGAGAATTCAGAAGAATCACACCTCATTTATTCACTTTCTAAATGAAATGTCTGCTTTTTCCCTTCACTTCCCTTAGAGGTGATTGTCTATATAAAAAATACCAGTGGCGCAGTGTCTGCTCCAGAGAGACCACTGACATCAGCAGCAAATTGCTGGTGCCTTCAGTGGGCTTTGAATCAGATCCCAAATATGCAGCCCAGCCCATCCACATCAGCAATACCACAGTCAGCAATGAGTCCAAGCACCCTGGAAATCCAGAGGAGTTGGGGCAAAGCCCAGAATGACATCTAGGAAAGAAATGTGCTTCAATCCAGCAGCTGCACTGAGCTGGCTCCCAGGTGGGACCACTGAGTACCAGGACATGGCTGGCATGGAGACTTTGGAAAACTTTTCCTGGAAACAACTCTGTTTCCTTAATGTGGTTTAAGCATAGTTTCCTAAGGTCCCAAAATTTAAGCAAGAGTTGCATCTGCTCAGCACTCGCCTCCACGGAGGCACTTCTAACAAGTGTTGCAGAGAGTGTGAGCTCCTGAAAATAACGAGTGCCCACAAGTTTTCTGAGGACAGGAGAGAGGCGGAGAAGAGCTCCCACAAACAAGGCTGGAGATGAGCTCAGCCATCATCAGATATGAAAGAAGCCGTTGCCAGGCACAGATCCATGCACCAGGCATGAGGCTGGCACAACCACTGGGGATGGCCCAGAAGAAACAGACATTAGAAATTAGAAGACAGATGATCACTTTGTCAGGCCAGCTGTCTCCCACACTCAGTTCAGCTCACTATTACCCAGCCAGAGACAAGTCTGTATCAATCCAGGTGGGCAAGTGCAAGGCTCTTTGAATCTCACATCTCTACAGTGGCTCAGATCAAGTGCCTGCTGAAACTTGCTTTCTCTGGAAATCAAAAGCCAGAGGCTCTATCCCTTTCCCCCTGAAGGAGGTTACTGCAACTACTTGGAAGAAGAGGTGAGCATGATATTTTCTTTGCCTCCTTTGCCATCCTTGCTGGATGTCTGGTCTACCAGGAAAGGTAAGGAATGACACTGCCCACTTTCTAAGGCTTGCTTTTTGAGCATATTTGTGCTTAAAAACAAAGTTGCTTTGTTTTGTTTTGGAAAACCACACCAGCTGCTGTTGGAAGTTCTTAAACCAGATCACCTGCAGATATACCTCTGTCTCTCTGAAAGCTGATGTGCTTCTGCTCGTCAACCAGGTCACCTCATACCAGAGGAAGACCTGGTTCCCTTATTTTCTTACTCTTCAGCATAGCACTTGGAAGCATCAAGTAGCTTTCCCTATATTCAAATACTTTTTCCCCATTATTGGGCAGCTCAAAACCTAGGAGTGTCCATTTACACTGAGAGGAAGATCAGAAGGAAAATCTATATAATAGGAAAAGACATCTGGTGAGGAAGGTTCACTACGTCCCTGTCAGACACACTGGACATGAAGGACAGACTTCAAAACAGCAACAACAAGTCACCTTCCCTGCCCACACCACTGCCTGGGGGTTTTGCCAAGAGCCCAGGCATTAAGAGCCTCAGTGTTTTTGCAGGTCTTTGGCAGGAACCAGGAAAACACACCAAGCCTAACATCACAGGGCTAATTATTCTTGCAAGGCAAAACTCAGCAAATCTCTCTCAGTATAATTTAAAACAAAGACAGAGGGATGCCAGGTAAATCCACATTTGGCAAGTGCCTATCTTTTAGATACAAGACAGAAAATGGACCAGCCCCAAGAACTTCTGCCACTTGAGGAGCATCAGGCAACATGAGTTCTCTGTCGCACTCAGATTTTCCCAAGATATTTTAGGACTTATTCCAGTTGAGAAAGACACCACCCCCTTCCAGCATGAACAGCTCAGACCAGCTCCTGTGATGGACAGCGGATGGGATGACTCCAGAGATTCCCATTCCACAGGTCTCTGCTTGCCTCATGAATTTCCCACTGAACAAAAAAAATGATAGCAGTGTACAGTAGGTCTGGGGAAACTCCTGACTAGCCAAGAAGAGCTGGCAGTAAAACACTGATTCTGCCCGCTCCATGGTGTTTTATTTGCTTTTCCAACACATTTCAACCAGGAGAAGAGCAAGGGACTCTTTGAGCCTCCTATTCCTCCAGGTGATGGACCCAGTAGTCAAGAAACTTCCAGTTAGTACCATCTCTTTTCTATTCTGTGCAGTTGATTCATGTAACACAGAGCTAAATATGAAGCAATGTCATGGTGTCAGGGGCCACAGAAGCAAAAAACAGAAGTAATGGGCGTTTAGCCCAAGAATAGATTCTACTGAAAACAACTCAGCCCTTTATCTCTACAGGTTATAGGAGCAGACATGAGCCTATCCGTCTCCCCTGTTGTGTCAAAAATTCAGCAACAGGACAGAGGGAAAACTCAGAGTGAACCCAGCACCATGGGGCAGCGGATATCTCCATCCTGCTTCAGGATGATGACTCTCTGCGGAGAGCAATGTTATGTGCAGGGTGAAACATGCAGAGCCTCAACCCCAGAAAAGCATAGTCATAGAAGGCATTTGGAAAGCAAACAAAAAGCAGAAAGGGTTTGCCGGACAACATAGCGCCAGAGTTGTGTGCAAGACAGGTGCACCAACACCCTGTTTCTCACAGGCTTTTTCCAGACTCCATTCTTTTTGTATCTCCCTGAACACTACCAAGTTCATTTTTTACCTTGGATTTCACTTCACAAGCCGACACTGAAACTGAAACTGCAGCACCAGTCCTGAAAGTGGAGCCCTCTGCAATATGTTCTGGGTGAGAACAGCCAGAGAGCTGAGCGAGAACCACCCTGACCTGCAGGTGTGGCAGGACACAGCTGCACAAGGCTCAGAGCAGATCCTGCCACACAGGAGAACGGGTCCTTGCTCCTCCACAAAACACTGGCCAGGAGGTCTGCAGAAAGGGCAACATAGACATGATGGTGCAAGACTTCAGGCAGGACTTGATGTAGAGAAAGTCTAATTCCATCTCACTGCTAATCTATTGTGCCAATAGCACTTCCTCATGGCTTGAGAGGCACAAGATAGCAAGCTACAACCTACTTGATGGAGAACAGGAAAGTGATACAGGTACTGGCAGCAGATCACAAAATGGTACATGGCCTTGCTGCTCCTCAAGGCCCAGGTGCAAGGAATATTCTGGTGACTGCCAGCAGAAAGCAAGGGCTTGCTGTGTCTTCAGATGCTGATGCCACCTGGCCTCCCCATAACGACCACACACTGGATGGATGGGCAGGGATCTAACAAATGCCTGGTCAGGAGCAAAGCCAGAGGTTCCTGGAGTCACTCTGCAAGGAGCTGTTTCTCTGCCACTCTTCCTGCTCATTTCTTCCACAGACTTTTCTGTAAAATGCTGGGGACACAGAGGTACAGCTAGAGATCAGCTGGTCCCTTAGCTCAGTGTGGTCTGAAGAGTGTGAAGTTCACATTGCCTTTTAGGTAAAGCCTGAAGTTCACATTGCCTTTTATCAGGTAAAGCCTGTCATGAGTGACTTCTAACAGGGCACAGTCTGTAACCCACTGGAACTGTTCAAATCTGCTATGAAGACTAGAAAAAGTGAATTTTACACCAAATTTACACTTTGTATATGCTTTTATGAAAACTGTCACTTTGCAGTGTTTTTGGCGTTTCTTAATGGGAAAAGAATAATCTCAAAATCCACTTTAGCTGAAGCGCCAAAGTAGATAGTTTCAAAACATACCACAAAAGTGACCTACAAGATGCATGTTTTGATGCTTGCATATCTCAATTCTTCACAGAGAAACTTCACCTCCCTAACTGAATTCCTGCAGATGACTTTATGGTCACGTTTCATCTTTTCTAGAGACAAAAGCAAAGTACGGCATGGAAGATGTTGTCCAGAAGGATTCAGCCATCTGAGAAGGCACCTACCGTGCAACTCCTGAAAGGTGTGATATAATTGAACGAGCATGAATGCCCATGCTCACTGACAGTCCAGCAACAGCAACTTGCCTTTCTGGAAAGAGGAAACAGCACCCAAAACAAGAACTACATCACTCGTTATCTGCAGCCATGGAATCATAGAATATCATGGGCTGGGAGGGATCTTAAAGCCCACGCAGCCCCAACCCACTGGCATGGGCAGGGCTGCCTCCCATCAGCTCAATCTGCCCAGAGCCCCATCCAACTGCCTGGAGCACCTCCAAAGATGGGGCACCTAATGTGGGCAATCATCATGAGGTACAGAGCCTTTTCCCTTCCTGTGTCACAAGAGAGTCCAAGACAGATGTGGCTAAGCTCAGGCAAGCTAGTAGGTCACCATATCAACACCCTACAAAAGAGCTGAGATATCCCCCAAGAGCAAAAGCAAGGCAGGAAGGAGAAGGAAGTCCTGAGAAAGAATGGAGAAAGGTCTAGGAGGAGGGGAAGCTTCCTCAGAAACCTGGAAAAAGTGTTCATAATTAGCAACATAGCAAATAAAAAGTGCAAAAATGGTTCTGCCCATACACAGGAAATATCTATGAGCAGGAAGGAATATTGCACAATTAATAATAATTGCAGGTTAATAAATACCACAGATCACATCCAGTAAACACAAAATGAACTGGGCACACTCACACTAAAAGCAATCAACTCCTAAGAGAAATCGCTGCTGAGAAAAACCTGTCCTGTACCTCACTGCTGAGGACATATCTCTGAAATGTGGAAGTCTGAAGCTTGGTTTCTAAAGGTACAAACAACTTAGCAAGGAGAAGACAGCCTTTTGGATGCCTTTTTCCTAGGTGAGACTGAGAGGACCTTTACCATAACAGCTGAACAGCTGCTTAGCCCAAGTCCTCCCTCAGGGCAAAATCTCCAAAGGGAGGAGATGTGTTCACCTGCCTATACAGCAACACAGGAATGCTGTTCCCACACTGGGAAGCCTGCCCTCGCCTTGCATGGAGAAAGCAAGATCTGCACCTGCTGCAGGTGCTCTCCACCAATGCCTGGAGGAACAATGATTTCCACTGGACAGAACTGTGTGGATGGCCAAGATTGGAACATATGAACATCGTGGCACCATCTTTGCTCAGAAGAACCTTTCTGAAAAGAGTGTTTGCGAGAGCCTTGCCCCAAGGCACCAGTGAACTTCAGCAAGGCCCAGTACTGAGAACTGCTGTTCTTTCCTTCCAGAGGAACTTCACCTGTGGGGATCTCCAGTGTGCTGCCCTGCTCCCAAGCCCCTTCTGTCACTCAAAGTCACCACTAGTGCTCCTGCAGCTGAAATTACCCCTGTTATGGGAATGTCAGAAGGTTGCAGACGCAAGCAAATATTTGACGAATCGATAGAAGGCAGCCTTGAACACTCCAGCTCCAGAATCAGGAGGACCCCCTCCCTTGTGCCTGTGTGTGAATGCCCTCCAGCATACCACCCACGCTGTGTTTGAGCTGCTCCACTGTGTGCACACCACTTGTTTTGTTAATGTTTAGACTTTCCCTGAAAAGCCTATCTGGGCTCAGCGAGCAGGAATCAGCACCATCAATTAGCTAGAGACAAAGCAATTTATCTACAACGCTGCTATCATCTCTCTCTCCTGCAGGCAGAAGACCCAGGTTCCTCCTGGGCTCTTCTACACAGCTTTCCTTTCCCAGCCCACCTTCTCCTGGGGGCTCAAATCTTGACACTCGAGTCTGTAAGATTTACCACCGTAGAGATGGCTACCAGAAACATAACTGCCCATCTTCCCCCTAGTTCTCTTTCCATACCTGATGAGGCTCAGCCCAACTACTTAAAACATCTGAAGGACACTGAGGGCCATCCTCTGACATTCTCCCAGCAGAGCAGGGTAACCAGCTGTGAGCATCAGGCCCTAGCTCTGGGTAAAAGCTCTGGTCCACGTGGGAGAGGGACAGAAGTTTGCTCATGAGGCAGTGGCCCTGCTCTGCTGATGCATGTGACTGCTCACAGGATGTCAGGAACAAGATTTTGACATGCTTGCTAGCTTTCAGTTACATTGACATTGATCATTTCAATCACAAGAATAGATCTTTGGGTTTAGACCTTTCATTCCATCATGATTCCAGAAACTTTTTTCCTTTTCTTTTTTTTTTTTTCTTGTTTTGCAAGAGGTCTGCAAATTGCACAACATAGTTTTCCCATCAAAGGAAATGCTTTTCATGACATGAAAGAGATGAAATCTGAGACTTGGTGGGACGCAGTCTGTGTCTCATCTCCAGACTCAGCAAATCTAGATGGACCACCTTCCTAAGCTCCAAGTGACTGCTTTACTAGGACTTATGTTACTTATCATTTCTATAGAAAGATGAGCAGTGAAAAAAGCTTTAGGATTGCTTCCTCCCCCCACCCCTCCCCACCATGTTTTTATATACAAAGATAAGATCAGCCATCCCACAGGTCCTCTAGACAGATGTCCTGCCCCATCAAAGTATGGCAGAAGAGCATGAGCTCCACCAGCCCTCCCAGCTCCCTGCCCAGCATCTCAGCTCAGCTCATCCAAGCTGAGATTTCAGGCCTAAACACCGCCTGCACTGATTCAGGGCTCTGCTGTGGTTATCCTGAGGGAAGCCTGGTTTAGAGGGAATTAAGGGGATGTTGCAGCATTTTTACAGGATTAGTTCAGCTGAAATCTGTGCCACAGACAGAGGCAGCACAGAAAGCCAAGAGCCCCAGAAAGAGAAATCTACAGGGCAGATCTTTTTACAAATCTCCCTCTTACTCAAAAATCAGCTATTTTTACCAAATGGTTTAGCAAAGGCAAGCCATTTCATGCTATCTCATTAAAACTCCCCTCCTTTCTCAAGGGCTCAGGTTTCATCGTCCAGACACCACGCACTGTCTGACCCCCGAGCTCTTCGGTACAACAAGATGGCACTGACCACGGTGGGCTGCAACCCCTGTTGCTACAGGAACTGGATGTTTACTGTCACTAAATCCCCTTAAGCCCCAAGCAGGGAGTTGAAGGAGCAGCAACACATCTCAGCAACAGTTTTCTCTCTGGTCACGGCTGGGGTCCACCTCCCCATCTGCACCAGAAAGCCAGGGCTCACAGCAGATTTGGTTTGAATTCTCCCCCTACGCGTCCTTTCCTTTTTCAAGCAGCTGCACAGGTTGGCAGAGCAGGCTTGACTTTCAGCCTCCAAGGCGGTTTCAGGCCTAAAACACTTAAAACCCTGTTGCTAAAAATACGCTCTTCTACTTTCAAGAACTAAAAGAGCAGCTTAGTAGTAGTGTTAATTCACCTGTCAGCCTGACTTCACTGTCCCTGTTTGCTAGCAAGCTATTTCCCATGTTAAAGAGATGCATTACCTTTTTTCTTTCAGTTTAAATCTTAGCTTGTGATGTGAGGTGAAGGTTGCACTTAAAAAAATAGCATCATGCCCTTCTGCAGCAGTTTCAGGTGCTCTGGTTCCTCCTTGCTCTGCAGCTGTGCAGGTTTCTGGACAGAGACACATCCCAGGGAGTTCCCCTCAAGGTTACAGCCCACATGCTGGGTGGTCACAGATAGCAAGATGGCAGAGGTGGGAAGGCACCTCTACATTTGTCCATCTGCTGCAGGCCCTGCCCAGCAGAAATACCCAGAGGAGGGTTCCCAGGCCCATGTCCAGGTGGCTTCTGAAGGTCCCCATGGAGGAACCTCCATTACCTCACTAACAGCTTGCACCTGCACAATACAGAATTGCTTCCTTGGGATGGCTTCCTCATGCACACAGACATGTCCAGAAAAACCACACAACACTCAAGAGAGCACTGTTGGTTTGTGACCATTTACCTTCCCTTCCTTCAACATCCTGGGGTTCCAGCGATGGCAAGGTCTGCACCAGTAGGGGAAAAAAAAACAACACGTGGACACAGCACTGAAGGACATGGCTTAGTGCAGTAGAGTAGGTTAGCTGATGGTAGGACACCATTATTTGAAAGTATTTTTCAATGTAGACTGTTCCACAACTCCACAGGGACTTGGAGGGAAAAGGGCTGGTAACCCAACCTTTGGGGGAAAGCACAGGCTCAGGAAGGCGCTGCAAGGACCACTGTGCCCAGCCCCAGGCATGGTAAGGACAAGAGATCTGCTTGCAGCACTGGGACTTTAGAGCAGGACTGATGCAGCCTATGGACCACCAGAGTTTGGTAGCAAAACTCAGCGTATCTTAAGAATTTCCTGCTAGAACCATTGGGATTATTGTATGAGCATTGCCACAGCATTTGACAGTTCCCTCTTCAGGCTTGGCAGCTTACCTATAAGAAAAACTGCACAACCTGTTTCTATGTATGCTTAAGGCCAGGTTCACCTTGTGTTATTCCAGGCTTTCTGCTGCACAAATGCCCAGCAGCTGATGGGTAACACTGGAAAAGTGACTGATTTCTAAAACTTCAATAATACAATGGCCTCAAGTTTGCCAAGGAAGGTTCAGATTGAACACCAGGAAGAAGTTCCTTTTGGAGATAGGGGTCAGATCTCAAAATGGGCTGCCCAGGGCAGTGGTGCAGTTCCCAGGCCTGGAGGTATTTAAGAGATGGGTGGACACAGCACTGAGGACCTGGTTTAGTGACAGGATTTAGTAGGTCAGGTTGACAGTTGGACATGATGATCTTACAGATCTTTTCCAAACTAAATGATTTCACGACTCTAAAAGCTGTTTGCAAAACAAGTCTTTAAAATCCTTTCACATTCATGAGTGTGAGTTCTTGCAGAGCTTGATGGAATTCAGGCAAAACTAGACATAAGCTGCAGCCACACTGCAAGAAGAGATGTTTCCAGCAGAACACTGCAATAACCCCAGTAGCAAGAGGCAAGGTCCAGCCCTTAGGGAAGGAGAGGAGCCAGCCAACATTGTGCAACACAAGCAGCAGCACAAATCCCAGCCTTTACAGCTTCTGTAGCACCATGCAGTGACAGAGATTTTACAAGAAATGTGACTTGGTTTCACGGAGGACATGACACAATGCCAGCGGGCAGGAGGAGGTGGTGGGAGAACCCTCACTGCCTGCCCATTACCTGCAGTAAGTGGGTGAAAGAAGCAGAAGCATCCCCAGAAATTGCGCTGGGAACACTCAAACAGGTGGGATACACTGGGCAAGAACAGCAAACAGAGCTGGTGCAATTATTCAGGTGACTAATTCCTGTTGCCAAAACATGCAGCTCCAGCTGAAGGAGAAGTGTTTGCAGACTCATGCCACAACCAATGAACCATTCTGACAAAATAAATAAATAAATAAAAACCTTTTGATATCAAAGCTTTTCACTTGAAAACCAAGGTGCCGGAACTTTTTTCATTTCAATACAACATTTTAAGATTTAATCCCAGTTGAGAATATAAGAAGGAGCTTTAAAAGGATCCTTCCACACTGGGACAGGTTTGTGGTAATTTATCAAACACCTGTTCCATCCTAGCATATTAAAAAAAAAAAAATCACTATTTTGGTCTTAGAGTCAAACCATATGGCTGCCCCTGCAACTGAGAGACTGCAGCTGCAGAGGGGGTTTCAACATGAAACTGAGCAGCAGAAGCGTGAACAAAAAGCCTCACAGAGCTGAGATTTCATATGTTTACACATGATTAGGAGACCCTTGGCAAAGAGATTGTTACTAAACACTCCATAGTCAGTTATGAGACCCACGATGCTGGCTTGGGGCTGGTGACACAGCCTTCAGGACAGCACAAGCACAGTAGAGCCATGTGAGCACGGCCCTGCCCTGCAGCACCCCACAAAGCAGGTCCTGTGCAGGGCCTAGAAGAGCCATAAAGCTCCTTTAAGCCAGGCAGCACAAAGCCAGGTCTGTTCGGGCACGGGCTGGGGGCTGCTGGCCTTCCCTGCCTCTGCCAGGCACTGAGTCATCCCACAGACACAGGGCTGCCAGCCCAGGAGATGCTTCAGCAGCTGAGAGCAAGAGGAAACCACTGAGAAGCATACAGGCCTCACCCACAGCACCGCCAAACCACCTGCAGCCCGTAGCTCCAGAAAGTGCTGCAGAAGGCAGCATGTTTGCCTCCAGATATTTTTCTGTGCCAGAGCCACAGGTGCTCTACCAAACAGGAAACCCTGTGGAAGATACCCATGTCTGTAGCCATGTGGAAAGGCCATGTGCAAGCTGGGTTTTTTTCTGCTGCCACAAAACCCTTTCAAATCTCTTTTCTGATATAAAAGAAGAAGTAAGGTTTTTGATCAGCCTCCCTTTACAAGGTCAGGGAGAGAAAATGGGACATAGTTTCAAGTAAGTGATGCTCGTGGCTCTTATGGTATCTGGTGGAGGCTTCTCCCTTAAACAAAAGTGAGGACAGCAAAGGAATGCCAGTTTTCACCCAAGCAGCATGCATACAATAGACACAAAACTTCAACCCTGTCAGGTCACAGAGGGGAAAAAGAACTGGAAAAAGCAGGTTTCAGCAATTTTCCATTTCTTGAAGCATTTTTATACTTTCAATTCCCTCTTTTTTTGACATCTATCTGGCAGCAAAGAGATGCTCATGGAACAGAAGCTTTAATAGGATCAAAGTGATGGTTCTCTTCAGCTGCCTGGAAAAGTGCAGCCCCATTCCCTAATGGCAAATGGAGACATGAGCCTACTCCAGGCATCCGATCCAAGCTACTAGCAGGCAGAGAGAACAGCTGGAGATATACACCACATTTTCAGCCTACCAGCTCTTGATACTTATCAATAAGAAAAAGAAATGATAAAAAGGCAGAACATGCTAAGGAAGGGGTCCTGTTCAGAAAACAGGAGAATGGGGGGGGCCGCTAAGCATGGTGCTGACCCCTTACCCCTGCTGGTACACATGCTACTAAGAAATGGGTGCCAGCAGCAGAGAACAATGGTGGATTTAAAATTGAGGGAAATAGAAGACTTTAGGAAAAAACAAAAAACAAACAAAAAAAACAGTCAAGTACCTCACCTGCACTTGGTCATATGCAAGCTGGATAGCTGGGAGCACAGGGCGCTCGTTGTTGTGAAGTCGAAGTCATGTTCCTAAATGCCCCCAACCAGTCGCGTTTGGCTTAGAAATTGCCATTTTAGGTTGAAGAAAACAACTTGTGCTCCCGCAAAAAAAAAAAAAAAAAAAAAAACCCAATGCACACAGGAATTCATTCTCTCAGTGTACTTTCTGTCTTCTCAACCTTGAACCTTGCCTTTCTTCTTCCTTTCCCTTTCAGGTTATTCAAGGCGTCCTGGGTACAGAGGCTCAGCCAGCATCACTTCAGCATCACTCTGAGAGCTTAAATCAAGCAGACAGCTGGTTGCACAGAGCTGGATAAGAATGAGCTTTAGCAAATGAACTACTTTCAACCAGACTTTCCTTTGATTTCCAAGGACCAGAGGCCCCCCTCCTCCCAGCAGGACACTGCCCATACAGTACACAATACACCAGGGCACTGAAGCACAATGGGAAGGAAACATGGTGAAGGAGCTTGGCTCAGTGGTCCCAACTGTCTCTGTAGGTTTTATCCAGAGCTCAAGCTGGGAACATACATCCCAACAATGTGCATGATGGGATAAAGCACGGGGTTAGCCCCTCCATCTATACCAGGCAGAAACAAATCCCACACATCCACACTGGAGAGCTTCAGACAGACACAGATGGGATTCAACATTGAAGTGTCTTTGGCAAAACAGTATTTGCATGTGTTGTGGGCATTTGGGCAAGGGAAGAACGAGCTGAATCCTCACCTATGCTAAGCTGCCTTGTTGAAATGCTCACCTCTGCACAAGATCTCAGCACTCCACTTCACTCAGGGCTCCCCTTAAATGGAATTTCCTTGCAAAGAAAAGCTCAGCTTGCAGAATGACCTGCAACTCAGAAGCCCTGGGTTTGGCTTCCTCTACATGTGATCAACTTTTACAGAGTAAAAACCACCAACTGATGTGAGCTCGATACTGAGAAACTGCAACATTTCTGTCCAGGCAAAATGTGAACACTTCCAATGAGCTGCCCAGGCTTGGTATTTGCAGATGCCACTGAAGAGAGCTGAAGCCTTATCCCATAAAGGAGATTATCAGTTGTGGAAGGAAAAACCTCCATCTTTGCTCAGGATACCCAGCCACGATCTCTCTACCGGACAAGCCACAAAGCAAAGTCCATGCTGACACTGGAGATGAAGCAACTGTTCTCCATCCCAGAAATTCATTCTGCCCAGAAGAACAAAAAAAAAAAAAAAAAAAAAAAAAAAGAAATTCTCATCCAGTGACCGAAACACCCTGAAGAAACCTCTTCCGCCTCCTCTTTTCTTCTTCCTCTATTTTCTCTCACAATTCTTATAGTTCTAAAGCATTCTCACTAGGGACATTCTGGCCAACCGGGACCTCTTTGGCAGGTCAGGCATCCTTACAGGAGTGGGAAAACCCACCTGAAGAAGAAACAGTTTTTAAACATGAGCCTGCAGGGTCAGAAGGTCTTAGGAAACACATCCAACATCCATCCTGCAGCTCAGTAGACCTTACACTGCTGGCACAAGCAGCCTGGCTGAGATGCTCTTGGGAGCTCTCCCCTTGATGCTTCTCTCACCCCACCACAAGGACCTACACACATGGAGTCTGCTGGAACAGTCCTGTACTGGGCACGCACTAGGACAGACAGCTCAAATGGCACAGCCCCAGCAGGTTTCTCCAGGGTTGGCATAGACTTGCTTTTTCCCCAAGAGAAGAGACCTGGAGATTTTTCCACTTATTCAGGACAAAGGTGGCACTGTTCATAGCCTCAGCCTCTGTGAAACCCTACTTTTGGACAGCAAGGCAGACATCTCTCCATCTCTGGGCCAGAGAGGAGGTGGCAGCAGCAATTCTCCTACACCAAAGTCTTGCCCAGTGCTGGCTCTCCAGCTGGCTGGAGGCAGGAAGGGTGGGCTATAACACAGACAAGCTAACGTTCCTCCTTTTCTCTTCATTTCCCTCTCTTTTTAAGCTTTGCTTTCCACCCCCCATCATACAGGCCTCAAACCAACAGCCTCCACAAACCCTCACAAGGCAGAAGAGGGGCCTTGGGAGGTCTGGAGGCAAAGATGGTATTTCTCTGCACAGAGATGTTTGCTGCAGACCAGCCCTCACGTGTGCTTCAGCACAGGCAGACTGCCACCAGCAAATGATGTAGTAAGTGCCTGCAATCCTGCTCCAGAGAAGACAACGCAGGCTGTTTGGCTGCAGGAAGATCACAAGATATATATTAAAAAAGCCTATTAAACTAACTTTGGTCATGCTCCAAATCACTTTGAAAGTTGGAGGAAAGACTCCTGTTGACACGAATGGCTTTTGGATGGGGTTGACACTATTTAACCTGTGCGCTCAGAAGCAAACCCAGTTGAGTCCTGTGGTTATTGCTGCGTGTCAGCCATCCCTAATAAAATAAAGAAGACAGACTGACCTCCTGTGTTTAGTAATCCATGCTGACTAACAGACTGCTCGTTAATGTCCATCTCTGACAGCCTTGTTTTTCCCCAGCCAGTGCCCAGCCTGCTCTATAGTACCCAAGACACAGCCGCCTTCCTGCAGAATTCCTGCCAGAGTCATATTTAATTTGCTGCAAGCTACCCCTTTAAGTACGGGCTTTTAAATCTAATTACTCCAGAGAATACGAGGAATGCCTCCTTGCTTTTTTCACTGAGCCCATTTAGCCATTTTTGGACAGAGGGAAACATCTGAGAGGGAGGGCACATTTTTCCCTCTGACTCACAAAAGGAGCACCGCAGCTCATTCCTTGCATCCACACTGCTTAACCCTTCAATACCAAAGAGTCCCTCAGTGGTTCCTCCCACAGCAGTGGATCGAGAGCCAGGAATCCATACTCATTGCCCACCCAGATGCAAAGGTGTGGGCTCAACCACCCTTTCTGGGCTGCAGCTAAGGCCATTGCTCCCATCTGGAACCTAAAACCTCAACATGCAGAAAAGAGATTCTTCTGTCTCTGAAACAGGGAAATAGTGTTTTTTTGCTTCCTGGTCATTTATCCACTGCCACAACAGCTGTCTCCCGGGCTTATTGCACAACCCTCCAGCTTAGCTCAGTTTTCAAGTGCACTAAAAATCTGCAGCCATGCCACATGACCTATGCGTTGAGCCTGCCCACACAGCTGGCAAGCAGCTTGCTGCTGTAAGCTTGGCTGCAGGGAGTGCCTTCCTGACAGCCAGAACAGCATGAAGAAATGCCCCAGCCTGTCCTCTTTCTCACACCCCCACTGGGCTGCAGGGCACAGTCAGTGTCAGCTTTGGGACTCCAGTTTTGAGCATGCACAGGAGGTGGCTGGAGTCACTTTTTCTAGTGCTTGAAAGCAGGTTAAGTGATCCTGATCCATGTAGGCACAGACAAGAAAGACGAATGCAAACCACAGCTTCTCACTGTCACCACTCAGTGAGGAAAAGCAATCACATTTTTACTATCACATACACTGATTCTTTTTTGAATGCTTTTTTAAATTAAAACATTCCCCCAAATGATTTTAAGTAAGCTGACCTTTAGGTGTAATTTTTAACCACATCCCAGCTGAGCTATGCAGCCACCTGCACCCTGAGCAGTGGAGAAGAGCAAGTGATGGAGCAGCACTGCCCACCCCAAGGCAGGATGACAGCCAGGCTCTTGTCCTGCAGGCTGCACAGTGACACAAGGAGAATACCTGAGTGCTCCAGCTGCACTTCCATGCTCAGTAACATAGCATCTGTGCACCAGACCTCTGAGCAGCACACATTTGGTCGAGGTTTTGCATGAGCAGAACATCTAATTCCTACCCCATTAGTCATGGTTGTGGATTTTATGCTATCTCTGTGCAGGAAAAACAGGCAGTATATAGTCCAACGTGCAGCACTTGGACACCAGCAGCTCCTGATGTGGCACAAGGCTCTCCAGTCAGCCTGCCAAAAATCTTTAACAAATCTGAACCATAAAAGTGAGTTTGCATTGGTAATTAGAGCCTTGGCTCAGTCACAGGGTCAGGCCCGTTTTGATGTGGTTATCAGGAGCCCTGAGGACACAGCCTCCAGCCCAGGGCAGAAGCACCACAAAGGGCAGGAGGCAGCACAGGATGCCACGTGCTCAGCAGCACGCTTGTCCTACTGAGCTCCGGAGCACAAGCCTGGAGATCTAGCAAAGAGAAGACCACAGAGACAACCTCAGCTCCTCCACCATGCTTCCAGAAAAACAAAACTCAGAATAAAACAGCACGAAAGAAAGATCTGGGAGAACAACATGGCTCAGTAGCACCCACAACATTAAAGCAGCAGCTGCACAAGGGGATAGTAAAAATCTCCAGACCAAGCAGACGCACTTCTGTATTCATGACAGTTTCTGCACATGACCAAGAAAACAAAAATATGGCATTTCCCTTGACAACTTCATCAGCCTAGGGCTGTGCCAGAACACACAGTCACTTCACACAAAGTTTAATGTTCTGCTTGTCACCGCGCCCGAGGCCAGGACCCCTTTCTGCAGCGCTGTTCTAATACACACAGAAAAGACAGCCCCTATCTCAAGCAGTCTGCAGGCTGAGAACAGATGGGCTGTGTTTTAAAAAATTAATTGGGAGTCTTTGGAGGAGAGCGGAGCACAGCAGCTGTTGACATGAGGTTTCTCTGCCCAGCACTGGAATAGTGCTGTGGGGATCCCAGACACTGTTGGAAGGACCAGGAGCAGTTTGCAACATCCTGAGGAGCCAAGGGCAGACACTGCATCCTTAATTCCCTCCTGTTCTTTGGGAAGTCCCAGCCCCTTCTGGGAGTATACTCTAAGACTACCTCCTCTGGAAAAAGAAAACCTGCCAGCAAATGGTGACAGCACTCCCAGCTCTACCCAGGAGTTTTCATGCTTCCTTTGATCCTTGTAATGTGACAGAAAGCACAGCAATGATGGCAGAACAGCAAGGTCCTAGGCTGTAGCAAGTGAAGATTTGCTCACACGCAACAGCCACAGGCACAGAAATAAAGGAAAGAAGCTGCTTATATTTAGAAGGCCTCAGGTATAGCAGGGATGTACAGCAAGATAGCTTTGCCTCCACTGCCAACCATTAAATGAGGTCTGGCAAGGGGTGGATCATGGCTCCACCTCTTCTGGTCACTCAGGAGCACTGCATGCACCTGAGCATCCGAGGGTTGGCCCTGCCTTCCTACCAGTTGCTCTATCACTGTTTCAAGCCATGACTTAGCATTTTTGCTACAATCCTAGATAAAGTGAGGCTGGGTACCAACCAGTCTCCAGCCAAGGCACAGCTGCACCACGTTACAGCAGGCTGGTGTCCCCCTGAGCCCCTCACAGGACTGCCATGGACCTAATTCCTTCCTGAAGAGCCTGGGCCCTTCCTGGAGAATATGCAGCATGAGAGCAGGCAGGTGGGCTGGCAGGGACTTACCCACAGAAGCACCAGCTGCCTCCTGCCTTGACAGGTGCTAACACTGGCTAATTGCTCTCTTCATTCACTTCCCCTCTAACAGATCAAAGCAGAGTTTTGACTCCATGCAAATGTTACCACTCTAACAAGGGCAAACATCTCCAGAACTCAGAGAATGAGACACAGGCCAGTGCATCATCCACATTCACTTCAGCATCCTCTGGGTGAGATTGAGGGTTTGGGGCTCTCTTCCTCTGAAAGATGCTGTTATCTCCTGCAGGAATAAACATGCCAACAGAGAGAACATATTCCTAAAAACCATTCTTCATTATCAGCAAAACATGCCTTTACCAGAAGACCTACTGCAAACCTCTGCAGTCCACTGAATTCTGACCATGAGCATGGTTTCTCAGTTAGCATCATGTTAGCAGCAGCACCCAAGCCATCATTTCTCCTAGGTTACTTCCGGCCTGGGTCAGTCCGCTGCTGTTTTACTCCCGGTCTCACAGAGCAGCATTGTAAACAAGCAGGGAGGCAGGAATCACAAGCATTGCTTCAACCTGGATTGCTTCGAAGAGAAACATTTGGCAAATGGTTCCCAAAGGTTTCTTCTGCAGTGACTGCGGCAGGTGAAGAAATGAAGGAATAAGCCTAAGCACTTTCCACGTCTGGCCTTTCTCTAGCTGGCAGTGAAGCTATACATCCTATTAATTACCACCTGCAGTGCCAAAGCAGATACTGCTCCAGGCCAGTGCACAGATGTTGATGGGTTACGTTGGGCAGGATTCCAGCAGGTGATGGCCCTGAGGAGGTGAAGCAGCACTGATCAATCAAGCCCACAACAGAGAGACTGAGGACCATGAGAAAGCATTGCCCTCATGAGACCACATCTTGCCTCTGGAAAAGCCAACATGAACTCCCTTCAAGTCTCAGGAAGAAGAAACAGTAAATCAGTAACCACTGAACTGGCTGACTCAGGAAAGCATTAAAAGATGAGAGATTAGACATGCAGGTTTACCAGCAGCCCTCTTCATTCCTCTTGAATACAACCACCTGCCAAACACCAGTGCTCCAAGCTGAGAATGCCTCCTGCTTTGCAGGCAGTAGCTAGATATGCACAGCACTCCACAAATCACAAGGAGAATGTGCTGCAGAAGGAAGCACTGCTGCTTTGCTGCACCATGGTTCCCCCACCCCCCCAGGAAGCCTTCCTACACAGCTACCAAGACCTGGCCATCCAGAAAATGACTTCCCTGAACATCTGTTACCTTCTCTCTGAGCAAATGCCAGACTACTGATGGCAAGGAAAGGATGCAAATATTTACAGACAAGGCAAAGGCGGGAGCTCTGCCAGACGTTGTGCCTGTGGGTGCTGCTGAGCAGCACACAGAGCTGCCAGGGTGCCTGCCACAGGCACAGATGCATCAAATCTCAGGTTTGGCAACACATCACTTTCCTTGGGCTTACTTCAAGGCATTGGGTTTAAAGCTGACTTGCTGATCAGGACACAGCTGTGGACTCACCTGCCTGGATCCAAAGGCAGGATCCATCACCACAACACCTGGTTCCAGACATCAGTAGGAAAGGCAACCACAAGAATCCCACCATTACTTCCCATCCACTGCAAAATGCCAAAAGGGCCCTCATGAAATACATTCAGCCTCAAGTTCTAGAGCGGAAACATCACCATGCTGGTGTGCACCAGCAAGGACCAATCAGCATGGTGCCATAACAAAGGCAGGAGGCTTTTAACCAGGAAACATTGCTAGGAATTGGAAATGCAGCTGTTAGAATAGTCCTTGTAGCTTCAGTCTGCAGATATTCCACATTTAGGGCACAGTGGGTCAGACAGCTTTCCCAGCAGGCAGCATGGACGTGCCTGCCCTGCTTTGGAGGCAATTTAATAACACATGGACTCGGCCAAGCCCTGCCTGCTGTGCCACAAAACACTCTTGCATGCTTACTTGTGGAAATGTGCCCCCTGCATTCTTGTTCCTCCACTTGGAGACCTAAGGACAGGCACCCTGGGGCAAGCAGATGTCTTTTCATTCCACTTTTCCTGCATGAATTCCTTTTTGATCTGACCTTTGCAGACATCCAAAGCCTCAACCCCAAGCCACTTTCTTGGGGTTTTTCCTTTTTTCCAAGGCTGGAAAGCAAGCTGTGGGACAAGAGAAATGATGGCCAGGGAATCAGAGCCTGCTTTTGATGTTTAACAGGGAGAATTACACCCAGCTTCCCCTCAGCAAAGGAGCACTTTCTTCCTGAAATTAGAGCAGGACCCTGAAGTACAGAAGCACTCCTGTTATAAAAGCTTCACCCACCTGCTGTTTGTCCTTGTCACAGCTGATCAACCTCTGCTTTCTGCCTTTCATTCCCCAGCCTAGTGCTATGCTACAAGAAGCACCTCACTGAAACATGCCAAAGTGTTTTTATAATTCCTGTACTTACCAGCCCCAGGAAATCAGCCGTGATATTGCTTTCACATATCAGATTTCTGGCTTCACTCACTTGTGGCAACAAAAACCATATGGTGAGAACACATCTCACACAGCCTAGCAGGAGCAACACAGAGACCTGGCTGAGCAGCCACACAGGGACAAAGGCTGTGCTGAAGCTGCAGGGGAAACTTAGATCAGAGAAAAGGCTCCCTCTACTCCTCTGCTCCCATCAGGCAACACAAGCTTGGGCTCCATATGGGCAGCAAGCATCTGGCACAAGGATGCTCTCAGTGACCGACAGGCACAGATACTGAGACATCCACCTCTAAATACTTTGATGCAAGGACTAAGACACTCCAGTTTTGCAACCATGAGCCCTCAGCTCATTCTAGTGGTGTGGGCTGCCTTCTTCAATCTGTCTTCATTCACGGTACGACTGCAATTCTTCTCCTTTAAGCCTCACTGTGAGTCCAGGCCAAGGAAATAAACCTGTTTTCTCTGGCCCATCTCCGCAGAAGTCTGTCCCACTACCAGCACAGAGACCGTCTGCAGGCAGCTGGAAACCTGCTGCAGCCCCCTCTGTTCTCTGCCAGTCAGCATGTACCTGGCCACAGGGTCCTGCAGCAAGGAGCGTGCAGAGGACTGAGAAACACCTGCTTCCAGGCAATAGCTCAGGGCTGGGATCATGACTCCTCTACACAAGGTGTTACACTAACACCAGTAAAGACCATAGCCTGCCTTGAGCAGCTTGCAGCTGACACTGCTGGAAGAGAAAGAGCTTTTTGTGACAGCAGGGTAGTCAGGATGCATGCTTGCTACAGTACAACACACATTGCAACACTGCTGGAGAGCACAACCACAAACCTGGGAGGAACCAAAACCCAGTGCTGCACATTAGCCCCTTCTGTCTATGGCTTACAGAGGGCAGGGGCTGCCCTCTATCCTCTTATCTTCCCCTCTTTTGTTGTGCTCAAGAGAAGCGATCCATTTGTGAAGGTCCTGCGGGTTCCCCAGAAGTGATACATCTCTCCATCCCATAGGGGAGCTGACGGGAGACCATGGCCCATTGCTCCACATTGCCTTGAACAGAACACAAAGAAGAAAGGAAACAGCCCATCCACTTCACTCTCCACGCCTATGCTGCATAACCCACCTCACAGCAGTTAGCAGACAAGGAGTTCTCAGCAGCACAACACTCAAATGACAACGAGATTCCTACATCCTTCCTGCCATGGGTAAAGACCAGGGAGGAAGCTGTCCCTACCTCCATCTCTCACTAAACTCATCCATCTCATCAGTCACCAGTCAGGGAGCCACTCCAGTCAGTGTCCTTGCTCCTTTTATAGCTCTGCTGTAATCAAACATGGCCAGGTGGTTTATTTACAAAGATTTCCCCATTGAGACACAGAGTTGCTTGTCTCCCACAGAGGGCTCCCTGTTTTTGCTGCACCTCCCTCTGGTTGATGTGTGCACCAAGGGAGTTCTGGTGGCTGAAGGTTTGCATACCCACATACCACACGGCTTCTACAATTAAACCATTTTTGTAAACCAAGTTATCCTGCCTGAGGAAAGCTTTTCAGCCAACTGCCCCCTTTCTTCCTTCAGCATACATCCTCTAGCTTACAATTTCACTTGAGCAAACATTACATGCGCAGTTCTAAGGACAGCAGGTCAGCGCTGCATTTTCCCTCTTCCCTCTTCTGAGCCACTTGCAACACCCAGGCCCCACGCTACGCTTTGTGCTTGATGAATCACAAAACTGGGTAGTTGGAAGAGGCCTCAAAGCCCACCCAGTTCCAACACCCACTGTAGGCAGCGCTGCTCCCGCACCAGCTTAGGCTGCCCAGGGCTCCCCTTGCAACCTGGCCTTGAGTGCCTCCAGGGATGGGGCACCACAGTTTCTATGGGCAGCAGTTCCAGGTCCTCACTGCCCTCTGCTGTAATGCAAGCCAAGGGATTTTGCAGAAGTCGCTCTCTCCAGAGCCTCTGGAAGTGTCTAATGGAGGGGGGCTCATTGGGGCGTGCACCAAACAACGGGGCAGAAGCACAGTCATCAGCCTTGCTTTGCACCATTAGCGATACCTCCCCCCACCATCCTGTGCAAATGCTCACTCTGGCTACATTCTTACCAATACTTGCCACAGAACATGGAATACATTGCCCTGGGGTCTGATGTGAGCGAGACATGATTCCTTCACCCTCCCTAGATCCATGCTTCTTCCTCTTTCCTTCTAACCAACGGGTGGCCTCTAGAAAATAAAAGGAGAGCTCCATACTACAAACAGTTGCCAGAAAGGCTGTTACTGACAACTAAGTTGAAGATAGGCTTCATCATCTCCATTTACTGCCTTAAATTCCTACCTTTTGTTTCTCTCCACACATATATGAGGTAGAGCTTTTCCATGTTGTCTCATGTCCAGTGACCAACTTCTCCATTTCCTGGCATGTTTTACAAGGCACAGGGCTGGGACTCCACAAGGATCAGATAGTCTTAAACAAACTGAGCCAGGCCCTGCACCAAATGGTGCCAGCCCCAACCTAGAAGGCCATGCCAGAAAAACACTCAAATAGACAGAGCTATTCAGCTAAGCCTAAAAAGTCTGGTCTCCCATCAGAGCAGAGGAATTATGTCAAAATGTAGACATCTGAAGAACCCTGCGTCACTTATCAATGGGAAAATAAGGCAACACAAAAAGTAGGGCTTGACTTGCGCAAATATACCTAGGGAGGGCTGATACGGAACGGAGGAGGTGGTGCTTTGCAGTCATTCATAAAGGAAAACATGAATCAGGTATTGCATATTGACTCCACACAGACGTCAAAACCAACTGTGTTCAGAACTAGGCAAACATGGCTGTGGAGCCCTAGTAGCATAAATCAGCCTTGCATTCATGCTAGTCAACACAAGGCCAGCTTACATCAGAAGAGACTCCAGCCTCCTTTCCCAGGATGAGAAGAAACCACGCAAGAGGGCTGCTTGTACTAGGATTACATCATCTGAATTGAAAAAAAAAAAAAAAAAAAAAAAAAACAACCTGAGGCAGGTCCAGAAACAGTTGCCAGGGAAATCCTAGAGTCCCTTTAGGGAAGAGGGGAGTTTCACCCCTCAACCAGAGCCCTCTGCTCTCATGCTGTTCCCACCACAATGCTTGTCAAAGGTACCACAGCCTCCCCACACCATCCCTGTCGGCAACTCCCAAGAGGTATCCCATAGGCTTGCTGCCACTTCAACAATGCACAGCACTAGGAACCACACAGCTCATTGAAACACAGCATGTTAAAAGCAGTACCCACACGTACATACTGAGAAGCTGAAAAGCACAAGCTCCCTTCCCTCTGCAGCCAAGACACCTTCTATACCACCATGGTCTACAATGCAGGAACATCCTCCAGCGTCTTGCAACAGTAAGTTCAGCTTCATGAGTGTTAGCACAAGCACTTGGCCCAGAAAACATTACTAAGCAGAGGTTAAAGCTCAATGAGTCAGACAAGACTTCCCCTACCTGCTTCTGTTCAGTACCTAGCAAGCTCAGGACTTTACCAGTATGCACAGACAGGACAGCAGTAGGGACAGAACCTGAGCTGAACTAGAAAACTGACAAACCTCTTTCTGAAGGCAGGGAAAACCCCGATCCAGACATCCATCTACAGGCCACCAGTAACTGTTAGTGTACATCAATGATAACCTGCATGTCTGACCTATGGAACAGACCATGGAGAAGACAGACAAGCATTGCCCAGCAGCAGCCAAGCATCCCAACCTTTATGCAACTTGATGGCATTAAAAAGCTTAACAGAACTAATTAGCCTCCCCATATGCTTATCTGATTTCAGCTCTTACAGGAACCAAGTCCTCTTGCAGAGCCTGCAGTGGAAAGGTGGGGTCAACACATCCTGAAAGATCATCCTCAAATCTCACTTCTTCCCCATCCTACAGGGATAGGGCAGTTCTCCCCATCCAGGCATTAGCAGCAGAAAGGCCTCCTGTTTTTGGAGGTCCAATGGAAGAAAAGGCAGAGACCTTCCTCTGCAAACAGTAGACGAAAGAGGAAGAAGAGGAGCTGTGGATTTAAAGGATGAAGCAGATACTGTAAATTTGTTAAGTATCTTACTCCCAAGCGAAAATCCCTTCTGCTTCTCACGATAATCAGGGCACTTAAAGCTAGTCCCAGCCAGCTGCTCCCACTTCCTTTGTCCATCGCTCTTCAAACACGCAAAAAGCATTCTAAGAAACAGAGCAAAGGCATAAAGATCTGCAGACAAAAAGGAGACCTTTGGAAAACACTCTGCACAAGCAAGCACCCCTCTCCCAGCACAGAGGCAGCTGTGCTTTACAGTAGGACAGTTTCCAATGTTTTCCTTCTCCGTGCAGACGAGGGATTTCCTGTCCTCCATGGCAACAACCTTGCATTTACTGAAGGAGGCCGTGCCAGTAATCTCCACAGCAGAATGAAAAATTTTAAAGTGGCACTGCCCGTTAGCTCAGAGCTTCAGCTCGCTGACCTTTTCCACACCCACAGTCCAGCACCACTTGTGAGCGGGCGTGAGCCCAGCACGGTGCTGCCCCATCTCAGATGCCTACACCTTTGCATAGAAGGCACCAACCACCATCACCTCCAGCAACCCCCTCCGCCTGCCCCGCACAGGCCCACGTGCCTCTGCTCCAAGAACAGATTCAGTACACTGACTTGGCAAAAAGCCTGACTTTGGTCTGGCCCATCTCCATTTTGGCCCATCTCATGCCATTTTAGTGAGTTACATCAGCTTGGCACAAGGCCACGAGAACATCAGGACCAGCCCAAGGGAAGCAGTAGAAACAAAACAGGAGGGGAAGCGAGGCCATCCCCTTCCAGCAGCAGCAAGCTGGTGATGAAACAACACCTTTCACTGTCCAAATTTAAATTAAACTACTTCATTAGCACATCTCTGCTCACCTGCTCAACTTTTTTTTTTTTTTTTAAACCATTTTTTAACTTGCTTAACCTTTTTTTTAAAAAAAAAGGTTTTTGAGCAACACCTTCAAGAAGGAGCAGTACAAGAAAGAGCTCAAGACTGACTAAATTATGCTCAAGCCAAATAAGACCTGGGCTAAGCCATGAGTGCATACTAAACCTGTGCCGCCTTGTCTTTTTTCCCCCCCTGTCCTCCAGAGGATAGAACCAAACTTGATCCAAACTTAGACACAAAGTGGTGAACTGTTTTCTAAGAAGGCAGTAGATTCTTACTGAAAAGGAACCTTAAACTACCTTTCACTGCTCTTCTTTTACCAGTGAATTGGACTCTCAAAGACATGTTCCACACAGAACAGGCTTAGGAAAGTTGTTAAATAACAACAAAGCAACGTGAAACAAAAGAAACAAAAGTAACCCTCTAGCTGATAGGGAAACCTTCTGCAGCCATACCCAGAAGTTAAAATGCTGTAAGCACTAAATGCACATGGTCTGGCCACAACACTCTCCCTCTGAGTGTTAATATGCAGCTAAAGCATCATCAGAGCAGCACTCACAATTCTTTTCCAAGTAGCAAGTACTCCTCCACCCTCTCTGCAAAAAGTGACCTCACAATTCCACTGCCAGTAAAACAGACCCACAAACGAGAACATTTAAACTGACACATTTCACTGCACTGGAGTGGACACAGAAAGTCACAGCAGCAGTTACCACACTTCCACAGAAGAGCGGTAAATTGCAGCCAAGGGACAGTCAAACCAAAAAAAAAAAAAACCAACACAAACACTCATTTGACTGCTTCCAGCAGCAGCAGACTGAGACAGCAAGAGTCCTGGAGTAGAATTTCAGATCCAAGTTAAATTTCTGTCTCTGCCACAAATTCCCTGTGGAAAAACAGGCAAGTCACCTTTTCCATACTCTGCTTGAATCCCTTCTCCTGCAAAAGGGGCACTGTTCTTGCTTGTCTGTTCAAATTATAAAGCTGCCCTAGCAGGGATTATTTTTAGCACACCAGCACAAAAACCCAGCTGAGCTGGACTCTGATCTCAGCTAGGCCTTCTCTTTGGCTCTGTAATGTAAGAAGTAAACAAAAAGCAAGGCTGAACCCACACCAGAGCCCAGCCACTGGACAGCATTTGATAGCAGATGAAGCACATTTCCCAAAAACAGCAAGCTGCTGCTCTACAGCTAGAACCAGTCAGTGACCCGGGGGATTAAAATGGATGACCAGTGCCTGTAATCATTCACTGGAGACCAGTGAGCTGCAAATGGACAAATTTCAAATCCAATTCCAATTTCCACAGTCACCATGCAGTGACAGAGGTGTTTCTCAGGAATGCAAGTTGAAATAACTCCTCATTCAGCACTGAGATAGCAGCAAATTACTGAGAGCTACACTCAAGAACAGGAACTCTGCAGTATTCTTTACTTTATAGAATAAACAAGCTGTTGCATCAAGTCCATGCATAGTCAGTCAGGGCTTTCTGTATTCCAAAGGCACAGGAACTGTTCTCTGCCTGGATTACCACCCTCAGCATCAGTGACACACCTTCCTGAAATCACAGCAAAATAGTTCCTTCTTCTACAAGCACACTTGACCCTTAATCATTCCCCTTCTGCAGATACAAAACCCTATTTTACTGAATCCTTTGTTTCTTGCTATTTCAACTGATGCAATCTCACACAACAGGACATATTTATCAGCTTATCATATTTGACCAGGTTGGTTCTCATCTGCGGTTTTCCAATACCCAGATGCTACATACTCCCTAAGCACAATTGCCACCTGTTTCATCCAGCCCTAAACTGCTCTTATTTTAATATGACTGACTCACTGCAAACTCACCATACCAGGACTACAGCCTTCTGCATCCAGCTGCCCTGCTACTAGTCCCTTTTGGGGGTGCACTCTCAATCAGACCCACTGTTCTGTGCTTGTCTTACTTTCAGCTCTGCTCCACCAAAAAACACTCAGCCAGATACCTGCAGCACCCATTCATTCATTCTATCCTATTTCACTCTCACCATCCCAACAGTCATCTTCACTTCTCTGTAAGCAGAGATACACTACTCTGTTCAAGGACATGAATCACCCTTTTTCTCTCTAATATTGAGTAGGTGCTGGATTCCTCAGGATCCACACTTCCCTTGGAAGGATGAAAACCGTCTGCTCTTTGTCAAATGGAATAGAAAAACTAGACTCCTAACTTACCATGTTTGTAGAATACAGAGCTCCCTTCTACAAACCCTATGCAGCCCAGCAGCTTTATGCTGGTAAAAACATTCTCCCTGATGGAGGACAGTTTCTCTATGCTATCTCCTGTAACCCAAGCCATAGCATTGCACTAAGATGCAATGTACAAGATGTGCTTCTGCAATCAGCTGTTAACAGAAGACGTACATGACTAGAGATTATTATCTGCTGAGCTGCTTCTAGGAGAATCCCTGGCCCAATCCCTACCCAGGCAGGGCAAGCTGGATCAGTATAGAGACCTGTTATTTTAACTCTTAGAGGTAACTGCTGGAACAGACCTGTGCTGCAGGTCAGTGGTATGCTTACCTCCTGGTCACAGTGCTGACAGTCTCCATCAGCAATATTAGAACTGGAAGTCTAACAAACCTGAGCAAACTTCAGCAAACATTAGTTTTCCCCTCTAACTTCAAGCAAAAGCCACATACCATAGTAACCACAACAATGGTAAAGCTTGTGCCCCTCCTACAAAGTCCATTCACAACGCTTAGATCAGAGTAACAAGGCTGTGAAAGTAAACTGCTTAGTAGATGTGATGGGGGAGTATATACTGAAAAGACAATCCCTGTTTCAGGCATCTGTGAAATTCTGCTCTTGCCCTCCCCAGACAGCCTTTCAAACTGAGTCTCAGCAATATTTTTAAACACTTGATGTCATATTGATGATCAACTGTCTTATCACACCAACTTGCATGCTCTTTTCTTTGCTCCACGGCTCTATTCAAGGCCATGCTACATGCCAAGTCATATTACGTTAAACTCTTACTGGTCCTTATCAGCAGAATGCTCACATATGCAGTCAATTTCTCATAAGTCTCAACATATGTCTAGCTGTTGGATAGGAAACTAGGGTATGCAGCAGTTTTCCAGTACTTCCATCACAACTCTACCTGAAAGTAAACGCGGTGTTATTAGTTACCGGCTGTCCCAGACTGCCACCCACTGGCCTCCAGGAACACAATCTGTGCTGAGTGGTATTTTTCCAAGTAAACGTGCTTCAGGCACTGAAGCAGACTGACGCACTCTACCGGTACAGCTAGAAGAAGGCAGCTTCTTGCAGAGCAACCGTGTCACTGACAAAGACTGCTTTATAGCTGCTTCGCTTGCAGTTATTGCGAATTTGCTGACTACAGCGTTTGTATAATACTGTAATTACAAAATCTTCTGAATGTTTAAATCTGATGAAATCCACTTTACTTAAAATACTGCATCAAACTTCCCTAAAACCAAACTCAATGAAAAGTTTGAAAAAAAAAAAAAAAACAAAAAAAACACAGACAACCCAAATACTACAGCTGGGTTCAGAAGATCCATTATATAAGCAGCATTTTGCTGTCAAGTACCATAAGCAAGGCAATATTACTTTCCCCATAAAACATGCAATAGGTACAAATAGGTGCAAAAGGACATGAAGCAACCACAGTTGCTGTGAGTCACAGCCACGTTCATCACGACACAGCTAGCATACTAACTGACCCCAGGAAACCTCAGCCTGCTCTTTCCTCTGAATGAAGGAGCCAAAGTAATGGCAGAAGGTGCAGTGCACAGTTTTTAAGGAAAGTTTGCATGCTTGAACACTCCAGGACAAGCAAGCAGAGTTTCCCTGTTACAGACAATGCAACCTACCTAACAACTCTGTAAGATGTGGTTGCCAAGAGCAGCACAGTGGAGTCCAAATAAATAAGCAGTGGGCTATAGAAGAGTAAGCAATTCAACAAGCTTGTCTAGCTGAAACTGCTTCAAACAGTCTGATCAGAGCATAGCTATGTAGTCTGCTTTCAGCACAATTAGAAGTTCAAACAAAAAAATATACGCTCAAGTTTCTCTTCTACTCTACAGAAAGCTGTCTCTAGGACAGCTCTAGCTGACCTGTATCCTCACACGTCAAACGACAGCTACACTGCCATGCCACATTGGAGTACCTAGATTATGGTAGTGAATGCCCAGTTGGTCACATGAAATGTAAAGACTTACAGCTTACACAGAAGACTGACAAGGGCTGTGCTTGCAGCACCGTTGAAGTTTCAAACAACTCTTGATACTAACAGGTGTCGTCAAGATCAGTAGAACACAAATGAAGCGCTGCAAAGCGGTTTGAAGGAGTCCAAGCCATCCAGACCTAGGTTTAGCTTCCTTGGCGTACAGCATATAGCAACCAACAGTTTAAGAACACTTCTCAAGCAGCAGCATGATCTCAACTCCCCATATTTCACATCAACATCCATTTCAAGATCATTCCTACTGAGCCAAATATACATCTCCAGTGCACAGAATGAAAAGCTCCAGGTGATGAGTAATGTGATAATTCTGTACCTGGAAGCCCCATTATGTCACTTAGATCCCACACAAAGTCTTGCCATAGAGCAACAGCTTGTTTAGTCAGATATCTTTATTTGCTGTATCACCCAAGTGTACAAATACTGAATGTAGTTATACAAATTCAAAATATACTGTAGTAGAAATCCATCTGGGAAATGGAATGTTAAAGGTATTTACTTTATAAAATTTCTACACATAAGTTATTCCCACTTGCAACTTTCAAATATCAAGTCTACAACAACAGACTGCTTTGCGATCCTGGAAAATAGGAATTCTTCTCCAAAAAGATTTTCCACTAGATGAAGAATCAGTCAACAGCAAATTAATTTTTCCCCCCCAACATTTGACTCATTTTGAGTTATCAGTCAACAGGATGTAGCTACATCCAGAAAATTCATACGCAGTTCTGCTCTCATTTATACCAAGGAAGTCAACATCACTATCAACATATTTAAGTACTAGTCAAATAACCTCAGTGACAATATTTATTTTAAGCTTATGAAATTGAGCCAATAAGTTACCCCAGCCATTGAGTGCAATTGATTTTTTTTTTTTTTTTTAAATTCCTTCACATTTTCAGAATAAGGCTCCTTAGTTCTTGAGCAAGTCAATACAGCTTTGCAGGAGAGAGACGTTATTCTGGAAAGGAAGATAATTAGTTTCAGGTGAGTCAGACTGATTGTGTAAATCAGGTTTTCAACAATGAAGGAGCTTTCAAGATGTCAGGTCCATCCCCAGATTTTGTAGCTTGTGACAACAATTAAGAGACTGTACTGCAGAAACAAGTATTCAAGCACTGTCAAAAGCAGTCAGTGGTCTGCTCCTCTCTGTAAACCTGCAACTGTGACCTTGTTTGTGGGAGGGAGGAAAAGGACAGGAGACTAGATTTTTTTTTTTTTTTTTAAAGTGGGCCAAACAGAGCCTTTCTTATATCTAATTTAAGCACAGCACTGAAGTACTACCCATAATGAAGTCCAAGGAACGGAAAATTAGACTCTTTAGACTTCCCAAAAGAGGCTAGAGTTACTTCTTCAGGCTTTCCACTTTGTTCTCTAAATTAGCAGACCCTACAATTAGTATATGCATTCCTACATTAAGATTACAGCACGCAAAATGGCCTCTCCATCTTCCATCAAGTTTGCTCAGCACAGAGCCTCCCTTCACAAAGCCAAAAAGAGTCGACAGCTGGATCACAAGCTGCAGAACGTGCCCACAGCTCTCAGTAACGCATCCACAGCTGCCCACTATCAGGCATATTCAGGAGGGGTCAAATACCATAGATGAAGTGGCTTCACAGGAAGTTTAAATGAAAGGGCAGCCTGCTACATGCTAACTGAAAATTCTTACTCACAGGGCAACAGGCCAGTGTCCCAGGAATGACAGGCTGAAAGCCTTTGTCCCATAAGACAGTCCGAGACTGCTAGCACTTGTTCACTGTATATTCAAATACTTACAGACTTTCAATTCCTTTTCCTCCTCTTCTCTGGATCTCAGAGAACCTGACTGTTCTATTTTACAATTACTTAAATGGAAACCCAGCAAGTTGTAGGTTGCACATTATTTACTTATCTCAAGCTACCTCTGTTAAATTCTAAAGAACACACCTTTGCATGTTTTATTTCCAGTTCTGCCATTTCAATTAGGTTTTTGCGGAAGGCTGTTATTCTCTTCTGTTTGAAGCTTATCAATTCTGTAGGAAGAAAGCATAAGCATAGATGAGAGATGTACAAAGTAATGACTGAAGTTTCAGTAATGCCCTTTGTGTTTCATATTGTGCAACTCTAGTACAGAGTTTGACCAAAAAAGATTTAAGAGCTAAGTCTCACTGTTTCTAGCCAGAATATGCACTGATTCACATAGTAGTGTTATCTTAGTAGACAAGTTGCCTATCTGCTCTGAAACAGAAGGGTTTTGTAGGAAAACAACATGAATAAAATAGTGAGCCACACAAGCTCTGGGAGAGGCTGGAGCATTTGGAAACCAGGAATAGGAAGGAAGTTGTGTGCAACCTGAAGGTACATTTTCTCTTTAATACTGGCCAAAAGCATACAACTAAGCAGCAGCATTTGAGATTTGGTATCAGGCACTCAGCAGCAAGAGGACAGAGAAGAAGCCTGATTCCACAGTTGTTTGGTGTGGAAGCTAAGAACAAGAGCTCAGTCTAGAAAGCAAATGAGGGCTTATATTTAAGGTTGGTCTAGTGCAGACATGGCTCAGCTTCAGACAATCATTCTTCTGAAGATACAGTTGCAAAAATTTTTACATACATTTACACAGTCCCTAAGAATTTCAGACTACTTGCTACAGGAGAGTGTTCAGAAGACTACAGCTGTCCAAGGTAACATTGAAACCACAACTGCATTAAAATCTCCCTTGAAGATAAGTACAGCAAAGTCTTTTTCACCTTGTTTTGCAGATTCTGAAATCTTTTCAAACTTCTGGTAACAATCCTGTTGATGTGCCTCAGCCAGATTGACATCCTTGCTCTTTAGCCTGGCTTTGTCTAAAGCTTTGTTTGAATTTTCATAACCAACAAGAGCCCTTGCACGTCTGTACAGAAGATCCTGAAAGCAGACAGGAATAACATGTAAAAATCTTAAGAGGACTGCAGTCAAATTGAGATACAAACTACTTTAGCAGGAGGTTTCACTTCTGCCAGCACTAGATTATGCTTTTTCTAACAAACTGTTCTAACACTCTTTACTCTTAGCAAAGTAGCAGAAGTGTTTCACCCATACAGTATCACATGCTCAAGATAGTGATTTATGTCTTAATCAAGGAAGTTTGAGGGCTATTTTAGTTATAATTACTCCCTTTAAAACAGTTCCATCCTTCTGTAAGGTGGGCCTCCCCACCGAGTAGTAATAACACTACCTGTTGGAAGTCCAGACTCCACTAGTTGTCACATAACTATGCGAGAGGGCTCCAGTACTTAGGATTTACTTAAGGATTTTTAATTTGTCATCAGCATTTTTAATGGGTTATAAACACTGGAAGTATCAGAGTACTGCGAACTGAAACTCAATTGACTCTAACTCACAAGAATCCATTGAGTTGAGGCCAAAGAAGGCCAACAGTATCCTGAGGTACATTAAAAAAAAAGAACATGGCCAGCAAATAGAAGGAGGTTCTCCTCCCCCTCTACTCTATCCTAGGTGAGGACACACTGGAGTACTGTCTCCAATTCTGGGCTCCCCAGTTCAAGAAAGTCAGAGATCTCCTAGGAGTCTAGTGGAGGGTGACAAAGACAATTAAGGGCCTGGAGCATCTCCCATAGAGCTTCTTTACTGTCAGTGACAAAGAACTGAAACCAGCTGCCTAGAGAGGTTGTCAAGTCTTCTTCTCTGGAGATATTCAAGACTTGTCTGGACACTAACCTGTGCAGCATGCTAAAACAGGTCCCCTACGTAAAACAGGTCCCAACTTACATAGGTTGGACTCTATCTCTAGATGTCCCTTCCAACTCCTACAATTCTGTGATTCTGAGGTTTTTTTTTTACCTCTACATGCCAAAGAAACTGGCCAGATGTCTTAACTGTTTCAGAAGTGGACTAGACAGTGTCATAAATAGTTTCTATATTCTGCTGTCATTCAAAAGTGCCAGGTTTCTTAAGTGAGACAAGGGTCCACCTTCCTATCTTCTCAAAGCACAGAGATAACTGAGTCACAATTCCACAAAAACAAGCTTCACAAAGAAGACAGTTCTCACCTTAGCAGCATCTATATTGAGCATGTAGTACCTCAACAGTTCAGAGAGCTTTAAGTCTTCATCAGATGAAACTCTACTCTCCACCTTCTGCAGAAGAAATTATAGAATCTGCATGTAACAGGACAGTGTCATCCAGACTTACAGATCTGTGTTATTTTTACTTTTCCCAAAGCTTCTCTTACCCTGAGTTTCTCAAAGAGTTCAGCAACTTTCAGCAAGTACCTCGGGGAGGAAAATGCATAAGCATTAGATATGGATGCAGACAAGAGATTCAAAAGATGGTCTAGGCAGAAACATGGACAAAAGATTTAATGCAAGAGGTGCTGGATTCCTTTTTAACAGAGTTGAGCAACTAGGCACCGTTTAAAATAATAAACAAGTAGCATTAACAATCCTGTAAAGAATTTCCCACTGCTACTCTCCAAGAGTGACAGACTATTTTGTTGGTGTTGTTTTTTGTTGGTTTTTTTTCCAGCTGGTAAACTGCATTAGCAAAGCTCAGTACATTGTTATCAAGATAATTTATATTAGAATGACCAGGCTTCCACAGTGGAAAAAAAAACTATTTTGGAACTTCAGAGGTTCTAGTGTAGGCTGTAAATGTATTTAATACATCAGAATACAGGGGTGCAACTCTTCCTATATTCTCTGAGTTTGTGATATGAATAAAATTCAGGGCTTCTATACTGAAGAAGATTTGAGCAGTACAGTTCAGCTCTGCCACACAAGTGGCATGAGATCAGTTAGGTAAGTAACCAACGCAGCTGATATTCTTTCCTCTGATGCATCAGGTGAAAGAAAGTTTCAATGCCATCTGTGTACAATTCAAGAAACTCGAACTAATTATGACTCAACCCCCTGAATTTCTGAAAACTCAGAATGTTCTGAGCAATTAGCATTGCTTACTTTTTGATAACTGTAGGTTCTTCTAATGCCAGGCTGTTCAAGCAAGCTGAAGTATAAATATAGTCATCTGCAATATCTGCAAGAACAAGAGAAGGTTTTCAGGCTACAGAAATCACTAAATCCAGTGAGACTGCAGGTCTTTAGAAAGGTCTTTGAAAAGATTCACTTTTACGAGATCTTGTCATCTTATCTGCTTTTGCACATGCGTCCTTGATTCTGTTGTGGTAGTTTACAAGAAAAGTCTTCTCTTGCTCAAAAAAGTCATCTACTTCCTGAAAGAGAGTATAACCTGTTAAGTTACTTTACCACAGAGCACAGGCATTTTTCTATTTAAGGAAGGGTCTAAACAAACACCATTAGCTACCTGAGTTTTATGCCTGTCAATCTCTATTGAAAAGTAGAGTTCAAGAAAAGACCCTGAGAATTTCTAAATAGTTACACATTGAAGCAAAGATGGATTTGACACACAACTACTCAGTGCTGCAGGCTGAAGTAACCAGAGAGCCCTCAAAGCTAACAGCTGTTACAATTTCGTTTCCCAGACCTTTAACAGCACAGTAATTGAATATTAAGCAGTTTACAAGCTTATTTAAAATCCATACAAAACATATCTATTGTAACACCAGCTTCATGACATGGTGTTTAGGATAGCAAGTCTATTAGAAAGAGCTACCATGGCAACAAAATAGAAAAGCTGAAGTTGAACCACTTACAGAAGCCTGATATTTTATTTTCACCAGTAGGAGCAGAAACCATAACTTGTTTTATTCAGACCTCTGAAGTAGACAAAAGCATGTTTGCTGAAGGGAAGATTCCCTCTTTCCCAGCAGGATCAGATGTTAGGGCAACTCTTGCACATCAGATTCTTGAAATACACTCAAGTTTTCAGCAGTCTATACCCTCAGTGTCTTTTTTTATTTATTTAAAATCAAAAGGCCACTCTGCACATCTTGGGACAGCAGTAAGGTTTGCAGTAGTAAATCTAAGCCTCACATACACTAAGCCTAAAGCACATAAGTAATGTCCCTTAAGAAATAAGAAGCCATCAAGAATAAAGCAAATAGGAGGCAAACCAACTACCTTACCTTGACTCCAGACAAGAGGATTTCATCTGCACTCTTTACCACACTTTTTAGAAGGAAACCAAGCATCTCTTTCGTGTTTTTCCTCCGAACACTCAGCTACAAGAGAGGCCAAGACAGCTTCAAATTAATCCAGGATGGATGCAGGGAAAAGATGACGACTTTAATGTTAACAGAATATTAACATCACTTATGTCTAACATATGACAGAGCAGCCTGATTTACAAGCTCTCCTTAACACCCCTGTAAGTTCTATAAAAGGACAAATAGCTTTACTAGCAGTTCAACTGCTCCACAACAGATTTTTCTCATTCCCAGGAACAGCTCAGCTTCTCCATAGGTAACATCAATCAGCATCCACCACTTATGAGGTACAAAACAGACGCAGTACCAACTTCAGCACACCGATATTCTTCATTTTAAAGGATCATGAAAGAGACAGCAGAAACACACCTGCACAATATTTGCTCCTAAGATCCAAGGACACATCAAGTTGGCTTCCTAACTTGATTACAGTTAAGAAATGCAGCAAAGTGACCTAAAGACAGGCCTCTATCTTTCAACTACTACTACTACTACTGGCAACATCTTGCTGACACTGTGGGTAGACTTATATAACATTCTAACCTAACCACACAGAAGAGTGGCAGCACTTCTAACACCCTGCCTCACATGCAAAGTAGAAGGTCTCTTACATCCTGGTCATACTCCAAGAAAACACAAAAATTGTGATCTTTGCTGAGCACAGGGTGAGAAGAAATCCGCTGAAGGAAGATTTCATGTGATGACACAGTCTTCTTGAAGACAGCGAGGTATTCACTGAAAGAAAAAAAAAGCCTCAGATCCATCTGCAACTCCACTGCACAAAGAATTGCTTCAAGTTTTCCAGTAAAAGTATTCAGTGTGCCTCTGAAACAGCCAGCTAGCAATTAAGAAGCTACTTACAGTCTGTAACCAGGAAATTTTCCAGGTTTGAGAGAAGCTTAACGTACTCCCTAATTCCAGGATTTTACAGAATATCAGGGAGCAGCACCTTCAACATCAGTTACCATTAAATATATTGCTCTCCCAGAAGGCGGCTTTACATTCAGCCCTTAGCAGCATTCTGATAGATACATTCATCCTACTTACGCTTCTAGCTCTTGCTTCATTTTGGCAAACTCTTCTTTGGTCATAGATACTTCTCCTTCCCCTAGTTTCTGCATCTTCTCTCTGGGACCATCAAAGTCAGGCTTGGAAGGGGCTGGAGGTATCTAGCAAAGAAATAATTGGTTAGGGATAAACAGTAACGATCTTAAGCTTTACAAAGTTACTTCTAGCAATCTGTGGGAGACGGTCTTTTTGCAGGGTCGTGTCAAGCCAGCAAGGCTCTGCAACCAGGAAGCTCAGATGCCTAAATCTCTCATCTTCCCTCCAGCTCTGTGCACTTCGAAGCCAAACAAGAGAAAAAAACCTCTACTACACACTGCATAGCCAGCTGCCTGCTGTGGCAGTTGAATAACCTTAAGACAAGAGAGACGACTTAATGGATCAGTCTATTGATCCACCTTCGGGCAGATACTAGTCCCACTGTGGTGTCAGGGACTGAGGCCTGTGGCTGTTTTGCTGCTCCCAGCCAACCTATAGGGAAAGTTAACGCTAGAGCTATACCACTTGAGCGAGTAAGAAGAAAGCATAAGGAATATCCATGTCATGAAATACTAACAGCAGTAGTAAAAAACAGACTTCGTGTCTTTACTAATTTCCACATTAAATTACCACAGAATTCTGTTTAGAATCACATTTTCAGGAACTACTTACAATGAGTCCTGCATACTCCTCAGTTTCACTGAGTGTGTCATGCAGCCACACAAAATCTTCATGCTGCCTTGTAACTGAAAACTCAGGACTTTGAAAAGCTGGCAGCGTAGTCTGGAAGAGAAGATAAGGAAGCCTCACTGTTTTGTAAATGAATGCTTTTAGAAACAGTTCTATTTTCAAAGGAAGCTATTTTGCCTAGTAAGAGCCTCGCCTACTCCTTTTCAGCTGAGCTGGCACTCAAATGAGAGCCTTACTAAGAACATTGTTTGAAGAAAAGGCACTGCTGTAGAACAGCATTCATACAGTTTATTTAGTGGCACCTCACAGTAGCTGCCTTCCCCCCAGCCTTCCCAGTCTCAAGCTACTTTATTTATTTATTTATTTAAAAGTAAATCCAACCTAGTGTATCAGTTACCTTGTCTTAAAGGGCGCATTCAAGTCTTAAATGTAAAAGTTTCTGCCTTTATATCCTCAGGCCACCTTTAAGTGGAAAAGCTCCATTTAATTAGATTTTCCTCACTGCCAAACCCACTTTTGCAGGTATGCTCATTACAAATACATAGATTACTTCCATCATATCCACAAAGAGCACTTTCTAGCCCCGTTACCTTACCTTAGTATGTACCGTGAACTTCACTTTGTCCTTTTCACTCAGAGCATCAGGTATATCAATTTGAAGAGAAGGATCAACATTCAGGTCTACAGATACAGACCTCAGCTGCAACGGAATTCACAAAAATCACAAAACAAGCTCTGGTCAAGCATCCAGTAGGCTTAGTGAAGCTAAATCAGTCAGTGGCATTGTCAACAAGAACCACATTGCAGCAGACTGCTGCCTCAAGGAGCAGCACGCACAGGGATCTAACAGCCCCAACACAACCCTCTCTTCCAAGCACATAAAATAAGAATAGTGTTACTTAAGAGCCCACAGACCCAACTGTCTAGGAACAACTCAGGGTATTAGTGAAGTATTCCTAGAAAGAAGCATCTTCCCTCCAGTACTTCTTCAGCTTTATTTACTTAAGCACATCAAGCCAAAGACTGTTAAATCATTTTGAAGGGAGTAACAGCACTAATAGTTCTCCTCAATTTCTATCTCCACAATATATGGAAGAACAGCTCTTAAGAGCCTAGTCATGTGACCTGTTTCCTTATCTTTACATCAGACAGCTGCTTTGGCACAAGAATTAAGTGATTTTTATCCACCAAACTAGGCTCTTCCTCCTCTGGCTCAGATTGGCCACTGCTGCCACTCTGATCTCCCAAGACTACTGCACACAAAGTTGGTTCCACAGTGGCACTTCTACTAACTGTTCTAACAGCTGTGAAGGTTTCTTTGCCCCCAGGGAAAAATGGAGCAGATGCCTAAAACCTCCTTAGACTCCTAGAAGTCTAAGATCCAAGTGTCTGCCAGAAACAAGACAAGAACCCAAGAATACTGGAGTACTAACCCTGCATCAGTATAATCCTATTTTCAAAGTACCTGGCATCAAGTTAATAGCTGCTGGAATGCACACGTGCTATTTAAAGAAAGCCCCCATGAGCTAGAATGAGAACTAGTTTCAGAGATACCTGAACTTTGCTTTATGAAAGCTATTTATACTTGTAACTACAAGCCTCTACCTCTCCTGAATTCAAGTCTTACCTTACCTAGACAGAGTCTTTGCCTGGCAACATTTTAGTGCTATTTGCTTCTATTGGAACACCTATGAAGAGGTTTCTGAATATGCTATGTGGATGTGCTCCAAATAAACCGTTAACCAGAGATCACAGAGCATATCAGGTTCAAAAACCAGACACACCAGACCCTCACACTGATTCAGACAGGAGCTTTAAACAGATCCAGTGCCTTTCTTAGCAGGAGACACTTCTTTCCAACAGCTTAAGTCAAGGTATGTGGGATACCAGGGCAGTGGCCAGGTTATGCTGAACCTTACTGCTTTACAACACAAGCTTTACTCATTTTCTCCCTCTTGTTTATGAAGGATGCTCAATTCAATGATTTGTACTACACTGCTTGTACCTAAATGTTCAGGGCAAACAGCCACAGACAGCTACATGACCTCAGAAGGAAGCAAAGGATTTTAGGCATATGTAGCATAGATAACTGATGATTATCGATACATGCATCCAATTCCTACATCAAGTAGATGCAGCGATCTAGATATCAAGAAATACAAGCTATTGCTATTAAGAACACAAGTTGCTGCCAATTTCAGACATCTATTCTAGAAGCCAGCAATAGCCCCAGCCTACATTACGGTGGTTCTTGCATTACAAGTCTTGTCTCGTAAGAGGCTCTTCAACCAGCACTGCAGTCTAACAAATCATTCTTATTTCCTGTGTAAGGGAGAAACTGCTGATCAAGGTCACAACACAGGAAGTTTGCTGAAGAGCAATTGTCAGAGCCAGGCCAAATCCCAAACCCATCCGTTAGAGATTATTTTGAATACATTACCAGAAAAAAAGCTCAAGAGATGGGCTGAGGCGGTACCACTTCACCACCCTGCAGCATATTGGCTAACAGAAGCCAGGAGCCTGCACATACCACCTGCTAACCACAAGATCCAGCAGCAAACCCACAAGTAGTAGCACTAGACAGCATCTGAGCAAGGCCATCATACAACACATTGCTCGAATCCTGCTTTAAGCTTCTGTGTAAAGCTGCATAAGAACTGATGAGGGGTTGTCCTTTTTAAGGTGAAAGCTTTATTTCCAGGAGCTTTGGAAACCTCTCCCCCCGTCATCTGGCCATCTGTGAACTGAAATCCTGGCAGACAGCAAGCTTCCCCACTAGCCTGCAGAGGACACAGCTGCCAGGGTGGCACACAGCTGCCTCTAGCCAGGCTGCTGCTGGCTAGATTCCAGCTATCACTAATAGTTACTGTTAGCAAATACGCTCAGATCCCCACACCTAAGAGAGGGATACCCCAAACACTGTGCTTCCAGAGCGTATCCTGTAAGGGCAGCCCTAGCAGCCCAGACACCGCTTAGGTCTGAACGTATGATACTCCTGACACCATGGGGACCCAGCCACAGAGTGAGGCTGCTAATCACACTCCCCTACATGCACACAGCTCTCCCCAGGAAGGCACAGATGAAGCATCACAACACAGAGGTGTGGTTCAAACATCTCCAACAGCAGCCACACCACTCCACTCAAGTACTAGAGGCAGGCTAGGTAGAAGGCCACTATTCAAGGAATAGTTCCACAAGGAGCAGAGCTTGAAGTTTGTTGCCATCTGAATGAAAGGCAACTTTCAGAATTTCCCAGCTGCTTTCATGCCAGATAACACCAGCAGCCAAAGCAGTGAGATGCAGCCCCTCTTACTGTGTTTTGCATCCTGCTTACTTATCTCCACTGTCCAAACAGGATCAGCAGAACTAACAATACAAACCGCTGAGTCTGTGAAAAGCACGATAAGCTAAAGGAAACTGCCTCCTCTCAGCTAAACTACAGGAAAGGTTACACAAACCAGCCAGTCCTCAACTTGGGAGATTTCTTAAGCGTCACAGAGGAAGTAACCTGTGATTAGATGCCATCCTCAGCTCTCCATCCTAGTAGTTGCCTGCACAGGAGGTAGAGATAAATGTATGAATGTAAGATGGTACTGCTTTGTCAGATTAGAACAATTTGGCAAGAACGTGCAACCTACAACTTCATAACTCCCCAGTAATGCTACTTAAGCAGAGCTTTGCGCTCCAGCAGGGCCTCATTTACAAAGAACAGCTAGGAGTCAGCAGCAGCACAACTCAGAGCAGTACATAAAGACAAACAGCCCACAACAGGAGGGTCCAAAAACCAGAACAATAATCAAGAACTAACTGCTGAAGAAGTCTTGCACTTTCTCCTGCCCTAAACATCTACAGTAAACACATGACTATCTAGCCTATGCATAAAGATCACTGCAGGCTGAAACATTTCATTGTTGTAGAGTAGCACAGGATTATCAACTCTATCCCAAGCCTTAGCATCAGTTCTTTCAGGAATATGAAACTGAGGATCAGAAAGCCACCGGTCTATTCTAGCCCTATGAAGGTCACTGTGGCTTCTAACTCCAGGCCAGAGACCTTTCAGATTACACAATCATGGCAGAAAGGCTCACACTACAAAGAAAGCATTGACACATCCCAGCTTTGTGCAGAGCACTGTTCCCCCATAGCATTTTTCCACTGAATTGGAACCAAGGAGCTCTTCCCTCCCCCCCACCTCCTCCTCTGCCCACCCAAACTTATGAGCTCTACAAGGCACTAAACCAGTGAGCAGCCAGAGCAGATGTTCTACAGTAATGCCTGGTCTTGACACAATCACCTGCCCTGGCAGCACCAGCAGTTCATCTTTCAGGATGCTTGCTATCACTCCTCTTTCACCCATCCCATAAGCAGCAATGACAAAAAAAAACATGCTTACAGTCACAAGCAGGCTGTGCAGAGCCTTTTTTCATCTCCAGGCCCCAAGGCTTGTTCCTTTACCATATCAGGCACCCAGCTCAAGATCTCCCTGGGAAACTACCCTAGTTGACCCCCCCCAGACTGCCATGCCTAACAACTCTTCTCCATCAGGACACATTTTGCAGCTAGAACATCATTGCTTCCTTCCTACAATGAGCAGAACTAAGATTCCCCATCTCAGCAACCAGAATCTAGTCTGTTCTTCCTCACATCCTCAGTGCTGGGGGATAAGACCAGAGCTCAGCAGCTGGTGAAAGCATGCCTCCCTTACAGCAGAGAGGTGCTAAGGATGGTAGCTCCTTTAGCAGCACAGCAGGGAAGCACCTGAATTGGGTTGGAAACTTGAACACTCCAACTAGCAGGGCACAGCATCCCTACTGCCACCTTTTATTTCCCTTCTGCAGTATGATTTTAGAAGTTTATGGTTTGCAGCAACTTTTACAGTACTGATGCCTTCAGCATCTCATGCCTCTTTACCAACTTATAGTGGGACCCTCAGGACTTCACGTGGATTCAAGAAAATCTGATCCCTGTTCAGTAGAGATATCAGTCACCATAGCTCCTACTTAGCCTGACTTGGCAATTAGAGCAGGACACCACACAGAGCTCTCCAGAAAAACAGATAATCATCACATTGATTGCTTCAAGCTTCAGAACTCATATTATGGTACTAATGAGAACACTATGATAAATCACTCAATCTTGACACTAAAGAGAAAAGATAGCAAGGAGAATACCACTGACCAATACAGGCAGAATTTTACAGCAGTTTTTCTACTGCTTAAAGGAGAAAGTTGGACCACCTAAGTACAATGCAGCACTGATCATCACCTACTCAGGCTTCAGCTTGGCAAGTTTCTGACCAGGCCTCACTCAGCACAAGCACATCTTCATACTCGCAAGCTCCCAGTGGAGCTCCTCAGCCACAGAAGCTGCCTGGTTCTGGCAAGTGTCCCAAGCTTTAGAGTCACATTCTTTGCAATTTAGCGTTAGTTTTCCTGAAGTGACTCAGTCACTTCTCCATTCTAACAAAAGAATCTGCTAGCGCAAGCAACTGCATACAACATTTGGTTGGTAGTTAAATAAGTATCCATATTCATTCTGAATGTCAGATTAATCCACGGGTTTGCAACATAACTTGGCTTCCAGAAGGAACAAGTAACACTTCAGTGAGAGCTTACACTTCAGAGAACCTTCTACCAATTATCAGCTGCAGCCAGCTCCCCTCTTGCTGATTGCCTCCTTGTTGTCAGTCAACCTGCAGCCACAAACAGGACAGAAGTAATTACATCTGCCACCTACCCAGCAGCCACTTTTTTCCCCCCCTAAACAGAGTAGTTTAGTTAAACCAGTTTAAGTGCTCTCTCAAGGCCACTAGAATATTATGACATTTTCTGGCAGTTTCTATAGAGCTTTCAGTTACAGAATGTCTCATTTCAACACCCAGGAGTTAACCAGCAGCCCTTCAAGTGGCCAGCACACATTCAGTATTACTTCCTAGAATTGCATTTCAGTCATATTCAGCACTAGTAGCTTAAGATTCCCCTTAATCAAAATACTAAAAATATATCTGAAAGTACACTGCATCCACATAGCAGAGCCAACACAGTAGATGAGAAGCTTTGATTTCACAGCCTTTGGGACAGAACTGCTATTATTTCTCTGGCATTTAGTTGAAATAGTCCTGAAGTTGTCCAAGTTACACATAACCAGGAAAACTGAAGCAGGCTTCTTGTACGCAGTCTTTACCTTGCTACTTACACTACAGAAAACTCTCCCAAATCTGTGATTTTTGTACCACACAACTCCAGTGGCGGAATTATTTCATTATTCCCTCTTAATCTTTGTTTTAAGCAAAGTAGCAGCTTAGTTTATTCCCAGTGAGATGCTATTCCTCACTGAGTGCAGAGCTTTCCAATCAGGCAGAAAGGCAGGACAAGGGAAATGGCTTTAAGTTGAAGGAGGGAAGATTTAGGTTGGATGTCAGGGGGAAGTTCTTTACTGTGAGAGTGGTGAGGTGCTGGAACAGGCTGCCCAGAGAGGTCGTGGATGCCCCGTCCCTGGAGGTGTTCAAGGACAGGTTGGATGGGGCTCTGGGCAGCCTGGTCTAGGATTAGATATGGGGACTGGTGACCCTGCCAGCAGCAGGAGGATTGGAGCTTGATGATCCATGGGGTCCCTTCCAACCCAAGCCATTCTGCAATCCTGTGAAAGCAGGCTCTACGGCTACAGCACCTGTTGCCACTGGCTGTGCAATAAGCTCCCTGATCACTCTGCTCTCCTGTAAAAGGGATCCCAGACTTGCTCTTCTCTCAAGTGGTCAAACAGCTCTCTACAGAGGAAAGGAGCTGTAGGAATGATACTGCCACCATTCAGGGTTCCCACATTTCAAGCCAAAACCTCTAACTCACCTTGCTCCAAGTAGCAGCACATAGGAACTCCCTGCACTCCAGGAATCAAGCACCATCTTCGGCAACACAGGCCAAATCTACCCTGCCATAGCAATTTGCCTGCAGAGCACAGCCTGAGGCAAAGCACTTCCAGTCTATATTTCATCTACAACATGGAGTACGCCCAGCTAAGATGGAAATTGTGCAACAGAAGAAAGCCCCTAATCTATACTCAGCATTTCCAAGAATGCTTTGCCAACCTTCCACAGTGAAGCCAGGAACAGTAAAAGGGACTCTGCAACACATGCAATCTTCATCTCCCGTGGATCTGAGATTCTGTCAGTAGTCCAAACCACTAGGCCAGCTTTATAGACTCCTACAGACTGGACAGCACACTATTCCTATTCAGTAACTTTTACCTTGCTAGTAGTTCATCTCCCTATAAAGTGTTTTCTTGCAGAGCAAAAGACCAAAAGACCTAGTAGGGAACTCCTTTCCAGAGCATCTAGTAGAAGTTGGCTAGAACAGAGAACTGCCATTCAGAAGTGCTAACAGCAGGTTCCCAGCAAAAGCCTAGAAACATAATATTTCATCTTTCACTGACCATTGTGAAGGAGAGCAGCCACAACACTCACTCCCACTATTTTGATCTATAACGGTATTTTGAACACTTAAGTCTGCAGTTGAATAATCAAGCATTTGAACAAATCCAGTACATTCACACAAGCTTTGCTTGGCAGTCCCACTGCTTGCTTCACTTTCTGAAGTGCCTTTTCCTCTCCAGGACACTATCTTTCCCACTGCACTTCCAATCCCCCTTATTCTACCGTCCCTCCCTTCCTCTTCCTATATATCTTGCCACTTCTGCTTTACCTACTCAGGGTCAGTTTTTAGTTTATACACACCAACAATTCCTACTCAAGGTTAGCACACAATGATGTTTCCTTCACAGCCAGAAACTTAATCTACTGCCCACATACCTAAACAGGAACAGACAAGATAGCTATGTTTCTATCTTCACTGCAACTGCTGGAATCCCAAGACAGCCTTACTACCTGAATAGCTAGTTAATCTTTGGTCATTTTCTGCTGGAGTTTAAAGCTACTTGAACCCTTAGTGGGAACATTTTCCCCTCCCTTCAGTGCTCCTGCCCATTATGTTAGAAAAGCAGACTAATACACAGTTACTCATTGCTGCAAGACAGCTGATGTTTTACCTTCTCACTTGCAGATTCTGCAGCCTACAAAGGCTTTCACTCACTACTCTCAAGTGATAGATATTTTACCTAATGCTTGTCATTTAATGCATAGCAGAAAGAAGTAGCAGCTGATTCGCAATTCAAAGTGAAGAACTAGAAGGCAAGACACTTAAGATTCTGTCAGTTCAATAGGTCAAGTTTGTATTAAAAGTTTCATGTTCTGTGGAAGCAGATGGAAGGAAAGAGGTTATTTAACAAGATTGTTCAAGACAGATGTATTTTTTACATCTAGAAGAGACCAATCAATCCAGTTCCAACCCTCAGACATGGGCAGGGCTGCCTCCCACCAGCTCAGGCTGCCCAGGACCCACCCAACCTGGCCTTGAGCATCTCCAGGGATGGGGCACCACAGCCTCTATGGGCAGCTGCACCAGAACCTCACTATCTTTAAGTAAAAAGTTTCCTCTTTATATCTAAGTCTCCCCTCTTTTAGAGGGGGCATTTCTAGCCTTTCAAGTCCTACAAGGCACCTCCCAGAAGGTTGGAGAGGACACTGAGAAGACAACCCTCAAGCAGCACAAACAGCCTGAAGCACAATTCACCTTCCAGAGTTCAGTTTAGGCATAATGCAAACTATATTCAGCTCCAGATTACAGAGGCTGGCCAGGCAGCTGACCCCTGCTGGAAGGCTGCCTTCCCTTCCACCCGGGGTGTTGCTGCCAGCTATTAAGGCATACAGACTAAACCAGGCAGACCACTTGGTAAAAGAGGCATCTTTAAGCACTGCCAGCACGCACTCCCATTAAACACCTCACGAAGTTCCCGTCTCAGCCTTTAAGCTGCACCTCCTCTGAAACAGCAACCGAACGCAGCAAACCATCCCACACACATTCAGCGCCGAGACCTGAGCACTCGGTCAGGGCTTCGACGTCCCAAGGCAGCACCACACGGAACGCAAAACTAAGTCGGTGCCCGACCACAACAGCTGGAGCGGGAGGGAGGGAGGCACAGCCCAGTGACAGCTGACAGCCCCTCAGCGCAGGCCACCGCCTGGGACCGCACCTCACAACGCTGGCAGCCCGGCGGAGCAGGCCAAGCGCACTGCGGCCCAGCTCCTGGCACGGCCCGGCGCTGCCCCCTCACCTTGCTTTGCACGCCGTCCCGAAGCAGAGCCATATCTCGGTACTACCAGCCGCCCGCCTGCCGCCTCACGGCCGCCGCCGCCCCTCATATAGCGCGGGGCGGGGCCGCTGCGCCCGGCCCCTCGGCGCGGCGGCCATCTTAGGTGAGGGCAGCGTGCTGTTTGCCTTCATCTAAGATGGCGGCGTAGCGCTTAACTCTTTTTTTTTTTTTCTCTTCACGATTTGGGGAGCTTTACAAAAGCAACAAAAACCCAACAGAGAGGAAGATAGAACAGATACCGTGGGATTTATCGCCGACTTTCTCCGCTGCGGTGGGAAAGGGCTGGCGGCGGGGAAGAACTACGAATTGGACAAGCCGCGAAGCGCAAGCGCGTGGGCGCTGAGGGAGGCTGCTGTCACGCATGCGCGCAGGCGGCGGCGGGAAGCGTGGCGCGCAGGTTGCGGCGGTTGGCGCTTCGTTCTGAGGAAACGAGGACGGGCTGGGCGCCTTAGCGGGCACACGCCGCGCTCCGCAGCGCGGGGGAAGCGGGGTGAGGCTGTGCGGGGGTCGGTAGCGAGGGGAGAAGGCTCTCATGGGGTTCGCTGAGGGAGAGTGGTTGCATGGCTGCTGTGCCATCCTTTCGGGGATTCGGTGCTGTACCTGGGATTGCTCAAGGAAGTTTTTTTCTTTACTTTAAGCCTTTTTTTTTTTTTTTTTTTTTTTCCTCTGCTTTGTATTTCCAGTCTGGTAAATTATTTTTTTATGCGCTGAGTAGCATAACAAATACGCAGTGGTTGATCCATTGTTTATTCTGTTCTGATCGATAGGCTTGGGTGAGCAGAGTAATGGTCATCAAACAATATTCTGAGAAGCTGCAAGTTTAGATAATATTGCGCTGGTTTGTTTTTTATTGTCTTGGGTTGAGTTTGTGCTGCAAAGCTAGCTGTAGTGCTCCTGGTCCTGGGTCAGAAATGCCACTACGTGACACAAAGTTCTGATTAATCTTATGGAATTATCCAGGTTTAAATTTGCTTTTGGCAAGTTAATTTTGCATCAGGTCACATGCTGTTTGCAACCTTGATGTTTTATGTTAGCTTTTTGTTAGATCAGTTATTATTTGCCTAAACCATACAGAGTCAGTGTGAAAAAGTGAAGCCAGTGAAGAAAAACTACAGTGTGTCTGCTTACTCCTGATTAAGCTTCTACAGCTGGAAGGTCTTGTCCTTCGTAGATCGAGAACAGTTATTATGGGAACGGAGTCCAAGGTCTCATCCTTTTGTTACAAGATTCCTTGATCTAAACAGCTGCAGCTGGTATAGCCCCATTTTTTTTGCAAGCTGTTCTGTGCAACAGATTCCTGCACCCACACTTTTCTGCCCCTGCAGTTCCACATGAGTTCAGGATCTGTCCATGCAAAACAACTCCTATCATATTTTTTGATGTCTGTGTTGCCCACAATTTGGGTGCTGTGTGAAGTGCTGTATAAGAAGTGTGGTGAAATAAAAGAGTTTTAAAGCAAGATGCTAATGTTGCTTGGTGATGTGTTGCTCCTATTCTTTGTTTGCACAGGGTAGATGGCAGAGATCTTTGTGGTGGTAATCACATAACTCTGAGTGGGAGAATCAATTCTGCAATTATGTAGTATTGATTTAAATTACACAATTCAAGTATTTATTTTAGTTATGTTTATAGGCATATTTGTGTTGTTTTCCCCTGCCCCTTTTAGGACTGTTTGTTACAAATCGTTGAGTTTCATGATATTGTTGCTGTAAGAGCATCCTCTTTTGCTCCTTTTGGTACTGGAAACATCTTTATGTTTGCTGATTCCAGTTCTGCCAGCCAGCACTGGTTCTTTTCAGAATTGTTTTCTGTTTCATTGCTAATGTGTTTTTTCTGTTATTGTGTTAGTAATCTAAAGGAGTTTTGATGGCATTAAGTGTATGAAGGCACCATAGCAGATTTTTATTTGGCAAAAGGCAAAAATAGGTTGATAGTTATGTGTTTTATGACTTTGGAAATAACAAATTTATTTTTCTACAGGGGGAAATTATGATAGCCTACAGACCAGTCCTAACAGAAGGAAGAAAACTATAGGTGCTCACAAATGCTTCTCATCAGAATGAAACTCCTACAGCTACTGGCTCGGAAATCTGAGAAACTGGAAATGCTTTTTCAGCCACAATTTTACCAAAAGCAGTTCCCATATATGTGTCTGGCTACCTCTGCTCATCTTTATAGCAAGAAGAAAAAAGCGAACAGTTATGAACAAGTTGACCAAGAAAAATACAAAAGCTTGGTATGCTCTGTTACATCTTACAAAGCCAGTGCTCAAACACCAGAGACAATATTTGAAGAAGACAATTTATTATATGGACAACCGCTTAAACGTAAATCTTCAAATAAAGTTGAAACAAAAACTCCTAAGAATTGGGTTTCTCTAATAAATCCCAAAAAGACAATTCCGCTTGTGAGCAGCAATTCAAACCGCCCCATGAAAATTGCTTTACAAAAAAACAAAATACCCAGTGTTACCCGTATTCTTCAACAGACCATCTCTCCGCAGCAGGCCTTTTATCTAGAAAGATGGAAGCAAAAAATGATACTGGAACTTGGGAAAGATGGTTTTGAAGAGTATACTAAAAGTAAGTCTTATCACGGTGTGGTGACAAAGCAGAAGCAATGGTATGTCCCAATGGTGACAACTGTCCAGACTAGCATTGCTGGAATATCTGGTTCTAGAAGTTGAGTGTTTTGAAAATCCATTAAGTTGTTTCATTTTCAGAGGTCAGAGTATATTATGAGGGCACATGTTGTCAGTGTAAGCTCTAATCTTTGTTTGAGGACCGTTAAAACTGATCCGGAAATGAGCGGAGAAAATAGAATTACACTGTAGACTCCTTTGCTCTATCCTATCTGCCTCTGCTGTTTCTCTGTTTGCTGCTTTCTCTACAAATATATGTTTTCCAGCTGAATTTATTCAGCCTGTTTGGAGATACAAAGGTATTTTATAACTAGGTGGAAAGAAGCATTCTGAAATTATATCGTCCTGATTGTTCAGAAGACTGCACATATTGCTGTATATGCTGAAGTTCATCAGAAACCGTGTATATATGGTATATACAGCTTCTTCCATGAAGTTCAGAGGTTTTAGAGGTTCTCATTTAGCGAAGTCGCATACAAAAATGACTTCCCTCAAGCTGTAGGGCTGAAGACAGTCAGAGGAGGCATGGAGGATAATGCCTTTTGCAGAAAGGCTGGTAAATACCCTCTAGCGCTCCTTACTTGAACAGTTATTCTTTGGAAAACTGTATGTCCTTCTTTATGCTCTTCTCAGTTACTAAGCACTTGACTGAATAAGCTTACTAGGTAAAACAGACACAAACCTGATACAGCTATTTAAAATTATTCTTCTCTGCAACATTTCTGAGATAAGCCCTTACTGTACAGAACTATGCCCATCCACTTCAGATTTGTTTCATTCAAGTGAACCTGTACAACATAAAAAGCAAATGTGACGAGAAACATAGAATAATGTTTTTAAATTTACAGAAATTCTCATTTGGAATACACAGTAAAATAATGCCATTGACTAAACAGTGAAGTTCTTATTTTCTTTCTGTGGAATTAATGAAACCAAAACAAAATAAAGTAAGCATTAATACGAGAGAGAATTTCTCTTGATAGTTTTTTTGCTGTCTTACTGTATTCCCTGCCCTACATCCTTAAGCCTTCAGTATTAAAAGGTGGCTAGTTTAAGAGTTACTTTGTAAAATATCTATTAGGCATGCTTGCCACATATTATGTATAGTGCCTAAAATGTTGCATCTTTCCTAGATCTTTTCCTCCAGGGAGAGCTTTTTCATGCAGCTTTGGAATCTATATTTCTGCCTGAAGAGATGGCTGTTAAGGAGCAAGGAGAAGACTCTGCTGTTTCTGGCTACCTATCAAGCGTGCAACATGTCCTAAAAGATATCAGTGAAGTTAAAGCTCTGGAAAGTGCAGTTCAGCATGAAACTCTTCAGTATCTGGGCCTGGTAGACTGCGTGGCTAAGTATCGGTGAGGTGCTGGTTCTCTAAGAAGCCAAATAATGTCCAGCTGCTGTGTGGTGTTATGTGGCATGTGGGGAGCTGTGTTGGTGAGCTACAGAGGGGGAGCTAGAAGGATATTCAAGAAGGGTGATTTGGAAGGACTCAGAGGTGAATCTGCTGACAGAATTGTTATAGTGCCTTGTGGAGGATTTGTTTTTGACCAGAGTGTGAGCAGGGCAGTTACCAGGAATTGCAGGAAGTCTTTTTTTGAGATCTAAACCACCAGCAAGGGGAAGATTTTCTTAGCTTGGAAGTAATAATGAGCAGCATGACTTTGGGTGGAAATGGGTTGAAAGTGATATGACTTCTTTTGTTGTGCTATACCTTGTTTCCTGCTGTGAGTGAAGTTAAGCTGATACATTCTCTCTTGTCTTATGCAGAGGACAGTTATGTGTGATTGATTGGAAGACATCAGAGAAACCGAAGCCATTTCTGCAGAATACTTTTGACAACCCACTGCAAGTTGCAGCATATATTGGAGCCATAAATCATGATGCCAATTATGACTTCCAGGTCAGTAAGTCTGCTGCCAGCCAAGACAAGCAGCAGTGCCTGTGTTACTTTCATTTCTCCCCTCTTATTGCTTTTAGTATGAACTGTTGTTAGGATTTGTAACCAAACAGTCCTGTCTTAGGTCAGGCTAAACTGACGTACAACTTTACTGCAAAATTATTCTTCCTGCTGCCATGGCTTGTCCATAGTATATTGCCTGATTTTAAGGAAAGCCCTGTTCAGTGGGAACAGTTGTGTCCTAGAAGGTCCAGTAAAGCTGTAGTGATTGGTATTTTGTGAGTCCTTGGTGCTTTGTTCTGTGTAGTTTTATCTTGTGTCAGGACTGGGAAAAGAAAGAAGAAATAAAACAAAAGAGCGTGCAAACAGGGAAATGGGATGGGAAGGTATTGCTCATGTCATGTGATGCTCTTAAGACTCCAAAGGTAACTGTAGCCAGGCCTGCTTGACCCAAAGCTTTGAAAGGGCAAAATGTGAAGCAGATCCTTAAAGTGCAGTATAGGAGGTAATTCAAGGATTCTGTTATTCTGATTCCTACCACTTTCTCTTCACCTTCCTTAAGGTTTGGATATTACAGCTGTCTGTCAAGTATGAAGTATTTCAGAACATATTTCTTACAAATTAAATGTTTCTTATGTAAGATACCAGAAAGCACTTCACTGTACAGGTGCCACAGCACTGGCAAGGGCTGCCCAGAGAAGATGTGAAGGCTCCTCCTTGGAATCCCTCAGATGTGGTTCTGAGCACCCAGCTCTGGGTGTCCCTGCTGGAGCAGGCAGACCCGGAGGTGGCTTCCAACTCTGACCATTCTGAGATGTTAAGATCTAAGATGGTATTGTGCAGTGAGATCCTGTTGCTAAAACTACTGATTGAAGTTGCATATTAATGTTCGATCTCTAACAGCCCTCTGCTTTTAACTGTAGGTTCATTGTGGACTCATTGTGGTTGCCTATAAGGACGGCTGCCCCGCACATCCACATTTCATGGATCCAGATCTTTGCTCACAGTACTGGAATAAGTGGCTTTTGCGTCTTGAAGAATACATGGACAGAAACTGACCCAAACTAAGCTATGCAGAGGCAAGTGATCTGAGCACAGAGCCGAAGCACAAATCTTTTGTTTAAGTCTTTATTTAGTAATTCTGTTCTTAGTAACTTGAGTTAACATCTATCATTTTTTCCCCTTAAAAAAAAAAAAGAAAGAAAGAAGAAAAATCAGAATGGGAAATGCACACTTGTCTAAGTTGTAGGAGACTTCAGTGGATGTGGCAAGACAGAGTAGAACCTGCATCATCCCTATATCTTTCCCTCCCTGTCTATACAATTTGAAGTTGATAGGAAGGTTTGTACATCAGTTAGCTAGATGAAGTAAAAACTGTTCAATCATCCTCCTTTTGTTTTCAAGAAAAAGCTGAGACTGAGAATGAAAAATAAATGAATATTGTTGACTGGGTTTCAGTCAAGGTAGATCTTGCCCATTTCAAAGATATCTATTAACAGGCCTGTTACTATTTGTGTTTTTTCTTACAGCAACAAATGCAAAACTTGCACTGTGAACTACAACCAAAGCTCACATAAGTACTTATTTTAAATATTACAAAAAAAGTTACTTGTTTAACAGAAGTGGCTTAGGAGCAGAGGAGCAGAATTGTAACTGATACACGTAGAAATTTCTAGCAGGTGTTTTAAAAGACAGGAAGTTTATTACTTCTGGTAGCTCCTGCAGGTTCCAAAACAGGCTGTGTAAAAAGCCCCTGGGCTAAGGAAAAGAAATGTGAAAATGTAAATGGGCTACGTGCCTTTGGTGGTGGGCTGATAATGGACACTGCGCAGGGCAAGTCTGCAACTATTTTCAGCTTTCCTGACTTTCTTGTGAGTCTGAGCAGATGAGGAGCCTACCCGTGCAGAACTATTTCTAGTGACAGGTTTAAGCATTTTCCAGTGCAAGTGGATTTCTTTGCAGTCACAGATTTCTGATTTCAGACTTTGAAGCTGGGCATTCTGAAAAGCACTTTTTTTTTTGAGATTGCCTTTGTTTTGTTGTTTAAAATAACATGAGGAATAAATGTTCTAAAACAGAGGAGTTAATTTGAAGCTTGTTTCATACAGTCAAGTTTACAGACATAGAATAAGTCATGGTATCAGGTGACAACACTTTGTGTGTTACATCTGGAAAAACTTTTCCTCATTCTCTTTATTTTCTCTGATTTACATGCACGAGTTTTCATAATATCGCTGCAGATTACATATAGAAATACAACTGACTTACAGGCTTCAAGAAAATCAGCCAGAACCATACCTAAAAAAATGATAAGCAAGCTTGCTGCAGAAAGAATGTAAGCCTGTGTTGTGTTTGATACTCGACTCTTGTAGAGTACTGAACTGTGAACACTTGCACAATAAAGCTTTGCTGGTTGTGCCGGTCCGTGCTTATTCAAACCACGATGTGGTGACGGCATGATTACTCTGAGCTTAATTAGATTTCTAAGGAGACAAACATGGAGACTGAGAAACTGGGTTCATAGATGACTAATTGTAACGAAGCAGTGTGAATACTCAGTTCTACCTGTTTGGCAAGTACATCTCCACATCACAGGATTTGAGCAAGTGGGTAGGTCAGTGCCATTGGAGATGGTCAGTTAGACAGCTCTGTGGATGCAAAGAAGGGCAGCATAAGTGAGAGAGACGATGCTTCGGGCTGAAGTAGGCGGTGATAAAATGTTCTGAACTCTTTGTGTTGATTAGGATTGGATAAATAAAATTGAGCAAGGTTGGGATGGGATTGCCTCCTGCATCAGTGCATCAGCCAGCCATTAGATGTCCCTGAGCTTTGTAAGTTTTCATCCTCACCCTGCTTCCTACTGAATGAGGCCTAGTTGAGCCTGGGCAGCATAGGCATCTGTTGGCTTCATCTGTGTTCATTTGTTTATTACAAAAGCCTTTGAGGAAGGTTGCCAACTTCATTAGCAGTGCCAGTTTGTAAACCTATTTTTAAGTCTTGGATTAATTTGTAACATCAGAGAGTCAGGGGAAGGTAGACAGTATCAGTGGAAGTTACTCATGTCTAGCACTTCTGAAAGCCTGGCTGCCTCAGGCATCCCTATAGGAGTTCTCAAACTACTGAAGAGGTAAAGGTGTTGCCAGTTTTGTCCCATAACAAGCTATTGCCAGTCCCATGCAAACTCAGACCCACTTTGTCACCAGTTTAGCATTGCTTCTCAGACTGTTAAATTGACATGCCCAAGGCGTCTGCTACAGGGAGTATCTGTCCTCTGTAGAAAAACCTGTCAGACAGTTCAGGGCAGTTACTGCAACTGTAGTGTCAAGTTTGTTGGAACTTTGCTATCCATCCAGGGCAGTTTTGGTTCTGTGTACTGTTACACGCTACGTTATTCTTTTGCTGTGAATGCTTTCTTTGTCTAAAATCACATAGATGACCCACCTCGACGGGTCTCATTCTTTGGCAAAGGTATCGTTCGGCAGTGGTAACGGAAGGAAGTCAAAAGCATTGGTTCCTACAGTGGGAAGAGCACCTACCTCCTCCTCACACACAGCACCACAAATTCCCCATCCAGTTAAAATAGGTGGGAATGGTTTTAGCTGCTATGCCACTGCTCCAAGGGCTGCTGTTTCAGTAGAGCTAAGCATACGGATCCTTTGTGGTTAGGTGAATTCTACTCACTTGCTCAGGTGGCCTCTGCTGACACTCCCTCCCAATAGCTGAACTCAAGTCATGCCTGGGACTGGACTGTGAGGGTTAAGGGAAGTGACATCTGTATTACTACACTGTTCAGTTATAATGGCACCATCTCAGAAGAGCTGAGATTAGCGCATGAGCCTTAGCAGTTTTTGCAAAGTATCTTCTAAATACTTCAGATGCTTTTTCTTCCTTAGGTTTACTGTTTATTAAAGTATTTTTCAAACTTTCCTGTTACATAGCAGTGAAGTTTGTTCTTAACATAGTAGCATCACTTTATTATCATCATTTTCAGTACCTCAAGCACGTAGATTTGTGCTGGATCAAATACTAATACCACCAGGAAAACTGCTGAAAGCTCTTCACTGTGAGAACCCAAGGAGATGTCTGTACAAGACTGAGGTATCTTGAGGTTTGATTTTGTTTTTTATTTTTTTGATTCCTACGTAGATACTCAGAACCTTACAATTTAAGTGGTAATGGTTATGAAGGTCCTGGCCAGGTGAGTTACAGTTCATTGCTCATACAGAGCATTTGTTTCAATGTGTACAGAGTGGGATATGTTTTTCCAAAAATATACTTCTATTTTGAGCCTAAAATAAATATTGGGAAAATTACCAATGAAAACCATTAATTGTTTAGCATTTAAATTAATTTAAACTGTGTTTAGCAGCTGTGGCCATTAAGATATGAGACATGAATAAATGTGCTTGGACTGGTGTAACTTGGATTGTTGCTGAGGAAGTTACCACCCCACCCTGTCTTTGCTAACTTAGACACCTGAGTGCCCAGTAAGGGTTGCAGCAGCTTCTGAAGAGATTTACAGTGTTGGATATAAGGGGAGTCCTAAAAGCAAGGACGTAGTACTGGTCCCTTGTCATCAGCACACCACCTTCTCTGGTAACATCAGTCTTACTAGGAGCCATCTAAACTAACAGTGATTAGGGGGCAGTTATGCATACAGCTTTGCACTCGTCTCATGAGGCAGACAGCCTATGTCACACTCTTATCTGCTTTGCACAGCTTTGTTGTACTAATGAACAGGCACCTGATTTTTAAAAATTTAAACCACCCACGTTCCTGCGCACGCCATAAAATACACACACAGTTACACTCCATCGTGACAGAAAATACATATCTTTCAATTGTTAAAAGGATTTCTTTGGGTTTCTGGCTTGGTATTGATTTACGTTAGAAGGATTTGGTAACAATTCCCAAGTGAGCATGAGGAGTCCAGAAAAGTCAGCGTTAAGGTTACACTTACATCTAGATAGGTTGAAATGATTTCACAGCTTGAAGTCCCTAGAATGTGAGTCTCTGTGCTGGAAGGGGAAGTTTAGGAGGGAAAAAGGTCTGTGTTGTTTTAAATAAAGTTTCAGCTCATCTTGGATAACGGTTCTGCAAATTGTTCATTTACTGCACAGGGGCAGAGCTAAGGTTATTTGCACACTTAAACTTAAGTACCAATACCCTGTACTGTTTGTAAGCCAATTTTAATGAACTTTGCACATCAGAACAGCATACTAGGAGCCGCTCTTACGTGGCCCCTTTCACCCAAACACCTCAACAGTAATTTTTGCAGGAGGTAACTGTTACTGTCTTGAAGAAATGTGCTGGGGAAAGGTGAGCTTCTTTGTCAGCACCGTTCAGATGTGTAGGAGAGCTGAAATGGCAGTCAGGTTACCTGAATGCCAGGGTCAGTAAATACTCCATCTTAGGGTTAGGGTTTCCATTTTTTTGACCAGATAAAGTCTGACGTTTGTATGATTTGTGGGAATATTTCTTTCAAGTCGAGGTTCTACCAGTATCAAGAGAGTCCCATTAACAAAAGTATCCCTTTTCTTTCAGGGATTTATTTCAAAATAGTTTTTTAAAAAAATAATATATATGTAGTCCTACGTGTAAACTTCATTCCTGCAGACCATTGTAATCCACCGCGTTACTCATCTTTGTCGTCATCTTTGGAGTTCCTCTGCAGGACAGGGCTCAGTTTGTTTTGCAAGACCGCTGCGAGTTTTTTTGAGGTTTTTTTCAGGAAGGCACTGCTGGGGTGGACGCTGCTGACGTGCAGGTACAGGTCCTCCTGCGTGGGGCCCGTGTAGCCGCAATCCTCGCACACGTACAGTTTGTCCCGCCTCTGTTTGTAGGCGTATTGCTGCTGCACCCCGTGAATCTTCTTGAGGTGGGATTCCAGGGAACACCGCTGGGTAAATGCTTTGTTGCAAACCTCACATTTGTAAGGGCGAATTCCTACAATGCCAAAAGAGGGTCATTATTTTTCTAGTTTACATTTATTATAGCCAAGAAATCAGCTGAAAGCAAGGCTGTCTTCTTAGATAGCAAGCAGACACCTAGCACTAAGTAGCTGCTAGCCCAAGAAACTGTGAATAGAACATTTTACTTTTAGGCCAAAATCACGAGTGGTTTGATATATTTAGGAGCGTATAAATGTTTTGAGGAGATGGAAGCAGGAGCTGAAGCTGACTGGTGGCCATCACAGCTTTGGTCCCAAAGAAGAAACAGTTATCTATTCTTGCAACACTTATTCCTTTGAAGACTTGACTTAAAATTTTAGTTCTGTGATTAGATAGAGCTGTTGGTTTTAGCTAACTGCTCATTTTGTTGCTTGTAATGAACGAAATTTTGTGTCTTGGTAAGTAATTATCCTCTTTTAGTGACTCTTCAGTGGATGGCTGCCTAACGTGGACATACAGAGATCACAGCACTTCCAATGAGCAAGAGTGTTTTCATAAGATAGAGTATTAATTATTGTGATTACAGGCTTGGGTTCTACAAAATAGTGTACTGAGATGAAAAAAGTCTCTGTGTGTCTCTTGGAGGAGGAAGAACACAAGTGGCTTGTGATTTGAATGCCTGAATACTTTCATTATAAAAAGCAGAGAAGAGTATCCACTTTATCACCAATCAACTGATTTAACAACAATAGCTCCTCAGTGCTCAGTGGATGAACACCTGGGGGTTTATCAACACTTGAAAAACCCAAACATGGTGTGTGATTTTTCTCACTACAGAGTAGCTCAGTACTAAGGCCAGCCTTAAAGCTGATACAACGTGCTATCCCAAGCCCGCTTTGATATAAGTATGTATCAGTGAGCAATAGGCAAGGAACGGTGAAGAGCAAAGCTGCCATGTTCCCATGGTGTTAAATTAGTCATCGAACTGTGTTAAGTTTGCCATTTACTTGCTGGAATCTTGTTACCAGAAATCCCAACTAATTGGGAGCTCCAATCAAAAGCATCTTGATTGCATTTTTGCAAGTCTTGGGCAAGGAGTTTATTCCAAAGTGTTAGAACTGTCAAACTTAAAGTGTTAATTTCCTAACACCTACTGCTGTGAGACTGCACCAGTGGCTTCAGTTACACTGAGCTGCAGGTGGAGAGAAACTCCAAATCTTTCTCAGAATTCACAAACAAAAAACGCATCCGTTACAAACAGTATTTTGGGTGTGGTTTTATGCTCACCCAGCATCAGCGTGGGTCTGCACTTATGGCAGCTGACCAGGGTCTGTGCTTCTCCATTACTTTTGAATCATTTCACAATTTCATTTTACTGTGCATGTGAGTTACTTAACGTTGAACTCTGTATGTGCCATGCACCTGGGTTAGCACATTTGGCTGTCCCACTGTTACATCTGGCTGCAAGCAATTTCCACTGGAACACCAAATTCAGGAAAGCAAACCCTAGAGAAAAAAGCACAGCCTGTGCTTAGCCTGGCTTTATGCTGGAGAGGAGAAATGGTAACGCTGGATTTCTCTGATTAAATTTGGGGACAGTTTAACTGTAAGTCACCTGACGTGGACTGTAGTGTTTCAGTTCTGTTCACTCCAGATCCTTCTTCCTCCACAGTTTTACAAAATCAGTTCAATCCTGACTGTTGGGTTCAGCTGTCCCAGCCACAGCACAGATGCCTATGGCTTCTGGTCAGAGACCTTGCCCTAAGCAAGGTGAGTTTCTGAATCCAAAGAAGAGGACTTGGGTAGAAAACACCACCTCTTCCTGACACATTGGCTCTGTCCTTCAGGCACAGCCCGTTGGTCTCAGTTGGAAGATTTCCTGGCCACTTGGCAAACCTAAACCAGCGCAGAACACTGGTCCTGGCCAACGTTCTCTCATCAAAATGGGCAGCGTTGTTTTCATGACATCTACTGATAAGGAACAAATCCTGTCTACCAACAGACTTGTGCTGCTAGCCATGCACCTGCTTAATTCTGCCTAATCCTACATGTCAAAGAAAAGGGCATTGCAGAGCAGTCCTGGAGGGAGCAGCGAATGCAGAAAGGTGGAACATGCCTGGGAGAGGCAGAGACTCTACCAGGTGCCCCATGGTGGGAATGGAAAGGCTCCTGGTGCGAGCAGCCTGGCTTTACAGAGTGCCCTATGTGGTGGAGGTGGGCTTGATGTGTGCTCGTGCCATTGCTTTCACTTAGGAAGAAAAAAGAAGAAGAAAAGGAAACCAAAAGAGAGCATCCTTCTTCCAGGTTAGCAAAAGGCTCTGAAATGGTTTGCTTCCACCTGAGCTCATTCAGAATGCAGCTGGGCCCCAGCCCCGACATTTGAATGGCTGTGGCTGAAGCACAGCCTTGGAGCTCCCAGTTGGCTCAAGCTGTGTTCTGCAGCAGAAGCCATGCGTGTTGCTTGCTGGGCTCAGCAGGCACCAAATGCATCGCACGGTCTCCCAGAATCACAGCATACACCACGGTACCTCCTCCAGATGCCAAAACTGACCCCCGAGTGCCCCCTTTCCACAGAAAAGCCTGTGGCGGTGCAGCGCGATGGAAGAAACTGCTGCTCGTTTCCTCTAGAGGGCAAAACGCCTTCACTCGGCGCCCGCGCAGCTCCCACCCCGCCGGTTACCCTCGGCCCGTCCTCTCGCACCCATCCCGCCGCCGTCTCACCGGTGTGGGTCCGGACGTGGCGTTTCAGATCAAAGGTGTCGTTGAAGCCCTTCCCGCAGAAGGTGCACAGGTGCCTCTTCACCTGGCTGTGGCACTTGACGTGCCGGTTCAGCATGCGCTGCAGGCGGAAGCCCTTGCCGCACAGCTCGCAGGAGTGCACGGCGGCGTCGGTACAGGTGCCTGTGGTGAACTGGGGAACGGGAGAGACCGGGTGAGTGGATTGCGGGCATGGCAAAGCCCGAACGGAACCAAAAGTGGAAGGGGAGGGCTGGCTCGTGGGGCAGCGAGGGACGTGGCTTAGCGGGCGTGGTGGTGATGGGTTGAGGGCTGGACTCGATGATCTTAGTGGTCTTTCCTAACCTTAACGATTCTGTCACGTGCCAGGACGCGGCACGGCGTCCCATTCAGAGTAGCTCCCGTGCGCTGACGTCTCCCTGCAAACATCGCTATTTCCCACCGAAGCGCCCTGGGTTAGCGGTGTTTCTGCCCACAGAGGTGATGTGGTGAGACAAAGTCAGGCTGTGCTGACTCAGCGGAGCCTACAACAATGGCCCTGATCTCCTGTCAGCCCCCCTCGCTCGTTAATTCATTTGAGGCTGTTATTACAGGTTAATCGCCTTTCTACTACTAAAATTGTTGTGCCAGCTCCACAACCCAACCTGACGGAGGGAGACACGGATGATTCAGCTCTGAGGAAGAGCGTTCCTCACAAGGAAGGTTCCTATGCAAATGCCCGGCCATTATTTTAATTATGCTCAGTGCAGCTGCCGCCAGCCTTTCCAGCCAGCAGCACCGCACGCACACGCTGTCAGCACTCAGGGGCTCCCGGCAAGTTTCTGTGGCATCTGCAGAAAACCCAGCGCTGCAGAAACAGAGCTGAGCACAGATCTGTTCTCGTGGACTGGGCTGTATCTTTTGCTACTCGTGCAGGCTAAGTTGAAAGAAATGGGCTCAAGTCAAAGCGAGAGGAACAGTCTGGGGTTTCTGTGAAAAAGCACTTGGGGTTTCTATGAAACAAGAGGAGCAGCAGAGGGGAAAGCGTGTGCGGGCAACAGGTGGGGCTCCCCCTCATGCTGGCTGCACGTAAGGGGTGGAAAAACATGAAGTGATGGCTGCACCGCCGCAACCCCACCACCGATTGTGGGAATGCTTACAGCTCGGTCCGCAGAGCAGCGCTCAAAGCTTAACGCGGTGAGAACCGGCCCCTGGGTAACGCAGCTCCGCCCCAGCACGGGGGCGGCCGGGGTGCTCCTGGATGGAGAGCGCTCAGCCCAGCGCATCCCATTGCATCCTGCATCCCGCCATGTCCTGTATCCCATATTCTGCATCCCTCCATACCGACTATCCCGCCGCACCCTGCATCCCCCCTGTGCCCTACATCCCACCACCTCTCTTGGGACTGAAAGCGCAGCCTCGCCTCGCCGGCTCTGCCCACGGGATCGAGCCTATCATCGCTCCTACCTGCAGCAGCGAAGCTAACGGGGAGATAAGCGCTTCCTTCTCTCCGGCCCGCGGTTCCCCTCTAAGGTGCGGACGGCCCTGTGCAGCCCCGGGTCAGGGCCCGTCTCTCGATAAGCCGAGAGGAAGGTGGGGAGCGGGACGACCCACGCAGCGCCCCGTGCTCCCCGCCCGGAACGGGGCTCTGCGGGAGGCTCTGTGCCGAGGAGCGGGGCCCACCCGCGCGGAACTGGAGCCAGGAGCAGCGCGGCGGGGCAGGGCTCGGGAAGGCAAAGTGCGCGGGGCCGTTACCTTGATTTTCGACCTGACGGCGGGGCGCCTGACGGCCAGGTCCAGCAGCATCCCCCCGGGCGCGCCCAGCTCCTCCGGGGCCGCCTGCGGCGTTGGGGGATCTCCGAGATCGGGGTCCCGCGTCCCGCTGCTGCCGCTGCTCTCCAGGCTGCAGCTGTCTTCGTAGCCCGGGGCGCAGCCGAGGCCGCCTGCGGCGGGTGAGGATGGGGAGACAAATGGAGCGGGCCGGGGGCGGCCGCGGCGCTGAACCCGCGGGAGAGCCCTCGGGTTGAGGGGGTGGGGGAGGTTCTCTCCGCGATCGGAAACTCAAACAACGAACGGTCCCAAAGTTCAAACGGGCGCAGCTCCGCCGCCTTCCCGTTATACCCCGGGCAAGGACAGGCGGCGGGGAGGAGGAGGAGTAGGGAAGGGGGGGGACCGGGAGGACACCCCCGGCCCTTCCCTTCCCTCCCCCCGCCGCCCACCTCCCCCGCCGCCCTCCCCACCCGCGGCGTCCCGGTGGCGAAATGGGGCCGCCCTCCTCCGTTATTTGGGGTCCCGTGGCCCCGAGGGGCTCAGAGCGGAGCGGCGGATCCTTACCTGGGATGTAGGTGTCGGCGCGCTCGTCGTCGGGCAGCCCAGCCCAGCTGCGCACGGCGGGCTGCGGGCTGCGCCGCTTCACCAGGAAGGCTCTGGGCATGGCGAGGGCGGGGGGCGCGGCGCGGAGCTGAGCTGAGCCGTGTGGCACACGCGGATCGGTGCGGCGCACAGGAGCGCTGCCGGGGCCGGGCCGGCCGCAGCCCGGCGGGGCGCAGCGCTGCCGTGCGCGGGGCGCGGGACCGCACGCACCGGGGCAGAGCCGCGCGAAGAGCGGGGAGGGGAAGGGGAGGGGTGGCTGGAAAGGGTGGGGGGGCGGAGGGGGGGGGGAAAGTTTCATAAGGTGGAATAGAAAAATGCACCAGGAAACTTGGGAAGGAGCATGCGTGCTGCAAACATAACGGTGTCAACAAGTCTGCTTACCTGTCCGACCGGTTGGAGCAGCTGAGCTTTGTTCCAGCCCTTCCTAAGGCATGAATGTTTGCAAAAGAATTTAACGTCTGAAAATTAAGAAAAGAAAATAAAAAAAGCTCACGAGGAGTCGGGGGAACAGCTCGCCGTTACCCTCCCGTAGCCCAGAGCGGCGGTGCCCCCGGCCCCGTGTGCGGGGCTGCTCGGGGCGGTGCGGGGCAGAGCCAGCAGAGCGGGGCTGTGCGGGGCAGCCGTGCCCTCGGGGCGACAGCGGGCAGGAGAGCGGCTCTCGGCGTTACTCAGCTTCACCACCGGCTTTCCTTCTGCGAGCGAAAAGGAAACAACAACAAAAGATGGAAAAGCTTTATTCTGTTTTATTCATTTATTTAAAGTAAAAAACGTGTCAAGGCCTCCGACTTTTCACTTCTCGCCCCTCGTCCCCCCCCTTTTTTTTTTAATTGTCTCTTGTCCTCTCTCCTCTTCCCGAAGTGGAAACGAAACAAAAGAAAAGAGGACGGGTTGGGGGGAAGGAAGCAAAAGAAACAGAAGAAAACCCACAAAACAGCGTTGAAGAGCCTCTGAGCGCAGCAAAGCCCCGCGCGTGGTGTGTCCTTGAGCACCGAACAGCGTTCTGGGTGCTCCCTGCCCTGCGCCTGGCACCGCGCAGTCCTTCCTCCCCGCACATCTCCATGGCGCTGCCCTGTGCCAAGGGGCCTCCAGGCATCGCTCTCCTTCAAGGTTGCCGTGTTCCTCCCAGAGCAAAATGCCACAGGGAGATGATGGGAGGGAGGAGGAGGGGGGTCAGGGTGGGTTTGCTGCTGATTCCACCAGGGTAAGGATTTGGTGTTGAGAGCCAAACCTGAAGGTTCTGAAAAGGACGTGCCTCCAAATGAAACATCCAAATTGAAGATCTGTGTTCAATTCATGTCCCCAGTGGGACTGAAGCCCCTTGTGGGCTAAGGATGGAGCAGAGCCGCCCAGCAGGCTCCCAGATGGGAGCTGCTCTTTGGGATGGTGCAGTCTGGGTGAGACTCAGGAGAGATCTTATTGCTCTCTCCAGCTGCCTGAAAGGAGGCTGTGGCCAGGTGGGTGTTGGCCTGGGTTCCCAGGTAACAGTGGTAGGACAAGAGGTGATGGCCTTCAGTTGGAGGTCCTCTGAACCAGTGGAGGTTCAGATTGGATATTAGGATACATTTATTCTCATGATCGAACACAAGCAGAGGATGCCCAGGCAGGTGTTGGAAATTTGGAGATAAAGGACGTGGTTAGTGGAGGTGATGAGCTCACTGTCAGACATGGTGATCTTTGGGTCTTTTCTAACCTGAACAATTCTGTGATTCTATGGTTTGGTAGAAGTGAGGCAGGAGAGCATCACCACCTGTCTTCACAGCCTCCATTGCTGATAGCGCCCAGAGGGAAGAGCTGAGAAGCCCTATCCAAGGAGCTGCCTTTGAGGGACAGTGCCCAGCTTTGTTCCCCTCAGTGCCACCGTCACCCCCCAGCCACCCAGGGCAGCTCAACACACAGGGACTGCAGGACCTGTGGTGCCAGGGGAGGTGGAACCCAGTGTGCCCCAGGGCACCTCAGCGATACCACGAGGAACGCTCTTCCTTTCCTTCTCTTTAAGGCTAAGTGATTTCTCTGTTATGTCTGAGATTTTGCTCCAGGTCAGGATAAAACTACACAGGTTTTAATTGATTTTTTGCAAGGCTTTCGACTTGAGGTTTCTTTTATTTTAACCACTCCTTGTCTTTTAAGCCAAAAGAGGCAGCAAATGTCATTAATCACAGCACTCCTGTACCAAGAGCTCTCTGGGACTGCTTCATCATGCTCTTGCCTTTTTCAATCCCTGCTTTGAGGTCCCCACTCAGTAAGGTACCGGAGGACATACTCAGCTCCCTTTGGGTGCTCCACACCATGTGTGCACTCACTCACATGGCTAAATCAGGAATTATAATTATGGCCAGTTCCGGAGCCCTAATGAGTGGTCAGGGCTGCAGTGTGCCCAGCAGTGGTGGTCTTGCAGCTTCTGGCAAGGCAAGAGGACCAGGGCCCATGGTGGTGATGGGCGAGCTTCTTCATGCTGTTATTCAACCCAGAGGAGCCTGGGGAGCAGGCTCTCAGCATGACCCCGCAAACACCATTGTAGGCAAATGCATGTGGTGCCATAAGCAGTACCCTGGGGCTGTGCCTCCCCCCAGCAAAGCAGCCCCATGGATGTGGCACAGGGCAGCTTCCGTCCTCCCCCATCAGCTGTGGGAGAAAAGCCATGCAGAGCCCGAGCACTGTAACTGCTTAACAAATAGCAGTGCTAACGAGACTGCGTGGTACCAACCTTTCTGTGGGACCTTGCTTAATTTTCAGCCTTAGCTGGGTGTGGGAGAAAATCCGGTACGTCATATTAACATTTTGGGTGTAAATCAAATTAAACGTACAAAACGCCCCGTAGGGTCAAAGCACAATGGGACCCACCCTTACATATTTGACTACTAAAATGGGCTTCATTTGACTCAAATCATCTGGGAATGAAAAGGGAAAGATGGGATCAAACATTGCACAGCAGCCATGAGACGCTGTCGCAATCACATCCCTCCCGCATGCAGCCCTGCATGGGGATGGGCTCATGTCCCTGGTAGAGGGCTGTCCTCATTGCCAGCCCCGTGCCGGTCCATATAATGCCAAGAGGAAGTGGGAAAGGCAAGGTCAAGAGCTGAGACCTGGGTCTGGAGAGTAAGGGGAGGGACTGGGTTGGAGGGGGCAGAGAGGAAAGGAGTGGAGGGAGAAATACATGGGAAAAGAAGCAAATAAGTATAAGCAAAGGCATTTGTCTGCTGTTAAGTGAGTGGTGAGGGCGCAGGTCTATCTACAGACAGAAGGTTTGAGCGTGGCCATCATCATGCCACCTAGAAATACAGAGACACCAGCCTGAGGGGATGAGCTCCACGCCAGTGATGCACAGTGCTTTCTGGTGATTTCTTTCGATTTTGAGCCAAACAGGCTGGATGGAGAATGTGTGGATGTGACATGTCACCTAAAGCACAGATGGTCCTCTGTTTGGGCGCAGGAGATGTGAACAGCACCCCCAGCTGTGATGTCCCCAGCAGCATCCTGCTCACAGAGGTGGCCCGGCCGCCAGGCAGCACCACTCCCAGGCCACATTGTCACGTCTGCCCCAGTTAGGTGTGCCACACATTCAGGAGGAGGCCACAGCATTTCCCCAACCAGGAGAGCGATCTGCTCACCTTGGCTGAGCCATGAAGGAGGGCAGCAGCGGGTGCCAGCCAGGAGAACGTGGCGCTGGGCCTGCAGCAGCCCTGCCGTGCTTCCAAGCGCCCCGCCACGCTGACTCACTGGCTCCCAGCCTCCCACAGCCCCTGCCACTCCCAGCGTCTCCCTGTCTTTCCGCACCGATCCGTCCGCTCCTCTCCCAGCTCAGTGCTGTCTCCCTGCCACCCACTCGCCGTGGCTGTGCTCCCTCAGGCACCCAGAGCAGCCCCAGCTGCTCCCACTGTCGCCTCCAAGTGCCCCTGGAGCAGTGCGTGTGTGGCTGCCAAGCGTCACACAGCCATGAGCTCCTCACACATGCATGCTAAAGAGAAACCACTCCTGTTCATGTTCCCACCATGCTTGGGCGAGGATTCACCAAGAGCATAGCTTTCATCAGACACCAGAGAACCCACCGAGGTGCCAGGAGATGGTTGCCTGCTCTGTAGGCAGGACATATATCTATATGGCTTCTCAGGCGGGGTGTTGTCCCTTCTCTCCTCTTGCTTGGTACAGGGCTGGTTTGATCACAGGAGCAGTGCTGGTGGGCTTTGGGTCCCACTGGGCACAGAGGTGCCAGTACCCATGAGAACAAAGAGCTTCTGCTGAAGGGGCAGCTCAAGGCAGGGTAGCATATGGAAACCTTGTACTCCTTATTTCCTTCCAAGCACCACTCTTTCCCTCATCACATCCTGCTCAGCTCTCCACACCACCGCAGTTCTGCGTCCCCACGTCTCTGCTTGGATGGCGCATGCCACCCATGTGAACGCCAGGAAATATCCCCCAAAAGCCACATTTTCCCTGCATTGCTTGCCTGAAGCTCTCCTCAAGAAGGCTGCTGCCAGTGGAAGAAGGCTGGGGTATGACCTAGCCAACCCCTTCCTAAAAATAATGAGCCCCACTTCCTGCAGCTGGCACAGCTGATAACGGGGCAGGCTCCAGGCTGCGCTCCCTGCCGACCACATCTAACATCCCCCTCCAGCTCAGGGAGAAAATCTCCATCCCCAAAGGACAAATGGCATCTCTGGGGCTAGGGAGATACTTCCTCATTCCTGCAGGACGAACAGCTGCAATAAAACCCATTGTATGCATATGGGCCTGTCACACTTCTTTACCATTTCAAATGGGTGGGAGTCGACCTTTGGGAGAGAGCAGCTGGGCGGTGGGTGCATTCCCTTCACAAGCGGGTGGACACAAAGGAGCAACAAGGAGAGATGAGGATGAGATGGAGAGAGAAATAACTGTCTTGGGCTGGGCTCAGGTGCTCAGGAAACATCCCGAGGTGTTTGCAGCAGTGGAAAGAAAAGACGTTGTCTGAGAACCACTGATCCCCACTGCCTGGTCTGCCCCCGACTGGGCCAGGGGCTGTTGAGGTGCCTGATCCTCAGGTCAGGGCCAGAGCCTTCCCTCTCCTGCTCCCCCGTGCTGAGGCACAGCATCTGTTCCAACATGCCCGGAGCTGTTACCCATCAGCACGGGCACCCGCTACCTGCAAATGGCCCCAGGTGCCGCTCCCAGCAGGGCTGCTCTCAGTCAGGGCTCAGGGAAACCAGGGGCACCTTTGCCCCTCCCCAGCTTCCCGCTGAAGCCAGTTTGTTTGGGCGGCTCCAAACAGCTCCACGGCCCCAGCAGCGATCCCCGTCCTCAGGGAATCGCAGTGGTGGGGGTGCCTCAGACGGGGACGAGATCTTTTTCCAGCAGGGCCACCTTTGTCATGCAAGCTCTGGAGTGATTTCTCTCAGAATTGCTTTGACAACGTTTTTCTTTCTTTCTTTCTTTCTTTTCTTTTTCTTTTTCTTTTTTCTTTTTCTTTTTTTCCTTTTTGCACAAGGGTTTTTATCACCGATGCCCTTTATAATGTTTACCAGACCAAAAATAAAAAATTGTTTAAAAAAGAAAACAAAAAACATAAACCCCACGCCTTTTGGCATCCCTGCCCACAGCAGCCTCCCAGCAGCGTTGCCTGCCTCGCTCCGTCTGCGGACAAGGGTCTGTGAAATTGCCACCAATATAATTATAAAGAGCTGTTTTCACATCCTCCTCCTGCCGCCTCGCTGCTAGACTTTGGCCTCGACCTGCATTTCACCCGCCCTTCCCCACACCACCGGGAGCCTGGGGAGCTCCCTATCCGGGCGCCCGCTGCAGCACCCCAAAGCCCCCCGACGCTGCAGTCGGTGGGGTAGGGAGCGGGAGAGCCGTGCCCTGGGCAAAGCAGGAAGAAACGGCGGCCCGGCCCGTGCCGCGGGTTACCTGGGGCGCAGCAGGGCTCGCCGGCCAACCTGTGCGCCGGTGGCTGTAAATCCGGCAGCGCTCACAGCGGCGCCTGCCCTGCCTGCCCTCCCCTCGAAGGAGGAAACGCGCAGGCAAATTAAAATCAGAAGTAACTGTTTTACAGAGAGCCCTGCGCTGCTCTTTGCTGCAATCGAGAGAGCGGGCTGCTTTCCGCCTGGGCGTTCTCTTTTTCCTCATCATTCAGATCTTAGCGGAGTCAGACTGTGGGATGAGCAGCCCAACCTATCCGCGCTGCTGTGGGAGGGGGGCAGGGGCTCGTGGAATCCCCTCACAGACACCCTGGTAGCATTCACTTCATTGGTGCCTGGCGGAAAGTAAAACCAGCCCACGTTATGCACACGTTCGTCTGTTTGGAGAGGAGCTCACCCAGCTGAAATAACACACTTTCAGTGCGTGCATTTCGTTCATTCATATTGATTGTGGAGTCTGCATGCAGAGAAGCCCTTGGCTGCCCTCCCTCTTAATTACAGAGCAGGGACAGAAAGCCCTTAATATATTGTCATTTCCCACCTCTGTTTTTGAATTTTTTTTCGTATTGATGATGCAACACTCCCTGCCCTGCAAATCCAATGGGGAGAAGGGCTGCCTGGCCAGGTAGGCTGCACCTGAGCAATGTCCACGTTGCAGCAATCGGGTCTGCAGCTGTTGGGGGGATCCTTACATTTCTTAGAAGGGAAACGGTATTGCGGTGAGAAAAAAATGCCTGCAACACAGTAATGATAATTTCTGTCACTGTTGTTAGTACTGATGTAGTAAGAAAATCAGTGCTAACAGCAGTAGGAGAGGCTCTCTCCCTTTCAGAAATCTCTGCTCACTCATCTCCATCCTCCTGAGCCTTCTTTCTGGCTGCATGCACACAGGACAGCAGTTGGGGGATGCATTCCTGCCTGCAGCGCTGGAAAGCCCTGTTGGGCTCTACTGTGTGAAGGGGATCATGCATACTTTGGGTGGGGTCTGAACCTTCTGCCTTCCTTCTGGCTGTTTGGTGGGGCGCTGAGGGTATGCACAACTGCTGCGTAAGGAGGAAGAGCTGGCTCTGCAAAGAGGGAAACGCATCTTCAGGGTTTTCACTCATGATGCTTTGTGTGCTTGTAGATTGGTTTGTCCCTGGGAGTGAGAGGTGGGACAACTGGGGCTGTGTTCAGGCTGCAAATCAATCCTGTAAATGGATTCAGTTCATATTTTGTATCCATTCCTGTAACATCTCATGGGGTTTTCCTGGGGATTTGCAGCAGCTGACGACCTGCTAGGTGAGCTGCAAGTGAGAGCCCTGTGGGCTGGATTCTCTGGTGGATGGATTAAGGTGCTGCAGCCACCCTTACCTTCACCCTGCTCTCCAGCTTCAGTGTAACCACGCCTTCACACACAGCACAGCAAGAACTCCTCCACGCCTATCGAAAGGGCTGGAACTGGCAGATGAACACAGAAACCTTCCTGACACAGAAACTCCAACGCGGCCTCATCTGGGAGACTGGCAGACGCCTGTGCATGAACAGAGGGGAAGGGAGGGGGTGAATGAGGCACAGAGGTTGCACAAGCTTCGTTTTCTTAGGAAACCGGGATAAAAATGCCCTCTAAGCATTGACTTCAGACGCTTATTCAAGATAACTGTAGAGATCTGAGCTGTTTGCCCAGGAGGGAAATGGCCTCTAGCTTTTCACAGCCTCCTTCACATGCGAATAAACCCTTTCCTGGCTGAATTGCAAGCCCTTCTCTGGGAGATGATGCATGCTGCTATGCCCAGGCTAGCAAAGGAGGAACAGAGGCACAGGAAATAGGACATCAAAGAATAGCACAGACGCAACACGCCAGGAACCCTCTATTAGCAAACCAAGGTGTTTATTCGAGGAAACCCTAAGTGGAGAGAAACCAGGTGAGCCAGCAAAAAAAACCAAAAGGCTCTTCTGAGCCAATTTCCCTCAGCACAAGCTCAATATCTCATCTCACTCTCTGCTCCAGAGCAGTGTGGCTTGACTCCTTGCAATAAGCTACCACCAGTGGCACCACAAGTTCTGTGAGATGTCTCTGCAATGGCTCGTGGGTGGTTAAGGTTGTATTTGTTGTAGGTAACTCTGAAATCTTCTTTTTTTCCCCTTGTGCTAATCGCCAGCTGAAAGGCTTCCCCAGCAGTATCACTGCAGGGCACTTCAGTCTCCCTCCCTCCAATGCCATTCCTGCTCTCCATCCCTGCATCATGCCTCTGGCTGTATGCACACTGCCTGTCCACACCATCCAGCTGGAGAGCAGCTTTACACAAAAAGAAAGGGGGACTTTTCCACGTAGTTGCTGCGGGGTTTTAAGCCAGACCTAGTTGCCAGTCTAGCCCACAGCTAGCTTGGTTTTCCAAAAGGTCATCTCCTCAATGAGCTTACTCTGAGCATGGAAGGACAACAACTATCCAGAATGGTAGACCACAGCAGACTGACCCTGGGGAAGGTGAGCACTGCAGCAACCCTTGGCCCTCAGGAGGGATGGGAGGAAAATGGGAACACCTTGAGCCAGAACTCCCCACTGTGAAACCACAGCCTCAACTTTCCCTGTCTGGGGTTTTGGGCCCTGAAGTGATTAATGCCAGGCTCACACAGAGGCACTTGGCTTCCAGCTGGGCAAGCTGTGCCCCTCCATGGTGCCAAAGGCACTGTGCCTTGGCTCACACCCGCTCTACATCTGGCCCAACCCTGTTCTTGGCACCCGGTGGCCTTGGCTGTGCTACAAGCACTTATGCACGTCTTAATAACAGTAAACATAAAAACGTGAGCAAAACTATTATACTAAATTGAAATGCTATCATTTCCACTAATTTTACCTTTCATTTTAATCACATTTGTTCAGCAGACAGATGAAGAAGATTATAACAAGGAAGGATTGGCTTCATGCATTCAGTTTTCCGGTTCTACTCAGGGGATGTGCCCTGGCCACCTTCTCACAGCAAAGGTCCCCACTAGTGTCATCAAAGCTGACTACAGTGCAGCACCTCCATGCTCTACTTGGAAATAGCCGAGCCTGTCTTAGAGGAGCTGAAAATCCTTGTGTTCCCACCTGACAGACAGCAGTGGCAAATACTTGGACAAAAAGCATAGGAAGGAGTCAGGGATAAGACCGCCTCTCACAATAAACCTCCCATCTGCTGGTGGTAAGGAATTTGTGAGTTGAAAGCAGCAACTCAACACAGAATCATGGAATCAATAGAATGGCTCAGGTTGGAAGGGACCTTAAGCCCCTTCACCAACTCCAGCCATGGGCAGGGCTGCCTCCAATTGCTCAGACTGCCCAGGACCCATCCAACCTGGCCTGGAGTGCCTCCAGGGATAGAGGACCCACAGTTACTCTGGGCAGCAGTGCCAGGGCCTCACTGTAAAGAATTTCCCCCTAATATGGAATCTAAATCTCCTCTCTTTTAGTTTAGAGCTCACTGTTAAAGATGCTGAAGAGCACAGGTCCCAGAAGAGAATCCTGGGGGATAGCACTCATCGCCAGCCTTTACCTGGACATAAAGCCATTGTCCACAACCCTCCTGTGATCATAGAATCATACCACCCACCTCCCACAATATTGCCCATTAAAGCATGTCCCTCAGAACCACATCTAGCCTTTCCTCAAACACCTCCAGGGATGGTGACTCCATCCACCACCTCCCTGGGCAGCCTGTGCCTATGCCTCACCACTCATGTTTCTTATATCCAACCTGAACTTTCCCTAGTGCAACTTGATGCCATTCCTTCTCATCCTATTGCTGTTACCTGAGAGAAGAGGCCAACTCCCACTTCAGCACACCCTTTTTTCAGGCAGTTGTAAGAGCAGTAAGGTCTCCCCTGAGCCTCCTCTCCTCCAGACTGAACCACCGCAGCTCCCTCAGCTGCTACCCCTAAGGCTCCTGCTCCAGATCCCTCACAGCTTTATTGCCCTTCTCTGGACACACTCCAGGCTTCAGTGTCTTTCCTGTAGTGAGGGGCCCAGCACCGAACACAGCACTCGAGGCACAGCCTCACCAGATCTGAGTACAGAGGGACGATGCCCTCCCTGCTGCTGCTGGCTATACTGTTGCCGATACAAGCAAGGATGGCATTGACCTTCTCGGCCCTCCGCTACTCAGGGCTGGCGGCGGCGGTTCGACGCGCTCGGCGCTCGGCAGGGCGGGCTCGTTTCACCCCCCCCCTTCCCCCAGTCCCGCCTTTCCCCCGCGGCGGGCAGGCGGTTGTGGCGGGCGCTGCTAACGGCTGTTGGTCGTGCGCGTGCCCGGCAATGTCGAGGAGCTCTCGGGCGGTGCTGCTCGTCACCGCGCTCCTCTCCGCCACCACCATCGCGGCCGTGCACGTCCAGCAGCGGCGGGAGCGTGAGGTGAGCGGGAGCGGGGAGGCAGGCCGGCCGGCCGGCCCGGAGCGGTGTGATGCCCTCTCGTCCGTTCGCGTATTTGTACCGCTGTCAGGATGGGGCTCGCAGCCCTTTGCGCCTTCTGTGTGCTGCAGCTGTTGCTTCGTTTGCTAACCGATGGCAGGTGCCTTTGGTTCGGGCACCTGATGAGGCCGCTGCTGTGAGCTTCTCTCTCCCAAAATGCACTTCTCACTCACGGCTTCCAGAGGTGCCCGGCAAAAACCTGCCGGGTGCCTTCCCAGATACCGGCACAGGTTGCCCAGGGGCTGCGGATGCCCCTCCCTGCAGGCATTCCAGGCCAGGCTGGATGGGGCTGTGAGCAGCCTGGTCTAGGGAGAGATGTCCCTGCCCATAGCAGGGGTTGGAACGAGGTGGTCTTAAAGGTTCCTTTCAACACAAACCGTTCTGTGATTATGGGTAGCAGAGACAGAAAAGCGTAAGTAGGAAACAAAAGAGTAGCTGCAGTCTTCTTAAGGCTGTTTACATCTGCTTGGTGACTTAGCTGTCAGTGTGCAAACTGCTCATCAGTGCCGTGTGTCTCACGTATAACAAATGTTCTGGATAAGAGTACAGCCTGCAAATGAAGTGCCCTGCTGTTTCAAGAGCTTGGCGTAAGCAGGCTGTGGATCTTCAGCCAGCCTTACAGTGAGAGTTTACTAGCTTTATTTTTTTTCAAATAATAATTAAAAAAAATAAAGAGTGAGACATAAGCAAATCAAGATAAAATGGCGGTTTTTCCTTAAATTTATTTTGCCACCAAATTCTCTCCAAGCAGAATGGCACTTTTGGAGAAATTGCTTGGCTTTGGGTAGAGGCTTTGGGCAGAGATACCCGACTGTTACAGGTTGTGTCCATCCTGCACGGTGTGGGAGCTACCAGTGCACTGCAGGGCGTTATGGCTGTAGGAGGTTTGCAGAGGCAGTATGGCACGGTGAGCAGCCCTGCAAGATGGACTGGAGCCCAGGTGGGGTTGGTCAAGTTCACGATCGAACAGGCTGTGATAAACCCTGTCCCATGTGCTTTCAGAGGCTGCACAGTGGTGTCCTCAGAGATCTGGAGCGACAAAATCAGAAAAGGGAAAACATTCGCCTGCTGGAAGAGCAGATTGCTTTGACAAAGCAGCTTACAGAAGAAAGAGAGAAGATGCTAATGGAAAAGGGATCCCAGCAGTCCTAGGTGGGACCTGATTTGTTAGAGGTTTGATTCAAGGCACTTGTGATGATTGCATTCTAAGTACTTTCAAGTATTTCAGTAAACAAAGATCAGCTGTGGAAGACTGTTTCTTTCAGCCACGTTGTATTCCTGTACCAAAAGCCATAGGGCACACACAAAATATTTCTTCCATCACCAGTACTTTTGGAGACGTGGCACATTCAGTGTGGATGGACTTGTGAATGCGGGGAGGACGGGCTCATGCAAACCCCATCCTGCTGTAGGCCATGAAGGATGGCTAATAACGTCCACATGAGCGGGCTGCTGAGCCGCCATGACGATGAAGCCACGAGGACTTCGACTTCGGAGGGCTTGGAGGAGGGTGAGGTGGAAGGGGAAACCCTCCTGATTGTAGAGTCTGAGGACCAGGCCTCGGTGGATTTATCCCATGACCAGAGTGGAGACTCACTGAACAGTGATGAAGGTGATGCGTCCTGGATGGAGGAGATGTCCTACTACTGCGAGAAGTGCCAGAAGTGGATTCCAGCAAGTAAGAGGGCTGGCTTTGTTGTTTCTTGTAGCCTTTCCCAAGTGCAATTGGCATCACCAGGGTTGTGATTTACAAGGTGTCTGTGCTGTCTTGTTTGCTCTGTGTGACTTTCAGTTAGCTATGTCCTGGGGATGGGGTGAAAGTGCTGTCTAGGTGTAGCACAGAGCCCAGCTGCCTCATGCTGCTTGTTCTGTGTGTTGGGCACCTCAGCCCATGAGCTGTGTGGGTGTCGTTAGCTGGTGTTCCCTGCAAGAAGGGGGGCTGTCTGCTCTAATTACTGCCAAACAAGGATAGGACATCAGAAGTGCACATGCTGTCCTGAGGCCTGTCACTGGCATGCCAAGGGACTTTGGCCAAGTGAGTTGTCCTCTCAGTCCTCTCAAATAAAGAACTCTTTCTGCAAAGGTCTGTGGAGGAACCCTTTGGATGTGGAGCCACTTCTCTTTTTTATTGTTTTCTTCCCTAGTTAGCTTGCTGCATGTGTGTAGCATATGGATAAATCTCAGCACTAATGATTTTCTGATAATGTGAATTTAATTTAGCTTTTGCAGAAGTGTGTCTAGCTTTGGGAGGTGCTTGGAGCAAGCTAGATAACTAGATCCCTTTGCTGTTGCTGCTTGACATAAGATGTATGCTGCTACCAAAATAGCAGGCTTTACATTAGGAATTCTAAGCAGTTGGTTCTATTATTAGATCCAAAACCTAGGTATTGCTAAGCACTGCTTTTTGTTGCTGTTTTGTTATCTAGTTGTTGTGTTTTTATTATTTCTGTGTTTAGCATTATGGAACTCTTCATTGTGACACCTATTTCACAGCTGTATCAGAGCTGCCCTTATTAATATCCTAGAACTTGCCACAAGTCTAGTGTAGAAATCCCTCAAGGCATGGTGTAAGCATTGCTAGTAATGTGGTGGAGCCAGCATAGTACTGTTAAAATGATGCTGTGCAGACAGTGGGACATATTAGCTTGAAATGTATTAATAATAATAATAAAAAGGAATAGAGTTAAAGGTAGCATGAGATCTCAGGGCACTCAATTTAACACTCAGTTTGCTCTGTTTTACAAAGATAGATGTTCCTCTTGTTGCTGTGGAACAAATCCCCAGAGCAGTAATGAAAGAGATGGAATGCTTTTAGAGGCAGACCTTTCCTGTATTTCAGAAGTGCCATAATCCTCTGTTTCCCTCTCTTCTGATTTTGCTTTCTTTCATCTCTGTTGCATTTAGGGATCCTGATTTTTTTTTTTTTTTTGTCCATTGTTTGCTGTTGAAGCAGAATTAGAACATTTAGCTTTTAATGTGTGCTGCTTTATATTTGTCTCTACCCCAGTAGATGACATTTATTCAAACTTCTTGCAGGGTTAGCAGATCAGCTGTTTTTTTTTTGTTATTTGTTATCAAGTAGAATGGGGAAAATGGCTATTTATTGCAACATATAGATTATTCTTGGGAAGCAAAAACTAATGAAAAATGTGGAGGAAGTCCTTTGGCTGTGTTCTTCTGCTAAGTAGAACGAGACTTTCTAACGCCTGTGCTTTTTTGATAGTCACTGCTGGCTGCTGCAACTGTAAAATGAACCCATACCTTACATTACAGCTTGTGCCAGCACTTGTTGGGTACTGCTTGGGTCTTTGAACTCTAGGAAAAGGCAAAAGTGCTTTTCTGCCTGATGTTGTAGGGAATCCAGATCTTTTTTGCAGCTTTTCTTTGTATGAAAGGACTGAAAGTGTGATCTTTTGCCTATTGATTTTAGGTCAACTGAGAGAACAGCTCAGCTATCTCAAAGGAGATAACTTTTTCAGATTTACTTGCTCAGATTGCTCAGAAGATGGGAAAGAACAATTTGAGCGGCTGAGATTAACTTGGCAACAAGTAAGTACAATGTCTGTGCCAGGAGAACGACCACAGCACTTTAGAGAATTGTTGTTTGTTATGTATGTATTACCTAGAAAAGGAGGATTGGGTACAGATGACAAACATATGAGTGAACTGCAGAAATTAATTAGTAGAGGATTGCCTGCAGATTAGAATTTGAGTATTTGGCAAGTAAGTTGCAAGATAATCACACAAACCACATTCCTCCTCTTTTTCCCTCCTCACTCATGTTGCACGTGAATTTCATGGCTTCAGGCAAATTTGGAAAAGCAAAATGCAACTTGGCTTCTAGGCATGAACAGTTTTTTGTATATACAAGCAAATATAAAACTAGTGAGGTGGCAGCACACAAACAGAAAGCTTGCCAGTTCCCTGAATGCAAAGCTCTAACTTGGCTCCTTGCTTACTAACAGTTCTTGCTGGATTCTGCAAGTTCAGTCACTTACACACCTGAGCAGTCAAAATATTCTGCATTAGACAGCAACCACTGTGTGGATAGGGTGATGCATGTCTTGCTCCCAGTAGAGTGCAGATTTACTTTGAGGGGCACGCAGGAAGTGCCAATTGCTTTTGCATAAATGGATTTGATCAAGTGGTAGCTACTGCCCAGCATTAAGTGCTTCCAAATGCTGAGCACTGGGAGGTGTATACAAGACATCTTTCTGCTCTTTGTGACAGAAGTCGTGTGCTGTCTCATAGATCATTTCAAACATCAGGTGTAAGTTCTGCAGTGCTTTCTGCTGGCGTCCTGTGTAGGGCTGCAGGGTGAAAAAGTCAGTGTTGCCAACTGTGCACCAGAGAGCAAAGTCAGCAGCTTTATGCTCTGCCCTCTTCAGCAGAATGGAAGGAGGGTGGCATGTCAGAGGGAGAGATGGAATCAGAACTGGTGAAGAGGAAAGTCTCCCTAGGCAGGGACAGGGAGGCGACTGTCCCCATCTACTGTGCCCTTGTGAGGCCCCATCTGGAGTTCTGTGGCCCCAACATGGGAAAGAAGCGCAGCTTTTGGAGCCTTCTCTCCAGAGGAGGGCCACGAAGATGCTCAGAGAGCTGGAGCACCTTTCCTATGGAGACAGGGTGAAGGAACTGAACTCGTTCAGTTTGGAGAAGAGAAAGCGGAGAAGAGACCTCATTGTGGCCTTCCAGCATTTGAAGGGAGTTGATGAATGTGTTGGAAATCAACTTTACATGGGTAGGTAGTGATAGGAAAAGGGGGAGTGGTTTTAAACTAAAGGAGGGGAGGTTTAGATTAGATGGCAGGGGGAGGTTTTTTCCTGAGAGTTTGGTGAGGTGCTGGAACAGACTGCCCAGAGATGATGTGGATGCCCTGTCCTTGTGGGTGGGGCCTGGGCAACCTGATCTAGTATTTGATTTAGTGGCAGCCTGTGCCTGTGACAGGGTACTTGGAACTTAGAGATCTTTGGGGTTCCTTCCAACCCAAGCCATTCTGTGATTTGGAGACAAACTTAATTTTGCATACCAAGAAATATTAGAAGATGTTATGTGATTTTTTTTACATAGTTTAGCCTGCGTTCAGTTTAATATGCAACAGTAAATATCTGGGAAGACTCTGATTGCTATGTTTCTGATGAATAAGGTAGTGGGATTGCTTGTCACAATTCTTTTTGTCTTTTGAAAAAGACTCTTCATACTTACACACTGCATTCAGATCCCAGTTGCCATATGACTGATTTATCCCACTGCAGAAGTTTGTGTTTCTTCATAAACCTGTGTAATTAAGCAGCTTTTATTCCCCTAGGGTGGTGAAATCTCTGGGGGGGGAAAAAGACAGAAGAATGTTCATCTAACAATAGAGAGATGAGAAAAGGCAGCATGAAAGAAAGACTGCAGAAATTGCCTAAGAGATGTTGCAAAATAAGATATCTATGAGGCTGCAAAGATTTGTGTGCATAGCGTCACACAGTTGGGTGCAGCTCACCAGGAGAAGCAGAAAAGGTGCACTGGTTTCCACTGCTTTCTGTTCCAGGTTGTCATGCTGGCAATGTACAATTTGTCTCTGGAAGGAACTGGCCGTCAGGGGTACTTCAGATGGAAAGAAGATATTTGTGCTTTTATTGAGAAACACTGGACTTTCTTATTAGGAAACAGGTAAAGACATGCTGTGTCCTGGAAGCTTTGGTTGGTGAGCTGAATGAATTAAAAGCTGGTATACAGGTGGGCAACGTGAGCCCTGGTTAGTTAGGGATGTCTTTGTTGAGTCTAGCTAGCCAGAAAATTGAAGTATTTAATGCTAAGAACCTGAATATAGGCATGAGGGGCAATCTTGAGGAAAAAATAAGCATTTCTCAATGTGAAGGGGAAAAAAAGCAAAATAAAAAATGTAGCCATGTAGCTGCATATGTTTTGGAGTTATTTCTTCATTTAAATACTGTATGAACCCACAAAGCTTTTCAGTCTGACTAAATTTTCACAGCAGATGGGCTAATCCTGACGTCATCTGTCTGGACTTGAAAGAAAGAGCTTCAGCAAAGTACTCTGTTCCTCAGCTCCAAAGTTTGTATGATCAAGTTCATGACAAAGGGAAGCTGGGCTTTGTCTTCTAGTTTGTTTTGGATCTTAATAAAATAGCTCTTAATAGGTGTTGCACAGTACAGTAAATTCTTTCTCACTCGGTGTGTACTGAGGAGGAAGCTGTTAGAATGAGAACCCTTCTCATAAATGGTAACTTGTGACAGTGTCTTGTGCCTTGCGTAAGTGAATGTTGTGTTATTTTCTAAGCATACTGCCACTGTCAAAATCAAATGTCACTGTTAATGCATGTGCTATGGAGGCAGAAAAAGAATTGAGCAAGCCTAGGAAGTTGTGTATTTATTGGTTTCACAGACTTCCTCCTGGCTTCAAGGATTGGCCTTTTCTCCCTGTCCAGATTTGTTGTTTGCTTTCATTGCATGCCTGTGCCTCGTTGCTCTGTACCCAGCAATGTTAGTCCCCTCTGGAAACCAACAGGACTCTGGCAGGAGGGCAGCTGATGGCCAGTTGTCTCTCTCTCAGGGAGCCTTGCCTCTCAGTGTTTGCTGCTGCCTCCTGAGACCTGCCTTATGGGCGAGGTAGTCCCTGCTCTGATTGATTTCAGATGAAATGAGTACTGGCTTGAGTCTGTTGGTTCCCTTCTTTGCCTGGATTAGCCTCTGGTGGAGCAGGGACAGCTAAACCATATGTGTGACAGTTCAGGAGCCGCTGTGGTGTTCATGCTTGCCAGATCTAGTCGCTCCAGACTCTGAACTGGGACATTTGATGCTAATCTCCCAGGTTTAAAGGGCACTGCAGGGGTGCTAGTGGCAGAATTAGCCTGTCCTCCATCAGATACGTGTATCGCAACTCACTGTCACAAGAAGAAAAATAACATCTCGCTGTGCTCAATTTGTCTGGCGTTTATGGAACGTAGGTATGCAGCACTTTGTCAGAGCCTGTTGATTGTAGGTTGTCCTTTTTCTGAGAAGAAATTCTTTAATCCTTTCTCTGCTGGAGGACTGGAATTGAGGGAGTACGTAATCCCGCTGTGTCAGTCAGCGCCTGAAGCCCTCTGCCCTTACCATCTCTGAGCAGTGGGGAGGCTTAGGGGTGAAGGCACAGCTGGTGAGTAGGGACCTAACGCTTGTTTTCATATCTCCCACTGTAGGAAAAAGACCTCGACATGGTGGAGCACAGTTGCTGGCTGTCTCTCTGTGGGGAGCCCCTTGTATTTCCGCTCAGGAGCCCAGGAATTTGGAGAACCAGGGTGGTGGAAACTGGTTCATAATAAACCCCCAACAATGAAACCTGAAGGGGAAAAGCTGTCTGCATCCACACTAAAGGCGAAAGGTAACTGTTTCCCAGATGGGATATAGATTCCTAGCTGGGCCAGAGCTGATAGAGCTGGAAAACATGACAAAAGTTTGCTTAAAAGAAAAGCCTTTTATATTTTGTTTCCTTTTTGCAGTGTGCTAACTCATTTAAAGGCTTTTGAGATCTGTGTGGGCTTTTTTGGTGGTGTTTTTTTTCTTTGCAACTGAAATCTGTGATTCTTCTGTTCTTCTTTACCCTAGGGAGTGTTTTATTTTGTTTTCATTTTGTTCACGCTAAATGCAAATTCCCTTCAGTGTAGAGGAGCAAGAACAGAGTTTAAGTGAGGTTTTAATGACGCATTGACTTTGCTATATGCCTTGAAGTAAATTTCATGTATATCTTGAAAACAGATCCTCTCAAGTTTCAAGGCAGCGTGTTCTTATCACTATATAGTACGTATACAGTGATTGCAGGAGCTAAGTGTATGTTAGAATAAGCAAGCTACTTCTTCAGCAGCTTCAAAGCCACCTCTGGATCCCATCATTACTGTGGAAGGTCTCAGGAAACGGGTAAGCCGCAATCCAGTTGAATCGGCCATGGAGCTGAAGGAGAAGAGGTCTCGCACTCAGGAAGCCAAGGATATTCGGAGAGCCCAGAAGGAGGCAGCCGGCTTCCTGGACCGTAGCACTTCCTCCACTCCTGTTAAATTCTCCAGTCGAGGCCGTCGTCCCGACATTGTCCTTGAGAAAGGAGAGGTGATTGACTTTTCTTCTTTGAGCTCTTCAGATCGCACTCCTCTGACAAGCCCTTCTCCTTCCCCATCTCTGGATTTCTCCGCTCCTGGCACGCCAGCCTCGCATTCAGCTACTCCTAGCCTTCTCTCAGAAGCAGATCTCATCCCTGATGTCATGCCACCACAGGCCCTGTTTCATGGTAAGAGTTGCTGTATTTTTCTCTTAGTAATAAGCTGCACATAGTTGTCAAGAAGGAGACATTAAAAAAAAGGAGCTCTCAAAGCTGCAGGATTTTTTAAAGTTAAGATGGTTGCAGACTAGTGATCCATAGCGAATGCTGGCAGTTCCCTGGGGAGCCAGACCTCATTCTAATCTGGAAGATAGAGAGTAAATCTTATTGTTGGAAGGAAGGTAGTCAGAGAATCATAGAATCACCAAACTTGGAAAAGGCCTCCAAGATTATCTAGTCCAACCATCCACCTACCACCAATATTTTCCCACTAAATCATGTCCCTTAGTACAACACTGAATGTTTCTCAAACACCTCCAAGGACGGTGACTCCATCACCTGCCTTGGCAGCCAGTTCTAGTGCTTGACCACTCTTTTGGAGAAGAAATTTTTCCTTATATCCAACCTCAACCTCCCCTGAATCAACTTCAGGTGATTCCCTCACGACTCATTGAATCACATTCTGCAGAGCAACAAATGCTGTTCGTTTGTGACTTGTAATTGTTACATCACTTTAAACAAAGCTTCTCCAGGGTATGCTAGCTGAAGATAGAGCTCATCAGTTCACCATTTGATTGTGTTCAGGAATTTTCAGCAACTTAATATTTGAGCTTTACAGCTCAGTGTGTGTGATATTTTTGGATGCCAAATTGCGAGGTATCTTAGAAGGATCAATTCTGTGTCCCGAAATTGGACTCCTTAATGCATTCTCTGTCCCAAATCTGGAGGCCTAGAAGTATACAGAAAATTGAGTCTGTTGGGTATCCCACAGTATTGTTCCTTAGCAGAAAAGTTCTTCAAGAGCCCCTTTTGCAATGGGATTTGTGTGTTTACGTTTTTCTTCCTGGATTATTATGGTGTTTTGAGCAGATGATGAGGAGATGGAAGGAGATGGAGTCATAGACCCAGGAATAGAGTATGTGCCTCCCCCAAGTGGGACTGCTGGTGCTGGGACCATGATAGCAAGTAGAAAAAAAGTGAAGACAGCTGAGCAGATCAAGCAAGAAGTGGAGAGTGAAGAAGAAAAAACAGAAAGGATGGAAGGTGACAGTGAAGATCCTGAAGAGTCAAACACGCCTCTGCAGTTGAGGGGAAGAGACAAGAGGAAACCACAGCTGGAAAAGGATGCCAAACCCAGAGCTCCCAAGCATACCTCTGTTAGCATCTATGAGGAGAAGCTGCTGCTGAAGAGACTGGAAGCCTGTCCCAATGCCCTGAGCATGACCCCAGAGGCCCGGAGACTGAGGCGCAAGCTGATAGTCAGGCAAGCCAAGAGGGAAAGGGGGCTGCCACTTTTTGACTTGGACCAGGTCGTGAATGCTGCACTGCTCTTGGTTGATGGGATTTATGGAGCCAAAGAAGGTGTTTCCAGGTCCCCAGTAGGGCAAGCGACCTACAGAACTACGAGTCAAGACTTCAGGATCTTGGACAGATACCAAGTGAGTGCCATTAAATCTAAGTGATCCTTTGACTCTAGTTGTTCTAGAGTTTTTGCTGCAAGCAGCAGCATCACCTTTTGAATATCTGGCCTGAGAAGTTGAAAGATGTATGTGAACAAGGCTTACTATGACTTGGAGCTGTGTACTCGCTGATTATTTCACAAGCTCCAGTTTTTTTCCTCAGGAAATGCTCAGTCAGCACAACTGTCTGTCAGTATAAGTACCACAGATTTCTATGTATTTGTACTCCAGTCCTGCCCAATAAACCATGGTGGTACCCAACTATTCTTTCATGCCATGTAGGAAAGAGGTTACCTGGAGTGCTTCGCTGTGCAGTAAGTGCAGCTCGAGCTACGGCTGCTGAATCTGTGAGTGCACTGCAGTTCCTCTGAGGTGGGACAGTCATCCTGGGGGCCAGATCATCCTGTTGTAATGAGAAGCCCTTTTTCTTTGTTATGATTCCCTTGTGTTAAGTCATTGACTAGTTTTCCTGAAATGTTCTGAATTTTTTTTGTATGTGCAGACAGTGCTGCCTGCCATGAAGGGATATCGACAGCAGACAACAAAGTTCCTGTATCGACTGGTAGGGTCAGAAGACCTGCTTCCAGACCACAGCATTGTCAGTCCTTACACGTCTCGTGTCCTGAAACCGTACATCAGGTACAGGTGGCCAGAGGTTGAATTTGCTCTTCACTTTGGAAACAACAGCCTACCTTTTGTGGCCTCTGAGCAAGAGGTGTTCTTGAGGGAGAGGATGCTTTTCTTCTGGGCAGCCATCCTCGCTCACTGCTGTACAATTCAGTATCCTGTGGTAACTTTGGAAAGATAGTTTTGTTTAGCTGAATAATTAAACTGGCATTAGAAAGGGGAGTCTCCAAGGGAAGGGGAGCAGGGCAGAGGAGGAACCATGGTTCTTAGGTGCAAGTTGTGCCTGCTCTTGGGTCAGACCCATAATATCCTTGGTGCAGCCATAAAGTCTGCCTCAATGTGCTTTGGATCTCTGACACAACAGTGCTATTGCTGAGCAATATGCTGTGTTCCCACATGAATGGAAGACTGTTCTTTTGTTCCAAGTAGAGCATGTCAGAAAATATTTTATGGACTGCAGTGGCATTGTTCCTCACTTGCCTTCTGTGTTTGCTTTTCATGTTAATTGGCAGGCGTGATTATGAGACAAAGCCCCCCAAACTGAAGCTGCTGGCAGAAATCTGGGCGTATCCACACAGGAATGATCTCAGCTGGAAGGCTGAGCCAGAAGCACCCATTGATTACTGCTACGTTCGCCCTAATCACATCCCTACTATAAACTCTATGTGCCACGAATTCTTCTGGCCTGGTAAGATTCCTTCGATGCTTGGTTTTCTAAGAAGGAAGTGGTTTTATTCAGAAAAGAAAGCATTCTGGGGCCAAACTTTTCTTCAGTTGGTGTCTGGCTCAGTTCTTAAAAAACCATTATCTGACATCATAGGAATGTGGTTGAGATGGAGACGTGGGTTTGGTGTCTTTGTCTTTTGAGATCATTTAGAACTGGGCAATTAGGCCCTAATTAGCACAGCACTTAAAGAAATAGGTTATTTTGAGTAACATCATTGATGCCAGTAGAAATAGTCAGTTACTAAAATAAAGGAACCAGTTGAACCTTTTGCTGTGGAGGTTTGGGAGTGGGCTGAATGTAAACAATTTTATACCATAGGTCTAATGCTCATTGAAGTGAAATCTAGGAATCACACTGCTACAAGTTTCAGTGTTGTGTTCTTTATTTCTTCAAGGCTTGATATTTGCAATGTATGAGAGAGTTTGAATATTGATTTTTATGTATCATCTCTTTAATTGTAAGATCCCTGGGGCAGCGGCTGCCCTTTATTGGGTGGAGTTGGGGCAACAGTTAGACTGTAGCCTCTAACTCTTGTGAAATAACAGCAGTGAAGCTTCTGATTAGAAGTCAACACTGCAGAGTAATTCGGAAAAGCCCAGTGTAAACAGTCCACGCCTTTATTCCAAATAACTGTTTGCTTTACATTTTGATTTGCAGATAATGATTCAACGTTGGTTGTAGTTCAGCTGTGCTCCTAAGCTGCAGTCAGGATCAGAGCTCTTTGTGCTACTTATTGTTCAAACTGTACATTCCAGGGGAAGATGGCTTGTGAAAGGCAAGATATGCCAAGTTGGGAACTCACAAGATACGGCAATCCTGACAGAGACAGAACCCTTTTGTCATGGTCTATCCTCTTTTGATAATGCATTTGAAGTTCTGGCCAAGTTGGGTTGTGCATTCATCAAGCTTTTCAGGACTCACCTTGTCTTATTTAACATAAGGAGCGTGGGTGTGTTCCACCCTACTAGGGACTGTGCATCATTAAATCAGAAAGCTGACACTCCCAGTCTCTAAAATTCAAAATCTTTTCCAAGGTGTAAATTTTCTGAGGTTGGGGCTGTAATATTATTGCACCTTGATCTATTTTAGCAGGAGATGTAAAGCACAGTGTCTGTGTGGGCACCAGAGGTTTAGTTTACGCTGGGCTGGTGCAGCTGCTGATTAGCTGGGGATGGGATGCACGGCTGTGAGGATGTCATAGCAGTGGTGTTCAGAGAAACAGAATCATTTAGATTGGAAAAGACTTTACAAGATCATGAAGGCCAGCTGTCAACTTGACCTATCAGGTGCACTGTCATTGAACTGTGTTTAGTGCACTTCAGTGCACTCAGTGCCTTCTAGTAGTGAGACTGTCTCACCGACTGAGTTCTTAAGTCATAGGCACTTCCCCAGGTGGGGTGAGTCCAGACCTTAGTTCTTACACATCTCTAAGTCCTTCCTGTCAAAACTTTTCTTGTTTATCTCAAGGCAGAAACAAGCTGAGGGGTAGTTACCTCAAATGAGCTGAAGTGAAGCAAGATTCCTCCTTGTTGTCTCTCATGCTATCTTGTGCCTTCATGCCCCAACGGGAAACATCTCCTGAGCAGACGAGTGGTAAACTGTACTGAGCTAAGCGTCTTCCTGCGGGTACAGCACTGCTGCACCACCACCAGAGCACTCAGGGCAGTGTGGTGTTCCTGTACAGACATGCTCTGAGGCACTTCACAGTCAATTGCAGCCTTGAGATAATTAACGCTGCTCCCTATTGCCAATCAATTCCTCCTACATCTTACTCCACCCGTCTTACTCTCGAGCAAGAAAATAATTCACCCACTTTTTTAAGCCTAGTGCTTTCTGAAGTCTCACATCTCATTATGAGTGATAAACATTACTGCAGAACGTACTGTGCTGTTTTGTTACCCCCTGTTACAGGAATATCTCAGATTGCCTATGTGAGGCTGAAATAGACAGTGTGATCCTGCACCTTGTGTAGGGCTTGTCTACGCAGACAAATTACCGAGCACTTTTCTGTGCTGTGAGCCAAATGCTTGGCCCTAGCATGCTGTCTAGATGCTCTTAGGCTGCACCAGCCATGTGATTGGGCAAGGTTACAAACTCCACACAGAAGCCAGCTGGTGCACTCTGCGTTGCTCCCCTTTGCTTGCAGACAGGTCCTTTGGCATTTGCCGGTTGCGGTAGTAACGGTGTGTGTCTGCCTGGTGCTGGCAGGCACAGATGGGTGAAGTAAGCCCTTGTCCTTCAATGTTACTGCGGCCCCAAGAGCCGTAGGCAAAGGGGATCCCAGATTTACTGGGACCTGATCCAGAAAATATTTGCATATGTGCAAGTGTCTTAATCCATATACGTGTTTAGGACTGGATCCAACAGACTGCTGATACGGCTCAGGATACAAACCAAGGAAAGTTTAATTGGGTACTGAGATTGTTATTAATTTTTAAAATATTTTTTAAACCATTCCTTTTCTGATTTTTGAGTTTTACCTTTAGCTAATTTGGCTTTAGTTTATTTCTCCAGAACAGGTAAGCAGGTTTTTCCCTCTTGTGCATTCTAACTGCTGCGTCCATTGTTATCAGTGGCAAAAGTCTCATCTTGTTTAAGTGTTTGGTTGAAGCATCTGTCAGTCACAGGGCTTGGAAATGGATAAGAGGAAGAAATCAAGTAACTGGGCTTAAAAATCTAAATTTCCATGCAAGTGTGACAGTGTAGCCCTGCTTTCCATTTGGTTTGTAGTGCTTTCAACTGTTTATTTCTTTTTTTGTAGGAATTGATTTGTCAGAATGCCTACAGTATCCAGACTTCAGTGTTGTTGTCCTTTACAAAAAAGTTATCATTGCCTTTGGCTTTATGGTGCCAGATGTGAAATACAATGAAGCTTACATCTCTTTTCTGTTTGTTCACCCTGAGTGGAGAAGAGCTGGAATTGCAACCTTCATGATTTATCATCTTATCCAGGTAATAGAAAAAAAAAAAAGAATCCCATGTCTTTGCTAAAGCACCAGCTCTCCCTTCTTCCTGGTATGTACGTGTGCACATGTTCAAGAGTAGGTAGTGCTGTGTTCCCCCTTTCCCCTTGCCCTTTGTTTGCTCATATAGCTGCACAGATTGTCATGTAGGAAGATTTATGGGGGGAAGTTGCTTGAAAAGCAGAAACTGAAATGTGCTTAGAAGACTGTGTTGCTAAGGTCCTCAGAATTAGTGAGGTGATGGGGTCTTTTGGGATTAGGTGTGCTTATTCCAGTGGTCAGTAGTTCCCATAACAGCAATCTTGTAAATTTGGGAACGGAAGGGGAAAATAGTGCTAATATTGCAGTTGGTATATATGGCATTTTTTCTTATCTACACCTGGAAGCTTATTCCAGTGCAGTTGTGTTAAATCACTTAACTGATCGTAGTCGTTCTCCTTCACTTCTAATATGCTGGATAAAATCCAGCGGAGTCGAAGATAAAGAATAAGTGTTTGCAACCTCATTCATATTTGTTCAGACCAGCTGGTACCAGGCTTTGTTGCACAAGGACACTTGGGAAAATTAATCTGAGCTAACTAAGGACAACTCCTTAAAAATTAAAGTAGTTAAGCTTCATGAAACCACTGAATGAATGCTCTTATTAAGGTATCCTTAATTCCGTTACTTTCTTGAATTGAATTGCATGAAAGCCAGTGTAATTTTGAGTAAGGGTACAGACAGATGTCCTTATCAGAGCCCAGCTGTACTTCCTCAGGACCCAGTTTTAGCACTCCCTGAGCTCTCTTGGCAGAGCTGCTGTTGTGAAGTGTTCCTTAACTTGGTTTAGTTGAGATAAGTTGCACTAGCAAGAGCTCATCATTGAAACTGCTTTCACTAATGTTTATTTGGTTAAAGAGAGAATGAGTTCTAGCAGATCTGTAGAAACAGTCATTTGTACCTCAGAAAAGCAGTTTCTACTGCGAGTAGCTCTTCTTGGCCACCCGTGGGTAATGCTACCAACAAAGCTTTCTGCAGTGCCCACCTCTCACTGGTTGTTAGTTTGTGTCAGCACATAGGGCAATCTATTTTAAATTCACCCCTTGCCTTTCCTGAACATCTCCACCTTAAAGCATTTAACTAAATTGCTGTGAACTGTAGACAGCTGATGTGAGATGTCAGCTCCCAGTGGGAACAGGCATGGGAGGTGAGCTGAAGTTTGCAGGGATCCAGCAGCTGGACTCTTTCCTGGCTGGGATGTGTTTGCAAGTCAGCTGTGCAAAATCACCACAAATATTTTTAGGACCCATCACAGCCAATTAATTCTAATTCTACTTTCAGGTGAACTAGCAAAAAAGCTTATCGTGTTGAGGAGAGCCAAGTAGGGCTGAGGCTGATTGGACTCACTAGCAATGAGACATCGCCGTTGTGTGTTTGGCTCATGTTAGATTTATTTTTGCATTGCTGCACATTTGTCAGTGGTAGACAGCATGGGCTGACACCAGGGGCTGTTCTCTGTAGCTAAGGCCAACTCTGTGCACTGTTTGGATGGAGGGTAGTGTTTCATTCTCAGTAGGTAAAGATCAATGTGCTTATTTTGGGGATGATTTATTGGGAACAGCATAATCTAACAAAAAATGCTTTGAAGCAAGTAGTGCTTTGATGATGGACTTGTTTGCAGAAATTACCTTCTAATGCATCTGGCCCAGAGTGCCAAAGTATATCTTCTTGATGATCTCAGCCTCTTTTTCCCCAAGGTGGTTCCTGAGTATTTCAGTTTGTTGTTTTTTTTCTTTTCCTTAAATCCTGATGAGAGCTTTTCACTTGGAATGATATGCTGTGTAGAGTTCCTTGAGTGCTGTTACTACTTAAAGTTACCACATGTTCAACATATATAGGATGCTATTAAAGCACTAAAGGAAAGCAGGAAACACTGTGATATTATTAGTTTATCAGAGAGAAAGGTGCCCAGTATGACCTTGGATCTTTATGGTAACTTCAGCAATGCCAATTGCTGTCAGAACTGAATTCTCTTGCCTTCTCAGGAGATGCGTGCCATGCCCTGCAGGATGGGAGAGGAGCTGGGTGTTATGTGGAGGAATTCCAGTGTGACAGCCCAGAGGTGCACTGGCGTTATAGCACAGTCCCAGAGAGTTCAGCCCTGTTTGCTAATGGGGAGGAGCACAGCACTTGATCCTTTGGCGTGTTTTGTCTTTTCTTCAGGCTGTTGTCACTAAGTATTTGAGATTAGTGCAGTACACTGAGGTTATTTTTAATTAACAATTACTTAGAAATTGACGATGGGAAGCTTACAGATGAGAATCCAAAGCTTTGATTTCATTGTCAGAGTCCGTGTTTCCCAGAAACAAAGGCTTTGAGGAAGAGCAGTATTGCCTTCATGTTTCAGCTGGTGCTGTGTGTGATAATGTCTGTGTTGAGGCCTAGGATTTTTCTCACATTTTCTCAGTAACTTAAATACCAAAGCTGATGAATCTCTTCACCTCCGCATTTCCCCAGAGGCTTTTCATTCTCTTGCTGTGATGATTTTTTTTTTTTTTTCCCTCCTCCTCTGCCAGACCTGCATGGGCAAAGATGTAACCCTTCACGTCTCTGCAAGCAACCCCGCCATGCTGCTCTACCAAAAGTTTGGATTTAAGACTGAAGAATACATTTTGGATTTTTATGACAAATATTATCCCTTGGACAGTAAGGAGTGCAAGCATGCATTCTTTCTCAGACTGCGGCGCTGATCTACCAGAGCCACTGTGGGATCTGTGAAAAGCCTAGCCTGTCGAGCAAGGTACTACCGTGGCTTTCAGCACAGGATGCTGGCAGTCACAGGAGAGCTGGAACGCACATTGGCCTTTTTCGACAGGACTTCTAATATCAACAGTGCTATGTTGTGTGCTGCAAGTGCAATCCGAGAGGATTGATTCACACTCTCTGAGGGACAGGCCCAGAAATGCCAACAGAAACATGCTGAAGCCACTGAAAGACAGAGATTCTTATGCAGTTTTCCTGACACTTTGGGGATTGCCACTGGAGAAAAAGGGAAGAAAAAAAAAAACCCCAAAAAACAAAAACACCAGAACTTGTCACTTCAGAGGAGCCCTGTGGATTTCAAATTTTGAAACCTATCCCAAGTTACAGGGTTTTTGTTTATGTTTTGTTTATGGAAAATGAACATCTAAACTTAAGTCATCTACAGTGTTTCTGCGATTTGATTGCTCTGTTAGGAGCCACGTCTTGAATCCATGAAGGGAATCCAATATCAGTGACATAGTTGGATTCAGACTTTAGGAAAGCTCTGCATGGGCCAGAATAGCAATACTGAGGCTGTGTTTTAGAATAATGAAGTGTGTGTGAACTTGCGTGATCCTAAGTAGAAGACCCAGAGGAGATGTCTTTGTTCTGCTCCTTCCCTGTGGCCTTCTTCACCCTTGTTGACTCTGTGCTCATTGTGAAGTTCTTGTAACACACAGTGTTTTGAGTTCAGGTACAAGATGTCAGTTGGGTTTGTAGCTAGGTGAGATAGAATACAGCAGCTGCTACATGAGCTCTTTGAGATCTTACAGCTTATCTGCCGGATCTTGATACTGAAGATCAGCCTTTTGGGCTCACCTCTAACCACAGAGCCAGCCTCACAGGCTCCAGCCAGTATCTGCCTCCTCCTGCTGTAGAGGAGCACTGTGGGTAGAAGAAAGCAGGAGCAAAAGTCAGTGGTTAAGTTTGAAATTCAGGCTCTGGTTTGTAGAAGCAACCTGTTTGTAGCTTGGAGAGAAAGAGCAGAGGTGAGCTGATTCCAGTTCACTGAAGCGCTTAGACTCTGTTTTCATGGCTCAAAGTAAAGAGGAGAGCAAAGAATAAAAAATAATAGCCAAGAATTTAAGGAAAAACAAAATACAACAGTTAATCTGATACCAGGGTATACCAGCCCTTTTATACACTTCAGCAGCAGCTTTCTCTCTGATTTTTTTTTTTATTTATTTTTATTTTTTTTTACTACAGAAGAACAGGAAGTTGGCACTTCTCTCTGCTTTCTGACTGAAGGCTGTCAGTGTGTTTAAGTATGAATCATATTCTCTGCCTTGTTCCTTTTGCATCAAGACCCACAGAGAGCTGCACAACAAATATATGTTTTAAATCTACTGTGTATACCTTTTAGGTACTTGGCTATTGTATTGCCTTAATTGACTCTTCATGTTGGTAACAGCAGGAAGGTGGATATGTAGTATGCTTTTGTGTAGCCGATGTGTATCTCCATCCAATCAAAACCAGTGTTAGTGGGAGGAAATAAGAACCCATCTAAGAACTGTGACCTAACATCCATGCACATTTCAGCCTTGCTTGATGACTGTGAAAATTTTCCATGTTACTGGTGTTAGGAATTAGCTGTACTTGGAAAGGAAAAAAATGTCTTTTTGAATGGAATTAAAGTAAAGCCCTTCCCTTGAAAGAGCCTATCTGTAGTTATCCTGTTTGCTAAGCTGACTTTCTGTTGTCTTTCTGCACTTGGCAAACCAAATTATGGCAAATAGAAGGATGCTTCTTGCTTCTCTAAGGCGAAATTCCACAGGAGCGCTGGCAGGATTCCCCTGCAGCTACTTCTCTGCTGGGCATCCACTCAGAGGCCGTGCATTCAGGACCTAGCAGGCTCTATCCTTGCTGGCCAGAGCAGGCATAAAAGATAACCTGTAGAAGAACAATTCTGCACCACATTCTCAAAGGTGGCTTTTAAGAGTTTGAGGAGCTTCTGGAATGGACTCAGTAAAGTTTATAGGGGCTGGAGATAGCTATTGCTGTTCTGCAGACTGAGGAGCAAGAAATTGCTCTGCAGCTTGAAGGAGGAAATGACTTGTTTCATGCTTATTTGCCTCTATTTCTTGAAAAATCAGCCACTTGCCTGTTGTATTTGTTGCATTCCACATCTGTGGGACTCTGTAGCCTTTAGTTTTGATCCCTTGGTATTATTTTAACGTGCTCTGGGAAACTGTACCCTGTTCCTTAGTGTTGCCTGTGAAAGTCTCAAATGGCTTTGAACTGTTCCCTATTAAGTCCTTTCCTGTTGATCCTAATGGCTTTAGTTAGAAGAAAGTGCAGCTGTCTTAAAGATTGTGTTGCTGATAGTTTGGGCAAAAACAAATGGCGATGATCTACAAAGGCATTTGTGACTGGTGAAGGGATCCCAGCAAACCAGATCTGAAGGGCACTGATGAAGCTGGCAGTACCTGTTCAGAATGCAGGTGGGGCATATCTTGGATGCTCAAGATGTCTGTTACAGATGATATCTACTTCTCTGCTGGCTGTGTGGGTGAGCACAGCACGCTAAGGAGGCACTACTTGAGCAGAAATTCACCCCTTGCTTTCAGCATGAATCTTCTGAGGGTGAGATGATGGGGCCAGACTCTTAACAGGCACTGTGTGAGATCAGATGTGTGCTCACATATGGGCTGGCAGCCCTGTGAAAACACACCAGGGCTGCCAGAGAGCTCTGCCTGCCCTCGCTTGATGAGCACCAGGATGAGGGAGCTTTTAACGCAGCTGTAAAGCAGCTGCAGGAAAGCTGAGCACCAGATGTCATTTGTGCCTCTTGACATATTGCTGTTACGTGGGAGCGGAGGCTGAGCACAGCGAAGCCCAGACCTCTCCAAGAGCCTGTGTGTGCTTTGATGCTTCGCAATCGGGGAGCTGCTAGAGATGCGCTTGTCCTGCCCGTTCCTCAGCGCTGGGTGGGCGTTAAGGTTCGCTCCGCCCTAAGCCACGCCGGGCAAGGTGGCTGCAGCCCCGACGCGGACTACATCTCCCAGCAGCCCCCGCGCCGCTCCGCTCCCGCCCTGCCCCGCGCGCCCAACAGCCGCCGTTTGAAAAATGGCGGCTTACGCTGAAGCGCTGCCCGAGGAATGGCTGGTCTACCTCGTCTCCACCCGCGCCGCCACCTTCCGCAACTGGCCCTTCACCGAGGGCTGCGCCTGCACGCCCGAGCGGGTGAGCCTTCCCGGGCGGAAGCGGAGGGATGGGGATGGGGGGGGGGCGGCGGGGTCCGGGTGGCGCTGACGGCCTTGGCTGTGCCCGCAGATGGCGGCGGCGGGCTTCGTGCATTGCCCTAGCGAGAACAGCCCCGACGTGGTGCAGTGCTTCTTCTGCCTCAAGGAGCTGGAGGGCTGGGAGCCCGACGACGACCCGCTGTGAGTGGGGGGGGCGGGGCCGGGCCGGGGAAGGGAGCGGGCGCCGTTACGAACTTGTTGGGCGTTGTTTTTGTGTTTTTTTTTTTAGGGAGGAACACAAAAAGCACTCCGCGGGCTGCGCTTTTGCCGCTCTTCAGAAAGATCCCGCTAAGCTGACAGTGCAGGAGTTCTTGAAGCTGGATAAAAAGCGGGCCAAAAACGTAATTGTACGTATCGGCAGCGTGCTGTTTCCCTTACCGCCGAGGCTGGAAGAGCTGTTTGCTTTCCGGCTCCGGCTCCCTGCTGCCGCCCTGCCCTGCCCTGCTTCCAGCCCTTATGGGGCCCTGGTACCGACTGGTGCTCCGTGCAGTAAGACAGCATAAGGCTTTGTTTCCATTTGCAGAAAAAAGCGATTTCTCAGAAGGAGACTGATATGGAAGATGTAGCCAAGGACGTGCGGCATGCAATAGAGAACATGGGCCCTTAGGCTCCTGTGCCGGGTGTATGTGCCTTGACACTGCCATGCTGTCTGAAAAGCTGTTTCCTGGGACCACTTCTGCAATGGCCACACCTCTGAGTAGCAAAACAGCGCTGAATTCTTCTTTACTTATCTGAGTCTGTCTAAGAAGTACCTGGGATGTGGTGCATTGCATAGATTGTCTTTTTCAGCAGGGATTCTTTTATTCTTCCCATTACTGGTGCTTTTATTTGTTCTTTTTTAAATTCTGTTTTGTAAACTCAGTTCTTCCCATTTGAGAAGTGCTGGTAGCCCTGCTGCAAAAACTTATGAGAGCTAGCAGACCTTTCCATTTTTGTACTGAATGCTACTGGTACTTATGGTTACTTTTAGAAATAAAAAGGATTGAAACTCCTTTAGGGACATATGATTGTGGTGGCTAATAATGTCTAGTAATACCAAACCATAGTGTGCTTAGTATCCTTACAAGTTTTTGTTAGATTTGGCTGTTGTCTCATGTAGAAGCATTTATAAGTAAAAGAGGAAGGCAATGCAGCAAACTGAATGCAATTTTAACTTCACAATGGAAAAATAATGGTATCAAAGCCCAGCTTGCAGTGCTGTTGCTCAGGTGTCAGATTGTCTTTAGGAGCATTTACCAGGTTGCCTTGAAATGTTGCTGTGCCTTGTAAGACAAGGTTGGTCATTCTCCTTGTGTAAGTTAGGGAAGGAAATTTCACCAGTGCACAGACAGTGAAGAATTATGTTCTGAACTGCTGGGAGTAAGTGGGAGAATATTTTACAAAATAATCAGTTTATTGTATGATTCAGCAAAGTCTGCAGGCCAAACTGAACTGGATGTGCAAGTTTAAGTTCTCTTGAATTCGGAGAACCTTGAGCTCCATCTTGGAGAAAAGGCAGTTGTAATCAAATGCTGACAAGACCAATATCCCTTGGTTTTGTGAGGCTATCCAACATTCCCTGTCCAAGCTCACTTGCAAACAATGAAATAATTTCGTTACTTCCAGCTGTAACAGCCAAATCATATGCCGATTGTCCTTTTGTATTCTTCTTTTTAATACTTGCGTTGCAGCTGTAAGTAAAGAATAGATTGTTTTAAGCTAGTTAAATTCATTCCAAGTTACTGGAATTAGCTGAGTTGCTTCTATGTAGGCACTGATGTGGAGTCGCTTAGACTTTCTGGATGCCTCTTCCTGCAAGGCCAGGTGTGAGGGGGCAGCACTGTGTTGGGCAGGCTCTTGTCCATCACCACTGCTGCTAGATCTGTGCAGGTACACTGGGTGGATGCCCAGCTGCAGCACTTACCGTAACAGGGCTCGGATACATTCCTTTCCCTCCAGTCCAAGCAGAACTGCCTCATGCAGAGCGGTGTTGTTGTGCCTGCAGGGAAGGAGTCAGCAATGTACTTCTTTGCTAAGGAAACCCTGGTATGCAAGGAAGTGTTACAACAGATTAAACTAAGGAAAATTAATAGGAATAGAATATACAAGAAGTTGCACTGATTTCTTTTGTGTGCTTCGATGTGGTTTAGTGTATTAAGTTGAAGTTGATGGGAAAGAAATTAAATAGAACAGTAGATTTTCTAATTGAAACGATACAGGTACATTTTTGGTAAAGACCTGAGGCAGAGAACCACAGCTCACTTACAGTCCTGACTGCTGGTCAATGTCAGCACCTTTCTGTACAAGAAGAGAGATCACTTCTGCATGCCTGTTAAGGACAGCCACCGTCAGAGCAGGTCGGTCCTCAGTGTTGGTGCAGTTTGGGTCAGCTCCCTAGAACGTGCAGGAGGAAGGTAAGCTGTTACAAGCCGTATTTTTCCACTGTGCTTTAACATTAATATGTTACATCAGTTTATACTGGCAAGTGGTCTCTATTTTCAGGACAGAAATATCCAAATTATATTATTGATTCTTCATGTTCTGTCTGAAAACTGTTGTCTCCTAGCTCAGAACCAGAGTACGTGTATGCAACAAGGGCAGTCCAAACAGATTCCCACAGTCAAGCTGCACTTACTCTACAGCCAAAAAGCAGAGGATGTGTGCTTTGTTTCTTTTCTGCGTAAAGGACTCTACCTCCAACACTCATTTTTTCTTTCTATGTGGCCTGGTGAAACCTAGAGGAGAATGCCTTACGAACCTGCTAAATAGAAATTTGGGGACAAATAATATAAATGTAAAGTAGATGTTTCTCATTTAAAATGTTCCTGAAGATGGTTATACTGTGAGGAGGCTACCTTCTAAGTGTGAAGTTGAAATCACGTGCCAGGCTAATATTCATGCAGTAAGTGGCCAAAGACTTGTAAGGTGAAATGGTAACTTACTTCACTAAGCAACTGTTCTATCAAGGTGATTCTTCCTTTCCCATTTGTACCCAGTTCATCCAGTAGTTGCTGGGACTCTGACTGTGGAAACACAGGAAACTCCCTTACGTTTCACATAGTGGAAATACAAGTAGGATATCTGCATTTGGGTGATGATTGGGAAATGCACACAAAATGTTGTTGAGGGAAGACGGCAGTATAGCTGAGCCTGCATTACCTCAGACCCTTCTGTGGGAATTTCTTTCTGACTCTGAACAAGTGTTGGATAACCCAGGCTAATATCTCACTACTCAAGTCTTGATTGTAAACAGATCTGCAAATGATTAGCTTTACATCAATACACCTGTCCAGAACTGGACAGAGACTTTCTCACAACAGTCAAACACAGCATTAGTTCTTTCCTATAGAATCAAAGTCTGAAGCTTCCAGAACTTGTGGGAGCGTGTTACTTACAAAATGTTACAGAACTTATTTAACTAAATATTTAACAATACCAACACCTGTTTCATTTTATTTCTTTCCACCCTTTCACTTTCTTCCCCCCTTTTCAAAAGCCCACGCACTTGACAAACCATTTTCATCTCTGGACTCACATCGCAAAGCTTTACATCTTCTTCCACCTATTGAGTAGGCTGAGTGATCCAAGCACAGATAACTGCACATTTCCCTCTTGAAATTATGAATAAAAGAGTAGGCAGTGCTTCCTGAGTGCTTGGTCTCTAGTGGAAATAGAGGTTTGCTTTTTGCATTAGAGAATGCCTTAGCCATCTGGCATCTCAGCTTGATGAGAAAACTGAGCTAATTTAAAACTTGTTGCGTAGGTTACGTAACCTGGCTTGTTTGCAGTTAGACTTCATGCAGCAGCTACAGCATAGGGGATGTTCTGTAGGGTCAGAACCTGGAGGCAACGTCGAGGGAAGATGGTAATGCCTCCATCAGATGTTGCTTTTTAGAAAAACCTATAAGAAATCATTCTGCAACAGTATTTACCACTGTGTCATTAAGACAGAATGAATCCAAAACCAGGAATAGTCTCATTAAGCTTTTGGTAGGAAGACAGCTTGACCATTTTCAGTTTTGAAATAAAGGTCAGCCATCAATTTTCAGCTTTTGAATTAAGTTAGACTTCTGTCTCCTTCCTCCCAACTCCATTTCCCCATGTCAGCTTTCTATTTTTATCCTTGGGTGCCCTTTTTCTTGTTAGTGCTGCTCCATATCTAGTTTTTCCTGTACCAGCAGAGGATACGTACCAGGAGATTATCTTCTTTTTCTGTGAGTGTTCTTGATTTTGTTCTCTTTATTTTGCCTCTTGAATATGAAAGATTATGATCTTCTTTGCCTACCAGAAAGGGAAATGAGCAAACAATTCAAAACAGAGTCAGTATCCTAACAAGAACTCAGGGAAAAAGTCTGGAAATAATTGATCCAAAAATATTTCATTTTGTGCTGAAATGAAAGTGATATTTATCAGTTTTCTACAAGAGAAAGTGATGAAACGTTTGTTGCAGATCAGACTGGTTTTAACAAAAGGTTTGCACTCGAGCAGACTTAAAAACTTGCTGTTTTGAAATGAAGATTCAGTGAAATATGGAGTTGGAGTGTTTGAATCTCTTAGCTAGCTGCAGCTATTCATTGAGTTTGACTCGGATGAATTGTTTTGACTAAAAGCCTTAACAATTCTTTCAATGCTTTTTAGTTCCCAAATACTTGAGAACAAGACTAGAGGACATGGAGAATATATATGTACATCCAGTGGTTTTAAAATATATATACCTGTGTGCAGGAGGGCATTGGAAGATGGAAGTTAAGTGTCTCTGAAAACTAGGTCTATAGTTAATGTATTTCATTTCTTATGTTTGCCAAACATACCAAGGCTGAAGTCCCTGGCAGAGCTCAAATGTAGAGATATATTGGCTCCTATTGGAAAACAATACACAAAGCAGCTGCAGTTTTCATCACTAGAATAAAAACATTGCTGTGGCCACAGTTCATTGGCATTTCCAGCTGTTCTCTGGCTATGAGGCAGACCTGTGAGCTTTTGACAGTCTCCATTGCTGAAATCACAACTCAAACAGAATTTGACACTTAAAGATCAAATTAAGGGACAGAATGTGCACCTTATGTATGTTTGCCTGTCCCAGAACCTAACATTCTAAGCAGCAGTTCCTTATTCTTGACTGCAATATTTATATCACAATGACAGGAGTAAAGATTCTTACCAGAACTAGGCTGACTGCCATCCTGTTCATCTCTGCCCTCTGTTACGCTGGTCAGGTAATGATTATTGAACTTGACTGGTTTGGTATGAACACCCTGTAGAATGATCAAATGCAGGAAGTTAATCAGATTATGCTATTACAAACTTTGTAGCACAAATACAGTGCTGGTGCACATTAAAAAAAACCCAGCAAATAAGTAGGCTTTCAATATCAGTCTCAGATTACATGAGTATCTGGAATTGAACTGTTTTCTGGCAAGATAATGCACTGTTTCCTTCTAAACGATGTGATGGTGTCTTCTGATTAAAAAAAAAAAAAAAAAGAAGAAGAAGAAGCTATACAACTTCACTTATTGAAATGAAGATTCTTGTCCAAATGACAGTGCCTCTGCCAGCTGAAAGATCTGATTCATTCCTCACTTGTGAAATGCTGTGATACAGCTTCTCAGGCACCGTTTGGCAAGGAGAGCTCTTGAAGATTCTACACAGGAGAAAGAGTCTGAATTTTGAATCTTTGAGATGGCAGATTTCCATCTTTGAAAAGCTGTTTTTTGTAACGTGGTGATTCTGGAGGTAGGGATTTTGAGTGTTTAAAACAGTATTATAGGAGATCTGCTCCAAACTACTGAACGTTATTATTAACTGTGTTGCTGAAGAGCACAATATGTAGATGGAAGGAGGTTCTAAGATAAGGTGCTAAGAGGTGCTAGAATGACTGAATATCAGCACTAGGAAGAAAAATGTAAATATTAATAGTAAACTAACAAAATGCAAAATGATAGCAACACGACTGTGAAGTCTGACTTTATCAGATAAAGATACCTGTTGAACCAGCTCCAAAAGAAAACAAAGAAGATTCCTTTCTCTGAGGTGAAGAATTAACATCCTCTGAACAAAATAATACCTTGTTTAGACCTGAATTTAAAACATATCAGTGTTACCCTGACTGCTCTAGCAACAACTTTACACCGGCTGCCTGACGATGGGCCTCATCCCCCAAACTGACCTTGTTAATAGCAAGAGCATAATTTAACATAATAGTGACTTGATGGTCGTTCTCATGGAGGGCAGCAGAAGTAATCTGCAGGGAGAGAGCAACCAAGCAACTGTTAATATCTCTTACAAAAGATACATAACGAGTCATGGCAATGGGCTGTCAGTATCTATTGTGGAGCCAATACATAAAATCACACATTACTTTTATCTGTTTCTAATACAATACGAATGCTTCCCATTTAACTGAGCAAAGAAAAGGTAATATTTTGAGTAGCTGGAAACGTCAGAATGACTGAAATGCCAAATGTCTGTGTTCCGTAAGAGTACAGTCAATTTCAACCTAGATTTTGCAGTTGCGTGGAAGGTCGTGGTGTTAAGATTCTTTATGCCAAGAGAAATGACTGCTGCTTTAGTTATATCAGTCTGTAGAAGTGCCATCTGTCACAAAACACTGGCAACTTTGGAAAAAAAAGTTGAGAGGGTACTGCTTACAAAAAGGTCTTGAAGTTACTTATGTGTAAACTCAGGGGATTATAAAGAATTGAAATGAATGTGATACGGTAATATTGCAGCAGACTGAGAATTTTAAGATAAGGTTGGTTATGTTTCCAATCTTCATTACTGAGAAAGAGGCTCAGATAGTTGGCATCTACTTTGAATAACTATTGTTATTTTGGGGACAGTGGTTTCAACATATTAGAATGACAAAAGCCCAGGAAAGCAGCAGTAGGCAACTCGGGCTTTCTGATGTCACTAGCAAAGGAAACAAGCTGCAGTGGATCTATACCTCACCTGCTGTACCACCTTTATCAAACATATCTTTTATATTTATAGTTGCATTACAGTTTCTGAACATGTTGGTCTACCAAATATGTCTCAGTGGGTATACAGCTCAGGTACAAAATATCTGATGGGTTGCTAAACCTTCCAAAAAAGGAACTCTTGCCAAATAACAGATTTCTCACTTCAGTATTCATGAGCTTCTTTTATAGCAATTTCTATGTGCTATACTTGTTTTCTTCATTTTTGTGCCATATCAGTCAGGACAGGATAAGATGCATTGAATTTGAACTGGAACAAGGTCAGACACAGAAAAGTTTTCCAGTAGCTGTGCCAGTTTAAGGAATTCCTAACCATACCTCTGCCTTCATCCCACCTCCATCTGCTTGCTGCCAACTTTCTTTTATATTAGTACTGATGTTTTTTCTTCCCAGATAGTCTTAGCCTAGGTCACTTTGTTGATCCAGTCCACGGGACACTGTCATTACCACTTGTGCTGGCATCACCTAGGAGCAGTTGTGTTGGCTTCACCTAGGAAAGCCTTCATTCAGGGAGGAAGCAACTCCTTAATCCAGCAGGACTGCCAAAGAAAGCAATACAGCACCACAGCTGAACTGCAAAGGATAATTGACTGCAGAAAAGGACTGCCTCGGGCAATTGTGAAATCTCCATTGTTGGTGAGTTTTAAAAGCTTCAAAACAAACATCTGTCAGGCAAAGTTTAGACAGAGTTGAACCTCCCTCAGGAAAGGGACCGAGTGGTCTCTGCCATTCAAGCTGTGTTGTCTAGGACTCTTTAGGAAGAGCCTCCAATTTCTACTTGCTGTTACAATCTAATCATTTTAATGCACTTGGGTGCACTGAAGGCCCTATCTCTGGTATGGAAAGAATTCACTGTTCCACTGCTGATACAGTTTATCCTCAAAGTAGGCTATACAACCACAGAGAATTACTGCTATCTGCTGGTGTAATGCAGCTTTGAGCAGGGGCAAGCATATCACCTAAATGCTGTTTCTAGTAGGGCTCATTTAACTGAACAACTACAGAGATGTCCGTGGTCTCTTCTTGATTGCCTGCTCTGGGATTCTGTAAAAGCAGCTGAGCAAGAGCCTTCTGGCTTCTATCACTTCTCTAACTGAAAAGAGACTGCTATAGGCAGAAATAAACATTCAGTGACAGACTAAGTGAAAAATGGAACAACAAAAACAAAAATCACCACGTAGAAATGGGTCAAGGTCTAAAGAAAACTGAGATGCTTACTCCAGTGTTTGTCTACCAGCCAGAATAATCTTTTCACGATGCTTTGGATTGGAAGATATTGCTCTTACCTTTCCCATTCGAGGTTCTCCAACCAGTGCTCTGAATTCAAGGTTGTTCTGAGCATAGCTTCTAAGGTGAGCACAAATGTGATCCAGCTGTTTTCTCCAGTAGCCTGATGAGAGAGAGTTAAGCAGGAGAAACATCCCTGACATTATGATTAGTATTTCTTCTACTCATCTGATAATTTATTTTAAATATAGAAGATTTTCCCAGAAACATAAAAAAGAAAAAAGGACTGAATTTTTCTTCAGAAAATGTAACTGATCAAATAAGTTATACTCTTAAAGAAAAAAAAAAAGGTGGAATACTGTCTCATCCATAAGATATAATTAATTCTTAGGACAAAATCATGTCTCAGAGTTCTTTGGAATCAAGACTGGCCCTGTGCAAAGAAGAAACTTTTGATTTCAGGATAAAAGTACAATAGTACAACTAGCAACTGTACATTTTTGAACGGATTTTTAGTTGATTTGAGGTCACTGACAGCTAACAATAAGACAAATCTGAAAGCTGCAGACGTAGTAATGGAGCCTAAATGGCATCCTGCTCTGTGTGACTCAATCTCCAAATACATGCATTTCAATTATGTACGGGAGAGCGTATGAAAAGCTTAAGCATTCCCATTTTTTTTGCCTCTCCAAATCTCTAGAACATATTTGGTCTATATAAGGAAGCTTTCACTGGGTGACAGCATATAGTCCCGGTGATGCATGTACTTTCAAGCCCTTCATTAAGCTTACCACCAAGGTAAAAGAACAGCATTAAAAACTTGATGTGACAGACATTGATTTTTTCAGAATGAAATGCATTCCTCAGCCCTTGGCAGGCTCTAATGGAGAATGTAGCTTTAACACAGCTGTCTGTTCTAAAGTCAGATAAAAATCAGCAAATCTGGGGTTGCTCAAAAGCAGTTCAGAATTTCTTCTCAATCTTTCCTAGTGAAAGTTGTTCTCTCACAAGTCAAAAGCTGCACCACTAACGGCCAATCCTTTATTATCTCTGATTAAATTAAGCTCTCTGACATGCTGAGTTAAGTCAGAGCTGTCTTTCCTACAGTGATGTCACCAAGATAAAATGTCACCTTTTAGAGCCAAAGAGTAAGGAAGCTGCAGTATTGGTACAGCAGTGTCTGTATGGACAGTCTCTGCAATGAGTGATGTACTGATACCTCTGGGGGCTGTAAGATGGAGACTGCCAGAGCTCTCAATGTTTTTACCAACCCGATCTTTGTAATGCTTTTAAGAGTCTCTTTCCCTAGTTTAGTTTATTTTTCTTCTACAATGTCTGTTTATTTCACAACACCATTCCACACAAATTCTTCACATAGACAAGCCTCATATCATATTTTTCAAGAGCTAACCCTCAGTGCCTCAGAGTTCTGTTCAATAACATTCCCAACAGGCTCCATTGCTGTACTCCTTGAACCTATCTTTCACCGTGGAATAGGATTTGTTCACTGGTTTCCAGCCCAGATACAGGGCACATTTGTCCCTGGTCTTTTAGGATCTGAGGTAATCAAACTATTAGCACTCTAGGAAGACTGCTCTGGACTCATTAGCCACAATTTTATTATTGCTGACACGCTTTCTTTTAGCTATTATGGTGATTGGTGATTGGATTTCTAAGGCCCTTCATTTACAAGAGACTGGTTGGAAAACAGGCTTGTAAGGATGTCAGTCAGTGATGGCCCATGGCATAGACTGTCACCTATTGAATTAAAACAAGGTCATATGTCAGGGCTTTGTTTTGAATAAGAGTTGTTGTTCACGATCACATAAAATCAAAGCTCTTGCTAACCTTTTCCAGGACTTATAGCTGTCAGGAGAGGCTTATGATCACTCATCTTTTGCAGCTTTTCCTTGTGTAAAACCAGCTCAAGTTCCTTCTTTTCCAGCAGTTTGCTAGATGGGTAAAAAAGTCCAACGGTTTGGGTTCCTTTATCTTCTGTTTCTTTTAGTTCTGTTCTCGATTTGGAGAAGGAAATAGGAAGAGGCTGCCAGGCAATTTGAGCTTGAAGTGATTTAGGCTGTACAGGGTGGAGAGGAAGAAAAATTCTAGTGTCATTAGATGGCTTACAGCTAAAACAGTATAAAAGTTGTAAAAGAATGACAAAGCTAGAAGGGAGAGTTATTAACAATTGTTGGTTATAGTTATCAGTCAGTAACAATGATGCAATTTATCACAAATAATCGAGAAAGAAAAACTCTTTGTGACTGTCAGCAGAATCAGGTCGCTTAGTTGGCCTTGCTAACTTTCAAGGCAGAGTCACACATTCATGAAGTAGTGCCTTATTAGCAGGACGCAAATAATTTACAAGTACTAAGATAAAATTTCTTAAAGAATGAAGACTTTTGAAAAGCTGCTTGTTTCTCATTTTGATATTTAAATAAGACTGGATTAAAGCCTTTGGCTAAGTCCACATTTATGAAGAAGATAGTTATCAGTAGAAATATGGTTGGTTTTGCTCTCGGCGTGCTCACAGAGCACAACATCTCAAAGGAAGTGAGAGTTAGGTTAGTCTGCTGTTGGTGTAGATCAGTACGTCTTTTAGCCATATTCAAGCCTGGCATTGAATTTCTGTGTGTCTTACCTCAGAAAATCTCAGCGAGTCTCCAGAATCCATGTGAACTCCATTTTGAGAACTCAACCTTGATGGGGGCTCTATGTAAACACCACAGGACCCACAGAACCGAGCATATGGACGAGTTTTTGTACCACACTTGTAACAAGTAAAGTAGCATGGCGGAGGGTCAGGCTGGAAAGTTTAACGAGACACTTGTGACTACAGAAATACAACACACAGTTTGGGAGAGGAAAGCTATTACGTGAATTAAAAGGCAGTAAAATAACACTATCTAAAGCTATTAGATTAGAAACATTAACCAAGATACCAGATGACTAACACTGGTAGATACAAGACTGACTCTTCAGCAATCTCAGCGCCACCATATGGAGAGAAACATGTTTTCCGACAGATCTAGTCCAACTCCCCTGCAATGAATAGGGACACCTACAGGTAGGTCAGGTTGCACAGAGCCCTGTACGCCCTGACCTCCAATGTTTGCAGGGATAGGACTTCCACCACCTCTCTGGGGAACTTGTTCTTCTGCCTCACCACCCTTATTGTTAAAAAAAAAAACAACTTTTATCCAATCTCTCTCCTTTTAGTTTGAAACCTCCTATCACAACAGACTCTGCTGAAGAGCCTGGCCTCTTCTTTCTTACAGCCCTCCTTTGGCTACTGAAAGACTGCTCTCAGGTCTACCTGGAGCCTTCTCTTTCTTCCTCAGGCTGAACAGCCCTAGCTCTCAGCCCCTCCTTGTGTTAAGGGTGTTCCATTTCTTGGATCGTTTGTGTGGCCCTCCTGTGGATGTGCTCCAGCAGATCCACATCTCTCCTGTACTGAGGACTCCACATCTGGACACAGCACTCCAGGTGAGGTCTCACAGCTCAGAGCAGAGGGGCAGGATCACCTCCCTCACCCTGCTGGCCACACTTCTTTTGATGCAGCCCAGGACACAGTTGACTTTCTGGGCTGTGTGGGCACATTGCTGGCTCCTGTTCAGCTGCCACCCACCAGAATGCCCCAGTTCCTTTTCAACAGAGCTGCACTCTATCCTTACATCCCTCAGCTTGTGCTGATAGTAGGGGTTGCCATGGCCCAGGTGCAAGACCTTGACCTTGTTGAACTTCATGAGGTTTTCCTGGGCCAACTGCCAGAGCCCATCTGGGTTTCTCTGAATGGCATCTCATTCTTTGGGTCTGTCGACTATATCACACAGCTTGGTGTCATACACAAACTTGCTGAGGATGCACTTGATCCCCCTGTTGATGTCACTGATGAAGATATTAAAGAGTAGTGGTCCTGGTATTGACCCCCTGTGTTTGCATATAGGGGAATGTTTTCAGTTTTATGTAGACTCAGCTCACAGAAACAAACAAAAAAGTATTATACTCTGGGAAAATAATCTTACCTTGAAATGCTATATTAATAAAATACACGCTGAAAGAAACTGTTCATATTGATTGTACCATGCAAAAATTTTACTGAGCATTCATTGAGAATGTATTTCTCTTTACTTAAGGCCTTCAGCCAAAACAGTTGCATGCATCATCTCATCTCTGGTAGCTGCCTGAATAGACAGATGATCATAGCCCAGGATGTAGGAATGTAGGAAAACTGGAGTTATGTTAGTGTATGCTTTAACTCTTAACGAATAAGTTACTTTGGCAGAGTGCGTGGCTACTGCATCTCAACAGATGGAGTAAGGTGATGCTCACTGATCCATGGCAATTTATTTACATCTCTAAACTCTTTAGTCATTGACTAAAGTGGAATCAAGATATAACCTCAGCCTTTATTTTTTCTTTATCCTGTGTGCTTTAAGCAAGTGTTTTGATAGTAGTAACTACGTGCTATCTGACAAGAGCTTTGCAAAGAGAAAATTGTAATTGCTGCAGCTCACAGATGAGCGAAAACAGATTGGTCAACAAAAAGACCAGCGTACCTTGGCTCCACACCAGTCACAAAAACGTGCATCACAGTGGTTCACACGATTGCATTTTGAGCAGAATACTGTCTTCCCTTGCTGACTGGTGTAAGGTGGGGGAGGATCTCTTCCCAACGTGGGCTAATAAAACAAGGTAAGCATTAGGTAGAAAACAGTTCTTACAAAGAAAAGTTCAATGGCTAAATAAGGTGAAACAGGAAAGCAAGCTGTGTTGATAACATAAAATTCAGCCTAAAGGAATTATTTCAACATGGAATAAGCAACAGACTGACTTTGCTCTAACTTGCCACTTTTTTATTTGCAAAGCCACAATAAAATGTGGTACTAATTAATTTACTGTTTGTTTTAGTACAAAATAGTGCAAAAAAAAAAAATCTTTTGCAATCTTGTTCTTTTACAGTGCATGCTTATTCATATGGCCCCATGCATAAGTATATTTGGAATCGACAAGGAGGTTTCTCTCCTGGTAAACTTGTACTTTGAAATCCAAAACACAAGAGTTATTTTTCTCAATACCTTTTAAAAGCTTTCTTGGAGTATGTTAGGAAAGTGTGTGCAGACAGCGAGTTTTCACTCAGCTGATATCTGCCACGTGGATATTTTTTTGCACACATTTACCTCATACAAGTTATATATTACCTACTTTTTCAACTACAATTTACTTACACGGTATGCAAAAGATTTTTTTTTTCATCTGAAACTTCCAGAGGCTGAACATAGATCCTAACTAGGACAAATAGGCATAAAATGTTTTATTAGGTTTTGCTTCAGGGAACTAACAAGTCTAAACATGTTCTACATCTAAACTATTTAACAATCATAAATAGCAATATCAGTATTATTACTAATGATCAGTTAATCAGTTATTCAGGAATTACTCTTGGTTATCACCAATCAATATTAACAGTAAAGTTTGTAGAACATTGATAATTAAATGAGCATTTAACTTTCTTTCTTGGCTATTACAGAGCTCATTGTTCATGTCACATGCCCAACTTTATGCAGTTACACATTAATGCCTACATTCAGTGAAGCAGTTAAACACATGATCTTCTTAGGTAAGTAAGTACAGATTCCTACTGAAGTTCACTTTGAAGTGACACCTCACTGGCTGTACCAGAGACCTTTGCATCTGGCTACTGATGGTTTTAAAACTCAGGATGTTGCCATAATGATCAGATTTTTAATTGCAAATTGTTATTCTCTCGCTTCTACTTGAGAATCTGAAGAAGTGAAATGTATCCTAAGCTTTTCATACAAGACTTCTCTCTTCCAAAGTAAAACTAAAACTCTTCCAAGGTATTCAATAAGCAAACTAAAATGAGATCTGAAGCAAACATCAATTTTAGAGGGAACAGTTACTTTTTTTTGTGTGTGCAGAGTCAGCACCAAATACAAACATGAGAACTTCATCTACATAGGGGCAGCAGCAAATGGAGATAACAAAAATAATGTACAAGGCGATTTTGTTTTCACAAAGTAACTTAAATCAATGAGAACAATCTTCTTCTAGTTCTCTATTGCAATTAAAAATAATTTGAATACCAGCAGGACTCCCATGGAGTCACAGCTACCTGTTTTTAAAGAGCATCCTGAGTTTTGACAATGGCATTTCCAGTCCTGATTTCCACAGGAGAAATTTGAAAGTATAGGATACATTTGCATAATGCTGAGCTTGTCCTTTGTGATGGTGCATGTGTGGGAGTACTGATCCACAATATGGCATGTGGGTGGGATCCTCTGCTTTTGTAACATAGGCACACAGGGCCATGACTTCTGCTTTGAAAAGCAAATAATTTTATGGTTTGATTTCAGTAATGCTACCGCAGCCGACACAAGCCTTACCATCTGTGTTTCAGGCAGTTTGCTTTCACAGGTCACGCAATGTTTAAGGTGAAGAGGATTTCCTGTGCCACATGCCTGACAAATTACTTTGCCCTTTTAAATAAAGAAAGAACACATTTCATACAGTATTTGAAAACAGTGAACTACAATCATAGCAAGAGGACTTTATCTTAGAAATTGCTGTGCTTATTCAGCTCTGCAAGTAGAAGAGAGACTAAGTCTGTGCTGTGGGCTTCAGATTTTTGTTAAGCTGTATTGCCTGATTGTCACACATCTGCATATCTTTGTGCCAGTTTTACTTTATTTAATCTACAGTACAATTCACTCGAGATCCAGTATCAGTACCTGCAGGCCTTTCAAATCATTAGTGTCAGCTTGTTCAGTCACTGCACTCATGCACAACAGAGGCAGCCATATTTGCAAGGAAAAAACAAAAACCTTGTTTTGTCGATTATGTGTTCCTGTGCTTGTCAGCCCTGCCTCGGGCTGCTTCACAGGGCTGCTAGGAACTTTTATTCCACTTTATTCTTAGCTTAAAGCCCTCCTTATCTGGTCAGCCTGATAAAGATATTTTGCTAGCCAAGATACCCTTGCCCTGTTTAATGAGGTGGATCCCATTTCTTTTAAGGAAATGTTGATCCTCAAGCAAGGTCCTGTAATCATAGAAACTAAAACCCTTTTGTCAACAGCTCCACAACCAATTGCTGATGTGTAACATCAGTCCCCACTTCACAACCTATTCCCTCAGCAGTACAACTGAGGAAGGTTCCCATGGTCCACATGCCCACACATGGGGAGTATTTTGTAGGGCCAATTTTGTCCAGTTAAAGCTATCAGTACTTTCAGATCACTGACCAAGACTGCCCTGATCCTTCCAGCTGACCTCTACTGAGCACTCACAATCACATGAGGTAAGCAGAGTAATCAGAATATACTTAATACACTTTATTGATAAGATGATCCCTACTAAATACAGTTCCATGCATTCCTGTCATTGGGGCTTCTACCTCAGGTGCTCCTCAGCATGCTTTCCTGAGCTTATGTGTTTTTGCCTTTAATAATTATTCCTATCCAAGCTTTTTTAACCCTACTAACTCCTAATGCTGCTTTAAGGTATTTCACGTTAGATTCAAAATATTCATAGAGTTGTCACCTGTTAAAGAAATGCATGCCAGGAGTTAAATTACTGAGTTGTTATATTTATTCTCAGTTACCTTAAAGCAGGTGTTGGTTTGGGGCTGCAGTTGTGGATCTATTGGTGACTCACACACAATGCAGGTGGGCGTATTCATTGGCACGAGATGTTTGCATTCAAGACATGGTGCCATCTGAAAGAAAAAATGTATCACATCTTATTAAGGAGATCATTAAGGTTATCATGAGATCTTTAATGATACTGTGACAGTTTGCCACGATATTGTCATTAATGTCACAATATTGTATTTTCTATATCTTGCTCATTAGAGTTTCTATCAGCAGCAAAGTCAGTGGACTGACAGCAGAAAACAAAAGTTGACATTGATCAAAGAGAATGCTTTACTGATACGTGTGCCAGAAAGGTGCTAAGTTACTTCACAGTCAATTTAAATGCTATCATAATGTGTGTAGGCAGCTCAAGTCGTTGTAACTGTGAACTACAGAGGTGCTCAATATTTTCAGTCATCTCTTGAAACTACAGCATTGTCTCAGACAAGACATCTTTCTGAGGATACAGGAGGAAAAAAACAACACCATTGACTCATTAGATAGGGTTATTATCTCCTGGGAAGAGCTTATGGAAGACAGTGGAAGACATAACTGCAAAAACTTAGTGTTCTGACATACACACCACTGTTCAAATCTGCAGGCATATTAGATGGATCTTCTACAGCTGTGGCATAGACACTAGTTACTAGCTAACTAACCTCACTAGTTAGCACTGAAATAAGATGCATATGCAGCTCCTGAAGATGCAGTCGTTGTTGCAGGATGAGGAGGAATCTGAATTTGGTGATGTTTCCTGGCACAAGTGAATAAAATACAATTTACTTTTATAAAGTTGTCCTTATTAAAATATGTGGCACCTGCAGCAATCCAGTTAATTTTGCCCTCCATTGAATAACTACTTTGGTAGTTATTCACTGCTGAAATTTCCAAACAAAATAAGAAAAAGAACTTCTCCAATGAAAGAGTGACTAAACAATGAACATGTAATTTGCTGAGGAAGTTCCTCCACAGAGGATTCATTGTGTTACGATGTTTTGCTGACCTGTGCTCCTTCAGGGGATGGGAAGCGGCGCACTGACATGGGTGGGATAGGAGAGCCACATTCCTGGCAGAAGTGAGCCGAGGGGTCAGACAGGCGAGGTGCAGAGCAGTATGCACATCTGAAAACAACAGCAAGCTGGCTGATCTTGTTTTGGTGACGTACTGGTGTGTAACAGTGACAAATCTGGAACAGTTTGTGTCTGGACTTAGGCCACTGATTTGTAAATTGTGGCTCCTAGTCTATGGTGGCTCACCAGGCCGTTCCCCAGTGTCTTTTGCAGGAGGCTGAACAACCAAGAGCTTTGCAAGGTGGAAGCTCTCTGGCTGCTGCTACAAAGTTTCATGATTTTTACTCACCATATAAGGTCTACTGATACCTGAGCTGCATCACCTACTGTGAGTATCTGTTTTGCTTTTCTTATTTATAGCAGAGTCTCACAGCATCATCAACTTGGTTGTTGGAAGCAATTGCTCTGTTTCTTTCTAAGGACAAAGATGTCAATGGAAGTCATTCACCTGAGGAAATCTCTGTCTCTCTGGATCCTTGCCACCTGTGTGCTTGCTAGGCTCTTCCGGCTGGGCACTGCAGAACTGGCAAACTGAAATAAAGGTAATTCTTTTGCATTAATTAATGTTTGCCAAATGCATACAAAATGCACATAAATGCATCTAGCTAATACAGCTAAAGACATGTGATTTGAGACAAAGTGCATTGAAACGTACTGCTTTAAGGAATATCTAATACATTTCCCATTAGCTGTATTAGTGATCCAGAGATTCTTAAAAAAAAAATAAAATTGTCACATCCACGACAGGATGTTTAAATCTTAGGTTTTAAACATTTGTTAATTGCAGTTTCAGTAATGTATTAGAAAGGGATTTGTAACAGTGCAGGCATTGGTAATTTGTCATGCTTGGTTTTGTCTTTACTGATAACTGCTTTCCCACTGAAGCGTGCCTTTACCCATAACTTTAAATCAGTACTGTACGGTGCAGCCAAAGGCACTAGTTTCTGAGAGGCTGTATAAAAATGATCACAGATTTTCACATCTTTCTCTTTTCTGGACAGACTTGTGCAGTTTTCCTCCATGCCCCTTTCCTTGCCTGTAAGGACTCTGTTGGTAGTGCTGAGGAATCCTCTCCATACCCTGCTGTTCCCAAAGGGCTGCTCAGGAGCTGTGGTCCTTGCAGGGGCTTGTGCTCAATCTTTCTTTCTGTCTCCAAGTCTAAAATCAAAGACTTGTTATTCTACTGGTATTCACTTCATACAGTTAACGTATATGTCAATATGACTATTTCATACTCTCAAATTTTAAATTTCAATAGGCAAGCATATTTCTAGTCGCTCATACCTGATTTTCACATCCATATTCTGGGTTAAAACAAACTGCGTGGAATTACAGGAAATAAAACTAGAAGAAACCTCTTTCCTTTCCAAAAGAGCTTCCTTTTATATTTTCCTCAATTTAGTTTTTTTTTCCTTCCTGCATTTCAAAAACCAAGAGTAAAATGCACAGACATTAATGTGATTCCCTGCTCTTGAACACTCCCATTGCTGTTAGCACAGGCTAACAGCCTTTATGTATAAAAATCCATCAAGCTTTCGTTTCTGCCTTGTGGATTTATTTAAAATCTTACTGCAAATAAATTTGCAATCCCATCAGTTTAATGTCATTTTCTTATACAAGATTGAGCCTTCTTATGTTGCTCAGAAATGAATCACATTTTTTTCTTTTTAATAAGCAACCTGGTATGTATAGAAGGCAATTTTTGTTCCCTATGTGCAGTGTTGAGAAATGGAAATTGGATTTCTCAGAAGATGTTTTGTCCACTGAGATGTTTTTTAGAATTATCTATATTTTAACGATGACATTAGGTGAAAATCTTGCACTGTATTTTCAGCTAAGAGAAAAGAAAGTCTATTCTGATTTCCTGCAGCAATACCATACCTTGAAATTCACTCCAGGCAGGCTTGATTTCCACATCCAGACCATTTTTCTTTAGTTTTGTAGTAAACATTTCATCTTCCTTCTCCTAAGGAGTGATTTCATTTGGAATACTTAGGATTGGTTGCTTTTTGCTCTAATCCTTCCTTGCTGTAGTTATTTGTTATGATTTTAAAGGCATATAATTAAAGTATTTATTTTCATTGTAAGCATTTGAAAAATTTAGAGGATAAATGTATTTTAAGTATATTTAACCCGAATTGGTCATGACAGAACAGTGAGAAAAGAAAAAAACATTTCATTTTATAAATTTCATTTTATAAAAAGGATTGAGGCTGCAAAGATGAGCAACGGGGAAAATAAAATATGTAAAAAATACAGGCAGTCAAGGTTTAATCTCTAAGCACTGTCATACATCAAACTTTCTATATTCAGACGAGAGATTACAATTGCTAAAACTTGCCTGTGTTGTGACATCTTTTAGGAACTTCTTGTCATCATCTTCCATAGAGAAGAGGATGTTTGGTTGCTTGTACTCTACTAGAAACACCTTTGTTACAACAGCACTCTCCCTGCAGTCCCTGAAAGTCAATAAATAAGCTATTAATGAATAAAAAGCATTATGAGAAAGCAACCCAGAAATCTCCTGGCCAGGGAGATTGCTGCCTCTTGTTTGCTAAGTACAAACTTCATTAAACCGCACGGCTTCAAGCCACTGCTGCTTTTTGTCCCATCCAAAACAGAAATAAATTAGACCAGGATACTTACTTGGTAACTGCAAGAGCCTTGACTGTTATTTTCCCAACTGGTAACGTGATAGGACTCTTATACTTAAAAGTGTTATGCTCTCCATAGCCAGGTTTCCTAAAAAGTTCTGGTTTACTTCCATCTAAAGTGTAATAAATAGAGACCTCAGGTGTATCTGAACAACACAGAGAAAGTAATTAGCCAAACTGTGCAGGAACTGGAAAAAAAACCAAACATCATCTCTACAACTCTGGAAATATCCAGTACTGTGCTTGATTTTCTCACATAATGAAGCAATTACATAAAAGTTCAGAACAAAACTGTCCTGAGACTAGCTGTTGAGAGCACTAATATACTAAAATAACCCTGGTCAGCAATATTGTTTGCATGTAAAAAAAAAAAATGCTGGTGCAAGTATATTGGGTGTACCCAAATAGGTAATATTGCAGGGTACTTAAAGAAGATCATAAACTGCAACAGGTTGCCCAAGGAGGCTGTGGATGCCCCATCCCTGGAGGCATCCAAGGCCAGGCTGGATGTGGCTTTGGGCAGCCTGGTCTGCTGGTTGGCGACCTGCACACAGCAGGGGGTGGAACTGGATGATCATTGTGGTTCTTTTCAATACAGGCCATTCTGTGATCCTATGATAAAGATCGCAAAGACCACAATCATCTGCAAACAACGGTATGGAGATTAAGGTTCAAAGGATCGCGTAACAAAAGGTTCTACGGAGGCAAAGCTGCAGTTCGTACCTGACTTTATTTCTAGCCGAGTGCTGGTGTCTATCCGGTGCTTGGCCCTCCCTGGAAGAGGGCTCCGAAGGGGTATGACCTGCGGCACCGACACGGAGCCCGCCGTCATCCTTCTCAGCGGTGATCTCTAAACCGGAACGACAACAGAAAAGCAGACGATGATTTTTCTTGACAACAGTGCGATCTGAGCCTACGCGTCCCGCTGCTCGGCAACCGGCACCGTCGCGCGCAAGTGACGTCACCTCAACGCGCCGCCGCGATCCGCCGCTCGGCAACGGGTCCTCGCCGCGCCTCGATGACGTCATCTCCCCGCGCAGCCGAGTCCGCCGTCATGGCGGAGGTAAAGGTGAAGCCGGAGGTTCCCGACCCCGTGGACATAGAGAGCAGGTGCGCTGGGCCGCGCCCCGGCCCTCTGTGCTCGGGAGAGGCTTCGTGGTGCTGGGGAAGCGGGGAGCGGCGGGGCTCGGTGCGTTGCTGTTGAGGCTAAAAGTTAAGTGGAGCAGCAGCGCTGTCAGGAAGAGCTGAGGCCGTTTCTCCATGAGGTGGAGAGGCGTCTTGGTAGGAAGCGGGGCCGGGCGCTGTGTCTCCTCACTGGCAGTGGCTGAGAAGCGGTTCGTCCTTACTTCTTCTGGGCTGTTCTTTTCCTTCCGTCCCGGCTCTGATAACCTTTCAAGGGACTGGTTTGAGGCGCAGCAGTCTTTGGTTCCCAAACTGCTTCTCTCCTTTCCCAGGATCATCGAGCTGTGCCACCAGTTCCCTCACGGCATCACGGACCAGGTGATCCAAAATGACATGCCCCACATGGAGGCCCAGCAGCGAGCCATGGCCATCAACAGGCTGCTCTCCATGGTAGGGTGCTCCCCACTCCCTCGCGTTGCTTCAGCCTGAGGCTCTCTCTCGATGTCAGTGGCTGCATGGTAGCACCCAGCCCGGCAGGACTAGGAAGTTCATCTTTGGATTTCGTGTCATTTGCTGTAATTGGCAGTTTTCGCAGCTTAATTTTGGTTCTCATAACCACTTATGATCACCGTGACCACTTGTAGTGCTCACCATAACCTGTTAAAATATATCTCAGAACATACTGATTCCATTCTGTAATACAAAGTTAACATCTGTTGTGTGAATAATTGGCCTCTGTGAGGCATTCTCAAACCTGGCTGGCAGTTTTCTGGTGATCTCTACAAAACTGAGAACGTAACCAAACAAAATAAGAACCCCCGTCTCTTCCACTGGAAATCAGAATTGTTTAACGTTCTTGTCCAGTAGAGCTCTCACTTGATATCTGGGTGCAAATGAGCACTTTGGTGGGAAGTATACAAGAGCTCAATGTCCCTTGTACAAGGTGAAAGTTAGGAGAAACAATAATGGGAAGTGCACCAATGTTGTGGGAAGAGGCTGGAACTGTATTTGTTATTTCTGATAGCTAATGATAAATGGATGGTCATAGGGGAAAGATAATATCCTCAAGGATACTGTTGTGTCTAGCAGTAAGAAGTGTTGTTTTTTCTTTATTCAGCTGATAGAAAGTAAATGTATTTTCTTTGCAAGCTGAGATTTTTTGCCACGTTCTGAAAACAAGCAGTTAGAAGGAAGGTTAATGTGCTGTGCCTATTTCCCACAGGGGCAACTGGACCTTCTCAGGAGCAGTTCAGGTCTCCTGTATAGAATCAAAGAGTCTCAAAATGCAAGGTAAGCCTTGTGCTTATGGAATAAATACTTGGACACAGTTGTGCAACTGACGTGCAGCATTGTTGGGAATGCAGTAAGGAATTTAATGTGGGCTCTATGATAAGGAGGTTACAGAATTTAATTGCTTGATACGCTTAATTCCCCTGAGTCAATCCTGAAAACTGTTCTATGATTTCTGCTGCACAGAGGCTACCGTGAGGCTCCAGCTGTGAATTGCTAGCAGAATTCTTCATCTGGCAAAGTGATCTGTGTGAGCAGATGTGTATGCTCAGATGAAACCCAGCTGCAGCTTGGCCACAGCATCTACAACTGTAGTTCTGTGGTCTTCCTCAGCACTTACAACAGTTCCAGAAGACCACTTGATCTGTTGTTGATGCTCTTTATTTGATTTATTAAAATGTACCTTCAAAAAAGTCATGTTTTGTGATGCCTATGTGAATCTGAGTAGGAGATGCCAGGATTTACTTCTAGAAAGAAACGGCCTTCAAAATTATCTTCTGTGCACGCATCTCAACTTCTCTTTCCAATGCAGTACAAAAAGATTCCTGAGTTCAGGCTTAGTGAAGTCTCAGACCAGTGAAAAGGCACGTTGTGGAGCTTGGAGCACTCTGCTGTCCCCTTGTTAGGACAGTTGATCGTGAGTTATGCGCTGTTTGACCTTATGCAGTTGTGTTAATATATGACTCCAAACTTCTCATTGTTAAGAGAAGTTGAGTGAATCCTGCTTACCCTCATTTTTAATTACGAATATTATTTTTTTTTTTTCAACTGTGCTGTTTTCTCTTTACTGTGGCTTCTCACTGGCAAGCTCAGAATGATCCAGAGAGATTTGGTGTCATGTATTTTATTTGCCAATGGCTGGTTTATTGTGTAGGGCTTCTTTCTTCCTTTGTGCGTTGTGGTTTTTTTTCATTGAATTTGTTTTTGCTTTAAAATAAATCCACCCTCTTTCAAACTTAAAAAAAAAAAAATCCCGTTGTCTGTTCTACTCCACAGTAAAATGAAAGGCTCTGACAATCAAGAGAAGCTGGTTTACCAAATTATAGAAGATGCAGGCAACAAAGGTAGTTTAAATAAATTATAATGGTGAATGGTAGTAACTTTGTTTATGGAACTTTTTCCATCCAAACTTTTAAATTCTTGTCCAGGCAGTACAGATATAAAATAAAGAGTACACTTTACAACTCTGTAGCTGATGTTCCATGTGTCTGCTTATTAAAAACAAAGGAAGACATATTTTTCTATTAAAATAACAAATTCTGTGGTCTGACCTGTTGGGACCTCTTTCAAAATATGAAGTTTTAGAATATGAATTATGGCTTATTTATGGGACTGTGAAACAGAGGAATCTGTACAAACACTCATCACTTAAAAGACAACATTATATCTCTGCTGGATTTAGTAACTGCACTAACAGCAGAACCCACTGCTAGTAACAAGGCTTTCTTAGGAATCTCTGCACTCCTGTTGAGAGAGAGCTGGTAGAAGTAGCTGTAATGTTTAAAGCGAGTGTGGATACTAAATGTGCAAGAACAATTCTGTGAGGCCAAATGAGGTGAATGTATAAGAGCTCCCAGAGGTGGAGATGGTGACTGTGGTGTGAGCTTTTTCTTCTGTTTTATCAGGTGATTTTTATTTCGTCCTCTTTTTCCCCTTCCCTCCCTTTTGCTGAGGAGGATTGGAGATGCATCCTTTGGCTGAGAGAAAAAAATACCTGCTTCTCATAATTCATTTCTGTTCATTTCTGTGCTTTTTAAACAGGTATTTGGAGCAGGGACATTAGATACAAAAGTAATTTGCCTTTAACGGAGATCAACAAGATACTGAAAAACTTGGAAAGCAAGAAACTAATTAAAGCAGTTAAATCTGTGGCAGTGAGTAGTTTGTGACTTGTTTTTTTTTTAACATTTTCACATGTTTGCTACATGCTGTGTTTGTTTGAATGTGGAACAGGGAGCAGAGAAACCTTGTTCTGCTTCCAGCTTTGTCGCTGCACGTGTACCAGCACTTCACTCTTCAACACTTATAATGTATGTTTGAGGTGTGCCAGATCCAAGAGGCTTTAATTTTTAATAAATAATAAACATACTACTAGCAAAAGAATTAATAATGTAAGTAATAAATACATCACTGCTAATATACTGCTCTATTACTGTTCACACTACTGTTAATGGCATACCATTATTATCAAATCAACAGCTTCAGTGCTCTTAATTAGACGAAACTGTTGTCATGGTTCTGTTCCCTTTTCTCTGCTGTTCCATGTGCGTTCTTGAGGACATAAAACCTACTCAAGAGCCTGGGTTGTTTCAAACTTTTGCTTCCGGCATCCCAGTGGGCTTTTAGGTTTATAGGTCAGCAGCTCTGCTGTCTGCAGGCATCCACGCTCCTGCCATCTGCACATCCTCCCTCTGTTGATTGCTGACTTGTGTTTGTACTGAATTCTTTTCTGTTTCTTGACTGGGTTTTCCACCATCTACCTACCATCTTCATCCACTGTTTCCATCTAAATCAGCAACCTGCTTATGAGTACTTTGTCTCCCTGGGTCCCAGTTTTGCTATGTTTGTACAGGAAGGTGGTATCTCTTAAACCAATACTTAAGCATTTGTAGCTGTGTATGGTAGCAGTGATACAGTTACATACCTGCAGGTGCCATAGTAAAGTAGTTCTTCTCTGAAGATCCCTGAGCAGCCTTCAGTTATCTGATTGATACTGGACATCTGTTGTCTGAAAAGTGTTAAAACATTTGATTCTTAGTCTTGGTTATTCTATTTTGTTCCAGTTACTCAAGCACTTTCATATCTTACATGCAAATAGTCCACATACCAGAACAGGGCTATTCTTTTCAGTACTTTTGTCATTCTGTTGTAATGCTTATGCAGCATCCTGCTCTGCCTTACCTGCTTAATTGCAAATCATTGGCATGTGCATGTATTATTTGGGCACTCTTCTGGTTTTCAGCTCAGGTCCTGTCTTGTTGCAGAGCCTGTTGCATATAGCAATGTGTAAATCTTCTCTGTATGTCCATCTAATCTAGGAGTTGTATACATCAATCCAGGTGACTCAAGCTGTCATTACTGTGCCTTAAATTTTACTTTCATCTATTCAGAGCTGTGTGCTTTCTCTACCAGGCATCCAAGAAGAAGGTGTATATGCTGTATAACCTGCAGCCTGACCGATCAGTGACCGGTGGGGCCTGGTACAGTGACCAAGACTTTGAGTCTGAATTTGTGGAGGTGTTAAATCAACAGTGTTTTAAATTTCTACAGAGTAAGGTGAGAGCCACTACTGAATCGATCCTCCATCTGTGTTTGCAAGTAATTCTTTTATTTCTAAAGTCAGTGACAGACAAGGCTTAAGTTTCCCATAGTGCTTTCTGTAAGCGTTACACTGTTTTGAACCCTTCACAGTGGGTGGAATCTTCCTTCTCCAAACTGCAATGACAAGCTAGGCAGCAAAGGCACAGGACCAAAAAAAAAACAACAGCAAAAGTCCCTTTCTTTTTTTTTCTCAAAGCTCTCATTTCTGAGAGGGTAAAAGGCACCAGGCAGTCAGCTCTGCCTGGAAGACAATCTCCTCTAGTATGGCTGAGGGAAAAGCCCTCTACACTATTTACTAGATTGACTATTTACACAGATTTACTACCTAAATCTGTTCTACACTAAACAGATGGCAGCATTTTTCTGTTTCATTAAAAATATTTTAAGCAACACCAGCTACAGCAGAAACACTTTTTTTTTTTGCCAAGAGAACAAAAATGCAGATATCATATCAATATAAATTCATATAATAATATATTCATTATATTCATCAATTCATTGATATTCATCAATATATATATAACTTCATATCAATATAAATTACTGTGTAAATTTTGTGTCATACTCAGTGTAAAATTTATGTTTGGATGTGCACTTCGTTATCTTGCTTACATCAGTCCTGAGGACATAATTTTAAATGATTTTAAAAAAACAAACAACCAACATGTCTCAGAAATGGTTTGCAAAACAACGCTTTGCTCTCTGCCCAAAGCTGAGCTGTGAAGAAAGCCCTGGCAGTGAGTGCTGACTACAACTTGTCTTTTGTGTTTTTTTCCTCAGGCAGAAGCAGCTCGAGAGAGCAAACAGAACCCCATGATACAGAGGAACAGCTCATTCGCCTCCTCCCATGAGGTGTGGAAATACATCTGTGAGCTGGGTATCAGTAAGGTCAGCATAAATTGTCAGTATATGACTGGCTATAGGAGCTAGGTCCTGCAAGTTTGGTGAGTGCTCCAGTTCCCTGCAGTTACTGCAGTGGAGGTGGAATTGGCTGCTTTGTTGCTTCTTGAGGATTGCCAGTGGTGCTGTATGGGATTCGAGGATAGCCCGTACATGTGGGTTTTCAAAGACACGTCAGAGCTTTCACAGCCTGAGGCCATTGTTGGTCACCACCAACAGGCTTTGGTATTCTTGTCTTTTTTTTTTTTCCACAACTTTTTTGTTGTACGATGGGAAATACATCATGCTAAGATAATGTAGATGCCTGAGGTGCATAGGAAAATTCTTTTGGGCTAGTCAAGGCTAATGCAACCCAAAAAGTCTTGGGAGGGAAGGCGTTTGTTTGCTTTTCTTTTTGTATCTACACAACCTGATCAGGTGCCCAGTGAGAGCTGTACCTGTACCTGGGACAAATTAGAAGGGCTCCTCTAAGCATTTGTTACTTGTGGGGGTTTGCTCTTGTTTCCCCATTGCAGAACTTAGTGGCATATGTCTTCCCTATATTTATTTTACAAATTGTTTCTTAGGTAGAATTGTCTATGGAAGACATTGAAACCATTTTAAATACACTAATATATGATGGAAAAGTGGAGATGACTATTATTGCTGCCAAGGAAGGGACAGTAGGCAGTGTGGATGGACAGATGAAGTTGTACAGAGCTGTTAGTCCTCTCATACAACCCACTGGATTAGTCAGGACGCCCTGTGGACTCTGTCCAGTAAGTAACAAATTCTGTACATGAATAGTGGTGCGTGACCATCTGAAGGGCTGTATCCAGAACGTGCAGCTGGTGTGAATGAAGGTTATGCCTGTGAGTGATTCTTGTGGGTTTCTAAGCCAAGTGTGCTCGTGATGCTCATGAGCATCATTGGTGATGCTTTAACTATGGTGTATGGGGCAGAGCCTTTGGCCCAGGCCATGTCTATGATTTCCCACTTAACATGCTGACTCTTTCCTTTACTGTGTGTTACAGAGTGCTTTCAAGTTCAGCCTGTTCTAAAATATAACTTTTTATTATTTGACCTTGTGTTCTTTGCCTATTTATGTCTTTTTTTTTAAAAGCTAACTTACATCTGTCTAGCATTTCGCCTCTTCTGCAAAGATCATGAGTTGATTCATAGGTAAAATTTGCCAGATGTGTCTGTTGCATCATTTATGACAGTGGGATCTGTTTTGCTTTCTTGTGCTCATGTTGCTCTTCCTCAGAGCTGGCACTGAACTTCCTAGACTTTGTTCTTAGCTAGACTACTGCTTTTCTGCTTAGAATAGAGACAGAGTCATGAGGTGTGCTATTTGTAGTGAACTCATGCTTGCTGTATACAGTTACTGTACTGACACAGGTCTTTCTTTCCCAGGTTTTTGATGATTGCCATGAAGGTGGTGAGATTTCTCCATCTAACTGTATTTATATGACAGAATGGCTGGAGTTCTAGAGTGAAAGAAATCTGTAAACTCAATCCATTCTTCACAGCTAAGATGACAAAGCAGCTTCTAAATTTGTGAGCAACTTCAGGATGTGAAGTTCCTTTGCCTTTTTTAAGTAAACTTAATGCTGCATCATTAGTTTGTGTGAGCAGTCCTGTAAATGGACTGAAAATCAAACCAGCACTGAAGATCAAGGCTGAAGTGAAAACATAGATCCCATCTTGTACAAAATGCGGGCGCGTGACTTGAGAAGTGCCACAGAACAGCTGTGTGGTGATGCATCACACTTAAGGATTGTGTTGAGTACTCAGCGGGCACTTTGAAAGAAAACAAGTCATCGGCTGATCAGAAAAACTTGCTGTTGAGCATTGCCAAGAATTAGATCCTGAACTTGGCTTTCAGACAGCGCTGGTGGGAGCTTAAGTCCTAAAGCTGATACTTTTTTCCCGTATGTAAAATAGAAATCAATGATTCTTTACCATCATTCTTACCTACTATAATTTATGATTAAAACTGTATTTGATTTTTTTTTTCTTATCTATTTTTGTGCTTCATTTTCTCCGCTGCTGTCAGGGTCTGGTGATATTTCTGTTGCATTTACTGTGTGACAGCTACAGGATTATCTAATCAGTGCTCTGTGTTCTGGCAGCTGCATCGTGGACATAAATGTCAGCTGAAATTCTGAATGTAAGTATTCTGGGAAGATGTGTTTTCCAGATGAGAAACAGCTCTTCTGTTCTGGTAACCAGGTACAGTGAAAAATTTTATAGGCTGTCTTTATGCCCTGAGGATTACAAAAAGTACCAGTGACAGCTGTTTGTACGAAAGTACGGTTTGTGATCTGAAGAAGGCATGATAGTGGCATACCATCAAAAAGCATAGTGTTATCTTCCTGTGATGTAGAGCCAATTTCATAGAATCACAGAATCAGAAGATTGGAAAGGACTTACAAGATCATCTAGTCCAACCGTCATCCCATTACCACTGCTTCTAAACCACATCTCACAGCTCCTCCTCCAGGCGCCTCTTGAGCACTGCCAGGGACGGCAACTCCACCACCTCCCTTGGCAGCCATTCCAGTGCCTGACCACTCTGAGAGAAAAAGTTTTTCCTCATGTCCAACCTAAACCTCCTCTGGCACAACTTGTGGCCATTTCCCATTGTCCTGCTCATTGCCTGGGAGAAGAGGCCAAACCCCTCCTCACCACAACCTCCCTTCAGAAGTTGTAGAGTGCAGTGAGGTCTCCCCTGAGCCTCCTCCAGACTGAACAATCTCAGCTCCCTCAGCTGCTCCTCATAAGACTTGTGCTCCAGACCCCTCACCGGTTTTGTTGCCCTTCTCTGGACACATTCCAGTGCTTTAATGTCTTTCTTGTAGTGAGGGGACCAAAACTGAACACAGCACTCGAGGTGCAGCCTCACCAGTACTGAATACAGGGGGGTGATTACCTCTCTGCTCTTGCTGGCCACACTATTTCTAATGCAGGTGAATTTGTGCTTCTTTTGAGCATAGCCTGATATGCTCCTTCTCTGTGCACCTCTAGACTCATGAATTGGCCATAATGTATTAACTGTTTTCATAAGCCTATTGCCCTTTCATGGTGGCCAAAGACATGCTGGAACATGGACTTGTTCTTTGAGGCAGCTAGATACAATTTTCTGACTGTTATCTGGCAGCATTAGGGGTATGATACTGTCTTTGGAAATGTGTGTTCAAATCCTGCTTTGAAAGTAAACAGGCTTTTGAACGAACAGTTATGGAAATTAATTATGTCACCTCTTCCTTGTCCTGTAATCAAGCAATATCTTGAAAAGTCAGCTCATTTTCATAAATGAGAATATTGTGCATATATGGTACAGCCAGCCGCCTCTCCACCATCTACAATAACAGAGGGCTGGGCTGAAGTACTAGTGGGCAGAGCAATGTAGATATGTTAACTCTGTTGGGAGAGCCCAGTCTCAGTACAACTTGCTGCCTCTGGCTTAGCTTTGCAGGATGTCTACCCAACTACTTTATCTTTGTGATGGCCTCCCAGCACTCACCAGAAACCACTAGTGGGGTTGATTGCAATAGTGGACCTGTTGCATCTGTCTGTTATCAGAACTCTGTCTGAAAATAAGCCCTTCAGGACATTTTTGGGGGAGGGTGGTGGCCAAGCGCTTCTGCAACTGAATTTTTGTCAAGCAAGGAATTCTGACTCCAAGTAGTAAGCAGTTAGCTAGTATAGACAGAATTCTGGAGGACAGGCTTCTAGAACGGAATGGGAACAAGTTTGGTGGTGTTAGCTAGTGTGTGCACCCACAGCTGGCTGTTTCTTTTGTTGGCAGCATTGTTTCTTGAGGTGACAGGGATACATCTCTTTCTACAGAGGAAGAAGTGTTGTCACAAAGTGGGGGGTGAAATTATGAGGTGTTTGTTCTTTCTCTGCTGCCTTTAACCATGTAGCACACTGAAGCCTGAGAAAACTGCTGCTTGCTTCACTGACCTTAACCTCAGCTTCAGGCATCTGTTATGTGGCTGAAGATAATTTCACTGAGGTGTGAGGCTGGGATTGCCTCTTATGAAGGCAACCTAACACAAGAGTCTGCATCCTGTAGCAGCAGAAATAATGCAAATTGTGCTCTGCCTCAGCTAGAAGACAGCTTTCATGGAAATGATATATCGTGCAAGTGTGTCGCTTCATGCAGTATGGCCATATTTACTGGCAGTGAGAAAAAAGAGACAGGGCCTATTGCCTATTCTCTGGGAATGGCTGTAAGGAGTGGAGAGCTGGCCTATTAAGCCCTCTCAATTCTGTTTCATTTGTACTGGCTTCATCTGGTTTAGATGGCCTCACCTTTGTGGTCCACAAAGTTATTTCACAGTGTTGCAGCTGTAACAAGACGTCTTAAATTTAGAAAAAAAATCTACCTATAGGGAAAAGTGAAGCAATTTCTCTTTGCTATTTGTAAAATAGGAGCTTGTATGATCTGTTTCATTGAGAGGGATGATCTTTCTGTCATTCTGGATCTTCATGAATCTCCATGGCCTATCACCTTGTTCAAAAAGGGAATAAATATAAAAAGGTAACATTAATAAGTTCAATCTTTTTTTCCTTCCTGACTTCCTTCAGTTTTCTTTTCTACCTGGCAAAGCTGCCCCCTTTACAATGTGGTATGAAATGTAAATGTTTAATGTTTCCAGGAGCATTAACTGCAGTGTCAGGCTGTACTGTGAATGGAGAGAAAGTACAGCTCACAGGTACTGTTTAACGTGCCTAGCCTTTGCAGTCCAAAGTTTAAGACGTTAATGGCAAACTTAAAGCTTTGATAGTGAAAACTCTGGTTGATTGGCTATTTAGATTTCCCTTTTTTCTTTTTTTTCATTTTAGTCTGCTTACACCTCTTACCTCTATGGGACTGGTGGAGCAATGGTTGTTTACCTGATGCTGTTTGAGTGCCATCTTCTGCCTCACCTGGGTATGGCTGTTCTGAGACTCTGAAAAGAGAGCTCTTAGGCTATGGGTGTCCAACCAGTTAGCTTGCCTGGGCCTTGTGGAGTGAAGGGGAGTTGTCTTGGGCTGCATACAAAATATGAGGATTGCTCTGAATGTAATGCCTCCTGTCTTATATTTTGGTCCACAAAATCAGAGGCAGATGATGTTATGGTGGTAGAGGTTGAACCTTCCCATCAGTATCTCATTACATGTTGTTGCTGTGTGATGGCAGCACAAGGGCAGTCTGACACAATGGCGTCTGTTACGGAAGTGCATATGGAGCAAAGGTGTGGAACTGAATGCCTGTACGTGGAGAAAATGGTACCCACTGATATTCATTGATACTTGTTGAGCATTTCAGGAGACCAGACAGTGGATGTGAGCACAGTGAGGCGGTGGGTGGTGCATTTCAGCAGTGGTGACAGTGATATCAGCTGGCATCACTGTGTAACGCAGCTAATGGAGGTGACTATGTTGAAAAATAGTGTTATGTAGCAGAGGATTTGCTCTATTAAATAGTGTCATTGTGCTCTTTGTTGTAGTTTTCATGGAAATAAATGGGAGGCATTACTTCCAGTGCTTATATACTTATGTGTATATAAGCAACAAAACTTCTAACTATATATTTTTTGTAAGAACATGGAAAAAAATGAGCGCCAGTGAGGTACATGACCTTTTTTTGTGACACAGACACAGCAGTGGGGTTTGGGGGCAGGGGTTGCAGTTCTCAGTGAGTTCTGACTCAGGTGTTGGTCAGAGATTTTGGATGAAATGATTCCTGTGCTTCACCCTTGACAGCTGCTCATGGTTGTGCTTACTGCCAGAAAGTGGTGACAGGGTAAGGCGTGACTGTGAAGGGAGGGGTATTTCTCTCTGGTGAGGAGGGGTTATGAAGGTGTGGTCACACAGTCAGATGTGTGAGTTGAATGTCTGACGTTCCATTTGAGAATTTGCAAGTGATGTATTTATGTCGAAAATATACTCCCAAATTATCAATTTCTGGAAGCCTTGAAACCCGTTCTTAAATCCCTTCATCCAGACGGGAAGCACGCCTATTTGTCGCTGTTCGCAGGGCCGCGCCGCACACACACCATTACGTGAGCTAGCACGAGCCCGCCACTCTGTGAGCACGCTTCCGGCGCGGCGCCATTGCACGCAGCCGCAACGGCAGACACCTTCATCCCCGCCTCTTCCACCCGCTGAAGGCTCCCCGCCATGTCTGGTAGGGGCTCCTTTTCTCTCCATTCGCCCATAGCTAACGTGGCTTCCCTGAAGCTGCGCCGCCACGTTGTTAGTGTCATGCAGGACGGCGCGCGGAATGCCCTTAACCAAGATGGCGGTGGAAGCGCGGGAGGCGGGTCGTGCGGGTGCCGCCATCTTGTGTGAGGGCAGCCCCATAGCGCTGAGCTGGCGTTGCTGGCCGCGCGGGGCCTGCCGGGAGAGAGCGGCGGCTGTGCGGGCGGGTGAGTGCTGCCGGGGCTCGGGTGCGGACCGCGAGCTGCGCCTGACGGAAAGAGCGGGAACATCGGCCGCGAGCTGCGGCACGGCGCCGTTCGCAGACTGGCCTGACGTCGCTGGAGCCTTTCGTCGGCCTTTCGTTCCGTGAGGAGGGCGGGCTGGTATTTGCAGCGTGTCGGAGTTCGGCTTCCCCTCTGCGCTCGGAGCTGCCGCGGCCCCATGGCGACCTACCTGGAGTTCATTCAGCAGAACGAGGAGCGCGACGGCGTGCGCTTCAGCTGGAACGTGTGGCCGTCCAGCAGGCTGGAGGCTACGCGGATGGTCGTGCCTCTGGCCTGCCTGCTGACCCCGCTGCGGGAGCGCCCGGACCTGCCTCCCGTGCAGTACGAGCCCGTGCTCTGCAGCAGGGCCACCTGCAAGGCCGTGCTCAACCCGCTCTGGTATGCAACTATGAGCTGGGGGGCGGGGAGGCTGGGGAGCGTCTGGTTTGTATTTCGGTGTGCCTGACGTCTCTAGGCTGGGCGGATGGGCTGAGGACAATTGGGTGGTGTTCAGCATGACCTGGTGCCTGTGTTTTGGCATCGCTACAGGCTCGGGGCAGAGTGGCTGAAGGGCTGCATGGAGGGAAAGGATGTGGGGATGTGGGCTGACAGCTGGCTGAATACGAGCCGGCGGTGTGCCCAGCTGGCAAAGTGTGTCAGTGGCATCCTGACTTGTATCGGCAACAGTGCAGCCAAATGGAGCAGGGAGAGCATCGTCCCTCTGTACTCAGCTCTGGTGAGGCTGTGCATCGAGTGCTGCGTTCAGTGCTGGGCTCCTCACTGCAAGAAAGGCATTGAGACTCTGAAGCGTGTCCAGAGAAGGGCAGTGAAGCTGTCAAGGGTCTGGAGATGAGTCTTACGGGGAGCAGCTGAGGGAACTGAGGTTGTTCAGTCTGAAGAAGAGGCGGCTCGGGGAAGACCTTATTGCATTCTGTAACTACCTGAAAGGAGGGTATGCTGAATTGGAGGTCGGCCTCTTTTCCCAGGTAACGGTGATAGGATAAGAGGGAATGGCCTCAGGTTGCATCAGGGAAAGTTCAGGTTGGATATAGGAAAAAAATTATTCTCAGAGCAGTGAAGCACTGGCACAGGCTGCCCAGGAAGGTGGTAGGATCACCATCCCTAGAGATGTTCAAGAACAGTGGAGAGGCACTGAGAGAACACTGAACATGGTCATGGGGGAGGTGGGTTGATGGTTGGACACAGTGATTGTAGAGGTCTTTTCCAACCTTAATAATTATGGTTATTCCTAATTCCCCTTTTTTTCTCAGCATGATGCTTGGTAGCCTCTTTTAGATATAGTGAGTATGTTGAAAGCATTGCATGCCTGCTGAGATGTGTTGAATGGCACCCTCTGCTGAGCTGCCAGAGTCTGAGATGAGAGGTGTGTCCTGTTCAGCTGGAGATAATATGGAAGTGGGCAATCCTGTTATCATCCTAGAGAATGTTATGGTGAATGGTGAAACTTAAACAAAGATGCTGTTTATACTGGCGTTATCCTTTGGGCTATGGTGTTCATTTGATTTTCTGCTTTCTATACATCCCCTTTTTTATAGGCCAGCTCCAGTATGAGCATCAATTTTCTCTGGAGTTTTGCTGAGAAAGTAAGAGGAATAATCTTGTCATGAAGTCATGTTACTATCATACTTCCTTAGAGCATAGCTGTGGGCTGAAAAAAAACCAGAATGCTAGCAAGAGGAAGTAGGAAGAGGTCAAACCCATGAAGGAAGAATAAGGTCAGGCTTCACTGTACTTAGCAGTCAATGTAGTATGTCATAATGAGTTGAGGAGAGGAAACTCGTTGGGGCAGAGAACAGCTAATTTGTTCTGTGTTTGTACAGGATGTGAGTGAATGGCTTCTGCTGCTCTATGACTGGAGCACTGGTGTGCTATAGCTGTACGAACAGTAAGATGACTGAGATAAGCCTCAACGTAGTGAAGGAGTGATTAGATGCAGACCTGCTTACTGCATCCTAAGCTTCGATGGTCTGTTGGTGATCACTCACACTGACAAGCCTGGAAGCAGCAGGACTGCCTCAGCTAATAGGCTTTCTGGCATTGGAACAAAAGTCAGAATCCCTAAAACTATCCATAAAGTTGAAGCGTCTGGTTTTCTGATTCTTCCTCATCAGCATAGACAACTGTGAAGCTAGGTTGTGAAATTGTTCCTATACCTATACTAATGCCTCACCTTTCCCTTGCAGCCAAGTTGACTATCGGGCCAAGCTCTGGGCTTGCAATTTCTGTTTTCAGAGAAATCAGGTACGTTGAAGCAGCATTTTCATCTTTTCAGAAAGCATTTTATTGATGACCTTACTGTGCAAAGGATGTTACAGGAAACAGAAATTTCGCCTCTCTAGATTTCATCTTGTAGCCTTTTCTCTTGCTGAACCCAGGCCAGAGTGCTTGCTAATGAGTCTGTTATATATGAAATCTTGCTTATTTTCAGTTGCTTTGCCAGTGACTTTAATAGCACAGAGAACATAGAAAATAGATAAAAAGCCATTTTATCACATGTGCTTCCATTGTGGTTTTTGGTACGTGACATTTACTGTTCTTCCTGAGTATGACATTAGATTTGGGTAAACTTTTACCATCAGAAACAGTCACACGGCTAAAACGACAAAACTAAGCAAGTTTTGGCTAATGTGGCTGCTGCTTTAGTCCTGTTCTTAGCTTACACTGGGCTGAGTAACTGTCAGTAGTTCTGGCTCTGTTGTGTGCGCTTAGCAAAGCAGCAGCACAGGTCTCTGATGAGTTAACCAGGTTGGTGCGGTTGGTAGTAAATAAAGAATCGAATAAACACATCATAAGACTCTGTACTACAGAGGAGAGCCCTACATTTCTGCCCTGCAGCTTGTCCTAATTTTTGGTCCTGTTTTTCAGTTTCCTCCAGCATACGCAGGCATATCTGAAGTCAACCAACCAGCTGAACTTATGCCTCAGTTTTCAACAATTGAATATATAGTGCAGGTAATGATTCGTAGTTTGTGGTCTCCAGAATTGTATTCTGTGGTATCTTCTGTACATATTCGTTGTACTTAGGATAATAGAAATAAGTAACACTCATGTAAGATGCCTGAGATAGGGCTCATTTTATTCTTTGTCTGGAGTCATTGGACAGTGTCACCTAGCTTATGTACGAGCCTCATAAATCCATCTCTCTCCATATTAGCGAGGCCCGCAGACGCCATTGATCTTCCTGTATGTTGTTGACACGTGCTTGGAAGAGGAGGACTTGCAGGCACTGAAGGAGTCCCTCCAGATGTCCCTAAGTCTGCTGCCTGCTGACGCTCTAGTGGGACTTATCACATTTGGCAGAATGATCCAGGTTCACGAGCTGAGCTGTGAAGGGATTTCTAAGAGCTACGTGTTTAGAGGCACTAAAGACCTGACAGCTAAGCAAATACAGGTATGTCCTGCCATCTGTTAGGCCAGTGGTTTGTTCCTCTTAGCTTTGTTGCCAACACTGCTGGTATTTCAAGCACCAGGCTTTTGGGGTTCAGTGCTCTTAATTATTTTTATGCTATTTCACTCTCAACACCTCTCCTGTCTGTTTGCTGCTGTACGTTTTTTGAAAACGTGCTCAAGATAGTTTTTTAAATCTCACATAATAGAACCATTGATGTCTTCCTAATGAGAGTGCAGATATTAATTATTTCAGTTTTAATTTCTTTAATGCTACAGGGTTGCAGGCTTTAGGCTATATTGCTTGAAAGCAAACAATGTCTAGTGTTTGATTTTGAAGTCTCCTCTGCCTCCTTTTTTTTTTCTTTTCTGTAGGATATGCTTGGTCTTTCAAGGCCAGCTGTCCCCATTCAACAGGGAAGGCCTCTTCAAGCCCCAGAACAGCCTGTTATTTCAAGCAGGTGAGTGCTACATAAACACAACCAGCAGCAGAGCAGGATGGGTGCTTTATACCCTTCGGGATCGCACTTCTAAACCTAGCTTTTCCAAGAGGTATACACAAATGGTATTGTCTTGGCAGAGTTATTTCCCTGCATCAAGTGATACAAGTGGGTGAGATTTACTAGAGCAATTTCTTAGCCTTCTCTAGTGTCTTGATTTTGCAGTTACAGGAACATAATTGCCATTCAGACTGGATTTCTTCTTGAAAAGTATAGCATAGCTGTCTTTGGAAAGCGTGTTGCTCAGGGGTCGAACGTGTTTAGAGCAGGAGCCTTTTTGGTTGAGCACCTAATGGGGCCCTCATTTATGAGTAACAATCCTTTGAGCCCTTGCTTGAATGAGTCAAAAAAAAAAACCAGAAACCAGACACAAAACGCAACAATTGGTAGGCAGGCAGTGACCCCTGAACTGTGAAGCCATATTTGCCTCTATTGGATACAGTTGTTTGTTTTTATTCTCAGCTCCTCTTTTTCCATTGGCAGCTCATTTACCTTTTGGTAGACTAAATCAGTACTAAAGTCCTTTTCTGTGCTTTAAGTGATTTTGCCTTCTTGTCAGTTCCTGTTGGTTCCTTTGATCAATTTTGTTACTTTGCACAGGCCTCTTAGTTTGGAAAGTCTGGACATAAAGGAATGTGTTGTGTAATGTTTTGCTTCTGATAACTCTTCCAGTGTAATTAAAGTGCGCTAGGAACAGAGGCACACTTAGAGTGGGAAAACATTTCATTTCAATTTTTCAGGTTCCTGCAGCCAGTACAGAAGATTGACATGAATTTAACAGATCTCCTTGGAGAACTTCAAAGGGACCCGTGGCCAGTGACCCAGGGAAAGAGGCCTTTACGTTCCACTGGAGTAGCTCTTTCGATTGCTGTTGGCTTGCTAGAGGTACTTTTATTGCACCTGCTTGTTAGGCATGAGCTGGGCAAAGCAAGCACCTGGCAGTACGTGCTGAGACGTATACAGGTTTCAGTGCAGATTGGTTTGCAGCCCGGTCACATTGAGGTGCAGTGGTGCATTTTGTCTTTGCTTGATGTCCGGCATGAGTTCCAGCTGATGTTGAGTGGGCTAGGAATTTGTATTTAACTGTAAACCGTGTAAAAGGTGCAGGTGTTTAAAGGCTTCTGATCCTTACGTATATTGCCATGTGAAGGTGATTGTATGTACTCTGATTCTTTTTGTTTATTTGTTTTTGCAAGGGTCATCTAAGGTAGAAGTAAAAAGAATACTACTTCCTGTAGTGAAGATTGTTGTAGTTTGAGTCTAAACTAGAAGGTGCCTGTCAGGAAACGTGTTGCTGTTTTTCAGGTCTGCCTGTAACAGAGACAGGTCCCTGATGGCATTGCAGAATAATGTACAGATTCCTCTCTGAAGAAAACATTGTTCTTTTAAACATCTTTTCCCCGAGTTCTAATGTAAGACTGTATTTTTATTTCAGGGCACATTTCCAAACACGGGAGCGAGAATAATGCTATTCACAGGCGGTCCACCAACGCAAGGACCAGGCATGGTGGTGGGAGATGAATTGAAAACACCCATTCGTTCTTGGCATGACATAGAGAAGGACAACGCGAGGTTCATGAAGAAGGCCACCAAGGTAGGTGCTGGTGTCAGCTGGAGGAGAAAGCACACAGAACAGCTTAGGTTTGTTGTGTGGCAAGGGGTGTTGAAACAAATGGGAGTGTTGGAATACAGAGTGGGGATGGGAGGAAGGAGATGACTGAGCCTATGTAGGCAGCTTCCAGTATTCTTCTATAGGTAACAGAAGTCTTATTTTCTTGGTATAGAATCAGTCTGTCCAGATATTTGCATAGCTGCTCATAAAATGCATGAGCCTTTCTGTGTGTTAAGCTTTGAGAATGTTCAAAGGACGGATGAGAGTCTTACTGTTAGTTGCTTCTCCAAGTATGGTCTTGTGCCTTCTCAGAGAGAGAAGTATTTCAGTGCTGTCGTCCAGCTGATGGTGAGTAGAGCTCCTTTTAGCTCGTTCAGGAAAGGGGAAAAAAACAAGCCTGTACTCCAAGAACTGGTGACTTCCAGAAAGGCTCCTTTTTCTCTTGACATGTGAAAGAATAGTTAAAATATTAGGTATGAAATGTGCCTGTCAGCATAGAGGAAGTACTGTGATACCTGTCCTCTTAACTATCACCTAGAAATCTTTAGGTTTCTATCACAAAGAGCCTGTGCTTGTGTGATGGTAGCAATTCGTGTCTTCTCTACACTTGCAGCTCAAGTTTATCCATAGGCAAACATCCTAGGAGGAAGAATTCTGTTCAAGCAGACAGCTCCTTACTTTTGCAGCACTGGCAATGGCTTCATTTGTGCTTTGTGCATCAGTGTGTTGACTTCAGCTGGAGAGCAGAGGAAAAATTGCCTGATGCAGCATCCTAAATATTCCTAAATATTGTGTGTGCTGTCTGTTCTCCCCAGCACTATGAGACTCTGGCCAATCGCACTGCCACCAATGGTCACTGCATCGATATCTACGCCTGCGCCCTGGATCAGACTGGACTGCTGGAGATGAAATGTTGTGCAAACCTCACTGGGTATGTCTGTAACAGGAAACACAGAGGTGGTACTTTTATTTTTTTTGGAGGGGGAGAACAGTTTGAAAAGCAGTTAGTTTTCTATAAGTGCAAAAGGGTGAGATTTTTGTCGTTTATTCTAAATTGTGGTTTGAATTTGCCAGGAGTTACATGGCAAACCTCCCCTGATCCCAGTCCGCATTTCTGAAGCCTCAAAGTAGCGTAAGAGTTAACACTGCTGGTAGAAAACTCAGTGTCCTGCTTTGGAGAAAGGTATTCTAAAGCATGATGCAACATGTCTTGCAAATGCCTTCTGTCACCTTCAAATGCCCTGGGAGGTAGCAAGTACCCTTTGCAGAGCTGCTGGGACATAGATCCCCTCTGTTGTGGTGTGTGCCTGACTGAAGTGCCATCAGAGTAGCAGAGCTTCAGGCATGGTGGGTAGTTGCTTTCATTGTGTTGGCCAGATTTTCTTATGCTTAACAGCTCATTTTGCTTTCTTAGGGGAAGTAGGCTGAGCAAGGCTCTCTTTTGGGTACGGGTGTTTGTAACCACTGGAAACAGGAGCATTTTTAAGGCAGCTGAAAGGATGACAAGAAATATAGTTGAGAAAGCAAGCTGGCAGAAATGGAGCACTAACTTGTCTGGCTTTGGAGGCATCCATGAATCTACATTCCCTAATGCGGATTCTACCTATGCAAAGGCATGCTTCTAAACAGTTTCTGCCTGTATTTGCATGCATGAGAGTTGGAGGGGTTGTGTCCTTGTGATATGCTTCTAGTTCTCAATTGTTTCAGTTACCTTGTGTGGGTTTTTTTTTCCTTCTCAGAGGACACATGGTGATGGGAGATTCCTTCAACACTTCTCTCTTCAAGCAAACCTTCCAGCGGGTATTCAACAAAGGGCTCAGTGGGGAATTTCGGATGGCTTTTGGTGCAAATTTGGAAGTGAAGGTGAGAGATAAGTTTAATTAGCTGACATTAACTTAGAAGTGCGAGTGCTGCTGATTGGAAAAGTTTTCTAGATATCTGTGTAGAAAATTCTACGTCTTTGAGGTCAGCTGTATTGCCTTCTTTGGAAAAAGCATCATACTGGAATGAGTGAAGGCATTTTTTATTTAAAAGTTTATTAAATTTGTGGTTTAAAAAAACCAACAACTGAGCTTACGTTCACCAACTAAGGCAGTAGGTTACCTTGATAATGTACTCAAGGATGCTTTCCTTGGCAGCCTTGTATAATCACTTTCTGATCAAAGCTGAGCATCTGATTTAGTCTGTGTGTTCTTTTTGACTAACTTGATATATTTTTTTAAGAACTGTTTTCTTGTTCTAGACATCCAGAGAGCTGAAAATTGCAGGTGCTATTGGACCATGTGTATCCCTGAATGTGAAAGGACCGTGTGTTTCTGAAAATGTACGTTTTCAACATGAAAAGAACAACTATGTTAAGTAGGAAACAAAGGGTGCAAAATTTCTGTCGAAACCTAGAGCTTAGATAGAATGTGAGAAAAGGCAGAGCTTGTTGGACTGAACTCTTGTCCCATAAAGCTGCCTTCTAACTGTATTACCCTCAGTAACTTAATCCACATCCTGAAGATAAGAAATGCAGAAAGGTTGCCTCATGTATCTGATCAGAATTTAACATGAGCTGACCTTAACTACTGCCAAGTACTAAAACGCTGTTTTCTTTTCAATTCTATGCAGGAACTTGGAATTGGAGGAACATCTCAGTGGAAAATTTGTGGTCTGGATCCCTACACAACTCTGGCTATTTACTTTGAAGTGGTAAATCAGGTCAGCCCTGGCTTTTCTTTTTTTGTCCAACTGTTTGTAACAGGACCAGGAAGTCCAAGGCATCTCTTGTGTTGTGAATGGGTGGTTGCAGGGTAGGTAAATGTTTTGTGCCAAAGTAATATTCATAGGGGTTGTTTGCATATTTGTAAGCTGATAAGTGTCAGGTATGGAATTAAAAATGCACCCAGAACCACTTGGCTTTGAAGGCTCTTTTAAAACACAACATTAACAGATGCATGTCTCCTCCATGGTCCGTTTCAAGCTTGAACTTAACTCTGTTCAGCAGATGCCCTGGCTTTGTCTCTGTTGTATACAAAGCCAGCCTATGATGAAGGCTTTCCTTGTTTAATTTGCAGCACAATGCACCAATACCTCAGGGAGGCCGAGGAGCAGTACAGTTTGTCACCCAGTATCAACACTCCAGCACACAGAAACGCATTCGTGTCACCACCATAGCCAGAAAGTAAGTACCTCGTGCTGGTTCTTTGGCAGAATTGCAGAAATGGAAGCCACTCTGCTGGTATTGTTCTAGCTTTTTATTACATTCATTGGCCACAGAATATTTGGCATGGGGGAAAAATGTGGATTGGGTTTTGCTGATGACAGATTTTGCACTAACCCTTTACTAATCCTTTAGCTGGGCAGATGCACAAAGTCAGCTCCAGCACATAGAAGCTGCATTTGACCAGGAAGCAGCTGCTGTGCTGATGGCACGGCTGGGAGTGTACAGAGCTGAGTCTGAGGAGGGGCCTGATGTGCTGCGATGGCTGGACAGACAGCTGATCAGACTGGTAAGACTGATGGAGTGCACTCAGCAGCGGTCTTATTTTCAGTTAAAACAATCTCTTGGGATGAAAACACCATTCTTTTTCCAGTCTGACTCACTTCATTTGTGCTCTGATTGTGGTCTCATAGTATGTGATAACTATGAAGGCTGTATGATCGGTGAGTTGGTGATGGGATAGGTAAGCATCCCATCATGGTGAAAGAGTTAAACCTTGAGATTGAAGACGTAATAGTAAAATGATCACACAGGTGGGAAGGGACCTCTGCAGGTCTCAACACTCTGCGTAAGCAGGGCTAGTTTCATGTTACAGTTAGATGCTGTGGGTCTTGTTCAGGTGAGTTTGTATGATCTCCACGGATGGAATTTGTCTTGTTTCTTGGTAGCCTGTTGCAACATTTGATCACAGTTACTGTGATTTACTATTATTATTTTTTATATCCTGTCAGAATTCCAGTTTCTTCAGTTATGTGCTAGGTAACTATACAGAGCATAACATCACACACAGGCACATCAGATGCTGGAAAAAAAGAGACAATATCAAATAAAAATTTGAGCACTGAAACACTCGTGGGTGTACTGCATCCTGAAATGCTTGTGGACTCATTTGTGGTTGATACAAATTTTTTAAGTTTATAAGGAAATTGATAAAGAGCACCCTGCTGCTAGTCATGGAACTGGGCCAAAACAGCCCATAAACCATTCACAAACTACTCGCTTTCAGTGAAGCATCTAGTGCAATTTTAGTCTGCTGTTGCTTTAGAAGGAAGTAGGAGATGCTGCAGAAGTGTTTCATAGTGTACAAAGAACATTAAGTATGATGATGATCCAGTGGAAAAAAATGGGTGGTACTAGAAGCACTATTTATTTCGTTCTTAAATAACTCTGAATCTGGATTCAAAATAGAAGATTTTTATATACCTGAAATGATAAGATGATTGAATTGTCATTGTCACTCCAGTAAGATACAGAAGCTACTGACCTGTTAAGTTCTTGCTGCCACGTTCATCATTTGTTTGCTCTGTTTAAAAACATACAAAACTCATTCAAAAAAAAAATGTTGATTCTCAGGAAGGTATAAACGAAGTTTGCATTTTGCTTCCAACAGTGTCAGAAATTTGGACAATACAACAAAGATGATCCCAACTCCTTCAGATTGTCGGAATCGTTTTCTTTGTATCCCCAGGTAAGAACCTTCTTGCAACTATGGGAAAAGTTTGCAAGGGTGAATGATGGTAAAGCACCTTGTACCATCAATGGGATTCGTGAGGGAAGGAGCAGATGCTTTTTGAATTTGTCGGGTGGTCCTGTAGTTCAGTGTTAGAAAAAGCTGGTAAGTTAAGAACTCTGAGGAGTTCACTGGGAGACTTTTTTCGGGGAATTTGCTGTTTACAAGGTGCAGAAGCTTTGGCAACTCACTGACACTTCTCACTCATCTTTCTGATGCAGTTCATGTTCCATTTGCGACGCTCCCCATTCCTGCAGGTCTTCAATAACAGTCCAGATGAATCTTCTTATTACCGTCACCACTTTGCTAGGCAAGATCTCACTCAGTCTCTCATTATGATTCAGCCCATCCTTTATGCTTATTCTTTCCACGGACCTCCTGAGGTAAGTCTGTGTTTAACAGAGAGGTGAATCAATGCAAAATAAAGAGCATGCAGTTGGGATAACAGTAGTTCACTGTTTCACATTGATTCACCAGAGAGGTGAATCAATGCAAAGTAAAGAGCATGCAGTTGGGATAACAGTAGTTCATTAAAAAGCTTTTTACTTTGTTTTTCTTAAAGTAATTACTAAGGGGTGAGATGGGGCACTGTACAATACAAGTTATATTTTCAGTAGACTTACTCTTAGCATGTAAACTATACTTTCAGCTGGGCTTTTAAAAAACACATACATGCCTAAAAAAAGAAGGCCCAAAAAGCTAATGCCATATCTGGCATCTTGGCAGTTCAGCAGTGCTGCTGCTTCTCTGCCAGTAGCTGCCATCTCCACCACATAAGTCAACAAGCCTCTGCCCTTCCAGGTCATTAGCACAGAATTGTAGGGGTTGGAAGGGGCCTCTAGAGATTGAATGAGTCCAGCTGCTTGTTTTCAGCTGTTTAAGCAGCAACATTCAACTGCTATACAGACTTTATTAATTTATGTTGACTGCAGTGCATCTGGCAGGAAAGAAATGCAGAAGCTGCTGCAGAAACACTTTAAAACCTTTCTGGCAGCATTTGCCTGAGTGTATGTATTAAATTTCTTATTTTTCTTGGCTTCTCGAGATCATTAAACTTGAAAGCCATAGAAATTGCTTTCTCATATACTGCATTTCATACAGTAGCTGAGGACTTGCTGCTTGATTCAGTGATGCCATAGGAGGCTGGTGGTTCTCTGAAACATTCACATGAACAGCAGCTCTTGACAGACACAACACTCCTCCTTACAGCTGAACTGTAAGGTTAATGCAGTTTTGAGGTTTTAACGATTGACCTTTATTTTCCATAGCCAGTGCTTTTGGACAGCAGCAGCATTCTTCCTGACAGAATCCTACTGATGGACACTTTCTTCCAGATAGTTATCTACCTTGGTGAGGTACGGTGAGATGTATTCTCTGAACTCTCCTCCTCCTTCCATGCATGCAAATAATGCTACTGTTAGTATGCAATGAACCACTTGCAAAGCTTACCCTTGGCATAATGGCATCGTATGCCTGTTCCCATGCATTTGTAATGGATAAAAATCCTGCTGGAGTAGTTAAGCATATGTTCTGCTGTGAGAAATAGCCATCGAGTTAGCTTGTGAACTGAAAAAGTTAAAAGAAACTAAAAGCTTCTGCTTTTGAAGTACTGGCTGTTCTTTACAGCTGTGCCTGTGCGTAGATATTTAGACCAATATCTAAAGCCTTGGCTTTCCAGTGCCTTTTCAGTATGAAGACCTGTAGATCTGTGTTGGAATCCAACCGGTTTTGTAAGGGAGCGCTAAGCTACTGCAGCTGGATGATAGAAACATCTCACACTCTAAAGAAGTTATGATGTAGAGGAGGGTGAAGCTGACTTGCTTCTCTCTTCCTTCTCTAGAAATATCCCTTTTATTTGATGCTTTTTTTCCCTCTCAGATTCTTTTCAGTCTTGTCTGAGGAGTACCTTTCATGCAATTTTTTTCTACCTAAACATGACATCAAATTGAAATTTAAATAAGCTCAGCTTGGCTTATGGTCTCACCTTCCTGTTAGTGATTTTTTTGGAGAGGTGTTTTAACTCTTCTCTTTATTTTTGAACTGAACTACTGACTTTTTGTGACTGTTACTAGAATGCTTAAAGTTTGGCATGGTGGCCTGCGGTGATGCACAGTCCACACAAGCAGGAGTTGTATGGTGGAGCCAGTAGTGGCAATAAGCCTTCACAGGTTACTTTAAGCAGTGCCTACCTACCTCAACTGTTGGGAAGCAAGAGACTCAACTGGGTAAAATTAGACAATGGAAATGTTAAATTATGAGCTGCAAGTGAAACTATAAACTATGTGTGGACCTTGAAAAGAATGTAAGGCAAAGACTGTTCCACTTAAGACCAAATCAGGTTTGGAATGTCACTGATTTATAAATGCTTTACGCTTTTAAGTTGAGGTAGGCAGAAGCATAATGGCTTGAAGTTCACTTTGAACAATCGGCTCTTGTACTGCACAGCCTGCTAACCAATTCTGTGTTTAGTGCATGTTCTTAAGGAACAGACAGAAACTAAACAATACTATTGACAGAATAGTGAAAGCATGTGTTTGTCCTGCTCTGTGTAAGCAGAAATGCATGTAATGTTCTGCTACCTTAAGATGTGCTGGTTAAGGGTTGGCCTGTCGGCATCTCTGCAATCTCTTCATTTCCTCCCTGTCCCTGTGAACAGACTATTGCACAGTGGCAGAAAGCTGGTTACCAAGACATGCCTGAATATGAAAACTTCAAGCACCTACTGCAGGCTCCATTGGATGATGCCCAGGAAATCTTGCAGACCAGATTCCCAATGCCACGTTATGTCCACACTGAACATGGGGGCAGCCAGGTAAGGATGTTTATCCAAAAACCTTCTCTGTTGAACAATGCAAATATCTGTCTTTCCTTGCTTTACTAAGTAAACAGTTCTGTAAGTTAAACACAGTGGTAATTTAGCTCTTAAAAGTAAGAGTTTGTATATTTTCCCATGAGTTCTTAATGCATCCATGTCTTTTAATAGGCCAGTTGCTCCTTGCATGTGTTTTTGACTTCTGAGGATGGAAAGAGAAGGGGAAAGAAAAAGCCAGTGTAAATATCTTTATATTCCTTGAGCGGTGGGAAGTGAATAGTTTTGCTATGTACCTAAACTTCCTGAGACAGAGAGTGCAGTTAGTTGGCTAGGGCAGTCAGTCATGCTGAATGTTTGAACATCTGCTCTTTTATTCTTAGATGCCAGGTGAGAATATAAAATGGTCTCTATTTTGACTTCTTGGAATTACAGTAGTTCAGTGTGTGTCTATTGCTAGCCTGTTGTTTGTAGAAGTGGAGAGGCAGGAATTGGTGCTCCAAAACTAAACTATTAATGTAAGCATGTTGCCCTGATTCTCAACTAACCACTTTTCTGATGTAAGGAAAAGGGTTTACTATGAAAGTGAAATTGCTGATGCCATGTCCATGTTACATGAAACTAGAGCTGCCCTGCTTGACGAGCATTGCTTGCTATAGGAGAGCACTTGGAGAAACTTAAAAGTGATGTTACCGTTTTGAAATGGAGGGCAGAGAGTTTTCTCATAGAAATCTGCCACCACCAACTAACTCAAGAATAACAGCAGGGAAAGAAATGCATTCAGATTCTTTCTCTCTTTTTGAGATAACAGCAGCATACCCTGACTTTTTAAACTTGATTCCTCCTTTTCCTCCTCCCAGGTTTCTTCCTCAATCTCATTCTGCTATGTGATGTTCCTTAATGTTATTTCTTTCAAAACAATTTGTAAAACTGTAACACGTTGTAGTAGTACTGTTGTCTGTTCCATGGGAGTCACAGCTGTGTGGTAAAATCTTTCCCAAACATTTATCCTTTCAGAGTATTGCCATTAAAAGTAAGCAGATTCTTGTTTTTAAGTTCGGTGAAATTGTTTATGAAACAAAGCTCTTTCTGAACTCAGAAACTTGTTTCAGTTAAAGAAGTGCTTTCCTTGTAAAAGCAGGCGAACATCACCAGTCATGTGTCTGAGGAGATAAGTGTTAGGGGAGCTGACATTTCTATCCTACTGCAAAAATGTTTTTCCCACATTTTGTCTTTATAGGCTCGATTCCTGTTGTCTAAAGTGAACCCTTCTCAGACCCACAATAACCTCTATGCATGGGGACAGGTAAGCAATGGAAGAGCCACTTGTGTTTGGGAATACAGTAAAACGTACATTCAAATAATTGTCTGCATAGTTGGTGTCCCATTTTATCTCATAGTATTTGGCCTCAGACTGGGAGTGTGTTGTATTTGTCCTGCTCTTATCTAACAGCTTTTTGCAAGACATACATGGTTGGCTTTGAAAAACTTTGAAATAGTGCTTTGGAATACAAGGAAACAAGGTTATTTCTGTGCACCAGTTGATCTGTGATGAAATTACTGTCTGACATTGTAATAGCTGTAGCATTTTAAAAGACAACCGAGTGGATAGGTTTGTCTCTTAGGCAGCTCAGATTCTTACTCATCCTGATAATTGAAGTCCATGGTTATCAAGATAAAGAGTTCTGGTGGTGAGCACTAGATTACACTATGTTCAGAATAAAGTTTTCAAGCCTGGACATGATGAAACGTCTGCTTCTGTTCTTGGATGGAATTTCCCCCAGGTTTTCAGCATATTGTGATATGGTTTTTTTTTTGCTTTTCTAAAGGGTGGCTGTCCTAGTAGAGGTGCTGCAGAACAGCCCAGTACCTCAGCAGCCTGATGACAGCAGGAGATCAGTGGTTTCCAGCAGCGGTGCTTTTGTCTCTGTCATCTTTCCTGTAACCAAGTTACCTAAGTAGTGCACAGGTAGACAAGGAGAATGTATTTTGTGGCTGCTACTGATGGAAGCAGCTGATAGAGAAACTCTTACAGGTTTTAGATGAGCTGATGTGGAAATTATATTTGCCTTCTGCTACAAATCTGATGTAAAAGCTCTTAGTTCACAGTTAGTGTATTTAGTTTTCTGTAACTAGCATACAGATACGTATAGATGTGATTTTTCTATCAATAATAGTTTTTAATGTCTTCTGCCTTGTTTCCATCGAGCCTTGAGCAGAAACCTTCCTAATGCGTTAGAAGGAAGAGACTTTCCTGCAACAGTGCAGGTGGCACTCAAAGATATTATCAATTACCAGACTACCCTTCAAGGGGAAAAGGTTTAGCAGGCAATTAGCTTAGTGCTGACATTTGCTTTGCTTGCTTAGTCCCCAGGGCCAGCAGCGCTATTTCATGCTCATTATTTATTTCCTTTATTTCTTGGCAGGAATCAGGAGCCCCAATCCTGACGGATGATGTCAGTCTGCAGGTGTTCATGGACCACCTCAAGAAGCTGGCGGTCTCCAGTGCAGCGTGACTTGATTGAACCCAGCAGCACAAACAGCAGTGACATACATCACGGTGACGATGGAAGCGGAACGATTTATTTACATTTCCTTTTAGACTAAGGTTTTTAAGTATTAAATGAAATAAATACGTGGGGAGAGCTTAGTACTTTGCCCTTCTAGATATTAATTTATTTGTACTCTTTTTTACCTCTATTGTTTATGCTATTTTCTCATACTGTATCGGGAGCCAAAGTATGTTTTATCAGGTGTAGATCTTTGCAGCCTTAGCTTAATATGTAATGATCTGTGGTCTGAAGTGGTGGCTTTAGGCAACCAGGGGCTGGATTAATGGAAAATAAAACTGGATAAGAAAAGCATTAATACTGAGTGCTGACCCCCATTGAGCTGTATGTGCGTTTTTGAAAACACACCACCAGGAGAGGTACCAACTACTACAAATAATGCCACTCGCTGCTCTCTAACACATGGTTTCAGTCGCGGATCTGAAGTTTCACGTGGAAACAAAGAGGGACGTGAAGAAAATACAGTGCGGAACACTTCTGAAGCAGAGCAGCGGGGCTGGAGGTCGGCGTGCAGCACCGTGCCGGCGGGCACCTTCTGGTTCCCGGTAAGGCCCAGGTCTCCGCGCGCCGCCATCTTCCGCTCCCGCCCCTCAGCTTTAGCGCGTGCGCAGGTGCGCGCGCACACCACCGTCATCTTTCGGCCCCTCCCCTTCCCCCCCCAGCCAGGGTGCATGCGCGTAGCGGCTGCCGCGCGTACGGGAGTGACTGGGGGCGATGCGGGCGGCGCTGTGGAACATGCGCTCGGCGCTGCTGTACTCGATAGGCGGCTGGACCGTGCTGGGGGGCGTGCTGCACTACAGCTACAGCAGCGGCGGCGGGCACGGTACGGGGCCGGTGCGGCCCTCTGAGCCCGAGCACGGCGCCTCAAATCGCCACCGCGGGGCGGGGCTGGGGCGCGAGGGGAGAGCTGGGCTGAGGGGCCGGCAGGGGGCGGGGCCTGGCTGAGGTGGGCGGGGCCTGGCTGAGGTGGGCGGGCGCGCTGGGCTGAGAAGATGGCGGGGAGTCTGATCGTATCTGTGGCTGCTGCGTTGGCCCAAGGAAAGGATGGCGCGTTTTAATGCGAAGTTCTTATGTTTCGTTTCGTTTTCTTTCCCCGTTCGTTAGAAGATGAAAGTGATGATAAGGCGAACGAAGAGCACTCTAGAGATGTGGTGATTGAAAGTAAACCCATGGGGTTAAACGTCACCACGGTAATGACGTACCACAAGGAATTGCCTCCTCTCACGCGGCTGCTCCGGCGTATGACAGCGTATTTTACTCCCAGCAGTAGTCCTCCCCCCTCTGAGAACTGAGCCGGCAGGGACGCGGAACGAGGAGTGTTGTGCTGTGCAGGAGAGCCTGAGGATGTGGTCTTGTCATCTGGCACCATGCTGTCGGCTGTCGGTCTGTCACATTGTTGAAACAAAACAACAGATCCCTGTCCGAAATTCCTTTGCAAAACTCGCAGGCTTTCTTGCCTCTTCACATCGATGCTGTTCTTTGCACATGTACTCAAATTATTAAATGTAAACCAGGTTCTGTGGAGTCTTGTGAGATGGTGGTGAGCTGGAGTGCTGCTCAGGGGGCTGCCAGGTGCCCTTCACTTTGTGAAGGTTTCCCAGCGTAGGGGTTTCTGTGCATGAGCTGCTATCTCAACCCATTGGGTGTAAAATAAAACATTAAAGAATTATTAAGCGGCAAGGAATGCAGTTTAATCTTTGAGGTGTAAGAGTTGTTGTCATCCTTCAAAAAGAAGCAGACAGGGTATACAGCTTTGTCCCCTGATGCATGGCTACTATCCTTATACCCCCTTCCCCTCAGTTTGCTAAATCTCCTTTCTGTAGCTGCTCTTAGAGCTGCTGTCGCTTTATAAGATTGTAATACATGCTGCCTCCCCTTCTAGGGTGCCGTCTCCCTGCTGTGACTGTAGCCTTCCTTTCTATACGGTTTCCCCCAGTCTTTGTGGACCTACTTCCTTTTCAGGGGCTTCTCCCAGTCCCTGCAGGCGCTGCCTCCCTTCAGAAGGAAGCTGCCAGTTTCCATGGGTACCTCTGGACGCCTCATTCCTGTGGAAGGGAATGGTATGGGTGTGCTGGTACCTCTAGTTGTTTTTTCTATAGGCACTGCTGAAAAAATCATTAAAAAAAATTTGAAAGGCTCCACCTTCAGAGGAAAGGAGCCCCTCTGCACCATTCTGTACGAATTCGGTCTGTACGCAGCCCCGTTTCCATTGAGGCTGCCTCTCTACAGGCACCGCCTGCACCGTCGAAGGCCCGCCGCTCCAGCCCTGCGGCGGTACCTCCCATCCGCCAGGGGGCGCTGCGCTGCGCGGGCCAGCAGGGGGCGGCCGCCGTCGCCTAGCGCCGCCACCTCCCCGCGCCGGGCCCGCGCCGCGCCGCCATGAAGGCCATCGTCCAGCGGGTGGCCCAGGCCAGTGTCACAGGTCAGTGCGCGGCACCGGCAGGGACACCGGAGCCGGAGGGGCGGGGGGAGAGGAGGCGGGGGCGGGCGGAGCGTTGCTGAAGCGTTGCTCCGCCCGCCCCCGCCTCCTTCCCCCCGCCCCGCGGCCGGGCCCCCATCCGCGCTCCTCTCGGCGCGGTCCCTCAGAGCCCCCCTCGCTTCGCCTTGGTTGGCGCGTGGCTTTCGGGTGTCCCGGCGCTGCTTGCATGTGCTTCCAGCGCTGCCCTAGTCGCCTTTCCGTGCCTCCTGCGGTCTCTTGCCTTCTGTTTTCAGAGCTCCGTTAAGGAGCTCTGTTCTCAGCGGGAGGGACGGAGCTGGGCGTTGATCGAAGTCTTATTTCAGATGAGGAGTAAGAGGCTCGAACAGGCGTGACTTTCTCGCAGCTGTTGGGGGTGGTGCGGCACAGAAATGAAGAATGCTTACTGAATTCAGTCGGGTCATTTTTCCTGAGGTGGGAGAGTGTTGTGCTGCTGCTGTGCTTAGCGCTGCTGGTCCAATTGTATGCAAAATTCTTCATATCGAATGTGGAGAGTGGTGGTCAATGGAGAGGAGATCAGTGGCAAGTGGTGTCTCTTAGGGGATACTGCTGGGACCGGTGCTCTGAAATATCATTATCAGACATCAGCAGTGGGATCCAGTGCCCCTTCAGCAAGTTTGTGCACGATGCCAAGCTGCGTGGTGTAGTTGACAAGCCTGAGGAATGAGATGCCATCCAGAGGGACCGAGGCTCCAACAGGGGGCCCGGGTAAACCCCATGAGGTTCAACAGACTCAGATACCAAGGTCTTGTAACTGAGTCATGGCAACTCCCACTATCAGTATAAGTGGGGGGTGTATGCATAGAGCACAGCCTTGCTGAAAGGGACCTGTGGACACAGGTGGATGGCAAGCTGGACATGAGCCAGCTTGTGCCCCCACAGCCTAGAAGGCCAACTGTATCGTGGGCTACATCAAAAGAAGCGTGGCCAGGAGGGCAAAGAAGGTGATCTCGCCCCTCTGCTCTGTGTTGTGAGACCTCACCTGGAGTGCTGTGTCCAGATGTGGAGTCCTCAGTACATGAGAGGTGTAGACCTTTTAGAGTGTATCTAGAGGAGGGCCACAAAAATGAGCCAAGGAATAGAACACCTCTCCTACGAGGACAGGCTGAGAGTTGGGGCTGTTCAGCCTGGAGAAGACAAGGCTCTGGGGAGACCTGAGTGTGGCCTTTCAATATCCAGAGGAGGGCTGTAAGAAAGAAGGGAACAGACTCTTTAGTAGGATCTGTTGTGATAGGACAAGGGGAATGGTTTCAAACTGAAAGGGGAGATTTATGTTTGATGTAAGTAAGAAGCTGTTCTAGTAAGAATGGTGAGGCATTGGCACGGGTTGCCCAGAGAGGAGGTGGATGCCCCGTCCTTGGAAACATTCAAGGTCAGGCTGCTGGATGGTGCTCTGATCTTGTGATTCTATGATTTCGTCTTACTTTTTTTTCCTCCCCTTTCCCAGTGGGTGGTGAACAGATAAGTTCAATAGGACGAGGCCTCTGTGTGCTGCTGGGCATTTCTTTAGAAGATACGCAAAGAGAGCTGGAGCACATGTAAGTCACATATTTCCTTTCACTTTCTCTTCTTTTGCCTGAGCATTTTTGATTTGGTGATACCTATTCTGTAGCTAGGGAAATGAGGCACTCTTTCTGTTGGAATATGCAGGAATTAGCCTGCGTTAATTCCTATTCGGATTTTACTTGGGGAGCTAATATTTAATTAGAGTTTGCTTTCTATGCCCCATTGATAAAAGCAGTTTTCTATTTCCTATGTGGTTTTTATCACAAAAAGTCTCAAGGAGGAAGAATCAACACATTGTTCTTATTTCTGATCTCTGTTATTTGAATATCTGCCCTTTTTCTATAAGAGTTTACCCTAAAGGCCTTCACTCTTCATGTTTGAGATATATCAGAAACCTTGGACTTCTCACATTAGGTTGCATGTGAGAAGTTCTGTTCTTCCGAAAGACTGGGTAATCTCATCAGTTACTTTTCTATAAAGATAATTTGGGCAGCCTAGAGGTCTGACTCTGCCATCCTTTCTGTGGCCACAAAGTGTTGCAGTTCTACCACCAAACACGTGCAGGGGAGAGCTCTCCAGGCAGTTGTTCTATTTCTTCAGGCTTTTTATCGTTCAGGGACTGATCTCAATTCTTACGAAGGCAAAGAAGAAACAGGTAGTAGAGACAAAGACCTATTCAAAAAGAGGACGTGCTCCTTCAAGCAGTGAATGACAAGAATGTGAATGAGGGTGAAACTTCTCCTTGATGTGGAAGAGTGAGGGTGCGAATTAAAGGTCTGTAGGGATCTCACATGTGAAACTTGTAGAAAATGGTAGCAAAGCTGAAGACACTTTTATTAAGATGATCTCCCATGCCTTGTCTTACTTTTTGTCTCTTCAGTGTGTAACATTGGCTCTCTTGTTTCTCATTACTACTTTGTCATATGAAAGATGCTTCTGAACATTACGAGGGTGTGATCAATAACAACTGTGCTCACAGCACCAGGATGTTTGGAAAGCTGACACAGAAAGGATGGGAACCTGATACCTGAAAACAACAAATAAGAAGAAATCTGCTTAAGCAGTCTCTCATGCTATCAAAGGAAACTTCAGTAATGAAACAGCAGACAACTTTGTCATTA